>NC_044042.1:65947351-67219674 GCF_901765095.1 Microcaecilia unicolor | reverse complement strand
TACCTGCATTAAGGGTCATAAAGTCTCAATGTTCTAACATAGAGTGCTTCTTGAATTCACTCTGTATACATCCAGAATGGCAATCATGATCATCATATATTGGGGTCCTTTTACCAAATGGTGGTAAAAGGTGGCCCACGGTGACATCGACATGTGGGTTTGCGCACGCTGAAGCTACCTTTTACCACCATGTGGTAAGCAAAATATTGCCACGCAGCCATTTGCAGCTGGAGCAGGAGGCGGTAATGGCTCCGGTGCTAACCTAGTGGTAACCAGGCAGCTCGCAGCGCTGCCCGATTACCACCGGCCACACCCCTGGCACTAGAAAATAAAAATGTATTTTCTAGCACCAGAAGTGGCACGTGGCAAAGGCAGGACTACCGCCAGGTGGTAGACCAAATTTGCAGTGCGCCAAGCCTGCGCTACCCCTGCTGTCCTTTGGTACAAGGGCCCTATTGTTGGCTACTGCTTGTGTGTGGTCATATGCTGCCCTGATGCAGGTGTTACCTGTAATATGATACAGAACACCCCTGTTTTCAAATAAGAGGCACAGAGGAATACCAAATTCCTTTTTGTCAAATTTTCAGTAATATTAAAAGATCTATTTTATTCTAGGCTAAACTAAACAAAAATGTTTTTTGTTATAAGATGTTGTTTCCTGCTTCTCAATTTTAATTTATTCTTTTAAAAAGCTTAACCTTTTTGGGGGGCTGTTTAAATGGTTAAAAAGCCACAGAGATTACAGCTGCATTTGGGCTCTGAATGGACAGAGGAGGCTGGAGGAATGTACAAGTCACCAATGTGGTGGCCAGTTTTGCACCACTATCCTCACATTCTGTTGATAACCTTTTTGAAAAATATGTGAGTGGGGTTTTGAGATAGATCTGCCAAAGCTGATAAGCAAAGAAAAAGTGTAAGTATTAATTTTTAGAACCAATGTGAAATACACACTGAAATGTGGAGGGGCATTTTGGAAAAAGAAACATCCAAGTTGCGATTTGGACGTCCTTGCAAAATGGCGAAATCCAGGGGCGGGGAAACCTGTATTTTTGAAAAAAGATGGATGTCCATCTTTTGTTTCGAAAATACCGTCAGAGACATCCAAATCCTTAAATTTGGACGTCCCTAGATTTGGACGTCCCTAGACATGGACGTTTCTGACTTTCGGTGATTTTCGAAACCAAAGACGTCCATGTCAAAAACATACAAATGCAAGCCATTTGGGCATGGGAGGAGCCAGCATTTGTAGTGCACTGGTCACCCTGACATGCCAGGACACCAACCGGGCACCCTAGGGGGCACTGCAGTGCAGTTCATAAAATGCTCCCAGGAACATAGCTCCTTGTGTGCTGAGCCCCCCAACCCTCCCAACCCCCCCCCCCCAAACCCACTGTACACCACTACCATAGCCCTTACAGGTGAAGGGGGGCACCTATATGGGTACAGTGGGTTTGTGGTGGGTTTTGGAGAGCTCGCTGTTTCCTCCACAAGTGTAACAGGTATGGGGGGGTGGGTATGGGCCTGGGTCTGCCTGTCTGAAGTGCACTGCAGTACCCACTAAAACTGCTCCTGGGACCTGCATGCGCTATCATGGACCTGAGTATGACATCTGAGGCTGGCACGACATATTTGAGGGTGGGAGGGGGTTAGTGACCACTGGGGGAGTAACGGGAGGTCATCCCCGATTCTCTCCAGTGGTCATCTGGTCATTTTGGGCACCTTTTTGTGCCTTATTCGTAAGAAAAACATGTCCGGGTGAAAACGACCAAGTGTTCGTCAGTGATGTCTTTGTTTTTTTCGATTATGGGTCAAGGACGTCCAAGTGTTAGGCACGCCCAAGTCCCGCCTTCGCTACACCTCTGCCCCCTTGAACTTTGGACGTCCTTGCGACGGACTGCAGTTGGAGACGTCTAAAATCGGGTTTCCATTATACCGATTTGGATGTCTCTGGGAGAAGGACGTCCATCTTCCGATTTATGTCGAAAGATGGACGTCCTTCTCTTTCGAAAATGAGCCCAAAAGTGACGTGGTTCAAAATACATTTAAAGCTAACTTTGACAAATATATTGGTTTGTTAAATAGCATATACCACTAATTTTAAATTCCTTATATGAAATACTCAAATAATTTATGGTTCAGGTACAGCCCAAGCCTCCCTTTCACTTTTATTAAGCTGCAGTAAAAAGGGGCCTGTGCTAACGTCAACGTGTGTTTTTGATGCTCACTGAGGCCCCCTTTTGCTGCAGTGGGTAAAAGGCTATCTTTTTTGATGGAAAAGAAAAGGCCATGTGGTAAGTGAGCATGGCCATTTCGGGGGAAGCACTTACTGCCACCCATTGAGGTGGCGGTATGGGCTCCTGCGCTAACCTAGTGGTAACCAGGCAGCACATGGCCCTGCCTGATTACCGCTGGATAAGCACCAGTGCTACAAGAAGAGAAATATTTTTATAGTGCCAGAAATGGAGCACACTAGGGGTAGGAAATACTACCGGGCTCCTGCGATCGTTCTGGATTGGTGCACGGCAAGCCAAAATACTGCAGTGTTAGAAAAGGGCAAGCCAAAATAAAACAGAATATAAATGAAGAATGTTACATTCAACTATTTTTATAGGTACTTGAACACTTTATTTTTGTGTATTTATTTGTTTACTGCATATCTATAATTCTAAGCAGTTTAGAAAGGGCCCCTTTATGAGGTAGAAAGGATGTGTTGGGATTTTACAATATGAGTGCTTAGTTTGCAAATAGCACCTCTATAGGGTGGTGAGCTCTAGGTTTCAGCTTTCTTTCTTATCATTACAGAAATCTTACAGTTTAAATTGTATGAACTATTTACATATAACATCTGTGTTTGAGAGGGCAAAACCCTACCCTTAAACTTTCAGATTTCCAGCTATGCTTGGAGGGGTACAGAGGTGGGGGCATTTTACATTTGGTAATACACATATTGAGCTTTCTTTCACATGATCATTGGATTTATTGTCCTGCTCATTGATATCTTTGATTTTAAGTAGCGGCCCCAGAAAAGTGTGTCTCTTTAATCAATCTATTCTAAACTCACTAGCCTAGCAAGAACTGCAGAATCGCTGGCATTTAATGTCAGAAACAACCCTTAAGCAATTAGTGTTACCAGATTAAAGCATGAGATTTGCTGCAGGAAATGTGAATATAAAACAGCTGGCTAGTCACTAAAGGACCTTTTTACCAAGCTAATGTGTGCTTACTGCAGGTTAAAAACCACTACTGCAGGGAGCACTCAGGTGTCCCTCAACAGTTTTGGCATGTGCGTGCTTCCCACATGCTAAAAAGTATATTTTATTTTTAGCGCTGAATTGTGCTTGGGGGTGGAGTGTAGGTGTGCCCAGCACTAATCAGTTAGCACAGCTACATCACTGTGCTGTAACTGATTAGCACATGGTTAGTGCGTGAGACTTAACACCTAGAAAATAGGTGCAGTTAAGGGCTCATGCGCTAATGGCCATAGGCTAATGGGAAAATTAGCACGTGGCCATTATTGCTAAAATGGAAAATGCAGCCATTTTACAGCTACACTAAAAGTGGCCTTAGCATGTGGGAAACCCATGTGCTAGTCATAGAGGCTCTTTTATTAAAGGGTTGCTGTGCGGCAACCCGGAACTACCGCCAGCCCAAAGTGTCTGCAGTAGTTCCAGTGCTATAGAAGTTTCTAGTGTGGTGCTAACCCAGCGGTAATCGGGCAGGGCCGCACACTGCCTGTTTACCATCGAGTTATCATTGGAGCAGTGGCGTACCAAGGGGGGGGCGGTGGGGGCGGTCCGCCCCAGGTGTACGCCGCTGGGGGGGTGCCGCGCTCCTGTCGGCTCTTCATTTTCATGCTCCTAACCGATTCATAGACCATCTCACTTCTCACTTGACCTACATGTTCCAAGAAGGCCGTTTCCCTCAGAAAAAGACAACATACTGCTCACACCAATCCCAAAAGACTCCCCCCCCCCCCTGAAAAAAAATATAAACGACACCTCAAATTACAGGCCTGTAGCATCCATATGTCTGACAACCAAAATTATGGAAGGCACAGTTGTCACCCAACTAACTGACTACATCAACAAATTCTCCATACTACATGAATCTCAATCAGGCTTTAGATCCAACCATAGCTCCGAAACAGTGCTAATCAAACTATTAGCGAACTTCAAAAAAGAAATATCACAAGGAAGAAACATTCTCCTACTACAATTCAACATGTCACGCGCATTTGACATGGTTGACCACCAAGTCCTCAAAAGAATCCTTGACAAAATTGGAATAGGAGGGAAGGTGCTCAAATAGATACTAGGATTCCTAACCACCAGAACCTATCAAGTAAACCGCCCTCTCCCACACATGGTAAGCTATATGCAGAGTTCCACGGGGCTCGCTGTTCTCACCAATTTTATTCAACCTAATGATGACCCCCCCCCCCCCCCTTGCCTGAATACTATCTAAACAAGGATACAATCCACTCATACATGCTGGTGACATATCAATCTTCATCCCTTTTAAAAAGAATCTGAGCAAAATCACAACAAGGATTACAGAAGGTATAAACTTAATGGAAACCTGGGCTTCAACATTCAAACTCAAACTGAACAAAGACAAAACACAATGCCTAATAATCCCTTCACCCCACAACATCACTCAATTCCCAAACATCTCTGTCATGGACACATCCCTCCCTGTATCTGACAATCTAAAAATCATAGGAGTCACCATAGACCGTAACTTGACCTTCAACACACAAATATCAGTCACTACAGAGAAAATGTTCCACAACATGTGGAAACTGAAGTGCATTAAAAACTACTTCCAAAGGGATGTATTCCACACCCTAGTACAATCCATGGTCTTTGAATATGTTGACTATTGCAACGGAATCTATGTCGGATGCAAAGAACAATCACTAAAAAAAACTGCAAACAGCTCAAAACACAGAAGCAAAACTAAAGTTCGGAAAAAACTGCTTTGAAAGTGTACGACCACTACTCCAAATACTACATTGGCTCCCAGTTAAAGCACGGTTATCATTCATAGTAACATGCAACATAGTAGGTGACGGCAGAGAAAGACCTGTATGATCCATCCAGTCTGCCCAACAGGATAAACTCATATGTGCTACTTTATATGTATACCTGACCTTGATTTGTATCTGCCATTTTCAGGGCACAGACCGTAGAAGTCTGCCCAACACTAGCCCCACTTCCCAACCACCAGTGCTGCCACCCAATCTCTGCCAAGCTTCACTCGCCTACAGAATAATCTTTGGCCTTGCACTGGAATATATGACAAATCTAATAGAACTACCTATACACAACACAATGAAAGGTGCTAGAACCTATCTAACCCTGGACTTCCTCAAATGTCAAGGAATAGTATACAAATCTTCATACTCAACCATCTTCACATACGTTTGTTTGTCCCAAAATATGGACCACATTACCAAAGGCCCTCAAAGGCATGAACAACTAGTTGGCATTCAGAAAACACATGAAAACCCACTTCTTCAAACAATAATTCCCTGATGACTACTCGTAAACAAAACTCAACAAGATAACACACGATGGTACCGGATCTCGAATAAGAACTGAACTAGACAAACGCAAACACATAACAACTATGTAACATGCACAACCAAAATATCTTGTAAGCCACACTGAACCAATTCCCTATTGGAAAATGTGGCTTACAAATGCAGAAATAATTACAAATAAAATAAATAAGGCAGGGTACCTAACTCTGGTAGCACATAACTCAAAAGGGGATGTGGCCATAGTCATGTCTGGGGCATTCTAAAAAGGTGTGCATGTAGTTATAGAATATTGCCTCGGTGCACCTAACTTGGCTCCAGAATTTACACCAGCTTTCAGTAGGTATAAGTCTGGTGCTTAAAGTTACTCATAGGAATCAGTGCTAAGCACAACTCTATAAAGAGTTTATATAGAATAGTGCTTAGCACCTATTTTTTTGGCGTAAATTTTTGAGCCTAAATGGATATCCTAGAGACCTGTCTTTCTTGTTATATATTTTATGGGATAAATTAAAATATTTAGGAGTCCTTTTACTAAGGCATGTTAACAGATTTACCCCCCTGCTTATGAAGCCGCGTGGCAATGCTGACACAGCCCATTCAAAGTGAATGGGCTGTGTCAGCATTAGTGCACGGCAGCCACTAGCGTGGATTAGTAAATAGGGGGGTGAGTGCGCTAACGTTAGCATGTGCTAAATGATGACACCCATAGGAATATAATGGGTGTTTTGTCATTTAGAGCGCTCTAATCGTTCGTGTGCGCTAAATCTGTTAGTGCGCCTTACTAAAAGGACCACTTAATTAGGAGTAAAATATGAAAGAGAAAATCATTTATATTAACTATAATAAAACAAGCCCGAAAGATTTGGGTGGAAATCTTTCTTCCAAACCATTATGTTGTCTCTCTGATCACAGAAAGAAATTATGCACTACTCAGGCAAACCTACAAAGCCTGCATGATCATTAGTAAGTCATTTTTAATTCTCAAAATCAAACGTAATTTAAATCCAATTAAGATCAATAGAAGGGAAAACCCAGTGGTTGCTTTTTGTAGGCCTCTATGTGCAAAATTAAAACCTGGTACATTTGCATCTTAGGCTTTATAATTATAGCTTGAGATATTTTTTGAAGGCCTACAAAAAACAAAGGTTAGGAGGGCAGATGCAGGCCGATTCAGGCCTACAATATATTGGCAACACCAGCTCTCATCTGCCATATAGCAATTTATTCCAGTGGTACACCTGGGAAAGAAGAAGATCAGGCATTTTACTGCCTTCATCATAAAGATAAAATAGCAGACTATCAGCCCAGGAACAATGGCAACCAACTATGATCACTTCAAATTATTTGAAAGAAATTATGCATATAAAAAGGCAAGGACCAAGATTAAAGCACTACTAGAGGATAAGGCAGCCAACATTGTTGTATCCTTTGCAGAGCTCCAGACAAAAGTCTGTTTGACTTAAATGATGAAACTGTGATAATTCCCTTAACAAGCCCTATTCTGACAGCCTACACAGGTGGAAAAAGAAACCCCTATTGTTTTCTCTTTCTTAGGGCAGATGGTTTTAAAAGAAAGGTACAAGGATTCAGGAAAGTGAATGCAGCCAGTTTTCTTGCTCATGGCAGTGGAATTATCCAAAGCAAAACAGATTTACAAATAGGCTTGGCTTTAGGATAGGGCAAGTAGGTGGTCACTTGACTGGCATATGACATGGGGCACCATCAAGATCTCAGAGATATGTACAAACCAGGAGCACCGAACAGATCCCCAACCAATCCAGCTCATCCGAAATACATGCAACTCAAAAATGCCATAGCTTTTACTGATACAATGTAAACCCTCTCTCCAAAAGGGGTGGTGGTAGGGGGTGCCATTGAGGTTAATCCTTTCCAGGAGAAAGGGATGATATCACCATTCTTTTCTATCTGGGGAGGGGGGAGAGGAGCCATCAATACTGCCCAGGGTGTTGCTAGGCTAGAGCTGAACCTATGTACAAATTCCCACATATATGCAACTCAGGAGCACAGAAGATAGAGCCAGAATTAGGGCAGAGCGATGGAGACTTTGCCCAGCTGCCATATTTTGAAGGGCACAGCCCCCAGTGTTCCCTCTAAAATGCTTGCTTGCATGACTGCGCACAGTTTCTGACATGGCCATGTATGCCATACATCTTACCATATTCAAGCCATTCATGACAATCTGTGTTGCTGTCACCATTGCTGCTTAGCCCCATTCCCTGTCTACATACTCAATATTAAAAGAAAGGCAGTTCCCTATGATGATTTTGTTTTTTGCAAGATCAACATCAGGATAATTTGAATACAGTCCTGGTGCAGACAGGGAATAGGACTGAACAGCAGCACAGACTACAATGACTGACCTCAGGCAAAAGTAAGAGGCTAAGGGAGGAAGGCGGTAGGAGAAGGAAAGGAGGGGGAATGAGATAGAGAAATCAGGCAAGCGTTGTTGGGAGGGTGAACAGAGATTGGGAGGTTTAATAGTAGAGCAGGAACTTGCGGGTTTGTGAAAGCAGAGACTTGGATTGGGGATGGGGATTAGCAGGACCTGGGATATGGAATGGGGAAAATTGCCTGTGGAGGACAGAGTAAGGACTCAGGAACTGTGCAGAGTGGGGGGGAGGGGAGAGAATGAATAGGGATTCAGAGATTGAAGAGGAGAGCATGGAAAAGTGGGGGAAGTGAACAGGGACTCAGATTGGATGGGTGTGTGGAGGGGGCTTGGGGGATTTGGGGGACAAGCAGGAGGGAGAGTGAGTGGTCTCAGGTAGGGAGGGGAAAATGAGGACTGGTGAGAGAGAGAGAGAGAGAGAGAGGGACCTGGGGATATAACAGTGGGACTCAGAGATTGAGGGGGGATGGATGGGGACTGGAAGATTGAGTAAGAGAGTAGGAAGATGGAGTTTGAGAGGAGTGTGTGTGGGGGTGGGGAAATGCAATGGGAGGAGAAAGAGATGCCTGGGGAATAGAGAGCAAGGATTTAGGCTGGAAATAGAGAGGAAAGGTGAATGAACAGGGACAGAGGGACTGAGTGGGAGAATGAAAATTTGAGGAAAGGAGCAGGGACTGTGGGTTTCAGTGGGGGGGGGGGGGGGGGGGGGGAGGGGGAAAGGAGAGAGAGAGAGAGAGAGAGAGAAACATGAGCAGAGAATAAGGACTCAGATTGGGAAGAGCAGGGACAAAGCCCAGAAAACAAAGATAGGAAGAGTGGGACCAGTGAGACTGAAGAAATAAAATATCCAGACAACAGAGACAGAACAAAATATCTATTTTCATTTTAATGACTGGACTATGACAACTTTGGAAATGTGCATCTTATATACGTTTGTATTATAGAAGATGAAATGTTACTCCTGGGTCAATTTTGTACAAAAAACATCTGTTCACTTTATATATATCAAAATAAACTAAAGTTATTGGTCAAAGATAATGAATTTGTAATATTTCTGTACAGAATTCTCCCAAGAGTATTGTTAGAATATAGCATAAGGCCATCCCTTGTGCCCTTTCAGTTCACTCTCCTGGGCTCTACTAGGATTCTATCCAGAGTTCACAAGAGGAAATGTTGCTTTTTGTCATTGCCCCTGCAGGTTCAGCTCACTTGACCTGGTCCTGGCACCTGAGGGCATGTTTTGTGCTGCTTGCACCCCCAACACCAAAATACTTACTATAGTTCAAGCTTAGCCAGAAGAAGGATTAATATAGTGTGTTTTATTTAGCTGCTGTTCGCTGGATAGCAATTTGGTTTTAAAGCAGGTGTTTCACTGCATGCTGGAATATTTTGGAATGAAGGAGTTAAGTGAGCTTTATGCTTTTCACTCAGGGAGGGATAGACAGGAGACTGGAGAAAGTTCCATACAAGATTTTCAGAACAGCAGCCTTGGTTCTTTTATTAATATTGACTGCATTACCCACTGTTTCATCTTTATAATTTATTTGCAATTAATGAACATTTTATTGTGAAGGATATTTCATTAAGTCCCATTCAAGAGGTGCCCTCCTTGACCCTTTCCTGCAGTTTCTTTTTGTTTCTGGTTATCAATAGAAATCAAACAAAATAAAACATGGAAAAGAAAATAAGATGATACCTTTTTTATTGGACATAACTTAATACATTTCTTGATTAGCTTTTGAAGGTTGCCCTTCTTCCTCAGATCGGAAATAAGCAAATGTGCTAGCTGACAGTGTATATAAGTGAAAACATTCAAGCATTACTATGACAGTCTGACAGGGTGGGAGGAGGGGGGTGGGTAGGAAGTATGCATGTTTCTGGGAAAGACTGCACTTCTTCACTCCAGGCTCAGTACTTCTTTCCTCATTGTTTCTCCCTACCAGTCCAAAGGTGCAAATTTATGCTCTCCCACCAGCAGAGACTGAGAACCACTGGTTTGATACCATCATCCTATAATGGTCCTATGCAGTACACAGCTAGCAACTATTTCTCAGCCTCCAGCAGATGGGAGGATGCAGAACTGTAAAGTCTGAGCTGGTATGGAAAGCCAGGAATTTTTGACCCCAGGGGTTGGATGGTTTTAGAGTGTTCCCCTAGTGAAGTCATGGATCAAGAGGGCTTGGAATTGTGGTGGTAGTTTAATTGCCCTAAGTGCAGAACCCAGTGGTACCAGGTACCTCCCCTCTGTAATTCACCTCTCTTCTCCTACATTTGCCTATTGATCTGTCCTGGGAGTCCCCAGGATTCTGCCTCTTGTCTGTCTCCCCTACTTTTGGAGGGAGCCAAGAGTGCTGGAACAAGAAAGTTCATAAAAAAAGAAAAAGATTGCAGAGACTGGATTCACGCTTGAATTGGTCCTGTTCATGCACCAGGCTTTCTGTTTAAAAAAGGGGCTGGTGGCAGATCCCCAAGTGAGGGGTCTCTCTCCTGATGGGCAGACTCCAGAGGTCCTGCCTGTAAGTAAGATGTCCAGGAAGAAGATGGATAATAGATGGCTTCCATAGGATTAGCAGGCTTACTCCAGTCTCTGCAAGAGCCATCCATGGAATGGCTGTATTGCAGACAGGAGGTTCCAGAAGAGGAAGAACTCCCTGCAGGAAAAGATGCATCAGTGGTCTGGACTTTTCACAGAGACGAGTTGATGTCCCCAATTTCCCAGGTCCTAGCAGTAAAGATCTTGAAAGACCACCTGTTGGAGTCTGAGACTAAGGAAAATCCATTGCTAGAGAACTCCATAAACCAATTATCTTTCCCAGTGCATAGAGCAATCAAGGATATGATCACTGCAGAGTGGAACACTCCTGATACAGAGCTAAGGGTTGGCAGGTCTGTGGCCAAGTTATATCCTCTCCCGGTGGATAAGAAGGAGATGTTGTTCCTGCCCAAGGTGGAAGCCTTGGTGTCTGCTTTTATTAGGAAGACCACCATTCTGGTTGAGGGTGAGTGATTTTGAAGGATCTACATGATTGCCAAATAGAGATGCTGTTAAGCAGTCATTTGAAGTGTCAGTACTAGCCTTGCAGGCAGCCATCTGCAGAGATTACACAGCAAGAATGTGTACATAATGGTTGCAGCAATTGCCTGCAGAATCCTTGGCAGGATCTTTGGGAGGGATTTCAGAAGTGGTGCATCTAGAATCAGGATCCATATTCTTGGCTAATGATTCATATGACTTAATCTGGGCATTCATGATGAATGTGGCAATTGTCATAATATAACATGGAGTGGAGTGGAGGAGTGGCCTAGTGGTTAGAGCACCAGTCTTGCAATCCAGAGGTGACCAGTTCAAATCCCACTATTGCTCCTTGTGATCTTGGGCAAGTCACTTAACCCTCCATTGCCTCAGGTACAAACTTAGATTGTGAGCCCTCCTGGGACAGAGAAATATCCAGAGTACATGAATGTAACTCACCTTGAACTACTACTGAAAAAGGTGTGAGCAATATCTAAATAATAAAATAAAAATCATATTTTCTGGTTGAGAAATTGGTCAATGGACCTAGCTTCAAAGACAAGACTCAGTTAGCTACTCTTGAAGAGGAAGTTACTGTTTGAAGAATATTTGGGGAAGCTGGTACAAGAGTTAAGGGAGTCTAAGATTCATAGGTTTCCAGAAGATATGCTGAGAGGAACAGGTAATTTCCTGTCAACTAAAAGTCACTTTTAAGAAGCGAGGAAATATCACTGGGCAAGTTGGTGCCCCATCCCCCAAAGAAGTAAATTACTTTTCAGAGCATAGACCTTTCAGAGTGCCAGAAAAAGTGGTTGAGAAGGTGGTTTCAGAGATATAGGAGGTACTTGCAGGTCACAATGAGGTGCTGGGGGTCCATTCTCTGGTGCAGTCAGTTGTTTGATGCAATTTTACCAGAGGTGGACCCATATCATCTCCAAACAGTGTATATTCAAAGTATCCAAGAGTGCTATGCTCTTGAGCTGGTTTGTCCCCTTTCAGGCATGCTTATGGAGTCTCCTTGCCTGTCCCCTCAAAAGGTGGGCGTGGTCCAGGAAACTGTAAGAAGGCTTTTGCTCTTAGAGACTGTCATGCCAGTCTCTCTGGAGAAAAGAGGACTTGAGATGTACTTTTATTTTGTAGTACCGAAGAAATAAGGCTTGTTTCACCCTATTCTGACTTAAAACAGATCATGGTTGCTACACATCAAGGGCAGTTTCTGATTTCCTTAGATCTGACAGAGGCCTATCTGCATATTCCTATTTATCCAGATCATCAGGAGTACCTGCATTTTGCAGCCCTAAGGAAGTATTATTAATTTCAAGCTCTTCTATTTGAGTTAGACACAGCTCCAAGAACATTTTCCAAGATTATGATAGTAGTGGCAGCCACCATCTGGAAGAAAGAAATCTTGTTGAAGCTGTATCTGGATGATTAGTTAATTTAAACAAAGGCATACAGGGAGATTGAAATGGCTATGGCCCGAGGGATTCATTTACTCTAGGAACTGGACCTAGTTGTCAACTTTGCAAACAGCAATCTGCACTGGAGTATTTGGGGGCTGTATTCTATGCCCAGAAGGGTAAAGTATATCAGACCAAGGATCAGATTCAGAAGCTGTACTCTCAGATCTGGGACTGGGAATTGACTCAGAGTTAGGGCCCAGATTATCACCAGATGCTGGACTCAATAGCAGCGACTTTGGATGTAGTACTGTGGGCCAGGGCCCATATGCATATTCTGCATAGATCCCTTCCTGCTCAGTGGCTGGCCCACATGCAGGACCTTTGGGTGTGTCTCCCACTTCTGGGAGAGGTGAGATCTAGCCTGGCATGATAATTGAAAGATGAGAACCTCTCAGTTGGCATGGATTTGGAGACACCAGAATGAGTCATAGTCATGATGGATGTAAATCTGAGCAGTTGGGGGCCCGTTGTTTTGGTGAGATGTCCCAGGCATGATGGTCCCCAGAGGAGTCAAAGTGGTTCATCAATCGCTTAGAGACCAACAGGTGGCAGAGGGTGGTGGTAAATGGAATCTGCTTGAAGGAAAGGAAGGTGAGCAGTGGAGTTCCTCAGGGGTCGGTACTGGGGCATATTCTGTTTAATATATTTCTGAGAGATATTGCTGAATGGTTGGAAGGAAAGGTTTGCCTTTTTTCAGATGACACGAAGATAGCCAATAGAGTGGATACCCTGGAGGGAGTAGAAACAATGAGAAGGGATATCCAAAAGTTAGAAGAATGGTCACGAGTCTGGCAGTTAAATTTTATTGTAAAGAGACAGAGAGAAATAATACTGCAATAGACGAAGGTTCCTCCACAATTTTCCAAACGTGCACACAACAAATACAATCCAAAAAATATTTATTCAAAATCTTCAAAGATTTTTCAAAAAATTCAGCGCCATTTTGGAGATATGAAATGGTCTCCAAGCTATACACAGGTTTTCCCAAATTTGAAGCCTGTAATATATCTGACCCTGATGAAGCTGTATAAGTTAGTGAAACGGGTCCTGTCGGCAAAGTTTGAGCATGGAATGAAGTTTTGACATGCTCATCATTATAGCTTAAGTAGGCGCGTTCAAGATTCATCAGAATTTTGGATCTGTTATAGGAGCTCCATTATATTTTTGGATATATTTTTAGATATAAATTTTGATATGATATTTTTTGAAAATTGTTTGAAGATTTTGAATAAATATTTTTTGGATTATATTTGTTGTGTGCATGTTTGGAAAGTTGTGGAGGAACCTTCGTCTATTGCAGTTAAAATTTAATGCCAAGAAGTGCAGAGTGATGCACTTAGGGTGCAGAAACCCAAAAGAGAGATACCAAATTGGACGGGAGAGATTAGTAATCTCGACTCAGGAGAGAGACCTTGGGGTGTTGGTGTTGGAGGATATGAAGGTGAAGAAACAATGTGACAAGGCAACAGCCATGGCCAGAAGAATGCTAGGCTGCATAGAGAGGGGTATAACCAGCAGAAGAAAGGATGTGTTGATGCCCCTCTACAAGTCGTTGGTGAGGCCCCACTTGGAGTATTGTGTTCAGTTTTGGAGGCCGTATCTTGCTAAAGATGTAAAAAGAATGGAAGCGGTGCAAAGAAAAGCTACAAAAATGGTATGAGATTTGTGTTGCAAACCATACGAGGAGAGACTTGCCGACCTGAACATGTATACCTTGGAGGAAAGGAGAAACAGGGGTGACATGATACAGACGTTTAAATATTTGAAAGGTATTAATCCGCAAACGCACCTTTTCCGGAGTCGGGAAGGCTGTAGAACTAGAGGACATGAATTGAGGTTGAAGGGGAGCAGACTCAGGAGTAATGTCAGGAAGTATTTTTTCACAGAAAGAGTGGTAGATACGTGGAATGCCCTCCCATGGGAGGTGGTGAAGATGAAAACGGTAATGGAATTCAAACATGCATGGGATAAACACAAAGGAATCCTGTTTAGAAGGATAGATCTATGGAATCTTAGTGGAGATTGGGTGCCAACGCCATTAATTGGGAAGCAAAACCAGTGCTGGGCAGACTTCTATGGTCTACGCCCTGATCGTAACTGAATAGATATGGAAACTTCAAGAACAGTGCTGGGCAGACTTTTACAGTCTGTGCCCTGAGAAAGGCAAGGACAAATCAAACTTGGGTATACATATAAAGTATGTCAAAAATACAGAAGAAACCTGTCTTCGCAAAAAACAACAATAATCGAAAACAGCGAAGATGACGCAAAAAAGGAAAAAATGGAAAAGAAAAATAGACAGAAGAAAAAACAAAAAATAATAAAAAACAGTAGAAAAAAGGAATCAAAAAATTAAAAAATAGAAAAATGTACACGAAGAAAGAAAAAACTCAAAAAATAAGATTGAAACCAAAATAAAAAAATAATAAAAATCAGAAAAAGACGACACAAGCAAAATGAAAAAAATGAATAAGTTTATTAAGGTGATATGACTCGACACAGCTGTGTTTCGGCCCAACTGGCCTGCGTCAGGAGTCTAAATGAAACAAATTTAATTTAATTTAAAACATGTCAATTTTTAACATCTTAAACTATAAACAAAGATATAAAAAACAAAAAACAATTGTACTACAATCATTAGTCCAGTGCTTTCTTTAAGTACATTTTTTTTAAAAAAAGAGAAGAAAACTAGCTGAATACAATATACAAACAAATAAAATACATATTTTTAAGAAACTGATAAAAAAGTACCAATAACTCATCTTTAAATTTATCTATCAACAAATTTCATATTATTACTTAAAATTGTGTCCTAGAGAACTTATTGCATATATCTAAATTTAAAGAGTTTCTAAATATCTACAGGTCCTAAACATTCTATATTTATATGATATAATACGAATTAATGGTCATTATAAGACTAAAAATGTTATATAAAACCTTAATTTGCAGTTCATATTAAGGAAAAGAGGGTAATTTTAATTTTAAAATTTACCTGTTACACCATGTATGTGTTATCTGGCAATATCAGTCCTGGTAGAGTATTCAATTAAACACACCTTTGTTTGATAACACTCTACCTTTAAAAAGGCTATGTGCACGGTTTGACAAAAATCTATATGACAAAAGGGAAAAATATGTAAACTGTGGGGATAGATATTCTCAATCTTGTTATAAACGTTCTTATTCCTTGTTGTAGGTAATATATCATGTATCAGTTGTGTGCTATCTTATATGTAATTCTATTTAGAAAGGGGTTTGCGATATTTAAAATATTGGCGGGATACAATATTCCCATGATGTATATAACGAGAAACTCTGCGGCAAAATAGTGCGTCTATAGAGAAAAATCTTATAAGCATCGCTTGTGCCGTTTTTCAGCTAGGTGTATCCGTTACAGGTCTATAAGCGAAACAAAAGTTATAGATGGTATTGAATATTTACCTGCATAGCGTATGTTATATGAATATTTCATGTGACCAATTTAATAGAATCTACTGCGCCTTACTTTAACTCCCCGAGAAGTTATCCCCCTGAATTTTATCTTAGTTTCTTACCGTTATAGAAGATTTTGGAGCGGAAATGTATGTATATCTCATTGAAAGAAGCTGCAAACCAACTTGGCATTTGCTGGCAATCAACTGAAATGACGTATTCGTTTTCCTTTATAGAGATGTTGGATCTATTAGACACTTCACTGCTGACGTTTTATCTGCATTTTTCAAAGTGATTTCTCCCGCCAAGAGTAAACTGTAGCTGGTACACGTAACTTCCTGTGTTTTGAACCACTTTGATAATGGTCTCTATTAACTCAATCGAATTTACAAATATTTACGAATGAGAATGATGTATTTAAATGAATTCTCTTGCATACCAAAAATAAAGCGTAAATAATTAGTCAGTATCGTTAAAGCCTTATATATTGTCTCTATTAGATAAGTGCTTGTATTATACATTAAATTTTGATTGTTTAATTAGTAATTGAGCAAACTGATTGTACTCACGGTTTAAAATGAAATAATGATCTTAAAGATTAAACATCATTGTAATGATGCCAATCTATCGCTAATTGCTAATGGTTATATTACTGATTTTATAAATAACATAGATAGTCAGACTATAGTGTATGGCTTGTTTAAATGAAGCAAACATTGACAAACTCAATCTGATAAAATTAAATCGCACTGCATATGTTTTATGTTTATCTCTTTTTTATTGAACGTTTACATATACAGTATTCATTATATAACATCCATTTACTCCTAACACATAAGATCTGTTTCAGGTCAAATTATTTGATCATAACTATGAACTTTCTTGCTTATAATAGAATTTGTTCACTGTCTTAACTGTTTATGTCTTTGTTCTCCTAATCCTGGGCTCTGCTTGGACTACATTCTTTTAGGAATAAACTTCCTGAGTCCAGGTTTTTGTTAGATATCGTTATGGTTCTTCCTTCTTCTCTATTACCAATTTCCTTAATTTATTAACCCATTAACATCAGCGAGAACAACTTAACCTTCATTAACGTTTCTGTTTTGTAATTGCATTCAACTGTTAATTTTAATACATTATGGTTTAAATCTTAATTTTCTATTTTCTTTCCCCCCCCCCCTCCCCTTCCCCTCCCCCCTTTCCCCCCCCCCCCTCCTTTCCCCCTCTTTCCCCCTTCCCCCCCCTCATTGTTCTCTGTCTTCGTCTTGCTTATTGGGTTGTTAATCTTTACTCAAAGAGTTCAGTCTTCTGTCCGAACTTCTCATCTCTGTCTGTTCATGCTCCCTGTGTACTATCTTCCTCTTCTTCATTTAGAAATTTATCAGGTAACTACGGGCTGCATGTGGGAGTGTGTTTAAGAGAGGACTCCAGCACGCCTCAAATTTCTTTCCTTCTATCGATTCCCAGTTCTTCACACCCATCCGTTCTACCCTCATCAACATCATCATTCGCGTCCTCCACTGTTGTCTGAATGGTGGCCTGCGCGAGAGCCATTCGGCCAGAATAACTTGCTTAGCAATTATAACCGTCTTTGAAGCAAATTCTGAATACCCTCTCTTTGTTGGCTTGCTTAGTCTTAAATGACCAAAGAGGATCGCCACATCATAAGTCCAAGTTGCATTCCACAGTTGTGACACATAAATGAGCAGTCCTTTCCAAAATTCCACCACTGCTGGGCAGTTCCATATCATATGACCTAAAGTTGCTCCAGCACTATCACATCTGGGGCAAGATCCCCAGGGTGACACACCCATGTGAAAAGCTTGTCTGGGTGCTATATACGTCCGCATAACCAGTCTGTACTGTTGTTCCCAGTGTACTGCGGCAGCCGTGGAGTGCCTCATTCTCGAGACATGTGTTTTTATCTGCTCCTCTGTTACTGTCTGCATCAGATCTTCACTCCACTGCTGCGCCAGCTTTTTGTAATCCAATTCCGCGGCCGCATCCCTGATATACCTGTGATGAAATGTAAGTGATACTTTCTGCTGCGCTGCCAGGGAGAATGCCTCTGAGATTTCTATTTGTACATCCTCCGCTAGATCTTCCCACGGTAAAGAATGCACATAATGTTTTAACTGCTGGTAATGAAATCTGTCTCGGTCTGGTAAACCATATTCTCTTTGTAAATCCGCAAAGTTCTTCATCTTGCCTTCTGTGGTTAATACTTGGAGGAGGTATATCACTCCTCGTCGCTTCCACTTCTGAAATGTCCCATATAGCTGTCCCGGTGCAAAGTCCATATTGCCGCATATTGATCGGAAGGGCGTGACTTTGGTTGAAAATTTATGCAGTTTGCATATCCATCTCCACACCGCTTTTGCAGTGGGCATTATCAATGCATATTTCAAGACTTCTGGAATTACTGTCCCTCCTACATGTAGGTAATTTGTGAAATGCCACTCTGGGTCCAGCTGTAGTTCCAGATCTGTATTAGAGAACTCTGTCGTCCCTCTGAACCAGTCGTTGATGTGCCGCATTCCACTGGCCACCGTCAATTGCTTCACACTTAACAATCCCAATCCTCCATATTCAACTGGGATGGCTAATGTAGTTACTGGTATGCGCGGTTTTCTCCCCCGCCACAAGAAACGTTGTATTAATTGATTTAGTTTTTGTTCATCTTGTCTCTTCAGGAACAGTGGTAATAACTGAAAGACGTACAACCACTTCGGGGTTATGCACATATTGTACAAGGCTATCCGCCCTAATAATGAGATAGGCAGGGATCCCCACATGCCCAGTCTATCTTCTGTCTCTTTTAACAATTTAGTTACATTTATTTTATATAATTGTCTGAGATCTACCGGTATCTGTACCCCTAGGTATGTTATGGGTCCTTCCGTCCATTGTAATGCTTGTGCATCTGCCCCCCTCTCCACCCCTTCTGCGCCCACTGGTAAAACACAGGATTTCGTAATGTTTAATTTAAACCCTGAGATTCCCCCAAACCTCTTCACTTCCTGTAATAAACAGCCCAGAGAGTGTGTTGGGTCAGTTAATGTCAATAACAGGTCATCTGCGTATGCCAGCACTTTTATTTGTCGGCTCGCCACTGTAACTCCCTGTATCTCTTGATTGTTCACGATGGTTCTTAATAGTGGTTCTAGTGCCATCACAAAAAGGAGTGGGGAGAGCGGACAGCCCTGTCTAGTTCCTTTGCTGATCCGAAATTCTTGGCCCTTCCCCCCGTTAACAATTACGCTTGCTGTCGGGTTATTATATAATGTTTTTATTACCTCCCTAAACCATCCTATAATTCCCATTCTTGTCATTACTTGTTCTAAGTATTCCCAATTGACGTGATCAAACGCCTTCTCGGCATCCAAACTCAATACCCAAACCGGCACTTTTTTTGTTTTACATACCGACAAGGCTACCAGTAGTTTCCGAACATTGTGTACTGCCCGTCTTCCCCGGACAAACCCCACTTGGTCCGGGCCCGCCAGGTCGGGTAAGCACTGCGCCAAGCGCTCTGCCATTATTTTTGCTAATAATTTGACTTCTACGTTCAGCAACGAGATAGGCCTGTAGGACCCCGGCCTCTCTGGTGACTTGCCCGCCTTTGGAATCAGTGTTATATATGCTACATTGGCATAAGCAGGTAGTTCTCCCCTCTCAATCACTTCTTCATAGTAAGCTAATAAATGAGCTTGGGCCTGTGGTGGCATGATTTTATAATACTCCCCAGATAGCCCATCTGGACCTGGGGCTGATCGCAACTTTAACTCTTTTACTGCTTTCTGCAATTCTACTAATGTCAACGGCATATTCAAGCCTTCCTGCTGTTGCTGAGTAATCTGTGGTATTTTAATGTTTCCCAAATAATCATTTAAAGCCGTCCCTGATAATTGTGTTTTGTTGGTGTACAAAGTTTGGAAATACTCAGTGAAGACTTGGGTAATTTCTTTAGGGTTGCTAGTTAGTCTACCTTGACTATTCCTTATCGTAGCCACTGTCCTAGAGCCCCCCCATCCTTTAATTACTCCTGCCAACAAGCGTCCCGATTTATTCCCAAACCTATGAAGTCTATACTTATAGTATAGAGCTGATCTTTTTTCAATTTCATGTAATTTAGTATTTAAGGCAATTTGCAATGACTTCACTGTGTCTAGGTTTATCTTGGTTGGGTTCTGGGTGTATCTCTTCTGAGCTTTTGTCAGTCTGGATTCTAATAACAAAATGCCGGCTACTCTACTTTTATTCTTTTTGCTGCAATATGCCAGGATTTCCCCCCTCATAACCGCCTTAGACGCTTCCCAGAAAAGGACTGATTGCGTCTGAACGTGTTGTCTATTGTTCTGGGCGTAGTCTTCCCATTTCGCGTGTAGATATTTGATAAATTTCTCATCCGTGTGTAAGTATGCCGGGAATCTCCACCCTCTCCCACTTTGGTTATCTGTTTGCAGCTCTAAGTCTATCCATACGGCCGCATGATCAGATATTTCTTCTGGGCCAATGGTTGCTCTTATTAAATGCGATAGTGTTAATCTGTCTATCAAAATATAATCCAACCTACTCATCGTATCATGGGCTCTAGACCTATGAGAATATTCTCTTTCAGTCGGGTGTAGCGTTCTCCATGTGTCAACCAAGTTAAGTGTTTTAGAAAACGACTTTAATTCC
Organism: Microcaecilia unicolor; assembly: GCF_901765095.1. Classification (NCBI taxonomy): domain Eukaryota; kingdom Metazoa; phylum Chordata; class Amphibia; order Gymnophiona; family Siphonopidae; genus Microcaecilia; species Microcaecilia unicolor. The sequence goes on along the minus strand of NC_044042.1, from coordinate 67,199,125 downwards.
CTAGCCTTTGTACCTATGTGATGGGAAGAGTCCCTGTTTGAGCAATCCATTTGAGGATTATACACTAGGTTAAAATCTCCTACTACCACCAATCTTTTGTTATTATATTTAGCACATTTGGCCATTAAGGATCTCAGGAATAATGGGTCATGTACGTTCGGTCCATAAACTGTTACCAAAATAAGTTCCATACCGGGTAACCATATTTTTATTATTAAGTATCTCCCATCTTCCCCAGACTCTTCCTGGGTTGCTTTATATGCCAATCCTTTCCTAAATAAAATTGCAATCCCTCCTTTCTTCCCGTGAGCCTCCAAGGAAAGCACCTCCCCTACCCAGTTTCTTTTCAATTTGGCATGTTCTAGGTCTGATAGATGTGTTTCTTGCAGACATGCTATGTCTGTGTTATGCCGCTTTAGGGCCGTTAGGATTTTAGCTCTTTTGATCGGGGAGTTAATCCCCCCGACGTTCCAAGTTGTTACTCTAACTGGCATTGTGACTCCTTGTGGCCGGCATACCTGCTACGCACTGCATATGTTTTAAACATACCGGTCTAATACTTAATCTATTCTTTGGTCAGACAGCTTGTCAGAACATGGCATGTGGAAATTCAATGTCGTCTAAAGTGTGCGATTGAGTTTGTCAATGTTTGCTTCATTTAAACAAGCCATACACTATAGTCTGACTATCTATGTTATTTATAAAATCAGTAATATAACCATTAGCAATTAGCGATAGATTGGCATCATTACAATGACGTTTAATCTTTAAGATCATTATTTCATTTTAAACCGTGAGTACAATCAGTTTGCTCAATTACTAATTAAACAATCAAAATTTAATGTATAATACAAGCACTTATCTAATAGAGACAATATATAAGGCTTTAACGATACTGACTAATTATTTACGCTCTATTTTTGGTATGCAAGAGAATTCATTTAAATACATCATTCTCATTCGTAAATATTTGTAAATTCGATTGAGTTAATAGAGACCATTATCAAAGTGGTTCAAAACACAGGAAGTTACATGTACCAGCTACAGTTTACTCTTGGCGGGAGAAATCACTTTGAAAAATGCGGATAAAACGTCAGCAGTGACGTGTCTAATAGATCCAACATCTCTATAAAGGAAAACGAATACGTCATTTCAGTAGATTGCCAGCAAATACCAAGTTGGTTTGCAGCTTCTTTCAATGAGATATACATACATTTCCGCTCCAAAATCTTCTATAATGGTAAGAAACTAAGATAAAATTCAGGGGGATAACTTCTCGGGGAGTTAAAGTAAGGCACAGTAGATTCTATTAAATTGGTCACATGAAATATTCATATAACATATGCTATGCAGGTAAATATTCAATACCATCTATAACTTTTGTTTCGCTTATAGACCTGTAACGGATACACCTAGCTGAAAAACGGCACAAGCGATGCTTATAAGATTTTTCTCTATAGACGCACTATTTTGCCGCAGAGTTTCTCGTTATATACATCATGGGAATATTGTATCCCGCCAATATTTTAAATATCGCAAACCCCTTTCTAAATAGAATTACATATAAGATAGCACACAACTGATACGTGATATATTACCTACAACAAGGAATAAGAACGTTTATAACAAGATTGAGAATATCTATCCCCACAGTTTACATATTTTTCCCTTTTGTCATATAGATTTTTGTCAAACCGTGCACACAGCCTTTTTAAAGGTAGAGTGTTATCAAACAAAGGTGTGTTTAATTGAATACTCTACCAGGACTGATATTGCCAGATAACACATACATGGTGTAACAGGTAAATTTTAAAATTAAAATTACCCTCTTTTCCTTAATATGAACTGCAAATTAAGGTTTTATATAACATTTTTAGTCTTATAATGACCATTAATTCGTATTATATCATATAAATATAGAATGTTTAGGACCTGTAGATATTTAGAAACTCTTTAAATTTAGATATATGCAATAAGTTCTCTAGGACACAATTTTAAGTAATAATATGAAATTTGTTGATAGATAAATTTAAAGATGAGTTATTGGTACTTTTTTATCAGTTTCTTAAAAATATGTATTTTATTTGTTTGTATATTGTATTCAGCTAGTTTTCTTCTCTTTTTTAAAAAAAAATGTACTTAAAGAAAGCACTGGACTAATGATTGTAGTACAATTGTTTTTGTTTTTTATATCTTTGTTTATAGTTTAAGATGTTAAAAATTGACATGTTTTAAATTAAATTAAATTTGTTTCATTTAGACTCCTGACGCAGGCCAGTTGGGCCGAAACACAGCTGTGTCGAGTCATATCACCTTAATAAACTTATTCATTTTTTTCATTTTGCTTGTGTCGTCTTTTTCTGATTTTTATTATTTTTTTATTTTGGTTTCAATCTTATTTTTTGAGTTTTTTCTTTCTTCGTGTACATTTTTCTATTTTTTAATTTTTTGATTTCTTTTTTCTACTGTTTTTTATTATTTTTTGTTTTTTCTTCTGTCTATTTTTCTTTTCCATTTTTTCCTTTTTTGCGTCATCTTCGCTGTTTTCGATTATTTACATATAAAGTATCACATACCATGTAAAATGAGTTTATCTTGTTGGGCAGACTGGATGGACCTTACAGGTCTTTATCTGCTGTCATTTACTATGTTACTATGCTAGATAAGAGCAGTACACCTAGGCCTGTTAGCCTTTCTCACTTTGTTGCACAACAAAGCAGTTCAGGTCCTATCAGACAACATGATGGTGGTGGCCTATATCAATCATCAGGGTTCAACACAGAGCAGGAAAGTAGTAGAGGAGGCAGGATCAGTGGCGAACCAAGGGCGGGGTGGTGGGGGTGTAAGCACGAGGGGGGGGATCTCTGCTCCCGCTTCTCCCACCCAAAGGCTGCTGGCGCCACAGTCCCCAGTTGTCGCGTCCCTCACCTGTGCCGCTTCTCCGTCGGTCGGGCCGCGCTGTCAGGGTGCCGCAGGGAGTGTTGATCAGGAGAGGCGGTCGGGCGCCGGGCTCCTGCGTCGCACCGCTGGAGTGCTGTCGGCGGTCTGGGCTGCTCCGGCCCTCCGGTCCGCTTCGGTGGCGGCGGGGAGATGCCGGCCAGGTGGACAGGGCCGGCGTTCCCCGAGAAAGGGATCCCTTGCAGGCGCGGAGCCTCAGAGGAACAATGTCACTCCCCACAACGCCCGGATTGGCCGATCGCGGCTGACTCCGCCTCCTGCTTCTGGCTGGCCAATCTGGGGCTGTTGAGTCATGGTTGTGGGGAGCTCCGCTCCTTTTCAGCTGTTACCGGTCCTCCTGATGGGGAGGGCTATTTAAGAGCAGCAAGGCAGAACTCTCATTGCTTCGGCTTCTACCTGTGTGGATTCTGTGGCGTTGGGTTTTTCTCGGACTGCTCCTGCCTTGAAACTTGCCTGGACCTGGACTTTGCTTTTGTTTGCAGCCTGCCTTGAAACTTGCCTGGACCTGGACTTTGCTTTTGTTTGCAGCCTGCCCTGAAACTTGCCTGGACCTGGACTTTGCTTTTGTTTGCAGCCTGCCTTGAAACTTGCCTGGACCTGGACTTTGCTTTTGTTTGCAGCCTGCCCTGAAACTTGCCTGGACCTGGACTTTGCTTTTGTTTGCAGCCTGTCTTGAACCTTGCCTGGACCTGGACTTTGCTTTCGTTTGCAGCCTACCTTGAACCTTGCCTGGACCTGGACCTCGACTTTGCTTTTGTTTGCCGCCTGCCCTGAAACTTGCCTGGACCTGGACTTTGCTTCTGTTGCCACCTGCCTTGTGTTTGCCTGGACCTGGACTGTGCTCTTGTTCGTCCCCTGCTCTGAGGCTTGCCTTGTCTTGGACTTTGTTCCTGCTTCTCATCTGCCCTGGAAGTCTCACCTGTGTCTACACTCCCCTGACTTCCTGAGGAGTTGTTGCCTCACTCTCCAGGTAAGATCAGGATTGTCCGGCTGCCTAACTCCGTTCGGCACAGGGGCTCACTTTCTGAGGGTCAAGGGCTGACACCAGTCCCCAGCTGCCTACCCTCAGCTCCCTCGACAGTCCTCTTCTCTCTGCCTCCTGGCACCCTTCATTAAAAAAAATCTCTGAATGAAGGCATTGCAGCAAAGGGGCTTGCTAAAGGAGCATGCCTTGTCCCTTTGTGAGACCATTCATAGATCATATGCAAGATCAAGTTGGAGAATGTTTGTGTTGTTAAGGGCTATTTAGAGCTAAGCCTTAGTGAGTTTTATTGTTTTTATTTTTTTACTTTGCCTATGATATTTTTAAGAGCTGCTATGTGTCTGTTTTGTGTGACTAAAAAATAAATAAATAAATAAATAAATAAAAATATATATATATATATATTTGGATAGGTAGAAATGAGGAGAACTCAGAGCAAATAGTGATTAGTCAAATTCCAATCTTAACTGGCTTGTCTAGGTGGTCTAAATGTAATGCCCTGAAACACCCTTTACCCTATAACCACTGAACATTAAAATATTGTGCTTCTCTGATGCCTAATGATAATAGCATAGTTATTGGGAATTGACCTGGTAAACATCAATAAAGTATATGTCTCCAAAGAACAGATGTAACAATCATGTTTTAATACCATTTGGACATGATGTTGCCTCCTCCTCCTTCTCTTCAATTTCTCTCCCTTTTCCATGTCTGTATCTAAATGCCAGGTCTTTTGTAATAAATCATCTTTTATTTATGATCTAATTGGAGACAATCAACCTGGATTTATGTTCTTAATGGAAGTTTCATTACAAACTATTAATGATCTATTATTGTTAGAATCTGTCCTCCTAGCTATAAAGTACTTCATCAACCAGGGGAGGAAAAAAGTGGAGGGGGAGTTGCATTAATTTACAAAGATTTCAAAAAAACATGTGATCCAGTTGTATGCTCTACAGAAGCCTGGATTAGAAATTTTAGCTTTTAGCATTTCAGTTGGTATATTGAAAGATTTAGCTTATCTGTATATTAATCTTCTGTCCACTGGGCAAATGGTCTGACATTCAAACTATCTGTCTGATTTTATTCTGCAAAGTGGTATATGATTTAAGTGCTGCTTATTATTGGGTGATGTGAATATTCATTTAGGGACCCTTTTACAAAGCTGTTGTAAGCACTAATGCATGCTTACGACAGCAAAAAAAAATGGCTTACCGCAGGGAGCTGCAACATCCCGCAGTTTATTTTGGATATGTATGCTAAAAAATTAAATTTATTTTTTTATGCTGGGGGGGGGGGGGGTCTGGGGGTGGAGAGTGGGAGTGCTCTGCTCTAATTGGTTAGTGTGTGGGCATTGCCATATGGTAACCGATTAGCGCAGGTTCAGCGCTTGAGTTCCTATGGTCTACAAAATAGGTGGCGGTAGAGGCTCACATACCAATAGGAAAATTAGTACTTGGCCAATAAAACAGAAAATAGAAAAAGTGTCCATTTTACTCCAGCAGTAATATTGGCCTCAGTGCACAGGACTGACCTGCATAAGATTCACTAAGGCCACTTTTTACTGCAGTTTGGTAAAAGGGCCCCTTACAGAATCATTCAGTTCCAAATGAAGTAGATTATAAATATTTTTTTGGAATTGCTATGATTTTATATGTTTCATTTTAAACAATCTCATGAAAAGAGTCGCCACCCAGACATCTTACCAATTATGATAGATAATTCCTTCAAAATAAGGATATCAATCATTGATTGGTCACCTGTCCCTTGACCTGACTATTTTTTCACAAATTTTACATTGAGATGGCCTGTGCTGGAAAAGACCAAAGTGAATCCACGTGTGATGAGTTATTTTTGATTTTCAATAAACCTTGTTTTAAATTCAAGACATTGTATGCTCCAGTCTCTGGAACCCGTGGTCTCTGTTCCCACTTTTCTTCTCACTGTGCAGGAAAAGAAACAATCAAGAGGCCAAATTTATTTTTCCAGTGGAAAAATTGATCCTCTTATTTTTGTGATGAGTTAATTCCGCTTTTAGACGTAACAGATTAATTCACAAATTGTGTCTAATGCATGGGATGCTCCAGTCAGTGTTTTGATAGATAATATTGTGTGATTAAGCAGAGGAGAAATTAGATAGAAAATCATTTCCTTGGTTTAATGAAAATCTTCTTTATTTAAAACAGGACTGTCATAGAGCAGTGCATGCTTGGCAGAAAGAAGGAGATCTGAAACTAAGAAAGAAATAGGCAGAGAAACATTCCATTTACAAGAGATCAATTAAAGAAACTACAAAGAATTATTATTCCAAATTGATAGGAAGGAGCCTAATTGATCAGAAACTGATGTTTAAAACTGTAAATAAGCAATGCCAAATCAAAGATATAAACCCGGCAAATACTTTGCCAATGCTGGAAGCTGAGGAATTGACATTTTATTTTAAAAGTAAGATGGTGAACATGAGAATACAAATTTGCCATAACAACAATTTGCCAAGAGAGGACAACAGCCTAGCAGATATTTCAGATGCTGTCATTCCAGTCGGTAGGTTATAGGAGTCTTTTCCCCCTGTCCAAGAAAATAAGGTTTAGTCCTTATTACATAACTAAATCACATTGTGGTTCAGATATTTGTCCATCCTCTCTCTTTAAATCCCCTTCAGCAGTGACCCCTATTCCAAAAATCCTAATGTTGATTGTAGTTTTTTTTTAATCTAATTACTGTCCTATTGCAAATATTCCACTGTCTACAAAAAGTTTAGAAGACTTTGTTGCCAAACAATTGACTAGCTATTTAGAAGGGTAATGATAGCCTGGATCTCTCACAGTTAGGCTTTCATAGTAATTTCAGCATTGAGGCCTTATTTGCTGCTTTTATAGCTGAAGGTAGGTCACTCTTGGCAAAGGGCCATCAGGCCATTATTTTTACAATTTGATTTAACATCAGCCTTTGATCTTGTACATCGCTCACTATTGTGAAATATTTTAAGTGAGATTGGGATTATAGGCCTAATATTAAATTAGTTCAAAGGCTTTCTATCCAACAGAGTTTATAGAATTAAAATGAAGGATGGATAATCTAAATCATGGCATATGGACTGTGTGTTTCACAATGTTCCCCACTGTTGCCAATCTTATTTAACATCTATATGGGTTCTTTGGGGAAAACACTAGCAAATAATAAACATTTATTATTATAAATTGTATTACTCTATTAATTCCATTGACTCCTAGTATAACTAACTATTCTATTACTCTTTGTCACGTACCTGGAACATCAGACGTGGAGGCAGAGGCTAGCATACATTTCTCTCTTCAGTTCTGGTTTGACACGCCTACACTTTGGGCGCGCCTACTCTGACGTCAGACGCCTTCACTTTAAAACTAGGAGTTTCCCTCCTCTCTTTGCCTCAGCTCCTTCTTCTTGGTATCTGGTGCATTCCTGTTGTGAAGACTCCTGTTTTACCTGGTTTTGACTCTGTACCTGGACCTGATGTCACGTCCGTGGCCGTGACAACCCTCAGACTTACCCTGTTTCTGGGAGTCAGTGTCTGTGCTGGCTTCTGCTTGTCTCTGTGTCTGTCTTAGGTTCTCTCTGGTTCTGTGTGCTGATTGCCCTACTGAACCTCACCTGTGTGGGCTATGCCTCTTCCAAGATGGCTGCCGCCTCCTCCTCTTTGCCAGTATCCAAGATGGCTCCCGCTGTTCCTTCCTTTGGGATGACTGCTCTGTGTGTCAAGCCTCTGTTTGGTTGCAAGGTGATTGCTGCAGCTGTGGCTCTGGTGTTGAAGGGCTTTATTAATCACTTGGAGACTACAGTCCGGGCCTTTGCATCTCATCTAAAGGTCCTGGTGTATAGAGTGCTCTGTACACGGTTTCAGTGTTTGCTCTGTGTGAGTTTCTATGTTTGTTTAGACTAGCTAGCTTAGGCACAGTCTGGCTTGTAGCCTGTGTATAGCTTTGCTAGTGCTCTGTGTTTGTTTAGACTAGTTAGCTTAGGCACCGTCTGGCTTGTAGCCTGTGTATAGCTTTGCTAGTGCTCTGTGTTTGTTTAGACTAGTTAGCTTAGGCACCGTCTGGCTTGTGAGCCTGTGCATAGCTCTGCTAGTTCTCTGTGTTTGTTCCTAGTGTGGACTGTGGACTAGCCAGCTTAGGCACCGTCTGGCTTGTAGCCTGTGCATAGCTCTGCTAGTTCTCTGTGTTTGTTCCTAGTGTTAGACTAGCCGCCCTTGCTAGCCACTATCCCGAGACTGTGATTGTTCCTAGTGGTAGACTAGCCAGCTTAGGCACCGTGTGGCTTGTTAGCCTGTGCATAGCTTTGCTAGTTCCCTGTGTTTGTTCCTAATACTTGACTAGCCAGCTTAGGCACCGTGTGGCTTGTTAGCCTGTGCATAGCTTTGCTAGTTCTCTGTGTTTGTTCCCAGTGTGAGACTAGCCGCCCTTGCTAGCCACTATCCCGAGACTGTGATTGTTCCTAGTGTTAGACTAGCCGCCCTTGCTAGCCACTATCCCGAGACTGTGATTTTTCCTAGTGGTAGACTAGCCAGCTTAGGCACCGTGTGGCTTGTTAGCCTGTGCATAGCTTTGCTAGTTCTCTGTGTTTGTTCCCAGTGTGAGACTAGCCGCCCTTGCTAGCCACTATCCCGAGACTGTGATTGTTCCTAGTGGTAGACTAGCCAGCTTAGGCACCGTGCGGCTTGTTAGCCTGTGCATAGCTTTGCTAGTTCCCTGTGTTTGTTCCTAATACTTGACTAGCCAGCTTAGGCACCGTGTGGCTTGTAGCCTGTGTTTAGCTTTGCTAGTGTTCTGTGTATGTTTCCAGTGCATGACTTGTTAGCTTGGGCACAGCTTTGTGGTTAGCTGGTGTATAGCTTTACTAAGTCTCCTGAGTTTGCTCTGTGTATGTTTCTTGTGTATGATTGGTTTGCCTGGGTATAGTGTTCCTATTAGCCTGGGTACAGTTTACTAGTCATTGTGTTGAAACCTGCCGACTGCCAGAACCCGGACAGTCCCTGCCTGTCTGCCTTGCCTTCGCCTAGGTGCCAGGGGGCACTCCTGGATCTTCATTCCTGCTGTTCCTGCTTGCAAGTGCCAGTTCCGGGTTTTCCTGTAAGTCCTACCGGCTGCCAGAACCTGAGGGCTCAACCCTCGGGGAAAGGCGGTCAAGTGTAGGTGAAGCCTAGGTCCAGGGTGTTCCAGTTCCGCGGGTTCCGCTCCAGTGTGTTCCAGTCCAGCGGGTTTCACTCCTGTATGTTCCAGTCCAGTGGGGCCACTCCAGTGTGTCCAGTCCAGCGGGCCCCACTCCAGTGCGCACCCGTCCGGTGCGTTCCAGTTCCGAGTGTTCCTGTGTAGAACTCCAGTCCGGGGTTCCGGTCCAGTCTTGTCTCATCTCCACCTGGAAGGTGATCTTGCCTGCCGCTGCCGCTCCACGGTAGTGGCCTATGGACTCACAAACCCCGTGCTCCCGGGGAAGAAGCCTGAAAGTATGCCAAGGTCCTCGAGAGCGCGGCAAGTGCGAGAGACGCGACACCTGACTTCTACTGGATTGCTGCCTGCCCTGCCTCTGTGCCTAGACCTGACTTCTACTGGATTGCTGCCTGCCCTGACTCTGTGCCTGGACCTGATCTGTGCCTGGACCTGATCTCTGCTGTTTGCTGCCTGTCTCTGTCATCTCCTGAGCCCTGTTCTCATCCCACTTCCAAGTCCTGCTGGCCACCTGAACCCAGGGGCTCAACTGCTAGGGAACGGTGGTCACCGTGGGTGAAACGATGGGATTTCTGACTGCTGATCTTCAGATCAGCACAAGAGCTCATTCCATTCCTGAACACTGTGACACTCTTTCTAAATACTTTGATGTAGTAGAGAAATGGGTTTATTCACATTTTTAAAAGTTGAACAAGGCGAAGACTAAACTTCTTTGGGTGGGTAGAGATTTTTCTAAAGGGTTAGGTGGAGAGTTAGATATTGGTAATCTTCATCTTATGTCTGAGAAATCATTAAAGATATTAGGAGTATATTTCGATCCATAACTCTCAATGGAACATTGTCAATACACTAATTAAAAATATTTTTGGAGATTAAGATTACGCCTTAGAATACTACTTTCAGTATGACCAGTTTAGAATTGTAGTTCAAGCTTATATTTTGATCCAACTAGATTATTGTAATAGCTTATATATGGATTGTGTCTGGAAACTTATATAACTAAATTACAAACTCTTCAAAATACTTCAGCTAGATTATTATGTCACATTAGTAAATCTGAGAAGGTTATTCCACTATTATTGAAATTACATTAGTTGCCTGTAGAATATCGTGCTATATTTAAATTAAGTTGCTTGGACTTTAAGGTACTTCAGGGTCAGATCTCTTTGCATGTTAGCCAGTTAGGGGGGAATTCATCAAGATTGCCTTTTACTGCACCCTGATGTACCGCTGGATTGAGCAACCTGCAGGATCCTGGTACTGCAGGTCATTGAATGCTGAGTCAAGAGAATAACGTTGCTTGCGAACCACCTAGCAAGCAGTGTTATTCCTGTGGCCTGGAAGCATCAGGCCATAAAGATGTGGCCCGATGCTTCCGGACCGGCATAGCAGGGTCCCCTTGGCTTCTGAGCCCCTCTAACTTAAGCCCTCTGACACAAGGCCATCCCACTCCCCTCTCCCCATCTCCCACCTCTAATGTTGCTCTCAATTCACAAAGGGCTACCTTGCTATCATTGATGATCTAGAGGGGTGTCTATGGGGGTGTCTTCAGGGGTCCAGGGGGGTCTGTGGAGTTCTGGGAATGTTTAGGCAGTAATGAAACCCAGTCGCTCTTGCCCAGTCCACTACTGGCTTCAAATTGGCTCCCCTAGTGGTAGTCTCACATGACTACCACTAGGGGGTCATATTTCCATATAAGGAAATATTTCATTATATGGAAACATGAACCTAGAGGTAGTCACATAAGACTACTCCTGGGGTGCTATTTTGAAGCCAGTGCTGGACTGGACCAGAGAGACTGGGTATCGTTCCTGCCTGAAGATCCCTGGATCCCTAAAGATCCCCTGGACACTTCCCTGGACCACCCATGATAGCAAGATAGCCCAGAGGGAGGGGGAGGGAGAGGTCTACCTTAGAGGTGAGGGTGGGTGGCTTATACTGTGAGGGGTAGGCGGGCCTTGTGCCAGGGGGCTTAAATCAGTGGGCCCACATGCTGGGGGGACCCTGTTAAGCATGTCTCTTCCTGAAGCTAAGGTTGCTGTTTTCTGTTCTGTTGGCAATAGGTAGAGAGTTCCATATTTTAACTCCAAATACAGGGAATAGAGAGCTGAAAATCTTCTGATTTCGAATTGTCTTTTGAAATGGTGATGCTAGCATCAGTTGTTCTTTCAGTCTGTTAGACTGGACCAAATGTTAGCGAAGTGGTCTTAGTCAGCAGTTCAGAGGTAAAACCCTGTAAGCTTTGAAAAACTAAACAAGCAGCTTTGAACCCGAGTCTTTCTGCTATGGAAAGCCAGTGCAGTTTGTTAAGATGAGTTGAAACACTAGTATATCTAATCAATCTGTATATTAGTCTAGCAGCTGTATTCTGTATGAATTGTAGTTTTTTTCTGATATTGACACTTAATACCAAGAAACAGAATGTTACAGTGAGGTAATCCAAGTGAGGTAGGACTAACATTTGGACTAGTAGTGCAAAAGCTTTTTATGATCTGACTAGACATAGCTGTCTCATTTTGAATAGTGTTTTCTTCCATAGCTGGTTAATATGGGAAGAGAAGGTGAATGAAGAATCAAGCAAGACCCCTAACACTCTGATTTCAGACTCCAGTGGCGTAGCAAGGGCGGGGCGGTGGGGGCGGTCCGCCCCGGGTGTCAATGGGTGGGGGGGTGCTCCGTCCACCCCCCCTGGCGTAGCACGGCACCCCCCTGGCATGGACTCCCCCGGCGCAGCGCCTCTCACTCCCCCCCCCATCCGACAGCCCCCACCTGCCTATCAGCTGAGCTCCGTGCACCCGGCACCTCGAATCTGCAGCGCTGCTGACTGTAAAAGAAGAAAATTGTTTCGTCGTTGGCCCTTCCCTCGCACTGTGCCCCGCCCTCTGATGTAACTTCCTATCTCCTCGAGGGCGGGACACAGTGAGGGAAGGGCTAACGACAAGACAATTTTCTTCTTTTACAGTCAGAGCACTGCAGATTCGAGGTGCCGGGTGCACGGAGTTCAGCTGGTAGGCAGGTGGGGACTGTCGTGGGGGGGGAGTGAGAGGCGCTGTGCCGGGGGGGGTCCACGCCGGGGGGGGGCGCTGTGTTGCGCTGCACCCAGGGGGGGAGGGTGCATGCAACGGCGATGTGCCCCGGGTGTCAGCCAACCAAGGAACGCCACTGCTCGACTGTAAAGCTTTGACCATTGGACAAAGATATTGATAATGGGACATCAACTCCCTGATTTCGGAACCACGGGACCTTGGTTTTTTGCACATTCAATTTCAGTATATTGGTCAGAGCCCAGGTGCTAACAGCAGTCATGCCATTCACTGCAGACTGAGTTATATCTTTGTTTGTTTCTGTCACTGGTAAGAGAAGTAGGGTGTCATCCGTGAACGATAATAGTAGTTCATTAAAACCCAGGTGTACTGAGGCAAGGGATGACAAAAAGAGATTGAACAGGATAGGTGACAGGGGAGATCCTTGTGGGAGTTAGGAGACCAGTAGTTGGAAAGTTGGTTGTTTTGCTTGACAGAATAGCTTCGATTTGAAAGGAATTCACTGAAACATTTGATCACAGTCTCAGTTATTCATATCTGGTCCAGACGTTTGAGTAGCAATGTGTGGTCAACCTCATTGAACACCACCGATATATCGAATTGGAGAAGAATTACTTGGTCGTCTTTGCATTGGTGTTGTTTGACATATGTAGTTGGAGATAGCAGCAATTTTTCTGTACTATGAAGCCAAAATTGTGACCAGTGTAATATAGAAATTTGTTCCAGATATAAAGAAAGCTGTTTAGTGATGTAGGTTTCTGATACTTTAGTAAAAACAAGTATTTTTGCCACTGGACGATAGTTTGCAGGCGATGTTACATCTAGTCTAGATCCTTTTAACAGCAGAGTGATAACAATTTTGTCCATATCAGGAGGAAGAGAGCCAGTTATTAACAGCTCATTGAGATCATTGAGTAACTAGTTTACTGCTTCCATAGGGATGGATTTGAATAGGTATTTTGGACATTAATCCAGGCAGCAGTTGGCTCAGGAGCATTTCAACAGCAGTGATCTTACATCCTCAACTGTTAGTGGTTGAAAAGATTCCCAGTTTTAGTCAGTTTTGAGTCCTTGGATTGTAATTGAGGTTGAAGTACGGGTTGGACCAGTGGCATTCCTAGGGGGGGGGGGGTGCAGTCCGCCCCGGGTGCACGCCGCTGGGGGGGTGCCACGCGCCTGTCGACGCCGCTCGTTCCGTGCTCCCTCTGCCCCGGAACAGGTTACATTCAAAAGAACAATAGAAGAATAATGTTAATTAAAAGAACAATAGAAGCTACATTTTAAATTCTTATCAGTGTTCAAAAGGTTTATAGCAAAACCTTTTTCTATTTTCCTGTCCAACCTATTTTAAAAATTAGCACCTGGATTTCCCTGCCATCTGCAGAGTGGGTCATGCTGTGGAGAAGTCCAGTCCAGGCTGGATGCATCTCCTCATGTTTCTAGGAATTAAATTGCAGGAAGAGCTGACAGAATGTCAGTTTCTGGTCCAGCAGGACTTGTGGTTATAAGTTTCTGTTTATCTGGCGGCAAATTTCTCTTTTTATTGTTAGCTATCTGCAATATCTGCAAGGCTACATGAGAGTTTAAAATGTCACATGCTTGCTGGCGGTTTTCAGTAGCTACATACTGAGGAGCTGATTTCTTTATTAGAGGTTCCCTTCTATGGGAGCTTAGATCAGAATGCAGCCCAGGTGGTGCATCTATGTGCTGAGGAGCTGAATCATGAGCATTTAAATTAGACTGCAGAACAGGTTGTGCATATATGTGCTGAGGTTTTGGATGCTGTGAGGGGGCCTGGGAACTAGTGGTTCTAGTTGAACCTCCTGCTACGGGTGTGGACTGTGATACTGTTACCACAGCTGAAACAGGCATGGCTGTAGCTGTATTTGGGTCTGGAGGAGCACATGGGAGACCCGTAATGGCTGACCCCTGCATACGAGCATCCTGTAATTTTTGTCTTAAGGTTTCTATCTCCTTGTGACAGTGTACATGATCAATATTCTCATCTATATGTGGCGTTTGCAGTATTAATTCTCTGATTAAATGCTTCAAGTCTGGAACCTGGCTGGCCTGCATCTCTAAAGCTAAAATTTGGGTCTGCATCTGATTTTCTTGGGCTACCTGCTGTTGGACTTGCTGTTTAAGAGAATCTACTTGATAACTTAAGCAACTAGTCATTGTGATTAAGAACTCCTTTTCATTCTCTATCTGCATACATTCTCTCTCTTTGGCTAGTAATTTCTCATTCAATTCTGCATGTTCCCTTAAGGCTTTCTTATATATGGTCCACATTAACCAAGTGCATGCAGAAATTCTCTTGCTCCCTTCCTTAATTGAATATAAATCACATTTTGTTTCAGTTACATTATGGGTCCAAGGATTAGGGCCAGAGGATTCTATGCATTGCTTAGGCAAAGTGGGGTTATCTATGTCCTTCTCAAAAGAAACTGCAAAATTGTTTTTTATTTTATGCCAGAGCATGCCTAAAGATTTGATTATGAAATACATAAAGTACATGAGTGCATAAGTACCTAAATAAGACCAAACATCCATCCAGCACAGTATTCTAAATATTCTAAATGCCCTGAAAACCTTATCAATTTATCAATCGGAAATTTAATTAATGAAACCTGATACTCAGTTCTCTATAAAGCAGCAAAATACAAAAATATAATTTAAGAACACTGCTACTCGCACAGAATACCTGCCCACGTTCTGCACCAATTAATATGTTACAAGAAATGATTTATTTTGGGGAAAATAGCTCTAGAGCAACTCGCCACTGTTTATAATTTAAGAGCAGGTGCTGTATTTATAAGTTTTAGGATATTAATTTCTCCACCAATCACCAAAGGTGATAATTGCAATAAATTAAATAAATTAAATATATATAGCTTCAATATACTCAGAACACAAAGAGACCGTATTTTTAGCTTCAAAAAAGGTTGATTTAATATACAATTGCACACGAGAGGTAGGTTTTAAGAGATCTTTACAGGTAATCTGTGCATAAAAATAGAACAAAGTAGCAGGTAGGTTAACTTACAAGTCCTTGTTACAAGCATGCTGTGGTCCAGCTGATTGATGAGCACATGGTTAGGACAGGAGGGGCTTCTGCAGTAAGTGGATCATCTGAGTTGCTTGAAGAGAGTCTGAGTCTTGCTTGCAGTTGAAGAGAATCTGAATCTTGGGGAAACAGCTTTTGCTTTTATACCTTGTAAGCTGCAGGAGGATATGCCATGTGGATCTTTGCTGGCTTCCTGGTTTTTTGCACACGACCCCTGAGCATTTGCAAAGCATTGTGGTATCTTGGTCTCATGTCTTATGACATCACGAGACTTACAGTCTGGATTTTCTTTTGATGTCCTGCTCAGTCTCTGGGGCAGATACACATTACAAGTCCTTCCTTTCTGCACATGTCTGAAAGCTGATGGGAGGGGCAGGTATACCTTTGACAAGCAAATGTCCTGTTTATGCTTCTCCTGAGTTCTTTGTTTTATTCAGGTGTCCACCTTAGTAATGCCTTTGTTAGGTGGGAGGGCAGAGGAAGCTCTTTTGTGTTTGTTGAGTGTTTGTAATTAACTATCCCTGCTCTCAGAAGTTCCCAGAAAAAGGAATGGAGAGAGAGGGGCTTGAAATGAAACTATTCTCTCTGCTGCTGTGTCAAATATATATTTTAAAAGATACACAAATATATTGGTGTATATATAATCCAGCAAAAATGCTACATATTTCAGTAATAAACTGATACCATTACAAGCGAAGCCGACAGGCACGCGACACCCCCCCCCCCCAGCAGGTAAAAATGCACCTGGGGGGGTGTTGTTTCACTGGGGGGAGGTGTCATTTTGCTGGGGGTGGCGCTGCACCCAGGGGGGGGGGGCGCATTGGCAATCCGCCCCGGGTGTCAGCCGCCCTAGGAACGCCACTGGGTTGGACTGTTTTCTTCTGTTGGAGTAGCTTTAGATAACCCTAGCAAAAAGCTGGGTCTATTTTAACATGCTTTTTGAACTCTAAAACATAGGGTATTTGCATAGTAATCAGATGCAAAACATGTACTGTATTTGGTTTGGTTTATGAAAACTTGCTATACCTCTCTAGCTGTCGTGGCAAAGCAGAGCAGTGTACAATCTAAACATTTCAGAAAAGAACTCCATTAATTACAAGAAAGACACTTGGTTACACTGATAAAGTAAAAAGATAGGAAACAGGACATTAAAACAAAGTTGCAGTTATTGGTCTCAGCTACCACTCACGAGGAAAACCAATGGGACCTAGGCTCCGAAAGCCTGCCTAAAAACCAGGTCTTCAGATTGGCCTTGAAGGTCTTAAGCAAAGGGTCACTACGAAGAGAAAGGGGTAGAGTGTTCTTGCTACCTAAGAACATAAAAAGAATAGCCATACTGGGTCAAACCAATGGTCCATCTAGCCCAGTAATCTGAGGTAAGTACATAAGTATTGCCATACTGGGACAGATTGAAGGTCCATCAAGCCCAGCATCCTGTTTCCAACAGTGGCCAATCCAGGTTACAAGTACCTGGCAAGATCCCAAAACAGTACAATTCATTTTATGCTGCTTATCCTAGAAATATATACAACAACAATTAGGTGGTATGAAGACAGCTTAATGTGGGATGTACTATTAGATAGGGGACGTCTCATGTACTCATGTAGGCAAAAAATATCATGCTGTTAGCAAACTTCTGGTTTAGTGCCGATTTATATAATCATTGTCTGCCCCCAGCCTCCGATAGTACACTAAAGTTGCTAAATATACGTGTCTCTTAGTGTATATGAGTGTTAGTGCCACACTTTCATATCTCCATAATTTACTTTTTTTTTTCTCTTTTTTCTGTGTACTATCCCATCTATGATTTCTCCGTAGTAATCTCCACTTAAGCTTCAACCAGTGCAGAAATAAAAGTTTTTTTACTTATCTTCGCACTGCTGGAAACCGCAGTTTGATTTAGTTATAGTGTAATATTATACACTATATCCTTTAAAGATGTCTGTCGACTGCATTCAAATTCAACTTCAGTATACATATGATCCCGACAGAAGCCTGTTTCGCATCTATTTGCTTTGTCAAGGGAAAACTCTTGTATACTTCAACAACAGACTGTGCAGCCATAGAGCAGTGTGAAGATAAGTTAAAAAAAAACCTTTTATTTCTCCACTGGTTGAAGCTTAAGTGAAGATTATTACGGAGAAATCATAGATGGGATAGTACACAGAAAAAAGAGAAAAAAATAAGTAAAAAAGTAAATTATGGAGATATGAAAATGTGGCACTAACACTCATATACACTAAGAGACACGTATATTTAGCAACTTTAGTGTAGTATCGGAGGCTGGGGGCAGACAATGATTATATAAATCGGCACTAAACCAGAAGTTTGCTAACAGCATGATATTTTTTGCCTACATGAGTATATGAGACGTCCCCTATCTAATAGTACATCCCACATTAAGCTGTCTTTATACCACTTAATTGTTGTTGTATACAGTGGCATAGCTAGGGTAGTTGACACCCGGGGCCAGTCATTTTTTAACACCCCCCTCCAAAATCTAGTACTAGGCATGCTGAGAATACAAAACACTCAGGACCTATAGAGCAATTCTACCATACCATAAGCAGTCATTTCTACGAATCACACAAGGAAAAGGAAAGCATCTTAAACACTACAGTGAGCACTAGAACATCAATTCACCTATTGTAAAACGAAACCAGACAGCATAGTACAGATCGTCAATTCTGCACGGTCAGTGCCAACTGAAAGCCATGTCTTTTTCACAAACACAGATACACCCTAATCCACTACAGAATAAGTAATCATAAACTTTATATTTAGACAAAAATTAAACTGAACCCCCGATGCCAGACTCTGCATACAATGCAACACCACAGAAACAGAAAATGTCCCCTAGTACTGTGCAAAATATAAAGACAGCAGATGTAAATTTGAACCAATCACCACTTTACAAATTAACAAATAGAAATAAAACAAATACAGAAAATAAAATAATACCATTTTATTGGACTAATACATTTAGCTTTCAGAGGCCAAAACATCCTTCCTCAGGTCAATACAGTATAGTGCTGTTACAGTATCCTATCCTGACCTGAGGAAGGGGGTTTTGTTCTCCGAAAGTTAGTCAAAATGTATTAAAATTAGTCCAATAAAAAGATTACCTTGTTTACATGTTCTATTATAAACATTTATTAACACAGCTACAATACTACTTTATCCTAATGCAAAAAAATAAAAGTAAATATTTTATTTACAGTTTGTTGTCTCTGGTTTCTGCTTTCCTCATCTTCTTTTCACTGTCTTCCATCCAGCATCTGTCTTTGTTCTCTGCCATCCAGTGTCTGCCCTCTCTGCTGTTCCCTCCATCCAATGTCTGCCCTCTCTCCCTGCCCCTTCCATCTACATCTGCCCTCTATCTCTGCCCCTTCCATCCACCATCTGCCCTCTCTCTCTCCCCTTCCATTCACTGTCTGCCCTTTCTATCGCTTCTATCCACTGTCTGCCCTTTCACTCTGTCCCCTCAATCCACCATTTGCCCTCCCTCTCCCATCCATCCAGGATCTGTCCCCTCTCTCTGCCCCTTTTTTTCAGCCCCCAGTCCCAGCCCCACTATCCCACCAGTCCCCAGTTTCAGTCCCAGCCCTTTTCTCCCACCAGTCCCAAGCTTTGGCCCCCAGCCACTTCTCCCTGTCCCCTTTTCAGCCCCCAGTTTCAAACCCAGCCCTTTTCTCTCACCAGTCCCGAGCTTCAGCCCCAGCCACTTCTCCCTGTCTCCTTTTCAGCCCCCAGTCCCCTCAGTTTCAGCTCCTGCCCCTTTTCAGCCCCCAGTCCCAGTACTAGCCCCCTTATCCCACCTACCCTCCTTTTCAGCCCCCAGTTCCAACTCCCTTCATCCACATGCCTTGCATTAGGGCCTCTCTTTTCAGCCCCAGACCCCATCTGGGCTCCCCTCCCTATCCCCTTCTCCCATCTGGGCTCCCCTCCCCATCCCCTTCTCCCATCTGGGCTTCCCTCCCCATCCCCTTCTGCCATCTGGGCTCGCCATCCCCTTCTGTCATCTGGGCTCCCCTCCCCATCCCCTTCTGTCATCTGGGCTCCCATCCCCTTCTGTCAACTGGGCTTCCAACCCCATCCCCTTCTGTCAACTGGGCCCCCGACCGACCCGACCCGCCTACCAGCTCCGTCGAGACTACTACTATTACTACTACTATTTAGCATTTCTATAGCGCTACAAAGCCTACGCAGCACTGCACAAACATTCATCTTAAACTTACTACACTAATAGTCCTGAACAAGTTTGAGGAACGGGATTCACTTTTGGACACTTCTACATATCGCACAACTTCTGCCTAACCCTCCCTATCCTCTCGATTCAATGACTGACTGGGCACATCAGCTCTATTCATCTTTCAAGCAGCTCTTAGATCAACATGCTTCCCTCAGCTCACATTCCTCTTCTCAATCCTCGCATTCTCCTTGGTTCTCACCTGATCTCAAGTCCTATGTCATGCCAAACACTGCGGGCAAGTCCCGCTCTCCCTTAAGTTACCAGGCTTGCCTTCGGATTTATTACTCGGCTACCAAATGCAGGTACTTTATTCCACATATTTAATAGACTTTCCCCTGCTGATACTCTGGCCTCTGTCTATGATCCAGCGGGTGAGGGGGTGCTCCACTCCCGCTGCTCCCACCCTACCTTCTTAAAAAAAAAATCAGTAAAGCGGCGTGGCAGGCAGCGCGGCCTCGCGTCTGCCCTGGTTGTAAAGCAAGTAGATCTCCTCGTCGGGCCTTTGCTCACTGGGTCCCGCCCTCCTCTGAGGTAACTTCCTATTTCCTCGAGGGCGGGACTCAGTGAGCGAAGGCCCGACGAGGAGATCTACTTGCTTTACAAGCAGGGAAGACGCGAGGCCGCGCTGCCTGCCACGCCGCTTTACTGATTTTTTTTTTAAAGAAGGTAGGGTGGGAGCAGCGGGAGCAGAGCACCCCCCACCCGCTGACACCCGGGGTGGACCGCCCCCACCGCCCCGCCCTTGCTACGCCACTGGTTGTATATGTTTTAAGAAAGTGAGGTGGAACGTTGCCATCTTTTGTTTGTTTATCCTAGAAATAAGCAGTGGATTTTCCCCAAGTCCATTTTAATAATGGCTTATGGACTTTTCTTTTAGGAAGCTATCCAAACCTTTTTTAAACCCTGCTAAGCCAACTGCTTTTATTATATTCTCTGGCAATGAATTCCGGATACGAAGGCATTATAACATCCTCATTTTTGTTTTCCATTCCTTTCCTATTAATACCTAACATTCTATGTGCTTTCATAGCTGCCGCTGCACACTGAGCAGAGAGTTTTAACGTACAGTTAACGATAACGCCTAGATCCCTTTCCTGGTCAGTAACTCCTAATATGGAACCTTGCATTATGTAGCTATCATTCGGGTTCCTCTTTCCCATATGCTCACATTAAATGGGATGCTCAGTCGCCCAGCATCGTAAGGTCCTCTTGTAATTTTTCACAATCCTCTTGAGATTTAACAACTTTGAATAACTTTGTGTCATCAGCAAATTTAATTACCTCACTAGTTACTCCCATCTCTAGATCATTTATAAATATGTTAAAAAGCAGTGGTCCCAGCACAAACCCCTGGGGAACCCCACTATCTACCCTTCTCCATTGAGAATACTAACCGTTTAATCCTACTCTCTGCTTTCTTTTAATCTGTTTTTAATCCACAATAGGACACTACCTCCTATTCCACGACTCTCTAATGTCCTCTGGAGTCTTTCATGAGGCACTTTGTAAAATGCCTTTTGAAAATCCAGATACACAATATCGACTGGCTCACCTATATCCACATGTTTGTTCACCCCTTCAAAGAAATGTAATAGATTGGTGAGGCAAGATTTCCCCTCACTAAATCCATGTTGGCTGTCTCATTAATCCATGCTTTTGAATATGCTCCGTAATTTTGTTCTTTATAATAGTCTCTACCATTTTGCCTGGCACCAGTATCAGGCTCACCAGTCTACAATTTTCCTGATCCCCTCTGGAACCTTTTTAAAAAAATCGTCATTATATAGCCCACCCTCCAGTCTTCCAGTACCATGCTTGATTTTAAAGATAAATTACATATTACTAGCAATAGTTCTGCAAGTTAATATTTCAATTCTATCAGTACTCTGGGATGAATACCATCTGGTCCACATGATTTGCTACTCTTCAGTTTGTGAAATTGTGCCATTACATCCTCCAGGTTTATAGAGATTTTATTCAGTTTCTCTGACTCGTCAGCTTTGAATACCATTTCTAGCATCAGTATCTTTCCCAAATCTTCCTCAGTGAAAACCAAAGCGAAGAATTCATTTAATCTCTCAGCTATGGCTTTGTTTTCCCTGAGTGCCCATTTTAGTCATCTAGCGGTCCATGTTGCCTCGGGTCCTGTAATCCATTGGATTCCAAAAACTTTACTATTCTCTGTTTTAAAACCATTTCTATTAATTTACCTACCACAGAAGTCAGACTGACTGGCCTGAAGTTCTCAACCTCTTCCTTACGTCTGCTTTTGTGGGACCACATCTGCTCTTTCCCAGTCCTCCGGCTCCGGAACCACTCCCGACTCTAGAGGAGCATTGAAAAGGTCAGCCCTAAGTTCCTTCAGTACCTCAGTTGTATGCCATCCGGTCCCATCGCTTTGTTCACCTTTAGTTTAGCCAGCTCCTCATGAACACAGTCCTTTGAAAATCATTCAGGCACTATCATCCCTCTGTTCCTATTTGTGTTTGTCTTCTGTGGTCCTGCTCGCAGTCCTTCAGCTGTGAACACAGAACAGATATATTTGTTAAGCAATACCTCCTTATCTTTATCAGCTTCTACATATTCTTCCCCTTCACCTTTGAGTCTCACAATACCACTTTTTCACTTCCTCCTATCACTAACATATCTAAAAAAAAAAAAAAATCTTGTCCCCTCATTTTACCATATTGGTTATTTCTTCTTCCATTTACATATTTGTTTTCCTGACTATTCTACCAACTTTTCTTTGCTTTTCCAGATATTGTCACCTTTCTTCCCCTTTTTGTGATCCTTGAGGTAATCCCCCATCTGAACAAAGTTCGTTTTTTTTTGAAGTCTTGAACCTTCACTTTTGAATGAACTCTCTCCATACCTATCTTAATATTATACCATATCATCTGCTGATCACTGGATGCCAGATGATCACCTACTAAAACATCAGAAACACTCCCCCCCATTAGTAAGCACTAAGTCTAGTATGGCCCCATCCACGTGGATTCCATTGCATTGCTTTCAAAGTATGCTGTTTTATTCATTCATTCATTCATTCATTCATGCGTTCATTCTTTCAATATCCTCTTGATGGTGGTTTTAGGGTGGGGGTGGGGTAGGAATTTTGTTCCAGCTGCTTAATTACAGAAATGCTGGCTAGCTATGGACTGCACATAAGCCTTATTTGGTGATGTCATCAAACCAGTGGTTCTCAGTCTCCATCTGCTGGTGGGAGAGCATAAACCTATGGCCTGGTCTGGAGAGACTCAAGAAAAGAAAAGTAGTTAAGCCCTGATTTCCCCTGTGATGGCAGAGGACACACAAGACTCGGCTTCCTCCTTTCCAGACCCATGCTCTGATCCAGCTGCATCCTGTGCTGGCTGCCCCAGCAACCACAGGGAGAGATGAATAAATATGAGTCCCTGTCCTAGAATCAGACCTGGCTTCCAAGGGAAAAATTATCTTCCCTATCCTCCTATTGCTTGCTCCATGTTAACTACCACTGCCTTTACTTCTATAAGCTTATCTATTTTTTTGTTCATTCCAGTATATCTCCATTTCTTCTTCGTCAGTATCAGGTCGCTAATTGTTCCTGTTTACCTTTAAAACAATTCTCCCAAGTGCCTAATTACTTGTGTGTTTGGTATCCTGCAAAACATTCTGGGAACAATTCTTCTGTGAAGCTCAGGATAGAGTTAAGAGATGGAGCCAGGGCCATAGCTAGTTACATGTGGCTGGTGCACAGGGCACAAGGGGAGCTGGGGAGCCAAACTTGTGCCCCATGCATTGGCCTCCCTTGCCAACATAAAAAAGTGGGCAATGCGGAAGCCTGTTGGGAGCATTTGGAGCCATGTGCACGGAATGAGTGTGCAGTTTGTGATGCTCCTGGTTAGAACAGCACAAGCCCAATGTGGAAACTCAAACGTGTAAAACCTTTCTTCCCGAGGGAAATATTTCGTAGCCTAATACAATCAATGGTACTAAGCCATGCAGACTATTGCAACGGAATCTATGTGGGATGCAAAGAACAACTCAAAAAGAAATTTCAAACCACTCAAAACACGGCAGCCAGACTGATATTTGGCAAATCGCGTTTCGAAAGTAACAAACCCCTCCGAGAAAAACTGCACTGGCTTTCAATCAAAGAACGCATTACCTTCAAAATCTGCACCCTGGTCCACAAAACCATCTATGGCCAAGTCCCAGGATACGTGACAGACCTCATAGACTTACCAATCAGAAACTTAACCAGATCATCTCGAACACACCCAAACCTCCACTACCCAAACTACAAAGGACTTAAAAACAAAACAACCTATGCATCTAGCTTCTCCTATATAAGCACACAACTATGGAACGCATTGCCAAAAGTTGTGAAAACAACCTACGACCACCTAAACTTCAGGAAATCACTAAAAACCAACTTGTTCAAAAGGGCATACCCCACCGACCCAACATAAATACCTACACTCAGCAACATAGCAAAACCAAAGCTCGTAATGGACACTACATACAATATTACCTTGTATTTGTTTCTCTACAGGACAAGGCGAATGCCTTTACAGTACTATGTAAGCCACATTGAGCCTGCAACTAGGTGGGAAAATGTGGGATACAAATGTAACAAATAAATATTCATTAATCCTCTACTTTTTTCTTCGTATACATTTTGGAAAACAAATCACATCTCAGAGATAGGATGAGTGTTCCAATGATTTCACCTTCAACATACAACTCTTCTAGGGCTTAGAGGAGGGTGTGGGCAACTTTGGTTCTTGAGGGCTGCAATCCAGTTGGGTTTTCAGGATTTCCTCAATGCATATGCATGAGATCTATTTGCATACCTGACTAGGTTGCAGCCCTCAAGGACTGAGGTTGCCACCCCTGGCTTACAGTGAAACTGACTTACTCCATAAGCACAACATTTCTCGTCCAGACATACTGCACTCTGCAGTACAGCTCTTATAAAGTTTATGGTAATGCTGAAAGCAGGGGCTTAGCTGAGCATACATAGCTCTAGAAACAAACAAAAGGAAGAGCATTTTTCTTATCAGATGGGAGGACTGATGTGCTATTGAAGTGTAAATAACAGCAGGGACTCCTCCTACTAGATCATTAGAGCAGCATAAAAACTGACTTTTCTGCTGCCAGTTTTAACCTCTGCATAGGAAAAACAGCTAGGCTGGCTGAAAACTGGCCAGTTGGCAATTTAAGCCAAGACCTCTACAGTTGTCAGATCATCTTTTTTCTGTCATGAGGAAAATTTCCCATGTTAGAGATCTCATGTAAATGAAAGATCTTCAATTGTTGCTTCATGCATTCATCCTAAATGATGTAAACTACTGTACACCTTGTTAGTAGCCTAAGGGGGTAGTTATTGCAGTGTGTTATGACAATAACTCATGTTATTTGCCCCTTAATGTACATTAAATTGTGCTATATTACCATAATGCATGTTATAAGTTACCATGAGATACATAATGATGAGAGGTAAAGTATGCTAAATGCATGCAAAACAGCTCATTATTATGCCAATCAAATAGCTGAAGCTGTGTTATTCCTGGAAAAATAATGCCAGCTAAAAGCTTTCTTTTATTATTCCTGCCCAGGAGCGTCAGGCCGCTAACCAGCAGCCTGATGCTTCCAGGCTGTATATTAAAGTGGCTGGGCAGAAACAGTTCATCTCCCACTTCCCTCTGCAGATCTCCCTATTACAAACACTGTCCCCTGAAGACCCTTTTGCTCTTACACTACAGCCTGACCTCTAGTGGTAGTACTGTGAGGGATTGTTGGTGTCATTTTGAATCCAGCGCTATCAAGCGCAGGAGCAACTGGGCATTGCTCCTGCCCTGGAACCCCTAGACATTTATTATTATTATTTGTTGCATTTGTATCCCACATTTTCCCACCTCTTTGCAGGCTCAATGTGGCTTACATAGTACCGTAATCGGCGTTAACCGATTCTGGTGTGAACAAATACAAATTGCGAGTAATATCGAGGTGATATTATGGTAGAGTGAGATACATGTATGGTAAAAGACAATTGGAGAGAACTTAGTGAGGGAAAGGATGAGTTAGGATATGTCCGTTATGATCTTTGGTTACGTTGTGTCGCAAATGTCCAGGTTTTATGTTGGGTCGGT
The DNA here is from genome assembly GCF_901765095.1 of Microcaecilia unicolor. Taxonomy (NCBI): domain Eukaryota; kingdom Metazoa; phylum Chordata; class Amphibia; order Gymnophiona; family Siphonopidae; genus Microcaecilia; species Microcaecilia unicolor. Next base: position 67,173,484 of record NC_044042.1, on the reverse strand, counting down.
AGGGTATGCCCTTCTGAACAGTTCTATTTTTAGTGTTTTCCGGAAATTCATGTGGTCAAGTGTGGTTTTTACTGCTTTTGGTATTGCGTTCCACAATTGTGCGCTCAGGTAAGAAAAGCTGGATGCATAGGTTGATTTGTATTTGAGTCCTTTGCTGTTTGGGTAGTGGAGGTTTAAGTATGATCGTGCTGATTTTATGGTGTTTGAGTGGTAGGTCAATGAGGTCTGCCATGTATCCCGGTGCCTCACCGTAGATGATTTTGTGAACTGTCGTGCAGATTTTGAATGCGATGCACTCCTTAATTGGAAGCCAGTGCAGTTTTTCTCGGAATGGTTTGGCGCTGTCAAAACGCGTTTTTCTGTATATAAGCCATGCTGCTAAGTTTTGGGCAGTTTGAAGTTTCTGTATGATTTGTCCTTTGCATCCCGCATAGATTCCGTTACAATAGTCTGCGTGGCTTAGTACCATTGACTGTACCAGGTTGTGAAATATTTCCCTTGGGAAGAATGGTTTCACACGTTTTAGTTTCCACATTGACATCAGGGTTTGAAGAAGTAGCCTAATGGATAGTGCAGTGGACTGAGGTCCTTGGGAGACAGGGTGGCTCTTTGAGGGTTGGGGTTTGTGCTAGGGGACTCTTAGGGGGTAGGATTTATGAGGGGGACTTCAGGAAGAGGTTTTTGTGATGGGGGCTTTTGGGGTAGGGTTTGTGATTGAGAGGCTCTTCAGGGGGTAGAGTTTCTGATGGGAGCTTCAAAAGGGGAGATGATGAAATTTTTCATGTCTGGCCCATTAAAGATCCTGCCCAATGCTTCCGGACAGTATGAACAAGAAAACCTGAGCATCACTAACCTGCTGTATTGAGATACCACGTTAGTGAATCCTGCCTTAAACTAAGGTGCGGTAAAAGCCCAACCTTTACCTACCTTAATAACTACCTCCTAAGTAGCCTACAGTAGCTTTGAAATTACTCCAAACTGTAGTGGTTAACCTTCTATATCATGTTCGTAAAACAGATTATGATTCCTCTCTCCTCTGTGAACAACATTAGCTACCCATAGTTTTTAGGCTCAAGTTCAAGATCCTACTTTTGGCCCATTGAATACTTTGTACAGAGCTCCACAAGCATCTTGCAAAACCTGCTAGACACGTGGAGGGACATTTTCAATATAACGTCCAAGTCCAGTCGTAGATATTTTGGTGAAAATGTCTAAAATTCTTATTCTGAACATAGCAATTTTAGAACTGGAAAAACATCTATTTTTTTGTTTTGAAAATACAGTGTCTAATTTCCAGATGTTTTTGTGCTCAGTATGTATTTCTTTAGGTACCATTAAAAAAACACACACACACACACACACACACACAAAAAGAAGCCAAAGAAATGGCTGTGTGGCACCATTCTTAGTAAACTGGCCACACAGACATCCCAGCAGAACAGAGGGGCAGCCGTGTGGTCAGTGCAGTAGACTTCACATAAAGGGACCCAGGTACAAATCCCTCCAGGAACCTACTGTACCTAACTACTGTACACCACTACAAAAGCCCTCAGGTCTGCAGGTGTCTCTTATCTATAGGTACAGTTGATATTTTGTGGGTTTTGAAAGGCAAACAATTTCCACCACAAGTGTACTAGTTAAAGTGGGATATGGACCTGAGTCCTTTTCTTTATAGTCCACTGCACTAACCACTAGCCTACTCCTGGGACCAGCTTGATGCTCTAATAGGAATGGCCATAATATCTGAAGCTGTCAGAGCCTGTATGTACTGTCACTGTCACATCTCTGGGGGGGTTAGGAAGGGGGTCAATGACCACTGGGGGATTATGGGGGGGGGGGAGGTCATGCCTTAATCCCTCCAGTGATCTGCTTTTTAGTTAGGGCACCTTTTTGTGACTTAGTTGTGATTGAAACAGATACAGATATAAACATTCAAGTTTTTGCCCTAGACGTTTTTATCATGTTCAATTATCCTGGGAAAATATCCAAATACTTGCCCACCTAAAACTCGCCCCCAACACTCCCCCTTGCAATTTGAAAGACCTGCAGAGAAAACTATCTCATATCTGAGTTTTGAAAATCACAACTTGGACATTTCCCCATGAAAAACGTCTATCTGCCACTTTGTGTCGCTTTTGAGATGTCTTTTCTCTTTTGAAAATGAGCGCCATACTTTCCTTCTTGTCCCGCGATACACTCTCAGAACAATCTTTTGTGTCTGTCATCCCCATCAAGAATAAATTATGCCTAGACATAACTCCACACTTCTTTAGCTGTCTTGACTCCAGGTTTATTTTTATATTTGGGGAGTAGGAGGAGTCTGTACAGAATGCCCTCCCTAATGACCTTTGATGACAAAAAGGGTCTGAAGATCTGATTTTTATAGAAACATTTGTTGAATTTTGCTGATGTTGCTTTTCAGCTCCTTGAGTGGTGTTTCCTGCCTGGTGTTGCAGTGGGTTTGTTTCAAATTATTCTGATACAGTTTGCTGTTACATTTTCAGGTCAGGTGTGTAGTACAGAGTTATGCTGCTGCTTCTGCTTTTGCTGTTGTTGATATTGTCTTCCTATTATATGTAGTTATTTGTTTTCCTCCTTTTCTGTCTCTGTTTCTTGATTTACTGTCCATTTCCATTTCCATGTTTTATCTCTTTTTGTTAGGTATGCTGCCTTGGTGTTACTAGAAACACAAGGCAGGTTATCAGATTGATAAACATAAACATAACCCTCTTGTCATGACCCTGTGATCATCTCAAATGAAACAGTTTACAGCTGTAAGAACTTAGGGCGAACAGCTTGTCCTGAGCCCGTCTCTTAATGAAGGGGGGGGGGGGGGGGGGTGAGCCAACCCACATTTTCCGGTGTTCAGGTTGGGCCTTCTGGTGGTCAAGAAGGGAAGGTGAACCTTCATCCGGACTGTGTCCAGTGCATAGGAGCTGTCATGTTGCTGGCAGGAATCTCCTGCCAATGAGGAGGCGACTCTAGTTGGGGGAGGTCAGATTTAGCAGCGCTAATATAAGGCTGGCCCTTCCGAGGACCAGGATCCTTCCTGCTCCTTGGAGGCGGCTTGCATGGAGTTCGTTGGTGTGTTTGTTTTCCGTTTCTGTCTTGCCTCAGGTAACAAATTCTGTTGTGAGTCTATTATTATTCTTGGGAGAGAGAGATTAGCCTCTTGCAAAATGTCTCTGTTTCTCGAGGAGTAGCCTACTGATTAGCACAGTCAATTGTGACCCAAGGAACTTATGAAGTCAGAGTCTTTTAAGTACATTTGTGTGTTCCCATTTCTGAAACTTCTAGAGGGGAAGTCACTGTGCACTAGCTGTCGTGGCGTTTTCCTGATAAATAAGGACTTTATTTTGAATTCTTCACTTGTATTTGCTTTTCCCAGCTGTTGTGAATCAAGTGGCTTCCATGGCTCCACTGCACTGTTCTAGTCCGTAACCTGCAAGTCTGCAGGTGTGGCTGTTCCGTAGATGCAGCTTTCTTTGGCCTCCGAGCAGCTGCTTGCACGTGGCATCGTGTGTGAGGGATCTGCAGTGGCGGAAGGGACTGACAGGGCTGGTTCCCGTGGCCTCCTGGCTCTGGGGCTGGTTGGAGCGTTTGGGCTAAGGAGCCCTACGGGTGGGGTATAGTTATTGTGGATGCGGACTGTGGTTTGGCCTTGCTCCCCTGCTAATATTTAAAAAAAAACCTCCCTTAATGTAAGGTTGACGTGCAGTGGAAGCCTGCTGCTGCTTCTTCTTGTGGTGAATGGATGGCTTCTGTCTATTGTGATGTTTTGCTTTTGATCCGAGCTTTCAGGATTAACTTAGTTCTAAGTTCAAAGAAGCAAAAGGAAAGAACAGCTCTGTCTGGAAGGTGGCTGCTTTACTTCCTGAAGGTCACAGGATCACAGCTGGCTTGTGCAGGACTGGTGGTTGTAAAAAAAACCAAAAAAAAAATAAACATGCTGGGTTCAGTGAATAGGTAGCACCTTGGAGAGGCTGGGCTTCATGGAGGGGTCGATCATTGGGAGTCGGGTGCAGTTCCCACTGTGGCTCCTGATGGTGATGGGAGAGACCTTTTCATGGACCCCTGGCCTTGGGAGCTGGGTGGGGTACTTGTGACAATTGTGCGAGACAGGAGAAGAGGGAGCTGTTGGAACATCATGCCCCCCCCCCAGTGGTATCAGAGGGTTGGCCGTGGAATGACAATTGAGAGGCTCCACATATCATCCTGGTAGGGTTTTGGCTGTTGTTCCTGCTTGTTTTCATTTTGCAGGTCTGCAAGCGGATGCCGGATGCAGTGGCGAGCTGTAGTGGTAGAGGCTTTGGATCTGCCCTTCCTCAGCGGAGATGGCAGGGTCAGCTTCATTGGCTGTCCTTGGAGCGGTGTGGCCGACGGTTTCCCAGGTGAGGTGGGGAGATTGTTGTGGTTCCTTCGGAGCAAACATTGGGTTGCTACTCTGGGGACCTGGGTTCATTTCTGGCTGTAACTCCTGTGTCTCTGGGCCTGTCTACTATTCCTCCATTGCCCCAGTATTTATGAGTACCTGTGTATAATGTGTATGCTGTCTGGCTTGTAAACACAGACAAGCAGTATTTCAGGTTCATTCCCTTTCCCTTCCTTTATGCCATCTTAGAAGGCTAGGTTCTTTGGTGCAGTACAGGGAGTGAGGGTAGGAGGGGGTTTCTTTCTTGCTTTCTTTTAAAGGTAATCAATAGAAATAAAACAAAATAAAACATGGAAAAGAAAATAAGATGATACCTTGTTTATTGGACATAACTTAATACATTTCTTGATTAGCTTTCAAAGGTTGCCCTTCTTCGTCAGATCGGAAATAAGCAAGTGTTGGTAGATGACAGTATATATAAGTGAAACATCAAAGCCTTTCAGTAACAGTCTAACAGGATGGGGGTGGATAGGTGAGAGACCAGGAGATATGCATGGGAACATCAAAGCATTTCAGTGACAGTCTAACAGGATGGGGGTGGATAGGAGAGAGAAGGGTGACAAACAGAGCATACAACTTTATGGTTTATAATGGCTAGAAAACCCAGATCTTTGTTAAGTCCTGTCTGGTGGTTGTCAAAATATTTAATCATTCTGACTTCAAAGGTCTTACATTCCTGTATTGTTTTAAAGTTACCTTTCAGGATTCTTACTATGAAATCACTGGTACAGTGTTCTGGTTTTGTAAAGTGCTGCCCCACAGGAGTGGAATCCTGGCTGGCACTGGCATTTTTCATGTGATGTCTATGTAAATTAAATCTTGTCTCTAGCATCTGGCTTGTTTCTCCAATATAGCATCCTTCATCACATTTTTTACACTGAATGATGTATACCACATTGGAAGATGAGCATGCAAAGGATTCCTTGATGTTGAATATTTTTCCTTTGTGAATGACTGTGGGGTCCTGTGAAATGTTTTGGCATAGCTTCCAGCTGGATATATTGCAAGGATGTGTGCCATTCTCTTCTTTTTGAGTCTGTGTTGGGAGCTTACTTCTGATTAGTTTGTGTTTTAAGTTGGGTGGCTGTCAGAAAGTCAGCACTGGTGGGGATGGGCATATCTCTTTCAGTAATTCATACTCCTGGACTAGAGGCTGAAGATCTTTTCTGATTTTTTTTAATTTTTCCAGCTCTGGGTTGTATGTCGCTATAAGGGGGATTCTGTCTGTGGCTTTTTTTTCTTTGTACTGTAGTAGATTTTCCTTGGGTGTTTTGAGGGAGGAGGCAATATTCTTGGAGATTATTTTGGGGTTGTAGCCTTTCTGTTCAAAGGATGCACTCAGGATTTCAAGGTGTCTGTCCCTTGGGTCAGAGCAGATACGGTGGTATCTTGTGGCTTGGCTGTAAATAATGGATCTCTTTGTATGTGAAAGGTGAAAGCTGGAGTTGTGGAGGTAGCTGCATCTGTCTGTGGGTTTCTTGTATATAGATGTTTGTGTCGCTTTTTCTTACTCTTCTCGGCCTCTTTGGGGTCGTGTGCCTTCCTGTTCAGTTTCCACTTTACACGGTTTGGTTTTGTTTAATTATTTTTAAAAACCACAAACACTTTTGCATTGTGGCAGGTACAGGCCCACTCTCCATCCCCTCCCCTTTTTCATTTTCTTATCACCTGTTGCCAGTACTCCCTAATACTTCGCATTTGACTTTTCATTTCATGTGTATGATTTTGATAAATGTATCCCCCAGGCTGTTCGGTTTCTTATGTTCCCTTGGGGAGTTCCCCCGTTTGCTCCATGAGTGGTTGTGCAGTAGCGGGCCTCAGGTCCTGGTGCGATTTATTTGGGGTATTTGGGATTGATACAATTAGCAGTGTTGACAGGTTTGCCGTGGGACCATGGCTCGGATTTGTTCACTCTGGTCTCTCGGGCCTTGGTTTATGGAAGTCTCAGCTGTGTTGTTCAGTCTTTGAGAGGCAGTTTCTCCTAAGCTGTAGTGTGCTCCGATGGGGTGTGTTTCCTGCGATGTTTGTTGGCTGCTGTTGGGGAGGCTTGCAGTTGCATCACTTTGTGTGGCTTTTGGAGGCAGTCATGAGGCTTTGGCAATTGGAGGCTTGTATATTGCGTATTTCCTGCCCTGCTAAGTTGGCATAATGACAGGGTGGATGCCGATTCGGAGTGCTCGCTCATGGGGCTGCGGTGCTCTTATCTGGGCTTGGTGCCCACCATTGACTGCATGAGGGGTGTTTGGTTGTTTTTGGATATTGCCTTTCAGGTTCATTCTCCTTCTTGGTTGCTCGGGAGTTTTGGCTGAGTGGGCTGCGAGCTAGACCAGACCATTTTGGTGAGTTGATTGGAGCTTGGGGAGGTGTTAATCAGGTTGCCTGTTACTATATTTGTTTTTTTGAGGCAGCTTAGTTGGCAGTGCCTGTTAGCTGCAATCCAGATATTGCTGGGACACCGTCGCCCTGGCTATGTGGTGATCCTTTGTCACAGTTGCATCCTGGGTGCTATTAAAAACAAAAACGAAAACAAAGTGACTCGTTCTCACTTTTCCCTGCTTGTCCCTGGGATTAATAGCATGGATTATTGCTTCTATTTGATTGCTGTCAGGTTCTTGTGTCCTGGCTTACCTGGTTTGGCCACTGTTGGGGACGGGAGACTGGACTAGATGGGCCATAGCTCTGCCCAGTGGGGCTCATCTTAGGTTCAAGGTGGGAAGTAGTTCAGGCTTCTGCAGCCTGCCATCTAGCTCCTTTTTACACACACTATTCTGTTCTCCTTTCCATGGGACGGGGCTGGAGGTGGCGATGGCTAGGCTGGTCTTGCACCGTGGTACTGGTCAGTATTGCAGTATGCCTAGGTTTATGGGCTGCAAGCTTTTCCCTTCATCATTGGTTTGTCCATGTGTATGGCGCGCTGCAGTGCTGATCCCAGTGTGAGGCTGTATTTGGTCATACTATTTGACCTTTGGATATTTATTCTCTGCCTTTTATCCCCCCACTTCTTTGCATTAGGGCATTGCAAGCTACTGAGGTTGGGAATTGGGAGGGGAAGGTTGTCAGGTGGGTCGATGTTGTGAAGTTTGCTGCTTTAAATGAGTTTCGTTTGGGGTACTCGGTGGGTGTGGGGTGCTTTATTCTTTCTATGGCTGGTAGAGCATGCCTTAGATATTTGCTTAAGGCAATTTGTTTCCCTGTTCTTTCTGCCCTGCTACAGGTACGGTGAGGAATCATAATAGCCTGGGAGCCTGGTGGACTCCTTGGTACCAAAGGAAGGAAGTGGAAAACACAACTTCAAGAGATCAATCCGAGACACCAGGGTGAGATGCTCCAGGAAAGCTTTATTAGGACCCTATACGGTCCGTGTTTCGGCTTTTAAAAAAGCCTTCAATAACTTGCTGAGCTATAGATACTCTTGTTGGCCCAAACATGTGCTCAGAGGGCATTGGACACTGTTTTTCCATTGGTGTGAATGGTGTGGTCTCCTCAAGGATACGTCATGACAAGCTCCACCACTTGGTCCTTTCCATTGGCAGGATGAGATCTTTGGTGGGGAATAGGAGTTTGGGTGTTTGCTGCATGTAATTATGCCACTTGGGCATGGTAGATTTCTTGGACTGCGTACTGTATACTGTGTCTTCGCGGTTCGGCATCATCCCATCCCTCACTCTGCTGTGCTCAGGACTGATTAGACTGGCCTGTTTTTGCAAGCTTACAACTGGGGAAATGTATAAGAACTTGTTCTCAGGTTTGCAGTCAGGGGATTATATAGACTTTGTCTCAGTTTAGTAAATATTTGATTATCATTATTCTCAATGTGTTGTATGACTTTTGTTCTGCTTTATTATCAGTGTTTTTGTTGTAATCCGCCAGGAACTTGGATTATGCGGAATATAAGTTTGTTATAATAACAATAATAACACTCAGGCTGCTTGTTTGATGGCTTATTGCATATGGTGGCCACTGAGGGATGCACCTGAGTGTTATTGTTACGGGCCCTGGCTCATACAGGCACGACGGTGTACCTTTCTCTGTTGTAGGTTTGGAACTCCTATAAGAATATTTGGGCACTATTGAACTAGTGCCTTTGGCCTGCAGCTTTCTTTTCTGGTGGTGTGTGGGTGGGGAACTTCCCTTTAGGCATTTCCCCAGGGGGGGGGAGGTTACCTTAGCTAGAGCCAGTGCAGAAGGAGATCCTTCTGGAAAGGGCCTCAGTGTTCACCTGGCAGTGTACATTGGGCCATAGTGCATTACAGATGTGGAGGTTCACATCTTGAAGGCTTACCCTAGCTGGCATGGCGGGTTAAGGCATTGTTCTCAAGGTAGGGCCTCAAGGTTCACCTGGCGGTGGACTTTGGGCCCCTAACTCAATATAGACATGGAGGTCCACATCTTGTTAGGCCTTGCTGTTATGGTGGTTAAGGTATTGTGGCTTTAATGCTTTGGCTATGACTCCTAGCTGTTAAATAGCGGGTAGTCAAGTGTTGCTACTGAATAAATAATGTTATTGGATCTTTAGTAGCTCGGGTTCTGTTTGTCATAAATAAACAAATCTTTGGCCTTTTATACCCAAGCAAGTTTCTGGTCTTAATTATTGATGTATTGGCATTACATTTATTTGTATGTTATAATAATATCTGAGGAAAAGGTGGGTGATAGGTCTCGTATCCCTCCATTAAAGACTATGAGAGAGCAGCAGCAGTAGCTGCAGCATAACCAGGAGGAAGCTTTTCTGGAAGGGCACTTTCAGCTTCTTCTTCTCTTCCAGAAAATAACCTGATTAAAGCGCAAAGAAAGACAAAGTCAGTCGCTACCATAGGCGTAGTTTGACTGTTTCATTTGGGGGGGCAAAGAATGGGCGGAGCATATTAGCATATCATTTGCATATATAAATATGCAAATGAATATGCTAATATGGAGGAAGGAAATGAAATTTACAGGCAAAATATCACAGATGCATATTTCAAAAAGCTGACACATTTCAATTAATAAATTATGAATAAAATACTTTTATTTACCTTTGTTGTCTGATCATTTAGTTTTTCTATTCGCTTTGATCCCAGTGTCTTCTGTTTTATGCAGTGTCTTCTTTCCAGTAGGCTTCCCTCTGCTCCCCACCCTCCCAGTCCCATCCATCTCTTGCTCCTTCCCTCTGCTCCCCAACCCTCCCAGTTCCATCCATCTTCTGTTCCTTCCCACTGCTCACCATCCCTCCGTCCCATCCATCTTCTGCTCCTTCCCTCTGCTTCCCACCCCTCCCAGTCCCATCCCTCCCAGTCCCATCCATCTCTTGCTCCTTCCCTCTGCTTCCCACCCCTCCCAGTCCCATTCATTTCTTGCTCCTTCCCTCTGCTTCCCACCCCTCCCAGTCCCATTCATTTCTTGCTCCTTCCCTCTGCTTCTCACCCCTCCCAGTTCCATCCCTCCCAGTCCCATCCATCTCTTGCTCCTTCCCTCTGCTTCCCACCCCTCCCAGTCCCATCCATCTCTTGCTCCTTCCCTCTGCTTCCCACCCCTCCCAGTCCCATCCATCTCTTGCTCCTTCCCTCTGCTTCCCACCCCTCCCAGTCCCATCCATCTCTTGCTCCTTCCCTCTGCTTCCCACCCCTCCCAGTACCATTCATTTCTTGCTCCTTCCCTCTGCTTCCCACCCCTCCCAGTCCCATTCATTTCTTGCTCCTTCCCTCTGCTTCCCACCCCTCCCAGTCCCATCCCTCCCAGTCCCATCCATCTCTTGCTCCTTCCCTCTGCTTCCCACCCCTCCTAGTCCCATTCATCTCCTGCTCCTTCCCTCTGCTTCCCACCCCTCCCAGTCCCATTCATTTCTTGCTCCTTCCCTCTGCTTCCCACCCCTCCCAGTCCCATCCATTTCCTGCTCCTTCCCTCTGCTTCCCACCCCTCCCAGTCCCATCCATCTCTTGCTCCTTCCCTCTGCTTCCCACCCCTCCCAGTCCCATTCATTTCCTGCTCCTTCCCTCTGCTTCCCACCCCTCCCAGTCCCATCCATCTCTTGCTCCTTCCCTCTGCTTCCCACCCCTCCCAGTCCCATCCATCTCTTGCTCCTTCCCTCTGCTTCCCACCCCTCCCAGTCCCATCCATCTCTTGCTCCTTCCCTCTGCTTCCCACCCCTCCCAGTCCCATCCATCTCTTGCTCCTTCCCTCTGCTTCCCACCCCTCCCAGTCCCATTCATTTCTTGCTCCTTCCCTCTGCTTCCCACCCCTCCCAGTCCCATCCCTCCCAGTCCCATCCATCTCTTGCTCCTTCCCTCTGCTTCCCACCCCTCCCAGTCCCATTCATCTCCTGCTCCTTCCCTCTGCTTCCCACCCCTCCCAGTCCCATTCATTTCTTGCTCCTTCCCTCTGCTTCCCACCCCTCCCAGTCCCATTCATCTCCTGCTCCTTCCCTCTGCTTCCCACCCCTCCCAGTCCCATCCATCTCTTGCTCCTACCCTCTGCTTCCCACCCCTCCCAGTCCCATTCATTTCCTGCTCCTTCCCTCTGCTTCCCACCCCTCCCAGTCCCATCCATCTCTTGCTCCTTCCCTCTGCTTCCCACCCCTCCCAGTCCCATCCATCTCTTGCTCCTTCCCTCTGCTTCCCACCCCTCCCAGTCCCATTCATCTCCTGCTCCTTCCCTCTGCTTCCCACCCCTCCCAAGCCCATTCATTTCTTGCTCCTTCCCTCTGCTTCCCACCCCTCCCAGTCCCATTCATCTCCTGCTCCTTCCCTCTGCTTCCCACCCCTCCCAGTCCCATTCAATTCTTGCTCCTTCCCTCTGCCTCCCACCCCTCCCAGTCCCATTCATTTCTTGCTCCTTCCCTCTGCTTCCCACCCCTCCCAGTCCCATTCATTTCTTGCTCCTTCCCTCTGCTTCTCACCCCTCCCAGTCCCATCCCTCCCAGTCCCATCCATCTCTTGCTCCTTCCCTCTGCTTCCCACCCCTCCCAGTCCCATTCATCTCCTGCTCCTTCCCTCTGCTTCCCACCCCTCCCAGTCCCATTCATTTCTTGCTCCTTCCCTCTGCTTCCCACCCCTCCCAGTCCCATCCATCTCTTGCTCCTTCCCTCTGCTTCCCACCCCTCCCAGTCCCATCCATCTCTTGCTCCTTCCCTCTGCTTCCCACCCCTCCCAGTCCCATCCATCTCTTGCTCCTTCCCTCTGCTTCCCACCCCTCCCAGTCCCATTCATTTCTTGCTCCTTCCCTCTGCTTCCCACCCCTCCCAGTCCCATTCATTTCTTGCTCCTTCCCTCTGCTTCCCACCCCTCCCAGTCCCATTCATTTCTTGCTCCTTCCCTCTGCTTCCCACCCCTCCCAGTCCCATTCATCTCCTGCTCCTTCCCTCTGCTTCCCACCCCTCCCAGTCCCATTCATTTCTTGCTCCTTCCCTCTGCTTCCCACCCCTCCCAGTCCCATTCATCTCCTGCTCCTTCCCTCTGCTTCCCACCCCTCCCAGTCCCATCCATCTCTTGCTCCTACCCTCTGCTTCCCACCCCTCCCAGTCCCATTCATTTCCTGCTCCTTCCCTCTGCTTCCCACCCCTCCCAGTCCCATCCATCTCTTGCTCCTTCCCTCTGCTTCCCACCCCTCCCAGTCCCATCCATCTCTTGCTCCTTCCCTCTGCTTCCCACCCCTCCCAGTCCCATCCATCTCTTGCTCCTTCCCTCTGCTTCCCACCCCTCCCAGTCCCATTCATTTCTTGCTCCTTCCCTCTGCTTCCCACCCCTCCCAGTCCCATTCATTTCTTGCTCCTTCCCTCTGCTTCCCATCCCTCCCAGTCCCATCCATCTCTTGCTCCTTCCCTCTGCTTCCCACCCCTCCCAGTCCCATTCATCTCCTGCTCCTTCCCTCTGCTTCCCACCCCTCCCAGTCCCATTCATCTCCTGCTCCTTCCCTCTGCTTCCCACCCCTCCCAGTCCCATCCATCTCTTGCTCCTACCCTCTGCTTCCCACCCCTCCCAGTCCCATTCATTTCCTGCTCCTTCCCTCTGCTTCCCACCCCTCCCAGTCCCATCCATCTCTTGCTCCTTCCCTCTGCTTCCCACCCCTCCCAGTCCCATTCATCTCCTGCTCCTTCCCTCTGCTTCCCACCCCTCCCAGGCCCATTCATTTCTTGCTCCTTCCCTCTGCTTCCCACCCCTCCCAGTCCCATCCAACTTCTACTGCCCCCCCCCGCGAGGTCCAAGATCGTGACTCCGTTTACCCCCTCTCTTCCTCCCTCCCTCCCTCCGGCGCAGGCAACAGTCTTCAGCTTTTTCAGCGTTCCTGGCAGCGGTAGCGATGTACACGCTGCCTTCGGTCTGCCCCGGAAGCCTTCTCTTCAAGTTCCTGTTCCCACCTATGCGGGAACAGGAACTTGAAGAGAAGGCTTTGGGGCAGAGCCGAAGGCAGCGTGTACAACGCTACCGCTGCCAGGAACGCTGGAAGACTGCTGCCTGCGCCGGAGGGAGGGAGGAAGAGAGAGGGGTAGACGGACACGCTCCTCTCGGTCCGCTTGGCTTCCCTGCCCTCTCTGTCTGCGTCCCGCCCGAAAGGAAATGACGTCAGAGGAAGGCGGGACGCAGATAGAGAGGGCAGGGAAGCCAAGCGGACCGAGAGGAGCGCGTGCCTGCCTGCATGTGTTTTTTTTTTTTTTTAAACTAATGGCGCGGCGGCGCCTCGCATCATTTGGGGGGGCATTGCCCCCCCTCGCCCCCCCCCCCCAGTCTACGCCTATGGTCGCTACCCTACCCAGGACGTCTCTCCAGCAGAAAATTCTAGTTATAACATGTAATTACTCACCTGTAAGACCCAAATCAGCAATCACATTGCAGGAAACCCAGAAAGGTAAAAAGTACCCCTTAAAATATCCAAGGACTTTAGCAGCCCTCCTATATTATTTACAGATTCTTATATACAAACTAGTAAAAAAGGCCTGTTTCTGACACAAATGAAATGGGCGCTAGCAAGGTTTTCCTCGGAGTGTGTATGTTTGAGATAGTGTATGTGAGAGTGACTGTGTGAGAGAGAGAGTGAGTCTGGGTGCGAGTGTGTCTGTGAGAGAGAGAGTGTGTGTGTGTGAGAGAATGAGAGTGTGTGCAAGTGCATATGTGAGACACAGTGTGAGAGAGAGAGAGTGTGTTTCACACAGATACAGTGTGTGCGAGAGAGAGAGTGTGTGTGAGACACAGACTCTCTGTGAGACTGAGTGTATGAGACCAAGAGAGTATGTGAGTGACTGTGTGACACATAGAGAGTGAATGTGATACAGTGTGAGACATAGAGTGTGTGAGAGACAGTGTGTGAGAGTGAGAGAGAGAAAGACATTGACTGTGAGAGAGAGAGAGTGTGTGAGAGAGAGAGTTTGTGTGTGACAGAGATACCCCCCCTCTCTGGTGTCAGACCCCCCCCCCTCCCTCCCTCTCTCTGGTGTCAGCCCACCCCTCTCTCTCTGGTGTCTGAGCGTTACTGTGCAGGACGCTGAGCTCTGGCTGTGCTTCAAGGAACTGATCAATCCTATTTAATAGAATGCACCTCCAACATTCTGAAGCTGAGAAACCTCGTGTGGTTGGTCACTTCTGCTTGTGACGAACCCGGAAGTACGTGATGTCAATTCAGGAGATGGATACAGAGAGCAGGAATGCCTCAGCCATGCAGTCAGCTTCAGAATGTTGGAGGTGCGTTTTATTATATAGGATATGAAAAAAACATAATTGCAAAGCTGGCTTAACCATTAGACAAGTAAGGCAGTCATCTGTGGTAGCAGCTTCTTGAGGACAACAAAGAACTGCTGTAGTCAAAGCAAAACAATACATCCTGATGCTACACCAATTGAGCATATACTTTTACATGCAGGGATGGCGGGCAATTTCCAAATATCCATTTATTTGGGTAAATGGTTTTTGGAAACTGCCCTCATTATTTATATACCATATAAATGGAAGAGTTTAAGTTTTAAATTGAACTCCAGTTATGCATTTTTACAAGTTCATTCTGGGAGGGGTGGTGTTGGGGTCATTTTTATTGTTCAATTTGATTATAAAATACTGGGGGAAGAGGCTAAGGGCAAAGTGGTGAACGTTCACCTATAGTACCTAATATCTTTACACTAGCACTGCTTAATTGGCACAGAGAGATATTCAACAGTCACAAATAATGAATATAACTCAAGGAGGTGATCTTAATCACAAAACCTAAAATTGCTAATTTTCCATTAAGACATGAAATAAAATATGTAAACCTTTTCCATTCTTGACAATACACCATAGCTGTGGCCAACTGCTGTGAAAGAAATGCAAACTGAAGTTCTTTAATAACTTGGCTTTAACGTAACATAAGAACAAAACAAAAGATCATTCTTAGGTGTTTTTTTTTTTTTACTTTTTTCTTTTAAAGCTGATCCTTTGCATCTCCACATTTGTAAGTGCTCCAATTTCCTTTGACATTGTGGTTTTACTGCCACCCAGTGGTGATGTCTTAGAACTGTGTTGTGCTGCTCTTTTCAGGGAGCACCCTTTTGTTTTTTAATGTATTAATAGTTTCATAAACCTTAACAGCTATACATTTATGACAGACATTAAAGACCTCTTGACCTAGTAAAATTGTATGAATTGATGTTGCACTATGCTCCTTCACATACATTAATGATTGCACAACAGGGAGAAAATCTTTGATACTCACATAGGCCTTATGCTGCAAAAGGCCTGAGAGTGCTGAGACAGAGAGAATTATCTCACAGGAATTCTCAAACCAATCTTCGGGATACAGCCAGCCAATCAAATTTTTGGATATCCACAATAAATATGTATGAGATAGATTTGCATACCATGGAACCATGTCATGCAAAACTATTTCATACATATTCAATATAGATGTACAAAAAGGAGTAGGGTGGGCCACAAAACTCAGGCAGAGTGCAAGTCTAAAAAAGTTTTATTGTTGAAGCACCTCACATAAAAAGACCCCAGCCGGGATTATGTTTTGGCAGTAATATGCCTGCATCAGGGGTCATGTACTCTATAAACACAGGGGCCGATATTCAGACTGCAGGAGGGAGCCCGGCTAACTCCCTTGGTCAGCGTCAGCACAGATATTCAATGCCGGGCTGTTTCTGGTGACTGGCATTGAATATCCAGTTTATTTTTGGGTGGTTTAAATTTAACCGTCTAAGTTAATATTACAAGATAGCTGGTTACGTTTAAACCAGCCAAAGATATTCCAGCTATTTATGTGGCCACTTACAATAGCCAGCTATGCACTGAATATTCTGGGATAGCTGTATATATTGTGAAACATAGCCGGTTATCCCCGTTAATATTTCTGGATAGCTGGTTAAGTGCCCTTTAACCGTCCAGGTGCCATTCCTGGCCAGTTAATGGTTTTGAATATCGGGGGGATAAAAAATAAACTATAATCAAATATACATTCAAAATATTTTAACATAAAATTACATAATATGCCACATATATAACACTGTATACAGAAGAAACAAAGACTCAAAGAAACAAAGGAAAGGCTCACTATCAACACTGCTAGGAAAATCAAAAGTTTGCATAAATAAAAAACAGACTGGTTGTCTATGGTAATATAAAAAACCCTGAACATTACATCACACAATGTGTGACATAAAATGAGTGCAAGCTCAATAAAAATCTACGCTAGCCATATAACAGATCTATAAAGCAATGTGCTAACTGTCAACATTAAACACAAATGAAAACTCGATAAGGCCAATATTCAGAACACAGGAGGTAGCTGGGCTGCCTCCCATGGTCATCACTGAGCCTGGATATTCAGTGCTTGACAGGTTTCGATGACCACCATTGAATATCCGGGTGGATTTTGACTGGTTTAAATTTAACTAGAGAAGCCGATATTCAGCACTGGATGGTTAAGTTTAAACTGGCCAAAGATAATCCAGCTATTTAGTTAGTCTAATATGGCCGTCAAACTTAAGCAGTGATGCGCTGAATATCAGCGGATATCTTGCGATATAACTGGCTATCTGCTAAGCGCTAACCGGCAATATTCAGTGGGAGATAGCTCGCTACCTCCCGCTGAATAAAGCCATTCCTGGCCAGTTAACTGGTTTAAAATATCAGACGGAATGTGTATATCTAGATATGAAGACATCAATAAAAATGCATTGGATTACAAATGTGACTGTAAAAACAGATATATATTTTGGCATATGAATTCATAAGATATATACAGCAGTGGCGTACCAAGGGGGGGCGGTGGGGGCGGTCCGCCCCGGGTGCACGCTGCTGGGGGGGTGCCATGGCGCGTGCCTGTTGCCCTGTCTCCGAGTTCGCAATTTGCATGTGTTCACTGCGCCCTCTGAGTCTGCCCGGAACAGGTTACTTCTTGTTCCGGGGCAGACTCAGAGGGAGCAGTGAACACATGCGAATTGCGAACTCGGAGACAGGGCCACAGGCGCGCGCCGCGACACCCCCCCCAGCGGCGTGCACTCGGGGGGGTGTCATTTCGCAGCGGGGGAAGAGGTGTCATTTCGCCGGGGGGGGGGGTTGCGCTGCACCCAGGGAGGGGGGGCGCATCGGCGATCCGCCCCGGGTTTCAGCTAGGGTCGGAACGCCACTGATATACAGTAAGAAAAATTATATATATGCGTATATACATTGAACCTGCCATACGGTGGGAAAATGTGGGATAGAAATGCAATAAATAAATAAATAAATATAAAATAAACTATTTAAAAATCATATAAACCACAAACCTGTCAGCAATGGTAAAGGATTTCTACAGAAACAATGGTGCTTAAACAATTGTGACAGTAGACATCAATAGAGATCTTTTCTGAAGCACTGCAAACAAATGACCAAGTAGAAGGTATAATGCACCTATAAACAAACCTAGTCTAGAGTCACATGATGATGTGTGTGGAAAGACATGAGTTTGACCTACTCTGGTGCCCCAACTCCATTGCACCTCATTGTGTTGTGCTTTTCACCTTTCATTGGAATCATCTTCTAACCTACATCCTGGCAGGGTATAAGGACAAATTTATATCTAAATCTGTTGGGAATATCATATGTCCTCAAAAACAGCTGGAGGACAAGATGGTGGAGCCTATTACTGGTGCCATTTCCCAGTTTATAGAGGCAGCATTGGCAGACATAACAAAAGCGATAGTACATGCACATGGCTCTAGATTGGAACAATTGTCCAGTCAAATTTTACAGCTGGAACATATTCTTATGGAGACCACATGCTGGACTACAGAGCTTGAGCAGCACATTTCGTCGATGGAGGGCAATTCATGCCCAGATATAGAGACTTTGAAAGCACTGGTACAAACACATGCTGAAAAGTTGAAACTTAGGGCCAGATGCACTAAACTTAATGAGCCAGTAACGTGGTTTTTAAGCCAGTTCTAGCCAGTCTAGTGAGCAAGTAGTAAAACAAAACATGCTCAACCAGCTAACGAAAACGGAATGCAAATAGTCTAAAAGTTATTATAATGAGCTAATTAGTATTATAATATGCATGGAAGACAGATGCACAGCCGTTTTCCAACCCCATGCACCGTGGAAAACCTAACAAGAGGTCTGTACCTCTCGTTGGGGCTGCTGTGAGCAGGACCCATGCACAGGAGGACGCCCATCGCAAAAATCAGAAGAAAAAAAAACGTCCAAGTGCTCGTCAGGGACATCCTTTCAAATTCCTTATCACTTGGACGTCCTTCACTCAAAAAAAAAGGACGTCCCTGACGAGCACGTGGATGTTTTTTTCTTCAGATTTTGTGATGGCCATCCTTCTCTTGGACGTGTTTTTCTTACGACTAAGGTGCCCGAACTGACCACTGCCGGAGAGAATCAGGGATTGGGACGTGCGAGGACGTCCAAATCAAAACTATTTGGATGTCCCTTTCGATTATGCCCCTCCAGGTCTCTCTCAGTCAATCAGAGCGTGTTTAGCTGTCAGCTAAACGCGCTGTGATTGGCTGAGAGAGCCCTGGAGGGGCATAATCGAAAGGGACATCCCTGCGTGTATGAAGCCGTCTTTGGCATGCGCAGAGCAGCCAGCATAATGCTTGGCTGCTCTGTGCATGCTCAGCTGGCCGACTGGCTTCCCCTCCTTAGGAAGGAAATTGCGTGCAAATGAGCTAACAGCGAGCAGCTCATTTGCATGCAATTTCCTTCATGCATGCCCATTTTTTACCGATTCGCTAAGGGATCGGTAAGGGAAGGGCTCTTTTCATGGGGTTAGTGCATCTGGCTCTTAGAAAATAGGTCTTGAAGGAGGAACTTACATTTTCTGGGAATCCCTGAGACGATCTCTGAACATCAGTTGTTAACTGAACTCGAAAGCTGGCTGGAGTCTGAATTCCCTATGTATGCGAGGCTGGACCCTGCACATTTGGAACGTGATCATCACCTAGGCCAGAAAGTGACCAGAGAACTGTATCCAAGAGCTGTTGTCGTCATGCTACACAACTACATACATAAAGTGGAAATATGGCAGCAATACAAAGCTAAGTGAGACACATTGTCCAATGATTGGAATCTCATCCACATTTTGTAGGATTACTCACCAGCGCTTATGGAGCATAGGAAGTTGTTCCATCTGCTATGTGCTTCCTTGGTCGAGAAGAAGGAGCGATTTATGTTTTTATACCTGGCACTCTTAAAGATCTTTCACGAGAGACGCTGGAGAGCTTTTGACATGGTGCCTGCAGCTAGCAACTTTATTAACACTTTATCATCTTCGGTGGACTTTGCATCATAAGCTAGCCACTTACAGACTTTAGGATGCAATCACCAATGCTATCATCTGGACCGAAGCATGACTGTCAAAGTTTAAGGTTTTTCCTCAGTTTGATTTGTGTTTGCCTAATTCGTGTTTGTGGAATTTGACTTGTAATACTTTTGAATTTGGGGTTCGGGCCCTGTGAAGTGTCCTATATGTAACCTTCCACCACTCATTTTGGTGCAACCATGTTTGAGTGGGAGTTTGCCTTGGGTGGAGGGGAGGGTATTGGGAGGCTCTGTGTGCAATTTTTAATGTGAGCTACACAAATGGTGGTATGCCTGGGTATTGGAATTAAGTGCACTATTGTAAGACAGCTGTCGTGCATGAGTAAGGCATTGCAGATATTGGGTTTATTGTATTTTTCTCCTTGGATGAGGGCTGGGCATCCGGGGGCTTTTTGCTTGTGCCATGTGGGGCGAATCTATGCCTGTTTGGATGACATGGTTGACACAAGTCTAAAACTGATATCTTGGAATGTATCTGGTGTCACGTCCCTGGTGAAACATACACAAATCTTAACACTCCTGAATCACCATGATGCCAACATAGATTTTCTCCAGGAGACGAAGCTATTTGATCAAGAACATTTGAAGCTCAGACAGGAATAGTTGGGAGATGTTTATTTTTCCTCCTCTACTAAAATGCAGGCGGGGATGGTGGTTCTATTTCAATGAAACTTGCTTTGTGAGGTGTCCATAGTGACTGAGGATGCCCATGGGAGATATATCATGCTATGCATTAACTTGAGAAGTATGGTCTTTTATTTGTTAACAGTTTATGCTCCTAATACATATGACCTCACATTCTTAACTTCTCTAGTGCAGCTGAGTATGAAAGACATATCAAAACCACTGATTTTGGCTGGCAATCTAAATCAAGTCCTAGACCCTCAGATAGATTGTTCTGTTTTGGGATACATCTTGGGGGGGGGGGGTGAGGGGAATACCATGTCTTTGCTCCACTCTGGGCTTTGTGGACCCTTGGCAACTCCTACACCCCTCAGAGGGGGACTATACTCACCTTTCCTGCACACATAACACATTCTTACGGACAGACTACATCTTAATCTCTCAAACATCCTTTTCAGTAGTTCAGAAGGTGGAAATCAGTCCTACTGAAATTTTGGACCACTCTATAATCTGGATTTATTGGGAAATGGGCAGGCCCCAAGGGGCTGCTTGAAGTTGGAGATTTCTGGTTTACTTGGTAGAGGATGCTGATTTTCAGTCATTTTTACATCAGAAGTGGCAGGATTTTCTTACTTTTAATGGCCAACATCAGCAAGACCCTTATAGTGGTTTTTAGAAGAATATGATTGTGTATACAGCTGCAGTTATAAAGAGAATAGCCTAGGGTATCATACACCTAGAAAATAAATATGTCTTGGCTAAATGGGCTTATCTTAAAAATTCCATGTCAGATGCAAAAGAAGCGCTTTTGGCTACGCAGGCAGCGCTGAATGCTCTTATCCATAAGTGGACCAAAAATGTTGGTTTTCCTCAAATTCAAATATTATTAATATGGTAACAAACCAGTAAATTATTAGTTCAGATCATCAAGTGCTGACAGGGATCTCGATATATACCTTGTTTGTTAGATCAACATAGGAAGTCATTGACTAACCGGGTGTCATGTTCAGTGAGTCCCTGTGCCGTTCTTGAAGCAGTGATGCTCAGGGCAGAAGATAGTGTTCTGTTCCAGGAGCAGCAGTTGTCAAGCCCAGTGCTTCACCTGTGGTGACCACCGTTCCCCAACGGTTGATCCCTTGGATGTGGGTGGCTGACAGGACTTGACAGGAACTAGGAACAGGACTTGGTTTGGCAGGAATAGGAACCAGGAACAGATTTGGCTTGGCAAGAGACCGCGTCAAGGTTCAGACTCAGGGTTCAGTCAAGCGGCAGGCAGAAGACAGCATCAAGGTCCAGGCTTAGGGTTCAGGCAGGCAGAAGACAGCATCAAGGTCCAGGCTCAGGGTTCAGGCAGGTGGCAGGCAGAAGACAACGTCAAGGTCCAGGCTCAGGATTCAGGCAGGTGGCAGGCAGAAGACAGTGTCAAAGTTCAGGCTCAGGGTTTAGGCAGGCGGCAGGCAGAAGACAATGTCAAGGTCCAGGCTCAGGGTTCAGGCAGGTGGCAGGCAGAAGACAGTGTCAGCAATGGTAGACCGAGGAGCCAAGAGAGCAACCCAAGTAGTAGCTGAGGCACCAAGATAAGGACTGAGCATGTTCAAATGCCGACAGTGTCTGACATCAGAGAAGGGTGGAACAGGAAGTGTCCCCACAAAAGGGAAGCCGCAGCAATCAGGACGGAAGAAGGAGCGCTGGGGACAAGCTGCACATGCTGCACCCACCCTGGCACGAAGAAACGCATGCCCCACTTCCGGGTCAACTTGCTGGAGCACTTCTGGCCCAGCGCGCCATGCTCGACACTTCCGGTCTGGACCAAGTCTCAGGTAAGGATTGTGACACCCAGATGATATAGCAGCACAATTTTATACATATCTTTGACAGTTTTACTTGTCTTTTGAAGTGGATATTGGTCCTCAAATCTTTGATTTTTCACAAGAGGCCCAAGCTAGTTTGAATGCACCCTTGAGTGTAAAGGAAATTCAATTGGCTATTAAAAAGCTTAAAAACTGTACAGCTCTAGGTCCCGATGCATTTGCCTCTGAAGTCTATAAATTGTTAACAACACATGTAGTAGGTCCCTTAACGGCTTATTATTCTGAGGCATTGGATAAAGGCTCTTTCCTAGCTCATGTTAATGTTCAAGATTGAGGAATTTAATATAGCCACAATTCTTTTTTCAATGTCCAAGAAGACCCCCAGTGGCTTCAAATGGTGCGCCAAATGTTGCTGTGTTATTTCACTCTCAGACCCGCACAACTGGTGCATTGGGTGCCTTGGGCCCGATCATGACCCCTCTCTTTATGATCTTTGTCTTAATATGCAGGCTAGAACACAGAGAGTTTGACTGGCTCAACAGGAGCAACTTTTTGGCTCTTCAAAGGCCAGACCATTATCTTCGGCAACAGCAGCATCGACCTCCATGGTTGCTTTAACACCGGTAAACACTGGGAATGGACCGGTATTGAGTGGGTCTCTATCTGCCTCAACACAGGGCACTGTTATCAGGCCCCAAGACTGGTCAGCATCGGACCCAACACCGGGGAGACAGTCGGATTTGGTGGCGTCCTCTTCAGCATTGGGGGATTGAGACTCTGCATCAGGGGAAGCTCAAGAAGTATAAGCATTGGTCCTCCTCGATGCACGGTGCCAGGAGCACTGGGGCATCAGTCTCTAAAATACCTGAGAAGCATCGGCATCAAGAGGAGTGCTCCCCCTCCTTGGAAGAGGTGCCAGTGTGCAAGTTATTGAGTGACCAGGTCTCCATCACCAGTTTGGCACCAATGACTTTGTAGACAACCTCCGCCCCAGCACCCATGCCTTTGCCGATGCATACCCTTGATGAGCAGTTCCAGAGCATGCTCGAAGAGGAGCTAGTGCAGTTCCTGCAGGGAGCTCCCGCTTTGACATCAAGGGTGCTTGCGCCCTCAGCAAAACAGCCCCAGACCCTCTCTGAGTCTCCACTGATGCCAGTGCCCATAACATCGAAACCAGCACATCGCAGGGTGTTGGAGCCGATGCCTGAGCAGTCAGTATCCCCTCTGTCATAGGGGGAGGAAGTTTCCCCTGAGTCTGAGTGAAGGGCTGCACCTTGATGCTCCTTGGAGTGTGGACACTAATCCACTAGATTGAGGCCAGTGCAGATCTAGTCTCCTGATCCTCAAGAGGAAGAGGAGTCTGACTGGGATTGCTCATGGGAATAAGATGCAGATCCACATTACTTCTTGGAGGAGGAGTCATATGGAATGCCATCTGATCCCTCATCTCCTCATGAGAGATGGAAATCCCTTCCAGAGGCACTATCTTTCACTGGTTTTGTACAGAAGATGGCTGTGGCCGTCCCATTTAAGTAGTAGATGGAAGAGGAGCCTACAGCAGAGATGTTGTCGGTCCTAGGTTATAAGTCTCCTCCTAAGGAAGGGTCACCGTACCATTGCAACCTATCCTTACAAATGCATTGATGAGGAATTGGGAATCTCCCCTCTCAATGCAGGTAGCACATAAGAAGGTGGATATATGGTACCATATCCAGAAGGTTCCCGGATTCGAGAGGGCCCAGCTGCCTCACCACTCTTAGGTAGTCAAATCCACTCTCAAATGAACCAAGAGCTCTCAATCTCATGCCTTGGTGCCCCCAGGGGTAGAGGCCAAAACCTTGGACTTATTTGGGAGGAAACATTTAAGGCCTCGATGCTTGTCATCTGTATCCTGTCCTACCAGCTCTACATGAGTCATTACTTGGAATCTTTGGTTAATAGTACACTAATTCTGGTGGATTCTCTCCTTGCAGAGCAGGCCACTGAGCTTTGCCAGTTGGCCAATAAGTAGATGGAGTGTAGGTATTATTTGGCCAGGGTCGCTTACGACAGCTTTGATGTTGCATCCAGACTTTCTGGTATGGGTATAGGGATGCGCATACTCTTATGGCTGCACATCTCTGCCCTGGAACAAACTGTTCAAGAGAGGTTAACAGACTTGCCATGCTGAGGGGACAACTTATTTGGAGAGAAAGTGGAAGAGGTCGCTGACCTCCTTAAGAAACATCTACACTCTCACGGTGACCTCTGTCTTCATCTTCTTCCACAAGAAGATTTTTGACTGGGCAGAGACACAGGTCCTATTATTCTCAAAGGTGTAGATGCCAACTCTCAGCCCGGTCTACTCAGGTGATTCGGGACCAGCATCCCAGGTCTCACCAGCCCCACCCTCAGAAGTCCCAGCCGGTTCCCTAGTCAAAGCAGGGCATGAATTTTTGACTGGCTCCAGCAGAGCATTGCTACCCAAAGAGTATCCATTCCAGACAGTCTACCGGTCATAGGGAGGCTAACTTGTTATCAACATAGATGGCCCTTATAACCGCTGACCAGTGGGCTCTTCAAATAGTCCATTGCAGGTATGCCCTGAATTGGCATCCATGACCTCCAAATTGCCCTCTAAGAGCATCTTACATCAGATCTTTGAAAATCTGTACCCTACTGCAGGCCTGGGCAGTCAAATACCGTGCTACTAGGGGAAGAAAGGTGGAGGTTCTATTCCAGGTACTTCCTGGTGACCAAGAAACTAGGGGGATTCCGGCCCATTCTAGACCTAAGAGCTTTGAACAAATTTCTGGTAAAAGAGATGTTGAGGATTATTTCCCTGGGCACTCCACTCCCTCTCATTCAACAAAATGATTGACTATGCTCTCTGGACTTCAAGGATGCCTATAACCACATTCCAATACTTCCGTCACAGGATGTATCTCAGTTTTTGCGTAGGGAAACATCACTACCAGTCTCACATTCTGCCATTTGGCCTAGAATCTGCCCCCAAAGTTTTCAGCAAGTGCCTGGCGGTAGTCGCAGTGTAGCTATGCAGACCGGTAATATTTGTGTTTTCTTTTCTGGATGATTGGTTGGTTAAGAACACATCTCAGAAGAGGCAAACAAGTCAATGCGGTTAACTATTCAGGTGCTAGAGCTACTGGGGTTTGCTATCAATTATCCCAAGTTCCATCTTCATCCAGCCTGACAATTAGAGTACATAGGAGCTCTGCTAGACATGGCACAGGCTCAGGGCTTCCTTCCTTTAGTGAGAGTGGATACCTTGGTAGCCAGGAGGTTTCAGCTCGGCAAATGTTGAGGCTGAGGGGCCACATGGCTTTCCACAGTTCATGTCACTCTCATGGCACAGCTCCATTTGAGAGCAGCCCAGTGGACCTTAGCTTCCCAGTGGTCTCAAGCCATGGGGACCCTAATGTATGTCATTCGCATCCTACCGGAGTTGGCTCATGCCCTTCTTTGGTGGACATTCTGGTCCAATTTGATACTGGGACTTCCATTCCAAATTCCACCACATCAAAAGTTGTTGTCAAAGGATGCATCCAACCTGGGTTGGGGAGCTAATGTGGGTGGACTTCACATTAAAGATCAGTGGTCTGTTCAGGAGGTTCATCTTCAAATTAATCTTCTTGCACTACTGGCCATTTGGAATGCTCTAAAGGCTTTCAGAGATCAACTCCAAAACCAAATTATCCACGTTCAGACAGACAACCAGGTCGCAATGTTTTATGTTAACAAGCAGGGGGTACAGGCTCCTATCTTTTGTGTCAGGGAGTGGAGGGTATGTGACAATGGGCTTTCCTTCATGGGATGAGCCTCCATGCCGTTTACCTTCCCAGCAAGAACTGCCTGGCAGACAGACTGAGCAGGGTATTGCAACTGCATGAGTGGTCTCTTAACATGGGCGTAGCCAGGAAGATCTAAGAGTGGGGCACCCCCTATGTGGATCTTTTTGCCACTCAACAACAAAGTCTCTCATTTTGATCGAGCCTTGGGTCACACGGCAGACTAGCGTCAGATGCCTTCCTTCTGCATTGAGAGAGAGTACTTCTGTATGCATGTCCTCCTATACCTCTCATTGAGAAGACCTTGCTGAAAGACAAGACCAGGGCACCATGATTCTGATCACTCCTTATTGGCCACAGCAGATATGGTTCTCTCTTCTTCTGAACCTATCTTCAGAAGATCCATGGAGATTGACCTTTTTTCCAACCCTCATCACGCAGAATAAGGGATCCCTTCTGCATCCCAACCTCCAATCTCTGGTCCTCACAGCTTGGATGTTGAGAACATAGAGCTCGAATTCCTCAGATTGCCTGAGGGTGTCTCCTATATCTTACTGGCTTCCAGAAAGGATTCTACTAAGAGGTGTTATTCTTTTAAACGGAGAAGGTTTGCCGTCTGGTGATCCCTTCTCTTGCCCTACACAAAAACTGCTTGAATACCTCCTGCACCTCTTTGAGTCTGGCTTCAAAACCAACTTCGTAAGGGTTCATCTTAGTGCAATTGGTACTTATCATCAGTATGTTCGGGGTGAGTCCATCTCTGTGCAGTCCTTAGTTGTTCACTTCATGAGAGGTTTGATGTTGACAAAGCCCCCTACCAAACCTTCGGTTGTGTCATGGGATCTCAACATAGTCCTCACCCAGCTGATGAAAGGTCCTTTTGAGCCTCTGGATACCTTCCATCTGAAGTTTTTGGCCTGGAAAGTTGTGTTTCTGGTGGCGGTCACTTCAGCTTGCAGAGTCAGTGAGCTCCAAGCCCTACTAGTTCACCCACCATACATTAAGTTCCATCACAACAGTGTAGTCCTCTGCACGCACCCCAAGTGGAGGAGTGGCCTAGTGGTTAGGGTAGTGGACTTTGGTCCTGGGGAACTGAGGAACTGAGTTCAATTCCCGGCACAGGCAGCTCCTTGTGACTCTGGGCAAGTCACTTAACCCTCCATTGCCCCTTGTAAGCCACATTGAGCCTGCCATGAGTGGGAAAGCGCGGGGTACAAATGTAACAAAAAAAAAAAAAGGACGTTCCATTTTAACCAGTCAATTGTTCTTCCAACATTTTTCCCCAGATCTCATGCCCATCCTGGCGAAAGTGTACTACATACTTTAGCCTTCTATCTGGAGCAAACTACAGCCCATAGACAGTCCACCCAGCTTTTCATTTCTTTTGACCCCAACAGGTTGGGGGTGGCCATCAGCAAATGCACACTTTCAAATTGAATAGCAGACTGCATCTCCTTTGCTTATGCCCAGGCCATGGCTGCGTCAGTTGCCCACTTGAGATCAGCCTCCATAGAGGAAATTTGAAAGGCTACTATTGTGGTCTAAAGTCCACACATTCACATCCCACTATTGTTTGGAACAGTCGGTTCGAACAGGCAGTTCTGCAGAATTTGTTTGGTGTTTAGAATCCAACTCCACTCTCCTAGGCCCTGTTTTGTTCTGTTCCAGGCTGCACCTACATCTAGTATGTATATAGTTTCAGGTACAACATTACAGTCTTGACATTTTGAGACTCCATTTTCATAGCTTTCTTGTTTTCGGTGAGCCTGCTAGCTAGGGATTCCCACATGTGGGAATAACGTGGCCTGCTTGTCCTCAGAGAAAGCAAAGATACTTACTTGTAGCAGGTGTTCTCTGAGGACAGCAGGCCGCTTATTCACACAAACTCTCCCACCTCCCCACAGAGTTGATTTTAATTGTTCTTTTTATGCTTTTCACCTGACTGAGGGACTCATGCTCAACCGTCGAGTGGGAAGGCACCAACGCATGAGCGGTGGGACACTGCTAGAACTTTCTCTTGTGCTAGCGAATCAGCATCCACACTGGGGCTCCATTAGATGATGTCACCCATATGTGTGAATAAGCGGCCTGCTGTCCTTGGAGAACACCAGCTACAGGTAAGTATCTTTGCTTTGTGCATGGTGGTTTTACGCATTTGTTCAAATTGCTTTCTATGCAAATTTGGTCACATTCAGCTCTTAAAGGGACAACATGTAAGCACAGCGTTTTCAGTCTCTCATGCTTTGCTGTTCTAGCTCCATTCAGGAAATGTTTCTTATGCGTTACCTATTGTTCTCTTTTTTAAATACATAATTAATATTCATATGGGGGCATGGTAGTTTTTTTTGAAACATGTCGACATGCTTTCTCAGTTGCCATTTTATGCCTTTAGGTTATAATATGCTTATTTTTATTTTATGGTATTGTGTTCGTTTTTGAGCAGTGCACCATGTGTGTTCATAGATTATCACCATCTGTCTGGTGGACGTGAATGGACACTGTTTAGTTCAAACCCAGGTGTTGTGTTTTACCATTATTTTTCCATTTTCTATCTTTGGGCACTCTTCAAACCATTAGTCTAAAATAATTACAAGACTGACTAGGTTTGTTTATAGGTACATTATGCCTTCTACGCAGTCTTTTGTTTGCAGTGCTTCAGAAAAGATCTCTATTGATGCCTTATGTCACAATTGTGTGTTAAGCATCATCGTTTCTGCAGAAATCTGTTACCATTGTTAACAGATTTGTGGGTTTTATATGGGTTTTTTTTACATAGAGTTTTTTAAAATATACACACATATATATTTTTTTCTTACAGTATATTACTACACCTACTACTAGAAATCATTTCTATAGCGCTACCAGTCGTATGCAGCGCTTCACAATTGAACATGAAGAAGAGACAGTCCCTGCTCAAGAGAGCTTACAATCTAAATCAGGACAGACAGACAGGACAAATAAGGGATAAGGGTAAGACAGACGGATAGGACACATAGGGATAAGTGACTATTGAAGAAAGGAAGATAAGATAAAGGTTACGAACAAGTGAAAAGTTAGGAGTCAAAAGCAGTATTAAACAGGTGGGCCTTTAGCCCAGATTTGAAGGCGGCCAGAGATGGAGCTTGACATAGCAGCTCAGGAAGTCTATTCCAGGCATAAGGTGCGGCACGGCAAGGTAAAAGGAACTGAGTCTGGAGTTAGCGGTGGAGAAGGGTGCAGTTAGGAGAGATTTACCTAGTGAACGGAGTTCCTGGGAAGGAGTGTAGGGAGAGATGAGGGTGGAGAAGTAGTGAGGGGCTGCAGAGTGAATGCACTTATAGGTCAATAAGAGGAGCTTGAATTGTATACGGAAACGAATAGGGAGCCAGTGAAGTGACTTCAGGAGAAGGCTGATATGATGAACACTAATGTGCCAAAGTATGTGTCTCTTTTTTACAGTAACATTTGTAATCCAATACATTTTTATTGATGATTTTATATCTAAATATACACATAGAGTTTTCATTTGTGTTTACTGTTGACAATTAGCACGTTGCTTTATAGATCTGTTATATGGCTAGCTTATATTTTTATTGAGCTTGCACTCGTTTTATGTCACACATAATGTTCAGGGTTTTATATTACCATAGACACACTAGTCTGTTTTTTATTTATGCAAACTTTTGATTTTCCTAGCAATGTTTATTGTGAGCCTTTCCTTTGTTTTTTTGAGTCTTTGTTTCTTCTGTATACAGTATCAGATCTTTTTATGTGAGGTGCTTCAACAATAACACTTTTTTAGACTTGTGCTCACCTGCTGGAGTTTTGTGGCCCACCCTACTCTTTTTTTTGTCCATTGGTCTCCACAAAGGTTTTTTTTTTCCTGTTTGTGTATTCATTATAGATATCTTAAAACCTGGCTGGTTGGATATGTTCCAAGGAATAGGTTAAGAACCAGTGATCTAAATATTCAGCTGGTGATAGTTTTTCTCAAGCTACCAAACAAGACATTTGGGCATGCTCTGTGGATATTTATCTTTGTTTGCAGAGCTTTTCTGCTTTGCATAATTATTTGCCCCTTCATTTGATTCCACAGCTCTTGCTGGTGCTGCCTGGACACTGAGTACAAATATATCACTTTGTGGCTCAGATGATATTAACTATCAATTCCTGATAATTTGTTCTAGTTCACAAATCTTTATTGGTATAGGCTCTGGAGCCAGTAGAAGAGGGCAGGCAATTGTGCAACCATTAATTTTTGATTGAAATTACCCATTGAAGTGTTCACAGACTGTTTGACATTCAGGAAAATCACTGCTTATATTATATATTTCCCCAGCACACTTCAAACCTATATCCTGCATCACTCTTTTCATCACTCTTTTGCCTCGCCTATTCCATTTTTGCTATGGCACGCTGATTTGTGTTCTTATGAATCTCCTGCAGTAGAAGTAACTACTGTACACCTGTAATTTTCCAGATCAAATTCAGACTATTTCATGATCTCTGGTCCAATTATCTAAGGAACTGTAACAGACGACCATTAAATTCAATTCTCAGTAAAACTTCTTGGTGATAATTGAAAATGTTTAATCTAGTCATTTCAAATTATTCCTATATCTAGCGGCATTATATGTATAGGTGGCGTTGCCAAATAGGTAAGTATAAATTATACATATTATATATGTAGACTATCTAAATATTGGGGCTTCTATGTATAAGATATATGTATAAAACTCCAAATATTGGTGCTATCCCCCTAATTCTATATAGTGTGTCAAAAGCTTGGCACCTATTAGGTGCCTAAGTTGTTGCACTCAAACAGAATTTAAGTGCCAAAATAAGGGTGAAGCAGCAGTTAGACATCTAAGTGCACTTAGGCGCTATTCTATAACCGGGTGCCTAAGTATTCTAGCATATAACTGCAAAGGGGGTGTTCTCATGGGAGGGGCATGGGTGTTCTGACAATTTACAGCAAAAAAGAAGCACAAATGAATCTTCAATAGTGGAACAATAGAGAGTCCTTTAATTCAATAGACCCAACACAGGCTGTGTTTCAGCACAAACTGTGCCTGCCTCAGGGAGTCAAAGAAATATTCTCAACAGATATGGAGTACAGGGTGGGCATCTGATGTCTGCTCAAGCAGTACTGTTTTGAATGACTCCCTTTTTTGGACGTTATTTGTACCTTGTTGAGAGTATTTCTTTGACCCTCTGAGTCAGGCGCAGTTTGCGCCAAAACACGACTGTGTCAGGTCTGTTGAATTAAAGGACTCTTTAGACCCTCTCTTTTGCTACCTGTTCTGACTATTTAAGCATGTGCTATATTGAATATTGTGAGTTAGGTACCTAACTGTGCATTTAGGTGCACCCATTTACACCTGCCATAGAACAAAGGTAAGTGGTGGTGCCTAAATTTAGGTGCCTTATGCTAGTATTCTATAATAGATTAACACACAAATTTGCTGTTACAGAATACTAGCTTAGCGCCTAGGTAAAGGGTGGGCAACCATGGTCCTCAAGGGCCACAATCCAGTTGGGTTTTCAAGATTTCTACAATGAATATACATGAATTGATTTGCATGTACTGTTTCCATTGTATGCAAAAGATCTCATGCATATTTATTGTGAAAATCTTGAAAACCCGACTGGGCTGTGGCACTAGAGAATCATGGTTGCCCACCCTAGGCCTAGATTTTGGGTTCCTATTGATAAATAGACTTGGAAATCTCAATTTAAGTCATAAAATTGTGGAGGTTAGGCAAGCTCATTGTGCTAGTATAGTAGGTAGTAACTGTTTAAACACCAGAAAGCTATTTGGGGTAAACATCTTATATCTCTTCCTACTGTGGAATCCACAAATTCAGCCTCTTACCCAACTGTGCAAAAACTGACTGTCTTTTTTGCAGATCAGGTTGCTCAAATTTGCTTAAACTTGGGATGAATTCATTGGAATTAAGGGACACATTTTCAAATTCATTAACCCCGTGCAACTTAGTAAACAGGGAGTTAAATTTGTAAAGAGATAATGTAATAGTGGATCAAATCTTCCGCTTTTGATACAGAAGATCAAGATCTACTGCTGGAGAGATTAATATTGGGCTGGCTGGACCAGTGCTCAATTGGTTCCGGGAAGTTTTAGTTAATAGGAGCTATTGCATTTGCAAGAATAATAAAACATCTCAATTCTGGGCTCCGCCGTGCTCCCCACTCTTACCACTTCTCTTTAATTTGTTCATGTCATCTGTACTGCTATTGATTTACAGCCTGTCTCACTGACACAGACTACTCAATAATTACTGTGTGTTCTTTTGGATTCGTATTAGATAAATGAAACCTTTATTAGAGGTGCTAAATTCTACAATGATTAAAGTATATACAATGATTAATTATATAAACACAATGATTAACTATATAATGGTTAGCTATATAAACAATCATTACATCACTGGTCTCTACATCTAAGCAATGCTAAGAGTTCTTAGACCAGGAAAAGAAGCAATAATACACTATACATACAATCATCACTGGTCCTTACATCATCCAGGCTCTTATCATCAGCTGGGGGGGCCCATTACAGCAAAAGCCAGAAGCTTTTTAGACCAGGAACAAGTCCTCTTCACTGAAAGAAACTCCCCTTTTTATTAGGCTCAGAACTCATGTTCAGAGCTAAGGGAAATTACAGAATGCTTCTCTGTTTAGGTAAACAAGTCATACTGTGGGAATGTGGTCACATGCTTTCCAAGTCCAGGTGGCCAGGCTGAAATTCTGAAAACAAGAACCATCCTCCCCTTTGCATACCAAATTAGTTAGAGCTGTGTCTTATCTTCTGCATTCCAATTTATTTTCGTACAATCAAAGTTAAACAATCATTTTTAAACAGAATTACTTCTAATCAACAATACAGACCCCAAGTGCACTGGTCGGTCAAGACAGAGTTGAAAAACAATCTTTAAAATTCACTTGTATTATATCATCTCTAGGAACCCTTAGTCTAGGGAAAGATTAATTATTATTATTATTATTATTATTATTATTATTATTATTATTATTATTATTATTATCTTATGCAAATTATATTTTCATGCTCATACCAATTTGTGATGATTTACCTATGACTGTTATAAGATTAACTTCCTGTTTAGATCATATTCAAAATTGGGCTATAGACAATATCTTAAAATTGAATAAGAACAAAACAAAGTTATTGTGGTTTCATAATCCCAATGTTAATGTTCCTGATAGGATTGCTGTCTCCTCTGGTTTATTTTTTCCTGTTGAAAAGGAATCTAGAGTACTGGGTATCATTTTGGACTCTTTGACCTTTGAGTCATAAATTAATCGTCTGTGGCAGAAAACATTTTTTAAAACGTAGACAGTTAAGATTGGACAGATCTTATTTTGATCAGTCTACCTTTGCTCTGTTAGTTCAAATGCAAGTTCTTTCACACATTGATTATTGCAATTCTCCGTATTTGATATTATCAACTAAATGGTGGGCAATTATTAAAAAGTTAAATCACAAAAAAATTTAATCGCAATTAGTCATGCAATAAAAAATGTTAATAGCACAATTAATCGTGCTTAATCACAGCATATATTTTTGGCACTTGCTTTTCAATTTTTTAACTTTAACCCAAACATCCTTTTGAACAAATGCTCAGCATGGCTGATTTATCATGCACATGCTTTTCAATTTTTTTTAACATTGACCCAAACATTATTTTGAATAAATTGCTCAGCGTGGCTGATTATCCTGCACAACATGCTATTCAATTAGGGGTATGCAGCGATTTTAATAAAAATTAATCATGGGCTGGATGGCTTGGTACTAGTAATTTCCCACTGCTGAATATAGTGAAAAGTTGCATGCACACACTTCTTTCCCACAGCTCATCACTCCCTTTCTCATCCATACAGGTAACCTACCTTTCCCCTCTCCTGCTGTGTCCTTCCCCTATATATACACCCAAGTATCTCCCCTTCTGCTGCTAAACCTGTTACCCCTGACACACACTGACACCCATTTCTCTCCTCTCCTGCTGCTGACCCCTCCCCCCCCCCCAGCATCTCTTTCCCCCCTTCCTGCATTTATCTTAACATTTATCTGACTCTTCATAGGGTCTCCAGCAGCAATTCCCAAATGCTACTTGCAATTAATGCAGATGCTCTCACTCTGCTACATTATGCCAAGGTAAAATAGGATAGGCAGGGGAGAGAAAGCAATGCTGGACAACAGAGGGAGGGTAAAAATTTTGATCAGGATTAAAAATTTAATCCTAGTTAAAATTTAAAACAATTAATCAAATTAATAGTGCACTAAATGCCCACCTTTACAAAATACATCTGCTCACTTAAGGGCATGTAGCGCACATCAAATCGACATTACTGCCCAACTAGTGCATGTGCCTGGCAGTAATTCTGAGTTTGGCGTGCACCAAAAACCTGCAGTAGAAAATAGTTTTCTATTTTCTACCATGGGGGCATTTCCAGCGGTAATCAGCAGTTGGCACGTGCTAGATGGTTACCATGTGGGTCATGCATGAACCCTTACCGATAAGTCAATGGGTGGCATTAAGGGTTGAGGCCGTAAATAGATGCACCCTGGTTTTAATTTTGTCACACGTGTACTTCCCAGCCCAACACCCCCCTTTTTTTTTCCAGATGCGGTGGAGAAATGAGCCAGTGCATGTCCAATACACACGCCCACACTATCTCAGGACACTTTTTGGCACGCCTTTGTAAAAAGGCCCCTTAATCTTTAGGCTAGAAAAATTTGATAGGGTAATCACTTCCTTACAAACAGTACATTGACTTCCTGTAAATAAGCGAATATTGTTTAAAGCTGCCTGCCTGTTATTTCAAGTGCTATATGGGCTTACCTCAGGGTTATTAATCAATATGTTCAAAGATTTTTCATTTGGCCTCTCTGTGTGGCTAAAACAACTTTTGGTACTTTGTTCTCCAAGTGCCAGGAGTGTCAGTTTTTAAAAAATATTTCAATTCTCTATTTTCTTTTATGGTTTGTCCTATCTCCCCTGCCCCCCCCCCCCCTCCAGCCACCCAGTGATTCTCCTTTTTCCTTTGCCTCCCCCCCTCCAGCCACCCACCGATGCTCTTCTCTCCCTTGCCCTCCCTCCAGCCACCCACCGATGCTTTTCTCTCCCCTGTCCCCCCCCTCCAGCCACCCAGCGATTGTCCTATCTCCCCTGCCCCCCCTCCAGCCACCCAGCGATTCTGCTGTCTCCCCTGCCCCCCTCCAACCACCCAACGATTCTCCTTCCACTTACAGCACCACAAAATACACGCAAACAACGGCCGCGCCACAGCCCTACTCGGTGGTTGGTTTCCACAGTGCGCCTGCACACGCCCACCTTAGCAGCTGGTCGCGCGCATTACACAGCAGCCCCACCCATTGACATCTCTGGGCACGCGCTCTGCACGGTGAACCAGCCTACCCGTCAACCGGCCAATCGGTGCTATGTACACTGCTCAGCGCCCTGCCCACCAACCGCCACAGCATTTTAGGTCTAACGATACTGCCCAAATCTCTGCCCCTCCACCAACCGCCCAACCTCCGCTGCTATGCACAGCTCAGCGTGCACGCCCACTGAACGATAGACCCAATCGCTGCCGTGCGCCCGCCCTCCCACCTGTGGTTGGTCACTGCTGCTTGTGACGAACCCGGAAGTACGAGACGTCAATTCAGGAGATGGATACAGCCTTACAGAGAGCACAAATGCTTCAAGGCTTCACTGCCACGGAGTCAGCTTCAGAACGCTGGAGGTGCTTTTTATTATATAGGATAGTGAATATATTATAGCACTATTGTACACAACCCATGGATGTATTAACAAAAACCTATTATATGTTTAGCATGGTGCAAAATGTATAGCTGTTGTTTAAATATTGAAGTTTGGTGTCTGACAAAGTTTGATATTCTAATTGTTTTTGGGTCTCTCATTGTCTGTTATTTGGTCTTTACATATGGTGCAGAATGCAGCAGCCTGCTTGCTTTATGGCATTGCCAAATTTGAGCATATTAGACCTGTGCTAAGATATGGTTTAAATGATTTTTGTTGATACACCAAGCACTGAAATAACAGGCACCTCAGTATTTGTTACAGGTGATAACTATCTATCAGCCAGGGTGTATGTTGAGATCTTCTGGTGCAGGCTTTTTAGTAGTTCCATCAGTGAAGCTTTTTTAATTGCTGGTCCTGCAGTGTGGAATCATCTTCCTGGGTATTTCAGAGTGCTATCTGATACTTTTCCTTTTTAAAAGACAACTGAAGGCTTTCTTGCACATGAGGGTATCATATGGAATAAGTACTTGATACTGTTTGCCTTAGATGATGCTATATACTTGATCAGTAGTGGAAGCCTGGGTGTGTTGCTATATGGGTATGAGATGAAGATGCTGTTTTGTAATGTTTTTGCATTTTAAAATGTTTTATGATTATGTATGTTTTTATTGTATCCTACCTAGTTATAGGTGGGTTATAAATGTAAAAAAAAAGGGGTTGCAGTCTGCTTGGAGGACATCCAAGCCATTATTCCACAATTAACACCTATTGGAGATATATCAGGAAATTGTCATGGCTGGTTTATATGGGGGTGGAGTAGGAAGGAGAATTGGGTTCAAATAGGAAGTGGCCTATTGGTTAGAGCAATGTGTTCAGCACTAGGAAAGTCATATTGCCAAAGGCATATCTATGTAGACTGTAAGCTCTTTTGGGTAGGGGCATATTGTACATGAATATATATTAGCACTGTATATGTCCAGTAGTGTTATAAAATGATGTCTTATTATTATTATTATTATTACAATTACAAGCTGTTAAGCCCATTAAAATGGGCAAGAGGGGTAACCTGTCCACCTCCAGGCACCCCTCCCCCCTCACCCCTTAAACCTCCCTCCCTCCCCCTCTTCCACCCTCACCCCCTAAACCTCCTTCCCTCCTCCCTCCTCCACACCCCTCCCCCCCTCACCCCCTTCCCCTCACCCCTTTCCCTCACCCTTTCCCCTCCCCCTTCCCCTATCTCCCCCTCCCCCCTATCTCCCACTCCCCCTCTCCAAGTTGCAGGACCCCCCTCCCCCTTCTTCCCATCCCCCCTCCCCAAGTTCCAGTACCCCCGTCCCCCCTTCTTCCTGTCCCCCCTCCCCTGTTCCCATCCCCCTCCCCCCCCCCCGCTGTTTGTTCCAGGACTCCCCTCCCACCCCTCCTATTTGAGTTCCAGGACCCGCCCCTCCCCTTCCAGTTCCAGAACCTGCCCCTCCCCTTCTAGTTCCAGGACCTTCCCTTCCAGTGGAGTTCCAGGACCCCCTCCCCCCATCTGTCATTTCAGGACCCCCCTCACGCCTGTTGTTTCAGGACCCCCCTCCCCCGCTCTCTGCGCCTCCCCCCTCTCTGCCCCTCCCCTTCGTAACATCCAGCTGTTGTTTAACAGTTTGTACCTCCTGCAAGCACGGACACCGCTTCAGACAGCCTTTGCTTTTGCTTGGGTGATCGGTTGAAAGGGGCGGGCGGAGGATGTGGGTGCGGGAGATCCATCAGTCTTCTACCCGGAGGCCAGCCCCACTGCCACCACTCTCTATCCTCCTAAACCTCTCTTCCCGCTGCTGCCCAGTGCCCACAGCAAGTTCCACCTACGCTACCCCATCTTCTTTCCGATTGTAGAAAGCTCGCACGAATCCAACCTGTAAGATCGGGAGGGAATAGTGATTGGCCCTGACTGGCGCGAAGCTGGTCATGTGGAGGGAGAATCTTGCGCGAAACTCTTCCTTACTGCCTCTAACAACGTCGGGAGAGATCGGTCACTCTTCATTTATATAGTAAGATTATTAGCTAAAAAGAGCAGAAGGAAATTGTTTCTCTCTCCTTCACCAACAAAGAAACATTCTAATATTCTAGAACTTACTAGACATTGCTGCCATTGTCAGCCAACAGGTGGCAATATTTGCATGAGTTGTATACTGCAGATTGCAGTGATCAGATCGAAGTCTTCTGCAGTTATCAGGGCTGCTGCTCAGTGGTTTACACATTTAAATTTATTTTCCATTTGGGGAGAAGGGGGAGGCTCAGCCCAAAAAGAAAGCATCTGGGGATAACCTGCATGAAACAACAGTTAAAACGCTACATTAAGACATGCGTGTGTGTGTGTGTGTGTGTGTGTGTGTGTGTGTGTGTGTGTAGCGGGGGGGATGGGGAGGAGGGATGTTTAATCTGTGCAGATTAACACTTAGCATTACTGATCAGACTAGACAGGCCATTTTGCTTTTTATCTGCCATTATGTGCTATGTTACTAGTGCATTACCAGGCTAGGCTTATCCAATAGTATGATTTTATATCTAAATTAAATTTAAAGGGCCCAATATTCAGTGCAAGCTAACCAGCTGGAAACAGTCACAAACCAGTTAACTCGTGTCTTGGTGGATAATCGGTCATTTTCATGGGCATTTAACCGGTTATCGCTACTGAAAATGTCTGGTTAGAACTGAAAATAAAGCTGGTGATGTTGGGGACATTCTAGGGGCATGACCGGTTATGTCTCGATATTTGGAAATTAACAGGCCAGGCTTAGGGCTAGATTCTATATACGGTGCCTGAAAAATCCACGTGGAAAAAGAAATACGCCTACATTTTATAGAATAGGCTTAAATTTCTGTGTGGTATATAGAATATGCTGCGTGCCTCTCCATGCGACCAAATTTGGTTGCGTCCACTTAGGCCAGGTTTTACTTGGCGTAAATCCTGATGCCTATATTAGGCACAGAGTGGGTGTATTCTATAATAACGCTCACAGATTTTAGAAACGCCCATTCCATGCATAAAACCACACCCCCTTTTCAACTATGTGACTTGGAATTTAAGTGCTTAGAAAGTTGTGAGTATAAATCATAATTAATGACAATTAGTGCTGATAATTGCTTGTTAATATCCAATTGACAGTGCTGATTAACTAGTTAGCCAATGAAGTTATGCCCATTGTTATAGAATTTCCACATATAAATTAAGGTGCAATGTATAGAATTTGGGGGTTAGCGGCCAAATAAGGCTGCATAAAAAAGCAGGCCTCTCTTTCCCTGCTAATATCCCTGAATATCAACTTAACTGGTCATGTGCTATCTGGCATTGAAAAACCCAGATATTTAATGCCGGTCACCGGAAAGAGCTCCGCATTGAATATCCAGGTTGAACGCCAGCAGCGGGCAGTAAAAGCACTGCCTGCTGATGACTGAATATCGGGGAGATAGTTACCAATCTGGTGTCATATAAAACCAAGTATGGATAAACCATTCATAGATTAATTAGATCTGATCACATTATGAACTTTTTTATGTAAAGGGATTGCACTGTACTATTATAATACTTGGGCTGCACGACTGAGCTTTATATCTATCTATTTATTCCATACAATAAAGCACAAACTGAGTTGACATTTTCCATTTTCTAACTCACTGAATAAATATCTTTCAATAGATAAACGAGGCACCAAATTAAAGGCTTTGACATGTGGATTTGTAGAATCATTTGCTTTCATATAAGACCTTAGATCTGGCCACAAAACTGCAAAAAAAATATTGTTCATACTGTGAAAAAAAATGGATTGTATTTTAACACAATTTATACTCAAAAATTATTAGATCCTTATCTAAACCTTGGTTTAAAAAAAAATAACCCCATTGATTAGATAAGTCAGACAAAAAGGAGATTATTTATTCAACAAAAAGATTCTACAATAAATATCCTTGGGTGAAAAAGTATGTGAATCCATCATTCAACGATGGCACTTTCTTGAGCAGCAAGACCCGAAGCAAGTTTTTTATGCAACAAAGCCCTTGTAAGGTTTGAAATAGTCAGATAAAAAGACCCCTAACATTTCTTGCTATGATTATGTTACCATTTACTGTTATGAAAAATTCAGGGAGTCAACATCTGCACAAGCGCCTGAGTGGGCATGCTAGTCTTCTGTGGGTTTTTCTTTTAAATGTTTATTCTGAATGCTTTTACTTTGTTACCTGCCAGGATAAAGACATTTAGACTAGCAGGATATGAATAGTTTTAAATAAATCACACCTACAGTACCAGCAGATGCTGGGAGACTTTGCCTAAGAGGGAGACCCACTGGACTTATACCATATTAGTTTAGGTGCTTGTCTGTGTCTCTCTCTCTTTTCCTTTCTGAACATCAACTGGAGACAGACACAAGACAGAATTGTTAATGTGGGTCACTAGTTGGGTTTAACTCCTTACGAGCTCTTTATGCTCTGTCTCTCCTCCACCTCTCAGCAAAATTAGGGTCAGGGAGAGATCCTGCAATAGAAACTGATAAAAACACAGGGCCTACACTCTTCATGTGGCTAGCAAATGTATCTGTGTCTCCAGAAACTCAGACATAGAAACACTGCAGATGATGGCAGAAAAAAGATCTATTGACTCATCCAGTTTGCCTATTTTATTCTGCCTGCACTGCTAAGAGTACATCCCAGCTGACAGCCAGTGTGATCACCTGCAAGTTCTCTCTGCTATTAAAGGCAATTTTGTTTTGTCTTCCTTCTTGTTGCTCCACCATCTTGTGTAGATGAGCACACAAGATTCCCACTTAGTTCCCTGACACATCTGACCCTGCTCATGTCTAACTACAAAGCTCAGTAATAATCTAAATATACGGAAGAGAGAGGAAAAAGGAACATGGATAGAGGCTGAAATATTGGAACTATGAAAATATTCTCTCTGCATTTTAAAGAGTACCAAGCATGCACATAATTTGGGACTTGGATGTATCAAAAAGAATAGTAAAAATGCACTAGATCCTTTCCACTACACATAATGCCCCTGTTTTTTTCTGGCTCTACAAATCTTGTGGGCTGTGAGCTGTTTGTTGTAGCTCTGTCCTACAGCCTTAGAGGTTGTCTATGAAACTAGCCTGCTGTTTCACAGACAAGGGAAATCCAGTTTCCATCTTTTCATCTTCTCTTTCATTCACATCAGGTTTCCATAGCAACTGTCTACCTTACCAGCATTTCCTGTGACCAGACTGACACCTGATTCAAATACACAGCACCATTTCTCTACAGGCGAAGATCTAAAAATAACTCCTTACCCAGAGCACATATTAGTATCATATATAATCACCTGTATGTATATACATAGTAGTGATGTATCTACACACACAAACTGAGATGCGTGTTCACACACATATATGCACCTGTGATACATGCAGATATAAACATAGCTTGTACATATACATGCTGAAATGTATATAAATGTGTGTATGTATGAGATATTCAAACATATATTTAAAGATCTGATAGTGAGTGACAAAGGTCTAGGCTTTATAATGCCAGTTAAGGATCTGGCATTGAGTAAAAGAGTGCTGGGCTTGTATGATGGCAGTGAATCTGATAATGAGTGACTGAATCTTTATTCAGCTCATCTATATCTTTTTGACAAAATTTTCATTCTCTTTCCCCTTTTTTCTGAATCTGCAGCACATATTTCTTCAGCTTTTTGGTTCATGTCTGCTTACTAGTATCTCCTTAGAAGTATTCTAGCTGAAGAGAGTGAAATATTAATGACAAGTAAAAAAGGCCCGTTTCAGTCAGAAATGAAACAGGCGCTAGCAAGGTTTTCCTCGGAGTGTATGTTTGAGAAGAGAGTGTGTGTGAGAGATGGAGTGTGTGTGTGTTTGTGTCAGAGAGAGAGTGTGTG
Organism: Microcaecilia unicolor; assembly: GCF_901765095.1. NCBI lineage: Eukaryota > Metazoa > Chordata > Amphibia > Gymnophiona > Siphonopidae > Microcaecilia > Microcaecilia unicolor. The sequence goes on along the minus strand of NC_044042.1, from coordinate 67,132,383 downwards.
TGTGAGACAGAGTGTCTGTGTGTGTGTGTGTGACAGAGAGATAGAGTTTGATAGACAGAGAGTGTGTCAGAAAGAGTGTATATGAGAGACTGAGAGTGAGTGTTTGCCCTGCCCCCTCTCTCTTAGGGCCCCACCCCTCTCTCTCTCAGGGCCCCCCTCTCTCTCTTAGGGCCCCCACCCCCTCTCTCTTAGGGCCCTCCTCCTCCCCCCTTTATGGTCTGAGGACCCCCTTCCACCCCAACCTCTCTGGTCTCAGGACTCCCCTCCCCTGCCCCCCCTCCAGCCATCCATGTCCAGCGGCCCTCTTCTCCCCCTGCCCCTACTCCAGCCACCCATGTCCAACGATTCTGCTCTCTCACCTGCCCCCCATCCAGCCACCCAGGTTGTCGCTCCGATCCTCTCGCACCCGCAAAGTGGAGTGCTGGCCATCTTGCCAGAGCCGGTGCTCCGGAAGCCGCCCCAATCCTCTTGGCACCGTGAAGTGGAGCGCCGGCCATTTTGGCAGAGCCGGCACTGCGGAAGTCGCCCCAATCCTCTCTTTCTGGCCGCAGGATTCCTCGCGGCCAGGCTCCTCCTCCTCAGACAGGTCAGCCAACTGGAGGCTTCCCTTGCCAGCTGACTGCTGGATCCCTCACCCCACCTCCTTCTCTGCATAATGGCAACGGTGACATCAGGAACGGTGACGTCAGCCTGACTTTGGAGCCTAGCTCAGCAACTCCGAAGAAGGCACGGACACAGGCAGCTACTTTAGAATGTTGGAGGTGAGAATTATTATATAGGATGAGACTGTTTTCAAAGTCATTTACCTGGGTAAATACATACAGTGGACCTGATATTGAAAGCGATTTAGCTGGCTGCTGACTGGTTAAATTGCTTGGTCGGGGCTAGCCACTAATATTCAGCGGCACTTAACCAGGCATGTCTAAATTTCATAGTCTCAAAAAGATGGGAAAAATGAATCTTTCTCTGTAACAATACTAAATCCGTAAGTTCCCAATAAAAGTATTAATTAAAGCTTCTGAATAAATATAAACAATTTGTTTGATTAAGGGAAAAGACCTCAGTGACTCTCATGGTTCCAAATAAGAAGCCCATGCCAGGGCAGCGGGTCAGCATTCTCCACATTCAGAGACCCCATTCCTTAACATGCAATTTGCTGCTTGAAGTCAATTCTATATTTCACGAGCACATAATCGTTGCACTGGCTTATAGCCTTTTTCAGCGCTTCTGTCTGGCTTATATATGCTGTGACAGTTTTTGCTCCCGAAGAAGCTTCAGTCAGCAAAACGGACGGCTCTGTTGAGCTTAAGAGCATCAGATTTGTTTTTTATGATAAATATTCATAATTATTTGGGTATTTCTACATGGATGATATAGTAAAGTAATTGTGGTTTTGCACTGAGAATTGGAATATGTCACAAGTTTATATACAAATTTGAGTGTCACCGTTTATATACAAAGTAAGGGTTTTTGACAAATGATGGTGGTATGGTTGTGAGGTTCTTCCATGGGCTCCTTATTTGGAACCATGGGAGCCATTGAGGTATTTTCCTTTATATCAAATCAATTGTTTAAATCTATTGAGAAGCTTTAATTAATATTTTTATTGGGATCTTAGGGATTTAGTATTGCCTAAATTTCATAGTACGCAACTTCAAAGGGGGCATGGGTGGGTCAGGGATATTCCCGAAATTTAGGTGTGATGTAATAGAACACCTGCACCTAACTGCCATTATTGGGCGTGAGCATTTACCTCCAGCTGTTAGTATGAAATATATGTTAAATTAGTATTCTGTAAAGGTTGCTCCATGCAAAACACCCCTCATAGAATACTGTTTTAGCGCAGATCATCCCAGTGCCTAACTATGGAGACCCTTTGGGCACCATTTATTGAATTCCCCCCCCCCCCCCCCAAAAAAAAGAAGAAGACTGGAAGCGGTTCAAAGAAAAGCAACAAAAATGATGTGGTGTTTGTGCCAAACGACGTATGAGAAGAAACTAGAGAACCTGAATACAATGTATACCCTACAGAAGGGGTGGGCAATCTTGGTCTTCGAGGGCCACATCCCAGTCAGTTTTCAGGATTTCCCCAATGAATATGCATGAGATCCATTTGCATACAGTGGAGGCTGTGAATGCAAATAGATCTCATGCATATTAATTGGGGGGATCCTGAAAACCCGATTGGGTTGTGGCCCTGGAGGATTGAGGTTGCCCACCTTTGCCCTAGAGGAAAGATGAAAGGATGGATAGGGATGATATGATACAGATGCTTAAATATTTGAAGTATTACTATGCAAACAAATCTTTTCCTGAGAAAGGGAAGTGGTAGAATTAGGGGACATGAAATGAGGTTGCAGGAGGGTCAACTTAGGAGTAATGCCAGGAAGTACTTTTTCACTGAGAGGGTGGTGGATGCCTGATGTGCTCTCCCGCGGGAGGTTGTGGAGACAAAAGTGGTGGTGCAATTCAAGAATGCATGGGATGAACACAGAGGATTCATATATGGAAAGAGAATGGACTGAAAACAACACAGGCATGCTTAGATGGCAAATCCAGTAGTTGGGAAGTAGTTGGGCAGACTCCTACAGCCTGTGTGTTGTGTCCCAATTATGACTAGACCAGGGGCGTATCTGCGTGGGGCCTCAGGGGCCTGGGCCCCCGCAGATTTTGCCCTGGACCCCCCTACCGCCATCAACCCTCCCACGCTGCCGTTGCTTACTTTTGCTGGCGGGGGACCCCAACCCCCGCCAGCCGAGGTCCGCTTCCACCTGCAACTGCCTTAAAAACTACTTCTTCAGCTGGCGGGGGACCCCAAACCCCCGCCAGCCACCCCGAGGTGTTTAAAATTCATCTTCGGCCTCCGTGGCCGTGCTGCTGTTGATAGGAGCTGTTGAATCTACTTCGGAGTCTGACGTCGGGGGAGGGGTTGGCGGCGGGAGGGGGGTGGAGAGAGTCATTGGTGGCGGTGGGGGCTCTGACAATGGCGGGGGGGGGGTCGGTGGCGGCGGAGGGGGGGCTAAAATGTGCCCCCTCCCTCTGGCTCTGGCCCCCCCTACCGCCGGAGTCCAGATACGCCCCTGGACTAGACAGATCTGATTGAGATGCAGTGGGCTTCGATGGCAACTTCAATAGTTGAAAACTAAGCAAGTACTGGCAGACTTCTGGCATGGACAGTTCAAAATCAAGTATGCATATGTTATATCACATTCTATGAGCTATCTAGTTGGACAGATTGGATGGATTGTGCAGGCTATCTGCTATCATCTACTATGCGTTACTGTTTATATTATGTTATATTATGTCAGTTTGGGCAAGCTTTTTACCTGGACAACCTGTCTCAAAACATGTTTGTTTATTTATTTATTTAATCAATCTCATGTGTACAAAAGCTTAGATTATGAGTCCATTAGGGACAGAGAAAGTACCGTATATAGTCACTTTGGCTGTATTACAGAAAGGTGGTATATCAAATGTATGACTTTTATTCTTACCCTTATAATCTATTGGATCCATAAATGCACTCATAACAGGGAACAACATAAAAATCCCAACACATGGAATGCAATATTAATCATGGTCTCAATAGCTTTACCTATATAATCCCCCATTATATGGGGATTACTAAGAGATAAAATCCCTGTTGAGAGTCACTGGGGGAGTGACTAGAAAGTCCCAGGGCAGGAGAAAGCCCAGCCCTTGGAGAGTGTTTTGAAATAGAATGCAGAGGGAAAGTGCAGGGAGAAAAGGGTCCCTGGGCTGAGTGACATGAGAGGAGAATATTAGTAGGGCATAAAGGTGAGAGTTGTATCTGAAGGAGGGTCTTTGGATGCCTGCAGGTCTGAGTTGCCTGCACATACCCTGTCATTGTACTGAAGGAGAGAAGGGAAGTCCTGGAATTGAGTGATCCATTGGTTGCAAGAGGCAGGTTGCGACTCCATAAAGTGGCAACCATGACTTTGTGTGCTACGGGTGGGTAGGAAGAAGGCCCAGCCCAGGAGCAGAGGACCAGAGCTACAGAGCGCTTGTCCCAGGACCAGGGTGGATCAAGAGAGTGGTCACTGCTGGTGGAGGGTCAGACTGAGGGAGGGATCTGAACCCTCACAGGTGGTTTAATACAGAGGAGAGGAGTACAACCTTTGGGAATAAACTCAAATGGACAGGAGCCTTGTATACAGTGCATTTTTTGTGCCGGTACGTGCCGGTATGGCATACTGGCACCTTTTTTGTGAGGTCCGGCTCACCTGCCCGCTCCCTTCCATTCGTGCACCCGTGCTCCCCCCCCCCCCCCCCCCCGCCCTCCCTCAGCTCCCCGACTTTCCTTGAAATCTTTAATTTACCCGAAGTTGCGGCGAACCGGCAGTAAAAACAGCTGGCAGGCAGGCAGGTTTGCCTCCTCGTCGCTTCCCTTCCCTCTCAGCGCGTCCCGCCTTCCTCTGATGTAATTATTTTCCGCGAGGGCGGGACGCGCTGAGAGGGAAGGGAAGCAATGAGGAGGCAAGCCTGCCTGCCTGCCTGCCAGCTGTTTTTACTGCCGGTTCGCCGCGACTTCGGGTAAATTAAAGATTTCAAGGAAAGTCAGGGAGTTAAGGGAGGGTGGAGGGGGGGCTAGAGTTTGAATGAATCACTGGACATGGAGGGGATGGAGGGCAGGGGACAGAGGAGAATTGTTGGGCATGGAGGGGAGGGGAGGACAGGGGGCAGAGGAGAATCGCTGCACATGGATGAGAGGGGAGGGCAGGGGAGAGAGGAGACATACTGGACATGGATGGGAGGGGAGGTCAGTGAAGAGAGATTCGCTGGGCATGGATGGAAGGGGAGGGAAGGGGAGAGAGGAGAATCGTTGGACATGAATGAGAGGGGAGGGGAGAGGAGACATGCTGGACATGGATGGAGGGGAGGGAAGACAGGAAGAAGATGCACATGGATGAGAGGGGAGGGCAGGGGAGAGAGGAGAAATGCTGGAAATGGATGGAGAGGAGAGCAGGAGATAGAGGAGAATTGCTGGACATGGATGGATGGAGGAGTTGGCGGGGAGAGAGGAGAAATGCTGGACTTGGATGGAGGAGAAGGGAGAGAGAATTATTGCTTTATATGGATACAGGGGAGGTAAGAGAGAGAAATGCTGGACAGGGATGGAGGGGAGGAGAGAGGAGAAGTGCTGGACATGGATGGAGGGGAGGGAAAGAAATAAGAAGATGCGCATGGATGGAGATGAGAGAAAGGGAAGAGAGGAGAAAACCTGCACATGGTTGGAGAAAATAGGCAAAAGCTGGATCCACGTTATACCTCCTCCAGTCAATTCCACGGAGGAGGACCCAGTTTTTACTTATGGATGTAGGGCAAGAAATGAAGAAGAAAGGAGGAAAGTAAAGAAATATATGGAAAGGAAGCCCTGGAAATGGAGTTAAGAGAACAGATAGAGAGCAGCAGAATCAGAGACTGGGACCAATATGGATAGAAAAACAAAGTCACCAGACAACAAAGGTAGAAAAAAATCATTTTATTTTAATTTTAGTGTTTGGAATATGTCCAATTTGAGAATTGACATTTGTTGTCTTATTTTGCACTGGGTATACTGGAGCTGTAACAGCTTACAGAAATTATTTATAATGGAAAAAAATCACATTATTTTTTTCTCCTATACTAGTATAATATTTTCAATGATGTCTGTTTATATGCGCCATGGCTGGTATAAGGGGTGTGGCTAATGTGGGTGTGGCTAGAATAGGGCTGGAGTCATATTTGGTGACCCCGACCATAATGAGTACTGGCACCTTTTTTTCTACAAAAAAAGCACTGCTTGTATATATGTACATAGCTCAAAGCTCAAGAATGCCCTGTAAATAACCCAAGAGGGAGAGTGGTAAGGGAGCTCTAAAGCAGAGCTGGTGTGACAATAAGTGGATGTTTTCTGTTTAAGCTGGATCTGCAATTGCTGCCTATTGCAGTATTTTTCTAATAAAAGTTAAAGTTTCTATAAAGCTCTTGGAGTACTGTGTGGTTCCTAGGCTGAAGGGCTGAGTAGAAGCTGGGAACAGAGCAAGATTCTCTCCCAATTCTTGGATTACTATTCTGGACCATTGACCAATTCCCAAGCTCTACTGCAAACAAACTGGAACTGATGAGTGTGATAAGAGCAGCCTGAGAGAAAGGAACTGCATGCATGTTTTGTTTGTGGCCCGGGACCGGAGCTAGTGGATGGGTGAGACCTGGGTTACACCTACAACCAACCTTCACCACTTACCTGTGGAAAACCAACTAAGCCAAATAAGCATCAATACAGAGTTCCAAATAATTGGCCCTTTACAAGTGAAGGATCTGCACACAGACCTAATTTGGCCAGTGTAAAGAGGGCACCGATTTCTGCCACTGTTGCAAAGAATGCAAAACATTAGCATACAACATAATGAAATGCAAATAATTCACTATAAATGGAATAAAATAGCTGTTCACTCTAGCCTCATCCCCATCTCTTCCTCATATTTATACCTGAACACTGCCTGGGCAGGGAGAGTAAAGGAGGGGATTGAACAGAAAGCCATAAACTCTTGGTGGGCCTGCCTTGCATTTACTACCAGCCAGCTCTTCTTTAATACCTAATAGAGAGTCCCATGGACAGTGTTTTGCAACTAATTCCTGTGTCACGTCTGGTTTCTGCAGCATTCCTCTGCTAAGCCTGTACTGCGCCACCCTGTCTTGGGTCTAGCTGCTCCATCTCTGTGCCTGCCCAGGGAAGGTATCCAGTTAGGACATATCCTAACTCTTCCCCTCCCTCTCTAAGTTCCTCCAATTGTATTTACCATACATGTAACCCATTCTACCACAATTTCACCTTGTATTGTTCATATCTGTATTTGTTCAAACCGGAATCGGTTAACGCCATTTATGGTACTATGTAAGCCACACTGAGCCTGCAAAAAGGTGGGAAAATGTGGGATACAAATGCAACAAATAAAAAGGTCTTAACAGTGCCTTCATTAGACGAACCAGGCAGACAAATGGATTCCTGTGCAGTTCAGTAGCTCCTCCTGAAATATTTTTCCATATTTAGGCTGGTGCATTAATATGTTCTGGATAACCAGTTTTATCTTGTTGATAGATTACTTTCATGTTATTTGGATGTCCTTGCATGCTCCATCCTCAGAGATTTAATACCAATCCCAAGAATGAAGCATAAAAAGGAAGCAAGTGAAGACATGCATATGCAGGAATGTTCCAGTGCTTTTTAATCTTCTGACCCCATGGATAATTCCAGGGTCAGGGTTGACAGTTATCCTAAATTTGACCCTGAGTAGACCACTCAGTAGAAAGTTATCATGTCAGTGGGTGAACAGATGGATTCAATCTCCATATAAGTGATTTTCCACCATGGGTTGAAAAGTGATGATAGCTTCCAGCAAAGGAGGGTCAGAAAGTAGTGTCCCTCATCAGAAATCTTGAAGCCTTCTAAAAGAAAGATTTTTTTCACTCATCTTTATTTTACTGCATTTTAAATCGAAGCAATTAGGAGAATTTGGTTTGTGGACTATGATCTTAATGTATAGCCCAATAATGATTATTTATTTAGGGAACTGTATCTGATAGAGACCTGGAGAAAAGAGCAAAACAGCTTTTGCCTTTAATTGTCAGCAGAAAGGTTTGCTGATGAAGGAAGTGTCCAAATTGTACAATGATTTTGCCCTTTTTTTCTCAGCAAGCAGTAACATTTGAAAGTGCCTGGAGGAAACTGGTTTCAGCTGCTGTAAGGATTCAGGTCCCTTGGGATGGAGGTAGAGAGAGCTCACAGTCTGTTGGTGATGAAATGAGAGTACCATTTAAGGAGCCTGCAGAAAAACAGCATAGTCTATTAAGCAGCTTGGCTGGCAGCATCTGAGACCAAGTTGCTACCCAAGCCTTAGTTTGCTTAGTTGTTTTTCCTCCTAGTCCTTAAAAGCCCAATACCTGGTCTTTGCACGCTGATTTTTTATACTCTCGTTTGATTAGAAAATATTAAAACAACATTTTTATTCCTTATAAAATTTTTGCTCAGATCTATTGCTTCTCTTTTTGTTTACGAGACTGGGAGACTGGGCGTCTAAATGGCAGATGACGTTTAATGTGAGCAAGTGCAAAGTGATGCATGTGGGAAAGAGGAACCCGAATTATAGCTACGTCATGCAAGGTTCCACGTTTGGAGTCACGGACCAAGAAAGGGATCTAGGTATCGTCGTTGATGATACGTTGAAACCTTTTGCTCAGTGTGCTGCTGCGGCTAAGAAAGCAAATAGAATGTTAGGTATTATTAGGAAAGGAATGGAAAACAAAAATGAGGATGTTATAATGCCTTTGTATCGCTCCATGGTGCGACCGCACCTTGAATATTGTGTTCAATTCTGGTCACCGCATCTCAAAAAAGATATAGTGGAATTAGAAAAGGTGCAGAGAAGGGCGACGAAAATGATAAAGGGGAGGGGACAACTTCCCTATGAGGAAAGGCTAAAGCGGCTAGGGCTCTTCAGCTTGGAGAAAAGGCAGCTAAGGGGAGATATGATAGAGGTCTATAAAATAATGAGTGGAGTTGAACGGGTAGATGTGAAGTGTCTGTTTACGCTTTCCAAAAATACTAGGACTAGGGGGCATGCGATGAAGCGACAATGTAGTAAATTTAAAACGAATCTGAGAAAATTTTTCTTCACTCAACGTGCAATTAAACTCTGGAATTCGTTGCCAGAGAATGTGGTAAAGGCGGTTAGCTTAGCGGAGTTGAAAAAAAGGTTTGGAAGGCTTCCTAAAGGAAAAGTCCATAGACCATTATTAAATGGACTTCAGGAAAATCCACTATTTCTGGGATAAGCAGTATAAAATGTTTTGTACTTTTTTGGGATCTTGCCAGGTATCTGTGACCTGGATTGGCCACTGTTGGAAACAGGATGCTGGGTTTGATGGACCTTTGGTATTTCCCTGTATGGCAATACTTATGTACTTATGAACTATGGGGTCCTTTTACTAAAATGTGCTAGAATCTGTGCTTAATGTGTGGTAACTGAGGATTTTACCACATGCTAAACCTAGATTTAACACACCACTTTGGGGGATTTTTAAAATATGTTTTATTGCTGTTTTTTTTACTAATGTTATCATTAGCATGTGGTGCCTGCATAGAGATAATGAGGAAGCACTTACTGAGGGGCATAATTGAACGGAAACGCCTATCTCCATGGGCGTTTATCTCCGAGAACGGGTCCGTGAAGGGGTGGGCCGAACCAAATTTTCAAAAAAAATTGACGTTTTTGAGCTGGGCGTTTGTTTTTTTTAGCGATAATGGAAACTAAAAATGCCCAGCTCAAAAACGTCCTAATCCAAGCCATTTGGTCGTGGGAGGGGCCAGGATTCGTAGTACACTGGACCCCCCTGACATGCCAGGACACCAACTGGGCACCCTAGGTCAGTGCGGTGGACTTCAGAAAAAGCTCCCACATGCATAGCTCCCTTACCACGGGTGCTGAGCTCCCAACCCCCCTCCCCCAAAACCCACTACCCACAAATGTACAACACTACCATAGCTCTTAGGGGTGAAGGGGGCACCTACATGTGGGTACAGTGGGTTTTGGAGGCCTCCCATTTACCAGTACAAGTGTTACAGGTGGGGGGGGGGATGGGCCTGGGGCCACCTGGCTGAAGTGCACTGCGGTACCCACTAAAAGTGCTCCAGGGACCTGCATACACGCAGGCCTCTAGGACTGGTTGCTGTTATATAACATTGGCACACCAGTTGACACCTGAAGACTAATCTCTCCGAAAACGTCCTTTATTGGAATAACCGCCTTTACTCACAGTTAACTGCAGATCAGAGGTTGTGCCCCACTGGCAACGAGTCTCCCTGGTACTGAGATTAGCAGTAGGTCAGAACTGGCAGAATGCTGTACAATGCCCTCTTTCAGCCACATTCAAGGGAAGAACTAAGTTGTCTAGCGTGGCTAACACAGGAAAGGGAACTAAAACTGTCTTACAAAAATGGCCACTACCGCATGGACTACAACAGGAAACACAACAGGGCACACTCTGACCCAGTAGGCAGGGGGAAAAGCACCATGGGAGAAGAGCCTACCAACTACCAACATCGTGAGACTGTAACACAAGCTAATGAAATCAAGGAGCCCAACACCCTACACCCACCACAATGCAATGCAGATGTGACCCTGTACTGCACCCGAGAGCCACATCTGACCCAGGGAAAGGCTGTGACAAGATCGAACACATTCTGCTGTCATGGAGGTGGGTACGGCATTTGAGGCTGGCATAGAGGCTGGAAAAAAGTTTGTAAAGTGGGTTTTTTTTTTGGTGGGAGCGGGTTAGTGACCAATGGGGGAGTCCGGGGAGGTCATCCCCGATTCCCTCCAGTGGTCATCTGGGCAGTTGGAGCACTTTTTTGGGACTTGTTCGTGGAAAAAAAGGGTCCAAAAAAAGTGACCCAAAATCGCAGTAAAAGCGCCTTTTTTTTTCGATTATCAGCTAAAGACTTCCATCTCTCCTTGGCTGATAACCACGCCCCAGTTCCGCCTCCACCACGCCTCCGACACGCCCCCGTCAACTTTATTCGTTTCCGCGACGGAGTGCAGTTGGAAACGCCCAAAATCGGCTTTCGATTATACCGATTTGGGCTCCTTTGCGAGAAAAACGCCCATCTCCCGATTTGGGTCGAAATATAGGCGTTTTTCTTTTTCGATTATAAGCTGGACTGTCTCCTATTTGGGCGTTAATTGCTCCTGTGTTAACTCTGCATTAGCCAGTTAGTATGTTATTATTAATTTGGATTTTGCTCACACTTTTTAAGTGGTAGCTCAAGGTGAGTTACATTCAGGTACATTGGATATTTATTTCCCTGTCCCTGGAGGGCTCACAATCTAATTTTGTACCTGAGGCAATGGAGGGTTAGGTGACTTGCCTAGGATCACAGGAAGCAGTGGTAGAATTTGAACTGGGCATCTGTGGATGACTTTAACCACCAGGCTACTCCTCCGCCACCACTCGGTATAATGCACTTGTTTGTTAAAGCTTCCATTCCCACTCTCTGCCCATGATACACTCCCTTCCAAAAAGATTTCTAAAAAATCTGCAAATGTGTGCACAAACAGGCAAAATACCACAAAATGCTTTAACATGTTTTTACAGTAGCCTCTTTTCTGTTGCTAACCATGTGTTAAGAGCTATAACACCCTTTAGTAATTGTAAAATTAGTATAATTGTATCCATGTTTCTTCTTATGCTATTCTGACTTGGAACTCTCTTCAACAAAACATGAGTAATAATGTTCTTTTGCTTCTCTAATATAAAATGAATAGTGTGTTGCCTGTGAATAAATTCATAGAGTGCTTCGGTTATTACTCTTTAGCCAAACTGCAAAGAAAAGTGAAGTGTCAAGTCAGCCAGAACCATTTTGAATCTATTGTAGCTGGATCAGGATATGGACTCACCTTCTTGTCACCTACCTTTGGAGGTACTGCTAAGGGCAAGAAATGGTCTTGTGAGCTGTTTGGGCTTTGGATGAAGTAAGTGTGTGTGGAGAGGGGGGGTGTCTTGGGAACAAATACTCTAGGGACAAAGGCCATTTAAAGTATCAGAGAAGCAGGGGAAGGGGGGCTCAGGACTGGATGCTCTGGTGGATGTCTGAAGTACTACAGGAGAGGAGGCTGGGGCAGGAAGAAAATTAAGGATCAGATGCTTGGGGTGAGAGTGGTTTGCAGGATCAAGGGATCAGAAGGGAGGTAGCATTGGAAATGGAAGCTCTTGAGAAATATTTGAAGTATTTTGGGATGGGGCAAGAAGAAGTGGGGGAAGGAAGAGAAGAATCAGCAGTTCCAGGGGAGGGGAGGCTACATTTAGGTCTGCTTCTGCAGTGCTTAGGTCTGGCAAATCAAATTAGTAGGCTACTGCTGAAAATCAGCACTAGTTGCAAAACTTACTTTCTCTAACCTAATGCCTCATACAATTTGATAAGTTTTATTTAGCCACTCAGCAGATTTAGGTATTCAAATTAAGGGCCCCCAAGTGACAATTTCAAAAAGAGCCCCCAGAGTAGGGAGGATCCACATTAAAAGATCCAGACGTAGCTGCAAAGGGGACTTCTTATTCCTTCTTGCAAGAGGTATTTGGGTGGAGTTTGTACCATTGGCCCCAAGTAAGATCCCCATACTGGTCTGGGGAATTTGGAAGTTTCCTAGTTTGTGCCATCAGGTGCCTCTCTTCTATTGAAGCTCATCCTGACAGCATAGAGCATTTTTTTTGGGCGACTTATTTATTCTTGTAACAAATGAATCAGATCCAAATGGTTGAAAAACACAAAACAATCCTTACATTGAGAAAGAGAGAGGCTACAGACAAAGTGAGTAGAAACCAACTTCAAATCATTAGGAAGAGAAAACAGCCTTGATCATAGGCAAAATGAAGCACCCAGCTGCACTGAAGATAACATGGATTCCTATCTGAAGGCAAAGGAGAGCTACCCAATTACAGGAATGAGGTTGTGCCCCCATATGGGTAGAGAAAGAAACATGTCACTTCGAGGAAAGGGAAGAAGCATGCCTGATGGGTTAGGCAGAAATATGTTCACTGACCAAGGAAGAGCGGCCCTTTTTCTAAACTGCAATAAGCACTAGCATGTGCTTACCACAGCTGAAAATGGCTTATCATGGGACGCACTCAGACATCCTGTGATAAGTTCCAAATCTGTGTGTGCTAATCGGGACGCTAATAAGTTAAAAAATGTTGTTGGAGGAGGCATATTAGGGGGGCAGAGAGTGAGTGTCCCTGCAATTGCAATGTGCTAACTGATTAGCATAGGACTGCAATGTGAACCCTTACCGCCTACAAAATAGGTGTCGGTCATAGGAGCCAACTTTTCAAAATTATTGGGGGTGCTAAACCCAGTGGAAATAACCCTTCCCTGGACACACAGAAGGAATTTTCTCAATATTGGGGGTGCTCAAGCACCCATAGCACCCACAGAGTCGGCTCCTATGGTGTCGGTAAGTGCTCACGCAGTAATTTCTTTTAATGGCTGCTTGCTAATGGCAACATTGGGGCATGGCCATTAATAGAAAATCAGTCATAAGTACATAAGTACATAAGTAATGCCATACTGGGAAAAGACCAAGGGTCCATCGAGCCCAGCATCCTGTCCACGACAGCGGCCAATCCAGGCCAAGGGCACCTGGCAAGCTTCCCAAACATACAAACATTCTATACATGTTATTCCTGGAATTTTGGAGTTTTCCAAGTCCGTTTAGTAGCGGTTTATGGACTTGTCCTTTAGCAAACCGTCCAACCCCTTTTTAAACTCTGCTAAGCTAACCGCCTTCACCACTTTCTCCGGCAACGAATTCCAGAGTTTAATTACACGTTGGGTGAAGAAAAATTTTCTCCGATTTGTTTTAAATTTACTACACTGTAGTTTCATCGCATGCCCCCTAGTCCTAGTATTTTTGGAAAGCGTGAACAGACGCTTCACATCCACCTGTTCCACTCCACTCATTATTTATATACCTCTATCATGTCTCCCCTCAGCCGTCTCTTCTCCAAGTTGTATAGCCCTAGCCTCCTTAGTCTTTCTTCATAGGGAAGTCGTCCCATCCCCGCTATCATTTTAGTCGCCCTTCGCTGCACCTTTTCCAATTCTACTATATCTTTCTTGAGATGCGGCGACCAGAATTGAACACAATACTCAAGGTGCGGTCGCACCATGGAGCGATACAACGGCATTATAACATCCTCACACCTGTTTTCCATACCTTTCCTGATAATACCCAACATTCTATTCGCTTTCTTAGCCGCAGCCGCACACTGAGCATAAGGTTTCAGTGTGTTATCGACGACGACACCCAGATCCCTTTCTTGGTCCGTAACTCCTAACGTGGAACCTTGCATGACGTAGCTATAATTCGGGTTCTTTTTTCCCACATGCATCACCTTGCACTTGTTCACATTAAACATCATCTGCCATTTAGCCGCCCAGTCTCCCAGTCTCGTAAGGTCCTCTTGTAATTTTTCACAATCCTGTCGCGATTTAACGACTTTGAATAACTTTGTGTCATCAGCAAATTTAATTACCTCGCTAGTTACTCCCATCTCTAAATCATTTATAAATATATTAAAAAGCAGCGGTCCTAGCACGGACCCCTGAGGAACCCCACTAACTACCCTTCTCCATTGTGAATACTGCCCATTTAACCCCACTCTCTGTTTCCTATCCTTCAACCAGTTTTTAATCCACAATAGGACATTTCCTCCTATCCCATGACCCTCCAATTTCCTCTGTAGCCTTTCATGAGGTACCTTGTCAAACACCTTTTGAAAATCCAGATACACAATATCAACCGACTCCCCTTTGTCCACATGTTTGTTCACTCCTTCAAAGAATTGAAGTAAATTGGTCAGGCAAGATTTCCCCACACAAAAGCCATGCTGACTTGGTCTCAGTAATCCATGTCCTCGGATGTGCTCTGTAATTTTGTTTTTGATAATAGCCTCTACCATTTTCCCCGGCACCGACGTCAGACTCACCGGTCTATAATTTCCCGGATCTCCCCTGGAGCCTTTTTAAAAAATGGGCGTTACATTGGCCACCCTCCAATCTTCCGGTACCACGCTCGATTTTAAGGATAAGTTGCATATCACTAGCAGTAGCTCCGCAAGCTCGTTTTTTCAGTTCTATCAGTACTCTAGGATGAATACCATCCGGTCCAGGAGATTTGCTACTCTTCAGTTTGCCGAACTGCCCCATTACGTCCTCCAGGTTTACCGTGAAGTCAGTAAGTTTCTCCGACTCGTCCGCTTGAAATACCATTTCCGACACCGGTATCCCACCCAAATCTTCCTCGGTGAAGACCGAAGCAAAGAATTCATTCAGTCTCTCCGCTACGTCTTTGTCTTCCTTGATCGCCCCTTTTACCCCTCGGTCATCCAGCGGCCCAACCGATTCTTTTGCCGGCTTCCTGCTTTTAATATACCGAAAAAAATTTTTACTATGTTTTTTTGCCTCTAATGCTATCTTTTTTTCATACTCCCTCTTGGCCTTCTTAATCTGCGCCTTGCATTTGCTTTGACACTCCTTATGCTGTTTCTTGTTATTTTCAGACGGTTCCTTCTTCCATTTTCTGGCTGCAGTAAAAGTGGCCTTAGTGCTTGGAAAGAACACACATAAGGGTGCACTAACGCCACTTTTTACCTTAGCTTAGTGTTCTTGGAGGTGGGAGTCTCTATTTCAGATTTTGCCAGCATGTTTTTATTGTCCTCTATTTTATATCAGGTGAGAGTCTGTCCATGTTCTGCAGGTGTGACTGAGGTGAAGGATTCTGCTAGTATGCAGTGTCTGAGTAGGAATTTGTAACAGTACAGCTTGTTCTAGTTCCCCAGTAGTAGGTATATTGGTACCCAAGTACTCAATGTAATATTTGTAGCACTATTTTTTCCTAGATGTGTTAGGGCTGTCATGGTTTGGTCTGTTTGTTTTATAGGTTTTAAGTGTCTTTTTGCAGGGTTTTGTTATTTTGAAAGGCAGCGGTGGTGGCAACTGCAACAGATACAGCAGACGGGAAGAAAGTAAGGAGGTTTGAGGGGAAATGCTGAACAGGTAGGTGGGAGAGAGTGAAGAGAGTAGGGAAAACATTGAACTAGGGGGACGAGAGAGAAAGAGGGTGATGCTGGATGGGTTGGTAGGAGGGGGGCAAAGAGAGAAGTGAGCAATGCTAGATAGGGGAGAGGAGGGAAGAGAAGAGACACTGGATGAGGGGAGGGAAGAGAAACAGGAAATGCTGCACTGGGGAGGGGGGGGGAGAAAGAAACAGGCATGAGTGAGTCAATTTATAGGTTGTAGGAGGGTGCCAGAAACCTTAGCACCGGCCCTGGCCTAGATAAGAGGAGAAAGCCAGGGGGATGCTTTTATGCATTTCGGCTGGCCTAGAGGTGGCCACACAGTAGATGGGGAAAATCGCATAAGGTTATCACCATTTTTAACTCTTACTAGGAATTCCTGCTTTCCATCAGACTTAGAGAAAACAGAGTTTTTACAATTAGGAGAATGAGTTTTGCCATCATTTAATCAAGTTAAGGATAAATAGGATATGTATATATTTATGTTTATTATTGGGTTTGCTATACTGCCTTTCAGAATATAGGTCAAAGCAGTTTACACTCTAAAATTATAGTTGGGAAAGAATTCCAATCATTAATAGAAAAGATATTTCAGTCATATAACAAGTAAAATCTTATGCATACTTAAAATATAGATAGAGGAACTGCCCTTTGAATACAATCACCTTACCCCTACAGCTCCAGGCCGAGCCATAGTTAACCAAAAGCTTTTGTTTAAAAAATGTGATTTAAGTGCTACTTTAAATTGTTTAAATGAAAGTTTCCCTCAAATAACAAGAGGAAGGTTATTCTATAAGTGTGAAACTAAAAAGAAAAAAAAAGAGTGCCTAGTATATTCATAATGGGCACGTACGGGTGGAGGGAGCACAAGAGGGTAGGAATCTGAAGACCTGAAGGTTCAGTTTGGGGTATATGGAATAACCAGATTAGACAAATAAGGTGGATCTCCTGAATGTGGAGCTTTATGAGAAGCATAGAACCTTGAACTGAATACGGTATTGGATTGGTAACCAATGTAAAAACACATTTTAAAAGCAGGGTACAGTGATCAAATTTCTCGGCATTGCATAGATATTGATCAGCAGTGTTTTGAAGTGTCTGTAATCTCTTAATTTTACATTGTGCTATACCTGCAAAGGCTGCATTACAATAATGCAGATGAAAGACCAGAAATGTATGGATAAGTGTATGTAAGGCTAAATAATCAAGCATCTTCTTGACGACAGATTCTACAAAGAGCTAGAAATCCTGATTATATAACATGGGAAATTTATTGGTGAAATGAAAGAGATGTATCAAGTATGACCCCTAGGTACCACTATAGTGGTTGGAGTATCAAAAAGAATAGGAATATCAGAGAGGGGCAGATGGAACAACCTATTATCCAACAAGTCGTGGTTTTATCTCACGTCTTACTTCTAGGTTTGGCATTACTATTATACCATCAAATCCTTATGTGGTAATCCATTGGACTATATTGAATTGGACAAGAAGTTTTAAAAAATTTCACCTGTATTTAATAAGTTAACAGTTTGGTACAAGATGGGAATGAAATCGGTGAGAGAGATGACTGGACATGTGAGTTAGGACTGGATATGACTGTCAGATTTAAGGAACATATTTTATGATCTTATGATTATACCAAGGATGCCAATTTACAGGAAATACAACTCAAAATCCTACATAGAGCTTACTTATCCTGTGTGCGAGAGGCACATATTGGGCTTTGGAAAGATGATATACTGTATGTCTTGAATGCAAATATCAGAAAGGAACCCTAATACATACCTTTTTAGAATGTTCTAAGTTGACTATTGGGCTCATTTTCAAAACAGCAAAACGTCTAAAAAGTGGCATAAAGCAGCATTTGGATGTTTTTCTCATCCAAATCAGTATTTTTGAAACCTATTTTTAGATGTTTTTCTTTGAAGACCATTAGAAGTGCGTCCAAATCTCAAGGGGGCATATCAGGAGTATGTTCAGTGTGGGACTTGAACGTTCCTGAGACTTAGACGTTTTTCAGTCATAATGGAAGAAAACAAAACCATCCAGGACTAAAATTAACACGTTTTGAGCTAGACCTGTTTTTATCATGAATAAGGCACAAAAAGGTGCCCTAAAGAACTAGATGACCACTGGATGGAATCAGGGATGACCTCCCCTTATTCCCCCAGTGGTCACTAACCCACCCCCCAAAAATGTCATGAAAAACATTACTTGCCAGCCTCTGTGCCAGCCTCAGATGTTGCAGGTGCCTCGGCTAGTCTAGTGGTGGGTGCAGTGCACTGCAGACAGGTGGACCCAGGATTCCACCTCCCCCTACCTGTACACTTGTGGAAGAAACTGTGAACTCTCCAAAACTCACCAGAAACCTGTAGTACCCACATACAGGTGCCCCTTCACCTGTAAGGGCTATTGTAATGGTGTACAGTTGGGGATGGTGGGTTTTGGAGGGCTCAGCAGACAAGGTAAGGGAGCAATGGTCAGATGTGTACCTGGAAGCATTTTATGAAGTCCACTGCAGTGCTCCCTAAGTTGCCCTATTGCTCTCCTGGGATGTCTGGGGAACCAGTGTACTAAAAATGCTGGCTCCTCCTACATCCCAATGGCTTGATTTTGTGCGTTTTGCACTTGGACATTTTTTTTTGTTTTCAAAAATAGACCAAAAAATAAAAGCCTTCTAGTTTCAAAAACAAAAGATAGACGTTTTTCTTTTGTGAAAATGACCTTCTTTGCTATAAAGTTGGACTTAGACGTCATATTAAAGACGCCTCTCCAAGTGGAATAGGCTATATTAACTGCCCTTGAAGATACATTACAGACAACTTTAGAGTGGAATCTTAAATCCCTACTACTGAGTGGCAGCCAAGTATTTATATAGCAAGGAATCTCTAAAATAAAATGTAAGTTCTTACACATGACAGTGTTGCTGGCCAGAAAGATGGTGTTGCAATTCTGGTCATCGCCAGAAGACCCACCTTTTTTGCAACTGGATAGCCAGAATGGGTGACATAAAAAACTTTTAGATGAACACACAAGCTCAAAAAGAATAAGGATTGGTTGGTTTATAAGCAACTTCTCGATTCAGACAGAGGCACCTTTAAGAATGATTAGGGATCACAGATTTATCCACTGTCATTTTTTGTTTTTCTTTGTTTGTCATTTTGGTAATGGTATGGCAAGCTTGGTTGCCTCCAAGAATATATGCATGGTTTATGGTTTAGGTGATTTTGGAGGGGCATAATCGAAAGGGACATCCTAGTTTCGATTTGGACGTCCTCGCAGGACATCCCGATCTAGGGGCGTGGAAACCCATATTTTTGAAACAAGATGGACGTCCATCTTTTGTTTCGATAATACTGTCAGGGATGTCCAAATCCTGAAATTTGGTTGTCCCTAGATTTGGTCGTTTCTGATTTTCGGCGATAATGGAAACCAAGGTCGTCCATCTCAGAAATGACCAAATGGCTTGCATTTGGTCATGGGAGGAGCCAACATTTGTAGTGCACTGGTTCCCCTGACATGCCAGGACACCAACCGAGCACCCTAGGGGGCTCTGCAGTGGACTTCATAAATTGCTCCCAGGTATATAGTTCCCTTACTGTGTATGCTTAGCCCCCCCCCAAACCCCACTACCCACAACTGTACACCTCTATCATAGCCCTTACGGGTGAAGGGGACACCTAGATGTGGGTACAGTAGGTTTGTGGTGGGTTTTGGAGGGCTCGCTGTTTCCTCCACAAACGTAACAGGTAGGGGGGGATGGGGCTGGGTCTGCCTGTCTGACGTGCACTGTACCCACTAAAACTACTCCAGGGACCTGCATACTGCTGTGATGGACCTGAGTATGACATCTGAGGCTGGCAATCAATATTTTTAAAGATGTTTATTGAGGGTGGGAGGGGGTTAGTGACCACTGGGGTAGTAAGGGGAGGTCATCCACGATTCTCTCTCATGGTCATCTGTTCAGTTCGGGCACCTTTTTGTGCCTTGGTCATAAGAAAAACACGACCAGGTAAAGTCATCCAAGTGTTCATCAGGGACGTTCTTGTTTCTTTCCATTATGGGTCGAGAATGTCCTAGTGTTAGGCACGCCCAAGTCCCGCCTTCGCTATGCCTCCTACACACTCCCTTGAACTTTGGCCGTCCCTGCGACGGAAAGCAGTTAGGGACGTCAAAAATCGGCTTTTGATTATAACGATTTGGACGACCCTGTGAGAAGGACGTCCATCATCCGATTTATGTCGAAAGATGGGTGCCCTCTTTCGAAAATGAGCCTATTGTGATTGTTGGCTAGTAGGAAAGGTGTGGATGTGGTTTGAGTGAGAGATAGTGTATGATGAAAATGGGATATTTGAAAAAATATGAAAAGCAGCTGTAATTTTTCTTCCTCATTTTTCTCTCTTGTTATGCTGTAATGCACTGTTGATAAAGATTATGTGCATCTTTAGTTTTATGTTTCATTTATTAGACACCATAATGAGATTCAGTGTTTGTACATTGAATAGCTTTACAATCCTGGACAGATGTCTTACTGAGATGTTGAGATATGATATGCACACCTTGTTACTGTCATAAAAATAAACAAACCATTAAAAAAAGAAGTTGGGGCTGTTAGTGGAGCCATCATATCTTCAAGTAACTTAACATATTACTTTTATTAAACAAGTAACTAATAACTGTAATATATTATTGTTGCAAAGTAACTTGGGCAGCACTGTAAAACTCTCATGCCTTTACTGAAGCTGGGGCAGAGATGGCTGTTGGAGAATTGTAGGAGCCCCCTAACCCCCTGTGTATATTGGACAGAATTTAAATGGGCTGTGCTGGTGATTGTTCTGTGTTATCTTGGGTTCATCAGATGCAAGCAAGGTGAGGCTTTCTCAGGTTTGGAAAGCCATTGTTGTACTTGAGAAGTCATTGTCAACTTGTTTAAAGTTGTGGATGTTTCTCATATGTTTCAAACTCAAGTTGAGTTACAGAAGGAATTATTGGGGAAAAGGAATGGCTGGGTTTAACAGAGCAGCCACTATTTGAGTTGAGAGCAATGAAGGTCAAGGAAATTTGATGTTATAAAATAGAAGTTCTGGAAAATTATAGATGTCATTATCTCAATCTAAGGCTATTGAACTTTCCTAATGAAAAAATGTTTAATGGATACATAAAAATATTAATAACTTGGAAAATAATACATCCAGATCTGATGCAATCCATATAGAAATCACAATCTTACAAGTCCAAAAATTGCAGTCACCAAAACTAACTCTTACTAGAGAGTTTCTAACCAACCTTTCCCTAACAAAAGCACTCTTTGAAGAGGGACCCCTGGATTTTCTCTCTATTGGTACCTGTACAACTTGATGCAGACTTCCTTCCTTTGCACAGAATTGCAATAATCCTCCTGAAAGCATTGCAAATGAAGTCCTTAGAGACAGCAGCTCTGTAGAACTTGAAATTGTTTGGCAGTGCTCCCTCCAAAGAGAAAATCTACCTTTTTTAGGTACTTGAGGTATCTCATTAGTGAAAAACAAGAAGTGTAGTGCTAGTTCTCTTTCACCCTCTTCACTTCTAGTCCTCTTGAGACTCTGGTTTTCCTTTGGGGATCCTTCTACTATACTCTAGCACTGCTCCCTCCCTGGGTGCCCAAACATGTCACCTTTAGAGCTGACAAGTTATCCAGTTCCAAAAAGGGAGATTTTAGGCCTGTCTTGGCTTTCTGACAACCTTATGATGCATTATGGGATCTGCAGCATGGATTTCATTGGGGAGAATTAATCTCACACTGCTTTGGGGTGTAAGTTCAAAACCAGGATTCTTGAATAAATTTGGTGCTCCTTGAAATGTGTAACTTGGCAGATCTGCTCCCTTGATTCCCAGCATTCCCCTAGGCAGAGAGTCAGACAGAAGAACAAGAACCAAAGTGGACTCATGAATTTTATAGAAACACCCTCCTTTTAAAGACACCTCCCACTGTGAAACATCTGATATCACCCATTCCTTCTCTGTGACCTAACAATTCAATGTTAGTAGAGACACTGATGCATATGTGACTCCTTTACATGTATTTTTTATCTTAGCAATAAAATCTCTGTTTGAAAATGATCTGCAAATCCAATAAAGGTGCTAAGGATCCATCAAATAATGTATGTACAGTGCACTCCATTTAAGTGCACGTCGAATAAGTGCATGCTCTGTTTAACTGCATGCCATATTTCAGTCCTGTTTTTGGCACCATCAATTTCTATGGGGACAAACTTTGGTTTAGCGCACCACTGATAAGTGCAAGATTTGCTTATATGCATGGTTCAAGACTGCTCCTCTGCAGGAAAGACTCCGCATAAGCGCGCGCATGGAATATGGAAGCCAATTGGCGCATGACAACCAACGAGATTTCAAACTTACTGCCTCTTTAACTGCCACAGGCAGAATAAGCAAAAGAATGTTGTTAGGGCGTACACCGGGGTCATCGTCGTGGCAGAACTGTAAGACTTTAACACTGGCTGAACAAATAGAAGTTCTTAAAAAATTAGAAAACTAACAAAGTCAAGCATCTATTGCTAAAGAATATGGTGTCAATCCCAGTCAAATTTCACGGGTCTTGAAGCAGAAAGACCAGCTTCTAGAAGAATGACAAAACAATAAAAATCCACAACGGAAACGAAAACGGGCGGGAAAAGCTGAGAAGGTAGAAGGTACTCTTCTTCGGTGGTTTTCTCAAGTCAGGAGCAGACAGTTTCCTGTCAGTGGTCCACGGCTTATGGAGAAAGCTAACCAGCTAGCAGAAAGTATTGGACTAACTGAATTCAAAGCCACTGTTGGATGGTTGGAAAGATGGAAGGAGAGGAACAACATAAAATTCAAGAAACAGCATGGTAAGAAACAAGACGCTGATGACTTTGGTGCTGAAAATTGGGTTGTTTCAGTTCTTCCTACCATCTTGAACGAGTTTGCACCTCTTGACATTTTTAATGCTGACGAAAATGGTCTCTACTGGAGAGCGATTCCTGATGGAACATTTGCATTCAAACATGCCGAAACTACTGGAGGTAAAACACTGAAGGACCGACTGACAATCCTCCTTTGCTGCAATATGGATGGGAGTGAGAAGTTGGAACCACTCGTTATTGGAAAGAGCAAACAGCCCCGTTGCTTCAAGAAAGTTAAGCGACTTCCTGTGTCATATGAGGCTAACACAAATTCATGGATGACTGGGGAAATTTGGAAGCAGTGGCTAAAGAAGTTAGACACTAGAATGCGGGCACAAAAGTGTCAGATTTTGCTGCTTTGTGATAATTGTGCTGCACACAGGGATGATGTCAGGCTGTCTAACGTCAAGGTGGTCTTTCTGCCACCAAACACTACCTCTCTGATCCAACCTATGGATCAGGGCATAATAGCCAATTTCAAACAACATTATCATGCTCTTGTGCTACGTCGTCTGATGAGCGTTATTTAATGCATTTGTATCCCACATTTTCCCACCTCTTTGCAGGATGACCAGACTGCAAAGGACAAACGTGCTGTTGAACTGGCTCATAATCTATCACTGTTGGATTCCCTACATATGCAGAAAGAAGCCTGGAATCATGTTACACAGGCAACCATTGTGAACTGCTATAAGCGGGCAAGCTTTGTTAAGGATGTGGAGAGGGACGAAACAGATGCAGTTGTTGCAAACGTGTCAGATGAAGAGGTTATTAACATCCCAGCCAATGTGACTGAAGAGGAGTTCCATCGCTACGTAGCTGTTGATTACGATCTACAAACAGCTGAAGACAGCACTGATGTCGAGATATGTGCCTACACGCAGGCAACAATGGCTGATGATGGAACAGATGAATTTATTTTATTTTATTTTTGTTACATTTGTACCCCGCGCTTTCCCACTCATGGCAGGCTCAATGCGGCAGGCAATGGAGGGTTAAGTGACTTGCCCAGAGTCACAAGGAGCTGCCTTTGCCGGGAATAGAACTCAGTTCCTCAGTTCCCCAGGACCAAAGTCCACCACCCTAACCACTAGGCCACTCCTCCACTCCTAAAAGAAATGAGCAGCGAGGCACATGCTGACGAAATTCAACAACCTCCTTCTGTCACTTCTGCAAGAGCACTGGAGAGTCTCAACACCGTGCGGGCCTATCTGGAGGCCACTGGATATCAGTGCTGTGACAGTTTTTACCGTCTGGCAGATGTAGTCTATGGAACTCACAGACCCAAGAGTGCACAGAGGAGTATAACTGATTACTTCAAGCAAGCCTAATGTCAGTTAACTGAGACTGATACTGTACGTATAATAATAAACAGTACTGTACATGTTTATCAGATGTCAAGCTTCTTTGGGTCACAACTGTTAAGTGCATGCTCTGGTTAACTGCATGCATTTCTTTGGTCCCAGACCCTTGCACTTAAGTGGATTACACTGTACTTACTAACTGATACTTATTAAAAATGCACTGTCTTCCTACCTCCCCAGCTCTATTCCACTACTTTCTTTCCTGTCCAAACTCCACTGCACTCTCCCCTATCCCCTAGCCTTTCCCTCCTAGCTCAGTCATAGCACTCTCTCTTCATCCACTCAGGTTGACCTCAGCACACACACTCTTTCCTCTCCTAGCCCAACCTCAAAATTCACACACCAACCCCCGCTAGGCTGACCCCAGCATTCTCAAAATGCCCTTCACTATCCTGACCCAAACACCATCCTCCTGTCACGGTTGTGGCTGTGACCTCTCTCAGGCTCACCTTATTTCTGGCAGTCAGCTTCTGAGCTGGCTTCTGTCTGTTCTTCCTGAGTTAGTTTTGTCTCTGTTTCTGTGTGCTGGCTGCTTCCATCATGGCTCTGATTACTCCACTATACTGCACCTGTGTGTGTTAAGCCTCTCTGTGCTTCAGTATGCTTTCTGCCTGTGTTTTGGTTTGTGTTCCTCTTGCCCTCTGGTGGCCAGACCTGGTGGCTGCATTGGATTGTCTGTGTGCTGTTTCCCATACCAGACTTCAGCCCAGTCCAGTCCGGATCTTCCAGCCTGCTAGACTTGTATGTCTTGTTTGAGCCTGCACAGCACCCGTAGCTGCCTGGTGATTGCTGCAGTGAATCTCAGCTGCTGCTGGGCTTATTAGCCATTTGGAAACTCTCTGCTTTGCCTTTGCATCGCCTAAGGCCCTGGTTTGTTGGTGCTTGTTGCACTTCTGCCTAGTCCAGGTTATAGTCTGTATTCTTGCGTGATTCTAGTTTAGTCTTTGTGTAGCTTCTTGTTCTGAATTGCTTGTTTCCCAGTCTTGTTGCTTGTTAGCAGTTCGGTGTGTAGTTCTTAGGTTGTCTATGTTTCTTGTTCAGTGGCTGCTTGGCAGCTTTCAGTTCTTTCTCTTATCTATCAGTGTTTTTTTCCCTGTTTCAGTTGCTGCTTGCAGCTTTCAGTTCTGTCTCTTGTCTACCAGTGTTTGTTCCCTGTTTCAGTGGCTGCTTGCAGCTTTCAGTTCGGTCTCTTGTCTGTCTGAGAGGCCTAGTCTAGTATTCTGCCTAGCCTCCCTGTGTATTCTAGTCCCTGTGTGTATCCTGCTGGTATCCAGTTCCAGCCCTGTCCAGCAAGTCCTGCCGGCCACCTGCACCCAGGGGCTCAACTCCTGGGGAAGGGTGGCCAGGTGCAGGTGAAGTCTAGCCATCCCTGTCAGAGTTCTGCCTTATCCCTGTGTGGGGTGGGTTTGCCTGCCACTGACGCTCCTCGGCAGTGGCCCAAGGGCTCACGATCCTAGTTCCTGCTTTTGGAAAACGTGACACCTCCATAATACCTCTGAGGCTGCCATGTAGTCTGTCCTCTGACCTGCATGGATTACTGCATCCAGTTCCTTGTGATTGCACAACTGGGTTTTCTTCTGGCCATGTGGACATTGCAGGTGAAAAAAAAGTGCACACTAAAACATTTTAACATGTATTATTTACTTTAAATTGCTTGCACTCTGCAAAAGCACAGCATCTCCCTCTGGCTACTGCTGGAGGAGCTCCAACAGACACCATAAGTTCTCACGTGAATTTACTAAAGGTGGTATGTTCTGGAAATGTATTGGAAGCAGAATCACGTGCATGATCTATTATCATTGGTGGTTCTATAAAAGTATACACTCACAGTTAATAGGTATCATTGGAGTGGAAGTGGAGGAGTGGAGGGGAGATGGAGAACGCAACAGATATCCCCTTGTTTGCTGATGAAGGAAACATTGTTTGCTGCCAGGTACTTGTGACCTGGTTTGGCTACTGTTTAGAAAACAGGATACTGGACTAGATGGTCCATTGGTCTGACCCAGTATGGCTACTGTTATGTTCTTATGTTCGTCCTCTGAATCCAGAAAAAGGTAGCACTCTAAGGTGAAACAATAGCAACACCCATCCAAGGAACTGCAGACTATAACTCATAGATATTCAAGAGAGAGTCAGTAAATGCAACAGAAGATCCCCAAATTGCTCTTATGGAAGTCTTATGAAGCAAGGAGGCCATCAGGGACTTAGGAGCTCTAAAAGCTTTGAGTGGCTGTGAAACCAGATTTTGCATTATTTATAAGAAATAGACAGGGCCTGTACAAGGTTATTTGGTGCCCTAAATAAACCTTAAGCCATGCATCCCCACCTCTACATGCACCCCTCACCCCTATACCTTTTGAAAATTAACACTGATATATTAGTATAAACAAAGCAATAATAAAGAGTCCCTTTCAATAAGGTGTATTAGGAACTAATATACACCTAATGCAGCAAAAACTGGAGCATTATGGGACACACTCAGGCATCCTGCAGTAAATTTGCAATCTGTGTATGATAACCATACGCTAAAATATATTACTTTTTTTTTAGGGGACATGTTAGGGGCAGAGAGCAGGTGCTCCTGCGCTGACCAGTTAGCACATTGACATTTCTGCACGCTAACAGGTTAGCGCACAGAAAACTCAGAAGCCTTTACCACTTACAAAATCAGTGTTAAGTGCTCCCACTGTCATTTTGAAAAATGGCCATGTGCTATTGGCAATATTAGCGCATGTTTAAACACCTAATCTGGTTCGCATTCACTAAAATACAGGTAACCAGTACAACACATGACAAGTGAATATAAAATGTATGGAATGCTTCACTTCATATGATCGGGGATGAAATGTAAAAATGTAAGAATATACAAAAATTAGGAGGAAAAGACCTCAGAAATCTGTGGTGGAATCTATTGTTTCCTTTTGAACAAGTCCAACCAAGGAGATAAAAAATATTCACATTGGTCAAAAATCTACGTACTCAACTGCAGAAGTAAAAAATTGTATTGTAGTGCAGATAAATTCTTCTAACACTCGTGCATCGCAAGAGTTTATATATGTGACTTTGTCCATTAAATGCAATGAATCCAAGCACTTATCTGTGAAAAACTTTACAGTGCGGTCCCAAGCAACAATCACAGCTCAGCAATGCAGTCCCAACAGAGACCCGTTTTGCATCCTGCTTCTGTCAATTAATGCTTCATGGTTTATGAATTGACATAATAGGCTGAATAACTCAAACACAGTGGAGTCATTGGAAGAACTAGGATGCGAAATGGGTCCCTGATCATATGAAGTGAAACACTCCATTCATTTTACATTCACTGTGCATGTGTAATATCATTGCATGGCCATTAATACAAAAAATAGAAAATCAGGGTTCATATGGCTGCGGGGAAAAATGGCCTTAGTGTGCAGGAAATACTCACATAAGGGTATACTAAGGCCTATTTTTTTTTACCACAGCTTAGGAAAAGGACTTCAAAATAAAAAAAGAGCATAAGAGTAGCCATACTGGGTCAGACCAATGGACCATCTAGCCCAGTATCCTGTTTTCCGAACAGTGGCCAAGCCTGGTCACAAGTACCTGGCAGAAACCCAAATCATGGCAACACTCCATACTATAAATCCCACAGCAAGCAGTTGCTTCCCATGTCTGTCTCAATAGCAGACTATGGACTTTTCCTCCAGGAATTTGTCCAAACCTTTTTTAAACCCAGATTTGCTAACCACTGGTACCACATCCTCCGGCAAAGAGTTCCAGAGCTTAACTATTTGTTAAGTGAAAAAATATTTGCTTCTATTTGTTTTAAAAGTATTTCCATGTAACTTCTACGAGTGTCCCCTAGTCTTTGTACTTTTGGAACGAGTAAAAAATTGATTCTGCACCATTCAGGATTTTGTCAACTTGTTCTACACCACTCAGGATTTTGTAGACCTCAATCATATCTCCCCTCATCTGTCTCTTTTCCAAGCTGAAGAGCCCTAACCTCCTTAGCCTTTGGAGTTCCATCCCCTTTATTATTTCGGTCAATCTTCTTTGCACCTTTTCAAATTCCGCTATATATTTTTTGAGTGACCAGAACTGAATGCAATACTCAAGATGCGGACACACCATGGAGTGATAGAAAGGCATTATAGTGTTTTTGGTCTTATTCACCATCCCTTTCCTAATAATTCCTAGTATTCTATTTTCATTTTTTGGCCGCCGCTGCACACTGAACAGAAGAGTTCAGCATATTATCTACAATGACACCCAGATATTTTTCTTGAGCGCTGACCCCCAAGGTGGACCCTAGCATCACTTTGCATTTGTCCACAATAAATTTCATCTACCATTTGGACGCCCAGTCTTCCAATTTCCTAAGGTCTTCCTGCAATATTTCATAGTCTGCACATGTCTAACAACCTTGAATAGTTTTGTATCAGCTGCAGATTTGATCACCTCACTTGTCTTTCCCGTTTCCATATCATTTATAAATATGTTAAATAGTACTAGTCCCAGTACAGATCCCTGTGGCACTGTTCACCCTCCTCCATTGAGATAAATGACCATTTAACCCTACCCTCTGTTTTCTGTCCAATAACCAATTCCTAATCCACACCAGAACCATTCTAAAACTATTTTGAAGCAACTAACAAACAATGATTTAAAAATCATGAAACTTTTAAAAATGCCAAACAGTATTTTAATAATTAAACTAGCAGAGGCATCATATAATATTCAATTTAAACTAATAAGATGAACAATTCCCAGCTCTTTCTCCCTCTCTCTTCTTCTGCCCTGCATTGCTTTCCCCACGCCCAGCAGCATTCATTACCCAGCCCAGTAAAACCTCTCCTCCACCATATGTAGGCTGCAGCAGCATCTTGCTCTCTTTTCTCCCTCTCCCATCTCACCAGCATCATTCACGTTTTCCTCCCATCCTCTGCCCAGCACCATCAAGATTCTTCTCCCCCCTTCTACCCTCCAAGCCTCAACAGCATTCTCCAACCTTCTGTCTCTATCCCTATTCCCAGACCCCAGAAGCATTATTCTCACCCCCCCCCCCACTCCTGCAGCAAATTAAGAGTAGGAGGAGACACATCAGTATGGTAGTGAGAAATGATTGATCTTCTTTCCTTCTCATACACATCAGGATCATCTGGCTGCTGTGCTGCCTCTCTGCCTGCAGCCTGACTGATGTGCAGCAGCTGCTGCTCAGTTACTTGCGCCCTTTCACGAAACGTGGTCTGTGTTGCTGGGCTGTGAGCAGTGTTCAGGCAGGGAATATTGGGCATTGAGTTTGTCATCACCATTCATAGGAATAGGGAGGAATTTATTCAAGGGGGTAAGGTAATTTTTGCATTACCCAACAGAGGGTTTTAGGCAACAACTGTGATTTTATACTTTGGACCTGTGATACAGATCAGACAGTTAAATAGTGCGTAATTTAGGCTTATAAAGAACATTCTTATATTCACTTTTTATAATTATCTTTTAATGTTCTCTTTAAAGTATGAAGTAATTGTATAAAATATGTATGCCGTCTACCCTGCACGCTCCAAACTCTTCAGGTCCCATTGAGCCTGTTCCCCAGAACATATATGCTCTCAATATGATATTAAATACAAACCTATATTATATATCTACATAACCCCAATCCCCTCCGCCAACAATGGGTACAGAGCAGAGCTAGGACATCTCCCCATAAAACTTATATAAAATAATGTCTGATTCTAGTTGCATCTCAGTTTACATCATTATCAACATAAACCCAAACCTCTACAAAAAAAAAAAATCACTCAGAACCTACAACAAATCTAGCATTATAACACTAATTTCCAAAACTCACATAAAAAGAACCTAGTTAGGAAAAGTCAGCATCGTAAATATTGCAATGAGCCTTAGAACATCAGTACACCTATTAGGAAAACTGAACAAGACAGATAACTACATATTCTTACACGGAAATTCCATGGGAACAGATCTAGCACACATAGAACACTGACAAAAAAATAATTGACCACAAAGTGATAATAGAAATATGCAGACAAAAATTGAACAGAAACACTATGAAGCCACAGACTGCATGCAGTACCACACCAGAGAAATAGAAAGAGATTCTGTCCAAAAACTGACATTCTCCTATCACTAAACAGAAAATACTTTTTTTTTCTGCCTTTTTAATGTCTGGCCACTTTATTTTTCCAGTTGTGGCTCAGATTTCTTCTTTTCTTTGTCTTCTCTTCTCCTTCCAGGGTCACCAGTCCATTGGGCATTTCTCTCTTCTCCTACTACTACTACTACTACTACTACTACTATTTAGCATTTCTATAGCGCTACAAGGCATACGCAGCGCTGCACAAACATAGAAGAAAGACAGTCCCTGCTCAAAAAGCTTACAATCTAATAGACAAAAAATAAATAAAGTAAGCAAATCAAATCAATTAATGTGAACGGGAAGGAAGAGAGGCGGGTAGGTGGAGGCGAGTGGTTACAAGTGGTTACGAGTCAAAAGCAATGTTAAAGAGGTGGGCTTTCAGTCTAGATTTAAAGGTGGCCAAGGATGGGGCAAGACGTAGGGGCTCAGGAAGTCACTTCCTCCCCTACATCCATCTATAACATCTCTTCCTTTCAGCTTTCTTCCATTCAATTTCTCCTTCTCTATCTATATTCCACTACTCCTTCTTACCAATCAGTCCTTAATCTCCCTCTTTTTACTTTGAGCTACCTACAGCTTTCTTTCTCTTTTCTTTCACCCCCCACCCCACTCCCATTCCCCATCAATCTCACCTTCCTTCTTTCAGTAGCTCCCTTTTCTCTTTCATCCCTCCTTCCTCTCCCCCATACCAAGCACCTTCCCTCTCTACTTCTCCCCAGGCTCAGCATCCCCTTTTTTCTTACCCTCCCAGTGTCTTCCATCCAGCTTTCCTTATCTGCCTCTCTAGTCCCCTTACCCCCATGCACAGTATTCACTGTCTGCCTTTCTAGTTCCCTTTTGCCCATTTGTACCGTTCCCTCTCTGTCTCAACTTAGTCCCCTACCTACACCTATGTCCTGCATCCCTTCTGTACTTCCCTCATCCAATGTGCTGCATTCCTTCTCTGTCCCTCTAATCCCCTTATCCCTATGTGCAGCATTCCCTCTCTGTCTCCTTTTAGTTCCCTACCTGCATGTCCAGCATTCCATGTCCTCTTAGTCCCCTACCTCCATGCCCAGCATCCTCTCTGTTTCTGTAGTTCCCTCATCCAATGTGCTGCATTTCCTTTTTGTCCCTCTAGTCCCCTTACCCCTGGGTGCAGCATTACCTCTCTGCCTCTCTCTTCTTGTCCCTTGCTCCAACTCCAGGCCCACAAGGTCCAGCATCTCCCTCGCTGCCACAGCATCTCTCCTGCTTACCAGGCAGGCCAGCCAAGTCACTGAGAACACAATAAAGCATCAGTTTACAACAAATGAGATTGTGCACAGCTCACCACAGAACCTCTGACCCGCCAGGTGCAGTTGAACTCTCTAAGGCGTCCCATCCCAGTCCCCAAAGGAAGTGTATGTCAAAGTGGGCAGGACACGTCAGATAGTTCAGCTGCTCTGGGTGAGTCAGATGTTCCGTGGTGAGCTGTATCTTATTTGTTGTGAACTGAGCTTTCTTGTCTTCTTAGTGACTCGGCCAGCCTGCCTGCTAAGCAGGATGAATAGCAACAAGCAAGCAGGCATTGGCTAATAAATCCAGGGGGGGGATGCCCACTTGGCCCCCTCCCTACACCCATGTTGCCATCAGAAGTCTCACTGCATAAGCTGCATACCACAGACATGACTCCCTCATCCTGCTCCCTGTAACAGCATTGCAAGTTGACATCTTCATGCTGGGAGTGGGGTATGGGCCATGGCTCCAACGGTCAATGATTCACTCTCCAGACCTGGCTTGCCTCTATACAGTTTAGCCTGGGATGACAGAGAGCTCATCCATTCATTCACTTGGGGAGGTTCAGCAAACAGCCAGTGGGTGTAAGTTATGTGATTTAGAGGCTGGACCAGTAGAAGCAGTTGGCTGCTGCTACTGCTGCTCCCCAAATTATGGTGTTCTAGGTCAGAGCTCCCCAAACTGTGGGTTGGGACACCAAATGGGGTCACAAAACTTGTCTTTGGGGTCATGACCTAGGTAGGTGTCCATAGATGCATCATTATTCTGCACCTCCAGGGAATCACACAATTTTATTTGGCCACAATCATGGGGTCACTCACAGCTATAAAAAGATTGGAAAGCATCGCTCTAGGTGGTTGCTTAGTTCGCCTAGTGCATTTGCCAACCCTGGAAGTGGATTTTTTTGTACCGTTATTTTGCCACAATGCAGTTTTTTGGTGTGAGGATTTTTTTTCTTATATTTCCCTGGTGAAACAAATATTCAGCAGATTCCCTAAAATACTTTTAATGTGGGAGCTGTAGGGCTATCTACCACCTCACCCCTTAATTAAAAAAAAACAACAACAAAAAACTAGAGCCCATAATACTGTGTTGGTTATTTTATGGTTCAAGTACATTAGTACTTGGAAATGACATCCCACAAAATTACTTAAGGTAAATTAAAATAATTTGGATTTTGTTGAAGTATATGGTTATTTTATTTGTTTGAACATGAAACTTTTTTCCTTTATTGAACAGCATTCTACTTGCATTGAGTGTTTTGTTCTCTTTAGTTTCACTGGTAGCATGCAGAAAAAAAATTCAAGCGCTTGCGTGCCCTCATTTGCATGTAGCATATGTTTTCCCAGGGTAGCTACCTGATATGTGCAGCTTTCAGCTTGTGTGCAAGAGCTGAAACACTCCATTCTGCTCCCCTTACTTCTAATGTTACAGGTGTTCTTCACCAGAGTTGCAGGAGCTGGTCTTTTCTCTATCAAATTTTTAGACTGAAGTTTTGTTTTTGCTTCAGTTCATTAATCATCTCCATGTCTGGTGTACCTGTATGTTCCAGTATTGTTTCCAGCTGGTGAGTAATCATTGCGGACTAGTTCACAGTTCAGAACAAAGACTAGATAGCATTCTGGATGAGGGAATATCACCTGGCAAACTAGCTAGCTACAATGGAGACTAATGTTAGTGTAAAAATCCTGATGGGAAACAAATCCTGAAAAGTATGTTAATAGTTTTTCCTTTTTTACTTACTGTATTTATTATGTTTTTGTCTGAGTTCCAAACTGGGAAATGTAAAAAAAAAAATGTAAAAGAGTACAAGTTACAAGAGGTGGAGAGGACCAGGATATTTCAGTCATAAACTTTGCAGAAGGAAAATGTATGGATTCTTCTTGTTTAACTGCTGCTGTTTGTCCTCGCAAAACAGAGCTTGTGAAGAGTATTTCAGAGTGCTTACCGTGTAGGTAGTAAAATCTGCCAGTTTGTCATGTTCTGTAACTCTAGAAGTACCTGGGGGCTTACATCATGTTTCCAGGGACTTGTACTGATTACTGTAATTGGGGTCAGAGGGAATGCTTGCGTTGTGCATTTTTTCGTCATCCTTTGCATTATCTCATGGACTGCCAGAGAAGATTAGACCCTGTGGACCTTTGACCTTCTTCCAGCTTAAGCCCATAGTTGTTATCACAGTGGGCAGCCCTATCAGTTTGATATATTTCAGTTTCCTAGTTCAGCTCATGTCATGTAATACCACTTTACACCATCTTGTCACATTATACCTCCAGATCCAGTGAACATAACATGCTGATATTGGATTGTACACTGCCTGGTTCTGCATGTCAGTTTGGGCTTCTTTTACAAAGCCGCACTAGCGATTCCTGCGTTGCAAGTGAGAGGAAGACCATTCAGTTCCTGGGCTTCCTCTCATTTACCACACAGAAATTGCTAGCCCTTGGGTGGTATAAAAAGTCTAAAGGCCCCTTTTATAATGTGGCGGTACCCATACCGCCACTTTGCCATGCGTCATTTTGGCAGTACCGCCAGGCTACTGCAGGAGCCCGGAGGTAGTGCCTGTCCCTAGCACACGCCATTTCCAGCGCTTACAAAATATTTTTTAGTGCCTGGGGGCTTACCCGGCAGTAATCAGGCAGCCCCGCGTGCTGTCCAGTTACTGCCGGGTTAGCGCGGTAGCCCAGACCACCTCCTAAATAGGTGGCGGTAAGGGCTCCCCCAGGAAATGGCCATGTGGCAAGCGGTTCACTTACTGCACAGCCATTTCCTTTTTTATTTAAAAAAGGCCTTTTATTCGCTGCAGTAAATGGGGGCCTCGGCATGCGGCAAATCCACGTGCTGATGCTACTGCAGGGCCCCTTTTATCACAGCTTTATAGAAGGGGCCATAAATAAACTAAACTGAAATGTAAAATATTGCTTTACTTACAAACTACACAATATTATCATATTGTGCAATTTGTATATAAATCTTATATACAAATTACAAAATATTCTTATATTCCACAACAGCCATCAAGTTCTGTGTGGATAACAATATGCAAGAATTCTAGATAATCCCCTGAGAATTACAAATTAGCAATAAAACGAAATCGTATTTATGAAAACAAAAAACAACTAACATAACAGAAATTTCCTAAATAGAAAAAGTTTCAGAAGTTTTCCATATAAACAATAATTAATAGTATCTCTGACTTGCACTGGTAAAACATTCCAAATACGTGCAGCTAAGAATGGAAAATTAGATTAAATTGTAATTTTGAAACAAATACCCTTTGGAATCGGATATTGCAATAACAAAGAATTTCTTGACACCTCTGCTCTCCACAAGTTGGGAAAACCAATTAAATCCAGCATGTAAAAAGGAACATCTCCATACATCATTACACACAACTTAAACTAAATACGGGCCTCCACCAACAACCAGTGCAATTTCACTAGCAGTGGAGTGACTCTCTCTCCATTATGTACAGAAAATATCATTCTTGCAGCTGTATTTTCTATTAATTATAATTTCTTTAACAGTAACTTTGTACAATCTAAATAAATTACAATAATTTAACTGCCTTAATATCAAACTTTGAATCACCAATCTAAAAGCCAAGGGTTCTAATATTTATTTATTATAACATTTGTATCCTGTATTATCCCAAACAGAGTTCAGATTTGATGTGGCTTGCAAACCAATTATAAGCAGATACTACCTCTGTCCCGAGAGGGCTCAAAATCTTGGTTTTTGTACCTGAAGCAATGGAGGGTTGGTAGGTTGCCCAGGGTCACAAGGAGCTGGACTGGGAATTGAACCCAGGATGCTAGGATCAAAGTCTGCTGCACTGACCATTAGGCCACTCTTCTGCCCCAAGAGCCCTCTCATTCTTAATTTCTACAAAATTAGAAAATATTTTTTCACCAAGTTATTAATCTGTAGCTCTGGGGATAAGGTATTAGACAAGTAACTCCTAAAATATTTAGATATTCATGTTTTATAACAGCATTCAAAGTGAGAGTACAATAACCTCTACCTCCACTGCCACAGAGAATAAAACAACTCAAGAATAGATGGATTACTGTAGGATCAGGTAGATTGCAACCTGTGACACAAAGAGGGGCATAATCGAACGGGTGCCCAAGTTTTCCTGAGGGCGTCCTCACAGGACATCCTCGGGAAGGGGCGGGGAAACCCGTATTATTGAAACAAGATGGGCGTCCCTCTTTCGTTTCGATAATACGGTCGGGGACACCCAAATCTTAACATTTAGGTTGAGCTTACAGATGGTTGTCCCCGGTTTTCAGTGATAATGGAAACCGAGGACGCCCATCTCAGAAAAGACCAAATCCAAGCCATTTGGTCGTGGGAGGATCCAGCATTTGTAGTGCACTGGTCCCCCTCACATGCCAGGACACCAACTGGGCACCCTAGGGGGCACTGCAGTGGACTTCACAATTTGCTCCCAGGTGCATAGCTCCCTTACCTTGGGTGCTGAGCCCCTCAAAACCCCCCCAAAACCCACTCCCCACAACTGTACAACACTACCATAGCCCTAAGGGGTGAAGGGGGGCACCTACATGTGGGTACAGTGGGTTTCAGATGGGTTTTGAAGGGCTCACATTTACCACCACAAGTGTAACAGATAGGGGAGGGGGATGGTTACTAACCCCCTCCCACCCTAAAAAAAAATATATATTTTTTGCCAGCCTCAAATGTCATACCCAGGTCCCTGGAGCAGTTTTAGTGGGTACTGCAGTGCACTTCAGGCAGGTGGACCCATGTTTCCAAGTCCAGGTGGCCAGTCTGAACTCAAAAACAAGCGCCACCCCCCTCTTCACATACCAAATTAATTAGAGCTGTGTCTTATCTTCTACATTCCAACTTGTTTTCACACAAAGTTAAACAATAATTTTTAAACAGAATTACTTCTAATCACAAATACAGACCCCCAAGTGCACTTGTTGGTCAAGGCAGATAGAGTTGAAAAGCAATCTCTAAAATCCTTTTTATTACACTTGAGAAGACCTTTTTTAGGTATATTGGGAAAAGAGATAAAAAATAGAAATAGAATTGCAAGACTTAAAAATACTGGGAATAGCTATGTGGCGAGTGATGAGGATAAAGTAAACGTGCTAAACAAATACTTCTTTTTGGTGTTCACGGAAGAAAATCCTGGAGAAGGACTGTGATTGATTGCCAAGGGAATATCTGGGAATGGAGTGGATATTGCACCGTTCATAGAAGAAAGCATTTATAAACAGCTTGAAAATCTGAAAATGGACAAAGCTATGGGGCTGGATGGGATACATCCCAGGATACTGAGAGAGCTCAGAGCAGTGGCGTACCAAGGGGGGGGGCGGTGGGGGCGGTCCGCCCCGGGTGTCAGCGGGTGGGGGGTGCTCCGCGAGAGCCGACAGCTTTTTTTTTTTTTTTTTAATTCGTGCACTGTGCAGCGATCGCCGATGCAGGCAGCGCCTCGCGTCTGCCCTGCATGAACTGAAAAGAGGAAATCGCTTTGCTGACGTCGGGCCTTCCCTCGCTTGTTGTCCCCCCCTCGAGGAAATAGGAAGTTACCTCAAAAGAGGGCGGGACAACAAGCTAGGGAAGGCCCGACGTCAGCAAAGCGATTTCCTCTTTTCAGTTCATGCAGGGCAGACGCGAGGCGCTGCCTGCATCGCTGCACGGATTTAAAAAAAAAAAAGCAGGGTGGTGGCTTTAGGGGGGGCTCAGATGGGAGAGGGGGGGCTCAGAGGGAAGAAGGGGATTGGGGAGGGTGGTCATAGGGGAGAAGGGGATTGGGGAGGGTGGGGTGCTCATACCGTAGGGGAGAAGGGGATTGGGTAGGGTGCTCATAGGGGAGAAGGGGATTGGAGAGGGTGGGGGTGCTCATAGGGGAGAAGGGGATTGGAGAGGGTGGGGTACTCATAGGGGAGAAGGGGATTGGGGAGGGTGCTCATAGGGGAGAAGGGGATTGGGGAGGGTGGGGGTGCTCATAGGGGAGAAGGGGATTGGGGAGGGTGCTCAGAGGGGAGAAGGGGATTGGAGAGGGTGGGGTGCTCATACCATAGGGGAGAAGGGGATTGGGTAGGGTGCTCATAGGGGAGAAGGGGATTGGAGAGGGTGGGGGTGCTCATAGGGGAGAAGGGGATTGGGGAGGGTGGTCATAGGGGAGAAGGGGATTGGGGAGGGTGGGGGTGCTCATAGGGGAGAAGGGGATTGGGGAGGGTGGGGTGCTCATACCGTAGGGGAGAAGGGGATTGGGTAGGGTGCTCATAGGGGAGAAGGGGATTGGGGAGGGTGGTCATAGGGGAGAAGGGGATTGGGGAGGGTGGGGGTGCTCATAGGGGAGAAGGGATTGGGGAGGGTGCTCAGAGGGGAGAAGGGGATTGGAGAGGGTGGGGGTGCTCATACCGTAGGGGAGAAGGGGATTGGGGAGGGTGCTCAGAGGGGAGAAGGGGATTGGAGAGGGTGGGGGTGCTCATAGGGGAGAAGGGGATTGGGGAGGGTGGTCATAGGGGAGAAGGGGATTGGGGAGGGTGGGGGTGCTCATAGGGGAGAAGGGGATTGGGTAGGGTGCTCATAGGGGAGAAGGGGATTGGAGAGGGTGGGGGTGCTCATAGGGGAGAAGGGGATTGGGGAGGGTGCTTAGAGGGGAGAAGGGGATTGGGGAGCTCAGAGGGGAGAAGGGGATTGGGGAGGGTGAGGGTGCTCAGAGGGAAGAAGGGGATTGGGGAGGGTGGGGGTGGTCATAGGGGAGAAGGGGATTGGGGAGGGGAGTGCTCAGATGGGAGAAGGGGTCTGGGGGTCTGACAAGGGGGCAGGAGGGAAAATGGGTCCATGCCTGGGGCAGGTGGGAGAATGGGTCGGGCTGAAAAGGGGGGATGCAAGGCATGTGGTGGATGAAGGGGGCTGGAACTGGGGGCTGAAAAGGAGGGTATTTGGGATAAGGGGGCTAGTACTGGAACTGGGGGCTGAAATGGGGCAGGGGCTGAAACTGGGGGCTTTAAAGGGGACAGGGAGAACTGGCTGGGGCTGGAGCTCGGGACTGATGGGAGAAAAGGGCTGGGGACTGGTGGGATAGTGGGGCTGAAAAGGGGGGCAGGTGGGAGATGTGGGCTGGGGCTGGAACTAGGGGCAGGTGGAATAAGGGGGCTGAAAAGAGGGGGCAGAGAGAGAGGGGACAGACCCTGGATGGAAGTGGGGAGCGTGAGGGAGGGCAGACCTTGGATGGATGGGAGAGGGAGGGCAGACAGATTGAAGGGGCAGAGAGGGCAGATGGTGGGTGGAAGGGGGAGAGAGAAAGAGGCAGACAGGGGTAAATGGTGGATGGAAGGGGCAGAGATAGAGGGCAGATGTGGATGGAAGGAAGAGAGAGGGCAGACAGTGGATGGAAGGGGCAGAGAGAGAGGGCAGACACTGGATGGAAGGGACATTAGAGAGGGCAGACACTGGATGGCAGAGAGTGAGCGAAGACATGCTGGATGGAAGGAAGACAGTGAAAAGAAGATGAGGAAAGCAGAAACCAGAGACAACAAACTGTAAATATATATTTTAATTATTTTGCTTTAGGATATAGTATTGTAGCTGTGTTAATAAATGTTTATAAGTAGAACATGTAAATAAGGTCATCTTTTTATTGGACTAATTTTAATACATTTTGACTTAACTTTCAGAGAACAAAACCCCCTTCCTCAGGTCAGGATAGGATAATGTAACAGCACTATACTGTATTGACCTGAGGAAGGAGATTTTGGTCTCTGAAAGCTAAATGTATTAGTCCAATAAAATGATATTATTTGTTTTATTTCTATTTGTTAATTTGTAAAGTGGTGATTGGTATTTGTTAGTTTTTTCAAATTTACATCTGCTGTCTTTATATTTTGCACAGTACTAGGGGACGTTTTCTGTTTCTGTGGTGTTGCATTGTATGCAGAGTCTGGCATCTTGGGAGTTCAGTTTAATTATTGTCTAAATAGAAAGTTTAAATATTACTACTTATTCTATAGTGGATTAGGGTATATCTGTGTTTGTGAAAAAGACATGGCTTTCAGTTGGCATTGACTGTGCAGGATCGACGATCTGTATTATTCTGTCTGGTTTCGTTTTACAATAGGTGAATTGATGTTCTAGTGCTCACTGTAGTGTTTGAGATGCTTTCCTTTTCCTTGTGTGACTCGTAGAAATTACTGCTTATGGTATGGTAGAATCGCTCTATAGGTCCTGATGTTTTGTATTCTCGGTATGCCTAGTACTGGATTTGGGGGGGGGTGTTAAAAAATGACCGGCCCCGGGTGTCAACTACCCTAGGTACGCCACTGGCTCAGAGAAGTCCTGGTGGGACCTTGTAAGGATTTATTTGATAGTTCTTTAGAGATGGGAGAGGTTCTGAGGGATTGGCGATGAGCTGATGTGGTCCCTCTTCACAAAAGCGGAGACAGGGAAGAAGTGGGAACCTACAGGCTGGTAAGCCTCATGTTGGTGGTAGGAAAAATATTGAAGGAAAGGATAGTTGATTTTCTAGAAGCAAATGGGTTACAAAATCTGAGGCAGCATGGCTTTGCCAAATGAATCTGATTGACTTCTTTGACTGGGTGACCAAAGAACTGGATGAAGGACATGCGATAGATATGATCTACTTGGATTTCAGCAAAGCTTTTGAAATGGTCCCTCATAGAAGACTCGTGAATAAGCTGAAAAGGCTGAACTTAGGACCCAAAGTGGTGAACTGGATTGGAAACTGGTTGACCGACAGGCGGCAGAGGGTGGTGGTAAATGGAATCGGCTCTGAGGAAAAGAAGGTGAGTAGTGGAGTGCTGGGGCCGATTCTGTTCAATATATTTGTGCAAGATATTGCTGAAGGGTTAGAAGGAAACGTTTGCCTTGTTTCGGATGACACAAAGATAGCCAATAGATTGGATACCCTGGAGGAAGTAGAAACCATTAAAAGAGATATTCAAATGCTAGAAGAACGGTCTGGCAGTTCAAACTTAATAACAATATTACTAAATAGGGGATACACCTCAATTCCCAGAGCCAAACTCACATCTATTACAAAAAGGCTCCAGTATTATTTAAAAAAAACCTTTTAATTATTTTGATTATTTTTAAAAAGTACCAATCATACCATCCTATTACACTTCTTACCCTGTGCTGCACTAAACTATGTTTACAATAGTAAACGGCATTCACATTGTGTTATATGCACATTAACTTCACACACCAATTGTAATTAATAACATAATACTCAGTCTTTGTAATGCAGTAATTGACGCCACGCTTTCCACGTGGCCACTGTACTATAACTGGTTGTGTTTGTCCCAAATGTGCCACTTTCAATTCAAGTGGGAGTCCTCTGTTTGCTGTTCATAGATCGCAAATCCCACCTGTGCAGCGTTATACAGGTATTAAGAAGCAGATAAAAGACTCCTTATTCAACCCTTGATGTTTCCAATATATACCGGTTCCCCGATGCTGATCCGCATTTCACTAGATCTTCCTCAGGAGGAACCACCGTTATATCTACAACAGTTTAACAATAACCTCATTATATCCATCACCATCTTCCATATTATAAGCTTATTATTACAATTTACATTGAAATAATACTCACTCACATTCATCTATTCGGCTACATGCCGGCTAAAGGCTCCCTCAGGCATAGACCACATGACGCCACATCAGGAGTTACTACGTCAAACGTCCTATCTCAATTTAAAGGGCTGGATACATAGCAACTCCCAATCTGTTAAAGAGACAGAACTTACACCCATTCAACCTCTAAATTGAGGCAATTGGGGGTAACTGTACCCCATGAGAAAATAAATCGCTGTTCCATAACTAACAAACTGGCACTAACATCCCCACTTCTATTGGAGCAAGGAAGGTGCGCTATTACAGCACATCAAAGTTGATTAATCGAATGATTAAATAAAGTCCAATGTGCTACCAGCGGGTTTTCTTGTTTGCCATGTCTGATATTACTAACATGCTCTGCTAATCTACTTTTAAGCTGTCTCTTAGTGTGTCCTATGTAGTATAAATTGCATGGACAAACTATACAATAAACCACGCGTTCAGTATTACATGTGGTGCCATGTCTTAAAGTGTGCTCCCTATTAGAATGGGGAATGGGAATGATCGAGGTATCCCACTGATAACAATATACACACTTGCCACATGGAGAATGCCTACCAATTGCAATGTTCCTACTAGGTCTCTTAAGCAACTCAACCAAATTAGCTTGACGTCTGTACGCTACTCTAGGGGTCTCGCTAAACTCGGGATGCACCGCAAGCACCTGCCAATGTTTGTGGACAATTGCGTTGATCCTAGATGCCTTTGAAGAATAAGGGATGACACAAGCCAGGGGGCTACAGGAGGACCTAGGTCCAGTGGATAACAGCCATGGACGATGAGTGTACAGGGCCCTTTTATACGCTTTTTTGAGGATCCCCATAGACCCTCAGTCCAAAAACCTCTCAATCATGATGCTGGCCTGTCTCTTGAATTCAATTGTCGAGGAACACAATCGACGTAAACGTAACAATTGATCGACCGGAACACCCTGTCTAAATGCCCTATGATGGAAACTCTGATAATGTAATAGGGTGTTTACGTGAATTGCGGACCTTCATTGAGTTCCTTAATTCGGTGGATATTAATATTAAGTTTAGAATCAGTGATGCTGAGCTAGAATTCTTGGATATTAAAATTATGAGATCTCAAGAGGGGGAGTTTTCCACCACTATTTATCGTAAACCTACCGACCGAAACACCCTATTACATTATCAGAGTTTCCATCATAGTTTGTCCATGCAATTTATACTACATAGGACACACTAAGAGACAGCTTAAAAGTAGATTAGCAGAGCATGTTAGTAATATCAGACATGGCAAACAAGAAAACCCGCTGGTAGCACATTGGACTTTATTTAATCATTCGATTAATCAACTTCGATGTGCTGTAATAGCGCACCTTCCTTGCTCCAATAGAAGTGGGGATGTTAGTGCCAGTTTGTTAGTTATGGAACAGCGATTTATTTTCTCAAGGGGTACGGTTACCCCCAATGGCCTCAATTTAGAGGTTGAATGGGTGTAAGTTCTGTCTCTTTAACAGATTGGGAGTTGCTATGTATCCAGCCCTTTAAATTGAGATAGGACGTTTGACGTAGTAACTCCTGATGCGGCGTCATGTGGTCTATGCCTGAGGGAGCCTTTAGTCGGCATGTAGCTGAATAGATGAATGTGAGTGAGTATTATTTCAATGTAAATTGTAATAATAAGCTTATAATATGGAAGATGGTGATGGATATTATGAGGTTATTGTTAAACTGTTGTAGATATAACTGTGGTTCCTCCTGAGGAAGATCTAGTGAAATGCGGATCAGCATCGGGGAACCGGTATATATTGGAAACATCAAGGGTTGAATAAGGAGTCTTTTATCTGCTTCTTAATACCTGTATAACGCTGCACAGGTGGGATTTGCGATCTATGAACGGCAAACGGAGGACTCCCACTTGAATTGAAAGTGGCACATTTGGGACAAACACAACCAGTTATAGTACAGTGGCCACGTGGAAAGCGTGGTGTCAATTACTGCATTACAAAGACTGAGTATTATGTTATTAATTACAATTGGTGTGTGAAGTTAATGTGCATATAACACAATGTGAATGCTGTTTACTATTGTAAACATTGTTTAGTGCAGCACAGGGTAAGAAGTGTGATAGGATGGTATGATTGGTATGTTTTAAAAATAATCAAAATAATTAAAAGTTTTTTTTTAAATAATACTGGAGCCTTTTTGTAATAGTTCAAACTTAATGCCAAGAAGTGCAGAAATACAAAAGAGACATACTGTATAGGAGGGGAGAGATTAGTAAGTTTGGCTCAGGAGTGGGATCTTGGGATGATGATGTCTGAAGATTTCAAGGTGACAAAACAGTGTGACAAGGCGATGTTTGTGGCCAGAAGGATGCTAGGCTGCATAGAGAGTGGTATAACCAGCAGAAGAAAAGAAGTGTTGATGCCCTTGTACAAGTCGTTGATGAGGTCCCACTTAGAGTATTGTGTTCAGTTTTGGAGGCCTTATCTTGCTAAGGATGTTAAAAGACTTGAAGTGGTTCAGATAAAAGCAACGGAAATGGTACGGGGTTTACGTAGAAAGACATACATGGAGAGACTTGCTAACCCAAAACATGTATACCTGGAGGAAAGGAGAAACAGGGGTGATATGATACAGATGTTCAAATATTTGAAAGGTATTAATCCACAAACAAACCTTTTCCAGATACGGAAAGGCGGTAGACTTAGAGAACATGAATTCAAGTTGAAAGTAGTGTTAGAGATGAAAACTGTAATGGAATTCAAAAATATGTGCGAGAAACATAAAGGAATCCTGTTTAGAAGGATCGGATCCAGAGAAGCTTAGGGGAGATTAGGTAGGAAA
Source organism: Microcaecilia unicolor (assembly GCF_901765095.1). Classification (NCBI taxonomy): domain Eukaryota; kingdom Metazoa; phylum Chordata; class Amphibia; order Gymnophiona; family Siphonopidae; genus Microcaecilia; species Microcaecilia unicolor. The sequence continues at coordinate 67,088,624 of NC_044042.1, read as the reverse complement.
GCTAGTGATGGGCAGACTTCTATGGTCTGTGTCCTGACTGAGGCTGAATAGACTTGGATGGGCTGAAGTGGAGCTTTTCAGAGGCTATGACAGCAACTTCAGAAATTTTAGAACAAGGCCACTGCCGGTCAGATTTCTACGGTATATGCCCTAAAAAGGCAAGGATAAATTAAGATCAGGTATACATATGATATATCACTTCATACTATATGTAATGAGTTTATTTTGTTGGGCAGACTGAATGGACCATACAGGTCTTTATCTGCTGCCATCTTATAATGGAAGATGTAAAGGATTGCTTTTCAACCCTGCTTTGATCAATAATGAACTCTGAAATCTTCTGAAATCTTTGAACGAAAGTAACTTTCCTTGTAAATACAAAAACAAGTTGGAAGATAAGAATTAATTTGGTATGCAAAGGGGAGGATGGTTCTTGTTTTCGGAAGGTCAGCCTGGCCACCTGGACTTGGAAAGCATGTGACTACGTTCCCACAGTATGGCTTGTTTACCTAAACAGAGAAGCATTCTGTCATTTTCCTTAGCTCTGAACATGAGTTCTGAGCCTAATCAAAAGGAGAGTTTATTTCAGTGAAATCGGGAGCTCATCTGTGAGTAACGTAGGTACTGCGCAGAGGACTTGTTCATGGTCTAAAAAGCTCTTGGCTTTTGCTGTAATGGCCCCCCCCCCCAGCTGATGATAAGAGCCTGGATGATGTAAGGACCAGTGATGTTGTATGTATATAATGTATTATTGCTTCTTTTCCTGGCCTAAGAACTCTTAGCATTGCTTAGATGTAGAGACCAGTGATATAACGATTGTTTATATAGCTAATCATTGTGTTTATAGAGCTAATCATTGCATATACCTTAATCATTGTAGAATTTAGCCCCTCTAATAAAGATTTAATTTATCTAATATGAATCCAAAAGAATCCACGGTAATTAGTGAGTAGTCTGTGTCAGTGAGACAGGCTGTAAATCCATAGCAGTACACATCTACTATGTATGTAACTACTACTAATCATTTCTATAGCACTACTGAACAAACACAGTGCTGTATACATTATATACAAGTAGTTTCTCTGTCCCTAGGGGGTCTCACAATCTAATTTTTTTTTGTACCTAGGGCAATGGAGAGTTAAGTGACTTGCCCAAGGTCACAAAGGGCTGCAGTGAGAATTGAACCCAGGTCAGCAGGATCAAAGCCCATTGCACTAACCATTAGGCTACTCCTCCACTCACATTTTTATTTGCTTTTTAGAGACTCAGAGAGCCAATTAGACATTAATCTTTACTTTTTATTCATGAGGAACCTTTTGGGAAGTGGTGGTGGTGGTGGTGGTGGTGTGGTGTGGTATGGTGTGGGGTTTGAGAATACACATGATGATGGTGAACTAGAGTTGTAGGGAAGCTCCTGAATATCCTATTGCATGGTATGACCTTGTATATAGAGAATATAGTGGCCTGTAAAGGAAGCTGTTTCAGTCCTTGTACTTTGATCTTATCACCTTGAGGGAACAACCGCATCATTTCCCACTTGCTTCTCAGAAGCTGTAAGTGGCTGGAAGGGAGAAATTTGGTTAAGAAGAGGAGATCAGCTTAGTTATTTGTTGACCACCTTTTTGAAGAAATTCACCCAAGGCAGTGTACAACAAGAATAAGTTGAACATAGGGAATAGACAATTACAGAAATGAAAATATTCACACAACAGTACATAGTACTGCATAGTATACTACTTACAATGTCAACACATTGCACAATAAAACATCTTAATAGACAGCATAGAGTATAAGCAGAGGTTGAGCATACAGACAGGTAAAGTAGAGTAATAGGAGTTAGAAAATAAGGGGACTAACTTAGGGCTCCCTTTTACTAAGCTGCTTTAGGTGCTAACGCACATAACAGCAAAAATGACCAAAGACGGGATATGCTAAAGTGTTCCGTGTTTTACCATGTGCAGTATTTATGTATTTCTTTTTGGAGCGGGTGTGTCGGGGTAGAAAATAGGTGTGGATGTGCTAATTTGCTAGTTAGCTGACGGTACTGCCACGCTACTGGTTAGTTTGTCCGTAATGTGGGAGCCCTTAGTGCCTTAAAATAGCCATGCACTAAAACGCTGTTCTTTTGCGCCTAAATATGAGCCCCACAACTTGTTAGAACTATTTATTCCCTGGGACCGAAAATTTAGAAAATGCTAAAATGCTCTGCTCTTTCTCTTCCTGTTTCCCTTCACTATTCCAAACACAGCAGGAACAGATGGGCAGCATTTCTACAATCCACCTGACACTGGCACCAAGACAGTAAATTGCTGGGTTTCCCAGGTACCCCAATTTCTTATTGGTTGGCTTCCTCTGTAAAAGGCGCCAGCTGCTATTTTACCAGCAGACACATTCCAATGTGTAGTCTGTATGTAAGGATATTGTACTATCAAATTGCTTTCCTGGTAGAAGCAAGTTCAGTAAACAGTTCAGTAAAAAAAACAAAACAAAACACTTATTTGGTTTAGTGTGATCAAAGCTAAACGGCAGCCCCAGTTGCCTTGTATAGGGTAGGAATGTTCTCTGCTCTTTTCCTTATTGAAAAGAGTCCTGGCAGAGAACCATTTTATAACTGTCCAGTTGCTTCTACTTTTGCCATTAATGTAGAAACTATTTCTTCATGTCAACGGTAGGGGAGATTGAGAGAGCATATAGAACAAGAGTTTTAATTGCACTATGCATACTTGTGTAATGAAAAATGCTTTAACCAGGTGTAATTTGTAGCTGCCAATACCATGAAAGAGGTGTTTCACTGTCTCTCTTTAATTTTTTATTCCGTCCATTGAGCTAAATCAATATCAATTTTCAAGGTTTCTTTGCATTTGTAGTTATATTACCTTATGTTAAAAAATTGATAAGTTAGATCATAGATGTGCTGCTAATTCCACCTCTCCTCAGGGCCACGCTACCATTTGTACCATCAGGATAAGCTGTTAATTACTACTGCACAGTTCCCTTACTATGATATTCTCCTGGCATTAGACTAGACACCTATCACAGATAAAATGTAGGGGCCTTTAAGAAAGAGGGAGAGAGAGAGAGAGAGCGAGCGAGAAATCACAGCCCATTAATCTATCATGAGCTAATGTGTTTTTCACATTTGTTCCTTTGTACATCACACGCACACTCTTGCTTGCTCACTCTCTCACAAACATACACCTCGCATCCCAATGGTTGCTTGGGCCTGAGCCACTCGGAGGACAAAAAAGAAGGCACACAATGGGAAATACACCTTCTCAAGGCAGGTCATCCTCACTATGTGCATCCATTCTTAAGTAGCAGGTATCTTTTTATTTGTGTGTTCTCGGAGCGCGGGTATGGCAATGCGAGGGCTTGTGATGCTGGAAATGTCATTGCTTTGAACTCCCTCTGCTGCACCTGAAATTAAAGCACAGCGAGGGAAAAGGCAGATTCCCCATCACAAGGTAGGACTGTTGGTAAGAAACCCGGCAAAAGAATCATACTAGGGACTAGAAGGAGGAAGAGAACGTGGGGCTTGCCGCTAGCTTTTTCGGCTGCGTTTTCGGTGCTGCAGAGCTCCAAGGGGACACAGTAGCTGTAGAATTCGCTGCCTTAGAAACTGCTGTGCCGCTTGAACAAGGCGCCGTGGACTACATTTACCCTCGATATTAGAGGCTGGTTTGTTATGAGACAGGTTGTGTTTGCTGGTCAGCTCGCTCTCCTTCAGGCATGTGGTTATGCTGGCAGATTCACTAATAAACCAAGACAGATAGGAAGATGGTGAGCAGGCGTTTCATAGAATAGCGTTTGTTAGCTTTTGAGCAGGAGAAGCTTCACAGGTACTATCGTGGGCACTCAATAAGCAAGTTTCCGGTTCTGTTACCTTAACGTTTTATAAACAGGCGATAACAGCTCATGTCTTCTCCATTGTGCTGGGAAGAATTCTGGGGGGGGGGGGGGGGGGGGGAGTTAACGCTTTGGCTGCATGCGTTTGAGGCTGTGTTTTTGTGCCTCTGTTTATATTGTGAAATAAATTGTAACAGGGCCAGTCTGCTTTCTGATAGTAATCAGCTGGAATGGAGGAAGGATTGTAATTGCATGGATTAACATCTGCCTGAGTTCTGAGTGACAGTCATGAGCCGGTTGTGCAGGGTCATTATTTTACAGTGTTATTTCATTACATATTCTGTTCGTATCACATAAATGGTTTTTGAGCACATGAATAAAGTATTTATGAAATCTTTTCTGGTACTTTGTTCAAGTGACACACCTGCATAGAAAGCACTTTGATTTGTTAACAGAAAAAGTAGGTTTGTTTTTGTGATTCCTTAAATTAATATATTTGATTATTAAGTTTACTTATGTGACATATATATTCCTGCTTCTCAGTCCATTTCTTGTCACTTACTTCAGGAATCTAACAAATGAGAAAGATATAATATTTGTATATGGTGCAACAGCTCTTAGCTTTCTGAAAACCTTTTCCCTTTCTTTAGCTAAAAACATCATGACATTATTTGTAAATTTCTAAATTGCTCATTATCAGTGGGTTTCTCAATGCTTGCCGATTGTATAGCACACAAAATACAACTGCATCCCTCATCATAAAGATATCTGTAAGATCTGTATGCTGACTCCATAAATATCTTCCTGTTTCCCGAGAAAATAACCTTCTGGTCATACATGAGGTTTTCTCTTTCTAAAGGAAAGAGAATGCCGCCTCATAACTGAAGTGACAAGCTGAATTTAGATGGCATTCAATATGGAGATTTATTCTGAATGTTTCTTAATATACTGTAGATAATGAGCACAGGCAATAATTCAGTGATGCAATGTGGAATGGGCAGAAGCAGTGGGGAATGTGTTTTGTGCACCTATTTTAGGCAGAGTGTATATGTGTGTGTGGGGGGAGGGGGAAAGATCAGAGACCATATACAGGATAGAGGGTGGGGTGAAAGATATTTGAAAGCAAGTAACCATGGATCTTAGGGTAATAAAGTTCATGTTTCTAAAAATGGCCAAAAGATTGATTTAATGTTTGAGTTTTCATACTAATTTGCCTTGTTCTGACCTTGTGTTAATTTGCATGCAGTTCACCTCAATTGTGGCATCAATGATCACTGGTAACAGTAGCTTTATTGGTTAGAACTCCATCAGATGTGAAAATAAACTTATATATGTGTCAGTATTGACTTTCAGCATGGTTATGTGATCACACTAGGTCCAGATTTTAAGATTTTGGCACACTTAGACAGGATTTTCTCCAGAAATTGTGTATTGGGGGTGGAGGATGCACACAACTTAGTTTAGTACATTTCCCTACACACATCAAAGCAGTTTACAGTATGTTATTTATATTTATTTGGATTTTGCTCACACCTTGTTCAGTAGTAGCTCAAGGTGAGTTATATTCAGATACTCTGGATATTTCTCTGTCCCAGGAGGGCTCACAATCTAATTTTGTACCTGAGGCAATGGAGGATTGTGACTTGCCCAAGATCACAAGGAGCAGCAGTGAGATTTAAACCAGGCACCTCTGGATGTCAAGACTGGTGCTCTAACTACTAGGCCACTCCTCCTAATACACTAGTAGGTGAAGGTGGGGAGCTACAATTCAAACAGGCACAGAAGGTGCTAAAATTAAGAAGACATCTTTGCAAAGATAAAGCAGTGAAAGTAAGAAACGGTGATAGATCAGAAAGAACATCACACAGTTTGCTAACTTCCCTGGATTAAGTCACAGTAGTGGACAGATCTGCTATGTGAATCAAACCAATTTGCTTGAGTTACTGTGCTACATTTGATGGATGCCAAAAGCAGACCAACATACAAACAGAGGTTTATTGAACAAACGTAGACCCAACATGGCTGCATTGAAAAATCTAGAAACTCTTCAAAACACAGCCATTTGTCAAATTTGCTGTGCAAAGAAATATGACTCTGTTTCACCACTCCTCAGAAACCATCACTGGCTGCCCGTACCTTGTCGTGTCCAATAATAAAGTTCTCTAACTTGTCTTTAAGGCTTTTCAACTGGGATTTCCATCATATCTTTCATCTCTTACAATAGCTTACTCTCCTGTGTGGCTGCTTCGCACCATTAATGATCACTGAATGGTGCTCTCAGGGTCTAGACTGGCTATTTTTTAGCACCTGCAACTTGGAATATGCTTCCTTTAGAAATTCATGTCACGCTATCCCTTCCTAAATTTAAATCAGCTAGTAAGTTCTGGCTTTTTAAAGCAGGCTTTCGGTGCCCAGTGATGGTGGTTAAGTTGTGTGTTAGTTTTTCACCTTCCTTCACCTTTTCTTCCATACCTTCCCCCTTTACTGTTACCTTATCGTTTTTCCTTTGGTTGTTGAATGATTGTTGTCTTTCCTATTTGGTATTGTAGTTCCTTTTTTTGCTTCTCTTCATTCTTCTTTTTATTCTGTAACCCACTTAGTTCTGTGCATCAGTTGAAGCTGTATAGTACATGCAAATGACAGACCTGATCGACCTACCAACTAGAAACACATCCGAATCAACACGAACGTACCTAAATCTGCACTACCCAAGCTGCAAAGGACTCAAATAAAAATAAACTTACGCATCCAGTTTCTCCTACATAACTACACAACTGTGGAACGCATTAACAAAAGCCTTGAAAACTACGTTCGACCACCTAAATTTCTGGAAAAAACTAAAAACTAACCTGTTTAAAAAGGCATACCCTACCAATCAAATATAAAATGCCTGATCTCTGCAACAAAACTACTACTAAAACTAAAGTACGTAATGGACATAACACAACTCTTCCGTTGTACGATTCCCTAATGTGGCTGTGGCACATGAACTTTATCTTACCACAATATCACTTTGTATTTGTGTACACCGGAGTCTGCAAACACCTCTCTGGTACTATGTAGGCTACATTGAGCCTACAAATAGGTGGGAAAATGTGGGATACAAATGTAACAAATAAATAAAGGATAAAGGATGTTTCTGTTGGATTATTTGTAGTAAATAATTAGCAGATTTTATACACACAGCTTCAGCTTTAGAAATGTTAATTTCTTTTCTTCATCTCTCTCACATACACCCCAGAATAATTCACTGCTGAGTCACTTTAAAGTTGAAGTAACAAAACATCTATTTACTCACAGTTTGTAGTTAGATTTATATTCAGACAGGCTTATATATACATTATACTATACATTTGGATTATCAGCTCTTTCCATGTGCTTAGATGGTAATGGATGCTCACACCATAGATCCTCAGCTTAGGAGAGACCATGAGCTCCATGTGCTCCACAGGAAGTTGCATGGGTGTGACCTCTCTAGGCAATTCACATCAGAGGTCACAGAGTAATCACAGAGAAAGAAAAAAAAAAACATTGCTGACAGACAATGCATGTAAAACACAATACATTATTCCAACAAACCCCTTCTCATGCATAACTGTCATGCAATTATTAATTCATACAAAGTCCAAGCTTTATTCGCAGATTCTCAAAACGTTCTCTGGGTAACGGTTTGGTCATGATGTCAGCTGTCATCTCACTGGTGTGACAATAGTGTAGACTGATGACCCCTTCTTTCGCCAGCTCTCGCACGTTGTGATATTTCGTTGCGATGTGCTTGGTGCGTGACTGAACCTTGTCATTCTGTGACAGTCTGATGCAGCTCTGATTATCTTCCATTATCTGGATTGGTCTCTGTTCATCTATTCCAAAATCCAGCAAAAGTTTTTCAATCCACATCAGTTCTCTGCATGCTTCTGATACAGCCACATATTCAGCTTCTGTAGAAGACAGACTCACAATACTTTGTTTATGACTGGCCCAAGATATTTGTACATTTCCATACATAAACACATATCCACTTGTGGATTTATAATCAGAATGATCCCCTGCCCAATCTGAATCACAGTAACATATTAGTTTTGGGTTACTATTGGCTGAAATCTTTAATTTACAATCAATGGTACCTTTTAAATACCTTACCATCCTTTTAACTGCAGTCCAATCTGATTTGGTAGGTGAGCTGACCCTTCTGCTCAAAATTCCTACTGCATTTGCTATATCAGCCCTGTATGTGGTAGTTAGATATAAAAGCTTACCTATGGCTGATCTATATTGGATGTTATCTGGTAAAGGTTCTCTTACTGTTTCATCCTTCAGAAAATCAGTGATCATGGGAGTGCTTACAACTTGGGCATCTTGCATACCTAAACTTTCAATAAGCTCATTTATTTTCTGCTTCTGGCTTAGAAGATAAGAACCATCATTTTGTTTCTCAATTTCTATACCAAGATAGTATGACACATTACCAAGTTCTTTTATCTCAACATTCAGGTTTAAATATTTTACAATGTACTCTTGCTCACTTTCGCTTGCAATGAGCAGATCATCAACAAAAGCTAAAATGTATGCATATTGTCCATTTCTGCACCTAGTGTACAAGCATTTATCTGCTTCACCTTGCTTAAATCCTAAATTTGTCAATATTTCATGCAATTTGTCATTCCAACATTTTGCACTTTGCTTCAATCCATAAAGACCTTTGTTTAATTTACACACTAGCTGTCTTTGTTTTGTATTTATGAAACCTGTTGGCTGTTCCATGTACAAGTCTTTAGTTATATCTCCATGAAGAAATGCTGTTTTCACATCAATGTGGTTGACTTGCATGCCTTTTGAGACTACAATGCTCAGAAGTGTTCTAATTGTCGTGTGTTTCACTACAGGTGCAAACACTTCATCAAAATCTTCTCCATATTTTTGAAGATATCCCTTTGCGACTAATCTGGCTTTATACCTTTCCACTTTTCCTTGTGCATTCCTTTTTAACTTGAATACCCATTTGCATCCTATAGCTTTCTTGCCAGGAGGTAATTTTGTAAGAATCCAAGTTTTATTTTTATGCAATGCATCAATTTCTTCTTGTGCAGCTTTACGCCATTCAGCAGCTTCTTCTGCTGGCATTTTCTCAATCTCATCCCATGTTAAGGGCTCTTGAGCTTCTGCTGACTTTGTTAGGTAAGACAGTCTTGGGGGTGGAACACCTTTGTTTTCCCTGGATGAGCGTCTGACAACAGGTTGGTCCGACCTTTCCGCATCCTCTAAATCTGAGAGTCCTTCTCCAATTGATTCCCCTTCTCCAACTGTACTGTCTTCTGCAATGATCCTTTCTATGTCTGCTTCCTCTGCCTGTTCCTCATTAGATACAGATGAGTTGCTTTCAGACATCTGCCTTGGTATGGCATTTATATACACTGGCATGTCTATTATGGTTCTAGTTTCATATTCTGGATGATAAGGCTCATCTGGGATAATCCAGCCTTTATCAACCCTTTTGTTTTCATCAAAATATGTAACATGTCTTATGCCAACAATGCCAGTTTTCAGATTCAAAATTCTATATCCTTTGTGTCCTGGAGCATAGCCAACTAAAATGCCCCTTTCTGTTGTGGAATCCAGCTTATGCCTTCTTTGCTTTGGTACATGAGCATATGCTGTACTTCCAAATGTTCTTATGTGTGACAGGTTTGGCTTCCTACCATGCCATGTCTCATGTGGTGTGCGCTCAGCGCCTTTAGTTGGCATTCTGTTTTGTAGGTACACTGCTGTGAGAATGGCTTCCCCCCATAGTCTTTTAGGGAGATTGCTATCTGACAGCATACATCTGGTCATTTCCACAAGTGACCTAAATTTTCTCTCTGCAACAGAATTTTGCTCTGGTGTATAAGCTACTGTTGTGATATGCTGAATGCCTTCTTGTTCTAGAAATGTGCGCATGCTTTGTGAAGTGAACTCACCACCATTGTCGGTCTGAAGAACCTTTGGTTTTCTTTCAAATTTATTGCTCACCATGGCTACGTATTTCTTCAGCATGTCTGTGACTTGACTTTTTTCTTTCAGCAAATAGGCCACACAATATCTAGAGAAATCATCCAAGAATATTAGCACAAATCTGTTATTTCCCAATGATGGGATATTAAACGGTCCACATAAGTCACTGTGTATGAAGTCCAGTACTTTATTACTCCTATTTCCTGTGTATGCAGGAAATGAGGGTCTCACACCTTTTTGAGTAACACAGTCTATGCATTTCTCCATTTTACCAGTATCTGCACTGATTTGAATGCCTGTGGCAAGTTGCTTACTGTAAAGATCCTGGATCACCTTAAAATCACGATGTCCCAGGCGGCGGTGCCAGATTTCCAGACTACATTTACCATCATTCTTCCTTACTTGCGCCAGATGTGAGGCTTCACCTGAAATGCTCAGTTTATAAACATCATTATGCATAAAAGCTTCAGCATACACTTCATCATTTTTAGAGATCGTGCACTTATTGTTTTCAAAATGAATCGCAAATCCCTTCTTATCTAATGTAGATACACTAAGCATATTGCAAACTGCTTGGGGAATATACAAGACATCACTTACAGGAATTTCTTTAACGTCATTAGACACTTTGCATTTTAAGAATCCAATGCCTTTTGCTTGGATCTGAGTAGTCCCTGCGTTTGCAGTATGAAGAATTCCTTCTTCTGGACTCACTTCCTGAAAGAAATCCTTACAATTGGTTAAATGGCATGTGCTCCCCGAATCCAAAATCCAAGTACTTTAATTTGAATTATTATTTACCATAGTCAAAGATTTTTCTGCCATTAGAAAGCTCTTATGTTTATCATTGTCTTTTGTACATGTCCTGCTTGGAAAATTCTTTTGTTCCATTGGCTTAGGTGAGCTAGAGGGGGTGTTTTGTGTTTCCTTACACCATTTAGATACATGTCCCTCCTTTCCACATGAATAGCAAATCAGCTTGCCCTTAGGTGGAGTTTTCCCATAGCTCCGCCTTCCTCTGTTCTTTGCCAAGAGATTTGTTTCATTTCTCTCTGACTGTCTTTGAGAACACATCTCCTCAGAATCATTTATTATGCATTCCTGCCTCAGCTCTGATGCTGCCTGTTCAAAAGATTGCCCTTCAATGGCTTCATTTACAGACCTAAAAACATCAAACTTCTTTGATAGTGAGGTAAAAAGAAATGCTCTTTTCAATGCATCACACATGGGAATTCCAGAAAGTTCTAACTTTTGAAATGAAGACATAAGATGCATAATGTGATCATTACATTTACTTTTATCCCTTAATTTGGTTTCATTCAACTCTGCTAACCAAATTGGTTGCTGTTTTGCATATGTAGTTGCATACATAGTTCTCAGTTTATATAAAATTTCGTTTGCTGTATCTTTTGCCTCCACTAATATGGCTTGTTTCTCTGAAAGAGCTTCCAAAAACATGCACTTCACATAATAGTTTGCATTGTCCCATTCAGCCATATTTTCAGCTGTTCTGTTTTGGTCTAAACATATACTTAATTTCTTTGCTTGAAGGAGACATCTGAATCTTAGTTCCCACTGCTGATAATTAAATTCAGTTAATTTAGGCACCTTGAGAGAGTAGAAAAATGGTGAATTTCCTCCCTCAGCCATTTCTTAGCCTGTTTGGTGTGTGGGGGGAGAGAGAGACAGACTGAATCTTTCTTTTAAAACTTAAGAGAAAAATTTGGCTTTTTCACTGCCTGGTAATATTTCTCCCTTTTTCAATTCCTGGGCTGGGCCCATAACCCTTTTGTTGGATTATTTGTAGTAAATAATTAGCAGATTTTATACACACAGCTTCAGCTTTAGAAATGTTAATTTCTTTTCTTCATCTCTCTCACATACACCCCAGAATAATTCACTGCTGAGTCACTTTAAAGTTGAAGTAACAAAACATCTATTTACTCACAGTTTGTAGTTAGATTTATATTCAGACAGGCTTATATATACATTATACTATACATTTGGATTATCAGCTCTTTCCATGTGCTTAGATGGTAATGGATGCTCACACCATAGATCCTCAGCTTAGGAGAGACCATGAGCTCCATGTGCTCCACAGGAAGTTGCATGGGTGTGACCTCTCTAGGCAATTCACATCAGAGGTCACAGAGTAATCACAGAGAAAGAAAAAAAAAAAACATTGCTGACAGACAATGCATGTAAAACACAATACATTATTCCAACAGTTTCACCCCAACAGGACCGGCTTGGGGGGGGGGGGGGGATGGGGCAGCTGCAGTCCAGGCATCTCTTTCCTTTCTCCACACCACAGTCCATCTCTTCCTCCCTTCCTGATCTTTAAATTCTTTCCCTGGGCCTCACCACGTCTAAAACAAACTCTGCACCCCATAAAGGACTGCATCAGGATTTGATCCAAACTGGTCAGTTGTAATCTTCAGAACTGCCAAAGTTTTGGTTCCACTGAAAAACCAAACAGCATACAATAATGTGCTTTTAAAAAGTGTTTTTTGGTTATTATGAAGATTACAACTGACTAGTTTGGATCAAGCCCTGACGCAGCCCTTTGTGGGGCGAAACATGACCTGGTTGGCTCTTTGCTTTTAATTTGGAAATATTTATGTTTGCACAATAAACCTGTTTGTACATTGGTCTGCTTTTTGGCATTCATCTCTTTTGCTTGCAGACTCCAGCCTCTCTGCTGCTGTTTCATCATACATTTCGGCAGGAATTAGCAGCTGAAAGCCTGTGAGAATAACTGCATTTCAATCTGGACTTAAGCTTGGCCAGGTTATCTTCAGATCTTGGGTTGAGCAGCAGAAAATTCCAGAGGAATAGTGTTTGATTGCTAAAAACAATCAATTTTTGCTGGAAGGTAGTAGAGGTCAAAAGGTTTGACTGAAAAACTCATAAGCATCTGCTCAGTGCATAAGGGATTAAGAAATTTGACATGTTTAGGCCAGTGGCTTGTGAGTTAGACCTTTAAGGCTGCACCAGCACATGGCTGTAAAGCGCAAGTAGGAGCAGGTTCCCATTTGTTCCAGGTACCTGTTGCCTTCAAAGTCTGGCATCCTAAGTAGTTGACTCTGCTTTCTGTGCCTAAATCCGGGCCTGGGTCATACATGACCAATCACACTACTTGGATTCTGCTTTTCACTACATAACTTTTTAATCGGTAGCATTGTATTTGAACTATGTGATGTCTTAAGGGTCCGTTTATTAAGCTGTGGTAAGCACTAACGTGTGCTTATCGCAGCTAAAAATGCCTTACCACAGGGCATGCTCAGACATTCTACAGTAATTTCAGGATCAGAGCACATTATCCATGTGCTAAAAAAATAAAATGTATTTTTTTGGCTGTGGAGCAGGTCTAGGACAGAGAGTGGGCATATTCTGTGCTAACTGGTTAGTGCAACTACATTGCCACACATGGTCATCACATAAGACCTTATTGCCTACAAAAGGTGGTAGAGGCTCACGCACTAATGGGGAAAATTAGCATGTGGCCATTAATACAGAAACTAGAAAAATTGGTGATTTTACCCCGTGATAAAAATGGCCTTAGCATGCAGGAATGAGTACATAAGTATTGCCATACTGGGAAAGACCAAAGGTCCAACGAGCCCAGCATCCTGTTTCCAAAAGTGACTAATCCAGGTCACAAATACCCGGCAAGATCCCAAAAATGTACAAAACATTTTATATTGCTTATCCCAGAAATAGTGGATTTTCCCCAAGTCCATTTAATAATGGTATTTGGACTTTTTCTTTAGGAAGCCGTCCAAACCTTTTTTTTAAACTCCACTAAGCTAACCACCTTTACCACATTCTCTGGCAGCGAATTCCAGAGTTTAATTACACGTTGAGTGAAGAAACATTTTCTCCGATTCGTTTTAAATTTACCACATAAGGATGCGCTAAGGCCACTTGTTACCACAGTTTGGTAAAAGGGCTCCATACTGTTGTATGTTCTCAACCCAGTCCTTGGCACACACTTAGCCAGTCAAAGTTTCAGGATACCCACAATGAATATGAATAAGAGAAATTTACATGCTCTGCCTCCACTGTATGCAAATCTAGTTCATCCACATTCATTGTGGGTATGCTGAAAGCCTAACTGGCTAGGCGGTCCTTTTACTAAGGTGCGCTGAAAAGTGGCTTGCAGTAGTGTAGGCGTGTTTTTTGAGTGTGCGCCAATCCATTTTTCAGTACGCCTGTAAAAAAGCCCCTTTTTAAAAAACATTTTGGCTGAAAATGGACGTGCGGCAAAATCAAAATTGCCACGCGTCCATTTTGGGTCTGTGACCTTACCGTCAGCCATTGACCTAGTGGTAAAGTCTCATGCGGTAACTGGGCAGTAATGACCTACGTGCGCCAAATGCCACTTGGCGCGCGTCCAAAAATAAAAAAATTATTTTTCAGCCGTATGTATCGACGCGCACCAAAAATGAAATTACCGCAAGAGCCATGTAGCCGGGTGGTAACTCTATTTTGGCACACGTTGGGCGCGCGTGGAACCTTATGCAGCTTAGTGACAGGGCCCCTAGGTTTGTCCCGAGGACTGGGCTGAGAACCCCTGGTCTGTAGTGATGGCAGGATAATGATTTGCCATCTTGAGACAGCACCAGTCACATGAACTTGTACTTGTGAAATTTATGAATGAGCTTGTGGAATAGTGTTCTGGGATTTAATAATATATCTTACACTATTATTTAATTTGTGTTTTCCTGGCATTCTTTTTTTTTTCTCTATTTTTATCACTATAGTAAAATGTTGAGGCTGAGTAGAGAAAATTATAAGGTTTCTGGAAATCATGCATCTCATTTAGTAGAAAAAAGTGATAGCAATAGCCTGTTTTCAAATTTATGGGGGTATATTTATTTTATGTTGGTTTATTTCATAGTTCAATGGGGGGTGGGGGAACAGTTTTCTCATAGAGCAATTGGGCAATTGTTGTGTCTGAAGTTCCTGAAGGAAGCAAAAATCTTACAGAAGTTCAGCCTGTAGTAAGACAGACTCCTCTGACCTCAAGAAGGTGATGAAGGTTGTGATTCTGACACCTATCAATTAGAATATCATTAGTAATACTATTTTTCTGTAAGGATTTTTTTCCCAGTAAAGACTATGTATCAGTCTGATTTTACTCCTAGGCAAAAGATATCCTTCAGTGTGTATTTGTGATACCGAGGATGGATTTTTTTTTTTTTTGAAAATAGGATAACTGCTTTTATCTGAAAATCAATTAAATGGAAGCTCCCATTATTGAGAAAAAAACGGTTGTCTCCATATCCTGATAATTTATCTGAAAAAAAGCTTCTTTAATCTGGAATGGAGGACTATCTAAGGCCAGACCTGTCCTGTCAGTGGAGCTCACACTTTAACCTGCTGCTTCTGTTACTTGTCCTTTCCACACAGTTTACAGTTTCAGCTCAGTTTGAAGTGTGTGGTGCTCCATAGATTAAGCCTAGATTGTGAATTGTGTGGGAGGGAAAGGCAAAATGAGCAGCAGGTTAGCAAAGTGCTGGACCCAGATAAGAGGTGCTCTACTGTTCTTGTTAATGAAATTATCTTAGGGGGCACACTTTTTAGTTTTAGTTACAAGCGCCTGATGGAATGTGTGTACGGGAGCAAGGAAATGAAACTGTGTGCATTCCAGGTTCTATAGCCCTCAGACACTGGAATAAATATTATAAATATATTGATCACACAAGTAAAGAATTCAGTGTAGCCCACGCTTAACACCCAATGGTCATACTTATTTATTCCCTTCAAATATGTCTCTGTTCTCTCTTCTCTGAATGGATGCCTCTCACCACGGTCGAGTGAGATATTTTCTGCACCATAGGAGCTAGCTCTGATGAGCACCCCTAATAATGAGCAAGCTCCTTCATTTATGTGTAGGGAGGTGTAATTTGTTTTGGGTTATGCACCCCTAATCATTTTGAAATATCTGCACCCTGTCTCGGCTAGGGTCTTTTTCCTAATGGCGTGTTCTTCTGGCCTTCCTGCTGGATACTGGAGATCTTCATCTTGAATTAGATGACATCTAGAAAACCCTTTCGTTTATAAGGTTTGAGGTCGTTTGCTGCAGACAGGTGAGGTTAAGTGCAGTGTGTTGCTTAGAACAGAGGGCTAGATTCAGTAAATGGCACTCAAAAATCAGCACTGAAAAAAAATCGGTGCTAAGCGCTATTCTATAACGTGAGCAGCACGATGAGCGCGATTTATAGAAAATCGATTTGGGCTGATTCCTGTGCCTAGAATTTATGTCAGCTGAAACCTGGTGTAAAGGCCAGCGTGGAACTCATAGCATTTCAGTGCTCAAATGGTGCTATTCTATAAAACCAAGCACAAAAGTTTGGAACACCCAGGCCATGCCTCCTTTTCAGTTATGTGCTAGAGGATTTAGGCATGGGGTGTTATAGAGTAGCAAGCAGGAAGATGCATGTGCAAATCCAAATTAGTGCAAATTAAGTGCTATTATTGATAAGGCCTATTAATTCCTTGTTGATAGCTCATTAAATAATTTAGATCTTTGCCTAAATTTAGATGCCAATCTTTTGGCACCATATGTAGAAATTGGGGGAGAGTGACTTGATGTTATCATGGTCTCGGTTTCCGCTGTTGTGCAAGGCCAGTACATGTACATAGAGAGTTCACCTTATCATGTTCCTTCTCCTAGCACATTACATTATTACTAAACATTTCTATAGTGCTACTAGATGTATGCAGCGCTGTACACACTGTATACATTAGCTGTTTACTTGCAGAGATGCCTGGAATGTTTGTCAGTTCATCATATTTCTTGTAAAGCCTAGTTCAAAGGCTTCAACTTTAGCCTAACATTTCTGTTTCATTCTAAGGTAGCACCTAGAAGGTAATGATATAATAGGACACCTTGCTTAAGAGGGCAAGTGTGTGCCTACTTAGACACCATTTTATAAAGATTCTTATGTGTCTTTATAAAATACTAGTGGAAGTGGCAGAAATTGTGACCTGGCTGCTTGAATGCTTGTTTCTGCTAGAGCTCCTAAATATTACTGTATTTATTTACAGCCTAGGAGAAACAACAGAACAAAAAGGGGAATGACCAGAGAAGTATCAACTAATGGATATTTATTAAAAATCACATTAAAAAACATAGTCCGTAGAGATCAATAAAATCCTTTTAAAAATGTAATATCAAGACTTGATGCAGTCCTGCATTTCGGCACACAGTGCGCCTGCCTCAGGAGTCTCAACTTCAATTGGACTTGTAAATCTCTTGTACTGTTTAGAACCAGATATAAATACAACACCATCGGCATACTGGCACCAACTACTGAAAGTAACACAGCTGATGTGCAAACTGAGCACTTCATTTTAGTAGGAAGACCCAGTGACTTCTTAGTTGTATCATTGTAGCTCGCCGATTACATTAGGCTCTGGGCTGCCTGCATTTCTGCTAGGATTTCTTTTTTTTTTTTCATTTTAACCACTTTGCCATTCATTCTGCTAGTCACATCACTCATTGTCAAGTTGTTAGAGTACTTTAGATACTGCTATGTCATGCTTCTGCTAGCTTCACCTTTTTTTCTTTCTTTTTTTTTTAATTGCAATTAAGGTTTTTTTGTACTTATCCCATACCTTCTTGAAGTCTGTTTCCATGTCAGGATCTGCTGCCTGCTAGAGACTATCACATTATCACTTTCTATTTTTTTTTCTAGAACTTTGAAAAACCTAGATTCTGAAAATTGATTTTCTTCCCCTGTGGAACTGATTGATCTTTCCTGCTTGCTAGCTGCTTGTACAGCTGTTTTCCACAGTAAAATGGACCTTGATGCTGCCAGTTTCAACTGTGGAGAAATAGAAGCAACACCATCCTTGCACATTGATAGTCATGTGTTGAAGCAGGTAGTCTCTAAAAATGTCAGCTGGGGACATTCTGCTTATGTGCTAAAACCTCATGACTACCTAAAGTGCATGCCTGCTTCTGTGAATTTCCTGCCATTAATATTTCATCTGAGTTCATAACGTGTATGTTTTGGGGCATTCAGAAGTCATTCATTAGTTGTGAAGGGAAGGTAAACATCCAGAGATATTTGGAATATAAATATTTTGGGGCCATTTTACTAAGCTGTGCTTAAAAAGTGGCCTGCACGGGGCTTTTCTGCACGCTGAGGCCACTTTTAACATGGCTGTAAAATGGCGGTATTTCCCATTTTCTGTTTTAATGGTCACATGCTAATTTTCTCAGCGGGTGGCCATTAGCACGAGAGCCCTTTTAACGTGAGGTGATGCAACTACGTTAACTGATTAGCGCTGGGCATGCCTACTCTCTGCCCCCAAAGCTAAAAAATATTTTCTATTTTTTAGTATGTACGCCAAACAGAAAACTACCATGGTCTGCCTGAGCGCCCCGCGGTAGTAGAATTTAACCTGCAGTAAGCATGTGTTGGTACTTACCGCAGCTTAGTAAAAGGGACCCTTTATTTGTGTTTGTGTTCAGGGAAAGTAGACAGCAGGTTGTTTGTAATTTGGAGGAAGTTGTTAAGTGTACTTGATTGTATGAGGTGCTATATATTAAAACTGATTAAAGAAGACTGTATAGATCGTTCAAGTACACCCATTTTTTGGTTTCTTAATAGCGCTCTTCAGATCCAAATGTACTAAGCATTTTTCCCATAAATACAGCTTAGGTACAACTAGCCCTCTGATTGATAATCCAGAGGAGGACGATATAATACTGAATTTCTGTAGCCCGTTTTGCAGCAGTGAAAAAAATTCTCTTAAACCACAAATATAGCACTGATGAACACTTTCAGATTAGTACTTTCCCTAGCATATAATTGTGTTGGTGTTCTTTTCAATATTTTTATTGTTCTTTAAAGACCTGTCCAGTTTGTAATCAAATTTATTTATTATTTATTTAGATTTTGCTCACACCTTTTTCAGTAGTAGCTCAAGGTGAGTTACATTCAGGTACTCTGGATATTTCTCTGTCCCAGGAGGGCTCACAATCTAAGTTTGTACCTGAGACAATGGAGAGTTAAATGACTTGGCCAAGATCACAAGGAGCAGCAGTGGGGTTTGAACCGGCCACCTCAGTGCTCTAACCACTAGGCCACTCCTCAACAACATGTCATTTACATAAAAGACACATTCCTTGTCATCAAGCAGATGAAGCCATTACGTATGGGTTGTGTCCATCAACCAGCAGGGGGAGATAGAGAGCACTCAACTTTTCACAGTGCCTCATGGCCAGCTAGCTCCACTGCCTCTTCAGTATTCTCTATCTCCCCAAGCAGGGTGGCTGCAGCTTCTTCGAGCTCCATCAAAAATCTGCCTGGGGGTGGCTCCTGGCTTGCCAGTTGTTAGCCAGGGTGTTAGAGGCTATAGCAGCTTCACTTTGAAGGCACATAGGTCAGCCCTTTCCCTGCCTTACCCATGGCCCCGTGGATGTGGACATATTAGCTTGCTTTTCCCTGTCCTTTCCCACTCAGTGGATGCAGGCACATTGGTTCGCCTTTCCCTGCCTTTCCCACTTATCTGAGCCTCCGGAGTGAATTTATTTACCTCTTTTGCCTCTGCTTTCCTCACAGCGTTAAAAAAAATAAAAAAAAGTCACGTCACGCTTTAGCGCAGCAATCTTGGAAAAGAGGTTTTTCTTGAGATTCTTCTGCAGGACCAGAGCTGTGATACTCGGTCTAGTGAGGTAAGAGTGTTTTCTGACTACTCCGGGGTGGGCCCGCGATTGGGACGTTTTTGGCGCAAACTGCCATTTTGAATTTTATCGCCATTTTCGGCGATGGCTGCGGAGACTGTAAAGCGCTGTTCTAAATGTGGCAAGTGCAAATCAGCAGCGGGGCTCTGTAAATTGTGCTGTACAGACGGTAGAGCCAGCCCGAGCATGGCGAGCGGCGATCTTTCGCGCTCTGAGCTGGCAGCGGACGCCATTTTGGATTTTCCACATGGCGCGGCCTCCGTTGCGACGGAGAGCTCTGAATCCGGGGGGGGGGGGGTGTCCTCTGAGTGAGGCTTATAATAGAGCTGATAGCCCTGGGCAGGATCCGGGCGGTCAGGGAGCGGTTTTCTCCCCTGATTTTGTTTTAATGCTGCATAAGGCATACATGCTTAAAAGAGCTCTTCCACAGGGATCTTCGGAACCTCTGCCTACCCCCCCTGGTGGATCCTGGCCTTTTGGAGTTGGCTTTGCCTGTTTCTTATCCTCCTGATAAACGCAGAAGGGCTAATTCCCCTTCTGAGTGTGGCGCACCCCCCTCCCCCCCCCCCCCCCCCCGTGGTCGGGCTATGAGGATTCTGAGGGGTCTGCAGAGCTTCTTGGTCTGAGGAGCCAGAGTCGGGTGTAGAATTGCCACAGGATCTTGATGATCCGTCTGCATTGAGGATTTTCCACCGCGAGGAGCTGCCAGTGCTTATTTCAGATGCCTTACAAGCCCTCTCGATTGAAGATCCAGGGAGTGGCACAGCCTCCTCTGTTAATCCAAGGATGGCTAGTACCAGAAAGCCAGCTCAAGCCTTTCCTTTGCATGACTCCATTCAAGGGCTTGTTTCGGCTCAATGGGCTGACCCCAAGGGACCTTTGAAGGTTGCCAGGGCTATGGGGCAATTATACCCTCTGAGTGAGGAACATTTGGCTCACTTTGCAATGCCTAAAGTGGAGGTCACGGCTGTGACAAAGAGAACTACCCTCCCTGTTGAAGGAGGTGTTGCCGTGAAGGATATTCAAGACCGCAGGCTTGATTCAGCTCTGAAGCGGTCCTTTGATTTGGCAGGTCTCACTGTTCGGGCGTCTGCATGCAGTTGTTATGCTGCTAGATCCTGCCTGGCTTGGTTACAGCAGGCAGTGGAACAGCCCGGTGATGGAGCGGAGACCTTATCTGAAGTGGCTCCGCGGATGGAGTCGGCCTTGTCCTCTTTGGCTGACGCCCTTTATGATATGGTCAGAGCTTCGGCTAAGCAAATGGCTGTAGCAGTGGCGGCTCGCCGCACTCTTTGGCTACGACATTGGGCGGCGGACATGGCCTCTAAGCAAAGGTTGGTGAAGTTGCCCTTTCAAAGCCTTCTCCTGTTTGGTGAGGAGCTGGAAAACATTGTTAAAGGCCTGGGGGATTCCAAACCTCAGCGCTTGCCCAAAGATAGGCCGAAGACTTCCTCTAAGGGTCAGGCGGTCCGCTCCTCTTACAGACCTCGCTTCCGTGAAGCTAGAAGGTACCGCCCGGGGCGTGCTGCTGGGTTCACTTCTCGTGCCCGCTTTCAGCAGAGAAACTCCTTTTGCTCGGACAAACGTTCCGCAGCTGCTGGTTCTAGGCCTGGAGTGCAGGGGCGACCCTCTCAATGATGGTGCACCAGCCCCCTCCTCGTTTCCTGTCATCGGAGGAAGACTTTTCCTCTTTTTCGAGGAGTGGGCCAAAATCTCCGCAGATCAGTGGGTCTTGGACCTGATCAGAGACGGATACCGAATAGAATTCGATGCCCCGGTGAGAGACGTGTTTGTGGAGTCCCAATGCGGTTCTGTCGCCAAACGGGCGGGGGTAGAGGAGACTTTGCACAGTCTGTGCTAGATAGGGGCTGTGACCCCGGTGCCTTCCGCCGAACAAGGTCTAGGCCGCTACTCCATTTACTTTGTGGTGCCACGAAAAGGCGGGTCTTTTCACCCGATCCTGGACTTAAAAGAGCTGAACAAGTCCTTAAGAGTGCGGCATTTCCACATGGAAAACCTGCGTTCCGTCATTGCTGCGGTACAGCCAGGAGAGTTTCTCACGTCTCTGGACCTGAAAGAAGCTTACTTGCACATACCAATTTGACCCCCGCACCAGAAGTTTCTGTGGTTTGCGGTGTTGGGAAAACATTTCCAGTTTCGGGCCTTTCTTTTTGGCCTTGCCACAGCTCCCCGAACCTTCTCCAAGATAATGGTGGTAGTAACTGCTTTTCTCAGGCGAGAAGGTATCCGGGTTCACCCGTACCTAGACGACTGGCTCATCAGAGCAGACTCAGAAAAAGAGAGTCATGTAACTACAGCCAGAGTGGTTTCAGTCCTTCAATCTCTAGGCTGGGTCGTCAATATGGCCAAAAGTTACCTGACCCCCTCGCAATCTCTAGCATATTTGGAGGCCAGGTTTGACACAGCCTTGGGCTATGTGTTTCTTCCCGAGCAAAGGCGGTGCAAGCTTCAGAATCAGGGCTGTCTGCTCCTGAGGATGCCCCGCCCGCGAGCTTGGGACATAGTCCAGCTGTTGGGATCGATGACGGCCACCTTGGAAGTGGTGCAATGGGCGAGAGCGCACCTGAGACCTCTACAGTATTCTCTACTTCAACGATGGTCTCCAGTATCTCAGGATTATCAGTGCAGACTTTCTTGGCTCCCTGCGGCCTGCCTCAGTTATGGAGTGGTGGCTCTCGGACAGCATGTTGCGGCGGGGAATGCCGCTGGCGCTCCCCGATTGGTGCCTGGTAGTGACAGATGCCAGCCTGAAGGGCTGGGGCATACATTGCCAGGGTAAGCATGCCCAGGGTCTGTGGACGCCCGACGAGTCGGAGTGGTCTATCAACCGCCTGGAGTTGAAAGCGGTGTTTCAGGCGCTTCTGGCCTTTCAAGTGACCCTGGAAGGATTGGCTGTCCGAGTGATGTCGGACAACACGACAGCAGTGGCCTACATAAATCGACAAGGCGGAACTCAGTGCAGAGCTCTAGCCGCGCAGGCCGAACAAATTTGCCACTGGGCCAAGCTACATCTACAGTTCCTGTCAGCAGCTCACATTGCAGGTCAGAGCAACGTGCAAGCCGACTATCTAAGCAGGCATCAGATCGATCCAGCGGAGTGGGAACTAGCAGACGATGTATTCCTGCAGATATGTGCCAAATGGGGCAAGCCAGTGAGCTCTTTGAGCAGGGACTGTCTTTCTTCTATGTTTGTGCAGCGCTGCGTATGCCTTGTAGCGCTATAGAAATGCTAAATAGTAGTAGTAGTAGGATCTTATGGCGACCAGTTCCAATGCCAAAGTCCCGTGCTTCTTCAGCAGATGGAGGGATCCTCGCTCTGCCGGGTTGGATGCCTTGGCTCAACCCTGGCCCCTGGGCTTGCTGTATGTCTTCCCTCCGTGGCCCTTGATAGGGCGAGTGCTCCTGCGGATTCAGCTGCACCCAGGAGAAGTGGTCCTCATCGCCCCGGATTGGCCCAGGAGGCCTTGGTATGCGGACCTCAGACAGATGCTAGTGGAGGCTCCCCTTCCTTTACCTCTGGTACTGAACCTGTTGTCACAGGGCCCGGTAGCCATGGAGGATGCCTGCCGCTTTGATCTTATGGCATGGCGATTGAGAGGGCGCAATTGAGGAACAAAGGCTATTCAAACACAGTCATTTCCACTCTCCTGCAGGCCCGCAAGTGTTCCACTTCCGTGGCTTATGCCAGGATTTGGCGCCAGTTTGAGTCTTGGTGTGCTTCAAAAGCGATCACACCCATGCGGGCTCCTGTCTCGCCGATTCTGGACTTTTTGCAGGATAGTGTAGAAATAGGCTTGGCCTATAATTCTCTTTGGGTGCAAGTGGCAGCATTGGCCTCCCTGCGTGGCAAGGTTGAAGGCGTGTCCTTAGCTGCTCATCCAGATGTGGCACAGTTTCTTAGAGGGGTGCTTCGGCTCCGTCCTCCCTTGCGGGCACCTTGTCCAGCTTGGAACCTGGGGTTAGTATTGAAGGCCCTTCAGGGGGCTCCCTTTGAACCGCTTCGGCGTGCTTCAGAGAAAGATTTGACACTGAAGGCCATCTTTTTAGTGGCCATTACCTCGGCGAGACGGGTGTCAGAGCTCCAGGCGCTGTCCTGTAGAGACCCTTTTCTGCAATTCTCAGAGACAGGGGTCACGGTTCGGACCGTGCCTTCCTTCATGCCTAAGGTGGTTTCAGCGTTTCACCTAAACCAGCCTGTTTTTCTTCCCTCCTTTGTTGAGGAGGAGTTTCCAGATTCATTTGGGCAGTTGCATCTTTTGGATGTGCGCAGGACTCTGTTGCAGTATCTGCGAATTACAAATACTTTCAGGACCTCTGATCATCTTTTTGTGCTGTTTGCAGGTCCTCACAGAGGGTCTTCAGCGTCTAAAGCCACTATTGCCTGTTGGCTCAAAGAAGCTATCTTTTCAGCATATCTGCTGTCTGGCCGGGCTCCGCCTGCAGCCTTTAAGGCACATTCCACAAGAGCGATTTCCTCTTCCTGGGCGGAAATTGGAGCACTATCTCTTCATGAGATTTGCAGTGCTGCAACATGAGCTTCTAAGCTCTCTTTCGCCCGACATTACAGGCTGGATGTGGCTGCCAGGAGGGATGCGCGTTTTGGAGCACAGGTGCTAGCGCTTGGTGTGGCTTGTTCCCACCCTATTTAGGGATTGCTTTGTTACATGCCATACGTAATGGCTTCATCTGCTTGATGACAAGGAAGGGAAAATTAGGTTCTTACCTTGGTAATTTTCTTTCCTTTAGTCATAGCAGATGAAGCCATGAGTCCTCCTGCCAGGTTCTCAGGTTCAGAGCCCGTGGGGCCGGGCTCTGGAGCAAACGTGAGCCCTTGGGCTGCTGACGAGGAGCGACAGCAGCAGGCAAAACCCACCAACCAACGCTGGGCAAGCACACCGGCACCGGCAGGGACTGCAGGCACCGCCCAGCGAGCCGGAACACATGGACTGGAACACTGGACTGGAATTCCCCGGACTGGAGGACACAGGACTGGAACCCCCCGGACTGGAACACTGGACTGGAATCCCCCAGACTGGAGCACACCGGACTGGAGCACACCGGACTGGTCCACACAGCTTCACCTGCACTTAGCTACTAAGCCCCCCAGGAGTTGAGCTCCTGGGTTCGAGTAGCCGGCAGGACTTACTGGATACCGGATGACACAGGGACCAGGACTGGAAACAGAAGTGCTCCTAAACCTAAACTGATCTACGTGCTCCCAAGCCCTAAACCAGCAGGAGTGTTCCTAACAGTAAACTGACAAAAGGACTTCCTAAGCCCTATACTAAACAGGAGCTCCTAAGCCATGCTCAAGAAAGGGACTTCCTAAGCCCTAAATTAACAGAGCAGGGAACTAAACACAAAGCTAACACAGGTGCTACTAAGCACCAAGCTACAAGCAGAGCTCTACACTAACAAGCTAAACACAAAACTAACAAGCTACCTAAGCACTGCTCTAGCAAGCTAGATACAAAACTAACAAGGTGCTTCCTAAGCACTACTCTGGCAAGCAACCAGAAGAGCTCCTAGCACTAAAAGGGAAGACAGGGGAGCCACAAGGAAAAAGAAGGGAAGCTAACACATAAGCCAAAAGTGATTCTAAATCACCAAACACCAACAGCAAAGACTGCAATGCTCCTACTAGCACAAACAGCAGAAGTACTTCTAACAGCAAACTCTGCAGTGTTCCTAACAACATCAAACCCTGAAATACTTCTATCAGCAACAGAGCTTCCAAAGCCCTACACATAGCAATGCTTCCAAAATCAAGAGGGAAAAGCAGGGGAACCATAAGGGAAAAGCAGGAAAGCTAAACACACAGTCACCAGTGCACACTGCACTAACACTAACCTGGACCTTAGCAAAAGCAAGCAGGGAAACTAGACACAAAGTCAAAAGTGCACACTGCACCACCCTACCTAAAGCAAACACCACCGTTGCAAAAAGGCCCTGAAGGAAACACCACCACTTCCTTATCAAGGCCCTCCCTGATGATGTCACACTCCCTAGCCCCAGGCAATAGCACACTGACCCAGAGAGGCCCAACCCACACCAATGCAACACCGTGAAGCACTTGAAGCCAGTACACCCAAAGAGAGGTAGAGCTAACTCAGTCCACCCACACAGCTGAAGTAAAGAGAAACAATTAACCCCATGCTGCTGGAAGCTGCCAGCACAGAGAGACAGAGCCAGCTCAGACAGGCCAGACAAAAGAAACAGAAGCCAGCTAAGAAGCTGACCCCCAGGAAAGAGGTAAGTTTGAGAGGGGTTCTGACCCCAATCATAACACCTCCCTGTATGATTGTCTGTATTGCAGTGATTCTGATTTCAGGTGCTGTTCTTGTTTCCTGAAGTTATATTCCTTCCTTGGGGAGTCGAAGAACAGTCTTCAGGATTCTTGTTACAGTTATAGGAGGATGAGTTCATTCCCTCCAGTTCGTGTTTTGGGAGGATGAGTTTATTCCCTCCAGGAGGATGCAAGTATTCTCTCCGTTTATACAAAGTGGAGGACAAGTTTATTCCCTCCAGGAGGATGAGTTCATTCCCTCCTTTTTTGAGTTCATGCCCTTGTTAAGGGGCCATCGTTCGCTGTGAGGAAAGTTCATGTTATTCCCATTGCGATTTGCCATACTGCTTTGGAAACTTCAAATACTGAAGAGGCAGTGGAGCTAGCTGGCCATGAGGCACTGTGAAAAGTTGAGTGCTCTCTATCTCCCCCTGCTGGTTGATGGACACAACCCATATGTAATGGCTTCACCTGCTATGACTAAAGGAAAGAAAATTACCAAGGTAAGAACCTAATTTTCCCACACTTTCCATTTAACAAATTCAATTACTTTTCTTTTTAGCCTTCTTGTGTGTAAAATTTAGGCGTGGTATCTGTGCCTAAATTTTACATGCAAGTTCTAAAAGGGGGTGCAGAAATGAGGCTCATGGGCAGAATGGGGCCTTCCTAACATTTACATGTGTTGTTATAGAACGAGAAGGATACACTAATTTAGGCACGTACATTTACACCACGTTTCAGTTGGTGCAAATGGCCACACCTAAAGTTAGCCATGATTCCTGGGCATAAGCGCTAGATTGTGAGCCCTCCGGGGACAGAGAAATATCCAGAGTACCTGAATGTAACTCACCTTGAGCTACTACTGAAAAAGGTGCGAGCAAAATCTAAATAAATAAATAAATAATACAAACTGCACCTAACTTTAAGCATAGTTACATAAGAACATATGTATTGCCATACTGGGATAGACCAAATGTCCATCAAGCCCAGCATTCTGTTTTCAGCTGTGGCCAATCCAGGTTATAAGTACCTGGCAAGATCCCAAAACAGTACAATACATTTTATGCTGTTTATCCTAGAAATAAGCAGTGGATTTTCCCCAAGTCCATTTTAATAATGGCTTATGGACATTTTGTTTAGGAACTATCCAAACCTTTTTAAAACCCCGCTAAGTTAACTGCTTTTTTTTTTTTTTTTTTTCTTTATTAAGTTTATGTTACATTCAGTCATACAACTTAAATGTCAGGAAGAGGGAAACATAAATGACCATTAGGTTATTTAATAAAGGAAATAATTCAAAATCTTTTAGACCACAATCAGAGTTCGGGCAAGACACAAGGAATAAATATAAAAAGAAAAATGGAAATAAACTTTTAGTCTAAGAGCAGCAACATGCGCACTACACACAGCCGAATATCAGCGATTAGCTCTATTGAACATTCAGGTTTGAGTTCCTCTATTTTCTCTAGCGCTAATAAACACTTTCATTTTTTGAGGTTCAAGAAACATATAAGTCACTGATTCTAAAGATATAATGCATCGACATGGAAATTTTAACACAAATAAAGCACCTAGTGCGACTGATCTAGGCCTAAGACACTCAAATTCTCTTCTCCGCACTTGAGTATCTTTATTCAAATCTGGATATATACGAACTTGTTCCCCTAGAAACTTTTCATTTAAATGTTTAAAGTATAGTTTGAAAATATTGTTTCTATCCAACTGTATCGCAAATGACACCAAAAGGGTCGTTCTCTCTGTTACATTGTCCAGTGAGTACTCCAAAACGTCTGTTAGATTATCTACTGGGTTCTGAACAGCCGGGAGGTCGATTTTTTTTAAAATCCCAGTTAAATACTGAGTTTTATTGATAGGTGGGAGACCCTCTATTGGAATTTTTAATATTTCCTGGAAATATCTACGAAGCATATCTATTGGTGAGGTCAGAGGGGCTTTAGGAAAGTTTATGAAACGCAAATTGTTCTTCCTCCCCTGATTGTCCAAAAATTCCAATTTTTTCCCTCAATATATCTCTATCTTTAGAGACTTCTCCTTCAAACACCTGCAACGTAGAGAGTTAGTCACTCTTAATTTAATCAAATCTTAAGACAATATAAAGGGAAGGAAGTGTTAGTTGTTGAGTGCTTTTCAAGAAATATATTGTTAGTCCAATAAAAAGGGTACCAGGTTTTAAAAATTTGTATTTATTAACTTTTGTTTCTGTACATTCATGTGGACTAACAAGACAACTACAGTACATTAAACGAAGGCACAATAACTACACAGGAAATTCAGAAATAATCTTGGACAGAAGGGAAACAGCAGCTCTTACTACTGAGTTGTCTTTCAGGCTATGTTCAGCAATAGGGCCATAAAATGTGATGGTTTATTGAATCCATGTGAGTCAGTGGCTTTTAAACTAGTGTCCACTTCTTCTCAGAGTCTGTGCTATGCAGACATGTCTTTCTGTGGGCTTTGATGATATTCCATTTAGTTAACAGAAACTGTATTTTATTTGTTCGTTTTCTTCGGTACTGCTATGACTTAGGCTGCAGGTGCACGGCTGAATGAGTTAGTTTTGTTAAAATGAGCAATTTGCCTTTCTGCTTGTTCTGATGTAAAAATAAAATTTGATAGTCAGCTGTTAGCTCCATGAATTTGACTTTCAAAACATGTAAATTAACCTTTAATTTTAGTTCATAAATAGAAAAAAATTGCTTTATTTTTATTCCATGCAGAAGCCTTGTAATCAAGAAGAAAAAAGGTGTACAGAAAAAACAGGCATCACTTAAAACAGTATTCTAGGATTTGATTAAATATTGTTATTCTCCTTTCTCACTTCCGTGAAACACCAAGGATTATGGCAAGTCAGATTTGATAGAAACAGAGAAAGTGAATACAAATAAAGACCACATGGCCTGTCCAGTCTGCCCATCCATACCATCTACTCTCCCTATCACTCCATTAGAGATCCTATGGACTTGGTCCCATTCTTTGTTGAATTCAGATATAGTCTTTGTTTCCACCACAAGACTATTCCATGCATTCATCCTTTCCATAAAGAAGTATTTCCTTAGACCCAGGAGTAGTCTAAGGAAACTATCTCCTTTCATCTTCATCCTATGCCCCCTCACTCCAGCGTTTCCTTTCAGTTGAAAGAGACTTGCCTCCTGTGCATTTGTGGCACACATTATTTAAGTGTCTCTATCATATCTCCCCTCTCCTACTTTTTTTCCCAAAGTATACATAGTAACATAGTAGATGATGCTTGAAAAAGACCTGCACGGTCCACCCAGTCTGCCCAACAAGATAAACTCACATGGGCCATTTTTTGTGTATACCTTACCTTGATTTGTACCTGTCTTTTTCAGGGCACAGACCGTATAAGTCTGCCCAGCACTATCCCCACCTCCCAACCACCAGCCCTGCCTCCCACCACTGGCTAAGCTTCTGGGGATCCCTTCCTTCTGAGGAGGATTCCTTTATGTTTATCCCACGCATGTTTGAATTCCGTTACCATTTTCCTCTCCACCACCTCCCGCGGGAGGGCATTCCAAGCATCTACCACTCTCTCCGTGAAAAAATACTTCCTGACATTTTTCTTGAGTCTGCCTCCCTTCAATCTCATTTCATGTCCTCTAGTTCTACCCCTTCCCTTCTCCGGAAAAGATTTGTTTGCGGATTAATACCTTTCAAATATTTGAACATCTGTATCATATCACCCCTGTTTCTCCTTTCCTCCAGGGTATACATGTTCAGGTCAACAAGTCTCTCCTCATACGTCTTGTAACGCAAATCCCATACCATTCTCGTAGCTTGTCTTTGCACTGCTTCCATTTTTTTTTTACATCCTTCACAAGATACGGCCTCCAAAACTGAACACAATACTCCAGGTGGGGCCTCACCAACGTCTTATACAGGGGCATTAAAACCTCTTTTCTTCTGCTGGTCACACCTCTCTCTATACAGCCTAGCAATCTTCTAGCTACGGCCACCGCCTTGTCACACTGTTTCGTCGCCTTCAGGTCCTCAGATACTATCACCCCAAGATCCCTCTCCCCATCCGTACCTATCAGACTCTCCCCGCCTAACACATACGTCTCCCTTGGATTTCTACTCCCTAAGTGCATCACTTTGCATTTCTTTGCATTGAAT
The DNA here is from genome assembly GCF_901765095.1 of Microcaecilia unicolor. Classification (NCBI taxonomy): domain Eukaryota; kingdom Metazoa; phylum Chordata; class Amphibia; order Gymnophiona; family Siphonopidae; genus Microcaecilia; species Microcaecilia unicolor. The sequence goes on along the minus strand of NC_044042.1, from coordinate 67,058,625 downwards.
TTTAATTGCCAAACGTTAGACCATTCTTCTAGCTTCCGCAGATCTTTTTTTCATGCTTTCCACTCCCTCCGGGATGTCCACTCTGTTGCAAATCTTGGTGTCATCCGCAAAAAGGCAAACTTTACCTTGTAAGCCTTTGGCAATATCACTCACAAATATATTGAATAGAATCGGCCCCAGCACCGATCCCTGAGGCACTCCACTACTCACCTTTCTCTCCTCCGAGCGAACTCCATTTACCACCACCCTCTGGCGTCTGCCCGTCAACCAGTTCCTAATCCAGTTCACCACTTCGGGTCCTATCTTCAGCCCGTCTAGTTTATTCAAGAGCCTCCTGTGGCGAACCGTGTCAAAAGCTTTGCTGAAATCTAAGTAGATTACGTCCATAGCACGTCCTTGATTTAATTCTCCGGTCACCCAGTCAAAGAATTCAATGAGATTCATTTGGCACGATTTCCCTTTGGTAAAACCGTGTTGTCTCGGATCTTGCAACTTATTTGCTTCCAGGAAATTCACTATTCTTTAAGTTTGCCCCATACACTTTATAACAAATACTGGTGACCATTTTAGTAGCCACTCTTTGGACTGACTCCATCTTGTTTATATCTTTTGGAAGGTGCGGTCTCCAGAATTGTACACATTACTCTAAATGGGGTCTCATCAGAGACTTATAAAGAGGCACTATCACCTCCCTTTTGCTGTTTGCCATTCCTCTCTCTATTCACTCTGGCATCTTGGCTGTTTCCTTTTATATCTCTTTTTCCGGTGTGCTGGAAATGGCGCACGCTGAAGCTGGAACTACTGCCAGCGGCCACATTGGGCAGGCGTTGGTTCTGATTTAGCGTGCAGTAAGCCCGTGTTGGGTTTACTGATGCTTCGGAAAAGGGCCCCTCAAAGTGAATGGGCTGTGTTGGAATTAGTGCATGGCATCTGCTAGCACGGCTTCGTTAACAAGGGGGTTAAAGTCCAAAGGTCTAAAGTCATCAGACATATGTACCAGATTACAAGTGTAGCATCTGTGCAAAATGGATCTCCCATTGTTGTAAACAAACTACAATATAAATAAGAGCAATACACTCCTGTACATAAATATTCAAAAGATGTAGATGACAGTGCCTGAAAATGAAACTACTAATTTTATTTATTTATACTTGTGTCCCACAATTATCCAAAGATGAGTTTCAGTTCAATGTGGCTTATGTTGAACAGTTGTTAGAGATTATATTGATTCAATTACATTTACAAGGTAGTATGATGCTTTGTTTTACAGTGGTTGACAAGTTAACTGTTAGGTCTTAGTTCATTTCTTAAATGAAAAGATGCGTTAGTTAGAGGCTGTGTTGTTCCAGAATGATTAGTGCATAGTTTACTCATAGAATTTCCTGAAGAGGTAAGTCTTTAGGTATTTTCTGAACTGGAGGTAGTTCTTGATGCTTGTTATGACTATGGGAATTGAGTTCAACCATTTTGAGCCCAGGTAGCTAAATCCCGCCTTGTAGGTGGACTTGTATAGTATGTTTTTGCAGTTGGGCAGGTGAAGGAGTAGGCAATCTCTCTGGTTCCTAGGTTTGCATTAATTGGTGATAGTTTGATCATGTGTAGCATGTAGTCCGGTGACATGCCAAACAGTATTTTGATTGTGCTGGTTTTGAAAAATAGTCTGGCCTTGATCGGGAGCCAATGTAGCATTATGAATAGTGGGGTTGACTTTTTGAATATCAATCTCACTGCTGTGTTTTGGATGGTCTTAGTAGGTTTTCTTTGCAGCCTACATATGCTGCATTACAGTAGTCTAGTTGGGACAATATCAGCATCTGTACTATAAGGCGGAATGACTGAGGAAATAGTCTCTGATTCTTCTCAGTTTCCATAGTGTTTTGAAGCTTTTTGACATGATTGCAGCAGCTTGGTCTCCTAGGGTCACATGTTTGTCGAGAATGATTCCTAGTATTTTTATTTGTTTTGATTGTGTAAGATTGTTAACCTATTATGTGGTTTTGGTAAGTAGTGAGATTGTGCTGGCTGGATAAAACCAGGAGTTTGGTTTTGTCTCTGTTCAGTTTAAGTTTGACAGTTGTGGCCCAGTTTTCCTAAGGTCGAGTCCTTTTTTTGGCCTTATCCAGTATCTCTATGATAATGTTGCTGTAAGGTATGTAGATGGTGACATTGTCTGCCTATATGAATGGGTTTAAAACCATTTTTTCCAGTTTTTTGCCAAGTGGAGCCATCAGGACATTGAATAATATTGGTGATATTGGGGAATCCAAAGGGACCCCGCATTCAGGAATCCAGGAGGCTGAAAATTCATTGGACATCTTGACAAGGTAGGACCTAGTTCTTAGAAAACCATTGAACGCGGCTGCTACTGTTCCAGTTATTCCTATGTTTTCGAGCAGGGTCATTAGCATTGTGTGATCTGGTAGGTCAAAGGCACTTGACATATTGAATTGTAGTAGTAGTAGTATTGACTGGCCTTGGCTTATTATTCTTCTGATTTTTGTGATCAGGGTGGTTATGACTGTTTCAGTGCTTATAGCATGGTTTGAAGCCTTTTGAGAGCTGTGAAGGACTGAGTAGTGCGTTAGGTATTCCATTAATTTTTGTACTCCTAGTCCATCCATTGTTTTTGTCACCAGTGGTATTGATGCCACTAGTCTGTAACTAGTGAGTTCACTGATCTTTCTGGTGGCATCTTTAGGGATTGGAGTGAGTATAATGTTATCCTTGTCAGAAGGGAAATGGCTTTACGAGAACATGTATTCTATGTGTTTAGTTAAGCATTTTGTGAACTAATCTGGTGGGGTTTCCCATCATGTAGTTTGGGCAGCTGTCTATTAGGCAATTGGCATATGCATATTTTGTCAGTAGTGCTTTAACAGAGCTGGTTGTCGGTATCATAAAGGAGGAGCAGATTCTTTCTGCCTTGATGTGGTCCTTATTGATTTCATATTCCTGTAGGAAATCTATGAGTGGTGTCATCAATGCAATGTTTTGCATGGATCCAATGTTCTACCAATGGGGCAGTTTTAATTTGTCTCTTGATACAACTGCGGTGTTCGATAATCCTAACTTTAATTTTTCTATTTGTCTTACCAATGTATAGCATATTACAAGGGCACATAATGATGTGTACAACATTTTTGGAATTGCAATCACTATCAAACTTGAGTTTGTAACATTTACCCGAACTGGGATGTATGAAGAGGTCAAGTTGGAGTGAGTGGGCACAGACCGAGCAAGAATTCCAAGGTCTGTGACTACCATACTGCTGGGACGTATTACTTCGTAGTATTGGAAGGGTGGAAGGAACCAAATGATTCCTTAAATTAGGATTCTGAGAGAGGGCAAAAGTAGGGTAATATCTCTGAAGGGGGAGTGGGAGAAATCAATGAAAAATAATTGAGGAATGGTGAAAAATTAAAACAAAATAAAATACTGTCTCTTGGTAAAATCCTTGAATGGACATATTCTAAAATCATGTTGTACATGTATTTATTTATTTATTGGGATTTATTAACTGCCTTTATGAAGAGATTCACCCAAGGCAGTGTACAGTAGGTACAATTTAACATAAAACTTATAGGGCCTCTTTTAGAAAGCCGTGCTACTGATTCTTGGTGCGGCAAATGAGAGGAAGCCCATTCAATTCCTGTGGGCTTCCTCTCGTTTGCCATGTAGGAATCAGTAGCATGGCTTTGTAAAATAAGCCCATAATTTTGTTAACAGCATAACAATAGTAAAATAACCAAGAATAAACATAAATACAATAAGGGCCCTGTTTACTAAGCCATGCCAAGAATGACATAGTAACATAGTAGATGACGGCAGAAAAAGACCTGCACGGTCCATCTAGTCTGCCCACGATAAACTCATGTGTATACCTTACCTTGATTTGTACCTGTCTTTTTCAGGGCACAGACCATTTAAGTCTGTGCAGCAGTATTTCCTGCCTCCCAACCACCAGTCCCGCCTCCCATCACCGGCTCCGGCACAGACCCCGTATAAGTCTGCCCTCCCCCATCCTAGCCTCTCAACCACCAACCCCTCTTCCCCCCGCCACCCAATTTCAGCTAAGCTTCTGTGGATCCATTCCTTCTGCACAGGATTCCTTTATGCCTGTCCCACGCATGCTTGAATTCCGTTACCGTTTTCATCTCCACCACCTCCCGCGGGAGGGCATTCCAAGCGTTCACCACCCTCTCCGGGAAGAAATACTTCCTGACATCTTTCCTGAGTCTGCCCCCCTTCAATCTCATTTCATGTCCTCTCGTTCTACCGCCTTCCCCTCTCCGGAAAAGATTCGTTTGCGGATTAATACCTTTCAAATATTTGAACGTCTGTATCATATCACCCCTGTTCCTCCTTTCCTCCAGAAAGTGGGAAGGATTCCAAAAACCATATTTAGAGAATTGGTAAACTAAAACATTTGCAGAGAAATCTTAGATGGAACGTAGCCCCCATCTGAAGAACTCCAGGGCATAATAAAAGAAACTGCCTCTGATGTTTCTGGGACTCTAGGTATGTCAGGAAATGCATAGATTTTAATACCTTTAAATAGGTTTGTTTTCTTTTTAAAGTATTATCTAAGTAAAAAAAAATTTTAGCAGCGATGTTTTTCAAAGTGAACAACAAAGTTGCTATACCAGAATTATTACTCAAGGGAAAGACCAGGGAGTCTCTTCCCTACTGGCACCAAGGTCCCATTTGCCTTACTTGGAAGACAATTTTCCCTCTTACTTTCTGTTATCTGATCATCACTTAACTGTAGTACTTTCACAGAATACTATTTCACCAGGTCTTTAGGTGAGGTCTTGGTGTCACAGGGAAAATGAATCAATGTCAAGTTAATGCACCTTATAGTATCTGCCAACTATCATATCTTTCATAATAGCTACTCCATCTATTTGAATTAGACCCACAGTTTCCTCCATTCTTACCATTTTTCCAGCTTCAGCTTTAATCCCATAGTAATCATTCTCAAAATGTTTGCACCTGTCTCCAAGGTCCTTAACCTGAATAGATAAATTATATGCAACAATCAAATAAAACTCACACCAATCTATTCTCTATAATAAGAAGATTAATGAATAATAAGCACTTGGAGGAAAAAGCCTCAGTTGACCCTCTCCAATAACTTTCAATGGCATACGAAGGATCCAGTGTCTGTCATTGGCATAAAGAACCTCTAGTGCACTTTAGTCTCAAATTTCCTGCTCCATAATCAGTCATTGAAAGGGAAAATTGCTTAGCTTTCGTATTTTCTATTCCCCACCGCATGTCCGCATCAGTCCAACGGTGGCCAGCGTTGCACTTCCTGCATCAGGACGAGCAATATTGGCATCACGGGAACATTGTCTGAAATCATCAAGAGCGTGACTTTTACTCTAGCTATAAACTCATAAAAATAAAATAACAACACTTTTCATTATTCTTCTTCAAAAACTGAGGGAGCTGACTTCACAGGCTCTCTCACTCCTCAGTCTCTTCAATTGCTTGCCTACGCTCTCTTAAACATGACGTCATTTCCAAAACACCAATCAAGGAAAAGCTTTCACTTAACCCACCAATAATAATAATTTGTTTGAACTTCAATATAGAAGAGAAAAAAAAGTTCAAAAGAAATGTTGCCATTCTATCTTCACATTTAAACCTTTTGGACGGTGTAAGGGAGTTCAGTTAAATAACCAATGTTGTTCCATTTGTAACAAGCGGCATCTTCTATCATCTCCCCGATTTTGAGATGCTATCTGTTCTAAAACTGTACATTTTAATGATGCAAAACTGTGTTTCTCCTTCACACAGTGCATTGCTAAAGGGGACGTTTCTTTGCACGTGAGAATTGTACTTTTATGTTCCAGAAATCTCACTTTTAACATTCTTGAAGTCTGACCTATATATAATTTCTGACAAGGGCAGCAAATACACTATACCACAGATAATATACAGCTCATATTTGTTTTCAATTCAGAAAAAAATCTTATCATTCAAATAAATCAGACTGTTTCACCATAATACTACGTGTCCCAATTCTAATTCTGGTTCATGAGTATGACGGCAAATCTCTGATGGACACAACATTTCTTTAAAAAATTTTCCTCTACTGAAAGCTACTCTCAGTGTTATGTACCACAGGGTGCATTAACATTGCTATGTCTGAATTTGCCATTCAAATTGTGTCCAGTGTCATAACCGCTGGCCTTTCCTTGTCATCAGCAGCAGATGAATCCATTACGAATGGGTTGTGTCCACCTACCAGCAGGGGGAGATAGAGAACACTGAAAACCATAGTGCCTGTAGGACGGCTAGCTCCATCTGCCTCTCAGTATTTCTCTGTCTCCCAGCAGGGTTGGACGCAGCTTGTTCAGCTCCTTCAAGATTCTGCCTGGGGTGGCTCCTGTGCTTTTGCCAGTTGTAACAGGGGTGTTGTGGCTAAGTGGAGCCCACTTTAAAGGCACATAGGTTCGCCCTTTCCCTGCCTTACCCTCCCTCCTGTGTGGATGCAGGCATATAGGTTCGCCCTTTCCCTGCCTTTCCCACCCTCTTCTACCTCCGGAGTGCCACTGTAGCTGTTTGCCTTCAACTTTCCTCACAGAGTTAAAAAAAAAAACAAAAAAAAACCGAGCTTTTCAGCGCTGCTATTTCTGAGGTTTTTCCTGACTGTGCAGCGTGACTGGAGCTCATGGGCTCGGTCCTTGGCGGTAAGAGCGGTACTCAGCTCCTCCGTGGAGGGCCCGCGGACGGCGTTCCGATCAGAGTGATTTGGACGCGAAGCCACCATTTTGAATTTTATTCCGCCGTTTTTCGGCAATGGCTACTGAGGGAGTTAAGCGCTGTTCCCGTTGTGGCAAGCACAGATCAGCAGCGGGGCTCTGTAAAACGTGCTGTTTAGATGGTAGAGCCAGTACGAGCATGGCGAGCGATGATTCTTCCCGCTCGATGGAGCTGGCAGCAGGCGCCATCTTGGAAGCGCCGCATGGCTCGACCCCCCAATGTTGCGGAGGGGTCTGATAGCAGAGGGGTGTCTCGGGCCAAGGCTACCAGAAGAGCTCCGTTCCCCATGGCTCCTAATTCAGAGACGGGAGGTCAGGGTGAGTTTTTCTCCCCCGAGTTTGTGCTTATTTTACATAAAGCCTTCATGCTGAAAAGAGCTCTGCTGCAGGTGTCTGACACTGCGTTGCTACCTGGTCCCTCAACGACTGATGATGACCTGGGGCTGATGTCACACGTGGATGCCCCTGAGCGTTGGATGCACGCTAAGCATAGACGGGTAAATTCCCCATCGAAGAGTGGCGCACCCCCCTTTTCCCCCCGTGGTCGGGCTGTGGGGGACTCTGAGGGATCTGGCAGGCCTTCGTGGTCTGAAGAGCCAGAGGAAGGTGCCAGTTTGCCACTGGATGATCCCACTGCGGTTCAGATTTTCCACCGCGATGAGCTGCCAGCACTTATCTCTGATGCCTTACAGGCCCTCTCTATTGATGACTCTGTTCAAGGCAAGTACTAAGAAGCCTGCTTGTGCTTTTCCTTTGCATGACTCCATCCAAGAGCTTATTTCTGCTCAATGGGCTGACCCAGAGGGGCCCTTGAAAGTGGCCAGGGCGATGGGGCATCTTTACCCTCTGAGTGAGGAGCACTTGGCCTGTTTTGGGATGCCAAAGTCCCGTCCTTTTTCAGCAGACGGAGAGATCCTTGCTCGGCAGGGTTGGATGCCTTGGCTCAACCCTGGCCCCCGGGCCTCCTGTATGTGTTCCCTCCTTGGCCCTTAATAGGGCAACTCCTCCTGCGAATTCAGCTGCATCAAGGAGTGGTGACCCTCATTGTCCTGGATTGGCCCAGGCAGCCGTGGTATGCGGACCTCCGGCGGATGCTGGTGGAGGCTCTCCTTCCTTTGCCTCTGGTACCGAACCTGTTGACGCAGGTTCCATGGAGGATCCATGCCGCTTTGGTCTTATGGCATGGCTATTGAGAGGGCGCAATTGAGAGACAAGGGCTATTCTAACAAGGTCATCTCCTCTCTTTTGCAGGCTCGCAAGCGTTCCACTTCCATTACCTATGCTCGGATCTGGCGCCAGTTTGAGACTAGGTGTGTTTCTAAAGCGATCACACCCATGCAGGCTTCTGTCTCGCCGATCCTTGACTTTTTGCAGGATGGTATACAAAAAGGCTTGGCCTATAATTCCCTGCGTGTTCAAGTGGCAGCCTACGCATGTTTTTGGGGGAAGATCGCTGGCCTCTCCCTGGCTATGCACCCGGACATTGCATGGTTTCTTAGAGGGGTGCTTGGGCTTTGTCCTCCCGTGCGGGCCCCTTGTCCGGCTTGGAATCTGGGGCTAGTATTAAAGGCTCTTCAGTGTTTGCCCTTCGAGCCGCTGAAGCGAGCTTCGGAGAAGGATGTGACTCTAAAGACAGTCTTTTTGGTGGCCATTACATCGGCGAGACGGGTGTCTGAGCTCCAGGCGCTGTCCTGTCGAGACCCATTTCTGCAATTCTCAGAGTCCGGAGTAACGGTACGTACAGTGCCTTCCTTCCTGCCTAAGGTGGTTTCAACGTTTCATCTAAACCAGCCTATTTATCTGCCCTCCTTTACTAGGGAGGAGTTTCCGGAATCTTTTGGGCAGTTGCACCTTCTGGATGTGCGCAGGGCTCTGTTGCAGTGTCTACAGATGTCTAATACCTTCAGGACCTCTGACCACCTTTTTGTATTGTTGTCAGGTCCTCGCAGAGGGTCTCCAGCGTCTAAAGCCACTATAGCCTGTTGGCTTAAGGAAGCCATTTTTTCTGCATATCTGCTATCTGGCCGGCCTCCACCTGACGCCTTTAAGGCACATTCCACAAGAGCAATTTCTTCCTCTTGGGCTGAGATGGGAGCACTCTCTCTTCAAGAGATATCTAGTGCAGCTACTTGGGCTTCTAGGCTCTCTTTTGCCCGTCATTACAGGCTGGATGTGGCTGCAAGGAGGGACGCGCTTTTTGGAGCACAAGTGCTTGCGTGTGATGTGGCTTGTTCCCGCCCTATCTAGGGATTACTTTGATACATCCCATTCGTAATGGATTCATCTGCTGCTGATGACAAGGAAGGGAAAATTAGGTTCTTACCTTGGTAATTTTCTTTCCTTTAGTCACAGCAGATGAATCCACGATCCCTCCCTGATTGACTCTGTTTAGTGTTCAGTTTTTCCTGCAGACATGTTCCCTCATTGGGAGAAGTTGGAAAATAGTCTTCAGGATTTCTGTTCTACTACAGGAGGTTGAGTTCGTCCCTCCTTTGTGTTATTGCTCCTGTTCTGGGGCGTTCGTTCGCTGTGAGGAAAGTTCATTGTTATGCTACTTTGCGGTTTAACACTGCGTTGGAAGCTTCAAAATACTGAGAGGCAGATGGAGCTAGCCATCCTAAAGGCACTATGGTTTTCAGTGTTCTCTGTCTCCCTCTGCTGGTATGTGGACACAACCCATTCGTAATGGATTCATCTGCTGTGACTAAAGGAAAGAAAATTACCAAGGTAAGAACCTAATTTTCCCATTTCTCGGAGACTCTGAAAGTGATTCAGCAATTTCTCCCAAAAGTCTTACCTCCTTGCCGCCTTCTGCACTGTTGGGGATATGTTGAGAGACTGTCCCTCTCAGTTCATCTCGCACTTCTGCAGCTGCATCTTGCAATGCTAGAGTCTGCTGCTGACTCGGTGGCTGCACCGGAAGCTCTTCCAATATGCTTTGGTCACCATAAGTAGTTTACTAGCTGGTATGGTGAAGACCGAGCCTTTCTCATTCCAAGTACGTGCATAAATACAGCTGTTCTGTTTTGATCATATATATTCCACGTATTAGAAAAAAGGGAAAAAAGACTAAACGTCAGCCGGCGTGGCTAAACAGTAAGATAAAGGAAATCATTAGAGCCAAAAAACAATCCTTCAGAAAGTGGAGAAGAGAACCAACTGAAAGTAACAGGATAGATCATAAGGAATGCCAAGCCAAATGCAAAGCGGAGATAAGGAGGGCAAAAAAGGACTTTGAGAAGAAATTAGCGTTGGAAGCAAAAATACATAGTAAAAACTTTTTTAGATACATTAAAAGCAGGAAACCGGCCAAAGAGTCGGTTGGGCCGCTGGACGAAAATGGTGTTAAAGGGGCGATCAAGGAGGACAAAGCCGTAGCGGAGAAATTAAATGAATTCTTTGCTTCGGTCTTCACCGAGGAGGATTTGGGGGGGACACCGGTGCCGGAAAGAATATTTGAAGCGGGGGAGTCGGAGAAACTAAACAAATTCTCTGTAACCTTGGAGGATGTAATGGGTCAGTTCAGCAAGCTGAAGAGTAGTAAATCACCGGGACCTGATGGTATTCATCCCAGAGTATTAATAGAACTAAAAAATGAACTTGCGGAGCTACTGTTAGAAATATGCAATCTGTCCCTAAAATCGAGTGTAATACCGGAAGACTGGAGGGTAGCCAATGTTACTCCGATTTTTAAGAAAGGTTCCAGAGGAGATCCGGGAAATTATAGACCGGTGAGTCTGACGTCGGTGCCGGGCAAGATGGTGGAGGCTATTATTAAGAATAAAATTGCAGAGCATATACAAAAACATGGACTGATGAGACAAAGTCAGCACGGATTTAGTGAAGGGAAGTCTTGCCTCACCAATCTAATGCATTTTTTTGAGGGGGTAAGCAAACATGTGGACAATGGGGAGCCGGTTGATATTGTATATCTGGATTTTCAGAAGGCGTTTGACAAAGTGCCGCACGAAAGACTCCTGAAGAAATTGCAGAGTCATGGAATCGGAGGTAGGGTATTATTATGGATTAAGAACTGGTTGAAAGATAGGAAGCAGAGAGTAGGATTGCGTGGCCAGTATTCTCAGTGGAGGAGGGTAGTTAGTGGGGTCCCGCAGGGGTCTGTGCTGGGTCCGTTGCTTTTTAATGTATTTATAAATGACCTAGAGATGGGAATAACTAGTGAGGTAATTAAATTCGCCGATGACACAAAATTATTCAGGGTCGTCAAGTCGCAGGAGGAATGTGAACGATTACAGGAGGACCTTGCGAGACTGGGAGAATGGGCGTGCAAGTGGCAGATGAAGTTCAATGTTGACAAGTGCAAAGTGATGCATGTGGGTAAGAGGAACCCGAATTATAGCTACGTCTTGCAAGGTTCCGCGTTAGGAGTTACGGATCAAGAAAGGGATCTGGGTGTCGTCGTCGATGATACGCTGAAACCTTCTGCTCAGTGTGCTGCTGCGGCTAGGAAAGCGAATAGAATGTTGGGTGTTATTAAGAAGGGTATGGAGTCCAGGTGTGCGGATGTTATAATGCCGTTGTATCGCTCCATGGTGCGACCGCACCTGGAGTATTGTGTTCAGTACTGGTCTCCGTATCTCAAAAAAGATATAGTAGAATTGGAAAAGGTACAGCGAAGGGCGACGAAAATGATAGTGGGGATGGGACGACTTTCCTATGAAGAGAGGCTGAGAAGGCTAGGGCTTTTCAGCTTGGAGAAGAGACGGCTGAGGGGAGATATGATAGAAGTGTATAAAATAATGAGTGGAATGGATCGGGTGGATGTGAAGCGACTGTTCACGCTATCCAAAAATACTAGGACTAGAGGGCATGAGTTGAAGCTACAGTGTGGTAAATTTAAAACGAATCGGAGAAAATTTTTCTTCACCCAACGTGTAATTAGACTCTGGAATTCATTGCCGGAGAACGTGGTACGGGCGGTTAGCTTGACGGAGTTTAAAAAGGGGTTAGATAGATTCCTAAAGGACAAGTCCATAGACCGCTATTAAATGGACTTGGAATAATTTCGCATTTTTAGGTATAACTTGTCTGGAATGTTTTTACGTTTGGGGAGCGTGCCAGGTGCCCTTGACCTGGATTGGCCACTGTCGGTGACAGGATGCTGGGCTAGATGGACCTTTGGTCTTTCCCAGTATGGCACTACTTATGTACTTATGATATAATGGGTAGCTCTGGTGAATTCGAAAGAGAAGGGCGCCCAGCTTTCGACACAAATCTGGAGATGGGCGTCCTTCTCTCAGGGTCGCCCAAATCGGCATAATCGAAGCCAACTGCTTCCCGTCATGGGGACGACCGAAGTTCCCGGGGGTGTGTCGGAGGCATAGCGAAGGCAAGACTGGGGCATGCCTAACAGATGGGCGTCCTCAAGCGATAATGGAAAAAAGAAGGGGTCCCTGACGAACACTTGGCCCTTTTTTTTTTACGACTAAGCCACAAAAATGTGCCCTAAATGACCAGATGACCACCAGAGAGAATCGGGGATGACCTCCCCTGACTCCCCCAGTGGTCACTTCCCACCCCGAAAAAAACAACTTTAAAAACTTTTGTCTTTTTTTTTTTTTATAGAGTATGGGTGAAGGACCTCCTTCGCTATGCCTCCATCCCTGCGACGGCAGTTGAAGACGTACTTTGCTATTTATTTATTTAGATTTTGCTCACACCTTTTTTAGTAGTAGCTCAAGGTGACTTACATTCAGGTACACTGGATATTTCTATGCCTCTGTCCCTACAACGGGAGTTGAGGACGTCATCGTCCAAAATGTGGATGTTTGTGAGAAGGATGTCCATGCCTGGATGTTTCTGTGAGAAGGACGTCCATGCCTGCTATGCCTCCGACACCCCCTTTATTTGGATTTTGGATCACAAGTAGCAACAGTGGGATTTGAACCGGCCACCTCTGGATTGCAAGACCAGTGCTCTAACCACTAGGCCACTCCTCCACTTCTCCACACCACTCCACTCCTTTGAAATTTGGCCATCCCTTTGGGGGGGGCAGTATGCAGGTCCCTGGGGGGGAGGTATGTGTGTGTCAGCGGAGGCATAACGAAGGTGTGGACGTCCTTTTTTCAAACATTTTGGATGTCCTCAACTCCCCCCCCCCCCCCCCCACAGGGATGGCCGAATTTCAACCACATTTCAAGGGAGTGGAGGAGTGGCAGTGCCCCCTAGGGTGCCCGGTTGGTGTCCTGGCATGGCAAGGGGACCAGTTCACTATGAATGCTGGCTCCTCCCATGACCAAATGACTTGGATTTGGTAGTTTTTGAGATGGGTGTCCTCTGTTTCCATTATCGCCGAAAACTGGGGACGACTATCTCTAAGGTCGACCTAAATTTTGAGATTTGGGCGTCCCCGACCTTATTATCGAAACGAAAGATGGGACGCCCATCTTAGTTTCGATAATACGGGTTTCCCCGCCCCTTCGCGGGGACATCCTGCGAGGAAGCCCTCAGGAAAACTTGGGTGCCCCCGCCCCTCTGGGACATACTGTTTTCACTCAGTATGACACTTGGCCTTATTTTTCACATGTAAATAGTGGCATTTACATGTGCATATAATGATTTTAGAAAGCCACTATTTAGACTTGGCGATAGCCAGGATGTACAGATTTGAAGGGAGCATAGTTTGGATAGGCCCAAAATATAGACTTGCATTCCCCATTTTACAAGGGAAATACAATTGTATACCAAAGAGTTTCTACATCAGCTTTTGCACCTTCCCCAAGGTATTCACAAATTACCTACCTCCTACCCCTGACATCAAGGAACCACACCCCCAATCACTCATTACCCTTCCTTGACAGGCAAGACCCCCCAATCCCATCTTCTGACAGGCAAGGTCCCCCTCTCCTCCCCAATCCCATCTCCAATTTACCAGGGGTGTCTCTGGTGTCTAATCAGGGAGGGGGCAGGAGTGATTAAGAGCACTCAGCCTTATTTGGTAGCTTGATCTCTAGTGGTAGTACTGCCAGACTATTGTTAAAGGTTGACCAGTGCCATTTTGAACCCAGCAATCAATGGAGTAGGACCAACTCAGGATCACTCCTGCCTCCTACCAGACACCATGGAAACCTGCAATAAGAGCTGGGGGTACAATTGGGGAGAGTCTTCCCAGTAGAGGGGGGTCTCACTTGTTGGGGGAAGGGATCAGATGATGGGGTTCTTGTTAGGGGGAGGACTTATTAAAAAAAACCCCCTTTTTATACCACGCTAGCTGACAGAGCGGTATACAGGCTAAAACAACAAACAAGTAAGAAAAAGAACTCCATTGTAAGATAGGAAAGCAGAACATTCACACCAAGAATCATAAATGAAGAGGGGGGGGGGCAGGGTGGGGAGGCATTTTAATAAAAAAAAAAAAAAGGGGGGCAAGGGGGCTCTTGGTTGTTAGGGACAGTAATTTAGAAAAGCTGCAGCCATGCACATTTAGGAAGAGTGGGGCATTTTTTTTTTTCTCTCTCTCTCCATTTGCTGGCTTTAGAATCACTGCTCCACTGTGTGGGCCAGGTTCAGTATATGGCGCCCAGAATTAGGCGCTGTTAAGATCTGTGCTAAGAGCCAATTCTATAAAGGTCACTTAGAATAGCATTTGGCTCAGTTTACCATGCTTTGGGCGCGAGGACTTATGCCTGCTGAAACCCGGTGTAAATCCTCATGCCTGGTGGCAGTTGGGCACGCAAATCCAAGTATTCTAAAACATTACACTTAATTTATGGGAATGCCCCTCCCATGGCCATGGCTGTTTTTGAGTTATTCACTATGAAATATTAGGCTTGCATATTGTAGAATAGGACGTAGGGCAGCTAGACATGTACCTTCTAACTACTGCTAATTAAATGCCGATCAATTCCACTTAATTTCAATAATTGATAGTGCCTAATTGACTAATTAGTTTATGCGCATATCTGGGATCCACATCCAAATTTGGGTACCCAATGTTGAATGACCTATATAGAATTTGGGGGTAAGTACCATCAAATACCCTTAGATTTGTCTACATTCTTCTAGTATTTTACAGGGGGCTCTGCATCCACCAGAGCCTTTTTGTAAAATACTGGGAGGAATTGAGCACATCCTGACCTGGACATCTCGATTCCCATCTCGACATTCAGTGTAAAATGGGGCTTTTTATGTTCACTCTGCTTTACAGCACCAGAGAAGGACGAAGGGATAGTTAAAATATTAAGCAACAAAAAAATGAGGGGAGGGGGAAGGTTTGAACTTAAGATCCTCCCACTTGTCAAGAATGCCTAGTACTTGGATTGAAACCAGTTGGTTGCTAGGCAACGGGCTTCCAGGTGCAGCCACACCCATAAGAGGGAAGCTTGAAAACCTTAACCATAAACCAGGAGTTGGAGGTTGTTAGGCGCTGTCTTGAGGGCCATTGATGCTTTGCATCTGAGAAGCTCAGGATTCTGGTAATTATTTTTGCCTTGTTAAAGCATTAATGTTCATGTTTAATGCTGACAAGAAGCTGTATTTTTTTTTGTATTCTGATTTATTTGCTGTTTGTTCTGCTACTCATTGGCTGAGTTTTATTATGGTTGATATACCTATACCAGGAGCAGTGTTTGGCTGTTCATTCACCCACCCTTAGTCTAGTACACATAGCTCCAGTGCAACTTTTTAATCATTACAAAACAATTGAGAACAAGTTTGTTATGTTGTTGGGATATTCCTTTCTGACTGTATTTTAATAAAGGGAGAAAGCGGAAGAATTCCTTTGCTCAGTTCTGTGAAAAAGCCAGACGGTAGAAAGAGATGTAAAAGGGACTGAGAATGCACATCGTGAATTCCTGGCATTTCCTCAGGGTGGGCGAATCTGTCTAGTTTCTAAAAAATTAATGATTCCAGCATAATTTGCAAAACATTATATGGCTCATTAAAAACATATTGCCTCGGCCAAACCATGCTTCCCCCTGTTTCTAGAGATGTCAACCAGCCTTTCTTAACTCAGCGTCCGTGCTTAGAAAGGAATGCACTGGCAGAAATGTGATCACTGGCAAGGCGTTATTTATTGGTGGCTACCTTCTTTCATTTGTGGACAGTGAATGTGGTGACAGTGATTGAGAACTGAGAGACTGAAAAAGCTATTTTAAAAGGTTATTCCTAGGTCATGTCACTGGTCATGTTTGTGTAATTGAGAGAGCATGCAAATCTCCATTTTTAATCTAGGTTTAGTAGGCTTTAGCACAAGGCAGCTGCATGGTGTGGATAATTTGTCAAGTTATTTGAGAAACATCTGAACATTTCAGTGCCGAATATAGGATAAAAGTAGCCTGCAAGCCCATAGAGACTTGGTATGCTTGCTATACAAAATTAATACAGGATGTATAGTATTTACCATAATTATACAGTAATGCACTGAACTCTATGGGCCTGGATTCAAGGTTTATGCTTTTAACTTTGAGAGTTATGCTCTTAGGCACTCAGCCCTAGTAAATTTTCTAAGGTGCTTATTTTAGAAAGTCCTTTCATAATTTAGATGTCTGGCACAAAGTCTACCTGAAAAAAATGTGTATAACCCGATTTTGGGACTCCAGGATTCAAACATCTAAATTGACAGTATGTCCATCTGGCAAGAGGGTGTGGTGTGGGTGGAATTAGGACACAATGAGGGCGAGACACATACAGCTGTATGTGTATTTCCCATTTCAGAAGGGAAGTGCATGTCTATGGTCCCCAAGATCAATATCAGGAGTTAGATCTGCTCAGAGGGGAAGTCTATGGACCAAAGAATCAGTAAAACTGATTGTGATAGCTAGTGTATGGGATTGGTACCATGCACTAGCTTCACAACTGCTGATAGTGCAGTTGCATTTACCAAGGTGTCGCTATGTTCAACTGTGCTTCCTAGCAGTTGGCAGTATGGGAATGGTTCCAAAATACAGTATTGCTGACACCCCTGATCAGAACAGCACCCCCTACCCTGGACCTTCCAACCGTCCTCAGGACTCATCCAGGACTATGGTGACATAGTAGAACGGGGCAGGAGCAGTCTCCTCCAGTCCCTCCTCCTCCTCTGGCACTGGATGTCAAAATGGTGGTGCTGATCCCCCTAGCATTAGTCTTCAGTCTTCTGGCCTCTAAATTTCAAGGTCCCTAGGCACCCTCCCAGAGATTTTGATAAATTCAACAATAATGATCACCTCAATGTCAGACCTTCCAGAGCAATTCAGTAAAAATGCATAAATGTATATATTTTTAATATTAAACTTTATGTAGTATATACATAATGAGGACAATTTCTAAAAATCTATTTACCTGGGTAAATGGGTTATTTGGAAATTCCCACATTTTCTGGGTGTAAAAATACAGGTTGATGGTTCTTTTGAATGTGTGTGGCTGTCGGGACTGTTGCTTTGCTTTGACTGCAGCTACTCTTTGCTGCCCCCTTTGAAGTTGCTGGTCTAGGTGCCTTAAGTGCTGTTGTCATGCCTAATGGTTGGGCCAACCCTGAATATAAGAACATAAGAAAAGCCATGCTGAGTCAGACCAAGATCCATCAAGCCCAGCATCCTGTTTCTGACAATGGACATTCTGGGTTGCAAGATCCAAAGAACTAGATCAAGTTCCCATAATTTATTTTCAGGGATGATCATTGACTTTCCCAAGTCTGCCTGTCTAAATACTTTTTATGGATGTTTTCTCCAAGGACCTGTCCAGTCCTCTTTTGAATCCGCTGCATGGTCACCTTGGCCAAATCCTCTAGCAACGGATTCCACAGCCTAATTATGTGCTGTGTAAAATAATCTTTCTATGATTTTTTTTTTCAATCTACTGGTCAATAATGGACATACCTGTTGCCAAAAACTGAGTAGAAAGGAGAGATAAAACAGTGAGGAATAAAACCAAACAAAAGGTGTCCAATCCAGTTAGAAAAGTCATGTTCATCTATGGTAGTCTGTGGGAGAATGAAAAAAGGACTCGACATGGCTGTATTTCGGCAACCATGTTCTAAAAATTGTCACTAAGAAAACGTGATGAATTGTTAAAAACAGTCATGCCAGACTGCTGCACACAATTTGTGACTCCTTTTGCCGAAACATGGCCATACCAAGTCCTTTTGTCATTGTCCAGTGGATTACTGTAGATGAACATTATATTTATGCCTTTTGTGTGGTTTTATTCCTCACTGTTTTAGCGTTTTGCTGTTTGCATGGGGATTGCATTGTTCTTTTTTTTTTTCACATATACATCAGCAACTGAGTAACATCAGCTATCAGATCACTACATTTATGGTTCAAATCAAACCAAAGTAATGGTAAAAAGACATTATTGCAGAGAGTTCAGAGATTCCAAATTACCCAGTTCAAAGCTGGAGATTTTGGGATAGTCCTGAATTTGTTACCCACCCCAAATTCTTGCATTATGGGACTTTAAACTAGCACTGATTTCAATGGACATAATCAGGTACTACAAATCCCACATTGCTTTTTTGATGTAAGTTCAAAAACTGGACTGGCCAAAGGCTCTAGCCTGGAACTGGGTAACTTGGCATATCAGAGAGTTTCTTTAAGTGGCTTGATTTCTGCTTTTTGGTATTGACATAGTTTTACTCTGAAGCTGATGTGCTAACCTGGGAATTTTTTTGCAGGTTAGTGGCTCTTTATCTAATAGTTAACTGTGGGATGCAAATGAGTTCCTCTTTGCCATTATTGCAAAAAAATTAACACACATTCACAACCGTGTAAGGTGTGTTACATTTTATTTAAAAGCCCCCTTCACATGGCAGCAGCATGCTCTTTAAGAGCTGCTAAACCTGTGTCAGAGGTCTGCCCATGGGGCCTCACGATCTTGGTGGGGCAGTGACCCATGTAAACCCTCCAGCCCAGTGGTATGGCTAAGAGTGGCAAAAATGTTCCCTGCCACTAAGTTCTTCCCCATGCGGGAAGACCCACCCCTTGTAACCGAAAGGCAGGCTTACAATGGCCCTCCTTGACCCTAAGTTTATCCAGAGTTCAAAATCCAGAAGAGAGCATGAGTGAGCCCCACTGTAAAGGCTTTCCAGGAATCATACCCATGGCATTACAGGCTGAGCCCTGAAAAATATGACCAGAAGTGGCAGAAGAAGAAGCTTTCCCCTGGAGGAACCCATTAGACCAGCAGGAAGTATGTCTTATAAAGGGTAGTATATAAGGAAATCCAGCAAGACACTTCCTTGCTGGTTCAATAGTTTTTGGTGGGTGGCCTGACTTGCGTCTACTGCTATCCCAGCTCCTTGTGCTGCTTCAGTGCAAGTTCTTCTCGCTTCATGATTCCTGCTTTATCCTTGGTTCCAGCCTCATTACATAACATAAGAGTTACCATACTGTGTCAAACCAAGCTTCCATTTAGCCTAGAATCCTGTTCCCGTGGTTAGTCCAGATCATAAGTACCTGGCAGAGTCCCATAAAGTGGCAAGATTCCATGCTACTTAATCTCATGGATAAGCAGTGGCTTATAACCAGGTCTACCATAATAACGGTTTATGAATTTTTTTTCTCCAGGAATTTGTCCGAACCTTCCTTAAACCCAGTTACATTAACTGCTTTTGCCACTTGCTCGAACAATGAGTTCCAGAGCTCAACTATACGTTAAGGGAGGAATTCTATATATGGTGCCTTAAAAATTGGCACTGAAAAACCACGCGGTTAGCATGATTCTATAAACAACGCCTAAAGTTATGCGTAGTTTATAGAATATGGTCATGTGCTGTTCTTGTGATTAAAATGTAGGCACACCTATTAGGACACTTAAAGCCAGGTCTAAATATGCTTAAGTAAGACGCAGATCAGGTGTATTCTATACTAGTGTGCATAGTTTTTGAAAATACCCACAATCCACCATTCCACACCCATGGCCATGCCTCCTTTTTGACTGTGTGCATTAGAATATACATGCACTGCGTTATAGAATGTGCCTAGAAAGTTGTGCATGTAAATTCTAATTAAAGCCAGTTAGTGCCACTAATTGGTTAAGTACCAATTATCGGCACTGATCGGCTTGGTAATCA
Organism: Microcaecilia unicolor; assembly: GCF_901765095.1. Taxonomy (NCBI): domain Eukaryota; kingdom Metazoa; phylum Chordata; class Amphibia; order Gymnophiona; family Siphonopidae; genus Microcaecilia; species Microcaecilia unicolor. The sequence goes on along the minus strand of NC_044042.1, from coordinate 67,038,843 downwards.
ATTGAGTTGTGTGCCTAATTTGGCCATGCTGCCAAATTAGCACGTACAACTTAAGGTGCCATATATAGGCATTATGGTATTATCGGTTATATTCTCTGTTCCTTTCCTAATAATTCCTAAAATTTTGTTTGCTTGTTTGACTGCCACTATACACTGATCAGAAGATTTAAATGTATTGTCCATGATGACCCCTAAATCCTTTTCCTTAGTAGTGACTCCTAATGTGGAATCTATTATCATGCAGCTATAATGTGGATTATTTTTCCCCAATGTGCATCACTTTGCATATGTCCACATTATATTTTATCTGTCATTTCGGATACCCAGTCGTCCAGCCTCCCAAGGTCCTTCTGCAATTTCACACAGTCCGCGTACAATTTAACAATACAATTTAACAATTTTGAATAATTTTGGGTATTCAGCAAATTTGATATCTCTCTCATTGTTCCCATTTTCAGATCATTTTATACATATGTTAAAAAGCACAGGTCCCAGAACAGATCCTTGTGGCACATCACTTTTCACCTTTTTCCATTGAGAGAGTTGTTATTTTAATCCTACCTTCCCTACCTTCTGTTTTCTAGCTTGTAGCCAGTTCCCAATCTACAACAGAAGATTGCATCCTATCCCATGGCTTTTTAATTTTCCCAGGAATCTCTCACGGGGGAGTTTGTCAAAAGCTTTCTAAAATTCTAGATACAGTGCTTCAGCCAGCTCACCTTTATCCACATGTTTACTCATGCCTTCAAAAATGTTGCAAATTGGTGAGGCAAGACTTCCCTTGGATGAATCCATGTTGACTCTGTCCTATTATACCATGTTTGTCTATGTGTTCAGTAATTTTGTTCTTTATAGTAATTTATACCATTTTACTCAGCACTGACATCAGGCATCCTGGTCTGTAGTTTCCCAGATCACCCATGGAACCCTTTTTAAATATTAGTGTTATATTGGCCACCTTCCAGTCTTCAGGTACTGTGGATGATTTTAATGTCAGTTTACAGATTACCAATAGTAGATCTGCAATTTCATTTTTTAGTTCTTTCAGTACCCTGGGATATGTACTATCTGGTCCAAGTGATTTGCTGCTCTAATTTGTCAAGTTGTGTTATATCATCTTCGAGTTTCACTGAGATTTCTTTCAGTTCCTCCAGATCATCACTCTTAAACACCTTTTCTGGCACAGGTAGCTGCCTTACATCCTCCTCAGTAGAGACCAAAATAAAGAATTAATTTAGTCTCTCTGCTATGGCCTTGCCCTCCCCAAGTGCTCCTTTAACTCCTTGATGATCTAATGGTCCACCTGACTCCCGTATAGAGTCCCGTACTGTTTCTAATATACTTGAAAACATTTTGCTATGAATGTTTGCCACTACACCAAACTTCTTTTCAAATTTGGTTTTAGTCTTTATCATTGCCTTGCATCTAACTTGCCAGTGCTTATGCGGCTTTCTGTTTTCTTCATTGGAATCCTTTTTCCATTTTTTGCAAGATGTTCTTTTGGCTCTAATGGCCTCTTTCAGCTCAACTTTTAACTTTGCCAGCTGTCATTTTACTTTCCTACCACAGAATACAACTGGTCTGGGCTTCCAAGATGTTTTTTTTTTTTTTAAACAACATCCATGCCTGATTTAAGTCTTAACATTTGCAGCTGTGCCTTTTAGCTTTAAAAAAAACCCCAAACCATTTTCCTCATTTTATCATAAATGCCCTTTTGAAAATTAAATGCTGTTGATTTCTTTTGTATCTGCAATCTGGTTATCTCAACTTTTATCATGTTATGATCACTATTGCTAGTTGGCCCCAAAATTGTTACCTCTCACACCAAGTCCTGCATTCCACCAAGGATCAGATTTGAAATAGATTCTCCTCTTGTCAGTGCCTGAACCACCTGCTCCATGAAGAAGTCATTTATTTCATCTAGTAACTTTACCTCTGTACCATTTCTTGATGTGACATTTATCTAGTCAATATTGGTGTATTTGGAAAAATAATCTATTTTGGTTGCTTTACTTCTCTCTATCCTTCTCTTTCCTATTTTAGATGTCTCTCTTTTCTGTTTCTTTTCTTGTTTGTAAAACTGCCTCATTCTGTCTTGGAAAGGTGTGGTATATTAAGCACATTAAACTATAAACATATCAGTGCTCTTCAATGCAAGGTCCATGGGTGACTGGTGCCCCATAGGGACCTTTGTTGCAACCCCAGCCAGTATTCTAATTTTTGGAGGTTTTTTTTTTTTTTAGGCTGGATTCAGGCTGATGGCTGTGGCTAAAGCGCCTCTTCCCCAGTCCAGTTTGGTCTCTCTCCACCCCCCTACCCCCTTACAAGTCTGGCAGCTCTCCCTACCTCCCTCTGGTTCTGTCAATGCACCCTTTTCTGTGCCCCCTCATATCTCCCTGAACCTTATTTTAAAAATATTTCTATCCTCTCCAGCACATACCTGTTGTCCCTGGGGAGTCCAGTGGGGGACAGGAGTGATCCCTGGCGGCTACTGACCAGCGTTACCTTTTTCATAATAGTACTGCTTGAGGTGTACGTAACTTTCAGTGAATAACAACTTGCAACGGTTAATGCAAGCTGTAAAATTCATTTTGCATGCTTTGAATCCCATTATTCATTCATTGTAAAATAAAATAAAATCCCACTTTAAGCTATGTTAGTGCCAAATAATGCACTTTATTGCCTTAAAAGCAACTTAGCAAATAGACCCCTATGCTTGTAAATCAAAGTGAACTTCTATGAGAAGGTTGTGATTAATAAATTGAAATCAATTAATGAAACCATGTTCAATAGAACATCCTACATGGACAGCTTGAGCATTTGTGTCTTATTCTATTCTCTCCTTCATCCTGCTTTCTATTTTATTTCTTACCATATTTGTGTGAGAAGAATTTCAAGCTGTGAACAGTTTAGGATTAGCAGTTCTGCTATAGCTGCTTCACTGCATACAAACAATGCTTAAGGACAGTCAAGGACACTGCTTTAGCAATGGTGTAATATGCATATAGGCCCATCTTAGAAATGAAGGAAAATGCCACAGTATGAACACTTAGTACTGAATCTATCAGAGATAATATGGGGGGAGATTTTCCCCTCATCTCATTCCTTTGTTTTTTTTTAATTTTGTACTCTTTTCGGGTCATTATTCAACCTGCCAACCTGACTATACTGAATTATTGGTACTAATTTGATGATGAAACTTCTCAAAATTGATCTAGGTAATCATCTACTGCTGAGTTGAAGTAGTGTCTGTACTGTTCAGAGCATCCGAGGAAGGAAGGCCCAGCCACTGTTCTACCAGCATTTTGCTGGGGTACATGTGTAAGGGGATCTGGACAGAACCACAGTCTGTGGTTCCCGGCCAATGGCTGTCACTGCAATTGTTGGACTAGATGGACAATTATAAAATGAGGGGTTATCAATAGAAATCAAACAAAATAAAACATGGAAAAGAAAATAAGATACCTTTTTTATTGGACATAACTTAATACATTTCTTGATTAACTTTCCTTCGAAAGCTAATCAAGAAATGTATTAAGTTATGTCCAATAAAAAAGGTATCATCTTATTTTCTTTTCCATGTTTTTTGTTTGATTTCTATTGATAACCTTTAAGAGTGGACTAACATGGCTATCACACCTCTCTACTTAAAATGAGGGGGAAACTCTGAAATGAAGGCTTATAGCTCCAAAGCCCAATAGAGGCCAGTTCTGATTGAAGCCCAAAGCATATAGAGGTTGCCAAGTTAACAAAATACTGTCTAGATTTAAAAGAAAAAAAAAACAACTGGCTGGATGTCCTCCAGGATAGATTTAAAAAACCAATTGGCTGGATGTCCTCCAGGATAGATTTGGGGACCATTAGTCTATCCTACACAACCTTCATGAATTCCTACTTCAGGTGTGTTAACAGTTTTGTGCCTTTTAAACAAACATCTTAAGAGGAATGTTCTTGAAGGAAACAGAACTGCTGTGTTATGGCCTGCCTCTTTACAGTAGACCTAAACAAACCAGCCATTACGCAGAAGTCTCATTTGAGAAATTGAGACCCCTAAGCCTCCTTGAAATTTGATAAAATCACGAAGTGTTCTGTGCCTCTAGTAACTTTAGCAATTTTCCAAGTAACAGGGTAAGGATAGGAACAGTTGAATACCATTTTGGTTGGAGGGGTCAAACAAACCAATCTCTGGTCCCATCCCCAAGCTCTCTAGTTGCTGATGCTGGGTTGAGCAAAATATTGGTCAGACCACAGTGACCCACCCAGTCTGCTGCCTATGCAGGTTATTTATATAGAAAGGACTATCCCTTCTTAAAATATTAATTGAAGCATGAAGCTGAGTGGGGAAAAAAATTGTCGGCAGCAGAATAAAAAGAAGTATTATATATGCAGTTTCAGTGGACTATAATAAAGCTGTGTGGTTATCATGTTAGACAATGTAGAGGCATAAAAATAAAGGTCAACAAACAAGTTGTGAGTTAAATGTTTATAAATGCAATGTTTTTCTGCTGAACTATGATAAATGATTGGTGGTTCCCCGAGGTGAATGTACTGCACTGCTAGGTCATTAATCAAATATATGTATCATAGTGAAGTGTGTATTATACTCATTCTGAACTTTTACCCCATATTTGCAGGAGGCTATGTTTCCTTCTTTTCTGCCTCAGCTGTTCTGCTGACAGATAAAAAGACACAGATGCTTTTTGGGATTGATAATTGTTCAAGTTGTAGAAGTAAAGTAATGTTAAAAGAAATCACCATGGTCACATTGTTTTAAATCAAAAGCAAGAGCACTTATCCTGTATTACCAACAAAACATAATACAGGGTAAATGCAAGGAGCGTGCCCAGCATCTGCCTTGCTTGTACCATACAGGGCATTGACCACATCCACCCCAGTCAGAGCTCCCATATCTCCAAAAGCTGTGGTGGTGCATCCCCGCCCCTCCCCAGCAGGTTCAAAGCCTCATCCCATCCCGTACCAAAAGTTCCAGTCCCCCTCCCACCCCTCCCTACAATGTCCACAATGTCCAATACCCCCTCTTGGCACCCTCATAATGGCAGATTCCCCTCCTGAGCCCCCCACAAAATCCGTTCCCACTCTCAACTCCCCCTCCCCCACAGTGATGATCAGTCCCCCTTCAGGACTTCTCCATTCAGTGTCAATCTGCCCCACTACAAATCCCATCCCTGGCTACAACAGTGGTGGTCACACACAGCCCTATCCTCTTCCCCCCCCCCCCCAAATCCCCACCCCCAACTCAGTAGGACCAATCTGGGGCCATGGCAGTAGTCATTTCAGGATGTTACAGGGACATGATAAATTATTTGCAAGTCTGCAGTGTCCAAGAGAGATCTTATTGAGCGAATTTGATGAAGTGCCAGATAGCAGCACCTCATGATTACGGAGATGTGAGACTAGAAGCAAAGTTCATGATCAGTGATACCAGCCTAAGTATTTGAAAGACTCAACTAAAATGATTGGGGAGGTCGATAGAAGATGGGACACATTGGATGAATTAAGCAATTAGAAAACCAGAAAGCAACTGATTTGGAGGGATTCAGAACTAAGCGATTATTAGCAAGCCAGGATTCAATACGAGTAAGACAGTTTTGGAGAGAGTGAATATCTGGATTAGATGAATCTGTGTGGTATAGCAGCAGGATGTCATCCACGTAATAACATGGGCTAATCCCAAGTAACTGGACAATGGTGACTAGTGGACTTAAAAATATGTTGAAGAGCAGGGGTGATAACACAGATCCTTCTGGAACACCACAAATGATTGTGTACAGACAAAAAAAAGACTCCTGAAATATAACTTATAAAGAAAAGATTTAAACCAGTTAAGGATGTAATCGGAGATTCCAATGTCCACAAGCCTTGATAGAAGGAGGTCATGGTTGACCAAATCAAAAGCAGCACTAAGGTCGAAGGAAACTGCTGTTACCATGTTACCCTGATTGAAAGCACTGTGAATCAAGTTGACTAACATGGTTTCTGTGCTAAAACCTGCTCTGAACCTGGACTGATGGGTGTGCAAGACCAGCTTGTTCTCAACATACTGAGCGAACTGTAAAATACCAAACAAGCAAACAAACAAACAGTTTTTCAAGAGTCTGAGAGAGAGAGGTCAAATTAGGGGCAGGATGGTAATTTGCATTGTCCTAAGGACAGATATTAGATTTCTTAAAAAGAGGAGGAACACAAGCCTGCTTCCAGACATCTTGGAAAATCTCTGTTGCTAATATGGTAGTAAAAATCTGCAGATTCCTTGTCATCAAGCAGATGAAGCCATTACATATGGGTTGTGTCCATCAACCAGCAGGGGGAGATAGAGAGCACTCAACTTTTCACAGTGCCTCATGGCCAGCCAGCTCTGCCTCTTCAGTATTCTCTATCTCCCCAAGCAGGGTGGCTGCAGCTTCTTCGAGCTCCATCAAAAATCTGCCTGGGGGTGGCTCCTGGCTTGCCAGTTGTTAGCCGGGGTGTTAGAGGCTATAGCAGCTTCACTTTGAAGGCACATAGGTTAGCCCTTTCCCTGCCTTACCCATGCCCCCGTGGATGTGGACATATTAGCTTGCTTTTCCCTGTCCTTTCCCACTCAGTGGATGCAGGCACATTGGTTCGCCTTTCCCTGCCTTTCCCACTCATCTGAGCCTCCGGAGTTCTTATTACCTCTGCTTTCCTCACAGCGTTAAAAAAAAAAAAAAAAAAAGGAACACAGGTTTTCCTTTGATTCTTCTATGGGACTGGAGCTGTGATACTCGGTCTGGTGAGGTAAGAGTGTTTTCTAACTCATCCGGGGTGGGCCTGCGATCGGGGTGCTTTTGGCACGAAACCGCCATTTTGAATTATCCCGCCATTTTCGTCGATGGCTGCAGAGAATGTAAAGCGCTGTTCCCGGTGTGGCAAGCGTAAATCAGCAGCGGGGCTCTGTAAATTGTGCTGTAAAGGTGTAAGAGCCGGCCCGAGCATGGCGAGCGATGATTCTTCCCGCTCAGAGCTGGCAGCGGATGCCATTTGAATTCTCCGCATGGCGCGGCCCTCCGTAGAGATGGAGAGCCCTGAGCCCGGGGGGGGGGGGGGGACCTCGAATTGAGGCTATTCAGGGAGCGGCTATCCCCGGACAGGATCTGGGTGCCCAGGGCGAGTTTTTCTCCCCTGATTTTGTGTTGTTATTGCATAAAGCATACATGCTGAAAAGAGCTCTCCCTCAAGGGTCGTCTGAGGCCCCTTCTATTGTCCCCCCCCCCCCCCCCCCGGTGGATTCTGGCCTGGGACTGCCCGCTGAGGCTATTTTCCCTGATAATTGGCATAAAGAAAAGTGTAGAAGGGTTAATTCCCCTTCAGATTGTGGTGCACCTCCTTCCCCCCCCCCCCCCGTGGTCGGGCTGTGAGGATTCGGAGAGTTCTGGCAGGCCTTCGTGGTCTGAGGAGCCACAGTCAGGTGCAGAATTACCACAGGATCTGGATGATCCCTCCACAGTGAGCATTTTCCACCGTGATGAGCTGCCAGCACTTATTTCAGATGCCCTACAGGTCCTTTCTATTGAAGAGCCTGACAGTGGCACGGCCTCCTCTGTGAATCCTAGGATGGCTAGTACCAAAAAGCCTGCTCGAGCCTTTCCTTTGCATGACTCCATCCAAGAGCTTATTTCCGCTCAGTGGGCTGACCCCGAGGGACCTTTGAAAGTTTCCAGGGCTATGGGGCAATTATACCCTCTGCGTGAGGAGCATTTGGCTCGCTTTGCAATGCCTAAAGTAGATGCCCTAGTCACTGTGGTGACAAAGAGAACTACCCTCCCTGTGGAAGGAGGAGTTGCCCTGAAGGATATACAAGACCGTAGGCTGGAAGCAGCACTTAAACGGTCCTTTGAAATTGCAGGTCTTACTGTTCGGGCATCTGCATGCAGTTGTTATGCTGCTACCTGCCTGGCGTGGTTGCAACAGGCAGTGAAACAGCCCGGAGATGGAGCGGAGCCCTTCTCGGATGTGGCTCCGCGGCTGGAGTCGGCCTTGTCCTTTTTGGCTGATGCCCTTTATGATATTGTCAGAGCTTCGGCTAAACAAATGGCAGTAGCAGTGGCGGCTCGCCGTCTTATTTGGCTACGACATTGGGCAGCGGACATGGCCTCTAAGCAAAGGTTGGTGAAGTTGCCCTTTCAAGGTCTTCTCCTATTTGGTGAGGAGTTGGAAAAAAAAATTGTTAAAGGCCTGGGAGATCCTAAACCCCAGCGCTTGCCCGAAGATAGGACGAGGCCTTCCTCCAAGGGCCAGGCGGTCCACTCCTCTTATAGACCTCGCTTCCGTGAAGCTAGAAGGTACCGCGTTCTGTTGGGTTCACTTCTCGTGCCCGTTTTTCAGCAGAGGAACTCCTTTCGCTCGGACAAGCGTTCCGCAGCCACCGGCTCTAGGCCTGGAGTTCAGGGGCAACCCTCTCAATGATGGTGCGCCGGCTCACTCCTTGCTTCCTTTCATCGGAGGACGTCTTTCCCCCTTTGCCGAGGAATGGGCCAATATTTCATCAGATCAGTGGGTTCTGGACCTGATCAGAGATGGCTACAGAATAGAATTCAACGCCCAGTAAGAGACGTGTTTGTGGAGTCCTGATGCGGTTCTGCCGCCAAATGGGCGGCGGTAGAGGAGACTTTGCAAGGTCTGATTCAGTTAGGGGCCGTGTCCCCGGTACCTCCCGCCAAACACGGCTACGGCCGATATTCCATCTACTTTGTGGTGCTGCGAAAAAGTGGGTCTTTTCGCCCTATTCTGGACTTAAAAGAATTAAACAAGTCCCTGAGAGTGCGGCATTTCCACATGGAAACCCTGCGCTCCGTCATTGTTGCGGTACAGCCAGGAGAGTTTCTCACGTCTCTAGACCTGAAAGAAGCTTACTTGCACATACCAATTTGGCCCCCGCACCAGACGTTTCTAAGGTTTGCGGTGTTGGGAAAACATTTCCAGTTCCAGGCCTTGCCTTTTGGCCTTGCCATAGCTCCCCGAACCTTTTCAATGGTAATGGTGGTAGTAGCTGCTTTGCTCAGGCGAGATGGTATCAGGGTTCACCCGTACCTAGACGACTGGCTCATCAGAGCAGACTCTGTAACAGAGAGCTATCAAGCTACAGCCAGAGTGGTCTTAGTACTTCAATCTCAAGGCCGGGTTGTCAATATGGCCAAAAGTCACCTGACCCCCTCACAATCTCTAGAATATTTGGGGGCCAGGTTCGACGCAGACTCGGGCTATGTATACCTACCCGAGCTAAGGCGGTGCAAGCTTCAGAATCGGGTCCGTCTGCTCCTGAGGATGCCCCGCCCGCGAGCTTGGGACATTGTCCAGCTGCTGGGATCGATGACAGCCACATTGGAAGTGGTGCCCTGTGCGAGAGCGCACCTGAGACCTCTACAGTATTCCCTACTTCAAAGATGGTCTCCAGTTTCTCAGGATTATCAATGCAGATTTTCTTGGCTCCCTGCAGCCCGACTCAGCATGGAGTTGTGGCTCTCAGACAGCATGCTGCGGCGAGGAATGCCGCTGGCGCTCCCCGATTGGTGTCTAGTAGTAACAGATGCCAGCCTGAAGGGCTGGGGCTCACATTGCAAGGGGAAGCATGCCCAGGGTCTATGGACACCCGAGGAGTCGGAGTGGTCCATCAACCGCCTGGAGTTGAAAGCGGTGTTTCAGGCGCTTCTGGCCTTTCAAGTGACCCTGGAAGGATTGGCTGTCAGAGTGATGTCGGACAACACGACAGCAGTGGCCTACATAAATCGACAAGGCGGCACTCAGTGCAGAGCACTGGCCGCGCAGGCCGAACAGATTTGCCACTGGGCCGAGATGCATCTTCAGTTTCTGTCGGCAGCTCACATTGCAGGTCAGAGCAACGTGCAAGCCGATTATCTAAGCAGGCATCAGATCGATCCAGCAGAATGGGAACTAGCAGACGAAGTATTCCTGCAGATATGTGCCAAATGGGGCAAGCCCGTGATGGATCTTATGGCGACAAGTTCAAATGCCAAAGTCCCGTGCTTCTTCAGCAGACGGAGAGATCCTAGCTCGGCAGGGTTGGATGCCTTGACTCAGCCCTGGCCTCCGGGCCTACTATATGTGTTCCCTCAGTGGCCCTTGATAGGGCGCATGCTCCTGCGGATTCGGCTGCACCCAGGAGAAGTGGTCCTCATCGCCCCGGATTGGCCCAGGAGGCCTTGGTATGCGGACCTCAGACAGATGCTAGTGGAGGCTCCCCTTCCTTTACCTCTGGTACTGAACCTGTTGTCACAGGGCCCGGTAGCCATGGAGGACGCCTGCCACTTTGGTCTTATGGCATGGCGATTGAGAGGGCGCAATTGAGGGACAAAGGCTATTCAAACACAGTCATTTCCACTCTCCTGCAGGCCCGCAAGTGTTCCACTTCCGTGGCTTATGCCAGGATTTGGCGCCAGTTTGAGTCTTGGTGTGCTTCAAAAGCGATCACACCCATGCGGGCTCCTGTCTCGCCGATTCTGGACTTTTTGCAAGATGGTGTACAAATAGGCTTGGCCTATAATTCTCTTCGGGTGCAAGTGGCAGCATTGGCCTCCCTTCGTGGTAAGGTTGAAGGCGTGTCTTTAGCTGCTCATCCAGATGTGGCACAGTTTCTTAGTGGGGTGCTTCGGCTCCGGCCTTCCGTGCGAGCACCCTGTCCAGCTTGGAACCTGGGTCTAGTTTTGAAGGCCCTGAAGGCTTCTCCTTTTGAGGTGCTTCGGCGAGCATCGGAGAAAGATTTGACACTAAAGGCCGCTTTTCTTGTGGCCATTACTTCGGCGAGATGGGTTTCAGAGCTCCAGGCGCTGTCCTGTAGAGACCCATTTCTGCAATTCTCAGAGTCCGGGGTCACGGTTCGGACCGTGCCTTCCTTCATGCCTAAGGTGGTTTCAGCATTTCACCTAAACCAGCCTATTTTCTTGCCCTCCTTTGATAAGGACGACTTTCCAGAATTTTTTGGGCAGTTGCACCTGTTGGATGTGCGCAGGACTCTGCTGCAGTATCTGCGAGTTACTATCTCTTTCAGGATCTATGATCATTTGTTTGTTTTGCTATCAGGTCTTCGCAGAGGGTCTCCAGCGTCTAAAGCCACTATTGCCCGCTGGCTCAAAGAAACTATCTTTTCAGCTTATCTGCTTGCCGGCTGGTCTCCGCCTGTAGTCTTTAAGGCGCATTCTACCAGAGCGATTTCTTCCTCTTGGGCTGAAACTGGAGCACTCTCTCGTCAAGAGATATGCAGTGCAGCAACATGGGCTTCTAAGCTCTCTTTTGCCCGACATTACAGGCTGGATGTGGCTGCTAGGAGGGATGCGCGTTTTGGAGCACAAGTGCTAGCGCATGGTGTGACCTGTTCCCACCCTATATAGGGATTGCTTTGTTACATCCCATATGTAATGGCTTCATCTGCTTGATGACAAGGAAGGGAAAATTAGGTTCTTACCTTGGTAATTTTCTTTTCTTTAGTCATAGCAGATGAAGCCATGAGCCCTCCCTGTATGATTGTCTTTATGCTGTGAATCTGTTTCAGGTTCTGTTCTTGTTTCCTGAAGTTCCTTCCTTGGGAGAAAGTTGGAAAACAGTCTTCAGGATTCATGTTCACTTATAGGAGGATAGTCCATTCCCTCCAGTTTATGTTTTGGAGGATGAGTTTATTCCCTCCAGGAGGTTGCGTGTATCCCCTCCAGTTATACAATAAGGAGGACGAGTTTATTCCCTCCAGTAGGATGTGTTCATTCCCTCCTTTTGAGTTCAAGCCCTTGTTAAGGGGCCATCGTTCGCTGTGAGGAAAGTTCATGTTATTCCCATTGCGGTTTGCCATACTGCTTTGGAAGCTTCAAATACTGAAGAGGCAGTGGAGCTGGCTGGCCATGAGGCACTGTGAAAAGTTGAGTGCTCTCTATCTCCCCCTGCTGGTTGATGGACACAACCCATACGTAATGGCTTCACCTGCTATGACTAAAGGAAAGAAAATTACCAAGGTAAGAACCTAATTTTCCCTTCTCTTTTATTTGTATTATTTTTCTTTTATAGTATACCTCTTTATTTTCCTCCTCTTTCTTCATAATGTTCAGTTTTGATTCACGGTAATTTTTGTTTGCTTCAGTTTTTATTATGAAAGATGTGATGTTCTTTTCTTGATTTTGTTATGGAAAAGCTTATTAAAAATAAATATTTGAAAGGTATTAATGAAGAAATAAAGCTTTTTTTTTTAAAGGTGGGGAAACTGTAAAATCAAAGAACATGAAATAAAGCTGCAAGGAAATAAGAGCAACATCAGGAAATAATTTTGCATGGAAAGGGTGATGAATGCACAGAATGCCTTTCCAGTGGAGGTGGTGGAGTCAAATACAATGACAAAATTCTAAAAAGCGTGGGATAAACACAGAGGATCGCTATATAGCAAAATTATGGAAACAAAGTAAAACTTAAATGACTGTCGCACTTCAAAAAAGCGGACAGTGCTGTAACCTGCACGGAGCAGCAGGAACATCCGTAGCCACCTTACTGTGCAGACTGGATGGACCATACTGGTATTTATGTGCTGTTAGATGTTTGGGATCCAACACTGAATACGGCTGGTGCTGGCATCGTTGCCGGCTCTCTATCAACTCCATCCCTGGACTGCCCTGTCACTAACTAGACAGTGTGCAGCACTGCCCTGTTAATGGCCAAATATCCCCTTCCTGCTCACTGATCAGAACGTAAGCTGGCAGGAGATTCTCCTTCCTGCTTAAAACCCTTTGTATATATGCCCCTATGTTACAACATTACTATTAACCAATTGACAATTTTTTATGTTTCAACAATTTTTTATTGATGACATCCGAAAATCACAGACACAATTCAATTCTGCAGAAACATTCGGTGCAATAATAATCCAACACATTGCTCAGCAAATATCTATCACCAATATATTGACAATTTTTAAGTGCAAGTTAAATAAAGTAATGGTTTTGGTTAAAGAAGCAACTGTTTCTCCCTCTATCCTTGGCTGTGTCTTTACTGTAAGGTAATTAGCAAAGGGAAGGTAAAGCCACAGCAGACTCTGAAGTGAACTCCGAGTATATGTTGCACCACTACATATGGAAAAAATGATCCTCAAAGTCCACAATCTCTCCAACACAAGAGAGAATGACTTGTGCACCTAGAATTTACCCTAGAATTCTGTTTTGGTGTGCCTTTATTGGGGACAGCTACACAGTTCACTTCCTAGAATGAATTGGGACCTTGAAAACTACTCTAAGAATGCTATACACTTACATCTCCTCTTCAGGGAACAAAAGTTTTCTGGGTTAAAATATATGCATGTGTTTGAATTTTCCAAAGTGTACATCAGTTCTTCGCTGTTATGATTGGGGTCTGAACCCCTCTCAAACTTACCTCTTTCCTGGGGGTCAGCTTCTTAGCTGGCTTCTGTTTCTTTTCTCTGTCCTTTCTGAGCTGGCTCTGTCTCTCTGTGCTGGCAGCTTCCAGCAGCATGGGGTTAATTGTCTCACTTCACTACAGCTGTGTGTGTGTTGCCTGAGTTGCTCTAACTCTCTTTGGGTGTACTGGCTTCAAGTGTTTCACGGTTTTGCATTGGTGTGGGTTGGGCCTCTCTGGGTCAGTGTGCTTTTGCCTAGGTCTAGGGAGTGTGACATCATCAGGGAGGGCCTTGATAAGGAAGTGGTGTTGTTTCCTTCAGAGCCTTTTGCAACAGTGGTGTTTGCTGTAGGTAGGGTGGTGCAGTGTGCACTTCTGACGTTGTGTCTAGTTTCCCTGCTTGCTTTTGCTAAGGTCCAGGTTAGTGTTAGTGCAGTGTGCACTGGTGACTGTGTGTTTAGCTTTCCTGCTTTTCCCTTATGGTTCCCCTGCTTTTCCCTCTTGGTTTTGGAAGCATTGCTATGTGTAGGGCTTTGGAAGCTCTGTTGCTGATAGAAGTACTTCAGGGTTTGGTGTTGTTAGGAACACTGCAGAGTTTGCTGTTAGAAGTACTTCTGGTGTTTGTGCTATTGGGAGCATTGCAGTCTTTGCTGTTGGTGTTTGGTGCTTTAGAAGCACTTTTGGCTTATGTGTTAGCTTCACTGCTTTTTCCTTGTGGCTCCCCTGTCTTCCCTTTTAGTGCTAGGAGCTCTTCTGGTTGCTTGCCAGAGTAGTGCTTAGGAAGCACCTTGTTAGTTGTATCTAGCTTGCTAGAGCAGTGCTTAGGGAGCTGGTTAGTTCTGTGTTTAGCTTATTAGTGTAAAGCTCTGCTTGTAGCTTGGTGCTTAGTAGCACCTGTGTTAGCTTTGTGTTTAGTTCCCTGCTCTGTTAGTTTAGGGCTTAGGAAGTCCCTTTCTTGAGCAGGGATTAGGAGCTCCTGTTTAGTATAGGGCTTAGGAAGTCCTTTTTGTCAGTTTACTGTTAGGAACACTCCTGCTAGTTTAGGGCTTGGGAGCACGTAGATTAGTTTAGGGTTAGGAGCACTTCTGTTTCCAGTCCTGGTCCCTATGTCATCCGGTATCCAGTAAGTCCTGTCGGCTACTCGAACCCAGGAGCTCAACTCTTGGGGGGCTTAGTAGCTAAGTACAGGTGAAGCTGTTGGACCAGTCCAGTGTGCTCCAGTCCCGTGTTCCGGTCCTGTGTCCTCCAGTCCGGGGGACCAGTCCAGGGTGTTCCAGTCTGGTGTGCTCCAGTCCAGTGTGTTCCGGTCCGGTGTGTGTTCCAGTCCTGTGTCCTCCAGTCCGGGGGATTCCAGTCCATGTGTTCCGGTTCGCTGGGCAGTGCCTGCAGTCCCTGCCGGTGTGCTTACCCAGTGTTGGTTGGTGGGTTTTGCCTGCTGCTGTCGCTCCTCGTCAGCAGCCCAAGGGCTCACGTTTGCTCCAGAGCCCGGCCCCGCGGGCTCTGAACCTGAGAACCTGACATTCGGATTTCTCCTGCTGGAATTCTCAGGCTACCCACTCAAAAGGACACACTCGATCTCCTCTCCTTCAAATCGGCCGATCACAACAGATTGCGCATAACCAAAGTTCTATGGTCAGCTGTCCCTTGGTCTGATCACTTCAAGCTCAACTGTTCAATTTTGTGGCAGGTAAAAGGTCTGCAGTGCAAACAAACCCTAACATCGTACACAACAAGGGGGTATATCGACCCAGAGGTATTTTGGCAGTCCATTTACGAGACAGAATTATTTTCAAAATCTGCACATTGCTGCACAAAATCATGTATGGAGATGCCCCTGCTTATATGGACACCCTCATTAACTTGCTGCCTAGGAACTCCCACAAGTCCACTCGTTCGTACCTGAATCTCCACTACCCAGGTGTCTATGACCTCAAGACCACCTATGCATCCTCCTCCTTCTATCTCAGCACTCAGCTGTGGAATGGGCTGCCTCAGTTGGTCAAACTCACCCCTGATCACCCGACCTTCAAGAAACGTCTCAAGACCTTCCTTTTTGGTAGAGCTTACACTATGAGCCCACCTGGCATCCCATCCTTTTGAACTCTGGCAAACGAAGCAACACATTGTCAGCCTTTACTCTTTCCCCTTACCCTCCTCAGTTATTTCTCTTTCTGACATTGCCTATATGCTTGTTGTATTATTGTACATTTTTGAAACTGCTGTACGCCACATTGAGCCTGCCTGTGGGTGGGAATACTGTGGGATATAAATACAATAAATAAATAAACAGTGGGTAAGCCTATACATATTATAATCCCCCAGGGGTACTTTTATGTGCTGAGAGCCCCCTTGTGGTTCTTGTTCAGCATCACAAGCCCACAGCCAGGGCTCACTAGAACTTTGCCTCTAAGAAGGACTCAGAGATGCCTATCTTTTATAGAGCCCTGTAATCTGTCTCATCGTTTAGGCCCCTCTTTCAACTCAGGGTAACTGTTCCTCAATTATCCTCCTTTCTGGGAATCCTTCCCTGATGTATCCTTGGGTAACAGGTCACATTTCTGGTACCCCTGATGCAGCCCCTGACACCTTCCTTGGGAATATAACCCTGGTTTCTCAGCTTTACCAGATATGCAAATTAATCAGCAGATGCAAATCCACTCCATTAGCATCCCTGATCCACTCTTGTGGGGAACAACTTCTTTCCATAAACAGTTCCTCCTGTTTTTCCTCAACTGAGCCCACTTATTTGGGAGACCTGGGTCTTAGTTTAAAACAGCCTCGTCCCCCTGGACAAGACTTTCAACTCACACTTTAACTTTACCGTCCTGTCCTCCACCCCACGGCTGTTAGTCTTGTTCTTAGTTCATATAGTACTCAGTTCTATCTGGCCCAATGTTCCATTCACATTGGCTTCTGCAACAGTTATTGGCTTCATTATTACAATATCCATTGCAAGGTAAGTTCCTTCTTGGTTTTAGAGGTATCCTTCTCTCTCAGCTTCCAGGGGATCTCCTCCAGCAGGCTTCCAGCTTCTTCCATTCCATCTCCCATTTCTCCTTCTCTAGCTCCTCTGGAGGTGCTCTTTTTATAGCCCACAATACCCCTTCTGGTCCCCTCTTCCTGGTTCCAGAAGGGTCCAGTACCTTCTCCCGGGTGCCTTTTCCTAAAGGGGAAACCTCTGCTATGGGTCCTGTCTGGCCCCTATGTTCCTGGCCTTGGCTGGCCCTCCCTCTAGTGACCAGATCATGGCATTGCCCAGTATTTTCTCTAGGAGAGCGCCCTCTGGCGGCATCCCCAGGGTAGGGCAGTCCTGTGTTTATCACAATATACAGGCTGTGTATGTTACCAACACATCAAGTGAGAAATTATGTAACAAACCATATCTGAGTGTAAAGCATTGTTTTTACCCATGGAAATGCCTTTGAAAATGACCATCTTTAGAGCTATGAATCTTTGCTTTTAATTTAAGGTTTCTAAGTAGCAATATTTCAATTTCATGTTTCCAGTGTAAGTGGGGGTCTTATAGTTGGTTAGTTAGTGTATTTATTTATTTATGATATTTATATCCCACATTATCCTAGCAACCTGAATTCAGTGTGGCTAACAATACAGTGAAATCACATCATACAGAACACAAAGTGAACATACTACCAGACTATATAATATAATACATAGTACATTTCAATAGAAAGTCAAAAAAACAATACAGAACAATGAAAACAAAGATTCAGTAACCAAAAATTGCCTAGGCAGGGAGACCAGTATCCACACCTAAGAATTTTCCAAAGAGGAAAATTTTTTAAACATTTTATGGAATATCATGTAATTACACTGATCCCTAATTGACTTTGGCAAGAAGTTCCAACATTTCGTGCCCTGATAAGCAAATCCCGCTCAAGAACTGATTTGTAAACAATTTTTTTACAACTTGGATAGTGAAGCACTAGACAGTTTCTAGACCCAAGAACAGCATTGCATGGTGGAAGATCAACAAGAGATAACATATAGCCAGGGGCCATACCATACAATATTTGATAAGTGCACAAAGTTTAAAAGCGATCCTTGCTTTTATTGGGAGCCAATGCAGCTTAGATAGGAGCAGAGATAGTAACATAGTAGATGACGGCAGAAAAAGACCTGCACGGTCCATCCAGTCTGCCCAACAAGACAACTCATGTGTGCTACTTTTGTGTATACCCTACTTTGATTTGTACCTGTGCTCTTCAGGGCACAGACCGTATAAGTCTGCCCAGCACTAGCCCCGCCTCCCAACCACCGGCTCTGGCACAGACCGTATAAGTCTGCCCAGCGCTATCCCTGCCTCCCAACCTCCAGTCCCGCCTCCCACCACTGGCTCTGGCACAGACCGTATAAGTCTGCCCTGCACTATCCCCGCATCCCAACCTCCAGCCCCGCCTCCCACTACCGGCTCTGCTATCCAATCTCGGTTAAGCTCGTGAGGATCCTTTCCTTCTGAACAGGATTCCTTTATGTTTGACCTCTCAAAACATGAAATTTTACAGATAACTTGAGTTGCGGTGTTTTGGGGCAATTTGCAGTTTTCTTTACACCAGTTCCCTGCAACCAGCATAGATTGCATTGCAATAGTCTAATAGTGACAAAACGAGCATCTACATGGAGTCTGAAGGTCACAGTAGAGAAGAAGGATCTCTGAGTTTCCATAAGGTTTTAAAGGATTTGGGCACAACATTGGATACTTGTGACTCAAAAGTTAGATGACAATCAACAACCACTCCCAGTACTCTTAGTGTAGACTCCAGTGGATAAGCAGTGTGATCGATTGTAAAACTTTCTATAGGTGTATGATCAAAAGGATTATTGAGGACCAGGAATTTTGATTTGCCCCTATTCAATTTTGATTTGAAATCGGATGCTTAACATTGTCAGGTCTAAACCTGATTTAACCACTAACAGAATTTCTTGAAAGTCTCGTGTAAGAGGGATGTAAATTGTGACATCATCCGCATAAATAAAGGAATGGAACCCCTGTGCCTCCAATGGCTACCTAAAGGTGCCATCATGACATTAAATAAAATGGGAGACGCAGGAGAACCCTGAGGTACTCCACAGTCAGGAGTCCAGGGGGATGAGATAGAACCAGACAATTTTACCTGATAGAACCTAGCCATTAGGAAACCCAGGAACCACTTAAGGACATCGCCACAGATTCCGAAATGACCTAGGACATGTTAAATACAGATTACTGCTACAGAAAATATTGAGGGCGTGCACAGATTTAAACTGTTCATAATTTGATGCATGGTCATTAATCTACCATCTGCAGAAAACAATTGACATATCAATGAATCCCTGCTGATCAGAACTTTTTCATCCATTTTTATATAATCTGGGATCACAAATTCACATGTTCAGTTCATTGTTGGTGGCTTTTCAGTTGGCACTTATCCGCCCTCCCCACCCCTTTGATGAAGGGCTACAGTTTGTCAGTATTTCATCTCTTGTTTTCCTCTGGTGTCCCCCAGGGGCTAGTGACCCAGAAAGACTATGATGGAAAGATTGATAGCCGTGTGTGGACACAAGCTGATCTGTATAGAGACTAAAGGATTACCAAGCACACGCCACCAATGATTTATGATCAGAAAAAGAATCACTTCCTTTCTCTTCTACAGCAGTACCAACAATTCTGAATGAGGGATTTGTTTGGGTTTTTTTTCTATCGCATTTTAATTTTCATTCAAAGCTGTACTGTGTTCAGCTAAATTTTCTAAGAAAGACTTATTTTTTTAAAAATAAGATTTAAATGCAAATGAAAGAAACAGCATTTCTGCAAAATGTTTTGATCAGCCTAATGCCAGTATGACTGACCATGGATCTTTAATGATGGCTGACAAAAATAGTGAAGCGATGGAATGGCTCCTTTATGTAGAAAGGCTGAACAGATTAGAGCTCTTTAAATTGTACTAGGACTAGGGGGGTGAGCAGATTTAGAACAAATCAGTGAAAGTGGGTTTTTTTTCCCCACTTAAAAATAAAAAGCTGTGGAAATTGATGCACAGGACATGGACAAAGCATCTAAAATTGCTGAGCTTAAAAGGGGTTCAGACAGATTCCTGAAGGAAAAATCTATAATTGTTAGTCAGGCCATACATAGCAGAGTGCAGTAGGCCACTGAGGCGATGGCCTAACCAACATTTTGCTCCAGAGTACCAGACACTAGGGAGCTTAGAGGTCAGGAATGGAGGTTGATTTTCTTGGCTCCACCAATCACAAAGATATGACACTGCCCCTGAGCCAAATAGACCTTGAAATGCTACCACTTAACCCCCAGAGGGAGCAACAACAAATGTATTTATGTTTTAGGACCTACAGGTACTTTCTAGTGACCATATTGACCACTATTGGAGACAAGAAATTGGGCTTGATGAACCTTTGCTCTGACCCGGCACAGCATATTTTGGTGCTTATTTTAGAAGTACTGTTTTGGTTTTAGGTGCGCATGAACTGGCATTTAGACGTTTATCTAGCATAAACATTTAAATTCCAATTTTACAGGGATGTGGTCTGACAATGTTTTGTGTAGGACTAGGATGGGCGTACAAAATGTATTCCCCTTTTCGGAAGGGAAATGCATATCTATATCTGAAAAGATCAATATTGTTATTTACAAATGCTACCTGAGATGTCTAAGTTTTAGAAAAGTGCTCCTGTGCAGCAGCGCTCCACTGGAGGGATTAAAAGAGGTCTCCCCTTTAATCCCTCATTGGTTGATTTCTCTTTGAATGTGACCTGGTTAGGGGTACTGGGTTCTGTGACAGCATCAGGAAAATAAACATTTATGTTTCTAAAATGGCTAATATAAACATTTGTTTCAGCACATAAATATTTACATTGCATTTCATTCCATATACATAAATGTGCCCATGTTGACACATTGACATTTTAGACATTTATGTTTTTAAAATGGATGCTTCTGCCACATGTAACTGTGCATAAACATCCATTTCTCCGTGCATTTTATAAAAGGCTTTACATCAGAGATTATGTTCTAAAATATTAGTGGAATTTGAGACATCCTTGGACCTCTCAATTCTTTGATTTATATGTCCTGTCTAAAATGCCACGCTATCCTCCAAATTCTATTAATGAAGCTCATAATTGTGCATGCAAATTTGGGCATACACCCAATTTCTGTGCACAATTTAATTGAGCAATGAGCCAAATAATTCCAATAATTCGGCACGAACACAAGAATAGCTATACTGGATCAGACCAGTGGTCCATATAGCCCAGTATCCTGCTTCCAACATTGGCCAATCCAGGTCACAAGTACCTGGCAGAAACCCAATTAGTAGCAACATTCCATGCTACCAATTCCAGGGCAAGCATCTCAATGAACCTTTTCTCCCGGAACTTGACCACACCATTTTTAAACACATTACCACATCCGTCAGTAGCAAGTTCCAGAGCTTAACTATTCTTTGAACAAAATATTTCTTTCTGTTTGTTTTAAAAGTATTTCCATGTAATTTCATTGAGTGTCCCCTGGTCTTTGTACTTTCTGAAAGAGTGAAAAATCAATTCACTTTTACCAGTTCTACACCACTCAGGATTTTATAAACCTCAATCATATCCCCCCACCCAGCCATCTCTTTTCCAAGCTGAAGAGCCCTAACCTCTTTAGCCTTTCCTCATATGGGAGGAGTTTAATCTCCTTTATCATTTCTTCTTTGAATCTTTTCTAAGATCTTTTTTGAGATATAGCGGCCAGAATTGAATGCGATACTCAAGGTGAGGTCGCACCATGGAGTGATACAGAGGCATTATAATATTCTTGGTCTTATTTAACAACTCTTTCCTAATAATTCCTAGCATCCTGTTTGCTTGTTTTTGGCCGCCGCCGCACACTTGAGCCGAAGATTTCAGCGTATTGTGTACAATGATACCTAGATCTTTTTCTTGAGTGCTGACTCCTAAGGTGGACCCTAGCATCACGTAACTATGATTCAGATTATTCTTCCCAATGTGCAATCACATCGCATCTGTCCACATTAAATTTCATCTGTTATTTGGATGCTCAGTCTTACTGTTCCCTAAGGTCATCCTGCAATTTTTCACAATCCGCATGGGTTTTGACAACTTTGAGTAGTTTTGTGTCATCAGCAAATGTAATCATCTCACTCGTCCTCCTTGCTCTAGCCTGTGTATTTTCAGCTGAGGATGGGAACGGCTCCAGCCCCCCAGCTTCCCCTCCTAATGAGGCTTGCTTTATCCATCCAAGGGAGATAGACTTCAGTTGTGGGGCCAAACATGGTAACTCCACTCTATCTTAGAAGGAACCATCCTGATCCTTCCTTTCTGTTCCAGTTTTTCTTTTCCTTCCTTAGGTCTAAGGCCAGGAGATTTATCCCTCAGAGTTGTTTTACTGGGAATCCGCCCTCTAGAGGGGCTTTCTGGGATTGCCTCATCACAATATTCAGGTACTTTTTCATTTCCTGGAAGGGATCACAAATTAAAAAAAAAAAAAGAAAGAGTTAAAATGAGATTAATACCTGAAACTGTTATAGAACCTGGTATCTCTCTTCCATTTCACTTTCAGTGGAGAGGGAGGGGGACAGCAACCAATGGGGCATTAAGGAGGTGTCATGTCTTAATCCCTCCAGTGGTTAGCTGCTCAATCAGAGCACCTTTTTGTACCCTGGATGTAACTAAAACAGGTCTAACTTAGAATATGCTTCTTTTTAGACTTGGACATTTCTTCCCATTCGGTAATCGCTGCTGGACATCCTGATTTTGGGCCCTCTATAGTCCTGCCCAAAACACACCTAAAACTCACCCCTTGCTATTTGGATGTATTACAGTGTTGGATGTCCCTTTTCTGCCTTTGCAAAATCTGGATTTAGACATTTCAAATACATGGATGTCCATTTGGGCATTTTGAGGTGTCCATATACTTTGAAAACAAGTGCCTGTTAGGCTCATTTTTGAAAGAGAAAAAGATCCAAAAAGCGTCATAAAAGCACTATTTGGAGGGATTTCTCTCAAAACATCTAAATCAGTATTTTCAAAACCTGTTTTGCAGATGTCTGTCTGTCTGCATTCGTGTGCAGTGTGTCCAGATCACAAGGGGGAATGTTGGGGGCATTTTGAAGGCAGGATTAGAACGTGCCTGACACTTGGTATTTTGCAGCTATAAAGGAACACCACAAAATGTCTAGTGTGAAAACTTCAATGTTTTGGTCTAGACCTGTTTTTCTAATGAATAAGAC
Source organism: Microcaecilia unicolor (assembly GCF_901765095.1). Classification (NCBI taxonomy): domain Eukaryota; kingdom Metazoa; phylum Chordata; class Amphibia; order Gymnophiona; family Siphonopidae; genus Microcaecilia; species Microcaecilia unicolor. The sequence continues at coordinate 67,016,215 of NC_044042.1, read as the reverse complement.
AAAAGACACAAAAAGGTGCCATAAATGACCAGATGACCACTGGGAGGAGTTTAGGGATGACCCCTCCCACCCCTAGGAAATGTGAATAAAAATAGTGCTTACCAGCCTCTGACAGCCTCAGATGTTATAGCCAGGTCCATTAGAGCAGCATGCAGGTCCCCGGAGTAATGTAGTGGTGGGAGCAGTGCACTGTAGAGAGGTGGACCCAGGCCCATACCTCCGCCTACCTGTTACATTTGTGGTGGAAACTATGAGCCCTTCAAAACTCACCAGACACCCACTGTACCCACATATAGGTGCCCCCTTCACACATAAGGGCTATTGTAGTGGTGTACAGTTGGGGGTGGTGGGTTTGGGAGGGCTCAGCAGACAAGATAAGGGAGCAACAGTGAGATGGATACCTGGGATCATTTATATTATATATAGCATTTAGGGTGTCCCATTGCTCTCCTGGGATGTCTAGGGGACCAGTCTACTAAAAATGCTGGCCCTTCCTACATCCCAGTGGCTTTTGTTTTAATGGCCTAAAAAGATAAATGCACAAAGCACAGAACCTTGTTCAAAATGGTATTAAAAAAAAAGATAGATTTGTTTCTTTTCTTTTTTTTTTTTAAATATGTTTCCTATTTGGATTTGGTATGTTTAGTGCAAACCATCCAAAGTCTGACTTAGACGCACTATCGAAAATGCCCGTTCATGTCTCTTTCTTGTGGTCTCCCACAGGGAATAGTGTTGTCACCATTATTCTTCAATTTACACTTAAGACCAATTAGTATTTATTATTGAAAAATATGTTTGAAATGTCATTTGTTTGCTGATGATGTCCAATTGTGGGTAGAATTTGAAGAAGATCTAACACACTATGAAGCAATTAAAAGACTGCTTGGAAGAACTTAACATATAGCTTAAAGAGAATAGTTTAAAACTGAATTTAGAGAAGACACGTTATTTGTGGTTCACACACCATCAAAGTATTTTTGCTTCACCATTTTGTGTAGGTGATGTTATTTTAGTTGAAAAGACTGAAGTTAAGAATTTGGGAGTGTGGTTAGACAAAGATTTGAATTTTGTTAAACAAATTTCATTGGTAGTACAGGCAGTAGCTTACCAAGGGTGGGGCGGTGGGGACGTTCCACCGCGGGTAAAGGCAGCAAGTGGGTGTGTGGAGCTGGTGTGCGGCTGTTGGCTTTTCTGGTCCCCTGCCTCCTCTAATGTTACTTCCTGTTCTGGGGCATGGGACTGGCAGAGCTTACAGCCATGCGCCTGCTCCACACACCCCCTTGCTGGGAGGAAAGGTCTGGCGATGTGCTTCGGGAGGAGGGGGTGATGTGTCCCATCCCAGGTGGCGAACAGAGTAGGAATGCCACTGAGTACAGGCTGCTTTTGCAAGCCTGGCGAACGGAGTAGGAACGCCACTGAGTACAGGCTGCTTTTGCAAGCCTTAGATTATGGCGCAGATTATGTTCCCTTCCTGACAAAGAAGTTCTTGCCCTTTTAATATATGCCTATGTAACTTCCAAAATTGATTATTGTAATGCATTATATTGTGGTTTACCAGGATACCAATGAAAAAGGTTGCAGTTAGTGGAGAACACTGCAGCAAGATTATTAATGAAAAAGAAAGCTTCTAAGCATGTTATATCACTTTTAGCTGAATTACATTGTCTGCCAATTGAACAATGCATTCACTTTGTTACTATGTTTAGTTTTTTTGTGCTTTACAGTTAGAGGGACCTTTATATTTACGGGAACTCTTAAAGACCTATAAGCTTATTAGATAGCTAAGGTCATCTCAACAAGGTTTTCTTGAAGTACCAAATAATCATAAACTACAAACCACCTGTAAAAGAGTTTTCAAAATACAACATCCGAGTTTGTGGAATTCTCTAGCTTCGGATCTTCATCAGATCCAATGTTACAGGAAATTTAAGAAATATTTAAAAGTTAGGTTTTATCGGATGTATTTTTTAGGGTAAGACTAAGATATACCATTTTAGGTTTAGATTTTATTGAAGGCTATTCATGTATATTTTAAATTGTTAAAATTGTAATTCGTTTCAGGCTGTTTTTTGGTGACACGAAAAAGCAAATAATGTAAAGTTCTTCTACACCAATAATCTGTGGCAATTTTTTGTAACAAAAAAGAAAAGGATTGGGTTGGGGCTGATGGCAGCTCTACCTTCATAGAGATTCTGGGATAGCGACCTGACATAACCTGACAGAAAATCAACAATGATTCCAATGTCTACCTCCTGCTTTGTAAGTTTTCCATTTGCAAACAGATGCTGGGGGTCTGGGGAAAGAGAGTGCATTAAAGATGAATACAACTTCATTGCACTGTATGGCTTCTGAAATAGTTTGTGCTTGAAGGATTCTGAAGGGAATTTGCATCCCTGGAGAGAAAGCTGTACCAGAGGTGTACTGAAGAAAATAGAGTTAGAGGATTTATTATTAAAGAGTCGCAGATAGTTTCTGTAGGCCACAGAAGAGTGAACGTAAATGAATGTCTTGTATATTTAATGGTAAGAACTCAGCATCTTGATGGGTTATCAGGTGGTACCATGACAGCAAGAGCATGAGGTTGTTAACTAGCAATCAGAGAGCAAACATCTAATCTTAATTGGAGAGAAGAGACAAGTCACAGTTGACAGAAAAAAGTCATTCAAAGGATAAACGTCTATGGGGTCCTTTTAGTAAGACTCAGTAAAAAAGTGGCCTGTGGTAGTGTAGGCACTTATTTTGGGTGTGCACCAGGCCAGATTTTACCACGGCTGCAAAAGAGGGCTTTTTTATAATGAGACGGGAAAAGGGCATTAGGTAAAACTGAAACCAGTGCGTGCCTAAAACTGGCCTGAGCCCTTAATGCCACCCACTGATCTGTCAGTAAGGACTCACATGCTACATGTGCGGTGATCGATCGGCACACGCCAACTGCTGATTACCACCGGAAATGCCGTGCATGGGAGGAAATAAATTAATAAATCATCCAGGCATTATGGGCGTATGGAAAATCTGAAATTACCGCCAGGGGGCATGGTAGCCTGGCGGTAGTCTCATTTTGGCACATCTATACCTTGTAACCCCTATTACTATGTAAGCCGCATTGAACCTGCTTTGAGTGGGAAAGCGTGGGGTACAAATGTAGTAATAACAATAATAATAACAAACAGCCTAACACACCTTTGTAAAAGGGCCCCTATGTGAAAAAAGCATGAATGTCTGGAAGCTATTGTTAAGAACAAACCCCCCAATATTCAGCTGCGCGGTGACTGCCAGACACAGGCACTCAGAACAGATATTCAATTCCAGTCCATATCCAGCGCCCGGCATTGAATATCTGGTTTCACTTATGACCACAGCAACTTAAGTGGTTAAGCTGATATTAAGCGCTAAGCAGTTAAATGCTTAGCGTTTACAGATACGCATCTATGCGGCTTATTCTAACCGCTAAACATAGCTAGTTTGGCACTGAGTATCCACACCTAACCGGCTATGTCATGCGATTATAGCCAGTAAGGACTAGATTCTATATATGGCGCCTGAAAAATCGACGCCAAAAATATTTCCACCTAGGCGTATTCTGTGAATCACACCTAGATTTAGGTGCAGTTTAAGGAGATACACCAGGGTGGGTTTATGGAATACGCCTAGCACCTAACTCTAGGCACGTCCATTTACCCCAATTAAAACTTGGCGTAAAACCGGTGCCTAAGTTAGGTGTAGAACAGGTGTATTCTGTAACCCTGCATGTCATAGGCGCCCCGTATAAGAGGCTTGGGGAGGCTAAGCCTCCCCAGCCCAACCGTAACCTTCCTCCCCTTGCTGCAAACCCCCCCGTCTCCCAAACGCGGGGCTGCCTGGCACTGCTGCAGCCAAGCAGCTCTAATCCTTCCCGCCCTCAGCTGAGCTTCCGGCGCGTCTTTACCTGTTTTAACGTCGCTGCCGCAGTGTGTGTTGGGAGCCGGCTCTCCTCTCTCCCCCCTTCCCTCCGGATCCGGTCCCTCACACCAACCTGACTCTTCGAATTCTTCGGGGCCCGCTGCCAGGCTGACTCTCCCCCGCTGGCGCTGCCGATTCGCGCTTTAAAAATGGCTGCCGAGACTTACAGAGGCGGCCTCGCGAGACTTTGGCGGCCATTTTGAAGCGCGAACCGGCAGCGCCAGCGGGGGAGAGTCAGCCTGGCAGCGGGCCCCGAAGAATTTCGAAGAGTCAGGTTGATGTGAGGGACCGGATCCGGAGGGAAGGGGGGGAGGGAGAATTCGCGAACAACTCGGGAGGGGGTGGCAGAAGAGAGAAGGGAGTCTCTGGGCATTTGTGAATGGAGGGGAAGAGAAGGGTCCTGGGTATGGGTGGGTGGATGGAGGGCAGGGGAAAGGAGGGTCACTAAGCATGGGTGCATGCAGGGGAGAGGAGGGTCACTGCTGGACATGGGTGGATGGAGGGCAGGGGAGAGGAGGGAAGAGAAGAGAGAAGAAAAGAAATGCTGGACATGGATGGAGGGGAGGGAAGAGTGAGGAAGGAGATGAGATGAGGGAAAAGGAAGAGAGGAGAAAAACTGCACATGGATGAAGAAAATACGCAGAAACTGAGGACCAGAAATGAAGAAGAAAGGAGGAAAGGAAAGAAATAAATGGAAAGGAAGCCATGGAAACGGAGTTAAGAGAACAGATAGCAGCAGAATCGGATACTGGGCCAGCATGATCAGAAAAACAAAGTCACCAGACAACAAAGGTAGAAAAAAATCATTTTATTTTCATTATAGTGTTTGCAATATGTTCACTTTGAGAATCAGGTGCTCAACATTAAATGTTTATATTTATTTATTTATTTACTTATTTATGGCATTTTAGTCCACATTAAACATGAATTAGGATGTTTTGTGGCTCTACATGAGAATTGTGATATTATGATCCCTTGTTTCATATTGTTGACAGTCTGTGATGTCGGTTTGGGTGGTTTATTGGTGTATTAGGTTCTGCCAGGTGTAATATTTATGGTACAGTAAGGTTCTGAGTGTGTTTTTGCACAAAGTTGTGCATAGTGTTTTGCAGTTGAGCGATTGTGGTTAGCATATGCTTTGAGCAACCACTTTATTCTTTGGCATATGATACATATCTAATATCTAAATTTTATAAAAGGTATTAATTGTGACATTTATTTTTTCTGTGTGTTATCAGACAATTATGGATTTAAGCTCCACCCCTGGCCCCACCCCCTAACCCCGCCCCCTTTAGCCTCCCCAAACAGTTGGGCCACCGACCGCCTATGCTGCATGTAGATCTTTGGAATACCTACGGCCTGCACATTCCACATCCATAGCCATGCCCCTTTTTGACAGCACGTACTAGAATTTATATGCACCACCTTACAGAATACGCCTAGCAAGTTGTGCTTGTAAATTCTAATTAATGCCAATTAGTGTCAATTGCTTAAGTGACAATTAGCACTGATTAGCTTAAGTAATTAAATTGTGCGTGCTAGAATCCGCTGAATATCTGCAGTTAGGCGCTAAAATGCTATTTAACTGGCTAGGAGCTATTCCTGGCTGGTCAAATAGTTTTGTCAGTAAGCCATAAAATTACTGGACACATTGGTATGCATGATTTAATGAGGAAGAACCAGAATAGATTCAGAAAAGAAAAGACATGCCTTACCAATCTGTTAGATTTATTTGAATGATCTTGTCAGAAGCCACAGAGCTTTGGGTGCTTTGGGCCTGCATGGCAATTTTCAAAAATACCCCCCCCCCCCCCCCCCACCATGCTAGAGGCTATCTGTTAATGCTGTGGTACAAAGTTCAAGTTTTAAAAATAGGGGGAAAAGGGTATGTAGACTAGTTGATAGTTGTTTTTTTTTGTGCTGCCTATCAATAAACTACAATTCCTCTTTTAAACCCCAGTCTTTAAGTTCCGAAAACACAGAGCAAAATAATGTTCACCTACTTCACCCATTATTATTGTGTTGCCCAGTTTGTCAATCTATTTGAGTCAATGCTCTCCTTAATATACAATGTTACCCCTCACCGATATCATTGCGATATAATTTGTACCCCGGTATGACAGTGTCCCACTGGTTATCCTCCTTCCACCAGGTCTCAGAGATTCCTGTTATATCTAATTTTTCATTTAGTGCAATATATTCTAACTCCCCCATCTTATTTCTTAGGCTCCTGGCATTCGCATATGTTGTTCCTGTTTATATCATGCTCAGTACTTGACAGTATTAATTTGCAATCTTTTGTCTGATTTTTATTTAAGGACACCTGATCTACTACGGTCTCTTTTACAACCTCACTATCAGGATACCCTATCTTCCCTGTTTTGGTGATATCTTTGAAAGATACCTTATCCCGAACCATGCGCTTTTGAGCAATTGTCGGCCTTCCCCCACTTTTTAGATTAAAAGCTGCTCTATCTCCTTTTTAAATGCATATGCCATCAGCCTGGTCCCACCCTGGTTGAGCCCATCCTTTTGGAATAGGCTCCCCCTTCTCCACAATGTTGCCCAGTTCCTAACAAATCTAAAACCCTCCTCCCTGCACCATCGTCTCATCCACACATTGAGAATCCAGAGCTCTGCCTGTCTCTTGGGCCCTGTGCATGGAATGGGTAGCACTTCAGAAAATGCTACCCTAGAGGTTCTGGATTTGAGCTTTCTACCTAGGAGTCTACATTTGACTTCCAGAACCTCTCTCCCACATTTTCCTATGTCATTGGTACCCACATGTACCAAGACAGTTGGCTCTTCCCCAGCACTATCTAAAATCCTATCTAGATGACACAAGAGGTCCGCCACCTTCACACTAGGCAGGCAAGTCACCAGGCAGTCCTCACGTCCACCAGCAGATGGCCAGATAGGACTGTGTGTTAGGGCTGCTAGCTCTATAATTGCAGTTTCTTGTGATTGACTCCTGAGATTTCCCTATGGGCTGTTAGTTCTGGACCAGGGTAGCCCTCCCTCTCTCCCCCTGGTAGTTGTGATAGAGAGTCCCAGTCTTCCTAGCATATGTTTGTGATCTGCAGCTGTTCTATCACTTTCCCACATTTTCCCCTTTTAGTCTTTTCTCTCAGCTGGGCTGAGATTCTGGCCATCCGCTTGCCTCTGAGGTGGCTAGATATGGAGTGTTTGCAGAAGGCAATAATTCTTTCCAAGCAACTGTCCTGTAAGCTGATTTTCTTTCCTATGATTGCTACACTAAAAAAAGAGTTGGATTAAGAACTGAGAGCCTACTGATAAACGTTTTACTTGCTGGCTGTTGAAGCTTTGCGACCATACCTTACCTAGAACAGCATATAAACCACCTACCAAAGCTAAGTGATATATCAAAAGGGTGCAGAAAACCTACTCACTCAGCATTCTCTTTTCATCCAGTAAGTCAGGCTAGGCCAGAATTAGAGAGTTGCATGGGGACAGAAATTTCACCCAACCCTGCCTATCCCCACTGGAATCTATTCCATCCCCGGCGGTCCCCATGGGAATCTCCTCCATCCCAGCCCGTCCCCATAAGTAATCATCTCCATCCCCTGTACTAAAATAGCTCAATTTTTGGCAAACTAACCCAGCTTAACAGTAGCCCATGTTGACAACTTCCCCTCTCAGTGCTTATGGGGATTTCAGTGCCATCAACCATATCCATTAATTTGTTTAGTGCTATTATAATTGCTAATCTAGCTTAGAAACACAAGAAAAGGATAGGTAGGCTGACCTGGCACTACACTTCCATGGGAATCCCGCAGGACCTGTATCCATCCCTATGTTGCCAAAATGTTTACTTAACTTGCATAATGTAGAAAAACATGGGACAACTTTAGCATTAACTACAGCATTCAGTAGTTGTAAAGTAGTATCAAATATCTCTTTTGTAGGTTCCCTTATGAACCTTCTGTCTTGGTTGAGGTTCTGGAAAAATGTCTTTGGTAGCTCTGCTCTCTCTGAACCGCTTCTCCAAAGGAGAGCTGGTAGCTCTACTTTCTATGGACCCCTTCTCCAAAGGAAAACTACTCTGTTTTCTCTGTAGTAAGCCTCTTTATGTATGCAGGTACAAAGTTCTTGTAGCGGTTCCCTTCCCAGATGGGCACACAGCTACTGGAGTTCTCTGTCCTATTGTTTCTCTTCCTGGAATCCTCCTCCTTCTTTCCAGCTTGACCTTAAGTAGAGAGGTGTGGTATTTTGTTTGATTTCTATTGATAACCAGATTGACCTTGTTACTCTTTCTCCCTCTCTTGTAGCAGGCTTGTGGTAGAGGGCTGGTTCCCCATTCCAGCTCTCTCCTGATGCAAGTGCAACAGTTGATTTTGTTCTGGTGTTTGTTTTTCTTGCTCCATCCCTCTCCAGTTACAAAGACTGTGCTAGCCAGAACCTTCTTCTCTTAATGAGATGGATTGTTAGTAGGGAGAGTAAAGCGAAGTTTAGTTTTCTTGCAATAGTAGTACAATAACCAGAGAGCTGAAGCCAAAAACAAGACTATCCCATTGGGTTTGGTATTTTTATCAACACAGTTTCCTTTCAAAGGGTGTCTCCTCCTACCACTGTCAATCACAGGTGGAAGCTGTAAGAGTGTTCTAAGTCAGACAGTCACACACCTAATGCTGGTAGTCACTAGAGGTCTCTGCCGAGCTGTTTCCTGCTAGCAGAACCTGTGTTTCCCTCTATAGATGTAATTCAAGTATTTCAAGAAAAACGGTTTCACAGTGGAATTCTTTTGTTCCCGCTCATATTAAACGCTGAGAAATTTAGCCACTGCTGCAAGTGTCTTTATATTTTAAAATTAAACCTACTAGCTTTAAAGGCGAAACCACCTGTTTATTTGAGGGGCAAGTTGAGGATTCTCTTATATAAGGGAATGTATTTATCAGCTAATAGAGCTATAATGTACCAATGGATTTTCTCCTAGATGTAGAATGACGGTTCTTAACTGATAAAAATGTTCTTTGCATTTTTTACACTACTATTGTACCAGAGTATATCAATTGAGGAAACCTATAAGTGAGAGGATCAATTAAACACAATTTGAGGTGATATATATAAAAGAAAATACTTTTATAAACTAGAGAAGTTCTCAGAGTTGCAAGTCACCCAAAACGAGACTCACACTAACTGAAACGTGGAGTCTCTCAAGGGTGGACAAATTTCTCAATCATAGATCTTCTCATAGGTGTCTATAATCCCACCCATTTAGGAAAAATTCCTTAATAGGAGATGCACCTTTATTCCAATTACCATTAATCCAATGTGCAACTTACTTATCACAAATCTCAGAACTGTGTATATCAATCCTATCACTTATTCCTCTAAGCCTCCTGCACACCCTAAAATTTAAGATGTACGTTACTTATTCCATAATAACCACAACGGTTTAACTTCTCTCACACCTCTTATATCTTAAGTATATTTAATCAAAAAGTGAGACAAAAGAGGGCACTTAACATCATGTAGTTGAAATGGATCCTCAATAATCCTCTCTCTCCGTATATAAATGTGGTACAAAAACCAGCTGTCACTTGATTAATCTACACTTTTTTCCACTGCTGACAAGGGCTGAAACAGTCTATAAATCATAGTCCCAGGACAAAAAAGTCTTAATTGATGTTCTTCGTCAGCTCCGTCGGAGCTTACCACTTCTCTCTCCTTCTAGGCTACCACCGTGGGGTCCAAACAGGAAATGATGTCACATGGATTGAATGAAATGATTGAATGGAACACGCTCATTTAGTTACTGCAGGTAGCCTTTTTTTTTTCCTTATGATCGGCACCTGCGGGCTGACATCATTTCCTGTTGAGGAGTATTTAGTGACTCATAGTTTTTGGTAGTAGTAGAAAGTATTATGGAGTAGAGGTACTTGTCTACATCGTTTATAAGAGAGAATATTATTATCTAACAGAGTTCCTGAAGAAGATTTTCGAAATCCTGCAGAGTCGGACTCGTTATGATTTGTTCTAAAGCAGCTTGAAGGAGAATTTGAAAAGAGAGTTGAGTAATAATGGTATGGGGACCCCGCGGTGGTAGCCTAGAAGGAGAGAGAAGTGGTAAGCTCAGACGGAGCTGACGGAGAACATCAATTAAGACTTTTTTGTCCTGGGACTATGATTTATAGACTGTTACAGCCCTTGTCAGCAGTGGAAAAAAGTGTGGATTAATCAAGTGACAGCTGGTTTTTGTACCACATTTATATACGGAGAGAGAGGATTATTGAGGACTACTCCACGGAGGATCCATTTCAACTACATGAACGTTAAGTGCCCTCTTTTGTCTCACTTTTTGATTAAATATACTTAAGATATTATAAGAGGTGTGAGAGAAGTTAAACCGTTCTGGTTATTATGGAATAAGTAATGTACATCTTAAATTTTAGGGTGTGCAGGAGGTTTAGAGGAATAAGTGATAGGATCGATATACACAGTTCTGAGATTTGTGATAAGTAAGTTGCACATTGGATTAATGGTAATTGGAATAAAGGTGCATCTCCTATTAAGGACTTTTTCCTAAATGGGTGGGATTATAGACACCTATGAGAAGATCTATGGTTGAGAAATTTGTCCACCCTTGAGAGACTCCACATTTCAGTTAGTGTGAGTCTCGTTTTGGGTGAATTGCAACTCTGAGAACTTCTCTAGTTTATAAAAGTATTATCTTTTATATATATCACCTCGAACTGTGTTTAATTGATCCTCTCACTTATAGGTTTCCTCAATTGATATACTCTGGTACAATAGTAGTGTTATTGAAGTAATCCAGAGATTTTATTGGGAATTAGTTTAGACTTGCTTTGCATTTTTTAGACATGTAGATAGAAACAGCTGTGTTATAACAGATGAGTATTTTTATCCTATTATTACAGCCCTTAGGTGAGAAATATTGTTTCTAAACATATGAGTGTCTTCGGGCTTTTCAAGGTGATATGAAAGAGAAAGAAAGAGATGGGAGTACTTGATCCCAGGCTCAGTTTTAAAAAGAAGTGCTACATATAAGACGTTATAATAATTTTTTGTCTAAGATTTTCAATATGCCAGTTCAGATGTATATTAGTAAGTGATATGAACCCTCAGAAGCTCACTTGCCAATGGAGTTTCCAAAACCCTTGCATTACTGAGGCCTTAAACTCTGGAGTACATATTTTGCAACTTATATGTTCATGCTTTCAGCTCTGTTCCCTGCTCATCAGCTCTCTCATGTTCTGTCTTTGGTTCCTGAACTACAACAGGGGCTCACATGTATTTCTTATTGCTAAGGTTCCTTAACCTTGTCTCCTAGTTGCTTGCAGTTGTGCCATGAATATACCTGAACAGGTATTTGTTATGAGTTTTTGTCTCTATGGCAAGCTTCTTTTCAAATTCTGTTTGTGCCTTCCTTATCAATACTGTACATCTAATTTGCCAGTAACTATACTGTATCCTGTTCTCATTTGAATCCATTTTTCATTTTTTTAAAAATGGCTCCATCCCCATCTTGGGACCTAAATTTGGTTTTAACGCAACTATTGCAGACTCTATTTAAGTCACTGACTTCTGTATCTCTACAATTCCTCACCTGGAAAACTTTATACCTTGTAACTATCACTTCCGCTCAGTGCATTAGTGAAATAAAAATCCTGGTGCATTACCCTCCATATACACGATTTTCCCAACAAAAGTAATACTAAATATTCTTCCTTAATTTGTACCCAAAATTGTTTTTTTATTTTCATCTTAACCAGGACATTGTACTTCCAATATTTTTTCCAAAGCCTCATACTCTATTAGCAGAAGAAACTCTACATACACTAGATTGCAGAAGAGCTTTACTTTTTTTTTTTTTAATCTGAACAAAACTAAGCAACACAGAAAATCTTGTTCCCTGTGTTCAGCAGTATCCAAGGCAACCTTATCACGGGTAGCAGTCTGCATTACCTTTTGATTATCAGCAAGCCAACAGGGAACCTCCAAGTAAACTTCGAGCACATTCTGTGCATGCCATAGCCACTTCTATGGCTCATTTACGTGGCATCCCTGTTTCAGACATCTACTGCGCTACTACATGGTCCACACCTCATACTTTTTTCCGAACATTACTTGTCTGGACATCGCCACAAGAAATGATGCCAAGTTCAGGCAGGCTATTCTCAAATCTTTTTTCATAATATGCGACTCCTCCACCCTTCAAGTCTACATCAATGTGTTGCTTTCACCCTCAGTTTGTGCAGTTTGTGTTTGTGCAGCGCTGCGTACGCCTTGTAGTGCTATAGAAATGCTAAATAGTAGTAGTCAGTTTCTAATTTACTGCAGCCCTCAGCTAGGCAGTGACCAAGTGTGTTTGCATTATTCTATGACACGGAGAAAGCATAGTTGCTTACCTGTAACAGGTGTTCTCCGTGGGCATCAGGATAAATCAAATACACCTTTCTGTCCACCATCCCCTCATTAGATTTAATGCCATTTAATAAATGGATTGATTTTTACAACCTATTTCAACCTTGGTTTTTACCTACACTTTTTCCTTACATACCTTTGCTATTCACTGAACTGAGGAGCTGTTAACATCGGTGGGGCAGGAAGGTGAGCTTCTCACACCATTGGCTGAAACATCTGACTGTCGTACTAGGAGAGCATGTCTGAACAGGCAGCCCATAGAAGAGGCTACCAAGTGTATCTGCATTATCCTGATGACCCTGGAAAATACCTGTTACAGGTAAGCAACTATGCTTCCCAGAATTCAAATAATGGTGTAAGATACCTTGACTATTATTTAGAAAGATAGGCCAACAATCATTAGTATATTTTTATGAAGATTATTCAAATGTAAACTGTTTATTTATTTATTTGCTGCATTTGTACCCCACATTTTCCCACCTATTTGCAGGCTCAATGTGGCTTACACTATGTTGCAAAAGGTGTAATCATAAACAGAGTAAGAGGTATGGTCTAATTTAACATATTACTGTGTAAGAAATTAGGTAGATAGGTCAGTAGAATTATTTACATAACACAAAATAAAACAGGTAAGATATAATGACCAATAGTGATAATGTGATTAACATAATCAAATTAGAAGGGATCAGTATTAGTTGATTTAGATATAGTCTGTAGGGGGGGCGCCAACTGATAGTCTGCAGGGGGGCGCCAGAGACCCTAGGCACGGCCCTGATTCCAAACAATCTGTTTGCTTTTTGTGGCCACTGCCATACACTGAGCAGAAAATTTCAATGTATTGTCTATCATACCTAGATTTGTTTCCTCAATGGTGATTCCTAATATAGAGCTTAGCATTTTTTACCTATGAGCTATTCTTCCCTATGTGCACCATCTTGCACTTTTGCACACTGGGCATCAAAATGGCAGATGAAATTCAATCTCCCTCTCTTGCAAGCAGTGGCATAGCCAGACAGCCAATTTTGGGTGAGCTTGAACCCAAAGTGGGCAGGCACAAAATTTTCTCTCTGCCATTGCCCCTTCCTCTCCCCACTCTCCACCCCCCCCCCCTCCCCCGGCACCTCCAAAATCAAAATATAAATGCTTTAGCTCTTGAGAAGCCCCAAGCTCTGTCAGCTGAAGACTTCCTCTGAAGATGGCCCTTTTACTAAACTTGGCAGGCAGCAGCAGCAGCAACTCCTTGAGCCACCAGTGCTGGCACCCCATGCATGCTTAGTTGTCCACCCTGGGGTGTCCACACTGTTGCAGCTCTTTATGTCATCCATCCACAAACAGGTGACTTGATGATGGGAATGGTTTGCTGAGGTCATGTAAATTTTGAAGTAGAGATTAGCTGTAGCAAGTGCCAAATCAGAGATTCATATACTCTAATAGACATTTTATTGAATTTTGCAGTTGTATTTTTTCATCATTGGACCAGGTGAATGCTGAAGTTCACTGTAACAGTCTATTAAACTTTACTGCAATTGGTTTAAATTACAAATTGAAATGTCTTTAGCTGTCTTGCAAAGGAAAGCCGGTTGATAACTTTTCAGATGTACTGAAAGAAAGTTAGGCGTGGACTTAATGCTAAAAACCCCCCAAAACATTTCTAACCTCTGATTTGCTGAGAATGATTCAATGTTCTTTAAAGTCTAGATTCATAGTACCCAATAAAATTGCATTATTTAAATTTGCAGCTTGCATTGACTCCTAAGAGGTTTGATTCAGGGGCGTAGCTACGGGTGGGCAATCTCAGCTCAGGCCCACCCAGTTTGTCCTGCTCCTCCAGGTGCTGGTCCTCTAGGCGCTGATTAGGCTGCAGCGGGAGCGAGAGTGCACAGTGTTTTGGTTCTGCCCCATCTGAGCAGCAATGTCTAAAGCCGGCAGAAAAAAACAGGAGCTCACCAGAGTTTAGTCCTCTGACTCATGGGCGTAGTTTGAGGGGGGCACTGCCCCCCAAACGCAGGGCTGGCGCAAAGCTGCAGGCAGCTCTTCCCACCCTCAGCTCCCGGACAGGCTTCCTCTTTGTCCTTTCCTCCCCCCCCCCCCCGTTGCGTGCGTTTAAACCTTTTATTTTCCTCGCTGCAACTGCAGTGAAGCATAAACACAGCAGGTTCGCCTCCAGCCTTTCCCTTCCCTCACTGTGTCCCACCTTCTTGCGATGATGTATTTCCTGTTTCCGTGAGGGCGGGACACTGAGTGAGGGAAGGGAAAGGCTGGAGGCAAGCCGGCTGTGTTTTATGCTTCACTGCCGTTGCAGCGAGGAAAATAAAAGGTTTAAACGCGCGTGATGGGGGGGGGGGCAGGAAGGAACGAAGAGGAAACACATGGAGCACAGTCTGCAGTGCTCTTCTAAATCTGTATCTGCTACCATGTGCACACAAGTTTGGGAAAATCAAGCACAGCTGTCCAGGTAGTATGTATAGTGAGTGTAATGTTAGTGGTGGGCTTCTGGGTGGGGGTGGGTTCTTCACTGCAAAGGGTGGGGGGAGGTATGTTTAATCATTAAAAATCTTTTTCCCCCTAGGCAGTGAAGAGCACACCCACAACCCCATGAACAATAAATGTTACTTATTTGGTGGGTTTCTGGGTGGAGGAGGGTTTAGTGCCCAGGTTAAAATTTAAAAAAGGTTGCATATGATTTTATGTTGGTGGGTTTTTAGGTGGGGCTGGTCTCTGTAGTGCCCAGGTTAAAATTATTTAAAAAAAAAAGCTTTATATTTAAAGTGGATGGGGGGGCTCTGCAGTGCTCAGGTCATTATTAAACAAAAGGTTTTATATTTAATGCTGATGTGCCTCAGGATGGGGGAGATGCCAAACTATGGAGGGATGGGTAAAGGGGTAGGACAGGGCTGACACTAGACTAAAGGGAGGGAGGGATGAAGGGGAGGATAGAGAAGGGAAGGGCTGATGCCATGCTGCAGGGATGGGGGTAGGGTAGAGAAGGGAAGGACTGATGTTGGGCTACAGGGATGGATAGGAGGTAGGAAAGGATGGGTAGGGCTGATTCTGAGCTATAGGAATATATGGGGGGCAGGGAAGGGTAAAGCTGATGCCAGGCTACAGGGATGGATGGGTGGTAAGAAGGAATGGGTAGGGCTGATGTCAGGCTACAGGGAGGGATGGGGGGGACAAGGAAGAGCAGGGCTGATGCTGAGTTACAGGACAATTTAAAAGTTTTGGTCCTTTATTCTGTAATTGATTAGGGTTGGTCTGTGTTCTGCATGTGACTGAGGTGAAAGATTCTTCTGGCTTGTTGCTTGTGAGGGGATCTATATCAGTTTGACCTGTTTGGCTATTCCAATGGGACACGTATTGCTGTTGTGTATATTCACTGCTGCCTTTTTAAAGGTGCTGATATTGATATTTGTGTGTTCAGAATTGGTGGTGTTAAGGTTTGCAACATAGGTTCTGAGTATTTATTTGATTAATGTTTATGCAGGACACTTGTTGGGCAGAGACTGTTCATTAGAAATCCTTCATCAAGTGTACTCTAAGGCATTATTTAGGAGTATCCCAAGAAATGCTACTCACACCTATATACATAATGCCCACCCAAAATGTCAGGTCTGGCTACGCCACTGGTTTGATTGACTCTTGGCTTTCCTTTAAACTTACTTTCCAATGTTTATTGAGCAGCAGTTTAACATGGGGATATTCTAATATCCAACAACAACAAAGAGAGTCCAAATCTCCCGTAAAAAACACCAAAAACGGAAGATGTGCAGAAAGACCAAACTAAAATCACAAATATAAAAAAGCCAAATTCATTTATTAAGACCCTACACGGTCTGTGCACATTGTTTAGAACAATTGTTTAGCAAAAGAACTACGCTCGGAGAGTGCACATTGTTTAAAGGGCTTTTACCCTTCAGTTCTTCTCAACATTGCTTCCGTTTATAAATCTAATTGGATTTTTTTAACCAAGTAGGCACTATGCTCTTTGTTTATCACCTTTTTTGGACTAATCGGCAATTTTAAAACAATCTGAATGTTAACTTTTTTAGCAGTTTAGTCCTTGCATGTAAACGCTTATAGTGCATTTTACCCAATTGACTGTGGCAATCAGCTGTTTGGTACGGTGATTTTTTTCAAGGATATAGCATACATTATTTTTGAGCTAACCGTGTTCCTGTAGGGCCCATGTCATTCATCATTATCTATTACACCATCTTTTATTTTTTATTTTTTTAGAAATATACGTGGTGGTATATCATTTTATATCACAACTTCTTTCATTTAACTTTTTCAAAATCGTTATTCATTCACTCTTTCCTATATATTTACATATACTTAATTATCATTTCTCCGAGGACAAGCAGGCTGCTTGTTCTCACTGATGGGTGACGTCCACGGCAGCCCCTCCAATCGGAATCTTCACTAGCAAAGTCCTTTGCTAGCCCTCGCGCGCCCGCGCGCACCGCGCATGCGCAGCCGTCTTCCCGCCCGAAACCGGCTCGAGCCGGCCAGTCTTCTTTCGTCCGCACTCGGTACGGCTGTGTTTTTTGCCGTGTCGAGCCCCGGAGAGTCGACCTCGCGTGTCCTTTGTACAAATCGACGTGTTTTTTCTTCGGAAAAGATTTAAATTCGTTCGGAAAGTGCTCCGCAAACCCCCTTGGGTTTCGTTTGCCCCTTCCCGTATTTTCAGTCTTTGCCCCGGTAAGTTTTCTTTCGTCGTCGGGGTAGGCCTCTTTTCGGCCTCGGTCGAGATTTTTCTCCCTCAAAGTTTTTGGTGCTCAAATTCGTCATTTCGGATTTTGATTTCGCCGGCGTGATTTTTCCGCCCATGACATCGAAGCCTTCCAGCGGCTTCAAGAAGTGCACCCAGTGCGCCCGGGTAATCTCGCTCACTGATAGGCAATCTTCGTGTCTTCAGTGTCTGGGGGCCGAGCACCGTCCTCAGAACTGTAGCCTGTGTTCCCTGTTACAAAGGCGGACTCAGGTAGCGAGATTGGCCCAGTGGAACGTTTTGTTCTCGGGCTCTTCGTCGGCATCGGCACCGGGGTCATCGAGTGCATCGATGTCGTCAGCGTCCAGACCTTCATCCTCGGCCGCCAGTGCATCGAGTGCATCGAGGCATCAGCCCTCTGCATCGGCGCCGAGACATCGGATAGCTGCATCGGCGTCGGTGGTACCGGGACCTCGTCTGCTGATGTCGTCGGATGGTGGTGCATCGTCAGGAGTGCAGGTGAGGGCTGTCCATTCCCCTGCTGGTGGCGGTGAGCCTTCGGGTGGGTCTCCCCCTACCCTGAGGGCTCCTGCGGTACAGCCCCCCCGGGATCAACCTGCTTCGACCTCGGCCCCGAGGAAGCGACGGATGGATTCTACGTCCTCCTCGTCGGTGCCGGGGAGCTCCGGTGACATGCTTCGGAAGAAGTCGAAGAAGCATCGACACCGGTCTCCTCCCCGCGTCGGCACCGAGAGCTCTGGGTCGCCGAGGGAGTCGGCACCCAGCAGGCATCGGCACCGAGAGGACCGCTCACCCTCTGTTCAGGAGGTGTCGATGCGCTCCACTCTGGACAGCCCGGAACAGCCTCCACGCCCGGAACAGGTTCTGACGTCGACGCCTGCATCGGCCTCCATGCCTTTCTCTGCAGCCGCTCTGAACGAGAGCCTCCGGGCCGTTCTCCCAGAGATTCTGGGAGAGCTGTTGCGCCCTACCCCTCCGGTACCGGCGGTGCTTGCGCCTCCGGTACCGTCGAGCGTGGCGCCGGCTGGCCCATCGCCCGGGGTGAGGTCCCCGACGTCGGTACCGCGTGCGGTGCCGACTGCGGCCACCTCCCAGGAGGGCTCCCCGACTACGTCGGCGGAGGGAGCTTCGCCGATGCGGGCGAGGGAGTCTACCTCTCGACGCCCCCATCGTGGACGTGGCTCCACGGAGTCGAGCCGGGCGAGGTTGCAGACACAGGTCCGTGAACTTGTGTCTGACACCGAGGGTGAGGCCTCGTGGGAAGAGGAAGAAGACCCCAGATATTTCTCTGACGAGGAGTCTGAGGGTCTTCCTTCCGATCCCACTCCCTCTCCTGAGAGACAGCTTTCTCCTCCCGAGAGTCTGTCTTTTGCTTCCTTTGTCCGGGAGATGTCTACGGCCATCCCCTTCCCGGTGGTTGTGGAGGACGAGCCCAGGGCTGAAATGTTTGAGCTCCTGGACTATCCTTCTCCACCTAAGGAAGCGTCCACTGTTCCCTTGCACCATGTCCTGAAAAAGACATTGCTTGCGAACTGGACCAAGCCACTAAGTAATCCCCACATCCCCAAGAAGATCGAGTCCCAGTACCGGATCCATGGGGACCCAGAGCTGATGCGCACTCAGTTGCCTCACGACTCTGGAGTTGTGGATCTGGCCCTAAAGAAGGCTAAGAGTTCTAGGGAGCATGCTTTGGCGCCCCCAGGCAAAGACTCTAGAACCTTAGACTCCTTTGGGAGGAAGGCCTACCATTCCTCTATGCTCGTGGCCAAAATCCAGTCTTACCAGCTCTACACGAGCATACACATGCGGAACAATGTGCGGCAGTTGGCGGGCTTGGTTGATGCTCTCCCCCCTGAGCAAGCCAAGCCTTTTCAGGAGGTGGTCAGGCAGCTGAAGGCGTGCAGAAAATTCCTGGCCAGAGGGGTGTATGACACCTTTGATGTTGCGTCCAGGGCCGCTGCTCAAGGTGTGGTGATGCGCAGGCTCTCATGGCTGCGTGCCTCCGACCTGGAGAATAGACTGCAGCAGCGGATTGCGGACTCGCCTTGCCGTGCGGACAATATTTTTGGAGAGAAGGTCGAGCAGGTGGTAGAGCATCTCCACCAGCGGGATACCGCATTCGACAAGTTCTCCCGCCGGCAGCCTTCAGCATCTACCTCTACAGGTAGAAGATTTTTTGTGGGAAGGAGGACTGTTCCCTACTCTTCTGGCAAGCGTAGGTACAATCCTCCTTCTCGACAGCCTGCGGCCCAGGCTAAGCCCCAGCGCGCTCGCTCTCATCAGCAGCGTGCGCCTCAGCAAGGCCCCGCGGCTCCCCAGCAAAAGCAAGGGGCGAGCTTTTGACTGGCTCCAGCAGAGCATAGCCAACATCCAAGTGTCAGTGCCGGGCGACCTGCCGGTCGGGGGGAGGTTGAAAGCTTTTCACCAAAGGTGGCCTCTCATAACCTCCGATCAGTGGGTTCTGCAAATAGTCCGGCAAGGATACACCCTCAATTTGGCCTCAAAACCTCCAAATTGTCCACCGGGAGCTCAGTCTTACAGCTTCCAGCACAAGCAGGTACTTGCAGAGGAACTCTCCGCCCTTCTCAGCGCCAATGCGGTCGAGCCCGTGCCATCCGGGCAAGAAGGGCTGGGATTCTATTCCAGGTACTTCCTTGTGGAAAAGAAAACAGGGGGGATGCGTCCCATCCTAGACCTAAGGGCCCTGAACAAATATCTCGTAAAAGAAAAGTTCAGGATGCTTTCCCTGGGCACCCTTCTTCCCATGATTCAGGAAAACGATTGGCTATGCTCTCTGGACTTGAAGGATGCCTACACACACATCCCGATACTGCCAGCTCACAGACAGTATCTGCGATTTCAGCTGGGCACACGTCACTTCCAGTACTGTGTGCTACCCTTTGGGCTCGCCTCTGCGCCCAGGGTGTTCACAAAGTGCCTGGCTGTAGTAGCAGCGGCACTTCGCAGGCTGGGGGTGCACGTGTTCCCGTATCTCGACGATTGGCTGGTGAAGAACACGTCCGAGGCAGGAGCCCTGCAGTCCATGCAGATGACTATTCGCCTCCTGGAGCTACTGGGGTTTGTAATAAATTACCCGAAGTCCCATCTTCGCCCCGTGCAGAGACTCGAATTCATAGGAGCTCTGCTGGATTCTCGGACGGCTCGCGCCTATCTCCCAGAGACGAGAGCCAACAACTTGTTGTCCCTCGTCTCGCGGGTGCGAGCGTCCCAGCAGATCACAGCTCGGCAGATGTTGAGATTGCTGGACCACATGGCCTCCACAGTTCATGTGACTCCCATGGCCCGCCTTCACATGAGATCTGCTCAATGGACCCTAGCTTCCCAGTAGTTTCAGGCTGCTGGGGATCTAGAAGACGTGATCCACCTGTCCACGAGTTTTCTCGAATCCCTGTATTGGTGGACGATTTGGTCCAATTTGACTCTGGGACGTCCTTTCCAAATTCCTCAGCCACAAAAAGTGCTGACCACGGATGCGTCTCTCCTGGGATGGGGAGCTCATGTCGATGGGCTTCACACCCAAGGAAGCTGGTCCCTCCAGGAACGCGGTCTACAGATCAATCTCCTGGAGTTGCGAGCGATCTGGAACGCTCTGAAGGCTTTCAGAGATCGGCTGTCCCACCAAATTATCCAAATTCAGACAGACAACCAGGTTGCCATGTACTATGTCAACAAGCAGGGGGGCACCGGATCTCGCCCCCTGTGTCAGGAAGCCGTCAGCATGTGGCTCTGGGCTCGCCGTCTCGGCATGGTGCTCCAAGCCACATATCTGGCAGGCGTAAACAACAGTCTGGCCGACAGACTGAGCAGGATTATGCAACCTCACGAATGGTCGCTCAACTCCCGAGTGGTGCGCCAGATCTTCCAAGCGTGGGGCACCCCCTTGGTGGATCTCTTCGCATCTCGAGCGAACCACAAAGTCCCTCAGTTCTGTTCCAGGCTTCAGGCCCCCGGCAGACTGGCATCGGATGCCTTCCTCCTGGATTGGGGGGAGGGCCTGCTGTATGCTTATCCTCCCATTCCTCTGGTGGGGAAGACTTTGTTGAAACTCAAGCAAAACCGAGGCACCATGATTCTGATTGCTCCTTTTTGGCCACGTCAGATCTGGTTCCCTCTTCTTCTGGAGTTATCCTCCGAAGAACCGTGGAGATTGGAGTGTTTTCCGACCCTCATCACGCAGGACGAAGGGGCTCTTCTGCATCCCAGCCTCCGGTCCCTGGCTCTCACGGCCTGGATGTTGAGAGCGTAGACTTTGCCTCTTTGGGTCTGTCAGAGGGTGTCTCCCGCATCTTGCTTGCTTCCAGGAAAGATTCCACTAAGAGGAGTTACTTCTTTCTGTGGAGGAGGTTTGCCGTCTGGTGTGACAGCAAGGCCCTAGCTCCTCGCTCTTGTCCTACACAGACCCTGCTTGAATACCTTCTGCACTTGTCTGAGTCTGGTCTCAAGACCAACTCTGTAAGAGTTCACCTTAGCGCAATCAGTGCATACCATTACCATGTGGAAGGTAAGCCGATCTCAGGACAGCCTTTAGTTGTTCGCTTCATGAGAGGTTTGCTTTTGTCAAAGCCCCCTGTCAAGCCTCCTACAGTGTCATGGGATCTCAATGTCGTTCTCACCCAGCTGATGAAACCTCCTTTTGAGCCACTGAATTCCTGCCATCTGAAGTACTTGACCTGGAAGGTCATTTTCTTGGTGGCAGTTACTTCAGCTCGTAGAGTCAGTAAGCTTCAGGCCCTGGTAGCCCAGGCCCCTTACACCAAATTTCATCATAACAGAGTAGTCCTCCGCACTCACCCTAAGTTCTTGCCAAAGGTCGTGTCGGAGTTCCATCTGAACCAGTCAATTGTCTTGCCAACATTTTTTCCCCGTCCTCATTCCTGCCCTGCTGAACGTCAGCTGCACACATTGGACTGCAAGAGAGCATTGGCCTTCTACCTGGAGCGGACACAGCCCCACAGACAGTCCGCCCAATTGTTTGTTTCTTTTGATCCCAATAGGAGGGGAGTGGCTGTAGGGAAACGCACCATATCCAATTGGCTAGCAGATTGCATTTCCTTCACTTACGCCCAGGCGGGGCTGGCTCTTGAGGGTCATGTCACGGCTCATAATGTTAGAGCCATGGCTGCGTCGGTAGCCCACTTGAAGTTAGCCTCCATTGAAGAAATTTGCAAAGGTGCGACGTGGTCATCTGTCCACACATTCACATCTCATTACTGCCTGCAGCAGGATACCCGACGCGACAGTCGGTTCGGGCAGTCAGTTCTTCAGAACCTGTTTGGGCTTTAGGATCCAACTCTACCCCCCGAGGGCCCTGTTTGTTCTGTTCCAGGCTGCACTCTCAGTTAGTTGGTAAATTTTTTAGGTCAATCTCAGTTATGTCCTCGCCATTGCGAGGCCCAATTGACCTTGGTTGTTGTTTTGAGTGAGCCTGGGGGCTAGGGATACCCCATCAGTGAGAACAAGCAGCCTGCTTGTCCTCGGAGAAAGCGAATGCTACATACCTGTAGAAGGTATTCTCCGAGGACAGCAGGCTGATTGTTCTCACAAACCCGCCCGCCTCCCCTTTGGAGTTGTGTCTTCCCTTGTATTGTCTTGCTACATACTGGACTGGCCGGCTCGAGCCGGTTTCGGGCGGGAAGACGGCCGCGCATGCGCGGTGCGCGCGGGCTAGCAAAGGACTTTGCTAGTGAAGATTCCGATTGGAGGGGCTGCCGTGGACGTCACCCATCAGTGAGAACAATCAGCCTGCTGTCCTCGGAGAATACCTTCTACAGGTATGTAGCATTCGCTTTATATATGTTTTTGTCCAGATTTGTCTTAATTTGAGTGAACTTTGGAAGAATATCTATATATGCCAATCTATAGGTATGTCATATTTCATTTAAACTATACTTATGTAAGTCCATTATGTTTGTTGTTATATATATATATTTTCATCTTTGGTTTCTATGGTTGTATTTATAATTGTACATTAATATTTAGAATATCATCAATGCATGCCAGTTTTGCTGGCGTAACAATGTAATGTCGTTGCCTTGGTTATATATATTGTTTGATTATTATTTCTATTATTCATGTTTTTTCATTCCCAGTTCTCACAAGATAATTTATAGATGTTTATGTTTTAAACTTCTACCATTACTATTGCATACTGCCTTTGTAGGTTTGACACTTTTATCGGTATAAATCCTAATTGCAGTTTAGTTCAATATTTTATCTTCTATGTTTACTTTTAAATATATATGCATTTATGATGTATGCGTAAAACTGTTTGCGACAATGTAAATGTATTATAATTATTACCTTTTATGATATATGTGTTGTATTTCTTTTTTTTTTTAGACCCCTGAAGAAGGCCTCCTTGGCCGAAACACGGACCGTGTTTGGCTTTTTTATATTTGTGATTTTAGTTTGGTCTTTCTGCACATCTTCCGTTTTTGTTGTTTTTTTGATATTCTAATATCATAAGCCTTTATTGATGAATAGCATGGACCTGAGATAACATTTCCACTAAGGTTAACGTATTTGAGTACTGTCCTTTATCAGTGCCAATAATTGCTTATTACAAACCTGATGGAATTGTTAATAAGAAACACCACTTCATTATTGTAAGGATGGTGGCTGAACTTCAAGGGAATAATGTTTTCTAAGGAATGAGTTAATGTTTGAGATCATTACTTTATAATCTTGTTGTCATCTATAAGACTGATATTACTAGCAAATTAGGTGCCCTTGGTATGTTCCTGTGTAGTAGCTCTATATCCTTCTTGTACATCTTGAACACAGTTGTCTAGTGACATGAATATTGCAACAAAAGATGTATAAGCATGGGACTGTTTGATCACTGGTAACTGTCAAAATGTACAGTTGTCATATCATGTTAGCAGATTAGAACCAGCTGGGTTACATGAAAATCAGACAATGCTCCACAGAACTTTGGAGCGTCATTATTAGGCATTGTTCTATGCATTTTATTTTTTCAGTGTTCTGCCTTACAAGCACTAAGGGTATGATATTTATAAAGTTTGTTCTAGTTTTCACATTTTCAGAGTGGCCCAGGGTTTGTTATTGATATTCGTGGACAAAAATGAAAAGGGTCTGCACATTTTCGTATTTTTATTAAAATTAAAAATCACGATAATGAAGAAAACTGTGTACAGTAATTATGTCTGAAAATAGAAAGCTGTTCCAAACCTCATCTGCTGAGCCCAGCAGAAGTATTAAGAACTTACTAATGGCAGGATTCATAGACAAACAAGTATGGTTTGATTTAATTTCTGTGCATTGTGTATGCACACTAGTTCTTCTCTTCATCACAGACGGGATTGTAGCAAACTCTTCCTCTTTTTTACTGTACAGAAAAGATTTGGAAGGAATGATGGAGATCCAGAACTGTAAACAGATGTTCATAAATAAAAATTGCTGGGCTCTTTTTGGCAAACTGAATTACAGGGTTCTTAAGCAATAATGTAACTTTCTCTGCAATCACCTCTGCAGTGATATCACAGCATCCTCTTATGTTTTCTGATTAGTGACAGGGGCTTTATGTGTGCAGCAAGTAGAAAATAAAAATGGATATAAACTGGTGTTTATTTAAGAATTTTTAAAATCCCTATCTTTCTCAGCAGCTCTTAATGCACTAGCTACTATATGACTTATTTTGGTTGACTGACTTGACTTCCAAGAGTCCTTACATGAATACCCTTGGGAAGATATTTCCTTGTGATCATTGATGGCAGATGACGTTTAATGTGAGCAAGTGCAAAGAGATGCATGTGGGAAAGAGGAACCCGAATTATAGCTACGTCATCAAGGTTCCACATTAGGAGTCACGGACCAAGAAAGGGATCTAGGTGTTGACGTTGATGATATGTTGAAACCTTCTTCTCAGTGTGCTGCTGCGGCTAAGAAAGCAAATAGAATGTTAGGTATTATTAGGAAAGGATTGGAAAACAAAAATGAGGATGTTATAATGCCTTTGTATCGCTCCATGGTGCAACCGCACCTCGACTATTGTGTTCAATTCTGGTCGCCGCATCTCAAAAAAGTTATAGTGGAATTAGAAAAGGTGCAGAGAAGGGCGACGAAAATGATAAAGGGGATGGGACGACTTCCCTATGAGGAAAGGTTAAAGCGGCTAGAGCTCTTCAGCTTGGAGAAACGGCGGCTGAGGGGAGATATGATAGTGGTCTATAAAATAATGAGTGGAGTTGAACGGGTAGATGTGAAGCGTCTGTTCACACTTTCAAAAAATACTAGGACTAGGGGGCATGCGATGAAGCTACAATGTAGTAAATTTAAAACGAATCGGAGAAACTTTTTCTTCACTCAACATGTAATTAAACTCTGGAATTCGTTGCCAGAGACTGTGGTAAAGGCGGTTAGCTTAGCGGAGTTTAAAAAAGGTTTGGCCGGCTTCCTAAAGGAAAAGTCCATAGACCATTATTAAATGGACTTGGGGAAAATCCACTATTTCTGGGATAAGCAGTATAAAATGTTTTGTACATTTTTGGGATCTTGCCGTATATTTGTGACCTGGATTGGCCACTGTTGGAAACAGGATGCTGGGCTCGATGGACCTTTGGTCTTTCCCAGTATGGCAATACTTATGTACTTATGATGACATCTTTGACTGTATTTCTTTACTTTTCTAAAGTTTCCCAAAAGATGTTATCATATAAATACAGTAGTATTTGGAAAGGCTCTTCTCTGTCAAATCTAGCATCTCCTTGGTGGAGGGGGAGGGTACAAGGCTGGTGGTAAACATGCTGGGGCCCAGGGCAGAAATTTAGGAGAGGGGCCCAAAGCCCACTGACAAGGTGTATATCCTTTAGCTTCAGACAGGATTGAGGCCCCCTGTAGCATGGGGGGCTCAGGACAGTTAGTTACCCTGCACCCCCCCCCCCCCAAATGCCAGCCCTGAGTGGTACAGGACTTTACAGGTGTTTCCTTTTTAGCACTACTAACTATGGAGCTTGGTTTGTAAAACTGAATCACTGTAGGCAACTTAACTAGCTCCTGCTTTGAAAACCTTTTATTTGTTTACCCAATATCATCTGATGATTGCAGCAGTCAGGGCTAGAAGGAAAATCTTCATACCTGAGCCCTTCTTTGCCCTCTGTTGGCTACAGGCCATTCCTGTTTTCCCTTGAGTCTGAACATACCCACTTGACAGATCAGGCCAGGTGGCAAAACACTGCAAGCATTTCTATAAACTATGCACAGAAAACCACACTGTTTATGGATTCAGTTCTAGTCTTCCACATTTCAGAGATGGAACTTTAATACATTGGAATTGATGTAATCACCTACCCCTGGCGACACAGCAAGGAATAATTCACTGTGACAATGACTTTTTAATAACGGCTACATTACAGTCTTCACATTGCTCGTTTTCTTCTTAATTAAAATTATCATTCACCACTAAGAAATGAAGAAGAAAAATAGTCCTCCCCACTCTGAACCCATGTCTAAATAAGAATTCAAAAGGGAACATTCACTGGTTAACACATACACATTTTTACCTTCAATTTCTGCTGTATTTAGAGATGCTGTGGAAATGGAAACAAAAATATGGGATATTTTAGCTTCCTTTTTATTGTAATGTAATACAAACAGAATTCAGAGAGTACTAACCAAATATAGAGATGGGCCTGATTAAAGTGTTTTACCTAATACATGAGTTACTGGCTAAAAAATATATTAATTATTACAACTCTGGTTCACAAAGTTCCCTTCTTCCAATATATGAAATGAAGACATGTGGACAGCTGTAGACCATTATAATCTCAGAAGCTGTCACTGCTGCACATCATTTTCAGATACCATAAACAAGAGTGCACCAGAGAAGGACACGTGGAAGCAGATTTTAGAAAGGATGTAGAAAACGGAATTTGAGACTTCCAGCTCGGGATGTCTCAAGTTCAGCTAGTATTCTAAAACAGAATCTGCCAACATAGAGCATGTTCTATATAATACATAGAGAAATTAACATTTATATTCCAGTTACATGCACAGGAGCATCCATTTTAGGGGGGAAATTAGCAACATAGGCTACCGTTAAGATGGGTTATTTTATCACTAACTCGTGCTTTTTAGTACAGGTCCCATTTTATCCAAGGAGATCTATTTACTATAACCCTGGTTAACAGTAAAATAGCCTGTTTTAAAGGTAGCTCATGTTGATAACTTCCCCCTTAGAATCATAAACTAAATTATCAATGAGTCAAAACGGGTATGTAAATGTTTGTGCCAGCACATAAACATATTTGTTATGAAAAAGCAACATAAATGTTTATAAGCATTTATGTCAGCCATTTTAGAAACATAAACATGTATTTTTCCAAAACTTTTACAGATCCTGGTATCTCTTGCCAATTGCACTTTTAGGGAGCACATCAACTACTGGGGGATTAAGGAGGTAACTTCCCCTAATCCAGTGGTTCCGAAACCTAGTCCTGGAGATTCCCCTGCCAGGCAAGTTTTCCAGATATCCGCAATGAATATTCATGAAGGAAATTTGCATGCAGTGGAGGCAGTGCATGAAAATCTCTCTCATGAATATTCATTGTAGATGTCCTGAAAACCTAACTGACTGGGGGGCCTCCAGAACCAGGTTTGGGAACCACTGCCCTAATCCCTCCAGTGGAACATTGCTCAATAGGAGCATGTTTTTGAAACCTAGATGTGCCGGATAGCAGATGTCAATCTTTTTGAACACAAACATATATTCCCCTTTTGAAATGGAGAAACACACATTTATTTTGTAAGCCTGCTCTAATCTATCATTGTGGCGGAAATAAGGGGTTCTCCTATAATTTCATTTGTAGATTTTATTTTTTGTACTATATGTTAGGAAAATTAAGATACTTTCATAGACCCAGCATAGGATCTCTAGATTGTTTCTTCCTCAAAGTCTTAAGGGAACAGCTTTTGTATTGTATTAAGGTAATCCATAGAAATAAAATAAAACATGGAAAAGAAAATAAGATGATACCTTTTTTTATTGGACATAACTTAATACATTTCTTGATTAGCTTTCGAAGGTTGCCCTTCTCCGTCAGATCAGAAATAAGCAAATGTTGGTAGGTGACAGTATATATAAGTGAAACATCAAAGCATTTCAGTGACAGTCTAAGAGGATGGGGGTGGATAGGTGAGAGAGAGGAAGAGTCGGGTGGATGAGGGACAGGGAGATAGGCATGGAGACAGGACGGTGACAAAGCAGTACAATTTTATGGTTTATAATGGGCTAGAAAATCCAGATCTTTATGTCCTGTCTGGTGGGTGCCAAAATATTTAATCATTCTGACTTCAAAGGTCTTACGTTCCTATATTGTTTTAAAGTTCCCTTTCAGGATTTTTACCATGAAAATCACTGGTACAGTGTTCTGGTTTTGTAACGTGCTGCCCCACAGGTGTGACATCTTTATTGGTACTAGCATTTTTCATATGGTGTCTATGTAAATTAAATCTCTTCTTTAGCATCTGATTTGTTTCTCCAATGTAGCAGCCTTCGTTGCATTTTTTACACTGAATGAGTGAATCCAGACTGCCCCAATTTGACTGCCCCTATCGGACCGACCGTTCACTTGTCTATTAGATTGTAAGCTCTTTGAGCAGGGACTGTCTCTCTTTGTTAAATTGTACAGCGCTGCGTAACCCTAGTAGCGCTCTAGAAATGTTTAGTAGTAACATAGTAACATAGTAAATGACGGCAGAAAAAGACCTGCATGGTCCATCCAGTCTGCCCAACAAGACAAACTCATATGTGCTACTTTTTGTGTATACCCTACTTTGATTTGTACCTGTCCTCTTCAGGGCACAGACCATATAAGTCTGTCCAGCACTATCCCCGCCTCCCAACCACCAGCCCCGCCTCCCACCACTGGCTCTGGCACAGACCGTATAAGTCTGCCCAGCACTATCCTCGCCTCCCACCACCGGCTGGCTCTGCCATCCAATCTCGGCTAAGCTCCTTAGGATCCATTCCTTCTGAATAGGATTCCTTTATGTTTAAGGGAGGGATACTGTCACAGTTGTGCCCAGGTCCCTGGCTCGCAGTCACCTAGTAGTAGTAGTAATCTCACTCAAAATATGGCCAAACCATATCCCCTTACTAGATGCACGTATTTCAGTTTTAGACATATGCTTCTAAAATAAGCCCCTATGCAGATAATTAAAGACTTACCTCCCTAAATTGGTCATCTAGAAATTATTCTCAGCAATAAGGCTAAAATGGTGCCCAAAATTCACCTGCATTCGGCCATATTTAGAGGAGGCATTAGTGGGGGTGGAAAAGTGTGTGCACAGATTTCTTTTTCACCCCTATGCATGTAATTTTCTGTGAAGAAAGTACCCACATCAAAACAAGCACAAATGTCTGTGGAATATGCTTTATAAAATCATCCCCTTAATGCACATTAAAGCATTAACACAGTTTTGTAAAAATAGGTTGTGAATTGACATTCAGAGGCCTTTTATTGCAGTCTTGATGCTTGACTGCTTCTTGAAATCCTTTGTTTTTTATCTCCAAAACTTTAATTTTCAAAAAAAGGAATATATAAAAAGAATTTGAAAAAGGCATACATAAATACACTATAACAGATCATTTAATACACTGTGAAAATTGTAAAAATTGCTAAGTACCAGTGACATACAATACTAATCAAGTTACTTCATACTTTACTGACATGATCTAAACATGCACCAACCTGAACAGTTTCCAAATTTCCCTAAATTACGAGTCCTATTATTTTCCTGTTGCTACTTCTAAACTTTTATAGGTAAGGTGTGGAAAGTTCCACCATCCATTTGTATCCATGCATGAGCATCTTTCAAGTCATTTAGTTTTAGCCTTACTAAAGAAACAAAATTCATCAATTTATTTTCTTGTCTTAAGCCTTGCCTTAACAACACTATAGATTTCCTATCTCCCTCTTGTATGTGGAATATACACTTGAGATTTGGCCCATACAGAGCGGCAAAAACATTTTAAGTATGACATATAAGACTAAATTCTAGAAATGGAGCCTAAAAAATTAGCACCAAAAAAGTGCTTAGTGCTGTTCTATAAATGGTGCTTAAACTTAGGTGCCGTTTATAGAATAGCACAGTGCCGGCAAGTGCAACTGCATTTACACCAATGAAACCTTGATATAAATCCCCTTGCCTATATTAGGCATAGATCCCCCATTATTCTATAAGGCACATAAATTGTGGAAATGCCCCATTCCGCCCATGACCCTCTCTTGGCCACGCCCCCTTTTTGGACCCATGCATAAAATTTATGCATGAATCCCATGCCTAAATTTATGTATGTTGAGAAGCCAATTATCTGCGCTAATTGGCTCATTCAATTAAATTGCATGTGCAAATTGGATGCATGCCCAAATTTGTGCACATAATTTTTTGTGACTTTTATAGAATTTGGGAGATAACATAAAAAAGAGTCTTCCAACTTGCTTTAAACCAATTCAGAATTTATTCTTTGCTTGATGCAGTTGGGGATGCCTTTACTGAGCAGAAAGTAAGGGGGAGAGGTTGTGCTCTGTTGATATTTCTCTACTCTTAGTGCTCTTGCACCTTTAAGATGGCTCCCCAGAGCACAGGGAGGGGCTTTATTTAAGGTGACACACACTGACCAACCTGGGCATGTTCTCACCTGGCCAGGATATGGGGAAAAATTAGGGTTTTTCTGTCTAAATCCTCAATTTTATTGCCCTTGGTCTGATGGATAAATTTGTGCTTCAGAATGTTAAAGGTTCCAAGAGGACCTTACTGGCAAGAAAGGGTGAATTTTGCCTAGAGCTGGGAACAACTTTTCTGGAGCTCTGGTATGCCCTGCTGAAGCGAAGTTTTGCAGGGGGTGTTGGGTTCTTCAAGGTATTGCAGGACAGTGATGCTCGTCCTAACCCGGTTATGGAGGATCCTCACCAGGAATAGTGAAATGTGCCTGATTACATAGGGGTTTAGTGGACTTTCTGAATTTACAATCGCTGAGGGAAGAGCTAGTAGCTTGTGGATGAGGATCCATTGATCAGCCACAGCAGACCAAAGAGCTGGGTGAGTTAGCGCCGACACACCCTTGGGAGGCTTTGAAGTTCATGCATAGTAAAATTGGGTGAAACAAAATATATATTTCATTCACCGGAACAGCTTAAATCTTTTCTGGATTTGAAACAACTGTAAAATAACAACATTTAAAGTTAATCGAGGAATCACCGCATTACTAACTATTAAGCGTTTTTCCTATGTAACCTTCTCTATTGATTACGCCCCCCCTTTATTGGGGTCTAAGGAAGCAAAAAAAATGAGCTTAAGGAAATGAATATGTTTTCTTTGATATTGCCTTAATGACTGAGATGATGATTTTTTCAATCTTAATCAAAATTAAGCTGAATATAAACAATTTTTCTTTATTGTGATATATGCTGTATTGCTTTGACAAGGTTACTATTGTTAAATATTTTGAAAGGATAATAAAAAAAAATAAGTTGTAATTGATGTGTCATTTGAAGGGGCTGGTTAATATAGGGACACCTTAACCCTGTTATATTGGTGCAAAGATTTTTTTTTTCTTCTGGTAAAGGGCTTCTAAAACAGACATCATGTTATGAGAATCAGGTGCTGAACATTCAGAGTTTCTATTTATTTACTTATTTATGGCATTTTATCATACATTAAATGTGAATTAGATTGGAACCTGGGAGCTTTTACATTTTTTTTTAGTTTCCAGGAGAGAGTAATGCATTGCCCCCCCCCCCCCCAAAGGCTCTCTCCCGGGGTATAGCCAGCTCTGCAATTTGGGGGGGGGGGGGCATAGAGGTGGATTGGGGAGAGAGCCTGTTGTTAAAGATTGACCAGCACACCACTGTCCCCAGTTATTCCTGCCCACTCCGGCTCTGCTCTCAAAATGGCTGCCATGACTGGGGCGTTGTTTCTGCTCTGACTACACCACTAGACCACCAGGGATTATAATGTAGTCCAGGGGGAGGAGGGACGGAGTGGGGGAACTGCTTTTTGTATTTATTTTATTTTTTTGTAGTGCAATTGCAAGTAAAGCAGTTATGATCTTGCACAATAGTTTATATGCTAAATAGAATATTCTAAATAGTTAAGTATGTAAATTTGGGATAATAAATTCCTTAGAAATTAGCCTTTCTGTAGAATTATATCAACTGTCACTCCGAGAGTAGCGCAGAGTCAACCACTGCAAAAGCACCGTGGTTTTATTTTCCATTTTCATTAGCTGCGGTCCATGTGTGTAGAGGCCTTTTTGCGTGAAGGTAAAATACGGTCTTAATTATTTAAATTATATTCTGGCTTGGATACTGTGGGTTTAGCAGAGGAAGGCAGACTGCAAGCTATGACAGTCCCCAGCGGCCTTCATTGGTTCATATTTACACAGGAAAATGAAGAAGTAGAGTGTGACACAAGCTTCAACACAAGGAGTTGGCTGAGACTTGGCTTTGCCTTGAAGACTGCTTCAGCTGTGGCCCTGCCCCTGTGTCATGGAGGTTACCTTTTCTCTCCCTTGTCGGTTGGCTGCAGAGGTGGTGTCAGGCAACTACTCTCATCCTCTTGTAGATTTCAACCTCTTCTTCCACCTCAGTCTCACTGCTTTTCTTCCTTCAAAGTCCACTCCATCTGTCTATTCACTCCGCTATCTCTCCAAGTAGCAGTCGTTTATCGACCCCCCCCCCCCCCCCCTCCTGGTAAGTCCATTTCTCACTGACTTTGATTCCTGGCTTTCCTTCTGTCTTGAACCTTCATCTCCTTCCCTCATTCTTGGGGATTTTAACATTCATGCTAACGATCCCTCTCTTATGCTTCTCAGTTCCTTGCTTTAACATTCTCTGTCAATCTTCTACTGTGCTCCACTACCCCTACTCACCAGAATGACCACTGTCTTGATCTTATCTTTTTCTCCAGTTTCTGTGCTTCAGCTCTTCTCCTCTCTGACCAACATCTGAAAACTTTCACATTTAAACACCCTCCCCCTCCCAGTCCCGTCCAATCTCCACCAATATATTTAGGAATCTTTGGGCTATTGACTCTTCTACTCTGCCCTCCAGTGTTTCAAACCTCTTCTCAACCACTATGTTATCCAAGTCTGTCAATGAGGCTGCCTCTTCCTATAATACTATTCTCTCCCCTGCTCTGGATACCCTCACTCCTCCCATTACCCATTCTGTAAGGCGTACCAAACCCCAGCCTTGACTGACCTCTAGAATCCACTACCTACATTCCTGTTCCCGATCTGCTGAACGCCTTTGGCTGAAATCCCTTGCCTGTGCTGACTTCATACATTTCAAATTCTTGCTGACCTCCTTCCAGTCTGCTCTTTCACTTGCCAAACAGTACTACTTCATCCAGTTGACAAACTCTCTTGGCTCAAATCCTCAATGTCTCTTTGCCACACTGAACTCTCTCCTCAAAATGCCTTCACCTCCAACTCCACCTTCACTTTCTTCCCAGACTCTGGTTGAGTACTTTCATGATAAGGTTCACAAGATTAGTCTTGAATTCTCAACCAAGTCACCTCCACCTCTCCTTCTCTCAGTCATTTTCTCAACCCACCTTCAACCCCTGCCTCCTTTTTCTTCCTTTTCTGAAGTCACTGAAGAGGAAACTGCACATTTTCTTTCCTCCTCAAAACTAACTACCTGTTCCTCTGATCCTATTCCCACCCATATACTTAGCACTGTCTCTCCTACTGTCATCCCTTCTGTCATAGCCTCAATCTTTCACTTTTCACTGTGACTTCCTGATGCCTTCAAACATGCCATAGTTACACCACTCCTCAAAAAACCTTCACTGGACCCTACCTGTCCTTCCAACTATCGTCCCATCTCCCTCCTCCCTTTCCTATCCAAGATACTTGAACATGCTGTTTACCGTTGTTGTCTTGACTTTCTTTCCTCTCGAGCTATTCTTGATCCACTTCAATCTGGATTTTGCTCTCTTCATTTAACTGAAACAGTGCTTGCTAAAGTCTCCAATGACCTATTCTTGGCCAGATCCAAAGGTCTCTATTCTATCCTCCTCCCTCTCGATCTATCTGCTGCTTTTGACGTTGCTGATCACCGCCTACTCCTTGATATGCTGTCCTCACTTGGATTTCAGGACTCTGTTCTTTCCTGGTTTTCTTCTTATCTCCCCCCGTCACACTTTTAGTGTTTACTCTGGTGTGGCCTCCTCCACTTCTATCCCACTATCAGTTGGTGTACCTCAGGGCTCTGTCTTGGGATCTCTTCTTTCTCCATCTATACTTCTTCCCTTGGTGTTCTGATCTCATCCTATGGTTTTCAGTATCACCTTATGCTGATGACTCCCAGATAGACCTCTCCACACCAGAAATTTCAGCTGGAATCCAGGCTCAAGTATCAGCCTGCCTGTCTAATATTGCTGCTTGGATGTCTCATTGCCATCTGAAACTAAACATGATCACGATTGATCTTCTTATCTTTCCCCCTAAACCAACCTCTCCTCTTCCTCATTGTCTATCTCAGTGGATAACACTCTCATCCTCCCTGTCTTATCAGCTTGTAACCTTGGGATCATCTTTAACTCCTCTCTCTTTCTCTGCACATGTTCAACAGACTACTAAAACTTGTTTCTTTCTCTATAATATCACCAAAATTCGTCCTTTCCTTTCTGAGCACACTACCAAAAACCCTTAGCCACACTTTTATCACCTCTTGCTTAGACTATTGCAACTTGCTTCTCACAGGTTTCCAACTAAGCCATCTCTCTCCCCTTCAATCTGTTAAAAATTCTGCTGCATGACTTATATTCTACCAGTGTCACTATGCTCATATTAGCCCTTTCTTCATGTCACTTCATTGGCTCCCTATCCATTTCTGCATACAGTTCAAACTCCTCTTATTGACTTACAAGTGCCTTCACTCTGCAGCTCCTTAGTACCTCTCCACTTTTATCTCTCCCTACACTTCTGCCCAGGAACTCTGTTCATTGGGTAAATTTCTCTTATCTGTACCCTTCTCCTCCACAGCTAACTCCAAACTCAGTTCCTTTTATTTTTCTGCACCATATGACTGGAATAGACTTCCTGAGCCAGTACTTCAAGCTCCATCTCTGGCCATCTTCAAATCTAGGCTAAAAGCCCATCTTTTTGATGCTGCTTTAACTCCTAACCCCTGTTCACTTGTTCAGTACCTGTGTTTTATCATTTCCACCTTAGTAATTCCCTTGTCCCTGTCACGTCTGTGGCCGTGACCACCCTCATATTTACCTTGTTTCTGGGAGTCAGTGGCTGTGCTGGCTTCTGCTTGTCTCTGTGTCTGTCTCTGTCTTAGTTTCTCTCTGGCTGTATGTGCTGATTGCCTTACTGGACCTCACCTGTGTGGGCTATGCCTCTTCCAAGATGGCTGCCGCCTCCTCTATGCCAGTATCCAAGATGGCTCCTGCTTGTCCTTCCTGTGGGCTCACTTCCTCTGTGTGTCAAGCCTCTGTTTGGAGGCAAGGAACGTCCTGCTGGTGGTGACTCATCAGTGAGTTCCTTTATAAGGAGAAGGCCTGTGCTTGCAGTCAGGGCCTTCGCATGGTGTCATTGTCTGGTGTCATGCCCAGAGGCCGACAGGTTAGTTAGTGTGTTGCTGCGCTGCTTCTAAGCCTGTCTTCTGTGTGGGCTTCTTGCCCTCCTGTGTGGGCTTGCCCTTCTGCTTAGTACCTGTGGGCTTCTTGCCCTTCTGTGTGGGCTGCTAGCCTTCTGCCTTTAGTCTGTGTTTGCAGCCTGCCCTACTCCTTGCTTGTATATTCTGTGTGCACATCCTGAACCTTGTATATCCTGTGTGCACATCCTGGCTGCTATCCTCCTGCCTTTAGTCTGTGTTTAGAGCCTGCTGTTCAGCCCTGGTTTCCCCGTCTGTGTTTGCAGCCGGCCCTACTCCCTGCTTGTATATTCTGTGTGCACATCCTGAACCTTGTATATCCTGGCTGCTAGTCCTTTTGCCTTCGCTGTGGAGGTAGCCTCTGCAGCTCAGTCCGGGTTTCCCCATCTGTGTTTGCAGCCTGCCCTACTCCCTGCTTGTATATTCTGTGTGCACATCCTGAACCTTGTATATCCTGTGTGCACATCCTGGTCCCTCCTTGTTCGTCTTGAGTCCTGGTTTTGGCTAGCTAGTGTTATCCGGTTTTCCGCTGTACCTAGCTACCTTCTGTCCCGTGTGTCTACCTTGTTCCTTGCTTGTATCTCCTGTGTGCTTATCCGGATCCCTGCTTCTGTATCCTGATTCCTGTATCTGTCTAGCTAGCGTGTATCTTCTGGGGGAGTTATCCTGTTACCTGCCTCGACCTAGCTAGTGGGTTTGCCCTGTGGGTATTCCCTGTCTCCCCTTCTTCCTTGCTTGCATGTCTGCCCTAGTCCCTGCTCCTGATAAGCTTCTGTCTGTCTAGTCTGTCTGGCTTAGCGGCTGCGTGCAGCGCTTAGTGTAGTCTAGTATTGTTCCCTTGTGTTTCCTAGACCCAAGGTGGGTCCTCTGGATCTTCAGTTCCGGCCTTGCCCTACAAGTCCTGTCGGCCGCCCGCACGCTAGAGCTCAACTCTAGCGGAAAGATGGCTAAGTACAGGTGAAGCGGTTCCTGTTCTGCCGGTTCAGTTGCCTACTTCCAGTCCAGAGTTCCGGTCCGGTCCCTCCGGACGTCCAGTTCCAAGACGGTCTTGCCTGCCTCTGCCGCTCCGCGGCAGGGGCCCAAGGGCTCACGATTCCCAGTGCTGCCTTGAGGACCTGACAGCATGCCACGGCCCTCGAGAACGCGACAGTCCCTTATTTGTCCTGATTAGATTGTGGGTTCTGTCGAGCAGGGACTGTCTCTTCATGTTCAAATGTACAGCGCTGCACACGTCTAGTAGTGCTATAGAAATGATAATAAGTAGTAGTAGTAGTAGTAGTAGGGAGTGTTTATCACAATTCCTTTATTGCACCAAAGACCCGACATGGGGCTGTGTTTTGACGGTAAGAACCGCCTATCTCGGGGGTCAAAATTTCAATATCTGTTGCTGATTGAGTTGAAAATCAGCTGTGCCCAAATAGGAAAGATATTGGTCCAGTTGTGTAAATTAGGATTACACGGATCCAAAAAGCACACAGAAAAACCCCTTGGCGCCAATATTCCCACTTCTTCAGTTACAACAAGGCATTTTTCTGTGTGCTTTTTGGATCCGTGTAATCCTAATTTTCACAATTGGACCAATATCTTTCTTATTTGAGCACCATTGATTTCCAACTGAATCAGTAGCAAATATTGTAATTTTGAGCCCTGAGGTATGTGGTTTTTACCGCTGAAACAAGGCCCTGTGTCGGGTCTTCGGTACAATAAAGGAAATGTGATAGACACTCCCTATATTGAAGCTTGTGTCACACACTCTACTTCATTTTCCTTGGACTTCGTGTAGAGGTGCTTTCCTGTTTTGCTGTGTACTCATATTTACACAACCAAACTTGAGTTTTTGGTTTTGGTTTCAGCTGCAGCCAAAACCAGGTGATGAGTTTCGGCTGCAATTTCAGTTTTGGCCAAAAGCTTTCAGACAGTTTCAATGTTAGTTTTGTTTTCGGTTAATACTGAAAAAAGGCATTTTGGTTGGCCTCTATTTGCAGCGTATCAGCTGCTTAGGTTAAACAGCACTGGGTCAATATTCTGCCTCTGTGTTCACAATTTCTTTTAAAAATGTGGGCTACTGTGGTTGAAAGATATTTGGATATTTAATGCCACTATCTGGATAGTGTCTGGTGCTGAATATCGGCATAAGGTGGACAGCATTGGCACTTATCTGGATAGTGACAGTACTCAGGAGAAAAGTTATCAATGTGCACTACCATTAAGAAGCGTTATTTTACTGTAAACCCAGTCATTAGTTACTAGGGGCCCTGTTTACTAAGCTGCGCTGTAGGCACACTAACGTTTTTAGCGTGAGCTAACACTAGAGACACTCATAGGAATATATGGGTTAGCACATGCTAAAAACGCTAGCACATCTTAATAAACAGGGCCCTAGGTGTCATTGCATAAAAAGGGACCTGTGCTAAGACAGCATGAGTTAGTGATAAAATAACTTGTCTTAACGGTAGTCCACATTGATAATTGTGCCCCTCAGTCTACTGTCTGGATAACTTGTCCAGATAACTTCTGGAACTGCCCTGGTTCTGCTCTCACACTGCCTGTCTTCATAGTGCTGATACAGGCTATAAGGATTTTCAGAGGTGCTATTCAGCTAGTTCTGCTGAATACCCTTGTCAGCAGCATTTATCTGGATAGCAGGTGCTGTTATACGAATAAGTGCTTTTGAATATTGACCTGCATAGTCTTGGCATAATTAGACAAATCAGTGACTTGTTTAGTGCTGATTATATGTAAGAAGAAAATGAGTACTGTGTAGACAATCAGTCCACTCTTCAAGCTGTCACCTTTGGAAGACATGATGTTACATTCATTTCATCCTACATGTTCCCTTTAGGCTTTTCCCTGTGAACCGATATCAATGATGGTACTGATTGAGGAGAGCACTCATTTCATTTTATTCCAGGTCAGGGTTGAAGTTGATAACAGGATGCCCAGGAGTGAGTGGATATGAAATTGAATTTCCCTTCCATTTTAGAGAAGTCTGTCCCTTCAGGTTAGTTTTGAGATATATTGTGGAGAAGGCACTGAATGTATTCAAACTAAACCTTTATTCACAACTACAATAGAATTTCTTTCCTCTTTATTTCATATGGCATCCCATCTTACTTTGTCAGTCATTGCAGCAATGATCCTTAGTTGAGGGCTGTGTACCAGAGCTCCTTCCGAAGAGCTCCTTCCAGAAACATACAATCAAGCCACTTGGTATCTCCATTGTGTGATGACTCACAGCATCTCCAAACTTGGCCAGCCTACACACCATTGTCACTGAGCCACCTGGTTGGCTAATCATCTAAACATTTTGGCTGTATTAGAACAATTTTCATTTTTTGCATTTTTGTTATGGTATTAAACTCATTTGAAAAAATTTCTAAAATGCTTCAGGAGCCAGCTAACAAGTATAGTAATCATAAGTACATAAGTAGTGCCATACTGGGAAAGACCAAAGGTCCATCTAGCCCAGCATCCTGTCACCGACAGTGGCCAATCCAGGTCAAGGGCACCTGGCACGCTCCCCAAACGTAAAAACATTCCAGACAAGTTATACCTAAAAATGCGGAATTTTTCCAAGTCCAAGTCCAATGTGGGCTAATGTTAAGATGTGTTATTTTCTTTGAGGACAGGCAGCTCCAGCTGTATTCTCACATGTCGGCGACATCGACCATGCCTGGTGTGGGCAATGGCTAGCATATAAATGTTTCAAGAAAATTCTAGCAGTGTCCCACTGTGCATGTGTGAGCAGGGCTGGTCTTAGGCAGAGGTGAGAGGAGCGGCCACACTGGACTCATGCTCCCAGGGGCCCCACAGCCCTGGCATATCCCACTTTCTTCACCTCCCTCCCTTTGCCAACCCCACTGCTGCTTTTCCAAACCAGCAATATCAGCAGCTAAGCAAGTTAAAAGCTATCATGAGGCCAATTCTGTCTAGGCGTGGCTGCCGTTTGTGCCCCCTGCCCCCCCCCCCCCCGATATCATTTCCTGTTCCGGAGCAGAGCTGGCAGCCACGCCTTTGCAGAGTTGGCCTCATGATAGTTTTTTAAATGTTTAGCCACTCCTGCTGCTGGTTTGGAGAAGTGACAAAAGCAGCTATGGTAGTGTTG
This sequence comes from Microcaecilia unicolor, assembly GCF_901765095.1. Classification (NCBI taxonomy): domain Eukaryota; kingdom Metazoa; phylum Chordata; class Amphibia; order Gymnophiona; family Siphonopidae; genus Microcaecilia; species Microcaecilia unicolor. The sequence goes on along the minus strand of NC_044042.1, from coordinate 66,976,380 downwards.
TTGGGGGGGAAGAGAAGGGGCAAACACTGAATGGCAGAGAAGGGAGAGAGAAAGGGCAAATGCTGGATGGAAGAGGGGGCAGACACTGGATGGAAAGGAGAGAGAAAAGGAAGATGCTGGATGGAAGAGAGGGAGAGAGAGAAAGGGGCAGATACTGGATGGAAGGGGCAGAAAGAAAGAGAGGGGGTAAACATTGGATGGAAGGGTACAGAGGGAGAGAGAGGGGCAGATGCTGGATTAAAAAGGCAGAGAGAGGATATGGGTGCTCGATGGAAGAGGGGAAGAGAGAGGGGGTAGACACTGGATGGAAGGGGCAGAGAGACAGGGCAGATGCTGGTTGGATAGGAGAAGGATGCTGCTGAATGGAAGGGAAAAATAAAAATAGAGCTAGTGAAAGACTGAGGAATAAGAGGAAGTAGAATAGGAGAGCCAATATGAGGGAAAGAGCCTGTAGGTAGACACAGTAAAAAGAGGGAATGTAAAGACTGGATAATTTAGAAAGAATTCAATCTGGAAAGAGAAGCAGAAAACTAATTTGAAGAAAGCTGAAAGGAAAAGGAGGAATGAGAAAAATGACAAATGGACAGGAAATTTTGGCAAGAGCGTTAAGCGACAAGGAAAGCAGAAACTGGAGACTGGGACCAACACAATTAGAAAAAGTAAGTGGCCAGACAACAAAGGTAGAAAAAAAGAAGTTTATTTTTAGTTTAGGATATAGTAGTGTTGTGGCTGTATTAACAAACTGCGGTATACTGTCTTTACCTGAGGAAGGCGGTATTGGCCTCTGAAAGAAAATTGAAAAATGTATTTAGTTCAATTTATTTTCCATTTTCCCAAAACCACATGCCCATCCTGGCAAAAGCATACTGTTTACCTTAGACTGCAAGCAAGCCTTAGCCTTCTATCTGGATTGGACTACAGCCCATAGACAGTCCACCCAGGTTTTTGTTTCTTTTGACGCAAACAGGATGGGGAGGCCATAAGCAAATTCACAATTTCCAATTAGCTAGCAGATTGTTTCTTATGCCCAGGGTCATGGCAAGGCTCATAATGTTGGAACCATAGGTACGTTGGCAGGGCCGGTCTTAGGCAGAGGCGACCGAGGCGGCCGCATAGGGCCCCGCGCGGCCCGCCTCAAGTCTGCCTCACCTCTCCTACCACCGCCACTGCTCGCCTGCCCTCCATGTCCAGCGATGCGACTCTCCAGTCCTCGTTCCCCTGCTCCACATCCCTCCAGCCGTCTGAGCCCCCCTTGCCCGACCCGCCAAACGACCCTCTTCTACTACCCGACCCGCCGGCACCTCACCTGACCCAGCATTTTTTAAAAAGCTACAAGCGGCAGTGCCTTCTCGCGTCTGTAAAAGAAGAAAAGTCGCTTCGTCCATTGGCCGGCCTTCCCTCATGTCCCGCCCTCTGATGTAACTTCCGCAAGGGCGGGACATGAGGGAAGGCCGGCCAATGGACGAAGCGACTTTTCTTCTTTTACAGACGCGAGGCACTGCCGCTTGTAGCTTTTTTAAAAATGCTGGGTCAGGTGAGGTGCGGGCGGGTCGGGTGGTAGAAGAGGGTAGTTTGGCGGGTTGGGGAGGGGGAGCAGGGGAACGAGGAGAGTCGCGTTGCTGGACATGGATGGAGGGCAGGGGGCACAGGAGGGTCGCTGGACATGAGGGGATAGCAGGGGAGGGGGGTCTGGAAATAGGTGGATGGCAGGGGAGGGCAGGGGGCACAGGAGGGTCGCTGGACATGGGTGGATGGCAGGGGAGGGGGCTTCTGGACATAGGTGGAGGGCAGGGGGCACAGGAGGGTTGCTGGACATGGGTGGATGGCAGGGGAGGGGGTTTCTTGACATAGGTTGAGGGCAGGGGTACAGGAGGGTCACTGGACATGGGTGGATGGCAGGGGAGGGGGTTTCTGGACATAAGTTGAGGGCAGTGGGCACAGGAGGGTCGCTGGACATGGGTGGATGGCAGGGGGCACAGGAGGGTCACTGGACATGGGTGGATGGCAGGGGAGCGGGTTTCTGGACATAGGTTGAGGGCAGGGGGCACAGGAGGGTCGCTGGACATGGGTGGATGGCAGGGAGGGGGTTTCTGGACATAGGTTGAGGGCAGGGGCACAGGAGGGTCGCCCGACATGGGTGGATGGCAGGGGAGGGGGGCTTCTGGACATAGGTGGATGGCAGGGGAGGGCAGGGGGCACAGGAAGGTCACTGGACATGGGTGGATGGCAGGGGAGGGGGTTTCTGGACATAGGTTGAGGGAAGGGGGCACAGGAGGGTCGCTGGACATGGGTGGATGGCAGGGGAGGGGGTTTCTGGACATAGGTTGAGGGCAGGGGCACAGGAGGGTCGCTGGACATGGGTGGATGGCAGGGGAGGGGGGCTTCTGGACATAGGTGGATGGCAGGGGAGGGCAGGGGGCACAGGAGGGTCACTGGACATGGGTGGATGGCAGGGGAGGGGGTTTCTGGACATAGGTTGAGGGCAGGGGCACAGGAGGGTCGCTGGACATGGGTGGATGGCAGGGGAGGGGGGCTTCTGGACATAGGTGGATGGCAGGGGAGGGCAGGGGGCACAGGAGGGTCACTGGACATGGGTGGATGGCAGGGGAGGGGGTTTCTGGACATAGGTTGAGGGCAGGGGGCACAGGAGGGTCGCTGGACATGGGTGGATGGCAGGGGAGGGGTTTCTGGACATAGGTTGAGGGCAGGGGCACAGGAGGGTCGCTGGACATGGGTGGATGGCAGGGGAGGGGGCTTCTGGACATAGGTGGATGGCAGAGGAGGGCAGGGGGCACAGTAGGGTCACTGGACATGAGTGGATGGCAGGGGAGGGGGTTTCTGGACATAGGTGGAGGGCAGGGGGCACAGGAGGGTCGCTGGACATGGGTGGATGGCAGGGGAGGGGGTTTCTGGACATAGGTGGAGGGCAGGGGGCACAGGAGGGTCGCTGGACATGGGTGGATGGCAGGGGAGGGGGGTTTCTGGACATAGGTGGATGGCAGGGTAGGGGGGTTTCTGGACGTGGGTGGCAGGGGAGGGGGGTTTCTGGACATGGGTAGATGGCATGGGAGGGGGGGTTTCTGGACATGGGTGGATGGAGGAGAGAGAAGAAATGCTGGACATGGATGGAGGCGAGGGAAGAGTGAGGAAGGAGATGAGGTGAGGGAAAAGGAAGAGAGGAGAAAAAGTGCACATGGATATAGAAAATAGGCAGAAGCTGGATCCACTGGACAGTCAAGTCTGCGGAGGACCCAGCTTTTACTTACGGATGTAGGGCAAGAAATGAAGAAGAAAGGCGGAAAGTAAAGAAATAAATGGAAAGGAAGCCCTGGAAACGGAGTTAAGAGGACAGATAGCAGCACAATCGGATACTGAGCCAGCATGATCAGAAAAACAAAGTCACCAGACAACAAAGGTAGAAAAAACTATTTTATTCAGGATTTATTAATTGGAATATGTCAGTTTTTGAAAATGTGTATCTGTGATATTTTTCATGTACGTTTCAATTTTTGTAGTATTGCTGCATGCTGAGTCTGACTTCTTGAGGTAACTTTCCAGTTCAGTATTTTGCCTTCATGTGTTTTTCAGATGTGATCAAGGAAGGTGCAGTATTCTGCTAGTGTATAGTTTGAATCCATTTTTGTTTGTTTTTTTTCACTAGGTTGTGCACTGGTGTTTTAGAGCCAGGTGTAATTACAGTTGCCTTTCCACGCCACGCATAAGGTTGTAGCTCGTTCTGTCCTTGGAATTAGTGCTGTTTATGGTTTGTTAAGGTTATGAGTGTATTTTTGCACAAGTTTGTGTATAGTGTTTTGCAGTGGAGAGATTGTGTGTTGGCCTTACTAAGGTGGCACCAAACATCAGAAAGGGTGTAGAGCCTAAATCATGACACACTACCTCTAAAAGGGTGTTTTGTGGCTCTGCATGAGAATTGTGGTATTATGATCCCTTGCTACCTTCATATTGTTGATGGTCTGCATTTTTCGTATGGCTGGTATATTGGTGTATAAGGTATTAATTGTGACAATTTGTTTTTACTTATTTTTTTTCTGTGTGTTGTCAGACAGTTATGGATGACAGACAAAGTCGGAGTCTTCTTGAGTCAGAGAGCTGTGGTATATATTTTAAAACAATACCTTGGTGGTCTATGTTTTTATATTGTACATTATATTTCACACATCACTTTATTTTATTGTATACCTTCGGACTATAAGACGCACTTTTTCCCCCAAAATTTGGGAGGAAAATGGAGGGTGCGTCTTATAGTCCGAAGGTAGATTTGGCTGGCTGGCTGGCTGCCCGCCCGCCCTCCGAGTTCGAGATCGCCCTCCCCCCGGCCCTGTCACCACTTCTCCCTACTCACGTCACGCAATCTTCCCTGGTGGTCTAGTGACGTCGGGGCAGGAAAGAGCCCCCTCTTTCCTGCCCCGCGCGCTGTTCTCCATCCTCCTGTATGCAGCCTGACTGTCTCGGCGAGACCCACTTTCCCTCCAGGCCCACCCATCCAAATCCTTTATCGCTGTCGCTGCCTTTTCTCCCGCGGCTCCGGGGAACGGCCGTCCAGGAGGCAGCGATCAGCGTTGCCTGTCAGTGCCTGCCCTGAAATTGTGCTTCTCTTCTCCCCAGGCTGTGCGACGAGCGAAGAAACGAGCGGGGCGAAGCCTGGGGAGAAGAGAAGCACAATTTCAGGGCAGGCACTGACAGGCAACGCTGATCGCTGCCTCCCGGACGGCCGTTCCCCGGAGCCGCAGGAGAAAAGGCAGCGACAGCGATGAAGGATTTGGATAGGCGGGCCTGGAAGGGTAAGTGCTGGATTTGTGGTTGGTTGGGGGGGGGGGGGGGGGGGAGAGGAAAGGGAAGGGATACTTTTGCCAGAGTCAGACTTGTAGGAGGAAGGGGATTAGAGGGAACTGGGAAGGAAGAGAGCTGCTGGAGGTGGGAGGAAAAGGAGGAGGGGATCAGGATAGAAGGGAGAGAGCTGCTGGACATGGGAGGAAGAGGAGGAAGGGACTGGATGGAAGGGAGAGAGCTGCTGGACATGGGAGGGAGAGGAGGAAGGGGCTGGAGAGCTGCTGGACAAGCTAGGAAGAGGAAGAAGGGACTGGAGGAAAGGGGAAGAGCTCCTGGACATGGGAGGAAGAGGAGGAGGGGACTGGATGGAAGGGAGAGAGCTGCTGGACATGGGAGGGAGAGGAGGAAGGGGGTTGGAGAGCTGCTGGACAAGGGAGGAAGAGGAGGAAGGGACTGGAGGGAAGAGAGAGAGCTGCTGGATATGGGAGGAAGAGAAGGAGGGGACGATGGAAGGGAGAGAGCTGCTGAAGGAAGAGGAGGAGGGGATCTGGGTGGAAGGGAGAGAGCTGCTGGATGTGGGAGGAGAACTGGAGGGAAGCACAAGGAGGGAGGGAAGGGAAACAGATACCAGACCAAGAAGATGAAGGAAAAGGGAATATTAAACCTACAGCTTGAGGGAGGGAGGCAGGAAATCAAGCAACCAACCCAGATGCTGGAAAGAAGAGGGAGTGAGAGGGAGAGAAGCTGGATATGGGGTAGGGTCAGAGAGGGTAGAGATATATTGGCACTGGGGACAAAGAGAGGGGAGAAGATGGACAGAGTAATATAGGGACACAGAGAAAAGGAGATACTAAACATGGAGGAAGATAGAGGTACAGAGATGGAAGAAGATGGATAGTGGACATGGAGAGAGAGTAGAAATATCAAATGGACATGAGACCTTGGTGAGTGAGTTAAGAGAAGACAGAAGGATGTAGAAACCAGAGACTGGGACCAACATGACTTGAAAAATAAAATGAGCAGACAACAAAAGGTAGAGAAAATAATTTTATTTTTCTATTTTGTGACTAGAATATGTCAGATTTGAAATGTACATCCTGCCAGAGCTGGTGTTAGATATGACTGGGGCCCAAGGCAGATATTTAGGAGGGGACCCCTAAATATCTGCTTTGGGGCCCCAGTCATACTAACAGGTTGCACCTTCTTCAGCTCCCAGCTGGCCTGGGGTTCTCTTTGGCTAGGGGTCCAAATGCAGTTGCCCTAGTTGTATCTCCCCTAACGCTGTCTCTTGCATGTGGTATCATATTTTGCACAGTGTAGGAGAAAATGCATCTCTTTGTGTTTCTCTGTGCTAAATGCAAGGTCTGGCCTCTTGGGATTTTGATTTAATTTGTTTATGGTTTGTGGTCACTTATTCTGTATTTGGCATTTGTGTTCTGTGTGTGTGACCAAAGTATTCTGTTAGCACCAATTTTCTATGTAGTATTCTATAGTACTTTGGCTTGTTCAGTTTTCTTGATGTATTGATATTTTAGGGCCCCACTGTAATATTTAGGGCATATTTGGGGGAAGCATATGTGTGTTGGCGGACTGTGGCTCAGTGGAGGATGAAGCGTGCACCCTCTTTTATTTCCCCTAGCTCTCAATGTGTCCTGCAGCCACTGAGGCCAGCACTGCTACTCCCATTGAAGTTATTGGGAGTGGGGTAGGTGTGCTGTAGGAGTAGGGACATGGGCAGGGCATATCAGGTGGCAAGTGTTTCTCTAGTGCCCATCCATCCAACTTGTTGGCCCACCCAAAATTGCCTTCTGGCTACGCCACTGGGACAGACCAAAGATCCGTCAAGCCCAGCATCCTTTTTCCAACAGTGGCCAATCCAGGTCAGAAATACCTGGCAAGTTCCAAAAAAGTTCAGTACAGTTTATGCTGCTTATCCCAGAAATAAGCAGTGGATTTTCCCTAAGTCATTGTAATAATGGTCTATGGACTTTTCCTTTAGGAAGCCATCCAAACCTTTTTTTAAACCCCGCTAAGCTAACTGCCTTTACCACATTTTCTGGCAACAAATTCCAGAGTTTAATTACACGTTGAGTAAAGAAAAAGATTCTCAGATTCTTTTTAAATGTACTACTCTGTAGCTTCATTGCATGCCTCCTAGTCCTAGTATTTTTGGAAAGCGTAAACAAACAATTCACGTCTACCCGTTCCACTCCACTCATTATTTTATGTCCTAGCATTGTTGTTTTTGGTGAGTCTGGTATCTTGGGATTCCCACGTGAGAATACAACTGGGCCTGCTTGTCCTCTGAGAAAGCGATGTTATCTGTAGCAGGTGTTCTCCAAGGACAGCAGGCCATTAATTCTCACATACCCTCCCATCTCCCCTTGAAGTTGTATTCCTTTAGCTATATTACCTGACTGAGGGAACTACACTTGCGCATCTGGCGGGAAGGCACCGGAGCATGCACGGTGGGACCCTGTCAGAATTTTCTTAAAACATCTATATGTTAGTGTCCACATTGGGCTTCATTGATTGGCATCATCCACATTTAAGAATACCTCGCCTGCTGTCCTCGGAGAACACTTGCTATAAGTGAGTAACTGAGATCACGTGATGTGCTGAGGGTGCAGATGCGAGTCTGATCCTCCCCGGGGTCCCACACTCTGTTGCTATTGAATACGTCCCCCAAACCCACAAACCTGGACTGAAATAGCTCGGGAGTGACAAGGTACAAGTTCATGGACAAATTTTTGGTTCAAAAAAAGGAACAGTACTGTTTTTGGATCTTGCCAGGTACTTGTGACCTGGATTGGCCACTGTTGGAAACAGAATGCTGGGCTTGATGGACGTTAGGTCTGTCCCAGTATGGCAATACTTATGTACTTATGACCCTTGCCTGGCAAAAGCGGAAAGGGAGAAGCCGCAAATCAGCAAAATCAAGATGGTGCTAGCAGAGTAGCCCGAGGCTCCCTTGTTTACCCTGTCGCAGCTGCAACAATTAACAGAGGCTGTATGTAACACACTGGCGCCAAGATTGTGAAAGCGTTCAGAACAGCTCACCAGTTTGGAAAACCTGCTGGCGGATACCAATCGCCGCACAACGGAGTTGGAAGAGAGGATGTCAGCAGTGGAAGATGTGGGACATGTGGTTGACATGCGGTTGCTGGAGCTTGAAAAGATGTTGAAAAGCCAAATGGCACATATTGACGATTTGGAAAACAGGTCCAGAAGGGACAATTTGAGAACAGTGGAGATACCCAAAATATATCTGGATTGCATGCTAGGTCCCTTGCTGGAGAAGTGGCTATGTAAAGAATTGCCCTGTCAGACGGTGTGGGCTCCCTGTGCTTGGAAAGAGTCCACAGGGTGGGCCGGTTGCGGGAAGGTGAGAAATGTCCTCGAGTGATTTTTAATAAAAGTACACAACTACCTACATAAGTCAGAAATCTTACAGGGCTTCTGCCAAAAATGGAATAATTTGCAGTATGAGGGAACGCCAGTCAGTATCTTATCAAGATTATTCTGCAGCTTTACAAGAGAGACGGCAGAAATTCTCGCCTCTCTGCTCGGAGTTGTGCAAACTACAAATAAAATTCCTCCTCTTGTATCTGGCCCTGCTAAAAATCCATGATGATGGTCAATGGCGCAGCTATGAAACACCACATGCTACAAAGGAGTCCTTGAAAGCTATAAAGGTCTCTATTGCTCCTAAATCACAAAGTTAAAGCAGGAAAGTCACAATGTTTTTACGAGATGTTAATAGTGTTTATGGTTTGCTGGGGTGACTGATTTGATGTATGTGGAGGGGACATAATTTAATGTGAAACTGAAAATGTTGACCTACTGGGGCACAGGACCCTAGACATCATAAATAGATCTCTGGATTCTCACCACATAAAGATGTGAGGGGAATATTGTGGGGTTGTTAAGGGGGTATTATTTGATCGAATGTTTGGTGTGGGGGGTAGAAATAAGGATAAATGAGTTAGGAAGGTTGGGGGAAAGAAGGGTGGGATGTTTGGCTTTGTGAGAAAGTATGAGAAGAGCAAATGGAGACAGGGAAGCTTACTGCATCACTGGAATGTTCTGTTCCTCCCAGGATAAGCCGGATGAGGAAATAAGATTGGTCAGAGTTTCTGCCATGGGGACCCAGTAAGATGACATTGGGCACCACAAGATTTGTTTTGTGGAATGTCTGTGGCATAAACTCTCCTATTAAGCATGAAAAAATTATAGGAGCACTAAATAGACACAAGGCTGATGTAGTATGCCTACAGGAAACAAGGTTGTCCCTTGCAGAACATCAGAAGTTAAGACGACATTGGATGGATGATGTTTTCTGCTCCCCTTCAGAGGGTCGTAGAGGGGTGTATCCATACTGGTGAGGAAGACAGTCAAGTGCACAGCAAGGCAGGTGTTTCAGGATGATTATGATCACTATGTGGGAGTTTAATATCAATGGAAGAGAGATGATTCTGGTGGGGCTGTATGGTCCAGTTCCACGGGATCGTTTTTTTTTTTTTTTTTTTACAGACAACTGTTACAGGTTTGTATGGGACATGTGGACCTTCCACTGATAATTGCTGGGGATTTTAATGAGGTAATGGATCCTTTTTGGGACCGTTCCTACTGAACCTCTGCAACTTCCTTGAGGAGGGGGGACGTGGGGAGCTTACATCTTTCAGCCAGGATCTAGGATTGCTGGATCCCTGGATACTTTTACACCCAGAAGGCCGTGACTATACACATACATCCTGGGTACAGCACATCCTTTCTAGAACAGACTATATACTAGTGAGTAAGGATTGTTTTCTCAAGTAGTGGCAGCTGTAATAGGTCCCGAAGAGGTATCTGATCATGCACTGATCTGGCTGGATCTAGAGGGCACCTCCTATTTTTCTCAAAAGCCTGAATGGAGATTTCCTTCCTATTTATTTTCTTCCCCTGAGTTCCTCTCTTATTTAAGAGAATAGTGGATGGAATTTGAAAGCAATAATCAAGAACATGCCCCTAATCCAGAGCTGTTTTGGCCCAAGGGGAAAGCAATGATGAGAGGTGCTATAATTGCTTATGTATGTGCCTGGAAAAAAACACTTAGCGCAAGGGATAATTGACTTAGAACGCAAACTGAAATCGGCAAGGCGCACATACGTTGCTCACCCTACACCCTCTACGTTTAAAATATTACAGGCCACGTGCTTAGCCCTGAACTCGTTCATCCATGAACGCACAAATAGGATGATGCGACACCGCAAATATGCATATTACTGGTTTGGAAATAAAGCGGACAAATTACTAGCCAGAATGACATGAGCATGGGAAAGACATAAATACATCCCTATGATTATGAAACCAGCTGGGGGAGTGACCTCCAAGATGGAGGAAATAGTGGAAGTTTTTGTTTCCCACTTTCAAGAGTTATATGCACAGAAACTGAGTCCTCCAGGGCTTACTGTCAGCATTCAAACTTATTTGCAAAACTCTGGCATGCCTAAGTTCACCCCTGAGTTTAGAGGATTGCTAAATGACCCCATTTACGCTAAAGAGGTACAGGCTGACTTTAAAGATGTCCTCGGTGTCTGGCCCTGATGGTTTTACAGGGTAATTTTACAAATTGTTGCAACCTCAACTGGTGGGCCCTTTGGTTATTTTGAGGCGGTGGTAGAGACTTTGTGATTTCCCCCACAAGAAAACACAGCGCTGGTTAGTATCTTACCCAAACCAGACTGCCCAGGGGATGTGCTGGGGAGCTATTGTCCAATTTCACTTATCAATGTGGATATAAAACTACTATCCTGTATTCTGGCCTCCAGGCTTGCTGTAGGCCTCCCTGGTGTAATCAATGAAGATCAGGTTGCCTTTATGAGAGGCAGATAATCTGTACTCAATATTAGGAAACTGCTTTTGGCATTGTCTTACTGTCAGTGGCAGGATATCCCAATGCTTGTACCTAGTTTAGACTCAGAATGGGCCTTTTGATAGAGTCCTCTGACCATTTTTATTTGAAACTTTATCTTATAAGGGGGTCACAGGGTGGTTCTTAAGAGTGGTGGAGGCAATGTACAAGTACCAACAAGTGGCTTTGTTAGTAAATGGGATTAGAACGGAGGCCTTTTCTATCAATTGTGGGACCCAACGGAGGTGTCCATTGTCTCCTCTGCTTTTTCTCCTTACTTTAGAACCCTTTTTATGTAGGCTTAGGAAAACAAAGCAATTGGTGGGGGGAGGGGGTTAGAGATTCGAGGCAGACACTTCAAAGTACTAGTTTTTGCAGATAACCTGCTTCTAACTGTCACACAACCACAGGCATCTATCCCGGTGCTCCTCACTTTAGTACAAAAATATGGGTAACTGTCAGGTTTAAACTAAATCTGGCTAAATCCCAAGCAGGGGGAGTTTCCTTTCAGCAGATTAATTGGGAAGATAAATATTTGGGAATGCTTATTTCTGCTAAATTAACTGAGCTTTATACTATTAAAGTAAAGCCACTGTTGTCCTTTACTAGATGCACGCTGGGACCCTATTTCACTTCTGGGACGTATTGTTTTATATGTTTCTTGCTCCAAAATGGCTGTATATTCTGCAGATGCTGCCACTATACTTGAAGGTGAGGGAGGAGCGGGCACTGCCCCAGATTTTGCAGGGCTACCTATTTCAGTGATGCAGAAACCTAGGTTGCACGGGGGATTGGGCCTAATAAATTTGCAATATTTGAATATTGCATGATTATGAGACAGGCACATAGGTGATTTTTCTGTACCTCTCTTGGAAACCAATATGTACTCTATTACCCATTTTAGCTGGCAAATTCATACTATCTCAGGCCGTACTTCCACTTTTCTCCACCTGAATTTGTTTGTAAAAGTGGTGCGGGCCACATGGTGCTGGCTCTGCAAGAGGCACCACTTTTCTGCCGCAGTAACTCCATAGGTGGAGCAGGTGAGTGGAAAAGCAAGGTTCATACAGTGATCATGCTGTGAAGCCAACCAATGACAATGGAGAAAAACTATAAACAAGAGTTTGGTAGGCTGGTTGGTGGAAGTTATGTTAACTGGGGCATGATACCATAAAGTCATGTGATGTAGTAACAGAGTCATGTGATATGGTCACATACACATAGTTATATGAAGGTATAAAAGGAATGGTTTATTACTACAGAAACAGGAATTTTGCTAGCACTGCGTAGCACGTTTGCTCCAGGCTGGTAATTCCTCCACAAGAACATAGACAGGAAAAAGACTTTTTGTATGTACTACTTATGAATTGTAATTGAGAAAGCAGCAATTAGATGTCTATTTTCCTATTTGTAATAAATAAGCTTCTATGATAAATTTATGATTGGCTAATGGTGTATCTCTTCCTGTGTTCTTTAATCCAACTTATTTTATCCAGGGAATAAATGTCTGAAAGTTTAGCCTTGCATCTTGCAGCCGGTCTGATAAGAAGTCATAGGTGATCATATGATCATATGATCATATGTCATATGATCAAACGCAGCCAAGGAGTTTTTCTCCAAGCAAGGAGAGCTTCTCTAAGGCTGAAGTGTAGTTCCCTCCTAAGGGACAGGGGTCAGGATTACAATGCTGTAACTGAAGCACACATTTAGGTTCATTCCATGCACTTCTCCTTCCAAGCGCCCACACAGGGCATGCAGTTGGCATCATTAAACTCTGATTTACAGATGGCAATTTCAAAGAGAAGGGTTGGTTTGCATGTCAGCCTTCTATTTTTTCCATCACTGGCAGATGTTTCCTTTATGCTTTCCTGGGTACAACAGTTTTATTTCAGAGTTGTCCTCGTCTTTTTTGGTATATATATGTTCTACCACAACTCATATTCCATTTACAATCAGCATATCCAAAACTGGCCGAAAGAGCTGATTAATGAAAGAGTACTGGCTGAAAGTGCCAATATTGATCATCCCAATAAACCCTCAATTTGATATAATTCATTTCTTTATGTATGTGTTTATTTTATTTATTCATTCCATAGCAAATGAAAACAGATAAGAAGTGCACAGCATTGATAGCCATCTTTCTGCAACACTTTTTCAGAATAAAATTAAACAATAACAATAGAGGAACAATAGTGTTTCCTCCCGGTTGTTTTTTTATCCAAGGGGAACCATTTGCCCACTCTGCTTTTACTCATTATAATTCTCTTCCCCACCATTCAAACAGATATTCACCCCATTCAATCTCCATATCTGCCTTTTCTCCCTCCCTCCCTATACTCCATCACTCCCCCCACCCCTTCTCAGAGATGCTTGTTGACTCAAAACTTTATCATCCTTAGGAAATGTGCCCTTTCATCTTGCACTTGTTACATTTTCTGATGTGTCTTAATTTGATATATTGTGTGGACATGAATTCATGTACATTATATATTGAACTTGGAAAAAGAGTTGCTACTGTTATTACCTCACAATGGCCCTCAATTTGCAAGCTCTATTTGCATTTGATACATGCATAAACCAGCACTTAAATGTATATCTTGCATAAAAATCTAAGTCCTCATTTTACAAAGCCAGGATATGCGTGTATCAAACCCAAGTGCAAGAAAACAAGAAGGCAGATGATCTGTAAAATCCAACGTGGAAGCAAACAAAAGAGCAGATCACTAGCTGGTATTAATGACTTTATTGGAGAAATAATTGCCCGACAGACTGTGTTTCGCCCACAAGGGCTGCGTCGGGGGCTTTCAGTTGCTGTAATATCAAATAAAGCAAAAGCATATAAACAGCAGGTCAGCTTCTTCCCAAGCAATATTGCGCTCAAAATTGGGACATCATATGATCAAAAAGATCTTCTATAGTAAAAAACCGGAAGTGAGCAATGACTTCCTTTATATTAGTACAGATGTCAAAAGTCAGACTTTCAATGCTGAGAAACCCAGTGATTGATCAAACCCAAGTGCATGCAAATGGCAAGGGAGCATGGCCTGGGTGTGTCTTGGGTGGGACAAGATCATGGCAAATTTGTAGACATTTATTCCCATTTCATAAGCAGATTAAATGTCTATATCCTAAAACAGTGGTTCTCAACCTTCTTTTCAGTCAGGACACACCTGACAGACGATGCTCACATATGTGACATACCGAATACATGACCCTAATGGACATTTGGTCTGACACAATATAGCAGTTTTTATGAGTTAAATGTAAACAAACTCTGCATCCACAAAACCCTTATCTACCCCCCATCTCATATCATCTGATTAATAAAAACATAAATCTCTCCATTACCAGGATTGTAATCCTAACTCAACAAACATAACAAACCTACCACGCAACAATAGTACTAATTCCTGTGATTCAAACAACTTGAACCCTACCTATGAATAGGCAGTATTACAATATTACATGAACCCTGTAACACCAATACATCTACTACTGGCAAAACAGAACAGGCAAACAGAATATCACAACTCAGTCACAGGCAAAACACAGACAGTCCCTCACCAAATACAGAATCACTTTAATAATGTTCTGCTAAATAGTATATTATGTTCACAAATCAAATCAAAACAAGGGATCACAAATTAGAAATAGAAAATGGAAGACAAAAACTGAACTAGGAATTTCAATAGGTCATACTTGTACCACTACACTGGAGAAATAAAATAGGAATGCATTTCCTTTTTTTCTGAACAAAATACAAAGATATCCATGATGCATATTTCCCAAAGCTTCGTATAGCTAACGTATTCAACTTAAATTCAAAATAAAGCACTTTTTTCTATCTTTGCTGTCTGGTCATTTTATTTTTCCAAGCATGTTGGTTCCAGTTGCTTTTTTCGGCTTTACTGTCTTCTGCTCTCTTTCCAATGTGTGCTAGCCATTTGTCCTTTTCTCCAATTTCTGCCTGTCTTCTTCCATTCTCTCATGGTCCATGGTCCAGCAGGTTCATGTCCCCTTTCTCCCCCCTCAGCCTTATTGTCCAGCAACTCCCTGATGCCTCGCCCTGTCCCTCCACCCCTATGGTCCAGCATCTCCCTGTCCCTTCTCCCTTCCCCCCCTATGGTCCAGTAACTCTCTGTCCCCTCTACCTTCCCTTCCCATCCCTATGGTCTAGCAGCTCTCTGTCCCCTCTCCCTCATTGTCCTGAATCTCCATGCCCCCTTCCCTCCATACCTATGATCCAGCAACTCCCTGTCCCCCTTCCTTATGTACAGCAGCTCCATATCCCCTCTCTCCCCCCACCCCACTAGTCCAGCAGCTCCATGTCCCTTCTCTCTCTCCACCATTCTGATGTTCTAGCAGCTTTGTGTCCCCTCTCTTCCCACCCCTATAGTCCAGCAACTTCCTGACCCCTCTCCCTTATGGTCTATCAGCTTTGTGTTCCCTCTCCCCCTTATGGTCTAGCAACTCCCCTTCCCTTACGATCCAACAGCTCTGTGTTCCCTCTCTTCCCCTACCCCACCACCCCTATGGTACAGCAACTCTTTGTCCTTTCCCCAAATTACATAGTAACATAGTAGATGACGGCAGAAAAAGACCTGCACGGTCCATCCAGTCTGCCCAAGAAGATAAATTCATGTGTGCTACTTTTTTTATTTGTACTGTCCTCTTCAGTGCACAGACCGTATAAGTCTGGCCAGCCCTATCCCCGCCTCCCAACCACCAGCTCTGGCACAGACCGTATAAGTCTGCCCAGCACTATCCCTGCCACCCACCACCGGCTCTGGCACAGACCGTATAAGTCTGCCCAGCACTATCCCCGCCTCCCAACCACCAGCTCTGGCACAGACCGTATAAGTCTGCCCAGCACTATCCCTGCCACCCACCACCGGCTCTGGCACAGACCGTATAAGTCTGCCCAGCACTATCCCCGCCGCCCAACCACCAGCCCCGGCACAGACCGTATAAGTCTGCCCAGCACTAGTCCCCCCTCCCAACCACCAGCCCCAGACCGTATATGTCTGCCCACACTAGCTCCACCTCCCAACCACCAGCTCTGCCACCCATTCTAGGCTAAGCTCCTGCGGATCCCTTTCTTCTGCACAGGATTCCTTTATGTTTATCCCACGCATATTTGAATTCCGTTACCGTTTTCATCTCCACCACCTCCCGCGGGAGGGCATTCCAAGCATCCACCACCCTCTCCGTGAAAAAATACTTCCTGACATTCTTCTTGAGTCTGCCCCCCTTCAATCTCATTTCATGCCCTCTCGTTCTACCGCCTTCCCATCTCCGGAAAATTAGGGTTTCAACAAGCACACATTCATCCTTCAATACAAAAAGTACTCATTAGAGAAGTCCAAATACATTGACTTAACAGCATAATTCTAAATTCCCTTAAATACAGAATCCCAAATTCTTGCCATAAATATACAAATTTAAAAACACTCATCCATTTACACCCCTGGGGCATTTAGAATTATATTGTTAAGTTAATGTATTTGGACTTTTCTAATGAGTGCTTTTTGTGTTGCAGAATGAATATGAGTGCTTGTTGAAACCCTGACATAGAACTGGTTGGTTTTCTGAAATATAATAAAAGAATCTGGCATGATCAGATAAATGCTGATTTGCGCTCATTGCTGTAAAAATTGTTTTTCCAGTGATACGTTTAGTGATGTACATGTGGAGTTTCTGAGTAACTGATTATAATTTTGGAAGGCAATAGAGGAAGTCTCTGTATATTGGGAGCTATCCTTTTGTGTCATACATGATTATCCCAGAACATGAAAGATACTTCTCTCCATTGATTAAATAATATGTTATAAAATGGCCACATAGACATCCATGTAGGGTAGAGGAGTAGCCTAATGGTTAGCGTGGTGTGGGCTGAGAACCCAGGGGTCTCAGTTCAAATCCTACTGCAGCACTTTGTGTGTGTTTTTTTTTTAATTGTGAGCCCCTCTGGGGACAGAAAAATATCCACTGGACCTGAATGTACACTGCTTCAATAGCCTTTTGACTTACAGGTGGTATATAAGAAATTCATTTTTTAAACTTTTTGCACCATGCAAGTCCATAGTTTCTGAAGCTGTCGCAGATTCCAGTATCCCTTGCCAGTTTCACATTTGGGGAGGGAGGCCTGCAATCATTGGAGGATTAAGGGGGTGACTTCTTTTAATCCTTCCAATGGAGAGCTACTCAATCTGAGCACCTTTCTGTAATCTGGACTTGCTGGGTAGCAGGTCTAAATACAAACTTCCTTGTCATCCATACCAGACCAGTGCAGACTAATGGGTTATGTCCATCCACCAGCAGAAGGAGGCAGAGAAAATAGTTCCAAGTAATGTGCCTCTTAAGGGGCTCGAGCAGTCTGGAATGTTCAGTATTTTCTCTGTCTCCTAGCAGATAGTGGATGGATCCTACAGTTCCTGTTGATGCTTTTCTGTTAGCTCCTGTCCCAGCTAGTTCTGGTATTAGTTGAGCAAGGGGTTCTGCTGGTTACTGAGGCAATTATCTGAACCATGAACTTGATCTTGATTTGTCCTTGCTGTTTTCAGGGCATAGACCATCGAAGTCTGCCCAGCACTGGCCGTGTTCTCCAACTTCTGAAGTTGTCATGGAAGCCTCACTCCAGCCTTTCTAAATCTGTTCACCACGATCAGAGCACAGACCATAGAAGTCTGCCCAGCACTGGCTTTATTTCCCAATTACTGGCGTTGCCATTTAATCACCACTAAGCTTGTTTGGTTCCATGCCCTTCTATACAGGATTCCTTTGTTTATCCCACTCATTTTTGAACTCTGGTACCGTTTTCATCTCCATTATCTCCCACACAAGGGTATTCCATGTATCTACCGCCCACTCCGATGCCTGATTACCACTGGGTTACCGCTGTGCAAGCCATTTCCAGGGGTTTTCTTTTTCCTCTGGAAATGGTATGCGCTTGGGGCGGGACTACTGCTGGTAGCCGCTTTGGGCCAGTGGTAGGTCCGAAACAGCGATGTAAAAGGGTCCTTTAGTTTTACTTACTTAGATGGTAAATTGTAAATCCCGAGGTTTGTCTCATCCTCATCACCTAGAACTTATAGGTTAGGCGGTCTAGAAATTAAAGTGTCTCACAAATATATTAAACAGAATCGGCTCCAGTACCAACCCTTGAGGCACTCCACTACTCACCTTCCTTTCCTCCAAGTGGATTCCATTTACCACCTCCCTCTGTTGCCTGCCGGTCAACCAGTTTCCAATCCAGGTCACCACTTTGGGTCCAAAGTTCAGCCTTCTCAGATTGTTCATGAGTCTTCTGTCTCGATCTGCTGCCCCTCCTTACCTCTCTACCCTCATCTCCCCTTACGTTCCTACCCGTAACCTCCACTTTCAAGATAAATCCCTCCTTTCAGTACCATTCTCCACCACCGCCAACTCCAGGCTCCGCCCTTTCTGCCTCGCCTCACCCCATGCCTGGAATAAACTCCCTGAGCCCATACGCCAGGCCCCCTCCCTGCCCATCTTCAAATCCTTGCTCAAAGCCCATCTCTTCAATGTCACCTTTGGCACCTAACCGCTATTCAAGAAATCTAGACTGCCCCAACTTGTCATTTCGTCCTTTAGATTGTAAGCTCCTTTGAGCAGGGACTGTCCTTTTTGTTAAACTGTACAGCGCTGCGTAAACCTAGTAGTGCTATAGAAATGTAGTAGTAGTAGTTCTGTGAGGAACCGTATCAAATGCTTTGCTGAAATTCAAGTAGATTACTTCTAGCGCATGTCCTTTATGCAGTTCTTTGGTCACCCAGTCAAAGAAATCAATCAGATTCATTTGTCAGGATTTTCCTTTGGTAAAGCCATGTTGCCTTGGATCCTACAACCTGTTGGCTTCTGGAAAGTTAACTATTCCTTCAGCAGTGACTCCATTATTTTTCCTACCACTAATGTGAGGTTTATCGGACTGTAGTTTTCCATTTCTTCCGTGTCAATGCTTTTGTGAAGAGGGACCACATCAGCTCATTTCCAATCCCGTGGAACCACTCCCATCTGTAAAGATCTATCAAATAAATCCTTAAGAGGATCCACCAGGACTTCTCTGAGCTCCCTCAGTATCCTGGGATGTATCCCATTCAGCCCCCATAGCTTTGTCCACTTTCAAGTTTGCTTTATCCTCATCACTCTACACATAGCCATTCTCAGCATCTTTCACTCTTACAACTCCATTCCTAGATTTTCTCCTTTCCCCAATATATCTGGAAAAGGTCTTGTCATTTCTCTTTACATCTTTAGCAATTTTTTCTTCTGCCTGTACTTTTGCTAGCCATATTTCCCTCTTCGCTTCTTTGAGTTTAATCCGGTAATCTTTTCCGTGTGGATAGGGGGCCTGAATTTTAAGGAAGATGACTGATACTTTTAAAAGGTGGAAAGGATGGAAACTTGGGAGGGGAGCCCCAAGATCTGACTATCAAGACTCCACTAAACATAAGCAAACAAACACTTGTAGTTCAGTTTTGATTATCTGCCTTTTCATCAAGCATCCCTAGGTGGGGTATAATAAAATAAATCAAACACAAATATTATATAAATAATCCCACATTTTCCAACTCTTTTTTTTTTTTTAAATGAATAGTTATGGACTTAATTTAATTTCCTTTAATTCATTTAAGTGAAATGAAACAAATAAACTGAAAAAAATGACTTAAAATATAGTAGTCCAAACACCTGTAAGAACGAATGGCTTGAGTAAGTTGGCTAAGCCACTATAGTTTACTAAAAAATGAACAATGGAAGAAACCAATATTTTTATTCCTTTTAATATTAAGCCACTGATGGAGATTTTATGTTCCTTCCTAGTTGTCACTGTATCCATTCCAGAGGATTATTTTTGCTTTTCTAGTGGTAGTTGTGGCACTAGTAAACAGCTGTGAGACTTCTCGGGCATCTGTTTACTAGTGCTGTGAACCAATTACTACTTCTGGGAAAGAGAGTGAAAGTCATTTCTAGCAAGACAGACTCACTATTAATAAAATTGTGATCTTTAGAGAATATAACATTTTGTTGTATACCAAAGTAGCTCCTCAGGCATCTAACCTGCTATTGCCCCATCACAAAGACTTGGAAATAGGGCTTGAAGTTGGACTAGAAACCTGGCTGTGCAAATAGCTGTGCTGAGCAAGATTTTTGTTCTGACAAAGTATGCCTCTAATTTATTAAAACTGGTTGCACTGACTTTGCCTAGCATGCAAGCTTATTGCAAATCTACATGAGGGAATTAAGTACACTTGGAATTTAGCAAAGAGTTGCCTTGGCGCTCATTAATGCTATTCATTGAGAAGGTATACTGTGAGAAGCCAGGAAGCTGCACCATCTGGACAACTTAACCTCCTCTTGGTAATGAGTAATTATTGTGTGGTGATGAAAAGATTTAAATTATGCAAGCGTTTATAGCCTCATCAACATATTGAATGCGTAGGGCTACAAATTTCTAAGTGGCTGGCAGACTGCATCAGGTACAACTGATTCAATACTTATTTCATTCATATTTATTTAAATAAATAGAATTCTCAGATACAGAGTGGGAGTGAAAGGGATGTGACTCCTTGCTCTGTCTCATCCCTAATTCGAATTATTCTATGAGAACAAATAAGATAACAAGCACTCACAAGCACCTACCAACCAGAAACACAACATCATCAACACGAACATACCTAACTCTCCACCACCCAAGCTGCAAAGGATTCAAATACAAATCAACCTATTCATCCAGCTTCTCTTATATAAGCACGCAAATTTGGAACGCGCTACCAATCGCCGTGAAAACAACATACGACCACCTAAACTTCCGGAAACTCCTAAAGACCAACCTGTTTGAAAAGGCATACCCTAATGATCCAACCTAAATACCTTTACCCGCAACATAACAATATAAAAGTTCGTATTGGACATAACCTAACTTTTCCTCCTTATGACCCCCCAATGTGTTTATCACACTTGATCATTACTTTACCATAACCCCACTTTGTTCATACCGGTATTGGCAATCGCCTCTACTGTACTATGTAAGCCACATTGAGCCTGCAAATAGGTGGGAAAATGTGGGATACAAATGTAACAAATAAATAAAAATGAGTGACATCATTGAAGAAGCCCAGTTTGGGAAAGTTTCTCCAGCTTAATACTTTGAAGTATATCATACATGCATGTCACTACACACATGCCTCTGTCATGTGGGACCTCCTCACTCTTCGTCTTTCGTGGAGTCAATCAGTGCCGTTATCCTGTATTCCTTGTCAAGACTTGGGTTTTTGGAATTTTTCAGAATTTTGAACTTTTATTAAATTTTCTTTGAGTCCTTTAACTGTCTTGCAGTTCTCAGTGTCCTAGTAGCACCTTAGGGCCCTGTTTACTAAGCCACGCTATAGGTGCACTAGCATTTTTAGCATGAGTTAAAAATTAGCACGCACTGACACTAGAGACACCCATAGGAATATATGGGTGTCTCTAGCATTAGAACACACTAGGCACCTTAGTAAACAGGGCCCTTAGGTAGGTAATCGGGCGGTTCTAGGTTGTTGTTTTTTTTTTCATGTTCTCCCAGTCAGGTAAAGTTTTTAAGAGAAGACGTGGAGGGGCATAATCGAACGGGGCGCCCAAGTTTTCCTGAGGACGTCCTCACAGGATGTCCCGGCGAAGGGGCAGGGAAACACGTTTTATTGAAACAAGAAGATGGGCGTCCATCTTTCGTTTCGATAATACGGTCGGGGACACCCAAATCTTGAAATTTAGGTCGTCCCTAAAAATGGTCGTCCTTAGACTTGGTCGTTTCTGATTTTCGGCGATAATGTAAACTAAGGACGTCCATCTCAGAAACAACCAAATGCAAGCCCTTTGGTCATGGGAGGAGCCAGCATTCGTAGTGCACTGGTTCCCCTGACATGCCATGACACCAACCGGGCACCCTAGGGGGCACTGCAGTGGACTTCAGAAAAAGCTCCCAGCTACATAGCTCCCTTACCTTGTGTGCTGAGCCCCCCCCAAAACCCACTACCCACAACTGTACACCACTACCATAGCCCTTATGGGTGAAGGGGGGCGCCTAGATGTGGGTACAGTGGGTTTTGCAGGGCTCACATTTACCACCACAAGTGTAACAGGTGGGGAGGATGGGCCTGGGTCCGCCTGGCTGAAGTGCACTACACCCACTAAAACTGCTTCAGGGACCTGCATACTGCTGTGATAGAGCTAGGTATGACATTTGAGGCTGGCAAAAAATATTTAAAAATAATTTTTTTTGAGGGTGGGAGGGGGTTAGTGACCACTGAGGGAGTAAGGGGAGGCCATCCCTGTTTCCCTCCAGTGGTCATCTGGTCTGTTCGAGCACCTTTTTGTGGCTCAGTGGAAAAAAAGAAGGACCAAGTAAAGTCGTCCAAGTGTTCATCAGGGATGCCCTTTTTTTTCCATTATGGGTCAAGGACGCTCATGTGTTAGGCACGCCCAAGTCCTGCCTTCGGTACGCCTCCGACACGCCCCCAGGAACTTTGGTCATTCCTGCGACGGAAGCACTTGGGGACGCCCAAAATCAGCTTTCCATTGTACCGATTTGGGTACATAAGTACATAAGCATTACCATGCTGGAACAGACCAAGGGTCCATTGAGCCTAGCACCCCATCTCCGACAGTGGCCAAAAGAGCAAACAATTTGTCCTGCCCATCCCAGAAATAGTGGATTTTTCCCACGTCCATTCAGTAACATTCTATGGCCTTTTCCTCCAGGAAGCTGTCCAACCCTTTTTTAAAATTCCGCTAAGTCAACCGCCTTAACCACTTTTTCCTGCAACGAATTCCAGAGTCTAACTACGGGTTGAGTGAAGAAACATTTCCTCTGATTCATTCTAAATTTACTACACTGCAGCTTCATTGCATGCCCCCTTGTCCTAGTATTTTTGGAAAGCGTAAACAGACGCTCCACATCGAGCCTTTCCATTCCACTCATTATCTTATAGACCTCTATCATATCTCCCCTCAGCCGCCTTTTCTCCAAGCTGAAGAGCCCCAGCCTCTTCAGTCTTTCCTCATAGGGAAGTCATCCCATCCCCTGTATCATCTTTGTCCCCTTCTCTGCACCTTTTCTAATTCCATTATATCTTTTTTGAGGTGCGGTGACCAGAATTGCACACAATACTCGAGGTTCGGTCATACCATGGAGCGATACAATGGCAGAATAATATCCTCATTTTTGGTTTCCATTCCTTTCCTTATAATACCCAACATTCTATTTGCTTTCTTAGCCGCAGCAGCACACTGAGCAGAAGGTTTCAACGTATTATCAACGATGACACCTAGATCCCTTTCTTGGTCCGTGACTCCTAATGCTGAACCCTGCATGATGTAGCTATAGTTTAGGTTCCTCTTTCCCACATACATCACTTTGCACTTGTTCACATTAAACGTCATCTGCCATTGAGATGCCCAGTCTCCCAATCTCGTAAGGTCCTCTTGTAATTTTTCACAATCTTCCTGCGATTTGACGACTTTGAATAACTTTGTGTCATCAGCAAATTTGATTAGCTCACTAGTTACCCCCATCTCTAGGTCATTTATGAATATGTTAAAAAGCAGAGGTCCCAGCACAGATCCATGAGGGACCCCACTAACTACCCTTCTCCATTGCGAATATTGACCTTTTAACCCTACTCTCTGTTTTCTATTTAACCAGTTTTTAATCCACAATAAAACACTACCTCCTATCCCATGACTCTCCAATTTCCTCTGGAGTCTTTCATGAGGTACTTTGTCAAACACCTTCTGAAAATCTAGATACACAATATCAACCGGCTCCCCTTTATCCACATGTTTGTTCCCCCTTTCAAAGAAATGCAGCAGGTTGGTGAGGCAAGACTTCCCTTCATTAAATCCATGTTGACTTTGTCCCATTAGTCCATGCTTTTGAATGTTCTCTGTAATTTTGTTCTTGATAATAGTCTGTACCATTTTGCCTGGCACCGACATCGGACTCACCAGTCTATAATTTCCCGGATCTCCTCTGGAACATTTTTTAAATATCGGCATTACATTGACCACCCTCCAATCTTCCAGTACCATACTCGATTTTAAGGATAAATTACAAATCACTAACAGTAGCTCTGCCAGCTCATTTTTTTAGTTCTATCAGTACTCTGGGATGAATACCATCTGGTCCTGGAGATTTGCTACTCTTCAGTTTGCAGAACTGCTCCATTACGTCTTCCAGGTTTACAGATATTTCATTGTTTTTCCAACTCGTCAGCTTTGAATACCCTGTCCGGCACCGATATCCCTCCCAAATCTGCCTCGGTGAAGACTGAGGCAAACAACTCATTTAGTTTTTCTGCTATTTCTTTGATCGCCCCTTTTACACCCTGGTCATCCATCTTTTGCCGGCTTCCTGCTTTTAATGTATCTAAAAAACAAATTACTATCAGTTTTCAAAAGATGGGCGTCCTTCTCTTTCGAAAATAAGCCTGTTAGTGATGTCTAGTCTAAGAGAGGACAGATAGCTTTTAGTTTCTGCAGTGTGAAAAATGATTTCCTAACTATGGTTGAAATATGGGGGTAAAAAAAATATACTTTTGAAAGTAATCCCAAACATTTTTACTGTGTTGTGAAGAGGACCAGGAACTCCATCAATCAAGAGAGGGTTAGGAATAGGAGTGGGGTCTTTTCTAGAGACCCTCACAGCAACTGTTTTTGAAGGATTAAATTTTAATCCATTTTTTGTGAGCCCAGCTGTGATTTTTCTCAATTTTTGAGAAAGGTCTGAGAAAAGAAAACATGATGATTCAGAAGGTATTAACAACTGAATGTCATCGGCATAGATAACATAAAGCTGAATTCAAACAAACTTGGAACAAGTGCATAGGCTGCCAGGCTGCCAACAGGGGGCTGGAGGTCCGGTGGACCTCCGGTCCCCCCGACGATCCCACCCCCCCAGGTTCAGGGAGGGCTGGAGATCCAGTGGGTCTGCAGCCCCCCAATCCCCCTGAAATTGGTCCCTGGTGGTCTAGTGGCCGCCGGCAAAACCCCCTCCGACCCAGCGAGCGACGGGGGGGGGGGGGGGGCTGGAGGTCCGGTGGACCTCCAGTCCACCCCAACTCCCCCCAGCCCTTACATGGTCTGTAGCCCCGCCCAGCGCATCCCAGGATGCACTGGGCGGGGCTGGGTGCTGCCATTTTGCTGTGTCGTCAGCCAAGAGGAGGGAGGCAGGCTGCGTCCCTCCTCCAACTAAGGTAGGGGGGCCGGGAGGGGGCTTTCCTTACGCTGGACCACCAGGGATCGCTCAGACAATGCTGTGGGGGGAGTTGGGGTGGGCTGGAGGTCCGCCAGACCTCCAGACCCCCCCCCCCTGTCGCTCACTGGGTGGGACGGGGTTTTGCCGGCGGCCACTAGACCACCAGGGACCAATTTTGGGGGATTTGGGGGGGCTGGAGACCCACCGGATCTCTAGCCCTCCATGAACCTGGGGGGGGTGGGATCATCAGGGGGACCGGAGGTCCACCGGACCTCCAGCCCCTGTTGCTCGGGCCTTGGGGCAGGGTGTTTGACAGGTTTGGGCTTTTGACAGCCCAGAGCTGTCAAACAAGTGCGGGAGGATTGTGCTGAGCGCATGCTCAGGCACAATTCGCCCGCACTTCTACCTGATGATCAGAGATAATTTCGCTGCTTAAATTTGCATGCATTATCTCTGATCATCGGTGCGGTAAAGCCCTGCGCTGTTCCAGCGCTATTTTTGAGCGCTGTTTGGAACAGTGCAGGGCTTTTGATCATGAGGGCCTAAGTTTGTCCCCGTCCTCGTGGGCTCTGTCCCCATCCCCGTGGTTACTGCGGGTCCCCGTCCCCGTGTCATTCTCTACTCTCCAGCTCAGACACTCACACAGCAACCAGGTTCCAAAACATAGAGCTTTTGTTCAGCACAAAGAATTAGATTCCATAAGCAAAGTTCAGTTTCCAAAACACAGCACAAGTCCCCCTGACGTGTGCTTCAGGATTCAAAGAGAAAAATAAACCCAAAAGAATTAATGCAAAAACAGCACAAGAAGGGTTTCTCCTTTTTTCCCTAACCCAGTTGGCATTTTAAGTTCCTAGCAGTTCATAAGTTTCGTATAAGTTTGTACCAACATTTCCAGGACACAGCCTAAAACTGTACCCTTATTGAACTTCTCTCTGACCAGGTGAATTCTCCCAACCTAATCTCAGCCATAGGATAGTTCTGCTCAGTAACTGTGTCTGCACCCTTCACATGACTGACCCGCCTCCTCTTTCTTCAGGCTGGTCAGTCCCTGTCACAGGACAACATTTCCCCAGTGAGGACCAGACACCAGTCCTTTCTCCCAGCCACAGGCTAGGACTGCTCCACAAACAGTCTCTGCACCCTTCACTTGGCTGACCCTGACCCCCCCCCCCCCCCCTCTCTTGAGGCAGGTCAGTCCCTGTCTCACTACAGCATTTGCCTGGTGAGTACCGGACACAAGTTCTTTCCCCTTCTCTCACTAACCAGGCCTCTCACTAACCAGGCACTGCCCCTTCTCTCACTAACCAGGCACTGCATTAACTTTAGGATCCTCTTGCCCTGATCATAGGGTAAAGTGCGGGAGGATTGTGCCTGAGCATGCGCTCAGGCACCCAGACCTGTCAAACACAGGGGCTTGGAGGTCCATGGGACCAACAGACCCCAAAAAGCATAGCCCTGGTAGCCTAGTACCCCCCCACCCAAGCCAAGTGACACGGGGGCTGTAAGTCCGGTGGACATCCAGTCCCCCCGACACAAGGGGTGACTGGAGATCCAGTGGGTCTCCAGCACCCTAACCCCCTTAGCATCCCCTCAAATAGAGCCCTGTTGGCCCAGTGGGCCGCAAATCAACCCTCCCCGACCTGGTGGTCTAGTGGCCCTCTTCCCCATCCCCTATCTTCATTGGAGGAGGGAGGTGGCCTCACTCTTCTTCCATCGGCGCTGCCTCGAGAATGGTGGCACACAACACTGCCCAGTGCATCCTGGGATGCACTGGGTGTGGCTTCACACCATATAAGGGAGGTTGGGTCAGGGTTCCTGCTTCTGTGAGGGGGGGCTGCTGCATTGGGGGGAATGAGGGGCCTGCTAGCATGCAAATGCATGCTGACAGGGCTCACCATTCCTCCACAATGATCTGCAAACCCTAACACCAGCTCCATGTTTGGCACGCTGCTCGCTAATCTTTGGGGAGGAATACATTTAGCATGCATTTGCATACTACTTGCGCTAAGAGCCCTGTTTTGCATGCATTTGCATGCTAGTTGCGTTCAGAGCCCATGAGCATGTTTCATGCGCTCAGGGGCTCTGATCATGGGGCGGTAGCAAACGCAGGCGCCAGTATGAAGCTAACAGCCTCTAGCATCTGCATTTGCTTCTGATCATTGGCCCATCTGATCACAGCAGGCTTTTTACCTCAGCGTCTTCCTGCGAGAGAAATTGCCCCACCTGTTTCCAAGCCTCACTTTGGCTCCCAGGGTATACTGCTTATTGAGTCAGGAGCAAAAGCTGGATCTAAGTCCTGGCATGTCCCTAAGGACTGACTCCCATGCCAGGTCTTCTCCAGTCCAGGGATTCTTCTGTGTCTGTCCTAAGGAAAACATCACTAAGCTCTACTGGGAAGGGTTTTTGAATATGGGGAATATGCCCTCTTGGTAATTCTGTTTGCCTGTCTGCTGCTGCAAGCCTTCTAGGAACGCACACCCAACTATCCAGGTAAAATCTTCTCCCTTTATATTAGTATTTTCAGGGGCAATAAGATATGAAAAGACAACAGGGAGAGCAGGAGGGTGTCTCATACATCACATAAGATAGAACTTCAGCCCTTCTGAAGAGGATTTTGGTTGTTTCTTAGATAGGGTTCAGCACCTAGTGCTTACTGAATCTCAGAGGGGGCAATTGGAAGAAGAACTTGTACAAGTGATTCAGTCTTTACTTCGAAGGAAGGCACTGGGCCCTAATAGAATGCAACCAAAAATTCATCAGGCTAAGGCAGAGGATTGGCTCTGCAGCTTATTTGACACAAGTTCTGGTCCCAGGGGTCTGGAGGGAGGATCCTTCTTTGAGGGCTTATAACAGTGGTACTGGAAAAGCTCAGTAAAGACCCAGTGGTAGTTGTATTCTACCAGCCAATATCCAAGATCTATGCTAAGACCCTTGTGTCTAGGATAGGTTCCATTATAAGCGCTCTTATATGTAGGGATCAGTGTGAGCACAAAAAAATGTTGGGAAGCTGAGATAGATCAATTTGCACCCAAGGGCCAACACTATTGAATTTCAGAATCAGTAGCCACAATGCCATATCTACATTTTGTGGCTTACCAGGCATTGTAGACTCCAGTGAAGATAGCTAAATTGGATTTCACTTTTGATAGTTCATCATGTTGGTCTGGTAAATCAGGCAACGGCACCCTTCAGCATATGCTGTTTTCATGTAATAATAACTGTCTTCCGTTCTGGTCTGTGGTTTAGAACTGCATTAACCATACTAAATGTAAGGAAACACTGTCTCTCAAAATTGTTTGCTGGGTGGAGTTGGGTATTAGGCCTTATCCTTATTCAGCTTTTTACTGTTAGATATAAAGTTAGTCCTCTGTATACAAGTACCAATTTGTGAATGTCTTATTGGGCTGCCACTTGCAAGATGGCTACTTGGCAGAATATTAGTGGGAGGAGTGGCCTAGTGGTTAGGGTGGTGGACTTTGGTCCTGGGGAACTGAGGAACTGAGTTTGATTCCCAGCACAGGCAGCTCCTTGTGACTCTGGGCAAGTCACTTAACCCTCCATTGCCCGCCGCATTGAGCCTGCCATGAGTGGGAAAGCGCGGGGTACAAATGTAACAAAAATAAAAATAAAAAAAATTGCCTTCCATAGCTGTCTTTACCCCCCTGGCTAAGGTTGTGTGCTCTTTACTGACTAAAAGTAGATGGATGACTGAACTGACCGAAGACCAGCTATTTGATAAAAATCCTATGGTAGCACAGGATTCAAACTCAGGTTGTGAGCACAGTAGGCCCTGTAAAGGTAGCGCCCCCCCCCCCCCCCCATACGTGTTATCATCTTTCATTTTTCTGGCAATAACATTAATAGTAAATAGTAAATCATTGTAAGGATAACATGATTATGGACATAAATATATGGTGGAACTCTTTTTGCCTAGAATGGATAGATTTAAACCTATTTTGGCCTTAACCGGCTACATCAGATGCTCTGCCCTATGATGAAGCTCTATTTCTGTAAGGCTTGAACACGGTGCCCAACCAGTTTCCTCTTTGACAGAAAATACTAGGGGGTAGATATTCAAAGCATAAGCAAGCTCTGACTGCTGCAGCACTGTCCAGTTAGTACTGGGGCAATCCATGGGCAGAGTCAGAGTGGACCCGAAAGATATGCAGGCACTGGTGACATTTATTGCTGTGCCCACATACCTAACCAGACAGCTAGGACCACATAAAAAGCCGTCCTAACTTTCTCTGGTTAAGTACCAGTGCTGAATATCGGCTGGCACCCGCATAGCTTCCTGGCCCGGCATTGAATATCTGGGTCAAATTCAGCCCACAGCTGTCACGGGCTGAATATCACCTAGTACATGTTTTAGTACTTCAGTCCAGTCCCAAATAAAATATTGTGGTTGCTATTAGTCCCACTTGTGCAGTATCTTTCCAGAAACATTTTTTCTTGCTTGATATGTGTTTCAGGTCATCAGCTCAGACATCTCAGAGGAGGCACTTACAAATTTCTGATCAAAAGGAGGTTAAGTTAGAAAGTTATAGGACATGAGTTTTTTCCATGATGGAACCAATGTTATGGAATAGCCTACGTGACCCTATAAGGAAGCTAATGGCTGTTTAAACAAATATTTAATGAGACTTGATGTCTTGGTGGTTAGTTTAGAATCCAGTAGAACAGGAGAATGGTTTTAGGAACATTAGTTGTTATGGAGGGGGTTATAATAGTTTAAACCTTTAATCAGAGGAGCCAGTGTGCACTAGAATGGTGCACTAAGCTACTGTGCACAGCGTTCTGATGCACGCATTGAAAAAACTTTTACGCCTACCTCCTAACGCACATTTCCTTCTACATCAATTCCTCCTATGTTTTATTTAATTCTACCCCTAATTCTCCTATGTTCAACTTATTTCCGTCAACCTCATGATTATTATGTTCACTACAAATTGTATGTTCATTGTTACTGTGTAAGCCGCATTGAGCCTGCCACGTGTGGGAAAGCGCGGGGTACAAATGTAAAGTAATAATAATAATGAACTAATTGTATGCAGATTACTACAATATTAAAATTAATATATGCTGGTATAAGAAACAGTGCACACTACTGTGGTAATCTGATGCAGTTTACTGAGTGTTGTCTCCCTTCCTGTTAGTGTATGATCAGTAATTGGCTCATGCACAGACAGGAAAGGGTAAGGGGATGGCATTTGATATGTCGCTTTTGTGTAGTTACAATCAAAGCAGTTTACATACTATATACAGGTACTTATTTTGTATGTGGGACAATGGGAGGAATAAGTGACTTGCCTAGAGTCACAAGGAGTTGCAGTGGGAATCAAACTCAGTTCTCTGGCCACTGCACTAACCATAAGGCTAGAAAGGAGAGAAACAAACAAAAAACAAGTCCATTAAAATAAATTTCTGCTGAGAAAGTGGGCCATGGACTTCTCACCCCCAACCTTCAAATATTTCTCTTGTGGTCCAGTGGGCTCCAAACCAGTGCTTCCTCTAAGGAGTGACCTGGTGTGTACAATTTTTTTTTGTGTGTGTGAGCAACAATTTTTAAAAACCAGCAATGTTTGAGCACCAGTATTAACAATGCATTTCTGTATATAGCAGAATTTTTTTTTTTGTGAGCAGCCATGTAAAATCTGTGAGCAACACGCCTAAAATGTATGAGCAATCGCTCATGCGCTCCACTTAGAGGGAATACTGCTTCAGACACCCCCTGATCCTTGCACCTCCCCCTGTGGCTAGGGCCTCCCTGATCCAGGCACTCTGCTTCCCTTATTTGGCAGATATGCTAAAAACAACATGCTATGCAATAAGGCTTTATTGTGCATGCCTGGGCCAAAGGGTCTGGCACTGCTAGGGCAGTAGGAATGTCAGAATCTTCACTTGCTCTGCTGCAGCTGGCAGATGCTGCTACTAGGGGATTTCACCTCTGTCACTTGTATATTGTTGGAGTAAGAGTCTCATTGCTGGGGTTCATGGGGAGTAGATATCCCCCTTGCAAACATAGGCAATATAGAGCTGGAGGATTCGCAGTAAGAGATTTGCACCTGGTTCCAAGGAAGTTGATCACTTCTGGCAATGAATAGTGAATAGAGGCTGCCATGCCATGCAGTATATCCTTAGCTTATTTGCTTATGATGCTCTTTTGTTTATACTCATGTACACACTAATTTTAGTGTATACATGGTAACATGTTGAGGGACCATATTAGCATGCACATTACAACCTTATTGCATAGCATACTGTTTATAGCATATCCATAACAGTTTTAATATTCATTCTCAATTTTATTACATAGACCCCCCCCCCCCCTTGCTTTCATAAAATAATATAAGAAAGGGCTCCCCAGAGCTCCTTTCAACACATCTCTGATGTAATCATCTGAAAGCTGTTTGAATGACAGAGATCACAATTATGTGAACTTGATTTCTTCTTTTATTTCAAAGCTCTGTCACTTCCAAACAATAATAAATAAACAGAGAAAGTAATAGGATCTGACACTTCCATCAGGCCACAAACAATGGGACAAAATTCATATATATTGCCCCAAACTGTCTGAGAGTATATGCTCTAAACTTTGTGTGGGAACAAATGTTCTATTGAGAAAATTCTGTACATTAATGCTTACACTTTTATCCTGGTTTTAACTGTAAGATATTCATGAGCAGAATAATGAGAAAAACAGCCATATTATTTTTTGTATGCCAGTCAGGTTTGAGGGTAATATCTTGGCAACTGGCTGTCAGTCAGCAAATGGCTCAACTGGAAGAAAAGATTTTAAAAAGGCATTTTAAATTGAAATGCAAAAAGTGATGCAAGGAGTTAGCTAGCAGTGTGGTTAATGTCGTCTTCCATGGTGAAGACCTAGGCTCGGGATTTAAATCTGACTTAGATTATAGTTAGTAGATTTGGTGATGTCAACTACATCTGTAAGAGTTGTATATTCAGATCACATTTGTCTCCTAGTTGTGAACTGATTGATGGTATTTGAGGGTGTGGGGAGGGAGGGAAAGCACTTTCTTCCTGCTCCTTTGGGTTTCTAGCTCAGTCAGAACCAGAGCTAGGATCTGGCCCCATGAATCTTTAACCACATATATGTGAGGATTTTTCCCACATTTTAATCCAGAGACCATGCTATCCTGAGCCCTAAATTCAGCCAGTTGGTGTCACTGTTGAATGATGGCTGACTCTCTTCCTTCCCTAGGGCTATGAGTGCTGCCTCCATGATCTCCATCAACCTAGTAGGGTAGAAAAATGAAACATGGGTAGGTCCTTTCTCATGCCAGTGTCACTAAGCAACAGGGCTGGCCCCCCTGAGGTAATTTCAAAAAGTAAATGTCCTATTCAAATGCTGCAGTCAGTGTTTGTTGTAAATGCTGACTGTGGCATTTAAATTAGCCATATATTCTCAGCACTGCTACCTGCAGAAGCAGCAGCGTTCAGTATGTGCATTCAGCAGTAACCAGCACTAGTTATACAGATTCAGAAATAGCTGCTATCCAGATAGATATCCTGTTTAAATTAAAACAGTTGCTGTCCTAATTTTATTCACCTAGCTATCCAGATAGCAGTTTTACTAAGGTGCTAACGCATGCCTAATACAGGAAAAATGGGCTAACATGGGATGTGCTAAAGTGCTCTGTTAGTTTTGCCATCTGTGTGCACTAAGCGCATGGTATTTATTTTTTCTTATTTTCTGAGGGGGCGTTGGGGTGGAAAATGGGCCTGGATATACTAATCAGCTAGTGCGCTGACATTACTTCAGCGCAAACTGGTTAGTGGGTCCATAACATCTCCTAAATGGCAGGCAGTAAGTACTCTTGTGTTAATTTTTTTTAAACGGCCAAGTGCTAACATTAGCACACAGCCAAAAATAAAACGAATAGAAAAAAAAGCCCTCTTTAATGGCCGCATTAGAAATGGGCTTAGCATGTGGAAAAGGCCCACGTAAAGATGTCCTAAGCCCATTTACTCAGCATCTTCCTGCGAGAGAAATTGCCCCACCTGTTTCCAAGCCTCACTTTGGCTCCCAGGGTATACTGCTTATTGAGTCAGTAGCAAAGGCTGGATCTAAGTCCTGGCATGTCCCTAAGGACTGACTCCTTTCCCTACTCATGATGTTTTAAACTTCATCATATTCTGTCAGTTGTCTTTTCTCTCCTTTTTGATTTTTGTCTTTAATCATCTTTTCTTTCACCCATTCTTTTGCTGTCCTGCTTTTTTAGTCTCTTTCAGTCTGTTTACCCAATATTCTTTTCTCTGTTCATTTTTGTGATCCTCAGTACTTTGTAAATGCTACCCCTTTTGCATTTATTATTTTCAGCCATCTCCTTGGAGAAACATGTTGGTTTCTCTTTCCTCTTGCTTTTATTTTCTGTTTGTAAATAAAGCATATGCTCCCTTTTAGCAGTCTGCTTGGTTTTATTTATTTATTTGAAATACTTGATATGCTGCTAATAACAAAGAAGTATCATAAATGCTTCTGCAGCTTCATTGGTTCCCATGGGCTCCCACCTCAAGTCTTGATATGCACCCTAAACCAGTACAGGATAGGTTTTAAAGTCATGTCATGTCCTGTAGGGCCAGTCTTACAGCTCTTACTGTGAGACCAGTGGTGTAGCTATGGGTGGACCTAAGTGGGCAGGGCCCCACCTAACGGCAGTGCACTCTTACCTTAGCTGGCAGGGATCCCCAAGTCCTGCTAGAAGAAAACTTGCTTGAACGCAACTGGAACTTTCTTCTACTTAACTCCATAGTTGGCAGCAGCTCTCCTTTGCTGCCTGATGCTGGCACTTGGTGCATGCTCGGTTTTTGCACATGTGCAGTAAAACTGTGCATGTGTTGGGTGCCTAAAAAGAGCTGCCACTGACTGTGGCGCTCTGTTGAAGAGAATCCTGGCCTCATTCATAGAGGTTTTCTACTGGTGGGGATCCCTGCCTGTTCAGGTATTTAATGTTTTGAGTTGGGAGCAGAATGCAGAGATTACATGTGTCCACCAAATTTGCCCAGTAGCCCACCTAAAAGTTGAGGTCTGGCTACACCTCTGTATGAGACTAACC
Organism: Microcaecilia unicolor; assembly: GCF_901765095.1. Lineage (NCBI taxonomy): Eukaryota > Metazoa > Chordata > Amphibia > Gymnophiona > Siphonopidae > Microcaecilia > Microcaecilia unicolor. Next base: position 66,942,362 of record NC_044042.1, on the reverse strand, counting down.
CAGTGGCAGCAAGAAATGACATGCTACTAGTTCCAGCATTGCCTCTACCCTCATAGGTTCCATCACCATTTGTCTGAGTAGAACCTCTATGATCTCTCTACTTCTTACTGAGTCTGAAGACAAGACATCCTAATCCACACTTAGAAGGACTGTAAGGGACGATAAGGCCATAGCAGAGAGACTAATTCTTTGCCTCGGTCTTTACTGAGGAAGATGTAAAAAAGATACCCATGCCAGAAATGGTATTTAATAGTGATGATTCAAAGAAATTGAAACAAATCTCAGTAAACCTGGAGAGGAAATAGACTGCTCTTAAAATACAAATTTTTTAAATGGCACAATATACAGTGCTGCATAAAACTGCTGCCCTTACAAATGCTGCTGACCAGGGTCCAGTCAATGATTTTCGTGTTCAGATAATGCCACTGAAAATCATTGCAGACCGCCCCAGCACTATCCAATGCCACTATCAAGCTATCAAGATAACTATCACTGGCAGCAATTCCTCTTATTGTCGTATGGTTTTCTTCTGCCTTCCCTTTTAGTGTGTATTAGCCCTTAGGCCATAATGCCCTTTTTTTTTTCTTTTTTTTTTTACAGCTTGTAATTATGGGCCTCCTTTTGTTTTATCCATTCTTTTCCTTTTCTCATATAATATTTTATTTGTAAACTGCAATGATGATATTTTTTTCTTGTGGTATATAAAGTTGAAATGTGAATTAGATAACTTCCGAGTTCTACTGAAGACTCATCTCTTTAATAAGACATACAACAATGATCAACAAATATAAACTCCTATACGTACATCCAAAACTGCCTCTACTATGTCAACCTGCCAAAACACTACCATGTTCTTTCACTATCATGGTACCCAAGATCCTTTAGCTACTACTAAATGTATATTTTCTTACATAACTCTTATATACTTCTTAAATATTTCTTAATATGTTTGCTTGTTAAAATATTATCATGTTTTATCATTATCATGCTACCCAAAATCCTTCAGTTATCACTAAATGTATACTTTTCCATGTATTTCTGTTTACTCATGATGTATTGTAAGTCACATTGAGCCTGCAAAGAGGTGGGAAAAATGTGGGATACAAATGCAACAAATAAATAAATAAAATATATCTGGACAACTTAGGACAGCAAAAAAGCTGTCGTAAGTTTTCTGGATAGTTACCTGGACAATACAGGGTGAGGCAAAAAAAGAAAGTAACCTCCTAGAATTTTTTGCTGTTTCCTCCGCAACCACTTGGAATTTCAATGTGAAAGTTTACAGCTCTATTTGATGTTATTATCTATGTCTATGTGTTGAATGGAATGAGATCATCTTTAAACACAAAAAGTTACAGACTTTTTAGTGTGACCACCCAGTGATTTTTGGTACGTTCAAAAATGTTTACACTATAAAATGTTTACACTGTAAAACTTAATAAACTCTCAAGGCAAATTTCAGCAAAATTTTAAAATACTTCAAAGCTCTACTCCAAGCTGAAGAAATATATGTTCTACCAACTCCACTATACAGGAGATCAACAAATAATAATGAGGAAAAAGACTTCAGATGTCCAAACAGTGGCAGCAAGTAAAATAGCTTACTGCCTACATTTATCAGACTTCATTTTCTCATCAGTCTCAAAAAACATCCTTATATATTTAATTTTATATTGTGCGCTCTGTTTCACATTAATATCTCAAAATCATAAGGAGAATGTTGGCATCGCATAAGCATAGGCATCATGTTAGAAGTCTGGCATCACAATTTTTAATATGAGATGTTCAGCACTTAGTGAAACAGAGATCCCCATTGGGAATATATTAGAAGCTAAGTGCTATTTTCATTCATTCTCCACAGTTCATGACATGATGTTTGATACTAAAGTGGAAATTTACATGAATGATTTTGAGATACGCCCCAGAGTCCAGTTTTCCACTTTAGAATCCACCTCCAGGCTACTCAATTTATCTATGAGGTTGTTGAAGCTTTGCTGAAATTCAGGTAAACCACATCCAGCTCAGGCCCCTGAATGGCCCTGATCAAATTTTTTTTAATCCTAAATGCTTCAATACTCTTTCCATGAGTAGAGTCTACATTATTTTTCTAACCACATGTAAGAGTAACAACCCTGTTAATTTTCAGTCTCTTCTGTTACATAATCTGGCCTTCTTTAGGACTTCGGAAACATTCCCATCTATAGACTATGCCCTTCAGCAGACTCAACAGATCTTTCAAGCTCTCTAATTATCTTATGCTGCATAACCAATTACTTTAACCACTTTCAGTTTTGTTGCTTCAACACTAACACTTTTCTGTAAATAGACCCATTCACCTTTAGCAATAACTAGCAGTCTGTTCTGAACTGAATTGCAAAACAGAAGTATCCGTTTAATATGCCTTCTTTTCCCATGTCGCCCTCTATAAACTTGTCCTTGTCTGCTCTCAGTCAATTTTCCCTCTGGCCTACATTCTCTGTCATACCTGACAAATTGTGTCACCTTGCTTTATCTTGTTAGATGTCCTTTCTTCTATTTGCATGTTTACCTTCCCATCTTTTTTTCTAAACCATTGGTATACATTCTACCCCCACCCCCACACAATTTTGCTTGGGGGTTCTTAATTTAAACTTCTGCCAATAGAAGTAGTATATGCAAATTTATCTCATGCTTTATTCATTGTGAATATCCTGAAAACCTGATGAACTGGGTGTGTCCCAAGCACTGGGTTGAGAACCAGTGTTCTATAACTACAAAGCAAAAACAAGTTTTAAAAAAAGTCCACCATTGACAAATTCTCAGTTTTCTGCAGCACTGTATATGATGCCATTTTAAAAAAATTTGTATTCTAAGAGCAGCCTCTCTAAAGAAGTGCAGAGCAGAAATCCATTTCTCAGTCTTTTAAAGATCACTTTTCAGACTGCCGTGTTTCCTCAGTACAGCATTCACTGCTGAATTTCTGACAAGCAGTTTCCTCCTGTCTTGCTATTTCTATCTCTGATGAACTGCTTAGTTCCACTTCATGCAGTCTTCTATTTGCCCAATGCCTAGCTTGAAGGCCATGCATGACAGAGCATAGGAATATCGAAACACAACTGACCCCCCCCCCCCCCCAACCAATAGGTCTGATACTCAAAGCAAGTTTGCTGTTTGCCAGCAAGTGGCAAATGCATAATTTAGCCATATCCTTTCTGCTATTCTATGGATAAAATCAACCAATGTATTAGCTAAGCTGATAGATTTTATGGGAAGAAGCAAAAGCAGAGCTGACACGTCCATTTTATCAGCAATATTCGGTTATTAAAAGGGCAATTCTGTAACCTAGGTGCATGTAAATGTCTATAATACTAGCACTCATGTGGATATGGATGCAGTTACCCAGGTAAATGCTAGTAGAGTGCCTAAGTACTGTTCTGCAAAGATTTGCTTAACTTAGATATTGCATTTTTGAAAGGTGACAGGACATGGGCAGGGCTCCCATTTCTGCAAGTACCTTAGGGGTCCTTTTACTAAGCTGTGCTAAAAGGTGTCCTTAATGTGCCCTTATGAGAGTTTTATGACTGTTGGCTAACTGTCTAGCTATCTGACTGTCTACTATTATTGGCTATTCTACTACTGCATATGCTTTACCCTGAATTGTATTATCTTGTATTATTGACTATTACCTCTAATGCCTATACCATCCCCCTCCTAATCGCTCTGAGCCTATCTGAACCTCCACCCCTTCAGCTTATTCTGAGCATTTCTGTACCATAATCTGCTATTCTTATGGCTCCTGTACACCTGCTTTTCTTGGCACTATCCCTTCCCAATCTGTTTCTCCTTATGAAACCACTTCCCACCGTAGGAACACATTGTCTTCCCTCTATTCATCACCTCTCTATCCCTCTCCTCACCATCTCTTTTTTTCCACCCCCTTCTTCACAGCTCTCAACCTTCAATGCTTCCTTCCTTCCTTCCATTCACCCCTCACCTTTTTTCCTGAATACATCTCACCTTCGTCGCTGTCATCATACCTCTCCTACTCTCCTCCGTACTCTCCTACTCCTGCTCTCCGCTGGTGACATTAATCCCAATCCTGGTCCCCCACATCAGCCCTCATCCTATTCGTGCAGGCCTTACCGTGATACCGCCAATCTTATTTCTATTCCTCTCCACCCCCTTCTTCTCTGCCCTTCTCTTATGCTCTGTGGAACGCCCGCTCTGTCTGCAACAAACTCTCCTACATCCATGATCTCTTTATCTCTCATACCCTTCATCTACTTGCCCTAATTGAAACCTGGATTTACCCTGAAGACTCTGCTTCAGTTGCGGCCCTATGTCAAGGAGGTTATCTCTTCTCCCATACTCCTCGCTCAGTTGGAGGCGGTGTCGGGCTACTACTCTCACCCTCCTGTAAATTTCAACCCATTCTTCCACCTCAGTCTCACTGTTTTTCTTCCTTCGAAGTCCACTCGATCCGTCTATTCGCTCCTCTGTCTCTCCGGGTAGCAGTCATTTATCGACCCCCCTGCTAAATCCCCTTCTTCCTTTCTCACTGACTTTGATGCCTGGCTCTCCTTTCTTGAACCTTCATCTCCTTCCCTTATTCTTGGGGATTTTAACTTTCATGTTATGACCCCTCAAACTCTTATACTTCTCAATTTCTAGCATTAATATTCTCCTTCAATCTTCAACTATGCTCCACCGCCCCTACTCACCAGAATGGCTGCTGTCTTGATCTTGTATTCTTCTCTAACTGCTCTCCCTTCAATTTTCTTGCCTCAACTCTTCCCCTATCTGACCACCATCTTTTAACTTTCACACTTAGACACCCCTCCTCCTCAGTCCCGTCCTACTCTAACCAACATGTTTAGGAATCTACAGGCTATTAACCCTTCTACCCTGTCCTCAAGTATCTCTAATCTTTTCTCTATTGCTACATCAACCAAATCAGTCAAGGAGGCTCTCTTCCTATAATACTATTCTGTCATCTACTCTGGACACACTCGCTCCTCCCGTGTCTCATCCTGTAAAGCGTACCAAACCCCAGCCCGCTCTGCAGAACGCCTTTGGCTTAAATCTCGTGCCCATGCTGACTTCATACACTTCAAATTCTTGCTGACCTCCTTCCAATCTGCTCACCAACTTGCCAAACAGGATTATTATATCCAATTGACTACTACTACTATTTAGCATTTCTATAGCGCTACAAGGCGTACGCAGCGCTGCACAAACATAGAAGAAAGACAGTCCCTGCTCAAAGAGCTTACAATCTAATAGACAAAGCAAATCAAATCAATTAATGTGAACGGGAAGGAAGAGAGGAGGGTAGGTGGAGGCGAGTGGTTACAAGTGGTTACGAGTCAAAAGCAATGTTAAAGAGGTGGGCTTTCAGTCTAGATTTAAAGGTGGCCAAGGATGGGGCAAGACGTAGGGGCTCAGGAAGTTTATTCCAGGCGTAGGGTGCAGCGAGACAGAAGGCGCGAAGTCTGGAGTTGGCAGTAGTGGAGAAGGGAACAGATAAGAAGGATTTATCCATGAAGCGGAGTGCACGGGAAGGGGTGTAGGGAAGGACGAGTGTGGAGAGATACTAGGGAACAGCAGAGTGAGTACATTTATAGGTTAGTAGAAGAAGTTTGAACAGGATGCAAAAACGGATAGGGAGCCAGTGAAGGGACTTGAGGAGAGGGGTAGTATGAGTAAAGCGACCCTGGCGGAAGACGAGACGGGCAGCAGAGTTTTGAACTGACTGGAGAGGGGAGAGGTGACTAAGTGGGAGGCCAGCAAGAAGCAGATTGCAGTAGTCTAAGCGAGAGGTGACAAGGGTGTGGATGAGGGTTTTGGTAGAGTGCTCGGAAAGAAAGGGGCGGATTTTACGGATGTTGTAAAGAAAGAAACGACAGGTCTTGGCAATCTGCTGGATATGAGCAGAGAAGGAGAGAGAAGAGTCAAAGATGACCCCAAGGTTTCGAGCTGAGGAGACAGGGAGAATGAGAGAGCCATCAACAGAAATAGAAAACGGGGGGAGCGGGGAGGTGGGTTTGGGGGGGAAAATGAGAAGCTCGGTTTTGGTCATATTTAATTTCAGGTGGCGTTGAGACATCCAGACAGCAATGTCACTTTCCACTGCGACTGTCCCTGATGCCTTCAAACATGCCGTAGTCACCCCACTCCTCAAAAAACCTTCTCTGGATCCTACCTCTCCTTCCAACTGTCGCCCCATCTCCCTCCTCCCTTTCTTATCTAAGATACTGGAATGTGCTGTCCACCATCGCTGCCTCGACTTTCTTTCTTCTCAAGCTATTCTTGATCCACTCCAATCTGGCTTTCGCCCCCTTCATTCAACTGAAACAGCACTTGCTAAAGTCTCCAATGATCTATTCCTGGCTAAATCCAAAGGGCTGTACTCTATCCTCATCCGTCTCGATCTTTCTGCTGCTTTTGACACTGTCGATCACAGCCTACTCCTTGGCACGCTATCCTCACTTGGATTTCAGAACTCTGCTCTTTCCTGGTTTTCTTCTTATCTCTCTCAGTGTACTTTTAGTGTATACTCTGGTGGATTCTCCTCTTCCTCTATCCCGCTCTCAGTGGGTGTACCTCAAGGATCTGTCCTAGGACCTCTCCTTTTCTCCATCTATACTTCCTCCCTTGGTGCTTTGATCTCAGCCCATGGTTTTCAATATCACCTTTACGCTGATGACTCCCAGATGACTCTCCACACCAGAAATCTCAGCAGAAATTCAGGCCAAGATATCTGCCTACCTGTCTGACATTGCTGCCTGGATGTCTCACCGCCACTTGAAGCTCAATATGTCCAAAACTGAGCTCCTTATCTTCCCACCTAAACCAACCTCTCCCCTTCCCCCACTCTCTATTTCTGTCGACAACACGCTCATTCTTCCTGTCTCATCTGCTGTCATCCTCTGCCTTAGACACTCTTGCACCTTTGATGACCCTCCCTATAAGGCGTACAAAACCCCAACCTTGGCTGACTTCTAATATCCGCTACCTACGTTCCTGTACCCGCTCTGCCGAACGCCTCTAGTGGAAATCTCGGGCCCTTGCTGATTTCTTACACTTTAAGTTCATGCTGACCTCCTTCCAATCTGCTCTTTTACATGCCAAACAGGATTATTATATCCAACTGACCAACTCTCTTGGCTCTAACCCTCGACTTCTCTTCACCACATTGAACTCTCTCCTCAAGGTGCCCCCTCCCCCAACTCCCCCTTCATTATCTCCAGGGCCGGCCCTAGGGTTTCTAGCGCCCTCCTGCAGTCTATTAGTCGGCGCCCCTACCCATCCAGAGGCGGGATCACTATGGCCCCGCCCCCACAGTAGACACACCCTTTTTACCAGCCATGGCATCATTGAAAATATTACACCAGTATAGAAGAAAAATAACTTAGCACACAGACCAGGAATTAGGAGAACAGACAGTCTTGCCAACTCTGAAAAACAATGTGTTATCAAAATTTCAGAATCTAACAAACAGATCTCAATTCAGACACTTGGCCTTGCAGTCACACATGTAGAACAGAGATAGCCCCTCTTCAAATTCTTCAAAAATTAACCTGAAATCCTAAGACGTTAGACTCTGCATGCAGCACAATAGCCTTCCCATCCAGCACAGCTTAGGATCTAGCTAGGACAGACTTAATCAGCATAAACTAACATATTCTACAATCTGAGTTGGACAGACTAACAGGAGTTACTGAAGTGGGAATGAGAGATAGGTGATGGTTAGGAATTGAAAGCAGGCATCTAGCCCTGCTGTCCTGTGAGTTGCTGTGTTGGGGGTGGGGGGGGGGGGGGGAAAGGGTGGGTCAGGTGCAGCTCTAAACAGCAGTCTCTGACAAAGCAAGGGTCCAGGCTCTGCTGTGCTATCTCTGTCTGTGCCCTCTCTGGGCAGGGGCAGAGGTTAGCTGAGCTCCCACAAGTTATTTCAGAGCCAGATTCAGTTGGAGCAGTGACGTCCTCTGACAAACACAACAAGGAGGGTATTTCTCTGCTTGGGAGGGGGGAGGGGACGGGACAGAGAGCTGACAGCTTTGTAGCCAGTCTGAGATGAGCAGCAGAGATTAGATACTCAGCAGAGGTTGATTGCTTGCAAAGTGACGCCCTTGAAGGCATGCGCCCTCCTGCAGTGCATACCTTGCTTACTGGGTTTGACCGGCCCTGATTATCTCCTCAGACCCTTGCTGAATTCTTTCACAACAAGGTTCAAAAGATAAACCTTGCTTTCTCTACCTCACCACCTCTCCCTCCACTAGTCCGTTCTCCTCTCTCTCCTTCCCCTCATTCCCTTTCCTCCTTTCCTGAAGTTACTATTGAGGAAACTACACTTCTCCTTTCTTCTTCAAAATGTACCACCTGTTCCTCTGATCCCATTCCCACCCACCTTCTTAATGCCATCTCTCCTGCTCTTATTCCTTTTATCTGTCACATTCTCAACCTCTCACTTTCCACTACGACTGTCCCTGCTGCCTTTAAACATGCTGTGGTCACACCTCTCCTTAAGAAGCCTTTACTCGACCCTACTTGTCCCTCTAATTACCGACCCATCTCCCTCCTCCCTTTTCTCTCCAAATTACTTGAGCGTGCTGGTCACCGCCGCTGCCTTGATTTTCTCTCCTCACATGCTATTCTTGACCCACTACAATCTGGTTTTCACCCTCTCCACTCAACCGAAACTGCGCTTACTAAAGTCTCCAATGACCTATTACTGGCTAAATCCAGAGGTCAATATTCCATCCTCATTCTTCTTGATCTTTCCGCTGCTTTTGACACTGTCGATCACAGCATACTTCTCGATACCCTGTCCTCACTTGGATTCCAGGGCTCTGTCCTTTCCTGGTTCTCTTCCTACCTCTCCCTCCGCACCTTTAGTGTTCACTCTGGTGGATCCTCTTCTAGTTATATCCCTCTGCCTGTCGGCGTACCTCAGGGTTCTGTTCTTGGTCCCCTCCTCTTTTCTATCTACACTTCTTCCCTTGGTTCATTAATCTCATCCCATGGCTTTTCCTACCATCTCTATGCTGATGACTCCCAAATCTACCTTTCTACCCCTGATATCTCACCTTGCATCTGAACCAAAGTTTCAGCATGCTTGTCCACTGCAGAGGATAGAGTATTGTTGTAAGAAGAAACAGCCTCGTTGACAGACGTGGATGGTGCCACAGTAGAGAGGAGGTTTGAAACATGGGAGGATAGAGATGAAGGGTCAATATCGTGAAGATTCCTAGATAAATTAGATAAGATAGGACGGGACTGGGAGGGAGGAGATTTAAGTGTGAAAGTTATAAGATGGTGATCAGAGGAGGGAAGATCAGAGGCAAGGAAACTAGAGGGTGAACAGTTGGAGGAGAAGATGAGATCAAGACAGTGACAATTTTGATGAGTGGGGGAGGTGGAGCATAGCTGGAGATTAAAGGAGGACGTTAAAGCGAGTAACTTGGAAATATAAAAGTCACCAAGGATGAGAGAAGGGGAGGAAGGATCATGGAAGAAGGCAAGCCAGGCATCAAAGTCACTGAGAGAGGATGAAAGGGACTTATCAGGGGGACGATAAATGACCGCTATTCGAAGAGGCAGAGGAGAGAAAAGGCGGATAGAGTGGACTTCAAAGGAGGAAAAACAGTGAGATTGAGGTGGAAGAAGGGGTTGAAATCTAGAGGAGGGAGAGAGAAGTAGTCCAACACCGCCCCCGCGACCAGCAGGGCGAGGAGTATGTGAAAATAGATAACTGCCATGGCACAGGGCTGCGACTGAAGCAGAGTCATCAGGGCAGAGCCAGGTTTCTGTTATGGCGAGCAGTTGGAGGTGACGCGAGATAAAGAGGTCCTGGATATAGGTGACTTTGTTACAGATAGAGCGGGCATTCCATAGGGCGCAAGAGAAGGGCAGAGAAGAGGAGGGGAGTAGAGAAATAGAGATGAGGTTAGAGAGGTCGCGGTGAGATCTGTAGAGTTGGGATAATAGTTGGTGAGGGGGGCCAGGATTGGGATTGATGTCACCGGCTGAGAGTAAGAGAAGGAGTAAAAGAGAGCGGAGGAGAGTAGGAGAGGTGTGGCCACGAAGACGTCGAAGGCGAGAGGTATTTAGGTGGAATGGGGAAGGTGGAATGGACAGAAGAAAGAGGCGGAGATTAAAAGCCAAGAGGGAGGAAGAGGGTAGGAGAGAAGGTGAGGTGATGAAGTCGATGGATGGGCAGTGAGTTTTATCTAACTACGACTGGTTTATGTCAGCTCTTGGTCAGGGACAGCTGCTAATTGTATTTTGCATAAGATGTGATAAGTTTCATAAGGATCATTAGGATATCATTTGTACTGTTCTAATCATTACTGTACGTAGTCTCAGGATTATCAGAGTAGTTAGACAATATATTTTGTTAGTGCATATCAGTAAGAGATATTTTTGCATATAAGCTATTGCAGAGTGTCTAATTTTCTACCTGTAATAAATAATATATAATTCTCATCTGTGACGTGGCTTTTTTTTTTTTTTTTTTTTTTTTGCGAAGAACAAAACACTGGCAGGGTGCCAGCACAAGGTTTCTTTATAATATTTCCCCTAGACTGAGCGGAAACCTTGTAATAAGTTTTATCAGGGAATAATTATTGCCCTAATTACTTATTTTCACCCTACACCCCCAGCTGTTGTAAGTTGAGGAGAGTGTGTCGAACGGCCTGCACCTTGGCGGGACATTTGCAAGAAGATTCCAGAAAACCACTGCCTAACCCCAGACCAGGAAATATATCACTGTGATCTTACCACGCTGTCCTGATGACGGCTTTGGATAACACTGGAGCAGAATCTCCCCAAACGCTATCTCAGCTGTCTGTGTCTTTTGTAGTGCAGGTCTTTCTCAGCAAACAAGCACACAGGTTCCAGTCTCTCCTTTGGTTCTCAGAGCCAATATCTCTGCCACAGGTATTTGCACCAGTTATGCAGGTCACAAGGTTGGTATCATACAGTCTCTAGCTCACCCCGAGCCTTGCTGGATTTCTCAGTTCCTTCACAGGTACCCCTCTGAGGGTCTCCGACAACTTTCTTCTCTCACTCTCCCCGCGTCTTCAGACCTCTCTCGGTGATAGCCTGGACCAATTCTCCTCTCATACAGTACAGTGCATGGGTAAGAAGAGTTCTTTGTTTTGTGACCTTGGAGATGGTAACTTCTGGTGCCATGAGTATGACTCCCTTGTCAGCCTCAGAGATAGAAGGGGGATGGTTGGAACACAGAATGTCCTTGGCTTCAGCAAGCCTGTCAGTGATTTTCCAAAAGCTGAAGCTGGATCTTGCTGACACAGAGATGTTGCAGCAGCCATCTTATTGTACCAAGATGTCATAGGCTTGTATAGGCCAAGACCAGCTTAGGCTAGATCACAGGGAAATACCCCTACAGGTGCCGTCCAGCCTGTACCCCCAGCAAAAAGAGGGTGCGGTCGATACTCCATTTATTTTGTGGTGTCAAAAAAGAGCGGTTCTTGGCAACCTGTTTTAGATCTCAAGTGCGTCAACAGGTCCTTAAGGGTTTGGCTTTTCCTCATGGAAACCCTCCGATCGGTGAACGCAGCGGTACAGCCAGGGGACTTTTTGACCTCTCTCGATCTCAAAGAGGCCTATTTACACATTCCAATCTGGCCTCCCTACAGGCGCTCTCTTTGCTTTGCAGTGATCGGTTGTCATTTTCAATTCAAAGTGATGCCCTTCGGCCTAGCCAATAGCGCCTCGGACCTTTTCCATGGAGAGTTGGCGGGCAAGCGACAAAGTGGTCGGGTTGCTTCAGTCGCTTGGTTGGGTGATCAACTTCCCGAAGTGCAGCCTAATGCCTTCCCAAATGCTGGAATACTTGGGGGTGTGCTCCCATACCCAAACAGGGATAGTTTCTCTTCCTTCAGCTCGAGCACAGCGGTTACAGGCTCAGTTACGAGTGCTGTTTCAAACTCCGAACCCGCAAGCTTGGGACTATGTATAAGTTCTAGGTTCCATGGCCTCCGCCTTGGACGTGGTAAAGTGGGCCAGAGCTCACATGCTCCTCCTCCAGTGGCACCTTCTGAGCCGTTGGTCTCCGCTCTCGGAGGATTACGAGGTTTGGGTGCTATGTTCGGCCCGTCTTCACACAATCATGCACTGGTGGTTCATTCAAAAGAATATGGTATCTGGCATTCCTCTGGCAACCCCGGACTGGAAGATAGTGACCACGGATGTGTCACTGTCTGGCTGGGGGGCTCATTGCCTGCAACAGATGGCCCAGGGCATTTGGACTTCGATGGAAGCGTCATGATCCATCAACCGCTTGGAGTTACGGGCAATTCGTCTGGCCCTTCGAGAGTCTCTGTCTCTGCTCCGCGGTTGCCCAGTTCGAGTTCTTTCGGACAATGCGATGGCAGCTGCCTACGTAAACCATCAGGGGGGCACCAGGAGTGCACCCCTAGCGCGCAAGGCGGCTCTGATCTGCCATTGGGCAGAGACTTATCTCTCGTTCTTGACAGAGGCTCATATAGCGGGGTCACAGAATGTGCAAGCAGACTTTCTCAGTCACCACCAGCTGGAGCCAGGGGAGTGGACGCTCTCCCCTCTGGCCTTCGATCAGATAACTGCCCATTGGGGGATGCCAGAGATGGACTTAATGGCCACTGCATTCAATGCAAAGGTTCCCCTTTTCTTCAGCAGGGGGCAAGAGCTGGGCTCAGAAGGCAACAATGCCCTTCTTCAACCTTGGCCCAGAGGCCTTCTCTATGCCTTTCCCCCGTGGCCAATGGTGGGCAGGTTACTGACTCGCATTGCCAGTTGTCCCAGTTGAGTGATCCTAGTGGCCCCGGATTGGCTCAGACGACCCTGGTATGCAGATGTGATCAGGCTTCTGTTCGGTCGTCCTTTTCTGCTACCGGCGCAGGACGGTCTCCTTCTGCAGGGACCAGTCATGAGGAAGGATCCCTCCCCCTTTGGTCTTATGGCCTGGCCCTTGAAAGGGCGAGGTTGAGAAGAAAAGGGTATCCGGACATGGTTATTTCTATGATGCTGTAGGCTGGAAAAGATCCACCTCGATAGCTTATGCTAGGGTGTGGCGTACCTTCGATTCATGGTGTGCGAGTTAAGGATTGTCAGCGGCTTCGGCATCAGTATCAGTTGTCCTCGTGTTTCTTCAGGAGGCTGTACAAAAATCACTCTCGTTGAGTTCTCTTAAGGTGCAGGTGGCAGTTCTGGCATGTTTTAGAGGCCAGCTTCAGGGGGCGTCCATCGCCTCCCACCCGGATGTGGTTCATTTCTTGAGGGGCGTAAATCGTTTGTGGCCTCCTCACGTGCCAGTTCTGCCATCCTGGAACCTTAATCTAGTTCTCAAAGCGCTTCAGCGTCCTCCTTTCGAACCCTTATCGGGGATTACGATTAAGGATCTCACCTTGAGGGCTATTTTCCTAGTAGCCATTACTTCTGCTCGGAGAATTTCAGAGTTGCAGGCCCTTTCTTGCAGAGACCCCTTCCTGCATTTTACGGAGGCGAGGGTATCTGTTAGGACATTTCCTTCGTTTTTGCCCAAGGTGGTTTCTCGTTTGCACTTGGGGCAGTCCCTGCATTTGCCAGCCTTCCGCCGGGAAGATTACCCTGAGCAATTCCGGGCTCTTCGCTGCCTCGATGTGAGATGGGCTCTTCTCAGGTATTTGGAGGTGACGAATGAATTTCGTCTTTCTGAACATCTCTTCGTCCTTTTTGGAGGCAGTAAGAAGGGTCATATGGTGTCCAAGGACACCATAGCCCATTAGTTGCGGGAGGCCTTCTCTTCAGCATACGTGGCATTGGGCAAGCAAGCCCCTTTGGAAGTTCGTGCTCATTCTACGCGAGTTCAAGCTTCCTCCTATGCAGAGTCTCGTTTGGTTTCTCTGGAAGATATCTGCAGGGCAGCTACAACGGCTTTGGTCCATACATTCACTCGTCATTATCGGGTGGATGTGGCAGCTCATCAAGATGCGGTGTTTTGGCTCGTTGGTGATTTATGCCGGGTTGGGGGAGTCCCGCCCTACTTGAGGACTGCTTGGGTACGTCTCACTAGTCTCTGGATAGATCTGTGGGACGCCATGGAAGGAAAAATTAATTCTTACCTGATAATTTTCTTTCCATTAGTCCCAACAGATCAATCCAGAAGCCCCCCCCCCCCCCCCCCCCGGGATTACTGTCTGCGGTTTTGTTGGCGGTTGGTTAGTTTTTTTTCGGGTTCTGTTTTTCTGAATGTTCCTTCGTTTGATTAATAAAATAAATAAATATAGAAGTGGTGGAAGTATGTTGGGCAATTGGTTTGACAATGTCAGGAGAGTTTTCTATTGTTTCCATTCCACTGCTTTGGTATTGTTCATACTGAGGTTCAGTTGGCAGCACAGGTCCACATATAGCAAACCTCGGAGGTTCTCTCTATCTCCACCTGCTGGTAGAGGGACACAACCCACAAGTCTCTGGATTGATCTGTTGGGACTAATTTTTCCCTACTGAATTATAAGAAAAATACTGTATACATATAAAATGAAATGTAATAACAGCACACAAGTGTCTACCAGATCTGTATTTAAGGATAATGTGTTCAAAACAACTACAAGATAGAATCAGCATTTGCTGGAAGTAAATACTTGTACAGGTGTTCGTATTTTTTCGTAAGACTTTAAACTTCCATTTTTCCACTGCCACACGCTCAAATTTTGCAGTTAAACATAAACAGTTCCATCATTGTATATATACAGTTTAGAGGTTTTAATAGAATCACCACCTCTAACAATATTCCAGATGAAAACTTAGGTTTACAAAAGGTTCCTTTTTCTTAAAGGTGGAAGGAGTGAAATAATTACAGTTGGTATTTTGCTGACGTTCTGACATCATGGTTTGCTCCAGTATACAAATTTTAGCAGAAGATTTGTGAATATACCATTGCCTCTCTTTTAATATTCGAGGACCCTATAATTTCCATAATATGTGATTAAAAAGAAAACAAATTCTCTGCTAGGGGAGATGTATGATACAATCAACATTTGCAAATCTAGCTTGATTATACTAGCAAAACCTTATCCACAGTTCTAATATAATTCAAAAAATAAACTTCCAACCACAAGGTACTAACCACTTGCTTGATTCAGTCATTTCCTATTTTCAGTTTCTATAGACTAAGTATTGTTAGATTTCATCTGGTCAATATTCAGCCAGTGGCAGACAGAGCTTTTTGTCCACCACTGGTGTGGGCTTCTGCATTGAATTTCTGTTTTTTGGTTTTTTTTTAAAGCCACCTAGTTCATTACCAGTTAAGTTAATATTCAGACTTAAGTGGCCATGGGTTAGTGCATAATGATCGGACAACTATTTATGTGGTCCTATTTATGCGTTAAACCTGGCTGGGTAGGTCTGAATATTGGGACCTGACTGCCTCCCCTCTACCCCCCCCCCCCTGGAATGCCCCCAAGATATCTAGCTTTAAGTTCAGCACTAACCAGTCATTTTTAGTGAGGATGACCGTTGAGTGCCGCTGAAAATGACGGTTAACTTACTTTGAATATTGGCCAGCAAGATTTTTCACTTAAGTGTGTGCAGATCACTCAGGGCCTCTTTTACAAAGCCACACTACCGATTCTTGGTGCGGCAAATGAGAGAAAGCCCTTTCATTTCCTTCAGACTTCCTCTCATTTGCCACGCAGGAATTGCTAGCGTGTCTTTGTAAAAGAAGCCCTAAAACACTGCACACACTTAAGCCATAATTAATTTCTTGGCCTCACTGACCTGTTCTATATCTCCTCAGTGCAAAAAGATAACACAGAGGGTGAGATGGAAAAAAAAAAACAATGTTAAAAAGTGCAAGTGAAAAGAAGGAAGCACTTAACAATATAAACATAAGTGGAGTGCTCTCCACCTCCTCACACACTTGCTGAGATAATTACCAACGTGCACTCTGGAATGTGACGGGTAGCTGAAAGTAGCAGAAAATATTCATGTCTTTGAGCTGAATATATAAATTCAACCATCATTTTCCTGCATAATAAAAACCACCTTTAGGGAAGAATTGTAAGTAAAATCAGACATTTATATCTTTTGACTCAGAATAGGAGACAACCAATGGTAGGTTTAAATGAAATAAATATTTTCTTTTATCAAACAATGCATAGATAACTTACTGAATTCATTCCCATGGTGTGTTATGAGGACAAAAAATGAATAATTAAGAAATTTATTAAAGAAGTTCCGAGAGAAGAGGACATTTCTCTGGTAAGTGAACGCTTTTGTGCTTTGGGAACTTAAAGATTGGGGTTTAAAGGAGGAATTGTAGGTTAGTGTTAGGCAAAATCTATATATATAAAACTCACCCTCAACGTTCTATTGGCTTCTGACGTCACTGAAGCCAAGGTTCGTATGTTCGAAGCTCTGAAGCCTCGAAAATCACAGTCTCTGGGCCCCGCCCTCGCGTCAAACGTTATGACGTTGAGGGCGGAGGTGGAGCAATTCACCAACATCGACAACGGGTGGGGGGGGGGGGGGGCACAGGAAAGCCTTGCTAGCGCCCGTTTCATTGGCTCCAGAAACGGGCCTTTTTTTACTAGTAAAAATATAAAAAGCAAATTTTATCAACTAATCTCCATAGGCTTTTCCACTTAGTTTTAAAAACTTTGTACCACAGCATTAACAGATAGAATCTAGCAGGCACTGCAGGATCTAGTTTAGTATTAAGGGGGAATAAAAAGAGAGAGAGAGAGGGAAAAGCAAGCAAGACCTAGTTTAGTATTAAGGGGGCAATAAAAAGAGAGAGTTAGGGAAAAGCAAGCATCATTTTGAAAAACTAAAAACAACTAAGATGGAGTCAGCAGTCCAGCAGCGAGAGGGCACTAGTCAGTCTTTTCTATTGAGTGTCACATGTATGATTATCTCCCAGATGTCATATGTGTGTGCTCGATGCAAAGAGCTCCTAGCTCTCAGAGAACGTGTCCGTTCTCTTGAGACTAGAGTAGCAGACTTGGTGGAGCTGAGGAAGACAGAGAGGTACATAGAGGAGACCTACAGGGATGTTGTAGAGCAGTCCCGCTTCCAGTCTGGTAGCTCATGTGCTACCTTGGAGGAGGGCGGTCTCGTAGAAGGAGAGCATCACCCTGGTGAAGTAGGAATTACTCCTGTAGCCAGGACCTGCCCACCAGGGGATATACTATCCTCTCGCACCGAGGATATGTCTCCAAGTGCTGACCGGGAGGGAAAGGTTAGGACAGCTGTTGTAGTTGGTGATTCGATTATTAGGCATATATATAGCTGGGTGGCTGGTGGACATGAGGTTCACCTGGTGACTTGCCTGTCTGGTGCGAAGGTGGCGGACCTCATGCGTCATCTAGATAGGATTTTAGATAGTGCTGGGGAGGAGCTGGCTGTCTTGGTACATGTGGGTACCAATGACATAGGAAAATGTCGGAGAGAGGTTCTGGAAGCCAAATTTAGGCTCTTAGGTAGAAAGCTCAAATCCAGATCCTCTAGGGTAGCATGTTCTGAATTGCTACCCGTTTCACGCACAGGGCCCAAGAGACAGGCAGAGCTCTGGAGTCTCAATGGGTGGATGAGACGATGGTGCAGGGAGGAGGGTTTTAGATTTGTTAGGAACTGGGCAACATTCTGGGGAAGGGGGATCCTATTCCAAAAGGATGGGCTCCACCTTAACCAGGGTGGGACCAGGCTATGGCATCGGCATTTAAAAAGGAGATAGAGTAGCTTTTAAACTGGAACTGGGGGGAAGGCCGACAGTTGCTCAGAAGCGCATGGTTCGGGATAAGGTATCTTTCAAAGACATCACCAAAACAAGGAAGATAGGGTATCCTGATAGTGAGGTTGCAAAAGAGACTGTAGTAGATCAGGTGTCCTTAAATAAAAATCAGACAAAAGATTGCAAATTAATACTGTCAACTACTAAGCATCATGTAAATAGGGACAACAAACAGTTTTGAAATGTCTATATGCGAATGCCAGGAGCCTAAGAAATAAGATGGATAGTTAGCATATATTGCACTAAATGAAAAATTAGATATAATAGGCATCTCTGAGACCTGGTGGAAGGAGCCTAACCAGTGGGACACTGTTATACCGGGGTACAAATTATATCGTAGTGATAGGGTGGATTGAATTGGTGGAGGGGTAGCATTGTATATTAAGGAGAGCCTTGAATCAAATAGATTGAAAATTCTGCAGTAAACAAACACTTCTTGAATCACTGTGGATTGAAATTCCATGTGTAAAGGGGAAAAGGATAGTGATAGGAGTGTACTACCGTCCACCTGGCCAAGATGAACAGATGGATGCAGAAATGTTAAAGGAAATTAGGGACGCAAACAAACTGGGCAACACAATAATAATGGGTGATTTCAATTACCCTGATATTGACTGAGTAAATGTAACATCGGGGCACGCTAGGGAGGTAAAATTCCTTGATAAAATCAAGGACAGCTTTATGAGCAGCTGGTACAGGAGTCGACGAGAGAAGGAAAAATTCTAGACCTAGTCCTTAGTGGAGCGCATGATCTGGTGCGGGAGGTAATGGTGCTGGGGCCGCTTGATAACAGTGATCATAATACAATCGGATTTGATATTAGCTTTGAAGTAAGTATAAATAGGAAATCAAATACGTTAGCGTTTAACTTTAAAAAAGGAGACTATGATAAAATGAGAAGGACTGTGAAAAAAAAAAACTTAAAGGAGCGACTGCGAGGGTCAAAAATTTACATCAGGCATGGATGCTATTCAAAAACACCAACCTGGAAGCCAGGCGAAATATATTCCGCGTATTAAAAAAGGAGGATTGGAAGACCAAACGACAGCTGACGTGGTTAAAAAGTGAGGTGAAGGAAGCTATTAGAGCTAAAAGAAAATCCTTCAGAAAATGGAAGAAGGAACCAACTGGAAATAATAAGAAACAGCATTAGGAATGTAAAGTCAAATGCAAAGCGCTGGTAAGGAAGGCTAGAGGGACTTCGAAAAAAAGATTGCGTTGCAGGCAAAAACACATAGTAAATTTTTTTTAGGTATATTAAAAGCAGGAAGCCGGCAAAAGAATCGTTGGACCGCTAGATGACCGAGGAGTAAAAGGGGCGATCAGGGAAGACAAAGCCGTAGCGGAGAGATTAAATTAATTCTTTCCTTCAGTCTTCACCGAGGAAGATTGGGTGGGATACTGGCGCCAGAAAATGGTATTCGAAGCTGACGAGTCAGAGAAACTTAATGAATTCTCTGTAACCTGGAGGATGTAATGGGGCAATTCTACAAACTGAAGAGTAGCAAATCTCCTGGACCATATGGTATTCATCCCAGAGTACTGATAGAACTGAAAAATGAGCTTGCGGAGCTATTGTTAGTAATATGTAATTTATCCTTAAAATCGAGCGTGGTACCGGAAGATTGGAGGGTGGCCGATGTAACACCGATTTTTTTAAAAGGTTCCAGAGGAGATCCGGGAAATTATAGACCGGTGAGTCTGACGTCGGTGCCAGGCAAAATGGTAGAGATTATTATTAAGAACAAAATTACAGAGCATATTCAAAAGCATGGATTAATGAGACAAAGTCAACATGGATTAAGTGAAGGGAAATCTTGCCTCACCAATCTACTACATTCTTTGAAGGGGTGAGCATGTGGATAAAGGTGAGCCGGTTGATATTACGTATCTGGATTTTCAGAAGGTGTTTGACAAAGTACCTCATGAAAGACTCCAGAGGAAATTGGAGAATCATGGGATAGGAGGTAGTGTTCTATTGTGGATTAAAAACTGGTTAAATAGAAAACAGAGAGTAGGGTTAAATGGTCAGTATTCTCAATGGAGAAGGGTAGTTAGTGGGGTTCCCCAGGGGTCTGTGCTGGGACCACTGCTTTTTAACATATTTATAAATGACCTAGAGATGGGAGTAACTAGTGAGGTAATTAAATTTGCTGATGACAGAAAGTTATTCAAAGTCGTTAAATCGTGGGAGGATTGTGAAAAATTACAAGAGGACCTTACGAGACTGGGAGACTGGGCATCTAAGTGGCAGATGACATTTAAGGTGAAAAAGTGCAAAGTGATGCATGTGGGAAAGAGGAACCCGAATTATAGCTACGTCATGCAAGGTTCCATGTTAGGAGTCATGGACCAAGAAAGGGATCTAGGTGCCGTCGTTGATGATACATTGAAACCTTCTGCTCGGTGTGCTGCTGCGGCTAAGAAAGCAAATAGAACGTTAGGTATTATTAGGAAAGGAATGGAAAACAAAAATGAGGATGTTATAATGCCTTTGTATCGCTCCATGGTGCGACCGCACCTCAAATATTGTGTTCAATTCTGGTCGCCACATCTCAAAAAAGATATAGTGGAATTAAAATAGGTGCAGAGAAGGGTGACGAACATGATAAAGGGGATGGGACGACTTCCCTATGAGGAAAGGCTAAAGCGGCTAGGGCTCTTCAGCTTGGAGAAAAGGCGGCTGAGGGGAGATATGATAGAGGTCTATAAAATGAGTGGAGTTGAACGGGTAGATGTGAAGCGTCTGTGTACGCTTTCCAAAAATACTAGGACTAGGGGGCATGCGATGAAGCTACATTGTAGTAAATTTAAAACGAATCTGAGAAAAAGTTTCTTCACTCAACGTGTAATACCTCTGGAATTCCGTTTCCAGAGAATGTGGTAGGCGGTTAGCTTGCAGTGTTTAAAAAAGGTTTGTACGGCTTCCTAAAGGAAAAGTCCCTAGACCATTATTAAATGGACTTGGAGAAAATCCACTATTTCTGTAGTAAGCAATATAAAATGTTTTGTACTTTTTTGGGATCTTGCCGGGCGGACATTGTTTTTTTTTTGGGGGGGGGGAGCCCTTACCACCATCCATTGAGGTGGCAGTAATGGCTTCCGTGCTAACCTGGTGGTAACTGGGCAGTATGCAGCACTGCCTGATTACCGCCAGGTACACCCCGGCGCTACAAAAGTAAATATATTTTTATAGCACCTGATATGACTGATAGGGGCAGCACATGTACAACACTATATATACCCTATTTCCTGTGTACATGCCTGCTTGCCCCTATTGGTAACAGAAGGTTTACTAGATGGCCCTTTGGTCTGACTCAGTTTAGCAATTTTTACATTCTATGAATTGGGATATGAACTTTGAGCAGAGTTAAAAGGCTGGACTATCAGGCTCTCCCACTCATGATGTCACACCTGCCCAAGTATGAAATGGAATAATAAGAACAAACCCAGATTTCAGTTATGGTCATTTGCTTATCATAAAGAGTGGCACTGATCAAAGTTTCAGTACGTATAGTATATTCAGTTTTCCAGATACACAAGGAATCCTGAAACTATGCGATTTACATTGTATAGAGCAAGAAATACCAACTACGGAAGTCAATTTAGAAGGTTTTCCACATGTAAATAGTGTCATTTACATGTGTAGATTGGCTTTCCTTAGCGTCCCTCTGGACCGGCCCAGAATGACTGATGGGTTGTGCAAGCCTACCAGTAGGCAGAGACTGAGAAGACTGATTTCGAGGCAGTCAATAAGAGCCATGCTCAGCCCCTTGGAAACCTCAGTAATCAGTCTCCAGCAGGTGGTAGATGGGGTGAGCCCCTTGACCTCAAAATGTCTATTCTGTTTCTAATTTTAATTTGTTAGCTCAGGTAAATTTACCTATTTCTTCCTCAGTCTAATAACTTTGAATTTTCTTTCTCTGAACCAAAAAGGGTGTACAGATGTATATCTGCTGGCAGAGGATGAGGCCTGCGGGGGTTCTCTAATGCCTCGGGGGTGCTACACTTGGGTGGCCGGGTCCCTCCCCTCCTATCCCTGAGCTTTCCTTGTAATGCCTAAGGGCTCAGGTGGACTGTAGTCTGTTGCTGGCCTCAACCCCTTCGAGGGAAGGGAGTTTGCAGAGCTGCTGGGAACAGCCACTATAAATATTTAAAAAAAAAAAAGAAAAAGCAGGCAGGTGCAATGGCTTTAGCTCGCTGTCATGGCTGTCTCCTTGCGGTCTTGGGCTCAGGAGTGTGTTATAGTAACTCTCCTGTGTTCTGATTTGGGTTCTAGTGCCAGGTGGTTGTTCTGGACAGGTGTTCAGTTAAAAAAAAAAAGGAACTGTGGGGTTCCATTTAAAAAAACAAAACAAAACAAAGTGGAGGTATGAGGACTTCTTGGTTTAGTGAAGCGGTGCTGGTTTTCAGTATGGCATCACCGACTTTCTACACTGCTTGGGTTTTCGGCGGGAAACTCTGCCATTTTGTTTGTAGCTGTGGAGGAGCGGCGCAGACCGTTCTGACAGTGGTCTGCTATTGTTCCTGCAGCATCTTCATAAGTACTACGAGGTCTCCTCTGGAGAGGGGAATATTTCCTCTGCCTTTCACACTGTTAATTTGAAGGACAAACAGCCATTGCAGAACAAGAGGTTTGAGTGTGCGGAGGCAGAGACACTCTT
Organism: Microcaecilia unicolor; assembly: GCF_901765095.1. Taxonomy (NCBI): domain Eukaryota; kingdom Metazoa; phylum Chordata; class Amphibia; order Gymnophiona; family Siphonopidae; genus Microcaecilia; species Microcaecilia unicolor. Next base: position 66,919,946 of record NC_044042.1, on the reverse strand, counting down.
TATTATTTTTCTTTTAGGTGCTTTATGGTGAAGCAATCTAGAGTGCAGACTGCCAAGTTTTGTTTTTGTCTGGAGCGGGAGGCTCCGGTACTCTGTCCTGTGGTTTCCCTTTCCTTACATTGAAGTTGCCATATTCTGATACTCTTGAGTGTAAATAAAACTATCTCTGGTAAGGATTCTTTTCTGACGACCATATTTTGTATAATGCAGGATAAAATAATTAATTTCTCTAGTTTCTGGGTGTTGCAAGGACACACTGTACTATTTTCTCTGGCATCTAAATGGGGCATGGAAACTGTACTTCTCTACAGTTTGTATGGTGCATGGACAATATCTAATATTTTTTTCTAGAATTGGAAAGCAGTAAGGACATAACCTATTTTTTTTTTACTAGTACAGTTTACTTGTTGACGGTGTCTCATTTGCCTGCTGAAAGCTGACTAATGCAGACACAAGTTATTATAGTATTTCTCTTGTCTTTATATAATGCCAGGGCATGATCTATTGTTTCTCTACACGGTTCAGGTTTCTTTCCCTTCTTATTTATTGAGGGTCTGTTTTACAGTCTGTTTTAATCGTTTATCTGTTGTGCTATGTTCTCTCTGGTATTCTAAGGTTCTAGACGTGTGCCAGCCCTGATAATCTCTGGGACCGTGTTACCTTTCGCCCATCTGTTCTGCTATTTGCTCATGCTTTTCAGGTTTGCAGCCAGTCGCTGCACTGATACTGCCTGGCGGTTCAGCACATGCATCTAGCCTTGCTCATACTGGTTTTTTTTCTGGAGGGCTGTCTGACTGGTTCGGTATGACTAGTGAGTTGTGCTCTTTTGGTTAGAGCAACATGTTAGAGTTCGGGTGTTTTGGAGATCGTTACTTGTTCTATATGGTTGGACAGATGTACAGGTGCGTCGGGACTCAGTTTTCGTTTACCGGGATCTGGCAGTGGTTCTGGTTTGGTCCCTACCATGGTTTTACTGCTCTGGTACTTCCGTCAGTCATTCTGGGCCAGTCCGGAGGGGACGCTAAAGAAGAAGAAATTAGGTCCTACCTGCTAATTTGCTTTCCTTTAGTCCCTCCAGACCGGCCCAGATCCCTCCCTATTTGGAATCTGACTTGTTCTTGGAGATAATTTTGTACTGGTATTAGTTTCATTCGATCTTGTCTCTGTGGGGAGCTGTTTGATTTAAGTAAAAAAGTATCCATATTTATGGATATGTCTATAGTCGCAAGAGACCAATTATTGAACCGTTTCTACACGGTTGCACATAGGCACATTACTGATGTTGCTGACTCAGTTTGGAGTAGTTCAAATTTTTTGACAGTGGCCAGCAAGGTCTCTTTGTTGGTAGGTGGCTGTATGAACCGACTGGCGCACAGATGTTTAGTGTCTCTCTTTCCTTTTACTTTGCTATGCGAATACTGAGGTTTCTAAGGGGCTGAGCATGGCTCTTATTGGCTGCCTTGAAATCAGTCTTCTCAGTCTCCACCTGCTGGTAGACGTGCACAACCCATCAGTCATTCTGGGCCAGTCCTGGAGGGACTAAGGAAAGCAAATTAGCAGGTAGGACCCTAATTTCGCCATACATGAAATATTCTTGTATACTGCAAATATACAAGAATTGAATTGAATTCTACAAACAGATGCAGATGCACAAATTGATTATTCTGTTTTAAAACATGTTTCAGGGACAAGTGGTTTTACAAGTCAAAATTTAAATAAATATTTTGTTTCATGCAGATCTCTTCTATTTTTAAACATAACTAAATGGGCTATAATCCCCTAATGCAGTCTATTGCAGGCCTCCGTAGTGATGTTACCAATTGTGTTCAATACAAAAAGGAAGTGCATTTCTGTTTTTATTTCTTCAGTGTTGCAGTACTTGCCATGTTTCAATTTTGGTGTTCATATTTCCATTTTTCTAATTTCTGATCCCTTGTTCTGTATTTGGTGAAGTTGTTTCATAGTGGCAGGAGGGGAGATGGGGGAGGGGCCCCCTCCTTAATTTCTGCCGTGGGACCCAGTCTGTCTAAAACTGGCCACTGACACAGAGCAAAGCGCTCTACATTTGTTCCCCTACACAGCAAAATAAAGAGTTACTTAGCAGTTCAGGTTACCTTCAGCTCACTTCTTCACGAGCATACACAACAAAGTCTTATTTTTCGTTAGTACTGTTTCTACCAATATGGCAATAGAACAGGTAAATTAATGTCCACGGTCAGTGAAAAACTGGGGGGGGGGGGGGGGGGGGGGGGGGGGGAATTGTACTGTGGGAGCACTCCATGATAACATAGGGAGGTTAGTCTATTTCCAGGACCAAATTGCAGAGATTTTTAAAGAGCACTTTCAGAGCATATATAAGGGTCACCCAGAGGCTTCAGAGAGTGTGATAGAGGAATTCCTAGATAGAGTGAACCTTCCAACGCTGAATGAGACTGACAGATAAGTGCTAAATGGCACCATTCAGGCCAAAGAATACAACAAGCAATTACACAACCTAAAATCCTACTCCGTTCTGGAAGCAGATGGCTTCATGGAAGATTTTTTATAAGATCTTAGCATCTCAGATATTAGGTTTGCTCCTGTGTTATCACCAGGCAGTGGTGGAGACCGGGGCATTCCCACCATGTGAAAGCCTAGCTAATGCTAATACCTAAGCTGCGTAGGCCCCTTGAAACAGTTGAGGCCTATCTCCTCATGTCACTACTTAATGTAGATGTTAAATTATTAGTGAAAATACTGGCCTCTAGGTTGGCTGAGTATATGCCCATGCTGATTGGTGAGGAGCAGGTGGGATTTATACAGACTCAGCAATCGGTGTGGAATACTAGAAAAATACTATTGGCAATATCGCACTGTGGAGTGGTGGGTATCCCAGCTATCTTAACCAGTTTGGATGCCGCTAAGGCTTTTGGTCAGGTGCATTGGCATTACTTGTACAAGGTTTTAGCTAATGTGAGGATCAATGGTTGGTTCCACATTAATGGCCCCCAAGAGCAATTATTGGTAAATGGAGTACGGACTCCCAATGTAGCAATAGAGAGGGGTACAAGGTAGAACTGTCCCCGTTTACCCACTGATGTTTGCACTTTACATGGAACCACTTCTAAGAGTGCTTAATTCTTTACTGGATATCCGTGGACTTCATGTTGGAGGAGCTATGGTGAAAGTGTTAGCATGTGCGGATGATGTGATGGTGTTTCTTACTTCCCCGCAAGAGTCACTTCCCCGATTGCTCTCACTAGTCACCCATTATGGTAGTTTCTCCAGATTTGCGCTTAATTATAGCAAGTCTAAAGTGTTCCCTTTATCACTGACTTATCATTTTCCCCCCTAAACCTTCCTACCCTCTTCCCCCATTCTCTATCTCTGTTAATGGCTCTCATATCCTCCCTGTCTCCTCGGCTCGTAACCTTGGTGTCATCTTCGACTCCTCTCTCTCCTTCTCTGCTCATATTCAACAAATCACCAAAACCTGTTGCTTTTTTATCTTCAACGTTAGCAAAATTCACACCCTTCCTTTCTCAACACGCCACCAAAACCCTTATTCACACCCCTTGTTTACTTCTCGCCTAGGACTATTGCAGTTTACTTCTCACTGGTCTTCCACTCAATCATCTTTCTCCACTCCAATCTGTCCAGAATTCTGCAGCTCGACTTATTTTTCTGCCAGAATCGTTATGGCCCACACTAGCCCACTCCTCAAGTCACTTCATTGGCTCCCTGTCCACTTCCGTATACAGTTCAAACTCCTCTTGCTGACCTTTAAATGCATCCACTCTATGACCCCCCTCACCACCTCTCCTCTCTCATCTCTCCCTATATTCCTCCCCGTAAACTCCGCTCTCTGAACAAATCTCTCTTGTTGTCCCCCCTTCTCCTCCACCGCTAACTCCAGACTTCATTCCTTTTGTCTTGCGGCACCTTATGCCTGGAACTGTCTTCCTGAGCCCTTATGTCTAGCTCCTTCTTTACCTGTTTTTAATTCTATGCTGAAAAACTCACCTTTTCACTACTGCCTTTGGCTCCTAGCCGCTACTCATTTGCTCTCCTCCTCCCTGTTCCTCTCTACCCTGTAATTCCCTTGCCTGTAATGTCTTGTCTGTCTGTTTTACCTAGATTGTAAGCTCTTTAAGCAGGGACTGTCTCTCTGTGTCAAGTGTTCAGCGCTGTGTGCGTCTGGTAGCGCTATATAAATGCTATTAGTAGTAGCAGTAGGTGAAGGATGGGTGGAGGGGAGTGTTTCCACTGCAGTGGGAGGAGACAACCTTAAAATATTTGGGGGTCCAGATTCCAAGGGACTTGCTTACTCTACATAGAAATAACTTTTTGCTGCTATTAGATTATACAAAGCTTAAACTAGAATTATGGGCGAAGTTCCCCCTAAGAATTTGGGTAGGATCCATCCATTCAATATGCTATTTACCCCAAAGTAGTTATATTTGTTCCAGATGCTCCCCTTATATATTTGACCAGGAGGGAGGAGTGGATACTTGGTCAATTAGTGCAGAAATATATATAGTAACATAGTAAATGACAGCAGATAAAGACCTGTACGGTTCCATCCAGCTCTGCCCAACAAGATAAACTCATTTTACATGGAATGTGATACTTTATAAGTATACCCGAGTTTGATTCGTTCTTGCCTTTCTTAGGGCACAGACCGTAGAAATCTGCCTAGCACTGTTCTTGTACTAAAAGTTCTGAAGCTAACGTCGAAGCCCCGTAAAATTTACACTCCAGCCCATCCATATCTATTCAGCCACGATCAGGGCGCAGACCATAGAAGTCTGCCCAGCACTGGTTTGCTTCCCAATTACCAGTGTTGCCACCCAATCTCTGCTAAGATTCCGTGGATTCGGCGCATTACTTTGCCTATTTACAATTGAGACATTATGTAGTATCTCTTGCTTGGACAGACTTAACAGAAGATGTACAAGATATGATTTCAGAGGCCTATACTCATGGAGCACAGCTTTCAGTACCCTTGAAATTTCACCATCAATATCTGAAAGACACTACAACCTGACTTAGATTCCCAAAGATTGGCAGCCCAATGGTGCAATAGACCTCAACTGCCCTTTGGCAGCGCAACAGTTGCAAGGTTTAATTCAAGGAATCTATAAGTGGTGCAAAGCTTAAGCATTGAGGGAGTTGTATAAATTGCATTGTGCTTGTATATATCTTAATACTGAGCCCATAAAACTTCCATCACACAAAGCGCAGCTTGTAAAAAGTGTCAGTGGTATAAAGCAGTTCTGGACATATATAGAGAGGTGTGGAGCGCTTCTGGCAACTAATACTGAATAATATAGATGCATATTGGACTTGTACTCTTACAGAGGTCCTTCTGATGCTTTTTCGGTCGCTATACCTATACAACTCCAATGTCTCCTGGATTTAAAACCTTTTGAATCATACAATACGTTTTGGCCTTATGTCTATTTATTGAGATGGCTGGAGCCACATGGACCTACCGTACAGACCTGGAGGTCATTACTTCTTACTCAAATGCAGTTGGAGAGGCAGGTCATTACTTTCTTAGGACAGTGGAACTGGCCAATGTTTTCAAGAGACTTGGGAAACATTTTGGCTCACACTTTCTACAAGGACCCACAGTTCACTTACTAAACTTTTAATTCCTCAATGCTTTTGTGGCCAGAAATAAATAGAGCTGTCTGTTTTGGGTTGTTGGGAGGGTTGAATTTATATTGTTGATTACTGTCTGTGGGTATTGCAAAATATTTGTATTGTAATAATCTTTGCAACCATGTTTCCAATAAACAGATTTCAACAAAAATATCTTTTGGAAGCAATAAACTACTTTAGGCTCATTTTCAAAAGAGAAAAATGATCAAAGAGTGGCATAAACAACTTAAATCCTCCCGTAATCGCATATCTAAAGCTTGGTTCAGTCAAGACTTAAAAGGACTAAAAATCCAAACTAGAAGGCTGTAAAGAGCTTGGGTAAAGTCACAAAGTGACCAATCCTTCGCAGCTTGGAAGCATCTCACCGCACTTACAAAAACGCAATCAAGCAAGCCAAAAGAACTTTCTTTCGGAATAAAATTCAAACAGTTATAAAGGATGCTAAAAAGCTCTACCGTCAACTGAATTCTCTCCTTGACACAACTCCAGTTACTACGCCACGAGATGGCATGCCTTCAGCGGATCAGTTGGCAAACTAATTTAGGGACAAAATATTTTTACTACGCAAATCGCTCCCCCCTGTGCACCTCCAGTGTGGATGACTTCCTCATTGGTCTTGCGCCACCACATGGCCAGTACCCAGCTGATCGCTATTGGACTACCTTCGACCCAATTACAACTGAGACGGTCTCTCAAGCCATCTGCAAATTTTTGAAAATGCATTGCAGATTGGATAGCTGCCCTAATTACTTAGTAAAATCGGGGCCAGAGTGTTTTATTGCTGACCTCGCTTCCTATCTGAACTTCATGCTCCAACAAGGTCTCTTCCCCAAAGAACATGGTCGCATTCTCCTTACTGCAATCCCTAAGGACTTGAAGACCCAGCCTAGCATTCTATCTAACTACCGTCCTGTGCAACAATCACGTACTAGTCAAGACTATGGAAAGCATGGTCAATGCCCAGCTCACTGATTATTTGGATAAATTCTCTCTTCTCCATGCCTCCCAATCCGGTTCCAGGCACAACATAGTACCGAGACGGTGCTGGTCACGCTTCTCTCCAACTTCAAGAAGGAAATATCATTTGGAAAAAACATCTTACTTCTATAATTTGATATGTCCAGCGCATTTGACATGGTGATCACGACCGCCTTCTTACTTTATTAGCTGAATTCGGTGTTGAAGGCAATGTTTTAGAATGGTTTAGAGGATTTCTCTCCTTTCGCCCCTATCAGGTTAAAGTCCATTTCTCTATTTCGCTACCATGGAGATCTTACTGTGGCATTCCGCAAGGCTCCCCCCCATCACCAACCCTATTTAACATTATGTTGACTCCGCTTGCTGCCGTCCTATCCAACCATGGCCTCAACCCTTACATCTATGCTGATGATGTAACTATTTACATTCCCTTCAGATCATCCTTAACAGAAATCTCAGACGTAATACAGATCAGTTTTGCCATCATGGTCAATTGGGCGTCTGCATTTAAGTTCAAGCTTAATAAGGAAAAAACCCAATGCCTCATTCTGTCCTCACAGTATACTAAATCTATCCCGGGCTCGATTACTGCGCTGCACTACTCCCTCCCTATCGCAGATAGCTTGAAGCTGCTTGATGTCGTCCTGGATTCCCACCTGTCACTCGACCTTCAAGTTACATCTGTTGTGAAGAGAATGTTCCTCTCCATGAGGTCACTTAAACGCATTAAGCAGTTCCTACCGTGTGACCTTTTCCGGACTCTAATCCACTCTCTAGTCTTGAGCCATTTTGACTACTGCAATGGGATTTACACCGGCTGCAAAGAACATACCCTCAAGAAGCTTCAGTCGGCGCAAAATACAGCAGTGAGATTAATTTTTGGTAAATCTCGGTTTGAATCAGGAAAACCCCTTAGAGAGAAGCTCCATTGGGTCCCGATCAAAGAGCGTATTGAATTCAAAATCTGTGCTTTTACCCACAAGATTATATACGGGGAAGCTCCAGCTTATATGCTCAGCCTGATTGACCTCCCTTCCAGAAATTCCAAAAAGCCTTCTCGTACCTATCTCAGTCTCCACTATCCTAACTGCAGGAATCTGAGATACAAATGACTGTTCGCCTCCTCCTCCTGCTTTGTGAGTCCTCATTACTGGAATGTTCTGCCATCTACACTTAAGTAGACTACTGACCACATTCTGTTCAAAAAGTCCCTTAAGACTTATCTATGTGGTAAAACATTCACCTCTGTCACTTAACTTCCTGCCGTTCCTTGTTTGTCTCTCCTGTTGTGTGCTCCCCACCCAAGATGTTCCTACTTTCTGTTCCAACCCTGACTTAGTATGTTTTTTTTTTTTTTAATAAAAGTTGTTAGCCACATAGCCTTGGTGGGAATTTGTAGGATACAAATGTTCTAAATAAAATAAATCTGCATTTGGACGTTTTTCTCACAAAAACGCCTAAATTGGTATTTTCAAAAACATTTTTTAGACTTTTTCTATGAAGTATCAGAAGTGTGTTCAAATCAGAAGGGGGCATGCCAGGGCTGTATTAAGGGCGGGATCTGGATGTTACGTTTTTCCAGGGCTATAAGTTGGATGCTTTGTTCTAGACCTGTTGTACTAACGAACAAGCCACAACAAGTGCCCTATATGACTAGATGACCACTGCAGGAATAAAGGAATGACACCTCCTTACTCCTTCAGTGGTCACTGACCCCCTCCCACCTCACAAATGAAACAGTACCTACCAGCCTCTATGATAGTTTCAGATGTTATAGCCAGTCCTATTAGAGCATCAAGCAGGTTCCTAGAATAGCCTAGTGGTGGGTAGAGTGCACTGTAAAGAAGTGACCCAGATCCATAATCCACTCTATTACATTTGCGGTGGAAAATGTCAGCCCCCCCCCCCCCCCCCCCAAATCTACTGTACTCGCATATACAGTGGTGGAAATAAGTATTTGATCCCTTGCTGATTTTGTAAGTTTGCCCACTGACAAAGACATGAGCAGCCCATAATTGAAGGGTAGGTTATTGGTAACAGTGAGAGATAGCACATCACAAATTAAATCCGGAAAATCACATTGTGGAAAGTATATGAATTTATTTGCATTCTGCAGAGGGAAATAAGTATTTGATCCCCCACCAACCAGTAAGAGATCTGGCCCCTACAGACCAGGTAGATGCTCCAAATCAACTCGTTACCTGCATGACAGACAGCTGTCGGCAATGGTCACCTGTATGAAAGACACCTGTCCACAGACTCAGTGAATCAGTCAGACTCTAACCTCTACAAATGGCCAAGAGCAAGGAGCTGTCTAAGGATGTCAGGGACAAGATTATACACCTGCACAAGGCTGGAATGGGCTACAAAACCATCAGTAAGACGCTGGGCGAGAAGGAGACAACTGTTGGTGCCATAGTAAGAAAATGGAAGAAGTACAAAATGACTGTCAATTGACAAAGATCTGGGGCTCCACGCAAAATCTCACCTCGTGGGGTATCCTTGATCATGAGGAAGGTTAGAAATCAGCCTACAACTACAAGGGGGGAACTTGTCAATGATCTCAAGGCAGCTGGGACCACTGTCACCACGAAAACCATTGGTAACACATTACGACATAACGGATTGCAATCCTGCAGTGCCCGCAAGGTCCCCCTGCTCCGGAAGGCACATGTGACGGCCCGTCTGAAGTTTGCCAGTGAACACCTGGATGATGCCGAGAGTGATTGGGAGAAGGTGCTGTGGTCAGATGAGACAAAATTGAGCTCTTTGGCATGAACTCAACTCGCCGTGTTTGGAGGAAGAGAAATGCTGCCTATGACCCAAAGAACACCGTCCCCACTGTCAAGCATGGAGGTGGAAATGTTATGTTTTGGGGGTGTTTCTCTGCTAAGGGCACAGGACTACTTCACCGCATCAATGGGAGAATGGATGGGGCCATGTACCGTACAATTCTGAGTGACAACCTCCTTCCCTCCGCCAGGGCCTTAAAAATGGGTCGTGGCTGGGTCTTCCAGCACGACAATGACCCAAAACATACAGCCAAGGCAACAAAGGAGTGGCTCAGGAAGAAGCACATTAGGGTCATGGAGTGGCCTAGCCAGTCACCAGACCTTAATCCCATTGAAAACTTATGGAGGGAGCTGAAGCTGCGAGTTGCCAAGCGACAGCCCAGAACTCTTAATGATTTAGAGATGATCTGCAAAGAGGAGTGGACCAAAATTCCTCCTGACATGTGTGCAAACCTCATCATCAACTACAGAAGACGTCTGACCGCTGTGCTTGCCAACAAGGGTTTTGCCACCAAGTATTAGGTCTTGTTTGCCAGAGGGATTAAATACTTATTTCCCTCTGCAGAATGCAAATAAATTCATATACTTTCCACAATGTGATTTTCCGGATTTAATTTGTGATGTGCTATCTCTCACTGTTACCAATAACCTACCCTTCAATTATGGGCTGCTCATGTCTTTGTCAGTGGGCAAACTTACAAAATCAGCAAGGGATCAAATACTTATTTCCACCACTGTAGGTGGCACCTGCAGTCATAAGGGCTATAATAGTTGTGTTTAGTTGGGTACAGAAGGTTTTTCATGGGTTTTGAAGGGCTCACCATGCAATATAAAGGGGTAATGGTGAGACGTGTACCTAGGACCTTTTAGGTGAAGTCCAGTGCCGTGCCCTCTAGGCTGCCCCACTACTCTGCTGGCGTGACTGTGTGGCCATTTTACTAGGCAAGCTGAAACCTCCCATGCCCCAATGGCTTGATTTTGTGTGTTTTTCACTTGGACTTTTATTTTTTTAATGGTTCATAAAGATACACGTACTAGATACTTAACAGTTTCTCTTTAATGCAAAGTGTAGAATTATACATTTGGGGTTGGATTCAGTAAATGGTGCACCCACTTTGCAGTTGCACGCAAGAAAAGTTTGGTGCTCTGTTTTACCGAACAGGGGTGTAAGCCAGTTATACACACAACTGCTAATTAGTGCCAATTAGTGTTTAAGGCCAATTATTGGTACTTAACTCCAATTAAATGCCAATTTGGTGGCAGTTAGCTAAATCTGTTACACATGTATCTGACCCTATTCTACAACTGGGCACATTTTAGGTGCCATTTATAGAATTTGGGGGTATATGTTCATCCATCTAAAGTGGAAGAATGTCAACTGGGCAGACTGGATGTGCCAATTTGATCATTATCTACCATCATTTACAATGTTACATCATTATAATGTATGCTAATCCACTCTTCATAATATCTTAGTAACACATAATGATTCCTTTATAAGAGTAGAATTTAGCAATATGAACTTCCAGTCTTGTTGAAGCGGAAAGAATGTTCTGTAGTATCTCACTGGGAAAGAAGTAGAAGACACAGAGTACAGATTCAAAATCTAACCAAAACTTTACTAGGCATATTCATTTAATCCCATTGCCTCTTGCTCAATTTAACAGAAATATTTTAGTGTGTGGTATGAGATAATAGAATAGGAGCTGTTAATCTGAATGTTACATTGTGTCCATGTCTCCTTCCACATCCCGTCATAGCCAGCAGTCCGCCAGTTTCATTATTATAAAGAGGGGTTTTTTTTCTCAATGGTGTTTAGTATATTGTGGTTGTATGTATAGGTACTGTGGCCTTTTATTTAATTATATGCTGTCATTGAGAGGGGGGAGCCTTGTATCAAATAATTAGGTCAATGAGAGAAGGTGAATAATATAGGAGGTGAAAGCTTTATTTGTTGAGAAAGATCAGGGATAAGGCTTCAGTAGCTAGCAGTTTTGCTTTAATTTTATATTTACCAGATATTTTTCTTTTGTTATTGTTTAACCTTACAAATGCATTTATTCACATTCTGTATTTTATGACATTTATAATATATTGTATGATTATTGGTTTGTCTTCTTCATTGAGTTGATTCCATGGAACTATTGGACTATAAATTAGTAAAGAACATTTTTAAAAACACCAGCCACTGCAGAATTTTAGCGTCGGTATCTGGATACCATCCAGCACTGAATATCTGGGAATCAGCGCTGATCAGCAGCGTTATCTGCTTAGCAGCAATATTCAGATCCTAACCTTATCCAATTAGCCATCTGTTATTGGTCTGAGTATCACCACTGACCGGAAAAATGGCTCTATCCATGGACTGCTCCAGTACTGTCTGGAGAGTGTCGAGGTGGTCAGAGGGAATATTGTGCTGCACTATCCGGTTAGTGCCGTTGAATATTCCACTGGCCAGTACTTACCCAGTTAGTAGCACCTGATAGATAAGTGCTTTTGAATATCAGGCAGAAAATGTTTATAGGGTAGGGGATACTTGTTTCCTCCTACCAAAAAGCCTACATAAAACTGTTGTTTAATTACTCTATATAGTTCCTACTGCCTATGTTTCATTGCAAGACTGCTTTAATACTAACAGTGAATCAGGGTACAACTCTTACTTCTTCTACATGCAGAATAATGTTGATAAGGGAAGAAAAAAGACCTCATAAAAATGTTGCACATATCACAAAAATAGGGAACGCTGAATCAGCACTTCCCTGTGCACACAGTTAAAAATATTAATCATCGGTCAAAAAAACTTCCACTTCATTAAATGCTTACAAATGTAGTCAAAATCCAATCCAAATGTGCAAACTTCTGAAATATGACACTTCTTCAACTAACTATATCAAGCAGGTAAAGTCACAAAATAAGGCACTTATCTTAATGCAGTGATGATTCTATTGATGGTCACTGCATCTAGGCAAGGCAAAAGGGAAAACCAGTGTGGTCCCAATGGACCTGTTTCACACCATGCTTGTTCTGGAGACCTCACTGTACCCCAACCTGCAACAATCGGGTAGCCTCTCCACTGCGAAACTGACCATTTTGCTGGGTAGAGCAATATGTTGTATTACAGTTCTGTCGCAGCCAGTTGGTTGTCTCATGACTAAATGTGAATTAGTAAATCCAACACATAAAACATAATTCCTGGAATTAAGGACATTGTGGGTATTATAAATAAGGGTTGTTCTGGAAAAGAAAATGGGATTTAATGTAGGTTCCAATGCGGTCTAGCAGATTTTGCTGTGATGGAGAGCGAGTCCAGTTAAGAAACTTGTGTTGTGATTTTAGTAATACACAGGGGATGTGGAGAGGAAGGGAAGACAAAGTGATGGCTGCAGAGGAAATTGGAGGTAGCGCATAGGCGTGTAGGGCTGAAAGCTCCTTAGTGGTCCAGGGCTATGGCTATTGTGAAGTAATAGCAGATGCCTGCAGAAGGACATTAAACTACACGCCCCAGTTTTGAACATGGTTCACAATCTCTGTTGTCCTTTATCAATTTGTATCACTTCAGTCCCTGCCCTCCAAGATAACAAAAAATCATCTGCCCAGTGAACAAAACATCAGCCTGGTCATCCTAAAACAAGTGGAAACCTTTTGTGGTATTATATTTACTTTCTTCATATGCATTTGAGCAAACTATAAAACACAGAAAGGTGTATATGCTCAATAACACAAGGCTGCAGGTCACAGCTGTTTTTCTGCGGGCTGTGGGATTTTTATATTGCATCAGCCTCCGGTGCCACTGCAGTTTGCCACGTGCAGGGAGTAGTGTGTTTGTTAATTAAGCATAAGTTTCTGAGGCTATTTGCTCAGCAGTTGTTGTTTTTACTGCTTATCTCTGCCAGCAATGGATATGTAGGCTGATGATACCCTTTTTGGCCCACATCAGGATTGTGAACTCAAAAAAGTATGTATATTTTTTATGGTTAGTTTTCTGGATTTTTACTGACATGTTTTGCTCTCACCATATAGAGGGCAATTCTGCAAAATGGTACCTAGAGGTACATGCCACTTACGTGTGTCATGGGCACCATTAATTGTCAGGTTCTGCTGGTCACAGGTCCTTTTCCTGCTGCGTTCTGCCTATGCAGAAACAGGAAATTACTTCACAAGAGGTGGGGACACAGAGTACTCTCTCTCATTCGCTGCTATGGGAGGAAGTCGGTGGTGGCGGTGGCAGGGGGAGCAGTGTGTGTGTGGGGGGGGGGGGGGGGGGGTGGCGAGCCTAGCTTTGTCTCTCACCAGCCCTGCCATAGAACACATAAGCAGAGCATGGGCAGACCATGGGCATATCTCCCATTTCAATTACATAGCTTCCCACTATTCCAGAACCTGTGGATAGTTGTGTCCATCAACCTGCAGGTGGATATAGAAAACTGAGCTGAGACATCTCTTTCTTGGCATCCAGTCCAGCTCCTCAGTATTTCTATATCTAGCAGGAGGATGGACACACTTTTCAGCCTCTGGTTCTAAGTGATTTGCTTCTGATCCATTTGGTTAACTGGTCCCCAGTTGCGTTTTACGAGTGGCTTGAGTCTGCAGGGTCATAACTGGAGGTTTTAGATCCCTGTTTTAGATCCCTATCTTTGGTGCCCCACAAATTTACTTCTTCCCTCCCTTCACCTCTCCTCTGTTTTCTCTGGAGTTTTCCTTTTTCAGCACAACCTTAAAAAAAAAAAAAAAAAGGAGAAGGAAAGAGGTTTGCTGGAGAGTATCAGTCCTGAGTCTTTCTCACCTGTGGTAAGATCTGTGGAGACTGTGAGCTTGGAGGGAGCAACTGGCAGGGGTAAGTCCAATCACTAGTCATCAGCCGCCTTGATTACTGCAATGGAATATGTGCAGGGTGCAAAGATATGCTTCTAAAATAACTACAAACTGCCTAGAATACAGCTGCCAGGCTAATTTATGGTAAATCGAGATTCGAAAGTTCAAGACCACTGTGTGAGAAACTGCACTGGCTTCCTGTCAAGGACCAAATCACTTTTAAAATTTGCGCTCTGGTGCATAAAATCATCTACGGTGAACCCCCAGCATATATGGACACCCTAATCAACTTGCCACCTAGGAACTCTTACAGATCAGCTCATTCGTACCTAAGTCTCCATTACCCAGTGTATAGTGGCCTCAAGTACAAGACCATCTACGCATCCACCTTCTCCTATATTAGTGCTCATTTGTGGAATGGTCTACCTAAATTGTGAAACTTACTCCTGATCACCCGACCTTCAAAAAACGCCTCAAGACCTTTTTATTTGGAAAAGCTTACACTCAAATCCCGCCTAGCATCTCTAACTTCTGACCTTTCTCTGTCACGGCGTCATATTGATCACCACAACTCTTTCTCTCTTCCCTTCTTTGCTTTTCCCCTTTCTCTCTTACACTTCTAAGAAATTGATTGTTTGTTTGCTGACTTGATGTATGTTTTTACAGACTGTTGTAAGCCACATTGAGCCTGCCTGTGGGTGAGAAATTGTGGGATATAAATGCTATAAATAAAGTTTGACTCAGAACCACTTGGGGGACTGCAAGTTCTATTTGGTGCAGGGGATGGATCCTGAATCACTGCTTGGGACCTCATGCTGGGTTTGTGATAGTCGGGGTAAAAGGTGACCCCCCACAGAAGCGGTGTTCCTGCTATGGGACCCCACAGTTGACATTGGGGCATTGCAGTGCATACAAGCTGGGAATTCCATGGGATGGGGAGGAAACAGTTGGCGGCAGCATGTCTTCGGATTTGGCACAGCATCCAAATATGCCAGGGACGTTGGGCTCTCCGGCAGGGCTGATGCACAGTTTGATGCAGAAGAGCATGGGAATGGGCGCCATTTTGTTGGGGCCAACTAGCAGTGAGGACAACCTCTGTCTGATCACATGCGGAGCACAGCCACCGTTTTACAGCTTCAGGGCCCGACAGAGCATTCAGCTGCATTGGGATCTTTGTTTTCTCCTGAGTTTATATTGCTCTTAGACCAGGCCTATTCACTGAAGCAGGGACAATCAGAGTTGCTGCAAGGTGCTTTAGTTTCTTGCCCTGCTGCCGCTCCACCTCCTAAGAGATCTCATTTAGACCTCCAGGAGTTGGCAGATGAGGCTATCTTTGCTTCTCCCTCCTTATCTGATGTGGCCTTAGTCTATTCACAGGGGCCATCATTGAAGGAGCCATTAGAGAAGGATGCACTCCCTTATGAGGAAGGGGATGATCCAAAAATACTGAGATTGTTTCATAAAGAGGAGCTCAGTACTCTTATTTCTGAGACACTGCAGGTGCTTTCTATTGAGGAACCTTCTGCTTCGGCATTAGGAGTGCCATCTTCATCAATCATGAGGGGGCTTAGAGGTCCTTCTAAGGCCTTCCATTTGCAGCCAGATATTCAGAATCTGATGACAGCAGAATGGGTCTCACTGGACGCAGGGCTGAGAGTGGGGGAAGAGCCACGGCTCGCCTCTACCATTTGATTCTGGAGGAGAAAAATAAATTGTAGGTTCCCAGGGTGGACTCCCTTGTTATGGCAGTGGCTAAGAAGACCACTTTCCTGGTGGAAGAGGGCATTGTCCTAAAAGATCTACAAGATAGGAAGCTAGAAGGCTCGCTGAAACAAGCCTTTGAATGGCCTCTTTGGGCCTTCAAGCAACAGTATGCAGCTCGTTCTAGGTAAAAGCATGCCTAAAGTGGCATCAGCAGTCTGCAGCGCAAGATGGGTGCCGTAATGCCCTTCTGGAAGCGGGGTTGGCTTACTTAGTGGATGCTATTTATGACATGTTACAGGTTATAGCCCACAGTATGCCTTTGGATGTCATGGCACGTCAGCAACTCTGGTTGCGGCATTGAGCAGCAGATGCAGCGCCAAAGTCATGTCTAGTTAAACTACCCTTACAGGTTAAGTGGCTATTTGGAGAAGATCTCAGTAACTTGGTGAAAGAACTGGGGGAAACTAAGCCACAGTGGTTGTCGGAGGATAAGCCAAAAGCCTCTGGTCATCCATCTTCAGGGGGCTCTCTATCTCGATTTCAAGACAGCAGACTGTACCGGCCTGGTCATCAGCAATATGGTCAGAAGTCCCGCTTTCAGGCATGCCTATCTTCCTTTCTTGTGGACAGGAAGTCCTCCTACATAAGTACATAAGTAATGCCACACTGGGAAAAGACCAAGGGTCCATCGAGCCCAGCATCCTTTCCACGACAGCGGCCAATCCAGGCCAAGGGCACCTGGCAAGCATCCCAAACGTACAAACATTCTATACATGTTATTCCTGGAATTGTGGATTTTTCCCATTTAGTAGCGGTTTATGGACTTGTCCTTTAGGAAACCGTCTACCCCTTTTTAAACTCTGCCAAGCTAACCGCCTTAACCACGTTCTCCGGCAACGAATTCCAGAGTTTAATTACGCGTTGGGTGAAGAAAACTTTTCTCTGATTTGTTTTACATTTACTACACTGTAGTTTCATCGCATGCCCCCTAGTCCTAGTATTTTTGGAAAGCATGAACAGGCTCTTCACATCCACCTGTTCCACTCCACTCATTATTTTATATACCTCTATCATGTCTCCCCTCAGCCATCTCTTCTCCAAGCTGAAAAGCCCTAGCCTCCTTAGTCTTTCTTCATAGCGAAGTCGTCCCATCCCCGCTATCATTTTAGTCACTCTTCGCTGCACCTTTTCCAGTTCCACTATATCTTTCTTGAGATGCGGTGACCAGAATTGAACACAATAGTCAAGGTGCAGTTGCACCATGGAGCGATACAATGGCATTATAACATCCTCACACCTGTTTTCCATACCTTTCCTAATAATACCCAACATTCTATTCGCTTTCCTAGCTGCAGCAGCACACTGAGCAGAAGGTTTCAGGGTATTATTGACGACGACACCCAGATCCCTTTCTTGGTCCGTAACTCCTAACGTGGAACCTTGCATGACGTAGCTATAATTCGGGTTCTTTTTTCCCACATGCATCACCATGCACTTGCTCACATTAAACGTCATCTGCCATCTAGCTGCCCAGTCTCCCAGTCTCGTAAGGTCCTTCTGTAATTTTTCACAATCCTGTCGCGAGTTAATGACTTTGAATAACTTTGTGTCATCAGCAAATTTAATTACCTCGCTAGTTACTCCCATCTCTAAATCATTTATATATATATTAAAAAGCAGCGGTCCTAGCACAGACCTCTGAGGAATCCCACTAACTACCCTTCTCCATTGTGAATACTGCCCATTTAACCCCACTTTCTGTTTCCTATCCTTCAACCAGTCAACTAGAGCACTCAATGTCTTCAAAGCTTCGCATTGATGTGAGGCTGATCCACTCTTCTCTTCCTCCGGTGGAAGGATGTCTTCAGGAGTTTTGGGAAGACTGGGCCAAAATCATGTCGGACCAGTGGGTTCTGGATATTCTTACAGAAGGTTACAAGTTGGAGTTCTCCCACCTGGTCGATTCTCACTAATTGCAGTCTCCTTGTTGAAAAGGAACCAAGGTAGTTGAGGTTCAAGCCACCATAGCTTTCTTCCTGGTGCTCTGGGCCATTATTCCAGTTCCCCAGGCTGGACAGGGACAAGGCAGATACTCTTATCTACTTCATTGTCCCAAAGAAGGAAGGCACCTTTTGTTCAGTCTTAGATCTCAAAAATATAAACTGCCTCTGAGTGTTCTGCTTTCGCATAGAAACGCTAAGAGCAATCATAGCCTTGGCTCAAGCAGGAGAATTTTTCACTGCCCTCGATCTCAAGGAGGCATACTTGCATATACCCATATGGCTGTCATGTCAGTTGTTTCTACATTTTGCAGTGCTGGGTTGTCACTTCCAGTTCAGGGCTTTGCCCTTTGGTCTCGCCACAGCACCTGGAATGTTTGCCAAGGTTATGGTGGTGATGGCTTTCCTTCAGTGCCAGGGAATCAGTTCACTCATATTTCAATGACTGGCTCATTCGTACATCATCCTATTTGTACAGCATGGCGGTGATAGACAAAGTTCTCCATTTTCTGCAGTTGTTGGATTGGGTGATGAATTTCAAGAAGAGCAGACTAAATCTATCACAGATGCTGGTGTATCTGAGTGTTCTATTTGATACGGCATGGGAGAGGATCTTCCTCACAGAACACAAAGGTCAAAGTTGGTTTAATAGATTTGTCTTCTCCTCAGTCAAGGCAGCCCCAGGGTCTGGGACTATGTCCAGGCTCTGGGGTCAAAGACGTTGGTGATGGAAATGACGCCATGGGCAAGGGCTCACACGTGGCCATTACAGGAGTCTCTTCTCAACCGTTGGTCTCTGGTGTCATAGAAGTACGACCTTCATCTTCCTTGGATGCTGGTTGCCAGATGAAGTATACATTGGTGGTTGTTGCCTAGGCATTTGACCATCTGAGCTCCTTTTCAGATAACACAATGGGAGGTGATGAGAATGGATGCCATCAAGTTGGGTTGGAGAGCTCATTACAAGTTCCATCTGGCACAGAGCACCTGGACAGAACAAGCATCTCAGTGGTCAATAAATTTCTTGGAGCTCAGGGTAGTGTGGAATGCCTTATACGACTGCTCCCTTTCTGGCAGGGGCCCGGGTCCATGTTTTCTCTGACAATATCATGGCAATCACTTATATCAACATCCAGTGGTGGTAGAGGTGGCCTCCCTCATGAGTTAGGCAGAGAAAAATCTCTGCTTGTCAGCAGCTTATATTGCTGGGTCCTTGAATGTGGAGGCAGACTTTCTCAACAGGCACTCCTTGGACCTGGGAGAATGGGAACTATTCAGCCAGAGTTTTCAGCTGACAGTGGACCGATGGGATTCTCTGCTTCTGGACTTGATGACGAAGAAAAGGAATGCCAAAGTGCCCAAACTCTTCAGCCATTGGATAGAACCAGGCTCGATGGGATTGATGCCCTACTGCAGCCCTTGATGGAGATATATTTACTGTATATCTTCCCTCCTTGGTCCATGGTAGGCTGTGTATTGATAAGTATCGCATTGCACTGGGGTTGAATAATTCTTGTAGCCCCAGATTGGCCATTGAAGCCATGGTATGTGGATCTGGTTCGACTTCTGGAGAGGGATCCTCTCTGTCTTCTGCAGGTACACAGCCTACTGAAGCATGGTCTGGTGCTCATGGAGGATCCACGCCCCTATGGTTTTATGGCTTGGCCATTGAAAGGGCTCAGTTGAGACAAAAAGGTTATTCTGATTCGGTCATTGCTACCTTGCTTCAGGTTAAGCAACACTCTGCAACCATGGCATATGCAGGGGTTTGGAGGACGTTCAAGGGCTGGTGTTCTGAGCATGGACTTACTCCCTTCTCTGCTCAGATTGTCCATATCCTAACTTTCCTCCAGGCAGGTTTTCAGAAAGGATTGGTCTTGGGTTCTCTAAAAGTTCAGGTTACGGCTTTGGTCTGTTTCAGGGGCCGACTACAGAAGATGTCTCTTGCAGCTCATCTGGATATCATTCGATTCTTGTGGGGAGCAGGACGCTTGTGGCCTTTTTGTACGCTGTGTCCAGAGTGAAACCTTTATTTAGTCCTTCGGGCTCTTCAGAAGTCTCCTTTTGAGCCACTCTGGAAGGCCTCCTTGAAAGATCTTACATTAAAGACAGCGTTCTTGGTGGCTGTTGCATCGGCACATAGGGTTTCAGAGCTTCAGGCTCTCTCGTCAAGATCCATCTCTCTGCTTCTCGGAGGCAGGGGTCTCTCTGCACATGGATCCTTCTTTATTCCGAAAGTGGTATTAGCATTTCATCTCAACCAATCTGTGGAGCTTCCGTCCTTTAGCAGAGAGGACGAGGAGGCTTAGTATTCTTCCTTGAAGCATAAAGTCCTCATTAGATATCTGGAAGTCATGAATGAGTTCTGAAAATCGAACAGACTGACTTGCTTTTTTGGTAAACAGAGGCTTGACCTCATGGCTTCCAAGCCCACAATTGCTAGATGGCTGAAGGAGACTATTGTGTCAACTTATTTGCTTGTGGAGAAGCAGGCTTCTCAGGCCTTGCGGGCTCATTCTATGAGGTGTACAGCGACATCCTGAGGGGAGACTACCTT
Source organism: Microcaecilia unicolor (assembly GCF_901765095.1). NCBI lineage: Eukaryota > Metazoa > Chordata > Amphibia > Gymnophiona > Siphonopidae > Microcaecilia > Microcaecilia unicolor. Next base: position 66,899,457 of record NC_044042.1, on the reverse strand, counting down.
ATTGTCTCCAGTGGATAGTTGCAAGGCGGCAACATGGTAGGTGCTGCATACCTTTGCCAAGCACTAAAGGGTGGATGTTGTGGCACACATAGAAGCCAGTTTTGGGGCTTCAGTCCTCAGGGCAGTAGAACCAGGATCCTACCCACTCTAGGGATTGCTTTTAAACATACCCAGGCTCTGGAATAGTGGGATCCTAGGTAATGGAAGGAGAAATTAGGTTTTACCTGATAATTTTCTTTCCATTAGTCCTTCCCACTATTCCAAAGTCTTGCCCAAGGTTTCTGAGATGTTTAGTTGGTGTGAAGTAATAGGTCAATGACTGTCACCTTGCATGGTGCTTCCTGCATACCTCCTCTACAAGCTGTCCAGAGATGAGAGAGGTCCACACGTTTGCTTGTCCAGTTAATGTTAGGTTAGCGAGCTGTTTAATGTTGTGTTTATTCTGAGCTTATCCTTACTGCTTGTCTACATAAATACTGAGGAGCTGGACTGGATGACAAGAGAAATATATGTCTCTGCTCAGTTTTCTGTTCTCTGTCTTCACCTGCTGGTTGATGAAGACAGCTATCCATAGGTTCTGGAGTAATGGGAATGACTGAAAGAAAATGATCAGGTAAGGCCTAATTTCTCCTTACATGCTTAATTTACAGAATACTATAAAGTACATGTCTACATCTCTATTTTATCTTATGCAGATATATTTCATTTGGGTCCAGGTTTACAGTGTTTTGACAGTACTTCAAATTCTATTAAATACTACGTCTCTTCAATAGATATCATTTTTTAAAATTGAGCAAACGGAAAACAAAAATACTCTGGTTTGACGATATAGCTAAAATCCCAAGTACAACAGTCACACTATCTTCAGGGGAAGATTAAAAAATTGAAGACCATCCAGAGTGCTTGGAGTAATTCTAGACTCCACATTATCATTTGACAAACAGATTAATGCCCTTACTAAAAGATTCTTCTTCAAGCTCCAACAGTTACGGGCAATAAGATATTCAGTAGTGAAAGAAGATTTTTAGAACTGTAGCATGAGCAGATTTGTTGCCACAATTAGATTACTGTAATTCACTTTATTCTCAGATTTCAATTAACTTGTTAAATGATTTACAGCTGATGCAGAACACTGCTATTAGGCTGATAAGTGATACTGAACTTTTTGATGGTGTATCTCCAATTTTTCAAGGTTTTTATTGGTTGACAATACGTAAACATATTGATTTTAAAATTCTTTGCTTAAGATAAAATCAATATTTGGTTTAAATTCTGAGGGTTTGATTAATTTGCTGGTGTTTCCATCTATGGACAGAAAATTAGGTTTCTTAAGAATTTTGAAACTAGGCTTTTGTTCTCTAAAAACTATCCGGTTTAAATCTATTTTTGAGGTTTCTTTTCCATTTTATGGGGCCAGAATATGGAATAAATTGCCTCTTAACTTGAAGTTTGCGCCTTCTTATTTTTCTTTTAGGAAAATGCTTAAAACTTATTTGTTCAAGCAATAACTCTGACTTATTTTTAAGAATTTTTATTTTGTTTTTGTTGTTTTTATAAGTATTGTTATATTTTTTAGATTATGAGTTCCTCCTTACTATTGAAGGTTTTGTTACTTTCTGTAAACTGCTGTGAATCCTTTTGGAAAACTAGCGGTATTCAAAACTCTGATAGTGTAGTATAGTATATCAAGCCTTGGTGCACTTGGATGTTTCAACTTACTCTTGCCTTTAATATGGCATATGAAGGCGTACCTAGACATGGGCACACCAATGCAGTCATTGCACTAGTTTTGAATTGGCTCTACGTGCACACAGCGTTGGGACACCTAAACGGAGGTTCCAGTTTATAGAACCACCCCATTTATGGGCAGTGGGACTTACTATGCCAAGATTCACCTCTTTGTGTATGAAGATACAGTCCATGACTCTTGAGTACTACAGTGAAGCTTAAGCCCAAGATTCCATCTGATATTTTTATAGACATCTCATTTTTTTTCTTTTCTTTTTTTTTGTTAATGACTGTTATTAAATTTATTGACAGTTGTCAACCCTTACCAGGATAGATATTTTCCTTATTCCAGGGCTGTGTTACTCCCATTGTGCAAGGTGCATTACATTCATGCTCTGGAAAGTGTAGTAAAAACACTTTGGAACATTTTAATGGTATTTGGAGAAAGAAGCACCACCCTTCAAATTAAATGCTAGAAATAAGAATCTTCTCACATTACAGTCCCACAGAAAGGACCGATATAAACTGCAAACTTCCTTTTTTGCTGGCATTCACACTGCAACCCTTGTGTTGCTAGATGGCTGCCATAAGTTAATTCTGCTCTTACTCAAAAGAAACTAAGCAAATGTTATTTATTTATTGGGATTTATTAATCACCTTTATGAAGAGATTCATCCAAGGCGATATACAACAGGTACAGTTTAACATAAAACTTGCAATTTTGTTTACAGCATAACAATAGTACAAATGACCAAATAAAAACATAAATACAATAAGTGGAGGAGTGGCCTAGTGGTTAGTGTGGTGGACTTTGGTCCTGGGGAACTGGGTTCGATTCCCACTGCAGGTACAGGCAAGCTCCTTGTGACTCTGGGCAAGTCACTTAACCCCCCATTGCCCCATGTACAAATAAGTACCTGTATATAATATGTAAGCCGCATCGAATATGCTATAAGTGGGAAAGTGCGGGGTACAAAGGTAACAAAAAAATAACCCACCTGTTTACTAAGCCGCGCTAGCAGCTGCTGTGCACTAACACTGACAAGGTCCTTTCATTTTGAGTGGGCTGTGTTGGCATTGCCGCACAGCTTAGTAAATAGGAGGGTAAATGAGGTAAACTTGAGAACAGCAAATTAAAACCCAATAATAGGACTACCATGGAAGAGTATCAAAAATATACACTTTTTTTAAATTTTAAGAAGTCTTTATTAACAGGTAATACAAAACATCTGAAACATAATGCACTATGCAAATCAAGTTACATGTCACTTATGTAAGCCAACAATCTCTTAGGATATCAAGAATATAACAGTTCTTACAGTACTGAAATGTCAAATAAAGTATTCAGATTTACAATACCAAAACTTCACTTTTTCAGAGTTTTTATATGTATTTACTGGTCCCCGCTGCATATTCTCTCTGGTCACATATATCCCCATCCCACCCTCCCTCCCCCTCCCACCCACCCTTCCGGCACCACCTTAACAGAAAACTTTAATCGATTTATACATGAAGGAGAAAAGAATCCCAGATCTGATGCCATCTACATATTTGATTACGCCTTTCCGCTAGAAGTTTTTCCATCTCACAGACCTGCCTCAGTCTTTGGACCCATCTGGTAATGGGCGGAGTCATGGGCTGTTTCCAATGGGCAGCAATTATAACTCTTGCAGCGGTTATAGCCTGTCCCACAAATATGTGCTGAGTTCTAGAAAGACCTGCAACTCCCCCAAAGAATAAGAAGAAGGTTGGGCTCCATGGTAATGGACTTCCCGTCCACCTCTGTAGTCTGCTGTGGATTGATCTCCAATAAGCCCTGACCCTCTTACAAGTCCACCATATGTGTCCAGCTGTGCCCCGCACCCCACAACCCCTCCAGCACAGACCCGTCAGTGTAGGGTATATGCGCTGGAGACGCTCAGGTGTCAAGTACCAACGATATAGCACTTTCACCGCATTTTCCTTGAAGGGCACATGAGACGACACTCTCACCACAGCCCGCTCCATCCTCTCCCATATTGCCTCCTCCAAATCTATGCCCAGCTCCCTCTGCCAACTCTTCCTATGAAGTGTATAATTCGGGGATTGCCTGTTAATAATGTGATAAAGGCGAGAGACCAGCCCAGTAGTCTTAGGTGGACCCTCACAGATAGTCTCTAGTGCTGTTTGCTCCCTGGCCATAACCTCCCGAACCGCCCGTGTCTTAAGAAAGGAAGCCAATTGGAGATAGGCGTACCGGTCAGACCCCACTATCGGGAACTTCTCAAGGGCTGCAGGATAAGACAACAAATTCTCACCTTCAAATAAAAATATACACTTTTAACAGCACTGAAATTCAGATACCATGTAATACAATGCCAGCATAATACTAATGAAACATCTAAGAAGCACACATTAGAACTTTCAAATAACATATTCATGATGTATTGTAAGCCACATTGAGCCTGCAAAGAGGTGGGAAAATGTGGGATACAAATGCAATAAATAAATAATTAAATAAATAGGTATGGCAATAATGATTTTCTACAATACATCTTATCATGTAGTGAGGGGCCAAGTGCAGATATATAGATGGGGAAAATATGGGTGGTACACTCAGTTGGGTTAAATAGGGTGGCTAAACTCAAGGCAAGTTCTTTGTAAGTTAAACAAGATATAAGGAACTGGTTTTAAAGTGTGCCAAACCCATTACACAGGGATATTTGGAAAAATCATATATTTCCACTTGTCAGTGCTAGTAATTGTGAATGTATTTGATATTTTATTCAGCTTTCATGTGTGATAGGCATGTCAATAATAATGTTCCTCAGAGTGTGTAGTCAGTGTAGTGAAAGTGCAAACCTCTAGTATGTTGTGCTGGTCAACTGGTAAGTCATTTTGCCTGACCTTGTGTCCCATCATACATTTCATCCCTGCCACTATGTAAAATGGGATGTACAGTAAGCAGGACTTCTCAGGACATACACAATGGAACATGTAGTTGATCTTAAAAAAACAGAAATTAATTGTGTTTAATTTGAAAATGCCATCTTGCTATTTTGCTGCAGTGTGTTTGAGAGTTTTTTTTTAGTTGAAATTCCAGCATTGCAGAGAGCACACTGAAACCTTCAAGCACTGCTGCAGCTGCCTTGGCATGAGTTAGTGCTTCATTGTTCAGTGACTGAGCTTCAGTGAATTCAAATGAATAGTGAATACAGGCAGAAAGGACTCCTCTTGGCCATTTTGTAAATTCTTTTAACGGGACTCTTTTCTTCCAAATTTAGCAATAAGGCAGTTTTTATTCAGTAGAAAACGCTAGTTACTGGAATGATCCATTAGGACTCTGATTTCAACAGGAAAATAGGAAATACATGTATACTTGGTGTGGGTAATTTTATAAAGGTTTTTATATATGTAAAGGCTTTTTATATGCAAAATAGGCCTTTTAATAAATTGCCCCTGTGGTATATACATATAAGTAATGCACACAAATAAGATGTTGAATTCTTAATTCTTTTACACATATAAATTGTGCCTAATCCTTCTAAAACGATGTTTCTAATGCAGTATATAAAACAGTCTCCAGGAATTTTTCAAAGTTGTCTAAAAATTGTGTTTCCCTCAAACAGCTAAAAGCATACTTGCTGTTTGACAGTATGTTTGACAGTGCATGCTTTTAGCTGATTTAGGCGAGACATTCTCTGCAGTGTGTTTTGCACAGAATTGGAAAATAAACTGCCGGATTCTATGTATCGTGCCTAGCATTCCACACCTAAATTTAAGTGTATTCTATAACAATGTGCGTAACTTAATTGGCTTAACAAGCCAATTAGCATTGTTAATAGCACTTAACAAGCAATGAGCACTAATTGGCAATAATTAGAATTTACGCACATAACTCGCTAAGCGTATGCTATAATAAACTGTGCCTAAATTCTAAAGCACGCAGTTCAAAAGGGGCATGGCTATGGGCAGGGAAATGGGCATTTCATGGACATTCCCAAATGTATGCGTGTTGTTATAGAATATAGTCCAGTCCACGTAAATCTACATGCAGGGATTTACGCCATGTTTTCATTGGTGTAAATGGGTGCGCGCAATTTTAGGCGCTGGGATATCAACTAAGCATTTTTTATATCTTGTAGAATACGCTTAGGCAAAACTGATTTCTGTGCAGATTTTCCAGGCGCATCTCCCCTAAAATGCATAGATTGCACTCTCAGATTTACGCATATTATTTTTCATTGAACTTTTACTTGCACAAAAAGTTGGTGCAAAATACTCAGATACCTTGCACCTGTGGCAGTTTTCAAAGGAAAATTAAATATAAGTTCATACCTGTGGAATACATAGATAAATATAGGGCTAGAGCTGTACTGAATAACATATTTTACTATTCGGCTGAATACGAATAATGAAAAATATTATTCGGATGAATATGAATACCAAATACAAATAATGAGCTTTGAGCTTTAACATAACAAATAATAAAAGAAGCAACATGAAATCAGAGATCAAGTGTTTATTTCAGTAGAGTTTAGCTCAGTAGAGCCCCAGATTATTCGTATTTGAATTTAAATCTCTATTTGGCCAAATGCAAATAATGTATTGAGAATAAGAATATTCAGTACAGCCCTAATTAGATATACATATTACCTTGGCAGGAAGTTTGAAGTTACCCCCCCACCAGATTCTTAAACCAATAAGTATAGATAATTAGCATGGTGTTTTCAGTTGTTTTCAGTTACTGGTTTATTAGAAAACATAGAGAACTGTGATGATGGGGCATTTTGGCCCTTTTCTCTAGATCATGTGAGGTAGTCTGGCTTGACTGCTTCAAATAGTTAATCGTATTCTTTCAGTGACCCATTTCTTAGAATTTTGTGACTCCTGACGCAAGCATTGTTGCTGAAACATGGCTGTGTTGAGTCCTTTTATTTCTGTGCCGCGAACTTGTGTAGATGAACACAGTATTTATCTATTAAGGCTTTGCAATTGGATTGGGCTTTCCTTGTTTGATTACTTCCCTCACTTTTCCACTTTACTGCTGCTTGCGTGGGGAATTTTATCCTTTTTCATATTGACTCCAGTTATTGTAACAGACAATGCCTTGTTTGTGTGGAATATTTCAATTAAATATTCCATATCTTGATTGAGACAAAGCAAAACTTGAATCTTTGAAGTGCTGGAATATTATTATTTCTTTTTATACCAGATGCTAGTGTGGATTCAGAACTTATTAGGATATATGTGTAGTCCTGGAAATACATTAGAATATTGAATCTGAACTCTCCTTATCCTCTACTGACCTACATCAGTGGTGACTGAGCTAGGAATCAGTCTTTAGCTCAGTGTGTTGGGCTCTGCAAGGCCACCTTGTTCTGTCTCCTTTTCCTAGGACTAAGGGTGAAAGCTCTACTTCCTTCTCCTTGGAACTTTAGGTATCTGACACATGCATGCATGCCAATGCACACACATACATACATACGCTATCATGCACATACAGTTCCACAATATACATATTGTAAAGAATATCTAAAAACCCAAGAGAATGTTAAGACTTTATCATCCTCATTCTATAACAGGTCACCTAAAGTTAGGTGCCAATTGTGTGTATAATTATAGAATAATAGCACTTATGCATGAGACTGTTACAGTATGCTCATAACTGCTAGTCGTGTGCTCAGTGGTATTCTATAATTTCCGTGAACAAACTGCCTTAGCATGTAAATGCAAGGAGGCCTTCACAGGGTGAAGAGCATGGACAGAGCTTCACAGTGGCCAGCATTTGTGTAACTTACAGAATACTATAAGTTATGTGCTAAAGTGCTGCATTTATGTTTGCGCATTTATGTCTGCTATTAAAATAGAAACATATCAAAATGAAGGCAGATAAAGACCATATGGCTTATCCTGTTTGCCCATCTATACCATCTACTATCCCTTCCTCTCCCTTATCTTTTTGAGGGTGTGGTCTCCAGAATTATACACAGTACTCCAAGGCAGTGGCGTAGCCAGACTGCCAATTTGGGGTGGGCCTGAACCCAAAGTGGGTGGGCACAAAACTTTCTCTCTACCCCCCTCCCCCAGGAAATATTTAGTCACACTTTTCAGTGAGCTTTCAGAGGCCAAAACCTCCTGCCTCAGGCCAGTATAATGCTGTTACGGTATCCTCTCCTGACCTAAGGAAGGAAGTATTGGTCTCTGAAACTTTATTAACACAGGTACCATATTACTTTATCCTAAATTAAAAATAAAATTATTTTCTTTACCTTTGTTGTATGGCCATTTACTTTTTCTCATTGTGTTGCTCCCAGTCTCTAGATTCTGCTTTCCTTCATCTTTCTCTTGCCAGGGTTTCCTGTCCATTCATCACCTATGGCTTTTCATCTTTTCCTCACCCTTGTTCGCCGCATGCCCCTTCCTCTTATTCTCCAGTCTTTCCCTACTCTGTCCTCTCCCTCTTTCCATCCAGCAGCTCCCCTCTTTCTCTCCCCATCCTTCCAGTGTCTCCCCTCTTTCTTTTGCATCCAGCATCTCCTTTTTCTCCCTACCCTTCCATCCAGTGTCTTCCCTCTTTCTCTCCTTATCCTTCCACTCATCTACCCTCTCTCCTGATCCTTTCATCTAGTGTCTCTATCTCCCCTCTCCTTCTATCCAGTGTCTATCTCTCTACCCTTTTCTGTTCAGTCTCCTCCCTCTCTCCATATCCTTCTAGTTTCTCCCCTTTCTCTCTGCATCCTTTCATCCATCTCCCCTCTTTCTCTCCCTATCCTCCCATGTCCAGCAGCTCTCTTCCCTCTAGTCCCTTCTTCCTCTTCCTTCCTTGTCCAGCAGATCTCCAGCCCCTTCCTCCTCTCCCTCCCATGTCCAGCAGCTCTCTCACTTCCATCCAATCCCCTCCTCCTCTCTATCCCATGCCCAGCAGCTCTCTCCCTTCCCTCTAGTCCCTTCTTCCTCCCTTGTCCAGCAGCTCTCCAGTCCCTTCCTCCTCTCCCTCCCATGTCCAGTAGCTCTCTCCCTTCCCGCCAGTCCCTCCCATGTCCCAGCAGCTCTCCCTTCCCGTCAGTCCCTTCTTCCTCTCCCTCCCATGTCCCAGACGCTCTCTCCCTTTCCTCCAGTCCCTTCTTCCTCTCCCTCCCATGTCCCAGATGCTCTCTCCCTTTCCTCCAGTCCCTTCTTCCTCTCCCTCCCATGTCCCAGATGCTCTCTCCCTTTCCTCCAGTCCCTTCTTCCTCTTCCTTCCTTGTCCAGCAGATCTCCAGCCCCTTCCTCCTCTCCCTCCCATGTCCAGCAGCTCTCTCACTTCCATCCAATCCCCTCCTCCTCTCTATCCCATGCCCAGCAGCTCTCTCCCTTCCCTCTAGTCCCTTCTTCCTCCCTTGTCCAGCAGCTCTCCAGTCCCTTCCTCCTCTCCCTCCCATGTCCAGTAGCTCTCTCCCTTCCCGCCAGTCCCTCCCATGTCCCAGCAGCTCTCCCTTCCCGTCAGTCCCTTCTTCCTCTCCCTCCCATGTCCCAGACGCTCTCTCCCTTTCCTCCAGTCCCTTCTTCCTCTCCCTCCCATGTCCCAGATGCTCTCTCCCTTTCCTCCAGTCCCTTCTTCCTCTCCCTCCCATGTCCCAGATGCTCTCTCCCTTTCCTCCAGTCCCTTCTTCCTCTCCCTCCCATGTCCCAGATGCTCTCTCCCTTTCCTCCAGTCCCTTCTTCCTCTCCCTCCCATGTCCCAGCAGCTCTTTCCCTTCCCTCCAGTCCCTTCTTCCTCTCCTTCCCATGTCCCAGCAGCTCTTTCCCTTCCCTCCAGTCCCTTCTTCCTCTCCCTCCCATGTCCCAGCAGCTCTTTCCCTTCCCTCCAGTCCCTTCTTTCTCTCCCTCCCATGTCCCAGCCGCTTCTCCCTTCCCTCCAGTCCCTTCCTCCTCTCCCTCCTATGTCCCAGCATAAGTACATAAGTACATAAGTACATAAGTAGTGCCATACTGGGAAAGACCAAAGGTCCATCTAGCCCAGCATCCTGTCACCGACAGTGGCCAATCCAGGTCAAGGGCACCTGGCACGCTCCCCAAACGTAAAAACATTCCAGACAAGTTATACCTAAAAATGCGGAATTTTTCCAAGTCCATTTAATAGCGGTCTATGGACTTGTCCTTTAGGAATCTATCTAACCCCTTTTTAAACTCCGTCAAGCTAACCGCCCGTACCACGTTCTCCGGTAATGAATTCCAGAGTCTAATTACACGTTGGGTGAAGAAAAATTTTCTCCGATTCGTTTTAAATTTACCACACTGTAGCTTCAACTCATGCCCTCTAGTCCTAGTATTTTTGGATAGCGTGAACAGTCGCTTCACATCCACCCGATCCATTCCACTCATTATTTTATACACTTCTATCATATCTCCCCTCAGCCGTCTCTTCTCCAAGCTGAAAGCAGTTCAGCCACTTTCCCTCCAGGCCCGCCCATCCTTCCCACGCTGTCACAGCCCTTTTGTCCCGCGGAGGCAGCGTTTCCTTCCTACCTTGTCTTCTCCCCAGGCTCCGCTGCATCGTCCCTGCAAGAGGAATCGTTTTCCTTTTCAGCCATCGCGCTGCACTGCCATACACACAGGCAGCTTCGCTCCTCCCCCGCCGCGTTCTTCCGGCCCTAACAGGAAATGCATCAGAGAGGGCCAGAATGGACGTGGCGGGGGAGGAGCGAAGCTGCCTGTGTGTATGGCAGCGCAGTGCGACGGCCGAAAAGGAAAACGATTCCACTTGCAGGCCGGGACGATGCAGAGGAGCCTGGGGAGAAGACAGGGCAGGAAGGAAACGCTGAACGCTGCCGCCACGGGACAAAAGGGCAGCGACAGCGTGCGAAGGATGGGCGGGCCTGGAGGGAAAATGGGTGGGCCTGGGCCCGTCCAGGCCCACCCGTGGCTACGCCCCTGCTCCAAGGGCTCCTTTTACCAAGCTGTGGTAAAAGGGGTCCTGCGGTGGCATCAGCACGTGGATTTGCTACGCAGCAAGGCCCCCTTTTACTGCAGCAGGTGATAAGATTGTTTTTGGCCCCCAAAAAAGAAATGGCCCCACACTAATCACAGGGATTGGTGTGCAGCCATTTCTGGAGACAGCCCTTACCACCATCTATTTAGGTGTCGGTAAGGGCTCCTGTGTTAACCTTGCATTAACCAGGCAGCACATGGTGCTGCCTGATTACCACCGGATAAGCCTTGGTGCTACAAAAATAAAAATATATATTTTTGTCATGCTGGAAATGACGCATGTTGGGGGTGGGAACTACCGTCAGGTCCCGATTTGGTGCATGGCACAGTGGCAGTAGCTCTTCCACTGCTATGTAAAAGGGCCCCTAAATGAGGTTGCACCGGAGACTAATACAGAGGGATTATCACTTCCTTTTTCCCACTGGCCATTCCTCTCTATTTTATTATTTATTGCACTTGTATCCCACATTTTCCCACCTTTTTGCAGGCTCAATGTGGCTTACAAAGAACTGTTATGGCATTGCCATACCAGGGTAAAGAATACAATTGGTGTTACAAAGAAGTCAAAGAAGACAAGAGGATCTGGTCAAGCAGTTATAGAGAGATACATTCTGAATAAGGTGGAGAGGTGTTGTGTTATAGTTAGTTAAGGGTTCTCGTGATAGGCCTTGTTAAAGAGAGAGGTTTTCAGAGATTTGCAGAAGTTAATTAATTCTTTGATCATTTTCAAGTGAGTGGGGAGTGCCCCAGAGCATCTTTCTGTCTTTTGCTGTCAACTTTTCTGTTTATTTGGCCACCTTAAGATCATTACATATGATCACCTCCAAGTCCCGCTCCTTTGTCATACTCAGAAGTACTTCACCCTCATTAGCCCAAATACATGACTCTGCATTTTTTTTTTAGCATTAAATCTTAGCTGCCAAACTTTAGGCTATTCTTCATGCTTTCCTAGGTCCCTCCTCATATCACTTACAAAAATTTTAAGAACCAGGCCAAGAACCAATCCATGCTGCACACTACTGATAACATCCCTTTCCACAGAGTGAGTTACATTTACCACTACCCTTTGTTGTCTTCCACTCAACCAGTTCTACATCTAACACTCTCCCTCAACCCAACTCTCTGGTCACCCAGTGAAAAAAATTAATTAAATATGTCTGACAAGTCTTGCCTCTGGTAAAACCATACTGCCTCAGGTCCATTGGACTCTAGATACCTCATTATTCCCTGTTTTAGAAGCATTTCCATTAACTTACATGCCACAGAGATCAGACTAACTAGGGTTACCATATGTCCGGATTTACCAGGACATGTCCTCTTTTTCAGGGCATGTCCGGGCAACTGGGCAGGTTTTGCCAGTCTGCCCGTTTGTCCGGATTTCTGGAAAAACTGGCAGGCTGGTGGGTGGGCCGTCCTATAGGACCGCCCGCCTGCCCATTTGTCCAGAAATCCAGACAAATGGGCAGATTGCTAGCCTCCCCTTACTTACTAGTGCCCTGGTGTTCTAGTGACCTCTTCCGCCTTTGGGGCAGGAAAGAGCCCCCTCTTTCCTGCCTGGAGCGCTGCCCTGCATGCATCCTTCCTGTTGGTGATCCTCGGCGCCGATTCAAAATGGCCACTGAGAGCTGAAGTGACTTCACAAGACTTCAACTCTCGGCAGCCATTTTGAATCGGCGCCGAGATCGCCAACAGGAAGGATGCATGCAGGAAAGAGGGGGCTCTTTTCTGCCCAGAAGAGGTCACTAGACCACCATGGCAGTAGTAAGGTAAGGGGAGGGGGGTGACGGGGTATGTGACTGGGGGAGGGGAAAATGTGACAGGAAGCAGAGCGAGGGTGAGACAGGGGTGGGATGTGAAAAGGGGCGGGTGTGTGGTGGGGCGGGACATGTGTTATAAAATTGCCTTGTTGACTTAAATTGTTTGATTGTTTTAACATCACTGGATAATTCTGAAGTTTCCTTTTAGTATACTAATCTTAGTATCATTGATACAGTGGTATGGTACCAAAAATTGTTTTGTTCCATTTAAATGCTGAATACTGGATTTCTGGGTTCCTATTCATGCCATGCCACAAAATTGGGGCATGTGACAAGCATGGGAAACTTAACAAGCAGATCTTGTGTGGCAGTGTCTTTCTGTCTGAATTTGTCCTCTTGTGGATTTTGGAAAGGGTGATGGGAAGGTTCTGAGAGAGAGAGAGAGAGAGAGAGGCAGTGGTGGAGTGGAAGGGGTTATCTGTACTGTGTATCAGGGAGCTGCCTGATTTGAGCATTATCCTCAGGCGATGCGTGTGCAGGGAGGGAGACTGGACTCTCAACAGCTGCAGCCTTCCAATGAATTCAAGTCTGCTGTGGTGCTTTTATTTATATTTTTTTCCCAAAATGAATAGGGTGTTGAGGAATCTTGTAGCTTAAGGGGCTTTTTTATTTTTATAATGTAATCTTCTCCCTCGGCTTCTAGAGTATTTGATTTTGGTTTTCTTTTTGCTTATGTATAATAACCTTCCTGGACTATTTTTCATGCTTTGCTAACTGGTGCCTCTTTCATGGGCCGTCTGGGTCTTGCTGCCTCATGAAGATTTATGGAACTGCAGTAATAAACCTCGTTGAAAGATCCTCCTATGATAATTCCTGTCAGGTTTATGGATGAAATCTGAAATAATCGGGGATGATTTTGCAATGCTCCCCTTTTTCTATCATCCTATTTTTATGGAATTTTTTTTACCAGGTGATGTTAAAGGGTTGATGTAATTATTCAGGTCCAAATCTAGATTTAATATTGTGAAGAGGAAATAATTTTCCTCATACACAGCTTGTTTCTAGAAAGAAGGTATTGGCTGCAAAATGCTCCTCCTGATAAATGAAGATTTTAAGATCCGGAAATACTGAGGGAGGATTATGAATATCCTAAAAGCCTCTTCCCTATAGGACTTCATGTGCCACCTTCCAAGTTGTAGGACATACCTTTGTTGCAGGTAAGGAGGGTGGGAGGATATATGAATGGAATCGTAGTGAATTTATTGCATTCTCATTGCAGATGGTGCCTGCCTATTAGAAGCTTATCCTCAATCAGGGCTGACTCAGGTGTCTTTTTTTCCTGGGCTTTCAACTGCACTTTATGCAAACACATTTTCATGGTAAATGAGTTTTCATTTCAAGAGCATCCATCATTGTACACAGCAGTTAAAAACCCTTGATTTAACCATTTTTTTTCTTTTTACCTGGATGGATTCTGTCTTGTTCTTACATTTGAAAAGTGTAATGAATAGAAACCGTATCGGAGCGTTATATTCCAGATGTTGATTTAACATAATACCCGAGGAACTGAGCTGTGAGATGAATAATAATCCTATCTCTGCCTATGGTTTATCTGTAGCTTTTCACCCCACCACCTTCATCTCTGAGGTTCTAGAAACTGCAAGTTTATTTGCTGCACCCCAGATATCTAAAACTAGGAGAAGCAGATTTTATCAACTTAGTGTTTGTTTCATGTTGAAAATCCAAACTGTAAAGATGCTTCCTCTTCAGAAAAAGTCACATTGATTTCAAGTAGTCTTTCAGTGGTGATCTTGAAAAGTGGAAGAACTGGCAGAGGTGTGTATTTCCATACCTCCACCCTCATCTGCTCTCCTCCTTCCTCCCCCCCCCCCCCCCCATGAATGTAATGCGTAGAAAAGAGCAACAGATAATTAATCAGCTTCCTGTAATTATGTACATTGTAAGTCTGCTGGGCAGTAGCCTCATTTTACCTAGAAAGAACACACTGGTGGATGAGGAATCTGGTTTTAACCTTTGGCTGGAATTTGTCCATGTACTACTGCATCAATGAATTGTCCTCACTGTTCAACCTCTATTTGCATAGGAGCAACATTTAGTCTTAGCTGCTTTAGCATCACTTCTGGATACCACCTTCTCCTTGGGCAGACAACCCCCTAGAGTCTGGTTAATTGTGATTCATGCCCAACGACCAGCCTTAAAGATTTGGTTTAACTGCAGCAAATTTCTGGTCTGTGAATCTTGCTGTTCAAAAACTTGTCTGGCAGAGATAACAAGAATACAGATGGGCTTCATGTCAAAATAAATAATGGGCTTTCATAGTAGGTCTCTCTGCCTGAGGAAGCCTTCCATTAGGATAGGTTGTAACGCCCTGGGTGTCTTGTACTTGGTACATGATCTCTCTCAGAAAGCATTTTTTATCAATTTCTAGGTTTTAGGCAGACTATAAGCAAATCAAAAATAAAATAAATAGATAAGCAAATAAATGTTAGTTTACCATATTTGAAGGTGGTAGTTGGTTTTAGTTATAATAAAGATTCAATATAGTGCTCATAGAGCAATAAGCATGGTAGAGCAGTTCACATATAGGAAACTTATGACTGCAGTGCTTCTCCTGTAGTGAGAGGGAATTTTAACAGTATGGAAGAAAATGAGATCAGAACATGGACGAAAGTTCCTACTTTAATAGATAATGCATAGAAAAGTAGAAATGTTGAAGGATATATATGCTAAACCCTAACCCCCCCCCCCCCCCTGATATTCAACCAGCTGAAGGCAACCTGCATAAGTGCCGCAGTCGACGCTGGCCATGGATATTCTATGCTGGGCCATTTCTTGTGACCGGCATTGCATATCTGGTTTCATTTTTGGCTGCCGGAACTTAGCCAGTTAAGCTAATATTCAGCACTAACCAGTTAAGTTTCTAGTAGTTAAAGATAAGACTTCTATTTATGTGGTCCTATTTAACCGCTAAACCCAGTGTTGAATATCTGTGCTAACTGGCTATATCGCGCAATATAGCTGGTTAGCCACTATGCACTAACCGCAAATATTCAACGAAGATAACCAGCTATCTCATGCTGAATATTAGCGGTTAGCAGGCTGAGTGCTATTTAACTGGACAGGAGCCATTCCTGACCAGTTAAATAGCACTGAATATTAAGCCCTATGTGAATAAAAGTAATGAAAGCAGCAGCTCTTAGCAAGTTTTATTAGCATAACTTCTATTTCTTGTCACAGATTTAACCCTTCCTCAGCTTCTGCTTGCTCCCAGCCTGAGCTGCAACTGTAAATGCCAAGGGGAGCAGAGATATAAATAAAGATCCAGAGAAGTATACATGGGAACAGAGATAGCCACAAGATCTTGAAACTTAGAATTCAAGTCAGAAGTCCAGCTGTTGGCCTGCCCCTTACCATATTTGTGCTTGCATCACATTCACTAGTCTATTGAATAAAAATAGTACATAGTGACTGCTTTATTATCTAAGTAACAGTTTAGAAGCATGGAGAGTAAATTCTATAAAGGGATGCCTACTTGGATCCTTTTCTATAAAGAAAAGCATAATACCAGCATAATAGGTCAAATGATGTTAGATGCCATTGAGTAGGTGTCACTTCCTGGTGACCATTTGGATAGTTGCCCTGAATTGTATTTGGTCTTCAGTCAGGCGGTTAATCATTGGCCGAGTGGCATCCATACCGCGTCGCTGGTCTTCCTCTTTTGCATTGACCTTCAACCTTGCCAAACTAGTGTAAATGCTAGTATTGCCTAGGAAGAGAGGGAAAGTGGAGGGGATAGATTAGGAGAGGGATGGAAACTCAGGGATACAGGGTCTAGGTGACTGGCTAGTAGGGATATGTTAGACTAGAGCAGGGGTCAGATTTTCAGGATATCCACAATGAATATGCAGGGTATAGATTTGTATACACTACCTCCATTCTGTGCAAATCTGTCTCATGCATATTCATTGTAGGTAGCCTGAAAACCTGAGTGGGTTGAGAACTCCTGGACTAGAGGGATGTGAGAATGCTGGAGGAAAAGGGGAAGAGTTGAGAGGCGATAGAAAGTGACAGGGGCTGTGGAGGTGGTGAGTGTGGAAATAGAGGAGCTAGAGGAAGTAAAAGAGGCATGAGAAGCCCCTTTATCATTTTTGTAGCCCTTCTTTGTATCTCTTCTAATTCTGCTCTATCTTTTTTTGTTGTTTTTGAGGTATGGTGACAAGAATTACACTCAGTGTTCAAGGTGCATTTATACCATGGAGTGATATAAAGACATTATAACATTTTCATTTTTGTTTTCATTCCTTTCCTAATAATTCCTAACATTCTATTTACTTTCTTAGCCATCTCTGCACACTGAGCAGAGTTTCAACATATCATCAGTGATGACACCTAAACCCTTTTTCTGGGCAGTGACTCCTAATGTGGAACCTAGCATTTTGTAGTTAAGGTTTTGGTTCCTTTTCCCTACATGCATCACTTTGCATTTGCTCACATTAAACATAATTTGTCATTTGGATCTCCTCTCCCAGTCTTGTAAGGGCCTTTTGCAATTTTTCCACAATGTTCTTGTGATTTAACAACTTTGAATAACCTTGGGGTAAATATTCAGCTGGTAGCAGTCAGCATTTTTCGGGCTATCACTAATGTTATGCCTGGATATTCAATGCTGGGCCATGTCTGGGCACTGGCTTTGAATATCCAGGTCTGTGTAGCCGGCTATCACTTATCCAGTTAAATGCAATATTGAGCACTTAGCCACATACATTAAACTGGACAAATATAGGGCTGTGTTTTATGTGGTCCTATGTATCCAATTAAGTGATGAATATCAACAATTAACCACATAAGTGCTGACACCGCCCCTGGATTGCCCGCAAAATTGCCGGTTTTGGATTTCTTGGTTAATGCTGTAGAGAGGTGTGGTAGCCGTGTTAGTCCACTCTTAAAGGTTATCAATAGAAATCAAACAAAATAAAACATGGAAAAGAAAATAAGATGATACCTTTTTTATTGGACATAACTTAATACATTTCTTGATTAGCTTTCGAAGGTTGCCCTTCTTCATCAGATCGGAAATAAGCAAATGTGGTAGCAGATAGTGTATATATAAGAGAAACATCAAAGCATTACTTTGACAGTCTGACAGAGTGGGAGGGTGGGGGTATGCATGGGGACATCAAAGCATTTCATTGATATTCTAACAGGATGGGTGTTGGTAGGTGAGAGGAGGGTAATAAACAGAGAAATACAGCTTTATGGTTTATAATGGGTTAGAAAACCCAGATCCTTATTAGTCCTGTCTGTTGGGTGTTAAATATTCAATCATTCTTATTTCAAAGGTCTTACGTTCCTGTATTGTTTTAAAATTACCTTTCAGTATTCTTACTGTGAAATCACTGGCGCAGTGTTCTGGTCTTGTAAAGTGTTGGCCCACAGGGGTAGGGGCTTGACTGGCACTGGCTATTTTCATGTGATGTCTGTGCAGATTGAATCTTGTCTTATGCATCTGGCCTGTTTCTCCAATATAGCATCCTTTGTTACATTTTTTACACTGAATGATATATACCACATTGGAAGATGAGCATGTAAAATAGTTCTTTATGTTCAATATTTTTCCTTTGTGAATGACTGTGGGGTCTTGTGAAATGTTTTGGCAAAGCTTGCAGCTGGATGTGTTACAGGGAAACATGCCCTTTTCTTTTTAGGTCTGTGTTGGAAGTTTACTTCTGATCAGCTTGTGTTTTAAGTTTGGTGGCTGTCGGAAGGCCAGCACTGGTGGGGATGGGAATATCTCTTTCAGTAATTCATCCTCCTGGAGTAAGGGCTGTAGGTCTCTTATGATTTTCCTCAGTTTCTCCAGCTCTGGGTTGTATGTCACTACAAGGGGAATTCTGTCTGTGGCTTTTTTCTCTTTGTACTGTAGCAGATTTTCCCTGGGTGTTTTGAGGGAGGAGGCAATATTCTTGGAGATTATTTTGGGGTTGTAGCCTTTCTGTTTGAAGGATGCAGTCAGTCTCTATCCTCTGGGTCTGAGCAGATATGGTGGTATCTTGTGGCTTGGCTGTAAATAATGGATCTTTTTGTATGTGAAGGGTGGAAGCTGGAGTTGTGGAGGTAGCTGCATCTGTCTGTGGGTTTCTTGTATATAGATGTTTGTATACAGCCATCACTGATTGAGACTGTGGTGTCAAAAAAATTGACTTTTTCTGGGGAGTAGTCAATTTTGAATCTGATTGTAGGATGGTATGTATTGAAGGAAGAGTAAAATTGTTTCAGAGTTTCTTCCCCCTCCGTCTTAAGTAGAGGAGTGTGGTAGCCGTGTTAGTCCACTCTTAAGGTTATCAATAGAAATCAAACAAAATAAAACATGGAAAAGAAAATAAGATGATACCTTTTTTATTGGACATAACTTAATACATTTCTTGATTAGCTTTCGAAGGTCGCCCTTCTTCCTCAGATCGGAAATAAGCAAATGTGCTAGCTGACAGTGTATATAAGTGAAAACATTCAAGCATTACTATGACAGTCTGACAGGGTGGGAGGATGGGGGTGGGTAGGAGGTATGCATGGGGACATCAAAGCATATCATTGATATTCTAACAGGATGGGTGTGGATAGATGAGGGGAGGGTCCATACAAGAACGTAAGACCTTTGAAGTCAGAATGATTGAATATTTTAACACCCAACAGAAAGGACTTAACAAGGATCTGGGGTTCCTAGCCCATTATAAACCATAAAGCTGTATGTCTCTGTTGATCACCCTCCCCTCACGTATCCACACCCATCCTGTTAGAATATCAATGATATGCTTTGATGTCCCCATGCATACCTCCTACCCACTCCCATCCTGTCATACTGTCATAGTAATGCTTGAATGTTTTCACTTATATACACTGTCAGCTAGCACATTTGCTTAATTCCAATCTGAGGAAGAAGGGTGACCTTCGAAAGCTAATCAAGAAATGTATTAAGTTATGTCCAATAAAAAAGGTATCATCTTATTTTCTTTTCCATGTTTTATGTTTGATTCCCCCTCCGTCTAAATCATAAAAATGTCATTGATGTACCGGTAGTATTTTAGTGGTTTGGTCTGGTATGTATTCAGAAATGTCTCATCCAGCTCAGCCATAAAAAGGTTGGCATATTGGGGTGCTGTCCTGGTGCCCATTGCAGTGCCCATTATTTGCAGATAGATATCATTGTTAAAGCGGAAGTAGTTGTGAGTTAATGCTGATATTCAGTGGTGCCGAAAAACCATGCACTTAGTGCGATTCTATAAATTATACCTGAAGTTATGCATAGTTTTATAGAATATGCTCATGCAGCATTCTTGCGACTGAAATTTAGGTACACTCATTGAGTCCAACTAAAACCAGGCCTAAATACCTGTGCCTAACTTAGGCGCAGATTGGGTGTATTCCATAATAACGTGCATAGTTTTTTGAAATGCCAACAATCCAGCCGTAGCCACACCCCCCTTTTCAGCTGCACGTATTAGAATTTACATGCACTGCATTATAGAATACGCCTAGAAAGTTGTGCACATAAATTCTAATTAAAGCCAATTAGTGCTGCTAATTGGTCAAGTACCAATTGGCATTGATTGGCTTGTTAATCAGTTATGTTGTGTGTGCAGTTTGGCCATGCGGCCAAATTAGCGTGCACAACTTAAGGCACCATTTATAGAATTTCAGGGATAGTGAATAATTTAGCTGTGGACTGTTGCCGGAGGATGCAGTCAAAGCAACTTACAGGAAGATCCTAGAGGAAAAGTCCATAAAACAATTGCTAGCCAGATAGAGCTGGAAGAGTCATTGTTCACTCCTGGAAATGAACTATGGGAAATAGATCTACTTTTTGAGATTTGCCAGGTAATTGTGGCCCAGACTGATCACTTTCAGAGACAGAGTGATTGATTTGGTGAACAACTCAGTATGACTTTTTTTTTTTAATGTTCTTCTGTTGTGTTATGGTATGGCAGGTTGCTGTATAGCTTCTGAGTGTGTTTTGTTTTTCTGCAGGGTTTTGTACTAGTTCACAGAGGAGTCTGTTTACTAAAGTGCATTAAGTATTTAGTATAAGACTTTGCACACACTGCTAGTGTAGAAGCATGGTTAACTGTTTCTGTGCTGGCATGATAGTTAGCAAGCACCCTTATTTGCAGCTTGACGTCTAGTACTAGTACCGCAAGACTACCACTAGAGGTAGGAGGTGCCATTTGATCCTGGGCCACCAACGGGGCTAGAGTGACTGGGGGGTCACTTCTGTTCTAAGCTAGACATAGGGATCTGCAGTAAAAGTTGGGTAGGTCCAGAGGGCTCAGGGAACTTTGTGAAGAATATAGAGAAGGATATCCAGATGGTCAGGGTACTTGTTTATGGATGTCAGGGATCAGGAAAGGAACAGGGGGAGTCAGGGTACTTGTTTGAAGGAAGTCAAAGAGCCTAGGGAGGATTTTTGGAAGGATGTTGGGGGATCCAGGGAGTGGGAGGATTTTTGGAAAGATGATTCAGTTGATACAGAATGCACCAGCCTGTCTGATATTAAGGATGACTTCATTTAGTGAATCTTTTTAGTTGTGTGTATTCTGCTATGTTTTTTGTCTCTTTCACTGCCTATGACAGTTGTATAGTGCAGTTTAACAATGTTTAAATAATTAAATAAGGAAATCAAGATGTGATTATGTATTGCCTATGTTAATGCATCTTCACTGTCTTCTTTTTAAGGCCAGCATTTCATTCAAAATTTGCTGTTTAGTCTTTAAAATCTTTTGAGGAGTACAATCCTTGAACCTGATTGTTTGGTATGTTATGGCATGTTTTGTGGGTCGGGGGGAGGGACAATGAGTTTCTATTGTTCAACAAACCTTTTGTGACACTGAGGGGCATAATCGAACGGGGCGCCCAAGTTTTCCTGAGGATGTCCTCACAGGACATCCCGGCGAAGGGGCAGGGAAACCCATATTATCAAAACAAGATAGGTGTCCATCTTTCATTTCGATAATACGGTCGGGGACGCCCAAATCTCATCATTTAAGTCGACCTTAGAGATGGTCATCCTTAGAGATGGTCGTCCCCGGTTTTTGGCGATAATGGAAACCGAGGACGCCCATCTCAGAAAAGACCAAATCCAAGCCATTTGGTTGTGGGAGGAGCCAGCATTCGTAGTGCACTGGTCCCCCTGACATGCCAAGACACCAACCGGGCACCCTAGGGGGCACTGCAGTGGACTTCAGAAATTGCTCCCAGGTCACCACCAGAGAGCCTCTCTTTCACCTCGTTTGTGTGGGAAATGGCTGAGGCCATACCCTTCCCAATAGAAGTGGAGGATGAGCCCAAGGTTAAGATGCTCGAGGTCCTGGACTACACCTCTCCACCAAAGGAGGCAGTGACGCATGAGGTACTCAAGGTATCCTCATGTGGAACTGGGCGTCCCCTTTGTCTATCCCTGTAATCCCCAAGAAAATTGACACTCGGTATTGGATCCACAGGGAACCTGGGTTGGCGAGGTCTCGGTTACCCCACAACTTCATGGTGGTGGATGCCGCTCTCAAGAGAGCCAAGAGTATTAGGGACTATGCTTTGGCTCCCCCAGGCAGAGAAGCTAGGACCTTGGAATCTTTTGGGAGGAAAATGTATCAGGCCACGATGCTTGTTCTTGGTCAGGGGCACTTACTCTCTGCCCAGGGTATAGCGATGTGCAGACTCTCATGGCTGCTCGTCTCTGACCTGGACCATTCGGTTCAACAGAGGATGGCAGATGCCCCATGCCAGGGGAATAATCTTTTTGGAGTGAAGGTAGAAGAACTGGTTGACTAGATCAAGAAGCATACTGCCGGGTGCCTTCTGCTACAACCTCCTCATCCAGGAGGTATTTTGGTGGGTCCTGGAGTACTTCTTATGCCTATTCTAGGCATAGGTATGCCCCAGCAGCTCACCAGCCTGCTCAGGCTACACCCCAGCGTGCTCATTCTCGTCAATAGCTTGCGCCTAAGGCCCCTGCTGCTCCCCAGCAAAATCAAGGGACGAACGAGCTTTTGACTGGCTCCAGCAGAGCATAACCACCATAAAAGTGTCCGTGCCGGATGACTTACTGGTTGGGGAGAGGTTACAATTTTTTCACCAAAGGTGGCCGCTCATAACCTCTGACCGGTGGGTTCTTCAAATGTGTATCCGGTTAGGATACACCCTCAGTCTGACATCCAAACCTCCAAATTGTCCACCGAGGGCGTATACGTTCAGCTCTCTCAACACAAGCGGGTACATGCAGAGGAACTCTTTGCCCTTCTAAAGGCCCATGCAGTCGAACCCGTTCCACCAGGGGAAGAAGGGCAGGGATTCTATTCCAGGTACTTCCTTGAGCAGAAAAAGACAGGGGGGGATGCGTCCCATCCTAGACCTGAGGGCCCTGAACAAATTCCTGGTCTGAGAAAAGTTCAGGATGGTTTCCCTGGGCACCCTTCTTCCTATGATTCAGAAAAATGATTGACTATTCTCTCTGGACTTGAAGGATGCATATACACATATCCCGATACTCCCAGCTCACAGGAAGTATCTTCGGTTTCGGCTGGGAACACATCACTTTCAGTACTGCGTGTTGCCTTTTGGCCTCGTGTCAGCTCCCAGGGTGTTTACCAAATGTCTAGCGGTAGTTGCAGCATCGCTACACAGACTGGGAGTAGAATGCGCCTTCAGGGCCACTGGAGACGCCCGCCTTTGTAGCAGATACGCCGCTCCAATGGCTTCCATTGCTCGCTGGATTAGGGAAGCCATTGGAGTGGCGTATCTGCTACAAGGGCGGGCGTCTCCAGTGGCCCTGAAGGCACATTCTACTCGGGCACAGGTGGCTTCTTCGGCGGAGGCGTCGGCCTTATCTCTGGAAGAGATTTGTCGGGTGGCTACTTGGGTGTCCCGTCATACTTTTGCGAAGTATTACAGGCTAGACGTGTCTGCTCGGGAGGATGTGAATTTTGGGGCGGGAGTGTTGGCATGGGGAGCATCGGCTTCCCACCATACTTAAGGAATGGGAGTGCATGTAGTCCCTTATCTCAAAGATTGGCTGGTGAAGAGCACCTCAGAGGACAGTGCTCAGGAGTCCATGTGGAAGACTATTCAGGTTCTCGAGCTACTAGGGCTCATAATAAACCACCCCAAGTCCCATCTGTCCCCTGTCCAGCAATATGCAGACTGTTTGAGCCTGTCTCCTGGAGACACGTGCGGACAACCTTCTGTCCCTCGTGTCTAAGGTTCAGACATCACAGCAAGTCACAGATCAGCAGATATTTAGGTTGTTGGGCCCACATGACTTGCACAGTATATGTTGCACCCATCTGCTCAGTGGACCCTGGCTTCTCAGTGGTATCAAGCCACAGGGAGCCAATAAGATGTCATCCGAGTGTCCTCTGCTTTCTTCAGTGGTGGACAATTAGATCCAATCTGACTTTGGGACTTCCATTTCAAATTCCTCAGCCACAAAAAGTGCTGATGACGGATGCATCTCTCTTGGGGTGGGGGGCTCATATAGATGGGCTTCACACTCAGGGAGCCTGGTCCCCCCCCCTCCCCCAAGGAAGCAGATCTTCAGATCAACCTCCTGTAGCTCCAAGCAATCTGGAACGCTCTAAAGGCTCTCAGAGATCGGCTGTTCAACCAAATTATCTTAATTCAATCAGACAATCACGTTGCGATGTATTACACCAAAAAGCAGGGGGGCACCGGATCTCACACTCTGTGTCAGGAAGTCATCCAGATGTGGCTCTGGGCACACCATCATGGCATGTTTCTACAAGCCACTTATCTGGCAGGCATAAACAACAGTCTGGTCTACAGATTGAGCAGGATAATGCAACCTCACGAGTGGTCCCTGAATATGGACTTAGCCTGCAAGGTCTTCTGAGCATGGGGCACCCCTTCGGTGAATCGTTTTGCCACTCAAATCAATCACAAGGTCCCTCAGTAGCATCAGATGCCTTTCTTCTACATTGGGGAACAGGTCTTCTGTATGTGTATTCTCCCATACCTCTATTCTGCCCATGGCATCTGATTCCCTCTTCTTCTGGAATTGTCCTCCGAAGAACCATGGAGATTGGAGTGTTTCCTGACCTTCATCACTCAGAACGAGGGGTTGCTTCTATATCCCAGCCTTCAGTCTCTGACTCTTACGGCCTGGATGTTGAGAGCCTAGAATTTGCTTCCTTGAGTCTTTTGGAGGGTGTCTCCCGGGTCTTGCTGGCTTCCAGGAAAGATTCCACTAAGAGGTGTTACTCTTTTAAATGGAGGTTTGCCATCTGGTGTGACAGCAAGGCTATAGATCCCCTTTCTTGTCCTACACAGACCCTGCTTGAATACCTTCTACACTTATCAGGGTTCACCTTAGTGCAATTAGTGCATATCGTCAATGTGTAGAAGATAAGCCTATCTCTGTATAGCCTTTAGTTCACTTCATGAGAGGTTTGCTTTTGTCAAGGCCCCCTGTCAAACCTCCACCAGTGTCATGGGATCTCAATGTCATTCTCACCCAGCTGATGAAAGCTCCTTTTGAGCCACTGAATTCCTCCCATCTGAAGTACTTGACCTGGAAGGTCATTTTCTTGGTGGCTGTTACTTCAGCTCATAGGATCAGTGAGCTTCAGGCCTTAATAGTGGATGCACCTTATACTAAGTTTCAACACAACAGATTAGTTCTCCGCACGCACCCTAAGTTCCTGCCGAAGGTGGTGTCAGAGTTCCATCTGAACCAGTCGATTGTCTTGCCAACATTTTTTCCCCATCCTCATGCCCACCCTGTCGAAAGCAGCTTGCACACCTGGACTGCAAGAGAGCATTGGCCTTTTACATGGAGCGGACGAAGCCCTTCAGACAGTCTGCCCAGTTGTTTGTCTTTTTTTGATCCCAACAGGAGGGGAGTCGCCATTGGTAAACACACCATTTCCAATCGGCTAGCAGACTGCATTTCCTTTGCTTATGCCCAAGCTGGGATAACTCTAGAGGGCCACATCACAGCTCATAATGTCAGAGCCATGGCTGCATCAGCAGTCCACTTGAAGTCAGCCTCCATTGAAGAGATTTGCAAAGTTGCGACGTGGTCTTCAGTCCACACATTCACATCTCATTACTGCCTTGTGCAAGATACCCGACGCGACAGTCGATTTGGGCAGTCAGTGTTGCAGAATCTGTTTGGGGTTTAGAATCCAACTCCACCCTCCTAGGCCCATTTTGTTCTGTTCCAGGCTACACTCTCAGCTAGTTTGTATGTAGTTTTAGGTTAATCTACATTATGCCCTCGCCGTTGCGAGTCCCAGTTGACCTCTGTTTGTTGTTTTGAGCCTGGATGTTAGGGATACCCCACTTGTGAGAATCATTCAGCCTGCTTGTCCTCGGAGAAATGAAGATTCTTACCTGTAGCAGATATTTTCCGAGGACAGCAGGCTGATTACTCTCACAATCCCACCCACCTCCCCTTGGAGTTGTTTCTTTTCTTTATGCTTTTGGATTGAACTGAGGAGCGAGGTTGTGCGATGAGCAGGAAGGCACTCCGCACATGCACTGTGTGGCACAGCACACATGCCAGAAGGCTCTAGCAAAAATATTTTTCTTTTTTGCTATGCGATATATCCATATGGAGGGCAATATTCAAAGCTGATTGCCAGGTTAAATCTGCCATGTCTGAAAAGTGTTCTGCTTAGTGCAGCTAAAAAGTGTGCAGGAGGGTTCACAGTGTGTACACTTCTAGCTGCACTAAAAAGGGTGGTCTTTTGGCATGGTTGAGTAAGAACAGTGTATTGTAAAGGGGTCTGCTTCTTCCGCTCTGGGTTGTAGCCAGCAATTGATTTATAGATATAAAACTACCGCACCAGGCGGTTTGAACAAAAACGTGGAATGGAAAGCATTCTATTAAGAGAAGGAGCCCTTTAAGAAAAGTAACCCCAGGATTGGAGAATCAAACAGGGGGCAGGGATTTAAAAATCACCCGCGGCCATTTTGTTATACAAGTTACATTCCAGTAAAACAATTCTTCCTGAAGCAGCAGTAGGTACTGCGAAACAAGACATACTTGTTGAAGAACAACTGAAGAAGAGTACCATGAGAGTTATTTTCAGAGAAATCAGCAGGAGTCAAAGTGTTGCAGGAATTACCACTATTGTTAGCAGAATCTGTGGTACTTCAGGAGTCAAACACCACACACCAGAATGAGAGAGAAGTCTTCTTTATTTGCCAGCAAACAAAGTAGGACATCAGCACTAGGTCTCTTCTTCTCTTTCTCAGCTCTCTGGATCCTGCGTCTCCTGTCTGTCCTCTCTCGTCTCAGCTCCTTCTCTTCTTCTAACGTAAGCTGCTTCTGCTCCCAGTTATATAGGGTCCTACACCTCTCTAGCCCCCCTTTCTCACCAGATGGTAAAGAATAGATTGATTACCCTGTCTTGAACTAATTATCTCTATACATTTACTCCAAAATATCAGTTACATAGGTTTGAGATATTTCCTAAACTGACCTATGACCTGGGGCTTCTCAAACTAGACAATGTGGCAGCTATCTCTTGCATTTTATTATTATTTCTCATAATCAGATTCCCAATCAACTTCATACTAACTGGGTTCTGGCATTCATTAAGGGGTCAAGGGGCCAATCTTGCTTAATGGCACACATACATGATTTGTTATTACTTTCAGAAGACCAGTCCTTCATTTAGCTATAATTAATCAAGGAGAAGACTTTTCCTGACCTCTTTCACCTAGCTTCCTACACAGAACTAGCTAGGACTGTGGATAATTCAAACCAGATGATGACCTCTTAAACTGCAGACAATCTCACTTGAAAAGTCAGACACTGATGTAACACTGAATTGAAAAGACATTCTACATAGAAATAGAACTTATTAATTAAACAGAATAAAACATATTCTAAAATAAGCAGAAATCAGAATTCCTTATAAGACAAATTCTAACTCATCTAGAATATCTAAACTATCTTCTTCTAACCAGCATTCAATCTAATCCTTTAATCTGCCTGCGAAACTGTCCAGTATGCCTTGCTTATAATGGTCTCCAAATGTGGTAAATAATACCTATGAACAATCCATCACTCAAAAAGGGACAAAGAAAGTTTCATTTCTCTCTGACCTTTCTAACCTCTAGTCTAGCAAAAGCTAGACTTCTGAGCAAATTAAACCCAGATGACATTCTTCCACTTTACAGGACTAAAAAGTTAAACACCAAATTAATATGATTTCTTTGCCCAGGCTGCCTCAAAAGTAGCAAAGCGAATAGATGGCAAAAAGGAAGTAAAAGCAAGCCCGAACCGGAACAAGAGGACGGGGGTAATACAACCCGTACTGGAGACTGGTATAAAAGGGCGCTGGGGAGCTAAGCTACAGAAGATAAGTAAATTTGTAAAAGCTGACAATACTGAAAAAGTGAATGAAATAGTGGATAAGTAATTAACGGAATGGTGAAATAGATTTGAAAAGGGAGTGAGTCTAAGCAGACGGAATAGTAAGTCCGATGGTTTTTCTAGACAAAAGTTTTTTTACATCGGCAACGCTGAAAAATAAGTAAAAAAAAGAATTGCAAAAATAATTGGTAAAATCCGAACCAGTGATAGTGGGTGGCCAATGAACAGCGGAGGCACTCTGAAGGGCAGAAAGAGAATGAGCATGTATTCCTCGCGGAATAGCCACGCTAGGCACCATTGAGGCTCGGTAAATAGAAAAAAGAAAAAGGTACAACAGAATAAACAGTTGTTGAAGGATTTAATAGATTTAAGGGACGTGCTGCAAGATTGCTGTTTTTATTTTGTTCCCTTTGGTAAAAAAAAGCGATAGGTAGAATATAAACCAAAGGATCTCGTGATAATTAACAAGTAGTATATTATGCCATACTTCATATTATTTGAATATTTTTACTGCTATAATTGTCTATTGCTTATATTTGATTTATTCATACTATACCGCCTTGAATGAATTCTTTCAAAAAGGCGGTAAATAAATTCAAATAAATATCATAAAGGACCCCACTCCCCCCAGAAAATCCAGCTTCATACAAATCAAAGTGATCTTAGATCTGAGCCCCTAACCGCAGTGCATTTAGGGGACCTTTTACAAAGGCGTATAAGGCTCTACGCATGTGCAGCATGCACCAAAATGAGACTACCGCCAGGCTACTGCACCCCCCCAGCCATAATTTCAGATTTGCCACATGCCTATAACAGCTGGATGACATTTATTTCCTCCCATGCACGGCATTTCCAGTGGTAATCAGCAGTTGGCGTACACCAACCGATCATCGCATGTATAGCGCATGAGCCCTTACCTCTAGATCAGTGGGTGGAGTTGAGGGTTCAGGCCAGTTGTAGATGTGCTGGTTTCAGTTTTACTGCATGCCCTTTTTAAAAAATGGGATGGGAAAAGCCCTTTTTTGCTGATGTGGTAAACAATGGCTAGGTGCGCACCCAAAACACGCACCTATGCTACTCTGTAGGCCACTTTTTACTGCAGTTTAGTAAAAGGACCCCTTAGAGATTTATAACAAAATTTCATTTCCTGTGTATGGCCAGCAGAATTCAACCATAATTGTTAGAAGCTAAAAAAAAAAAAAAAGTCTAAGCATTACACTTTTCTGTAAAATCAGTGAGGGCACTAACCTTGACTGCCCTCTGGTGTTTATGGAAGGGTACTGTGAGTTCTATAGACTACAACTTGGGATATTTGCTGTACAGCTTCATAGGGTTGAGCCATTGTCCGACTGTGGAAAAGAAAAGGGGATTAGGGACAAAATGTAAGATCTTTCATCACTTTAATCTGTATACCATGTTCATCCACATAGAAATGAAGGTCTAGAAACAAATTATGGGTGAGATACATGAACCTGATGAAGGAAGTATAACTTTTGTGATTTACTCAGAAATGTATTAAACTAATTCTGTAAATGTGAGATCATCTCTGTTCATCCTGTTCAAACATATAGCTTAAAATGTAGCCATCAAAATGTATAAATAAGCTGCTGCCTTTAAATCCCATCAACTTTCTAACTTCAAAAAAAAACATGGGCACCACTTGAAGAATTCAGAATAGACTTAGCTCAATGACTTACCTTTTCTTATAAATGCATCTGCTTCGTAACATTTCTTATGAAATGTAATACATTTGGTACTATCTTTGTATATAAGTTTTGCTTTACTTTTATAGTATGCTGTTAATTTCTATTTGAAAAAAATCAATAAACATAATTTTGAAAAAATAGATGTAGCTTAACATGCAACCAATGAAAAAATGTAAGCTAATTACAAATAATGATAATACACTTGATATATCCATATGGAGGGCAATATTCAAAGCTGATTGCCAGGTTAAATCTGCCATGTCTGAAAAGTGTTCTGCTTAGTGCAGCTAAAAAGTGTGCAGGACGGTTCATAGTGTGTACACTTCTAGCTGCACTAAAAAGGGTGGTCTTTTGGCATGGTTGAGTAAGAACAGTGTATTGTAAAGGGGCCTGCTTCTTCCGCTCTGGGTTGTAGCCAGAAGTCCTGTTCCACGCACAAAGTACTTCCTTGTGGAAAAGAAAACAGGGGGGATGCGTCCCATCCTAGACCTAAGGGCCCTGAACAAATATCTGATCAAGGAAAAGTTCAGGATGCTTTCCCTGGGCACCCTTCTTCCCATGATTCAGGTAAACGATTGGCTATGCTCTCTGGACTTGAAGGACGCCTACACGCACATCCCAATATTGCCAGCTCACAGGCAGTATCTGCGATTTCAGCTGGGCACACGTCACTTCCAGTATCGTGTGCTGTGTTCACGAAGTGCCTGGCTGTAGTAGCAGCAGCGCTTCGCAGGCTGGGAGTGCATGTGTTCCCTTATCTCGACGATTGGCTGGTGAAGAACACATCCGAGGCAGGAGCTCTACAGTCCATGCAGATGACTATTCGACTCCTGGAGCTACTAGGGTTTGTGATAAATTATCCAAAGTCCCATCTTCTCCCAGTACAGAGACTCGAATTCATAGGAGCTCTGCTGGATTCTCGGACGGCTTGTGCCTATCTTCCGGAGACAAGGGCCAACAACCTGCTGTCCCTCGTCTCCCGGGTGCAAGCGTCCCAGCAGATCACAGCTCTGCAGATGTTGAGATTGCTTGGCCACATGGCCTCCACAGTTCATGTGACTCCCATGACTTGGCTTCAAATGCGATCTGCTCAATGGACCCTAGCTTCCCAGTGGTTTCAAGCTGCTGGGGATCTAGAAGGCGTGATCCACCTGTCCACGAGTTTTCTCAAATCCATGTATTGGTGGACGATTTGGTCCAATTTGACTCTGGGACGCCCTTTCCAAATTCCTCAGCCACAAAAAGTGCTGACTACGGATGCGTCTCTCCTGGGGTGGGGAGCTCATGTCGATGGACTTCACACCCAAGGAAGCTGGTCCCTCAAGGGAACGCGATCTGCAGATCAATCTCCTGGAGTTACGAGCGGTCTGGAACGCTCTGAAGGCTTTCGGAGATCAGCTGTCCCACCAAATTATCCAAATTCAGACAGACAACCAGGTTGCCATGTATTACATCAACAAGAAGGGAAGCACCGGATCTCGCCCCCTGTGTCAGGAAGCCGTCAGCATGTGGCTGTGGGCTTGCCGTTACGGCATTTTGCTCCAAGCCACATACCTGGCAGGCGTAAACAACAGTCTGGCCGACAAGCTGAGCAGGATTATGCAACCCCACGAGTGGTCACTTAACTCCAGAGTAGTGCGCCAGATCTTCCAGGTGTGGGGCACCCCCTTGGTAGATCTCTTTGCATCTCGAGCCAACCACAAGGTCCCTCAGTTCTGTTCCAGACTTCAGGCCCACGGCAGACTGGCATCGGATGCCTTCCTCCTGGATTGGGGGGAAGGCCTGCTGTATGCTTATCCTCCCATACCTCTGGTGGGGAAGACTTTGTTGAAACTCAAGCAAGACAGAGGCACCATGGTCCTGATTGCTCCCTTTTGGCCACGTCAGATCTGGTTCCCTCTCCTTCTGGAGTTGTCCTCCGAAGAACCGTGGAGATTGGAGTGTTTTCCGACCCTCATCACGCAGGATGAAGGGGTGCTTCTGCATCCCAACCTCCAGTCTCTGGCTCTCACGGCCTGGATGTTGAGAGCGTAGACTTTGCCTCTTTGGGTCTGTCAGAGGGTGTCTCCCGCGTCTTGCTTGCTTCCAGAAAAGATTCCACTAAGAGGAGTTACTTCTTCTTATGGAGGAGGTTTGCCGTCTGGTGTGACAGCAAGGCCTTAGATCCTCGCTCCTGTCCTACACAGACCCTGCTTGAATACCTTCTGCACTTGTCTGAGTCTGGTCTCAAGACCAACTTTGTAAGGGTTCACCTTAGTGCAATCAGTGCATATCATTACCGTGTAGAAGGTAAGCCGATCTCAGGACAGCCTTTAGTTGTTCGCTTTATGAGAGGTTTGCTTTTGTCAAAGCCCCTCGTCAAACCTCCTACAGTGTCATGGGATCTCAATGTCGTTCTCACCCAGCTGATGAAACCTCCTTTTGAGCCACTGAATTCATGCCATCTGAAGTACTTGACCTGGAAGGTCATTTTCTTGGTGGCAGTAACTTCAGCTCGTAGAGTCAGTGAGCTTCAAGGCCTAGTAGCTCATGCTCCTTATACCAAATTTCATCATAATAGAGTAGTCCTCCGCACTCACCCTAAGTTCTTGCCAAAGGTGGTGTCGGAGTTCCATCTGAACCAGTCAATTGTCTTGCCAACATTCTTTCCCCATCCTCATTCCTGCCCTGCTGAACGTCAGCTGCACACATTGGACTGCAAAAGAGCATTGGCCTTCTATCTGGAGCGGACACAGCCCAACAGACAGTCCGCCCAAATGTTTGTTTCTTTTGATTCCAACAGGAGGGGAGTGGCTGTGGGGAAACACACCATATCCAATTGGCTAGCAGATTGCATTTCCTTCACTTATGCCCAGGCTGGGCTGGCTCTTGAGGGTCATGTCACGGCTCATAATGTTAGAGCCATGGCAGCATCAGTGGCCCACTTGAAGTCAGCCACTATTGAAGAGATTTGCAAGGCTGCAACGTGGTCATCTGTCCACACATTCACATTTCATTACTGCCTGCAGCAGGATACCCGGCGCGACAGTCGGTTCGGGCAGTCAGTGCTTCAGAATCTGTTCGGGGTTTAGGATCCAACTCCACCCCCCTAGGCCCATGTTTATTCTGTTCCAGGCTACACTCTCAGTTAGTTGGATAAATTGTTAGGTCAATCTCAGTTATGTCCTCGCTGTTGCGAGGCCCAATTGACCATGTTTGTTGTTTTGGCGTTCCAGAAATACAAAAAAACTCAAGAAAAGGGACACGAGGAGGAATACCGGATGAAACTGAAAGAAGCCAAGAGAGAGAGACGACTGGCAAAAGCGCAAATGGAAGAACAAATGGCTAGAAATGTAAGGAGGGGTGGCAAAATTTTCTTCAGGTATATTAGTGAAAGGAGAATGACTAAAAAGGGATTTGTGAGACTAAAAGATACTGCGAACCGCTATGTGGATAATGATGAAGAAAAAGCAAAATTGCTAAATAGATACTTCTGTTCTGTTTTCACAGAAGAAAATCCTGGAGAAGGACCGCGATGGACTGCAAAAAGTACAAATGAGATTGAAGTGGATAGAGCACCGTTCACAGAAGAGAGTGTGTATGAACAACTTGAAAAGCTAAAGGTGGACAAAGCCATGGGACCGGATGGGATCCATCCTAGGATATTGAGGGAGCTCAGAGAGGTTCTGGCGGGTCCTCTTAAAGATTTGTTTAATAAATCCTTGGAGACGGGAGAGGTTCCGAGGGATTGGAGAACGGCGGATGTGGTCCCTCTTCACGAAAGTGGTGATAGGGAAGAAGCTGGAAACTACAGGCCGGTAAGCCTCACTTCGGTTATTGGAAAAGTAATGGAAGCGATGCTGAAGGAAAGGATAGTGAATTTCCTGGAAGCCAATAAGTTGCAAGATCCGAGACAACATGGTTTTACCAAAGGGAAATCGTGCCAAACGAACCTCATTGAATTCTTTGATTGGGTGACCGGAGAATTGAATCAGGGACGAGCTATGGACATAATCTACTTAGATTTCAGCAAAGCTTTTGACACGGTTCCCCACAGGAACTGGATGGGCTGAAGATAGGACCCGAAGTGGTTAACTGGATTAGGAACTGGTTGATGGACAGACGCTAGAGGGTGGTGGTGAATGGAATTCGCTCGGAGGAGCGAAAGGTGAGTAGTGGAGTGCCTCAAGGATTGGTGCTGGGGCCGATTCTATTCAATATATTTGTGAGTGACATTGCCAAAGAGTTAGAAGGTAAAGTTTGCCTATTTGTGGATGATACTAAGATCTGTAACAGAGTGGACACCCCGGAGGGAGTGGAAAATATGAAAAAGGACCTACGGAAGCTAGAAGAATGGTCTAAGGTTTGGCAATTAAAATTCAATGCGAAGAAATGCA
The DNA here is from genome assembly GCF_901765095.1 of Microcaecilia unicolor. Lineage (NCBI taxonomy): Eukaryota > Metazoa > Chordata > Amphibia > Gymnophiona > Siphonopidae > Microcaecilia > Microcaecilia unicolor. The sequence continues at coordinate 66,865,526 of NC_044042.1, read as the reverse complement.
AAGTGATGCACTTAGGGAGTAGAAATCCAAGGGAGACGTATGTGTTAGGTGGGGAGAGTCTGATAGGCACGGACGGGGAGAGGGATCTTGGGGTGATAGTATCTGAGGATTTGAAGGCAACGAAACAGTGTGACAAGGCGGTGGCCCTAGCTAGAAGGTTGTTAGGCTGTATAGAGAGAGGTGTGACCAGCAGAAGAAAGGGGGTGTTGATGCCCCTGTATAAGTCGTTGGTGAGGCCCCACCTGGAGTATTGTGTTCAGTTCTGGAGGCCATATCTTGTTAAGGATGTAAAAAGAATTGAAGCGGTGCAAAGAAAAGCTACGAGAATGGTATGGGATTTGCGTTACAAGACGTATGAGGAGAGACTTGCGGACCTGAACATGTATACTCTGGAGGAAAGGAGAAACAGGGGTGATATGATACAGACGTTCAAATATTTGAAAGGTATTAATCTGCAAACAAACCTTTTCCGGAGATGCGAAGGCAGTAGAACGAGAGGACATGAAATGAGATTGAAGGGGGGCAGACTCAAGAAAAATGTCAGGAAGTATTTTTTCACGGAGAGAGTAGTGGATGCTTGGAATGCCCTCCCGCGGGAGGTGGTGGAAAGAAAACGGTAACGGAAATCAAACATGCATGGGATAAACATAAAGGAATCCTGCTCAGAAGGAATGGATCCTAAGGAGCTTAGACGAGATTGGGTGGCAAAGCCAGTGGCGGGAGACGGAGATGGTGCTGGGCAGACTTATACGGTCTGTGCCAGAGCCGATGGTGGGAGGCGGGACTGGTGGTTTGGAGGCGGGGATAGGGCTGGGCAGACTTATACGGTCTGTGCCAGAACTGGTGGTGGGAGGCGGGGCTGGTGGTTGGGAGGCGGGGATAGTTCTGGGCAGACTTATACGGTCTGTGCCCGGAGAAGGACAGGTACAAATCAAGGTAAGGTATACACAAAAAGTAGCACATGTGAGTTTATCTTGTTGGGCAGACTGGATGGACCGCGCAGGTCTTTTTCTGCCGTCATCTACTATGTTACTATGTTTTGAGTGAGCCTGGGGGCTAGGGATACCCCATCAGTGAGAACAAGCAGCCTGCTTGTCCTCGGAGAAAGCGAATGCTACATACCTGTAGAAGGTATTCTCCGAGGACCGCAGGCTGATTGTTCTCACAAACCCGCCCGCCTCCCCTTTGGAGTTGTGTCTTCCCTTGTCTTTGTCTTGCTACATATGGGACTGACAAACACGAGCCGGTTCGGGCGGGAATTCGGCTGTGCGTGCGCATCGGCGCGCAAGGACTAGCAAAGGCCTTTGCTAGTGAAGTTTCCGGTTGGTGGGGGCTGCCGTGGACGTCACCCATCAGTGAGAACAATCAGCCTGCTGTCCTCAGAGAATACCTTCTACAGGTATGTAGCATTCGCTTTTTTGGAGCAGGTATAAATCTGTGCATAATGTAAGCTCTTGGGTCCATGGACACTCCAGAAATGGCTCTTTTTATAATGGTAAACTTGTTTCAGTTCATGGTCCAGCAGTTTGTCTCCAACAGTCACTGAAATAAATCCCCTCTTGGAAAAATATAACGTTTTCCAGTCACCAAATTTGTAGCAACAGTCATCCAAAAGTACTTCCCAAACCTTTTCTTGTAGGGTCAGGTACAACATGCACTAGCTTTGTCCCAAACGTTATCCAGATATTTGGCGTCTCTAATGGACCAGCTTAATTCCACCAGATCACCTACGATACTCGTACTAAGATGTCGACGCTTACTCTGACCCCAATGTTATACTCAATCCCTCATCATCTTCCCTCCATCCTTTACCATTTCCCTCCCATTCTCCTTCCCTTTCACCTATCATATCCTTGTCTACCTTCCCTATTCTAGTTCATTACGCAGGGCCGTGCCTAGGGTCTCTGGCGCCCCCCTGCAGCCTATCAGTTGGTGCCCCCCCTGCAGACTATCAGTTGGCGGCGGCGGCCCCCCCCCCCCCCCCCCGTGAAAATGATCGCTCACCACTTGCCACACTGACAGGAATTGTCAGCAATATTCTTAGAAACAAATTGCTATACATTGCAAAATAAGATAGCAGATGTAAATTCTCAAAGTGGACATATTCCAAACACTAAAATGAAAATAAAATGATTTTTTTTCTACCTTTGTTGTCTGGTGACTTTCTTTTTCTGATCATGCTGGCCCAGTATCTGATTCTGCTGCTATCTGTCCTCTTAACTCCGTTTCCAGGGCTTCCTTTCCATTTATTTCTTTCCTTTTATCCTTTCTTCTTCATTTCTGGTCCTCAGCTTCTGCCTATTTTCTTCATCCATGTGCAGTTTTTCTCCTCTCTTCTTTTTCCCTCATTTCATCTCCTTCATCTCTCTTCCCTCCCCTCTATGTCCAGCAATTCCCCTCTCTCCCTGAGCCCTGCCCTCCCAATCCATGCTCATCCATGCTCCTCTGTCCCCTGCCCCTTCCATTCATCCCTTTCCAGCAATTCCCCTCTCTCCCTGAGCCCTGCCCTCCCAATCCATGCCCATCCATGCTCCTCTGTCCCCTGCCCCCTCCATTCATCCCTTTCCAGCAATTCCACTCTCTCCCTGAGTCCTGCCCTCCCAATCCATGCCCATCCATGCTCCTCTGTCCCCTGCCCCCTCCATTCATCCCTTTCCAGCAATTCCCCTCTCTCCCTGAGCCCTGCCCTCCCAATCCATGCCCATCCATGCTCCTCTGTCCCCTGCCCCCTCCATTCATCCCTTTCCAGCAATTCCCCTCTCTCCCTGAGCCCTGCCCTCCCAATCCATGCCCATCCATGCTCCTCTGTCCCCTTCCCCCTCCATTCATCCCTTTCCAGCAATTCCCCTCTCTCCCTGAGCCCTGCCCTCCCAATCCATGCCCAACCATGCTCCTCTGTCCCCTGCCCTCTCCATTCATCCTTTTCCAGCAATTCCCCTCTCTCCCTTCCATGACCCCCCCCTCGCATCCATGCTCCTCTCTCTCCCATGTCCCAGCCTGGCCCGCCCTCTTCTCCTCCCCCTTTCGCATCCATGCCCCCCCTTCGCATCCTTGCTGTCGTTTCTCCCCTGCCCTCCCGCTCCCATTGTTCAACTGCCCACCCTCTTCTCTTCCCCCAACATCCCTTTTCTTTTTTTTTTTTCTTTTTAAATTTACCTCCGTGGCGGCGGTTCCGGCAGCGCAGCGTCAGGGAAAGAGGCGGCGCTCCCGACGTCTAGCCTTCCCTTCGCTGTGTTCCGCCTTCTTGTGACGTCATCCTTGACGTCAGAAGAAGGCGGAACACAGCGAAGGGAAGGCTAGAGACGTCGGGAGCGCCGCCTCCTTCCCTGACGCTGCGCTGCCGGAACCGCCGCCACGGAGGTAAATTTAAAAAGAAAAAAAAGAAAAGGGATGTTGGGGGAGGGCGAGCGAGGTGAGCATGGTGCGGCGGCGCCCCCCAGAGGGAAGCGCCCCCCTGCCATGCTTACCTCGCTTACCGGGTTAGCACGGCCCTGTCATTACGTTCTTTTCACATGTCCTTTGTAATGCCTTTCATAATGTAAGTAGTTATGATCACAATTTATAATACTGTTCCTACATTTCCTTGTTTTTACTGTATTCTTAACCATGTAAGATGCTTTCTTTTACTATGTAAGCCGCACTGGACCTGCTGTATGTGGGAAAGAGCGGGGTACAAATGTAATAAATAAATAAATGGAAACGAAGCCTACAGTAACAGCACTGCCCCAGCTGGCAGCAGGGTTTTTTTTAGTTGCTTTTGATGAGGGTTCTTTGGCTAATCCTCTCCCTGGGGGAGGGTGTTGCCTCAAAAGGGCTTTCAAGTTCAGTCTGTCTAGCCAATATTTCCCCCTTAATTCACAAATATCAGCAGTTCATTCAAACCCCTATTTACAGTTCTGAGGGTTTAGGAAAATCTGTTTTGAGTTATGCCAAACAAAATCACAACACACACACACACACACACACACAAAAAAAAATCAAATCGCCCTGTTAATGAGGGAATCCTCTCCAACTCCTGCCAGCAAGACCATTAGCAGCATCACCCGCATACAGAAGGTATTTAGCTTTGTTCATCCACTTTCTGCTCATAAAACAAATGTACATTTTCTGTTTTTCAGAATTTAAAGACTGAAAGTCCTCAAAACATTCTAATACCTCACCTCAGTGTCTATCATTTCCTCATCAGGTCTTCATGGATTTCCTAAACGGAAAAGTCTCTCTATGATATGGAGTTATGACATACTGCTGCTGTGTCCAAAGAAACCCCTCCTCTTTTTTGCAAGGCTCCTAAGGAGTTTTCTGGCCCTCTTTGCTGACCTGGCTGCTGTTTAGAGACTGTCCTTCCAAATTTCTTCCTATGTTCCTAGGGGTTCCCCCCCCCCCCCCAAAAAAAAAAAATAGCTGCTTTCTTCTGTCAGGCGCAGTGTTGCCAGGTGGGCGGTTTTCTGCGACCCGCTGCGGGAAATTTTTGCCCGCGGCGGGTTGCGGTTTTTTGGGCTGTTTTTTGGGCTTCCGGGCGGTTTTTTGTGTGGCTTTTTCGGCCGCGGGGGGCGGGGTTAGTGACGTTTTTGGGCGGGCCGATGATGTGGGAGGCGGGGCCGATGACGTGGGAGGCGGGGCCGATGACGTGGGAGGCGGGGCCGGTGACGGGGGAGGCGGGGCCGGTGACGGCGGGGGCGGGGGTGATGACGCGGGGGTGGGGGTGTCAGGGGCGGGGTTTGAGTTTGGGCGGGTTTTGGGCGGGTTTTGTGCTGGATTGGGTGGGGAAAAAAATTTTCCACCTGGCAACACTGGTCAGGCTCCAATTCTTTCCCTTTTTCTTGTAGGAGCTGGTACTGAATGACTGCTCTTTGTCAAATAGACTATCAGATTTTAATAAACCTTAAAGGCATATAGGCATCCATTTTGCCTTTATAAAATAGGCAGCTTTGGACCCCTCTTATAAAGGGGAGCCCTTTTATAAAGCAGTGGTAGGGCTACCATATGGCAAAATGGCATTTCTTCTGGGCATGCTTAGGTGCCTAGCAGAAGTTTTGTTTTTGCTGCGTACTGTGTTCTGCACCTGAATTTTCTAGCTCGGGGGGGAGGGGGGGGAGGAGGAAGGGGGCACATGAAGTAGGTATGCCTGGCGGTAATTGGGCAGATTGTGAGCTCTTACAGCCTACTAAATAGGAGGCAGGAAATGGCTGCACACCAATTTTTATATTGGTGCATAGCCGTTAACAACCTCCATTTTAAAAATAGCCTTTTTCCTGCTGTGGAAATTCCACACACCCACACTACTTCAGGCCGCTTTTTTACCACAGCTTGGTAAAACAGCCCCATGATGTGTTATCCCCCAGCCCTTCACCATCACTGTACACACTACCTGCAGAGTTTCGGAACTACACAAGTTTCCCTAACGTGCTTTGAATGAAAATCCAAGAATAGAAATGCCTTGTTAATATGCTGTTTTTTTTTTTTTTTGTCTCTGTGAATTTCTCTTTCCTTAGAAAATCCGAGAATAGAAATGTTTTGTTAATGCTTTTTTTCCCCCTCTGTCTCTGCTTTTTGTGGTAAATTTCTCTTTCCTTAGAAATTGTCCACAATTTATGTTTGTTGTTCTACCCTGTATATGGAAACTTTAGGGTGACATTTGTTACCTCTTATCTGGATTTTAGTAGATGGTTTCAGAGCTGCATGATTTTATCTCTGGTCTTAGGACATGTTTTCATGTTTCATACTGTTTTTATCTTTATTTTACTTCTATATAAGTCGCTGTCATTTTTTCCATCTGTTGATTTTTCTCTTGCCATTGTCTCTCCTCTTATGTTCTTGTTGTGTGCTGGTCTTATCTCCGTCCTTTGCCCTCACTATCTATTTAGGGAAGCATTTCTTTCACTCTTCTTAAGAGAAATAAATTCCTGCAATTTCTTTGGGTCAAAGAAAACGTAATTAATTGCATTTAGGGACACCGAATATCTACAGGCAAATTTTAATACAAAAGACCCACCGAAAGAGAGCACTCCTAGGTTTTAAAACCAAGAATTCTCATTGTCTTTTCTGTTTTCAGCACCAGATCCATTCTTCCACCTGAGCCCCCCCCTTATCAGCCCCTGAGTTCCAGCCCCAGCCCCTATTTTAGCTGTTCGAGCCGCAGCCCCCAGTCCCCACCTGCCCATCCTCAGCTCCCTCGACAGCCCCTTTCTTGTTTCTGCCACCCGTCGCCCTGCCTTTTTAAAATCTTTGAATTGGCAGCACCAGCATGCAGCATCTGTGAAAAAAGTAGGTTGCCTCTGTGTCCCGTCCTCCTCTGATGTAAATTCCTATATTTCCGTGAGGGTGGGATACAGTGAAGGTAGGCCCGAGGCAACCTGCTTTTTGGCTGCCGATTCAAAGATTAGATTTTAAAAATGCCAGGCAGATAAAATGAGAAGGGAGCTGAGGATGGCCAGTTGGAGACTGGGGACTGCGAAGGAGAGGCAACAGTGATGACCTGAATAGAGGGACTGGAATAGTGGGAGTGGGCAGACCACCCCACTGCCCCATCCTTGGTACACCATTGGCTACAGGGGAGTGATCAGGAGTGGGACTGGTATGTATGTTGAAATCGGGAGAGAGAATAGTGTTGTAATGATAGCTGAGTGAGAAGATTCAAGATCTTTATGAAGGCCAGTGGGCTTCTGGTCAAAAAAGAAGGCAAGGGTGACAGTCTGGACATAACTGTTGCTGTGTGGGTGGAAAAATCAGTTTGGTGGAATGGGCTTGAGAGAGGCAATATGATCAATAGTATGTAAAAAAGCATTCCTCCAGGAGCAAGCATAATCCTTAAATGAAGAGCTTAGATCAATTGTAGCAAAAGAATCTTTGCAAACATGGGCCCATTGGGCAACATCTAAGGAATTAAGGTTTCTAGAATATTTTGTAAGTTATGTACTGTATGGCAGAAGCCAATAAAGTTGTATAGTAGTAATAAGCAAATGATCAACCCATGAGAAAAGAATGGTGGCAGAAAAAAATGAGGTTTAGATCCACATTCTAAGGAAAATAAAAAGCCCAGAGAATGATGAAGGAAAGGGAAATGGGACTTGATATACAGCCTTTCTGAGGTTTTTGCAACTACATTCAAAGCGGTTTACATATATTCAGGTACTTGTTTTGTACCAGGGGCAATGGAGGGTTAAGTGACTTGCCCAGAGTCACAAGGAGCTGCAGTGGGAATTGAACTCAGTTCCCCAGGATCAAAGTCCACTGCACTAACCACTGGGCTACTCCTAGTGAAAGCCAAGTGAGGAAGAGCAGAACAAAAAAAGGAGATGCAAGCCTCACGAGTATGCAACAGTGAGAAGAAAGGAAAAGTGAGGCAGCAAAAAAACCTGAAGATTCTAAAAGTTCAGAATAAAAAAGGAGGGGTCATGTGATGGCAGTGACCTGAGTGGAGTCTGGTGTCTCCTCTCCTCCCTCTGCCTTGTTAATTCATGTATTTCGCCATCTGTTTAGTCAGTGGGCCCTTGTAGTTCCTGTCAGGCGTCAGAGGGTGCAGGCAGCTTACCAGTGGAGTTTTCTGGTGGTAGTGTTGCGCAGCGGTATGCCTGTAAAGACACAGTGGCCTGCTAAAGAACGTGGGTGATCAGCACAACTTAGATGACATTGGAGAGTGGCTTGCCGAGGGGGGGGGAGGCTCAGAGACCTCAGTGGTTGCATTACAGGAGACTGCAATAAAGGCGATCACTTGCAACATTTATTTATTTATTGCATTTGTATCCCACATTTGTATGGCAGGCTCAGTGTGGCTTACATATTGCTAAAAAGGCGGTTACAAAATTTAGATTTGTAGAAGTCTAGTACATAATACAGAAATACAATAAACGCTTAGGTTGATATATTAGCATATTGTGAGAGAGGATAATATTATTGTTTTCCATTTCTGAACTTTTCATAATGTATGTTGGTGTGGGATTAGGCAGATCCAGGGGGAAAGACTTCTTGAAAAGATGTGTTTTCAGGTTTTTCTGAATTGTAGGTAGTTTTCTGTGAAAACATGGCCGACATCCTCGATAAGCTTTTTAAGCTGCATGTTGCTATGAATGACATCAAGGAAAATCTATCTTCCCACACTGCCCGACTTCAGCAAGTGGAGGAGAGGGTGTCATGTTAGGAGAATCTCACCTCTGAGATGGCCACGAAGATATCCACCATACAGAGTCAGTGCTACTGGAGAAGAGAGTGGATGAGCAGGAGAATAGAAGCCGGCAAAATACTATCAGAGTGATCGGCTTGCCTGAGGGGATTAAAGATGAGAAGCTGTGGGATCCAGTGAAGCTTTGGTTGCCAAAGGAAATGGCAATGCCTCGATTTTTTAAAATTAAAATTTGTAATCCAGAGAAAGACTCAAAGTGTAGAATGAACAAGAACAGTCGCAGCAACAACAAGATCAATTGACTCTTAAAGATTTCCTAGAAACATCAGAATCTGAACAAGCAACTGCCGCAACTTTGGTTGCCCCAGTTGCTTTGCTTCTTGATAAACAATGGTTGTTTAAATTATTTTTTAAACATAAGGATAAAATGTTTTTGGGATATAAGATATCTTTATTTCCTGATGTTTCAAAGGAAACACAAAGAAAACAAAAGCAATTTTTGTTACTGAAGTCTGAAGTGTTAAGATTGGGCGCAACCTTTTTTCTTCGTTTTCCCTGCAAATGCATAATTTGTTACAATTCTGTTAAATATGTTTTTGTTGACCCAATACAATTAACAACATTTGTAACATCTAGAAGACTTGAAGGAGCGAAATAGAATTAACCTTGGTGAAAATACTTCTAAATGCTATTATTTCTTTAAAAATTTTTCTTCTTTTACTCCTCTAATTGATTTGGATCACCCCATTTAAAGTGGACTTGAGTGTAAATTATATGACTTGCTTTAATGGTTATGCTAATTTGAATCTTAAAACACTTTTTCTTTCTTCAAGTGTATTCTTGAAATAATTGTAATTTCCAATTTAAAAAAAAAAAAAAAAGTGTAGAATGAACGACACTAATTTAGGAAGCGTAGCTTCATCCAGATAAATTAAGCATATTATCAGCAAACAGGTTGACCTTATACTCCCCCGAGCCCACCACTAGGCCTTTGATGTCTGTAGACTGCCGAATCTTCGCAGTGAGAGGCTCCAATGAAAGAACAAATAGCATAGGCGAGAGAGGGCATTCCTGCCTCATGCCCCGCTCTAGAGGAAAAGACTGAGACACTTGTAGCTGTCAGCAGCTGTTGTCCTTCGAGTCTGTCTACACCGGGACTTGGCAGTAGTGTACCATAAAAACATATGGGATAACTTACTTATTTTATATTTATTTCTGCATTTGTGCCCCACATTTTCCAATCAGATAGTCTGTTCAACGTGGCTTACAAGTCACTTCAGGTAAACATGTTACAAAGCTTTGCAAGTTGGTGCTTGTCTTGTTGAGTTTCAGTTAGTGATCAGGTATTGTAGTGTATTGGTTGTAGGTCAGTTTGATTATGTGGGTTCATTGAAGAAGAATTTTCTAAAGAAGTGGAGCTTTAATGTGTTTTCAGAATGTTAAGTAGCTGTTAATACATTTTGAGGGCTTTTGGTATAGTATTCTGTATCTTGGGGCAAATTTGTGAGAAGTTGGTTAAGTATAAAGGTTTGTATAACAGGCCTTGACATTTGGGGAAGTGAAGGGTGATAGGTTCTTGTGCCCCTGATTGCATTGCGTATGGGTAGTTCTATTAGGTTTGTCATGTATTCCAGTGCGAGTCCAAAAATTATTCTGTAATTATCTTGAAAGATACCTGTGCTTTAACTGGTAGCCAACGTAGGTTTTGGTGTAGTGGTTGTGCACTTTTTTTCTGAAGATTAGTCTTGATGCTGTGTTTTATGCTGTTTGTAGTCTCTTTAGTGATTGTTCCCTGCATCTGGTGTAAATTCCGCTGCAGTAGTCAGCATGGGTAAGGACCATAAATTGGACTAGTGTGCAGAATATATCTCTTAGGAAGTAGTTTCTAATGCGTTTCAGCTTCCTCGTGGTATGGAATATTTTCTTTGTAGTGTTCTGAGATTTGTAGGCTGAGAGTCAGATTACAGTCTGTGGTGGCTCCTAGTGTCTTTAGATTTGCCATATATTGGGAGGGATGTGCCCATGGTAGAGATGTTTGGGAAGTGGGCAGTATTGTGTGATGATGTGATTGTCAGGAATTATTTGTGCTAGTTAAGCTTAAGCTTGAATGCTGATGCCCAGGATTAAATTATGTTTGCGCTATCTATAATTCTAATTGTGATTTCATGCAGGTTCTTTTTAAACAGGATATAGATTGACACGTCATCGGCATATAAGAGGGGGTTGAATCCTAGTTTGGATATTGTTCTGGCAAGGGGGGGGGGGTCATCATTAAGTTGAATAGTATTGGTGAGAGCGGTGTGCCCTGTGGGACTCCGCATACAGCTTTCATTGGAGGGGAGAGAGAGGAATTCGTCTTCACCTGGCAGGATCTGGTAGTTAGGAATCCTAGAAGCCATTTGAGTGCCTACCCTCCTATACCAATTTTGTCGAATTCTTTTGAGGATTCGATTGTCAACCTTGTCAATTGCATTTGACATGTCGAATTGTAGTAGAAGAATATTTTTTCCATGTGAGATTTCTTTTTTGAAGTTGACTAGTAATGTGATCAATACTGTTTTGGTGCTGTGGTGGGTCTAAAGCCTGATTGAGATTCATGTAGTATGGAGAATTTGTTGATTGGCTGTTATGGCCATTTAGTTGATTGGCTGTTATGCTTTCCATTATTTTTATCATTAGAGGTATGGAACCACCGGCCTGTAGTTTGAGCTAACCTTGATGGGTTTTTTTGGCCTCTTTTGGGATTGGTGTGAGTAGTATGTTTTTGTTGTTTTTTTTGTTTTCAGTGGGAATCAACCTTTCTGAAACATGTATTTCAGATGAGAGGTGAGGTGGTCTATGAATCGCTCAAGGGTGGCTTTCATTATGTGATTAGGACATGTATCTAGCATGCAGTAGGCAGAGGAGAATTTTCTTAATGCTTGTGATACTGTCTCATTTGTAGGTTGTGTGAAGGTCTATGTCCTGTCCGCTGGGGCTTCTCCTGGAGGGTGGTCAAGTTAATCTATGAAGGTTTCGGATGGTTGAGCTCATCTATGAGGGTTTCGAAGTTTGCATTAGATTGTTCCTTGAGTTGAGGATCTTCTCTTAGAAGAATTTGGCAAGTTAATTTGCTGAAGCGGGGGGGGGGGGGGGGGGTGGGGGTCCTCCTTTGCTGTTATCAGAGGCTTGGTGTTTAATAGATTATTTATAATTTTGTATATTTTTTCATGTCCCTGTAGTCTGAACCTATATGTTCTTTGTAGTAAATCTTTTTAGCCTGTCTCATTTTGATCTTGTACCTGTTTCAAGCATCCTTCCATGCAATTTTGTTTCATTTTTTATTTTCATCCATGCTCGTTCTAGTCTTCTGCAAATGGTTTTTACCATTTTTAGTTCTTCATCATACCATGGAGCTGTTTTGCATGACCAGTTTTTGTTTCATTGGGGCTATTTCACCCAGTATGTTGGTGCTTCTTTCATCCTATTTCTCTAGGAATTCTTCCATGTTAGTCTTTGGTGACATTGATCTTTATATATGGTATTCCAAAATTTGATTGGATTGATCTTTCCTCGTGTTTTGTATGGTGTCCGTGTTTGTGGTGGTGGAGTTTTGTGCTCTTTCCAGTAGATTGTGAGGTTTAGCTTGGAGTTTGTCCATTTTGAGTTCTGAATTTTGAAGTCATTTTCTTGTGAGAATCTATAAGCTAGTAGGTCTATGGCATGGTCTTTGAGATGGGTGGTGGTCACTGATGGTCGCTGAAAGTTCCATAGTTTGAGGAATTCATTGCAATCTTTGGAGCTTTCTGTTTTCTGGTCATATAAGTGAAGGTTAATATCTCCTACTAATGTGGTATTGGGGCTAGTTATACATATGTTTGATATGAACTCCATGAAGCTGATTTGAGTTGTTTCCAGTTTCCTGGGGGTCTGTAGAATAGAATACAGCATAATTGGTTGAGTAGAGTTTGGTCCTTGATTCTAATTGAGGTGTTATGGATTCTGCTATAGCTTCTACCTTTAAAAAGGATCTATATAATAGTGCAGTACCGCCACCTCTTTTCTCTTTTCTGTCAAGTGTAAGATTTTTTTTTTGTTTTAATAATTTTTTGTTGACATTGGTCCAATTATAGTATCTTATGAAAATGTGACTTCCCAGAGGCAGGCATAGTGTAAATAGATGCTGCTTTCACACACTTCTGTGCTAGCGTTCCTCAGTTCCAACTTTGGCAAAATTTGCCGCAGATTCCTAGCTCCTATGCAGCTCTGCAAAGGCTCTTACTGTTGCCCTGAAGATACTGCCCCCCACCTCATTATTCCATTAGAGACCATGCAAATATAGCTCTTCACCTCACTCCTGCCTTGCAGCACTCTTCTGCTCTTGCAGTGAGATTCACACACATAGCTTTGACAATGCACCTCACTCTTGCCCTGCAGCTCTGTTATTCTAGTATTGAAGATCTGCTCTCCTCACAATGCTGGCATACACCACAGTCTTGCCCTTCAGCACTCTTGTTATTACAGAACAGGGTCCCTACACAGCTCTTAGTACTTGTTCCTGTGTTCCCTAGCCCTAGGCAATATTACCTTTCAGGTTATTTGAGCATGTACGTTCAATAAATTCTTTTATCATCCTTCCACACCCAAATTTCATAATGATTACAAAGATCTTTGCAGCCTCCCTGTTTTGAATATCCAATTTTTAAGAGAGCTGAGTTTAAACTATAATGCTCATGTCCTCCCTTTCTTTTATAGAGTCCAGTCGACCTGGTACCCACATGATCTCAGCAGATGATGCTGAATACCCTCGGGAATACAGGACCCTTGGAAACGGAACGCGCCGTTTTTCCAACGTGGGACTGGTCCACACTTCAGAGCGTCGGCACACCGTGATTGCTGCCCAGAGCCTGGAGGCACTCACTGGGCTTCAGAAGTCTGAGATGGAAAGAAAGCGGGATGCCTTCATGGATCACCTGAAGAATAAGTACCCACAGCATGCCCTAGCCATTCGAGGCCAACAGGAGAGGATAAGGGACCAGGTAAAGGGACATGTCCCTGATTAGAAGTAAATAGTACAAAAAGGAAGGCTTTATAAGTGTCCGCAAACTTGCTCTGGCAGGAACACTACAGATTGCTGCAAGTTTCAACAAATGTCAATAAACCAATTATGGTTTTAAAGGCCATAGATGAGGGGTGTTCAATGTTGGTCCTCAAGGTCTGCAACTCAGTTTGGTTTTCAGGATTTCACCAATGAATATGCATGAGATCTATTTGCATACAGTGGAGGCAGTACATACAAATAGATCTCATGCATATTCATTGGGGAAATCCTGAAAACCCGAGTGGTTTACGAACCTCAAGGATCAACATTGAGGACCCCTGCCATAGATAAAATGGTTATGCATGCAGAAAATTTTTCATCTGATGTAGGCTTTATTTTGTTTTGTTTGTATTTCATTTTGGTTGGTAACAGCATGCACTGTTTTACTGCACACTAATGAAATAGCAGGCACTTATGTAATGAAGCAATACAAAAATGCCCAGCTCCAACTGATGACCCATCCTTTGTTGGGTTAGGGAGTGGTTATATCTATACATTATTGAATCATTCTGTACAGAATTAGGGGAGGTAGAGACAAAAGGATGCCAATCCTGTATATAATAGAGGTTGTATATGATTAGAGAATGTTGATAAAAACCATACTCTATGTAGTACTGAAGGAGTAGAGGTTAGTATTGCATGGACAAACCTCTTTGTAAGGAAAAAATGGTCAGTGAGTTTAAATGAACGCCTTATAAAAGAGGTTGGTGAAATGGATGGACTAGTTGCTTAGAAGGGGAACAGGTTATGATATGTAAGGACTACCCAGCTTTTCTAAAGGAGATGGGGGATGTTTCCAGAATAGGAGATGATCTTCATTTTAAATCTGTCATTGTAAAGAGTCCTGATTTCCTTTGTATTCACACCCCACCATTGAATAACATTGTAGAGACACATGATCAAAGAATGAGCTGACCTGTGCCCTTCAAGCATTTTCTTATAAGCAAACATTTAGAGGCTTATGCATGCTAAAAATAGCATACTATGCATTAAGATCTTAAAGGACTACTGGAAGAGGCAGGTGAGACAGGAGACCACCTGGGTTTCAACACTGCCTCTTTAGTTAAAGAAATGGAACCCAGCTGTTGTACAGTAAATTCTATGCAGCCCAAAGGGTTTGCTCGTGGTAAGATCAGTGGGAGAAGGACAGGCCTACTTGCATCATTGGAAAAGGATGATCCCTCCCTTCAGCATCACTCTGCCCCTGCCCAGAGCGTCACAAAATCCTATAATATCCTTATTCTTACATGCATTTTTAAAGTTCCCTTAATACAGTGGGGGAAATAAGTATTTGATCCCTTGCTGATTTTGTAAGTTTGCCCACTGACAAAGACATGAGCAGCCCATAATTGAAGGGTAGGTTATTGGTAACAGTGAGAGATAGCACATCACAAATTAAATCCGGAAAATCACATTGTGGAAAGTATATGAATTTATTTGCATTCTGCAGAGGGAAATAAGTATTTGATCCCCCACCAACCAGTAAGAGATCTGGCCCCTACAGACCAGGTAGATGCTCCAAATCAACTCGTTACCTGCATGACAGACAGCTGTCGGCAATGGTCACCTGTATGAAAGACACCTGTCCACAGACTCAGTGAATCAGTCAGACTCTAACCTCTACAAAATGGCCAAGAGCAAGGAGCTGTCTAAGGATGTCAGGGACAAGATCATACACCTGCACAAGGCTGGAATGGGCTACAAAACCATCAGTAAGACGCTGGGCGAGAAGGAGACAACTGTTGGTGCCATAGTAAGAAAATGGAAGAAGTACAAAATGACTGTCAATCGACAAAGATCTGGGGCTCCACGCAAAATCTCACCTCGTGGGGTATCCTTGATCATGAGGAAGGTTAGAAATCAGCCTACAACTACAAGGGGGGAACTTGTCAATGATCTCAAGGCAGCTGGGACCACTGTCACCACGAAAACCATTGGTAACACATTACGACATAACGGATTGCAATCCTGCAGTGCCCGCAAGGTCCCCCTGCTCCGGAAGGCACATGTGACGGCCCGTCTGAAGTTTGCCAGTGAACACCTGGATGATGCCGAGAGTGATTGGGAGAAGGTGCTGTGGTCAGATGAGACAAAAATTGAGCTCTTTGGCATGAACTCAACTCGCCGTGTTTGGAGGAAGAGAAATGCTGCCTATGACCCAAAGAACACCGTCCCCACTGTCAAGCATGGAGGTGGAAATGTTATGTTTTGGGGGTGTTTCTCTGCTAAGGGCACAGGACTACTTCACCGCATCAATGGGAGAATGGATGGGGCCATGTACCGTACAATTCTGAGTGACAACCTCCTTCCCTCCGCCAGGGCCTTAAAAATGGGTCGTGGCTGGGTCTTCCAGCACGACAATGACCCAAAACATACAGCCAAGGCAACAAAGGAGTGGCTCAGGAAGAAGCACATTAGGGTCATGGAGTGGCCTAGCCAGTCACCAGACCTTAATCCCATTGAAAACTTATGGAGGGAGCTGAAGCTGCGAGTTGCCAAGCGACAGCCCAGCACTCTTAATGATTTAGAGATGATATGCAAAGAGGAGTGGACCAAAATTCCTCCTGACATGTGTGCAAACCTCATCATCAACTACAGAAGACGTCTGACCGCTGTGCTTGCCAACAAGGGTTTTGCCACCAAGTATTAGGTCTTGTTTGCCAGAGGGATCAAATACTTATTTCCCTCTGCAGAATGCAAATAAATTCATATACTTTCCACAATGTGATTTTCCGGATTTAATTTGTGATGTGCTATCTCTCACTGTTACCAATAACCTACCCTTCAATTATGGGCTGCTCATGTCTTTGTCAGTGGGCAAACTTACAAAATCAGCAAGGGATCAAATACTTATTTCCCCCACTGTATATTGACAGAAATATAGATGGGCAAATCGGATAGGCTGTTTGGTCTTATCTATGTAAGTGATGAAATTCTTGCTTACCTGTATATAAATGGGGGAGCATCATATACATGTACATGTTAAATATTAATTAACTTGCAGCTTTAAAAAAATTGAACGTTTTATTTCATAGGCCCAATATTCATAATTTATATTAGAACATTAGCATGAAATATATTCTTTTCAGAGTTAGTTAAACTTAATAATACCCAATTATTTAGCAACTCCTGGTTCTGAATAGGCGTTATATCAAGAATAAAGTAAACTTGAAACACTGTACTTCAGCTGACAAGCTGCGTTCCTATAAGTTGATAGTTATGATGGTTAGTGGTGTTATTACATCTTGAGTCACATGATGTAGTAAAATAGCGAGAAGTTAGAGCAGTAAAACTGAAATCATTTAAATGTATAAATTAATTACAGCCCATATCTGTCTGTGGTCCTTCACTGGCTAGGGTTTACAGAGGAGACCAGATTACATACTTCAGGGAGGCAATTATATAAGTTTGTGTTCACCTCTCTAAGATTTGGGGTTCTAAGTTGGAACTAACTTACCTGAGAAGTAGCTCCTTGCACTTCCACAAACTTACTGTCCAGACTAGGAGTTGTCTTGCACCACTAGAATGTACTGTGAGTTAAAGGCGTCAAATCAATATGGGGAGCCCGATATTCAAAACGATTTACCGCCTTGTTTACTAAGCCGCACAGCAATGCCGACATAGCCCATTCAAAGTCAATACGCTGTGTCAGCATTAGCGCATGCTAGCACAGCTTAGTAAACGGGGGGGGGGGGGGGGGGGGGGGGGGTTAAACAACCAAGAAAGGCTTCTGTGCATTTAAATCACCTGTCCAAGGCTAACTGGACATTTTCAGTGGCACATAATCAACTACTGCGGCTGAAAATGCCCAGTTAGTGCTCAAGCCAAAACTGGATATTTTGGGGGCATTTTTTCACTTTTTTAAGTTTCACATGTCACTTTTGTCTGCCATTAGTATCTTAGCTAGGTTTTTCAGCCATTTTCAAATTTCCATTGGTTTTTGCACTAGCCAATATAGGTTTTAGTTGGAGGACTAGGTTCCTAGTCAGAGTACAATACTTGAATTCAAAAAAAGTCATTTGATTTTATTGTGGCTATTCCAGATGTAATGCCCAGAAAAAAAGGCCCACATGACTTTAAAATTTGCACCCAGTGCAACAGGATCATATCCATTACAAATACCTATAACTGGTACCTACAGTGCCTAAGGCCTGACCATGATCCCTCACATTGTAAATTGTATTCAAAATAATGTCAGAGAGATCTTCAAGGTTGAGACAAATCGGGTAAAAGCATCTGTGGTGCTGAGAAGACAGTCAATCAACTTCACCAATGGAAGTATTAGTCTCCATGGATCCTGAAGTTGCATCAGATGCTGGGGATGCTTCAGCATCAAGAGTGCATCGTTCACCCTCAACATCAAGCATTGATAGGGGCCATCAAGATTGGTCATCATTTGAATCCCACCCAAAGAAGAGGAAGGATTCATCCTCAACTTCATCAATGCTGAAATATATGCCATGATGCCAAATATCAGGTGGAGGCTAGGTCACATTGACATCACATCTCATTGGAGCTCAGCAATGGTGACCTTGGTGCACCCAGGCTTTGAGGACTGCTCATCCTCCTCAGTATTGGAGGGGGGTACAGCAACTTCCAAGGACCCAAGAACTGGCTTCTGATACTCCCCAGGTGACTCTGGCGACCATTGATACTCTGACTGCACTTCCTATGCTTTTGTCAATGGCAGTCAAGAACAGCTCATGAGGAAGCTAAGGGAGCAGATAAGAATTCTTCTATGCTCAGTGTGATGCTGCAGCTTCAATACCATTAGTGTCAATGCATAGAAACAACAATAAGGGTGCCAGAGCACACTGCACAAGATGGAAAATCAGTATGGCAACCACAGAAAGCTTTATTGAAGCAAATCATGAAAGGAATCCTGATGCTGCTACATTTCAGCAAACTACCTGCATCAGGAGATAGATCCTGCAAAACATATATTTAAAATAGGTACTATAATATATTGTATACACATGAATAGACCTTTAGCAGCAGCTTGTAGTACTACACAGTACTGTGAGAGGTAGCAGCAGCCATTTTGGATTGGCGCCGCAGGGGGCAGGAGCAAGGGGGCTGCGCTGCTGCCCCCAACAACCACTGCTGGACCATCAGGGATAGAGGTAGGCCCAGGGGGGGCTACCTGGATGGTTGGAGGGGTTCTAGGGGGCCGCCTTTCTGTGGATTGGGGAGGGGGAGGGAAGGGTGTGAGGGGATTCAGGGAAACTTTAAAAACTTTTTTTTTTTTAATTATGTAGGTCCCAGCCTGATATTTAGCCGAGCTGCATAACTCTCATGCAGGCCCCAGATGAATATCGGCCAGGCCTGCATAAGTCCAATGCCTACCCATCCACATTTAGCCCCAATATTCAGTGCCGGTGCTCAGACATGGCACAGCATTAAATATTGGGGATACTTTAGCCGGTGACGGTCAGTGTTTTAAAAAAAAAAGCTGACTTCGCCGGTTGAATATTTGGGGGACTTGCTAATACATATTTCAAAAATATATTACACAAACATTAGTTAATTGCTTATTAAATTCAAATCTTGGCATGAAAACCACTTAACTGATGAGTTTTATACTGAAGAGCATATTAACACACATTAGTTGTGATGACTGCCAAAGGTCTCAGACAAAATAATAAATAATTGAAGTACAGTTTGGAAAATAAATAAAGCAGAGTTTTATGATTATTATAAACTATAAAACTGAATTGCATAGGATAGCCTTGAACTAGGGAGCATGTAGTTATTTTTTAAATGGTATCATTAGTTATAGCACATTAATAGGTGGTGATTGTTATTTTTTACTAAAAATTTTAAAAAATTATTTTTAATAGGTTATAACACACAAGTAAATATTTTCATGAGATAGAAAAGAATTGAGTGATCCCAAAGGAAGGATTGATTGACTGCAGACCGTTAGTTGATATTTGATTGAGGAATTATTGTCTAGGTGTACCAGCTCAGAGTGGTGTGCTGAACCTGACAATCTCAAATAAAACACAGTCAAAATACTATGAAAGGTAACTGGAATTTTTGGGGGTTATACAGACAGAACATACTGGTAATGAACACATACGTAAAGCGCATTTAACAATTTTCTTTATTCAAAAATGACACCAATATTTAAGGGCCCAATCTTCAGACTGTGGCTTGTAAGTCACCCACAGCCACGGGCTGAACTAACCCTGGATATTCAGTGACAGGGCAAGCACTGTTTCTGGCATTGAATATCCACATATGTGTGGCAGAAGTTAACCAGGCACCAGCCAATATTTGGACTCTTGCCTGGTTAACTCAACTGTCCTAACTTTATCTGCTTGCTTAGACAGTTAGCTGATAGTGAACAGTGCTACAGTCAAAACTAGGGATGGGGTTTTGACTGGTTCCATGAGAACACAATCAGTATCTGTACTGGACAACCTGCTGGTAGAATGGAGGCTATGGCTTTTTTTTTGTTGTTGTTGCATTCTTCTTCCCCTTTAGAACCTCCAATCAGTAGTCTATAACGATCATCCACCTAGGATGGCATCAGAACCTATTTGAAACACCACCAAATTGCCCACTGAGAGCATCGTGGTCAAGCTCTCAGCATCAGGAAATACTTGCCAAATAGCTCCTTCCCTGTTAGACATAAATATAATTGAACCTGTTTTACCAGAGGAAAGAAGGCAGAGATTTTACTCCAAGATGATTCTGTTCCATCCTAGACCTAAGGACCCTGAACAAGTTTCTAATAAGAGAAAAGTTCAAGATTTGTTTCTCAGGGCACCCTAATCTTTTTTTCTTAAGGAAGACTGATTATGTTTTCTGAGTTAAAGCATGCTTACAGCCACCTAGTCACAGGAAGTATCTCAAATTCATCATAGGGAAACACTAGTACCAGTATTGCATACTACCTTTTGGCCTCACATGAGCACTTAGGATATTTACAAAATGCCTTATGCAGACTGGAAGTACATGTGTTTCCTTATTTGGATGATTAGCTGGTGAACACCTTGGGAGGAAGCAGGATTATCAGGGTATACAACCATCTGGATGCTAGGGTTACTCAACTTTGTCAAAAACTATCCCATCTAAACCCATCACTACAACTGGAATTCAGTGGAACTCTGCTAAACATGATTCGGGCAAAGGCCTTTCTGCCACACCACAGCAAAGGTTCACTGTTTTAGTATCCATAGTGGTAGAAGTCCAAAGGACATCAGAATTGAACAGATTGAGAATGTTGGGCCACATGGCCTCCACAATACATTTAGTACTCCTGGAATGTTTCAAAGTGTGATTTGTGGAAGTTTGGGTTTCCCTTGGTTTCCTCCTGAAGAAGATTTGTGAAACTCAGAACTGAGTAGAGGGCGCGCAAATATGTGATATTTAAAAATAATTACCAGTAACGTTATTAGTGAACACCATGGGTGTGTGGATGGATCTGGACTGAGAAGTTCTTTGTACTGGTGATGGTCTGTGTTACATCGGACTCATTGGGGTCAAATTCATCTGTTACAAGATAAGTACAGTGATTTGCTTTGCTTTAGTGTGACTTTGAAAAAGAGGACCCTACTGTCAGCAATCGTTGTCTAGGGTAGAGGTAGAGGTTGGATATGGAGATTGTAGGGCATGCTTAGCAACTTTAATAGCGGTATGGTTGCTTTTTTTGTGATTGCTTTCTTGTGATTGTTTTTTTCTGTGATTGTATAAATTGACCAATTTAAATGTGGTTCCAGATTCTTGCTGATGTCTGGCCTCTGGCTTGTGCAGGAGGATTTCTTACCTGGGTCCTGATGTAATGAGTAACCCGGCTTGTAAAATGATAGTTTGTGGCTTGTGAATGCTGAGCTGATATGAAGTGGAAATCACCAGCATTGAGAGATCTCATTAGGGCAGTATGCACTCTTAATCACCAGAAGAAACTAAAGCAAACGAGAGGGCTCTTCACAGAGCTGCGTCATCGCTACTGCGGCGAACGGCGATTTTCTTAGGTTATGCTGGGGCATTGAACTGACTTCAAGCACATCTTATTGTGTATCATCTTGGCATTGAACTGACTTCAAGCACATCTTATTGTGTATCGTCTTGACCCCTGAAGCAGGCGCTGTCTAGCGCTGAAACACGCACCAATAAAGAACTTTTATTGTCCCAGTCTTGAAGGCCCAGTGTTTCTTTTTTTGTCTTGGACAATATAATTGACACCACTGGTGAGTGCGGATAGGATTGTTAAGTCTACACCTATGAAAGAACGTAAGTGGTGCAATTATGGTTCTTGACTCAGCCAGTCATTGATTGTTGTGTGAACTGAGCACCCCTTTTATTTGGTTCTGTAAAAGGTTGTGTGTGTGTGATGTTTGACAAAAATGATCTTTGATATTAGATGTGGTTAGTTTTATATTTGTAATGAGCTGTATGAACCTTGTTTTACATAATTTTTAGGTACTGTTATATTCCCCTTAATACTTAGTATATGTCTCAAAATGAGACAAGTTTAATAGACTTAAGCCACTCACAGAATGCGACATGTTGTATCTGTCACAAAACCCTTCTGGTCTCTGTTACCTGAGTGGAAACTTGCTATCATTTACCCTGGTGGATCCCAATCGTGGTCCTGGAGGCACCCCAGTCAGTCAGTCAGGTTTTCAGGATATCCATAATGAATATTCATGAGAGATCTGCATGCATTGGAGGCAGTGCATGCAAATATCTGTCATGGTTTAAATCCTACTTAGAACACGGGTCCTTTTTAAGGGTCACTGGCACAGTTCATATTCTGATTCATATCTTCTATACTGGGCCTTATTCTGTTTAATATTTTTCATGTACCACTGGCCCTTTTACTTCAGTCTTTGGGCTTTGGTTTCTTCATATGTCACAATTCTCATTCCTATCGATTCCCGTTCATCTGATTTCATGTCAGGACTCCCCTCTAAGTTAAATGTGATCACACAATGGCCTACTGATAGGCTGAAGCTTTAATCCATCAAATACTGATGCTATTCTTTTCTGTTTGATGCTCCTCCAACTCTCCCATCCCCTACTATCCATTTGTGTCCTGAGGGTTATCCTGGACAAACACCTAAAATTCAATAAACAGATCTCCAATATCATTCAAAAATCCTTCTTCACCGTAAGACAAATACATGTAGTCCATTCTCTTCTGCACCCTAAGTCCCTATGACTGCTGTAAATCACCCTAAATCATGTTTGTAGGGAGGGAGGTATCATGGGATAGGAGGGAAATCAGGTAGTGGTGGGTGACTTTTTTTTTTCTATACACCAGCCTCGTTAAATATAACTGCCTAGGAGCATTTGGGTGTGTATTTAGTAGCTCAAAATGCTCCTGGGGAGGAAAGATAATTCATCTTATGAGCTGAATATAAGTTATTTTATTCTTCTACTACTGGAGTTGATAACCTGCATTAAATTAAGGTGAAGTAAGATATTTTAGCGCAGCTTAGTAAGTACTCATAGCGCAATGAAACAAGAAATAACAGAATATAATTAAAGTAGTTTTGGTTGAGATTGGTGAAAGAATTGTGTAAAAAGAGAACATACAGCTCCTGCTCTGACTGTTCTTCACTCTAGGTCTAGGTAGTAGTATTTGTTTTTCACTTCATGAATGACACAATTATCCAGGGGTGAATTAGTGCCACTGAAACACTTGGACATGTTTTATTCTGAAATAGTCTCATGTTTCTGCTCAGGTAATAGAGTTGGTTTGTTGCTTTATCCACCCTTGCAGTTACCCACTATAGCTTTTGTGTGCTAGATTTCTACAATAGGCTAAGTGTATGTAACTACAAATTAGTGCTAATTTGAACCAATTTACTCTTAGTGATTATTGGTTGTTAGCACTAATTAGCACTAATAGTCCAGGTAGCTTACATGCATAACTGGCACTGTTCTATAAATTGTGCACACAATTTTACGCACTAAGCACCACTTGCTACTTTACACCTAGTGAAAGCGCAGGCAGAAGAAAAAATGGCTAAGGATGTAAAGAGATGTGACAAGACTTTTTTTTAGGTATATTGGGGAAAGGAGAAAAAATATGA
Source organism: Microcaecilia unicolor (assembly GCF_901765095.1). Classification (NCBI taxonomy): domain Eukaryota; kingdom Metazoa; phylum Chordata; class Amphibia; order Gymnophiona; family Siphonopidae; genus Microcaecilia; species Microcaecilia unicolor. Next base: position 66,842,278 of record NC_044042.1, on the reverse strand, counting down.
ATGGAATTGCAGGACTGAGAATAGCTATATGGAGAGTGAAGCGAGCATGCTAAACAAATACTTCGCTCTGGTTTTCACGGAAGAAAATCCTGGAGAAGGACCGTGATCAGTTTCCGAGGGAATATCTGGGAATGGAGTGGATATTGCGCCGTTCATGGAAGAAAGTGTTTTATAAACAGCTTGAAAATCTGAAAGTGAACAAAGCTCTGGGGCTGGATGGGATACATCCCAGGATACTGAGAGAGCTCAGAGAAGCCCTGGCGGGACCTCTTAAGGATTTATTTAATAGTTCCTTAGAGACGGGACAGGAAGCGCTGTGTGCGACTGGTAGCGCTGTAGAAATGATTTGTAGTAGTAGTAGTAGTAGTTCTGAAGGATTGGAGATCAGTTGACGTGGTCCCTCTTCACAAAAGTGAAGACAAGGAAGAACTGGAAAACTGCAGGCCGGTAAGCTTCACGTCAGTGGTAGGAAAAATAATGGAATCGCTGCTGAAGGAAAGGATAGTTGACTTTCTAGAAGCAAACCGGTTACAAGATCTAAGATAACATGGCTTTACCAAAGGAAAATCCTGCCAAATTAATCTTTGACTGGGTGACCAAAGAATTGGATGAAGGACGTGTGCTAGATTATATAATCTACCTGGATTTCAGAAAAGCCTTTTGATTATGGTCCCTCTCAGAAGACTTGTGAATAAGCTGAAAGGGCTGAACTTAGGACCCAAAGTGGTGAGCTGCATTGGAAACTGGTTGACTGACAGGCGGCGGAGGGTGGTGGTAAATGGAATCGGGTCTGAGGAAAGGAAGGTGAGTAGTGGAGTGCCTTAGGGGTCGGCGCTGTGGCTGATTGTTTAATATATTTGTGCGAGACATTGCTGAAGGGTTGGAAGGAAAAGTTTGCCTTTTTGTGGATGACACAAAGATAGCCAATAGAGTGGATACCCTAGAGGGAGTAGAAACCATGAGAAGGGATCTCCAAACGGTAGAAGAATGGTCAGGGGTCTGGCAGTTGAAATTTAATAAAACGAAATACTGGGAAATAAAAAAACAAAAATCCCCCGTACGACTTAAAGTTCACAGTTTGGGGCAGCTGGTCTAATGGGTCCGGAAGGACATAGTCTACATAAATTGGAATCATCTGGAGTGTCTCTGCTATGAATATTGTACAAGATAAGTAATGGGTTACATTGTATTAGCTTAGTGTTTTTGATTTTTTACATGATACTTTCTATGATTAGCAATTTTATATCATTGTGGTACTGCACATGATTTCCTATTTGGCATACAATTAACAGACAACTTTTGTGTGTGTGTGTGTATATGTATGTATGTGTGTGTATATGTATATATATATATATATATATATATATATATATATATATAGTGGGTTTCTGTTTGTGGCATATGATTAACAATTTTTTAAGTTTTAATATATACAAGGTATTAACATCTGCTGTCAGCAGACGGTTGACCTATATACATACGGTTGATTTCAAGGAACGAATGTGCAATGATGGTTCCTCCAGTTCATCCAAATGACCAGCTTTGGTTGTAATGGTTTGAAATGAGCACATATATTTATTTCACTTTAATTTTTGACAATTGAGATATAGTTAGCTTGTACTGTTGTATTTAGTTGAAATTAAATGCCAAGGAGTGTAGAGTGATTCACTTGGGGTGCATAAATGCAAAAGAGACATACTGGATAGGAGGGGAGAGATTGATAAGCTTGGTTCGGGGGAGGGACCTTGGTGTCTGAAGATCTCAAGATGATGAAACAATGCGACATGGCGGTGGCCGCAGCCAGAAGGATGGTAGGCTGCTTAGAGAGGTGTATAACCAGCAGAAGAAAAGAGGTGTTGATGCTCCTGTACAAGTCATTGGTGAGACCCCATTTGGAGTATTGTGTTCAGTTTTGGAGGCCTTATCTTGCTAAGGATGTTAAAAGATTTGAAGCACTTCAGAGAAGAGCAACAAAAATGGTAGGGGGTTACGTAGCAAGACATACATGGTGAGGCTTGCTGACCTAAACATGCAGACCCTGGAGGAAAGGAGAAACAGGGGTGATATGATACAGATGTTCAAATGTTTGAATAATATTAATTTGCAAATAAACCTTTTCCAGAGATGGGAAGGTGGTAGAACTAGAGGGCATGAATTGAAGTTGAAAGGGGGCTGACTCAGGAATAATGTCAGGAAGTATTTTTTTTCACTGAGAGTGTGGTAGATACCTGGAATGCCCTCCCATGGGAGGTGGTAGAGATGAAAATTGTAACGGAATTCAAAAATGTATGGGACAAACACAAAAGAATCCTGTTTAGAAGGATCAGATCCAAAGAATCTTAGGAGAGATTAGGTAGGAAAGTCAATGCTGGGCATAATATTTGTTAAAGGTTACATTCTAACAATGATGTGGAGAATGATATATGTTAAAATATTAAGAGTGTATAACTGTTATGATAATAAGCAGAATTCGATACTTTATGAATACTACTACTACTACTACAAATCATTTCTATAGCCCTGCCAGTCATACGCAGCACTTCACAATTAATAATCTATTCTTAGTAATTAAGGCTTTATTAATAATAGACAAGCAGATGTATAAATTAAAGATGGTTTCCAGAAAATTTCTGTTGAGTGGGATTTCTCTTATTTTCAGTCCTCTTGCATAATGGTATTGGACTGAATTGAATTTAACTTTCTCAGATATCCAGTGCATCCTCTTCCTCATACTTCAGAATCAAATAGCAGAAAGGGCAGCCTGAGCACTAATGTTGATAGTACCCCCAGCTGTTTCCCATGGGAATGACAATGACAGCATCTCCTGTCCCCCTGCTCCCAGATGTAAGGGCCTTCTTGCAATCTTGTTTGCTACCTTATTGTTTTACCTTCTTCTTTTTCTTTTTACTATATATTTTTTTCTCTGCTGGATTATAGAGTTGCTTTCTACATAATGATTTTAATTGTACACTGCCTTGATGTGTTAAATGAAAGGCAGTATAGTACATTCCAACTAAACATAAACACTTTTTTTTTTTTTTCCAAACACAGTAGATATGGCCTGGAAAGGTTAGGAGCAGCAATGACAAGGCAGAAAAGGTTGCAGGCTATTTGAGATGAACACTTGCTACATAGTAATGGCAGGCATGAAATGGCATGGGGTGAGGTAAGAATTTTCTGTTCTGGTGTGTGGGCATTCTGTATCTCCTTATTCCATGATGTCAGAGTACCCTTGAGGCTCCCAACAGCACCCCTTGTCTCGGGCAATTGTCTAGTTCTAAATTTGATGCTGCATTTCAGGTCAAAAAACATAATATTAAGAGTCACTGTTAGTTTGTGTCCTGATTCCCTTCTTATGTCTAAGGAGTGGTTCCAGCCAATGACAACAATGAAAGAGGGTTTCAGGATGCACATCATTTAGGTTTGTCAAAGGAGCCACCTGCTGTGCTGAGATCCCAAGCAAATGCCCTTCTTGTTCTCTCTACAACTAGCCCTGCTCAGTATGATGCAGATTGTAGATAAAAACCAGTGCAATGAACATGATCAACCCCCACAGGAGTGAATCAGATATTTAGAGAGTGCAATTTCCAAATGGTGCATCTAGTTAACAAATGTATGGAAGGGAACGCCAAGGTAGATTCACACAGGAAATCTGTGACCATGAATAACATTGTGACACCTAAACAAGTAATTCAGAAATGTGACCAATCCCCTAAATGCTGAATCTCAATTCCATGTTGTCTTCAGAAAAACAAAACAGGAAAATTTCCTTTTTGTGGTTGAATGCTGCAGCAGCTTCTGTCTGATTACACTGGTAAACTGCATTTTTGTTACAAAGAATGTGAATGGTCTTCTTAGCTAAGTCATGGGTGCTGAATTCGAAAATGAAATCAGTTTTTGCCTATCGGGCTCAGTTTTCTTGTGACACGCTACCCTTTTTATAAAAATCCTTGACAACGCTGCATTTTGCTACCCTGCTGTGAGGGGCCGCCGAGATGGGGGGCGGGGGGACAAAATCCCCAAGGCCTGGGCCTTCAAGGGGGGCCCGGTGCCAGTCCCACCCACCCTCTGACCGTCTGCCACCGGGCCGGCCCCCTGTATTTAAATCACCGCGCGGTGCGACTCTCCCTCTCACCTCCCTGTGAAGCGGAACTCCTCCCTTCGGGTCTCCTTCCCTCCCTGTATCCCGCCCTCGGGGGAGCAGCAGCAGCAGCGGCGACCTCGGAGGGGGGAGGGGAGCAGTGACCTCGGGGGGCGGGGCTGCGGCGGAGGCGAGGCGTCCCGGGCCCAGCCAAGTTTCTCGGCGGCCCTGCTGCTGTGGATTAATTTAATTCAGCAGTTGTAATTGTTGGAAAAACAATTGAAATATACCGTATTTTTCGGACTATAAGATGCACCTGACCATAAGACGCACCTAGGTTTTAGTGGAGGGAAATAGGAAAAAAAATTTGCTTTTTCCCTCCTCTAAAACGTAGGTGCTCCGGTGCGTCTTGTCCGAATCCCTCCCTCCAAGTTCGGGATCGCCCTCAGGGTTATCTCCGAAGGTAGAGATTTGGGTGGCCGGCTGGCAGGCCGCCTGCCCGCCCTCCTTCCCTCCCTCCGAGTTCAGGATCGCCCTCCCCCCGGCCCTGTCACCACTTCTCCCTACTCACGCGATCTTCCCTGGTGGTCTAGTGACGTCGGGGCAGGAAAGAGCCCCCTCTTTCCTGCCCTGCGCGCTGCTCTCCATCCTCCTGTATGCATTGCTGCCTGACGGTCTCGGCAAGATTCAAAATGGCCGCCAAGAATTGAAGTCTCGGCGGCCACTTTGAATCTCGCCGAGACCGTCAGGCTGCATACAGGAGGATGGAGAGCAGCACGCTGGGCAGGAAAGAGGGGGCTCTTTCCTGCCCCGACGTCACTAGACCACCAGGGAAGATCACGTGAGTAGGGAGAAGTGGTGACAGGGCCGGGGAGAGTGCGATCCCGAACTCGGAGGGAGGGCGGGCTGCCAGCCGCCAGCCAGCCGGCCGGCCAGCCAAATCTCTACCTTCGGACTATAAGACGCACCCCCCATTTTCCTCCCAAATTTGGGGGGAAAAAAGTGCGTCTTATAGTCCGAAAAATACGGTACTAGGAATTACAATACAAAACCCTTAGTTTAGAAAGCCACCACCAGGAAATAAGGGAGGTTTGACAACATTGCCCATGATTCATGCTCGAACATGTTCAAACACGTTCTGTTGCGTCAGTTGCCACCTGTATCTCAGCATTGAGAGTTCAGTCAACAATTGCTGTTGGAAGTGACTGCTTGTAGTTCTACATTTGTGAAGGTTTGTGTTTTGTGTCATTTCAGAAGAAATGCCTCGTACCTGTGCAAATAGCCCAAATTCTTTTTGTTATATCTGTGGAGAGTTTACTCTGAAATCGCAAAAACGAAAACTTAATCCTCTTGTAAAAAAGTGCTACGAACTATATTTCGGGTGTAAGGTTGGTGAACAGGACCGCAAATGGGCTCCCCACATTTGCTGTTTGATGTGTATTACACTCCTGACAGGCTGGTTAAAAGGAAGACGTCGCATGCCCTTTGCTGTTCCCATGATTTAGAGGGAACCAATGGATCACACAACAGACTGTTATTTCTGTCTGACAAAAATAGCAGGAATCACCTCGAAAACGAGGAAAACTGTGCAATATCCTAACTTACCATCTGCTAGAAGACCTGTATGTCACAGTGAAGAATTGCCAGTACCTCCTGAGAATTTGATAGTGAGTGAAGATGAATACAGTGACGAACATGCAGAACACAGAGAAGGGGATATGCATACCGACCCATCATTTCAGGACCTCTGTGAATCAAATGTGCCCCACTTTTTGACACAAGGGGATCTCAACGATCTTGTTCGTGATTTAAATTTGTCGAAGCAACAGGCTGAGCTTTTAGGTTCGAGATTAAAAGGATGGAATCTTCTTTCTTGCGATACGAAAGTGAGTGTTTTTCGTGACCGACATGCTATTTTTTTTGAATATTTCTCCAAGGAAGGTGACATGGTCTTTTGTAATTATCTTTTACTGGTCTTTTACTCTTATGTTGCTTATATCTTTGATTTCTTTGTGAACTGACACAGTGTTTTTGGAACTCTTGTAGCAGAAGCGTGTCATTTTGCCAGATACATGTAATAGCTACATACGCCGACACAAGCATTTACAAAAACCATTATCACATGAAAACTGAGGCTGATACAGAAATTCTGAAATGAGATCTGGATTCAGGGAAGAATTATCTTCCAGAAAATGTATGTTTTGTGCTTGTTACAGAAAAAAAGGTTTTTTTTTGTAGACCAGTGATTGGGCAAGTTGGCCTCAATGCAATCAGCTTGCCTTCAAGACATAAAATTGTGTTTTTCAATGAGTCATTTTGCATTTCCTTAAAGGTTTCACTTCTTTTCTTACTTCATATCTGTGCATACAAACTTAGGCTGAAGGTATATTATGGACCTGTGTGTGCTGCTGAATGTCTGTCTTTATAAAAATCTAACATACAGTAGCCAAAATCATTTACATCTTCCATCTTTTTTTTATCATTGATGCCAATTAAGAGTGGGAGACCACTTGGCCTCTGTTGCCAGATTTGGGGTGAGTAGTGAATCTCACTGGCATTTGTCAAAATGTATTGATTTTGACAGGTGCAATGCCCACTTCCAGGTTTTCAGCCAATTAGAAGCGAGGATGCACCATCCTACTCCTGCCCCCTTTTATTACATCACCACCCAAGCCATGCCTACTCCCCATTCCCTTGGATGATGTTACCGGATATGACAACCCTGCCCAAGCCCCACCCCTTTTGCATAGCCATGCCTCGTGCCACCTAATTTGCATAGCCCTACCCTTCAGACCCCACTCCTTTGATGTCATAGGAAGTGACATCACAGCCACATCCCTTTTTTGAGATGGTGGCCACTACTGTATCACATCACTTCCTGTTTCCACTACGAGCTGCCATCTTGGTTGGGGTCATGTGATGGGAAGTGATGTCAAAAAACCCCGACACTGCCCACTACAGTTTCAGCGGAATTTAGTTGTGCATGCACACATTAACATTTTTTTCTCATAGGAAAGAAAAATAGGCATTTGTGTGTGCTTTTTTTTTTTCAAAAAAGGACACAGAAAAATGTGTCTATTTTTATTTTAAGTTGAATCATCTGCTTTTAAGAATGACAGGGAGGACTAGCCTGTAGTACAAAGCTTCCCTTTTTCAAGAGAGATAGCAACAGCTCTGTAGGTAAAAAAATAAAAAAATTAACTAGGGCGAAGCAACGGTCCTGCTTTTTTTGTTCAGCAAAGCAAACTATGTCTGTGAGATCAGGGTCTGTAGCCTGCTGTTTGCTTTGTTCCCAGCAAGCAGGCTGTTCTCTGTCTTTGTGAGATCAGTCTGTTACTGTCCCCATGATCCTCTCCCCTGCCCTAAGGTAGATGTACTTTTTTTTCAAGAGAGATCCTAACAAAGTCAATTTTGCTTTCAGACCCGTTCACATTGGCAGAAGCCAATTCACCTTCCTTTTTTTCAAAACCTGTTAAAAGTTTCAGTGCTTTTGGCAGTTGAAAAGGAAAAAATCTCTCTCTCTCTCCATTCCCCTTGGCCCCCATCTTGTTCAGTCTGTAGCCTCCTCTCACCTAGGGTTACCATATGGCTCCAGAAAAAGGAGGACGGATTGAGCCAGCCGGGTTTTACTTCCATTGCTTTCCATTGAAAGCAATGGAAGTAAAACCCAGCTGGCTCAATTACTTCCATTGAAAGCAATTGCATTCCATTGAAAGCAATGGAAGTAAAACCTGGCAGGCTCAATCCGTCCTCCTTTTTCTGGAGCCATATGGTAACCCTACTCTCACCCCTTTCCCCCAAAATGTTGAATGGCAGAATGAATGCTTTTATATAGGGATTATTTTGCCCCCTAACAAGTATTCATCTAGAAAGCATGCAGTATTTTTAAAAAGTCAAGTAAAACTGCTTAGGTCTGCATCCTCCATCATGACCCCCTCCCTTTTTCCCTAGCCATCAGCAAACAGGGAATCCAGGATCTGCTTCTACTTCTCGTTTAGCAAAACCATCAGCCCAACCTGCTGCAATCAGGCCCTTGTACATATTTAGATGCAATACGCACATGCAGCTAATCCTATGGCCTCCCACCCCCTTATACGGCTCCCCACCCACCCTGTAGTGCTAGTGTTGAAACGTGTGCCACCCTATGAATTCATGTACAAAAAAATCCTAAGCAGAATTTACTATGATCTAGAGGTGGTTGGGAGTTTACATTCTTGCTATGGCTACTGCCGAGTTTGATGTGTGCTTGCACCATCCCTTCTCATGCATCATTGGGGGGGGGGGGGGCTCTCCAATAGTGGTACAAGTTTCTTTGTTAAAAAATTGTTAGAACACGCAGATCTTACTTTTAGTGTGAAATCCGATCAAATCATATGGTGTTACACCTATGTATGAAGAATTATCAAACTGTTACCCATTTATACATTTTATTGATTCGCTGCCGGTGATGTTTAACGATGACATGTTTCTGCCTCATAAAGTAAATCTGGTCATCATTGATTATGGACACTGGTTGTAAAAATGATGAGATTGAAAAAAGCCTTTACCAAATATACACACACAGAAATTTAAGTATCACATATATCATCCAAAACATTTTTGCCAAGGCAGAACAAGCTGCACCATCATCTTAAATACAAAATGGTTTTGTTTAAGAATCCGAGCCATCCTCGGTATCACTTCGGATGACTTAATGGCAGTTATAGCAGAGATAGCCCTAAAAACTCTGAAAGGTAACATACCGTTATCACAGCACCAGACTAGCATCCTGAAAAGACAAAGGTGTGCAATAAAGAGTCCCTGGGACAAAAGGATACCTCTTAAAACAAAGAAGAAGCTGGTGATGCAGTCTGGGGGTTTTATTGAACACTTGCTAAGCTTCGCCTTACCACTGATCACGAGCCTTATTGGTAATGCAATATGCTGAAAAGATGTACTTGATACCTAGCGGCAGCTCGATCGTTTAAGAGGTCCTCCAGCACCCCATGAAAATATTAGAATGGAGGCTGTTCAAAGTCTCGATGAAGAAATGAGCAGTATTCTTCAAAGTGCCGGACTAATTGACGATGAAAATGAGCAGTATATTTTAAAGTTCCAGGCTAATCGACTATGAAAAGGCCAAACATTCAGCCATATTTGCCAGACAGGATGAAAGGGAAAGAGAAAAAATAAACCTGTATCTCCCTGAACAAAGTCCTAAACAGATGGAAGTATTAAAAGGAATTGGTGCGCGTTATGGGAAAATGCCAAAGTGTTACTCAGTAAGCTATCTAGGAACAAGGATGTGGCAACCTGGGGTGCCAATGGGCCTTTTGTATTCAAGGGAGTACCCCATCAGAGGTTCTAATCTGCTTGACCTAGTTCATGGGGCTACTCAGACACACCCTCTTTCCCAACAAAGGAAACTTGGAGGTTGGGAGGAGTTCATGAGCTCCATAGCTGAACTCAATATGCCCTCAATGGTAGTCGGCAACGCGAGCAACAGGCATCTATCTGCTTGAACTTCTTAAAGAAAACCCCTCTGAGGTTTCTGTGATATTTACCACCCCTATGAAAACCCAAGAAACTCCTCCCCTTAAAAAAAAAAGAAACCTGTGAAATAGGTTAGCTTCCCCTATAATAAACCATTTGCATTGAACAGACGACAGTGGTTAAATATGTAATATTTAATACTTTCTACACACACATGAAGTGAGAAATGTGATTCCTTGGCACTCTCTGTAGGAAACGCATCTTTGTAGGTTACGAAATACACTACACACACAGCGCTTTCTTTGCTTTTTATTTTTCATAAACTGTAACACCATTTCATCATTTTTTAGAGGGTTCTCTGAATATAATTGTAAAACATCTTCAAAAGACAAGTCTTTACAATGGTGGTGTAAGAAAAACACGCAGAGGTGACCACAGGTAATTGATAGAGGGTGTTGTAACTGCTGTGGTACACACTAATTTCACAGTGCTTCTGTAAAAAGTCCTTAATACTACTGCTAGGAAACAAACTATCCGGAGGAGGGGGTGTCCGTAAGAATCAAAACTCGCCGACATCGTTCTGAGATGGATGGCTAAACACTGTTCACCGGGTAGGTCATGTGGGTGGGTATTTACTACTAAAGCTAAAGGTCTTTGCGGCAGCGCTGCCCGAGTAACCAATTGCTGGGTAAAATGTCTAAAAATGATTCTACGCTGTACATGTCCTCCTTCAACAAACAATAAATCTTTAAAGTGTTTATTGTTTTATATGTAGTCAAACAGGACATTTCTTCGCTGGTTAACTTGTCAAACACCCCATAGACTATCATGTTTATGGTACGGGGCAAAGCATTCGTAAAACGGATTTCTGCGTGCAAACTATTATACAATAGATAATTATACAGACTCAAAAAGAGTAAAAATAAAATCTATGAAATTAAGAGAGATTTTCGGAAAAGGAAAGTTTTTAACAGCTTCCTAAACTCGGAATATAGTCTAAATCCCTGGTTATTTACTGCACATGTATTAATTTGGTTCTTGAACTTATTGTTAAATTTTGTACATTATTATGTTTTATTCACTTCATTGTTTGTAAGCCACATTGAACTTGAATCTATTTCGGGCTAATGTGGGAAAGGAATTCTAGCTGGAAGCTGCTTGATATGTTAGAGAAGCTTGTAAAGGTCGTAATGCCTTTTCTTTACGGACAGTGGGAAAGCCTAATGTATAGAGATTTATTATGATTTTGATTAACAAAAACAAAATGTTCAATAAAATAACCTAGAGAGTATCCATGAAAGGCTAAGTCAGAGCTACGATTTTAAACTACAGTCTGGCCTCTACTGGCAACCAGTGCAACTGCAGCATAAGAGGAGAAATAAACTCATATTTGCTTGCTGCATAAATTACTCTAACTGCAGCATTTTGAACATTCTGCAACTTCATCTTTAAAGATTTGAAACAACCAATATAAATAGAATTACAGTAGTTCAGTAATGAAAGTATTGAACCACCAAGTGAAAGGTTGCTAATTCAAAGTACTTACAGATAGCCCAGAGCTTTTTTAAGCAAGAAAGATTTACTAACCACTTTGTTAACCTGAGTGTTAAGACAGAGTTGAGTATCTAATTCCATACCTAGCATTCTAGAGACTGAACTGAGTTTTAAATCAAAATTGTCAATCTTAACAATGAAATTATCTTTAAAAAATGCCTGTGGGCCAATCCATAGGAATCTGGTTTTCTCTTTGTTTTAACTTTTAATTTAAATGAACTTACCCAAGCATCAATTGCCATTGAGCAGCATAGCAAGTTGGACTCGTGAAGCAAGTTACCTGGGGTATAAGGTATCAATGCTGATATCTGCATATATATAAAACTGCAACTAAAGTGAGCCCAAATAATTTGCCAAAGGTTGCATCAAAAGATTGAACAGGTACTCCACAAACAGAGTTCCACCGGTCAGAAAGACCACTTTGCATTTTCACCCTATATAATCTTAGAAATCCTTGAAACCAACATAAAACAAGACCTTGAATCCCTAGTGAATCAAGAAGAGAAAGCAAGATATTGTGGTCCACTAGGTCAAAAGCACTGGACAGGTCAAATTGAATTACTGCTTTGCTGAAGATCTAATTTAAGTTCCTGTGTCTGGCCACCTGCTGTATGGAGCAGCAGCCCGTGGAAGGAGGAGTGTTGGAGTCTGACACCTAGTGGTCAGTCGTAAGAGTCTATGTTAGCAATGATCCAGCTGGGGCCTGTAACATCTGGCTGCTGACTGTCACAGTCATAGGAGCCAACTTTTCAAAATGATTTGGGGTGCTAAATTTTTTTTTTTTTTTTTTACAGGAGGTGCATTCCCCCCTCCCCTCCCCCTCCTCTCCCCCCTCCATTCATATCCAGCAATTCACCTCTCTTCCCTGCCCTCTCCTCCATTTATATCCAGCAATTTTCCTCTCTCTCCCCTGCCCTCTCCTCCATTCATATCCAGCAATTCTTCTCTCTCCCCTACCCTCCCCTCTCATCCATGTCCAGCGAATTCTTCTCTCTCCCATGCCCTGCCCTCCCCTAACTCCATCCATGTCCAGTAAGTTTCATCTCTCCCCTGCCCTCTCTTCCGTGTCCAACATTTTCTCCTCCCTCCCCTCCTCTCCATGTCCAGTAACTCACCCCAAACACCACCTGCCCCTTTTCAGCCCGCCTCCCTTCCTCCCAGTTCCAGGACCCCTCTCCTCCGACTTGAGTGCCAGTCCCAACCCCAACCTGACCTCTTCTCCCACAACAGTCCCTCCGCCCTCGCCTTCCTGTGTGCAACCCAGAATTTAAAACTCATCTTACCTCAGGGTCCCGGCGGCAGCAGTGAAAAGCGAGCAGGCTCGGCGCTTCAGCCTTCCCTTCTCTCTCAGCTCTGGTCCCCCCCTCATTTCCTGTTTTCGCAAGGGCGGGACCAGAGCTGAGAGAGAAGGGGAAGCTGAAGCGCCGAGCCTGCTCGCTTTTCACTGCTGCCGCCGGGACCCTGAGGTAAGATGAGTTTTAAATTCTGGGTTGCACACAGGAAGGCGAGGGCAGAGGACTGTTGAGGGAGAAGAGGGCAGGCACCGGACAGGTCGGGCTGGCTGGGAAGGGAACTTCCGGCGGGTCAAAATATTGGGGGTGCTCGAGCACCCACAGCACCCACGGAGTTAGCGCCTAGAAGCCAACTTTTCAAAATGATTGGGGGTGCTGAAATGGTGTTGTTTTTTTTTCAATATACAGTGAAACCTCGGTTTTCATCGATAATTCGTCCAAAAACTATCGACGAAAACCGAAACCGAGGCAACAAGCAATTTTTCTTTTAAATGAATAAAAAAGACTAATGTATAGAATAAATGAACATTTAAGCATTTACCTTTCTGAAGACTCTTCTAGGTGTATGGAAGATGGAGAGAGAGGAGAAGAGATTATTGTTTGGAAGGGGGATCCCCCTCCATAAGGACACTATCTGGGGGGTCACTTCCCTTCTTGTTCTTTTGGCACTAGGACCAGCTTCTGGGGGGGGGGGGGGGGTCACTTCCCTTCTTGTTCTTTTGGCACTAGGACCAGCTTCAGAGTCTGTGGACCCATGCCGCACAAGAAACCTGTCCAAAGAGGTTTGTTTCTGTCGCCTCTTTAAGATTTGCCTAAAATGGGGCAAGACATTATCATTAAACAAGTTGCAGACACAGCTTGCAACAGCTTTGTCTGGGTGATTTTTCTCCACAAACACCTGTACTTTACTCCACATGGAGAGGATGTCCTTAATCTCTGAAGAAGGCACATTCTCTACTGTTTCTTCCTCCTTATCCGAAGCAACTTCTTCATCAGCCATCTGTTGCACTTCTAGTTGAAGGTCTTGCAGCTCTTCAGTGGTGAGTTCTTCACTGTGGTCATCCACCAACTCTTCCACATCCTCACCACTCACCCTCACCACTCACCTCCAAACCCATGGAATTACCTAAATAAACAATTGACTGCACAACATGTGTAGGGTTATCAGGTGAAGGATCTAACCCTTCTAAATCTCTCTCATGCACACATCCTGGCCATAATTTCTTCCAGCCATAGTTTATCGTCCTGGATGTCACTTCTTGCCAAGCCTTATCTATGAGGCTGATGCAGTTGAGAATGTTGAAATGTTTTTTCCAGAACTCTCTTAAGGACAATTCTGTATCTGAAGTCTCCTCCAAGCACCTTTGAAACAATGCTTTTGTGTACAGCTTCTTGAAATTGGAAATGACATTCTGGTCCATGGGCTGGATGAGTGGTGTGGTATAAGGGGTCAAGAACTTCACAGTGATAAAACTGAACTGCTCCAACAGTGCATCTTCCAAACCTGGAGGATGTGCAGGAGCATTGTCCATTAACAGGAGGCACTTAAGGGGCAAATGATTTTCCTGGAGGTATTTTTTCACACTCGGGCCAATTACTTCATCCATCCACTCAATGAAAATTTGCCTCGTGACCCATGCTTTCTTGTTTGCCGTCCACATCACACACAGTTTACTTTTGATCACATTGTTTCTGCTAAAAACTCTAGGAGTTTCTGAATGGTACACCAGTAAGGGCTTCACTTTACAATCACCACTAGCATTACCACACCAACAAAAGAGTAAGCCTATCTTTCATAGGCTTATGTCCTGGCAGTGCCATTTCCTCCTGTGTAATGAACGTTCTCTTTGGCATTTTCTTCCAAAACAGGCCAGTTTCATCACAGTTGAAGACTTGTTGGGGGATGAATCCTTCAGCCTCTATGTAATCTTTGAATTCAGACACAAATTTTTCAGCACCAGACCTGTCCGAACTCGCAGCTTCTCCATACCTAGTAACACTGTGTATGCCAGTGCGCCTCTTGAATTTTTCGAACCAGCCTCTGCTGGCCTTAAAATCACTTAGTGGAGTAGCACTCGTCCCAGGCATTTTCTTAATGAGATCGGCATACAGCAGTCTGGCCTTTTCACATATGATGGCCTCAGAAACAGAATCGCCATCTAACTGTTTTTGATTGATCCAAATTAATAATAACTGTTCCACATCTTCAATTGTTTGTAATCTCTGTTTTGATATCACATTCACACCTTTTGCTACTTTTGCCTCCTTTATTGCTTCCTTTTTCGCCACAATTGAACTTATCGTGGATGGTGACTTCCCGTACATGCGGGCGATTTCAGCAATCTTAATGCCACTCTCGTATTTTTCAATGATTTCCTTCTTCAACTCAATCGTGTTCCTGTCCTTGTTTTTGAAGGACTGCTGCCAATAGAAACTTTTTGGGTCCCATGATAAGAGCAGGGACTTTTATACAGGCACTCAACCAGCTGTAGTAGTAGTGTGGCAAAACAACGAAAATTTGGTCAAAAACCAGCAGGGACTTGTACAGGCACTCAACCAGCTGTAGTAGTAGTGTGGCAAAACAACGAAAATTTGGTCAAAAACCAGCAGGGACTTTTATACAGGCACTCAACCAGCAGCAGCAGTAGTGTGGCAAAATGACGAAATTTTGTTCATAAAACAGCAGCAGTGTAATCCCACAACCGGAAACAACGCCCCAGAAGAATGACATGTGAGAACACAAGATTAGCTGCATGGGCACGCCGACAAAATCCGAGGCGATTGACGAAAACCGAGACGAAAATTTTGTGAAATAAATCGACGATAACCGAAACCGACGAAATCCGAAGTCAACAAAAACCGAGGTTTCACTGTACAGGTGGTGCATTCCCCCCTCTCCCCCTCCCCCCTGTCTCTCTTCCGAGTTCCAGGTCCCCCTCCCTCCCTCTCCTCCGAGTGCTAGCCCAACCTCTGCTGCCTGCCCTCTTCTCCCAGTCCTCTGCCTGCCCCTCAACTTCCTGCGTGCTGCCCAGACAGTGGCGTAGCCAGACTGCCAATTTTGGGTGGGCCTGAACCCAAAGTGGATGGGCACAAAATTTTCTCTCTACCCTCCCCCCCCCCCAGCAAAATTTAGTCACACTCAGATGCATTTGTCACACAGGGTAAAGTGCTGCTTTTCAGTGCATCAGATTTCAGACAATTTATTTAATAGCCTAATCCTTTTCAGTGAGCTTTCAGAGGCCAAAACCTCCTGCCTCAGGTCAGTATAATGCTGTTACGGTATCCTCTCCTGACCTAAGGAAGGAAGTATTGGTCTCTGAAACTTTATTAACACCATATTACTTTATCCTAAATTAAAAATAAAATTATTTTCTTTACCTTTGTTGTATGGCCATTTACTTTTTCTCATTGTGTTGCTCCCAGTCTCTAGATTCTGCTTTCCTTCATTTTCGCTTAACTCTTCTGCCAGGGTTTCCTGGCCATTTGTCATTTTTCTCTCCTTTTTCTTTGCTTTCTTCAATATTTTTCTGCCTCTCTCTGTGTCCAGATTTAATTCATTCTTACTATCCATTCTTTAATTTCCTTCATCTACTTATGGCTTTTCATCTTTTTCTCACCCTTGTTCTCCCCGTGCCCCTTCCTCTTAATCTCCAATCTTTCACTACTCCCCCTTTCCATGCAGCAGCTCTCCTCTTTCTCTCCCCATCCTTCCAGTGTCTCCCCTCTCTCTCCCCATCCTTCCAATAGTCTCCTCTCTTTCTTTCTGCATCCTTCCATCGTGTCACCTCTTTCTCCCTACCCTTCCATCCAAGTCTTCCCTCTTTCTCTCCCCATCCTTCTACCCATCTACCCTCTCTCCTGATCCTTCCATCTAATGTCTCTCTCCCTCCTTCTAACCAGTGTCTATCTCTCTACCCTTTTCTGTTCAGTGTCCCTTCTCTCTCCACATCCTTCCAGTCTCTCCCCTTTTTCTCTGCATCCTTTCATCCATCTCCCCTCTTTCTCTCCCCATCCTTCCATCCAGTGTCTCTCTCCCCATCCATCTGTTTCCCCTCTTTCTCTGCCATCCTTCCATCTGTTTTCCCTCTTTCTCTCCCCATCCTTCTGTTTTCCCTCTTTCTCTGCCATCCTCCCATCTGTTTTCCATCTTTCTCTCCCTATCCTTCCATTTTCCCTCTTTCTCTCCCCATCCTTCCATCTGTTTTCCCTCTTTCTCTGCCATCCTTCCGTCTGTTTTCCCTCTTTCGCTCCCCATCCTTCCGTTTTTCCTCTTTCTCTGCCATCCTCCCATCTGTTTTCCCTCTTTCTCTCCCCATCCTTCCGTTTTTCCTCTCTCTGCCATCCTTCCATCTGTTTTCCCTCTTTCTCTGCCATCCTCCCATCTGTTTTCCCTCTTTCTCTGCCATCCTCTCATCTGTTTTCCCTCTTTCTCTCCCCATCCTTCCATTTCCCCTCTTTCTCCCCATCCTGCCATCCGTTTTCCCTCTCCCGATTCAGGCCCACCAGCCCCAGCTCCCATTGCCGGCCACTGCTGCTTTTCCTGCTTCTCTCCAGGGGCAGTGACGTAAGAGACGGGAGGAGCCTGCAGAGCCAGCAGCCAATGCTTCGAGGCTGCCTGCGGTGCCGCGTTTTTTTAAAAACATTTTTTCTCGTCGTTAGCGTTGGCGCTCAGCTCAGTCAGCTGAGCGCTTCTTCTTTTTGTAGCGCCAGCCCTGCTGCTCATCAGGAAAAGCAGCAGTGGCCGGCAATGGGAGCTGGGGCTGGCGCGGGCCTTGAGGAAAAGTGGGTGGGCGGGCCAGAGCTGAAATTGGGTGGGCCAGGGCCCACCCAGGCCCACCCGTAGCTACACCCCTGTGCCCAGAATTTAAAAGTTCTTACCTCGGGGTCCGGCGGCAGCAGTGAAAGGCGAGCAGGCCTGGCAGCGCTTCAGCCTGCCTTCCCTTCTCTCTCAGCTCTGCCTCTGGTCCCGCCCTTGCAGAAACAGGAAATGAGGGCGGGACCAGAGGCAGAGCTGAGAGAGAGAAGGGAAGGCAGGCTGAAGCGCCAAGCCTGCTCGCCTTTCACTGCTGCCGCCAGACCCCGAGGTAAGAACTTTTAAATTCTGGGTGGCACGCAGGAAGGCGAGGGGCAGGCAAAGGACTGGGAGAAGAGGGTGGGCAGCGCAGGTCGGGCTAGCACTGGGAGGAGAGGGAGGGAGGGGGGCTGGGAACTTCCGTTCCGGGACTTCCGGTGGGTCAAATATTGGGGGTGCTTGTGCACCCACAGCACCCACGGAGTCGGCGCCTATGGAAAGGTACAGGATAAGGGGTGAAGAGCTTCTGTCTATGAAAGAGCAGGACTTGGGGATGATTGTGTTTGATGACCTTAAGGTGGCCAATCAAGTAGTAAAGATGACACTCAAACCCAGAAGGATGCTCAGGTGTATAAGGAGAGGGATGGCCAGCAGGAAAAAGAGTTGATAGTGCCCTTGTACAAGTCTCTGGAGAGGCCCCATTTAGAATACTGTGTGCAGTTCTGGAGACCACACGTACAGAAAGATATAAACAGGATGGAGTCAGTCCAGAGGGCGGATACAAAATTGATCAGCAGTCTCGGTCATAAAACATATAGGGACAAGCTCATGAACCTCAACATATATATGCTGGAAGAGAGGTGGGAGAGAGGGGACATGACAGAGACGTTTAAATACCTCAGTGGTGAGCACTTTTCAAATGAAAGAATCCGCTAGAATGAGAGGGCATAAGATGAAGTTAAGAGGAAATAGAACGAACCTGAGGAAATACTCTTTCACGGAAAAAGCGGTGAATGCGTGGAATAGCCTCTCAGTGGAGGTCGTGGAGATGAAGACAGTGTCAGATTTTAAGAAGGCATGGGACAGACACGTGAGATCTCTTAGGAAAAGGAGGAGCTAGTGGTTATTGAGGATGGGCAGACTGCATAGGCCATACGGCCCTTATCTACCGTCATGTTTCTATGTTTAATTGGTTCTCAACCAGTGTGTCCCTTGAAATAATCACAACTGGTCCCTATTTCTGCTTCTCGACTACCCTGCTGCCATCAGTCACAAAATGCTGCAGGTCTGCCGTCCATACGCTCTGTTTTGTGTTACTTCACATTATCCGGATTTTGTTTTGTTATTACTGAGGTGATACCAGAATTTTAAAATATATTTGTTTTGTATGACTCAAGAATGGTTAAAACTTTCTTGATAATAAGGTTATTATGAATTTGCGTAATACACAATCCCATATGGAAAACCAGAATGCAACTCATCAGACTCAGATTTCTCATTAATAAAGTAAAGATCAAAACCTTTTTGGAAAAAAATTTAATAACTATTTGATGAACTGTTGTTAAAATTAAAAGTAAATTATGTTTAAGAATATTTTATATTTATATTTTCCTTGCATCATTGTTAACAATGAAATATTGGAGTTTTTTTGTTATTCGGCTGTGAATTTTAGGGGTCCTTTTACTAAGGTGCACTAATAGATTTAGCTTACGCTGAACGCTAAGAAGCTCATAGATATAAAATGGGCTTCTTAACATTAGCGGGCACACTAATCATTAACGCAAGCTAAATCTGTTAGCACACCTTAGTAAAAGGACTCCTTAGTGATCAGTGTGTCAGAGCAGAAGAAAGGTTGAGAACCACTGCTCTAAATAGATGCTCTGGTCAATGTCCTGCCACTGGAATGGTCTCTATACAATAAGAACCGGGATTATGCTTAATTCCTTTGAAGTAGTGGGATCAAATGGAGATATAGACTTTTTCTCCATGACAATTCCCAAATCGTCACTGGTCTAAAAGACTTCTTTAATCATTTTTTAATTATACAGTGCTTATTGCTTAAATTCACCACTTTAAATGAGATAAAAATCTTCAAAGTATATTGAAACTCAAAAACATATCTTAAATGGTGTCGGCTCCGGGGGTTTAAATCTTAAGTATGTAATTTAAATTACATTGAGGGGCATAATCAAAAGGGACGCCCAAGTTTTCCTGAGGACATCCTCACAGGCGAAGGGACGGGGAAACACATATTATTGAAACAAGATGGGAGTCCATCTTTCGTTTCGATAATACGGTCAGGGACGCCCAAATCTTGACATTTAGGTAGTCCCTAGAGATGGGCGTCCTTAGACGGTCGTTTCTGATTTTCGGCGATAATGGAAACTAAGGACACCCATCTCAGAAACGACCAAATGCAAGCCCTTTGGTCATGGGAGGAGCCAGCATTCGTAGTGCATTGGTCCCCATGACATGCCAGGACACCAACCAGGCACCCTAGGGGGCACTGCAGTGGACTTCAGAAAACGCTCCCAGGTACATAGCTCCCTTACCTTGTGTGCTGAGCCAACCCCCCCCCCCCCCCCCCAAATCCCACTACCCACAACTGTACACCACTACCATAGCCCTTACGAGTGAAAGGGGGCACCTAGATGTGGGTACACTGGGTTTGTGGTGGGTTTTGGAGGGCTCACATTTACCACCACAAACGTAACAGGTGGGGGGGATGGGCCTGGGTCCTCCTGCCTTAAGTGCACTGCACCCACTAAAACTGCTCCAGGGACCTGCATACTGCTGCGATGGATCTGAGTATGACATTTGAGGCTGGCACAAAATATTTTTAAAGTTGTTTTTTGAGGGTGGGAGGGGGTTAGTGACCACTGGGGGAGTAAGGGGAAGTGATCCCCGATTCCCTCCGGTGGTCATCTTGTCAGTTCGAGCACCTTTTTGAGGATTGGTCGTAAGAAAAACTGGACCAGGTAAAGTCGTCCAAATGCTTGTCAGGGACACCCTTTTTTTCCATTATGGATCGAGGACACCCATGTGTTAGGCACGTCCAAGTCCCGCCTTCGCTATGCCTCTGACACGCCCCTGGGAACTTTGGTCATCCCCGTGACGGAAGGCACTTGGGGACGCCCAAAATCGGCTTTCGATTATACCGATTTGGGCGACCCTGTGAGAAGGACGCCCATCTTCCGATTTGTGTCGAAAGAGGGCGTCCTGTTTCGAAAATAAGCCTGCTAGTCTCCATATATCTTCCGTCACCTATATCTGCCCTAGACCATCCATACCGACTGAACAGCTTGATCATCAAGACGGCAGTGGCATCCTTTTCTTAATGATTTTATAGAACAGCTGATTCACAAGTCCACCAATCACAGGCACTAGATTCAAATTAATGTGCTCCATTCAAGTTCTTAAACAAAAAATAGGACAGTACCACTACGTTTGAAACAAATGAAATTTTACCATCCAAAGTGGCTCAATCAATTAACAGTTGCTATTCAACTTTTTTTATATATTCAGCTTTTTTATAAATATTCAACTTTTTTTAAAATGTGTGTAAAAATAAGGAGGAAAAAAGCCTCTGTATTCCCGTTTCAGTACATATTTGTGTCTGTTAAACCGGGATGGAATCTTCATAGGCTAAAAAACCTCCTTATACCTTTAATCAACAAAACACATCATTTTTGACGAACACTTATCTTTTAGTGCCGTCCTTGCCGTTGCAATTTGGCTTCACTCTGATATTCAAGTTCCACATTTAGTCCATTTGGTGTTACTGTTTTTAACTTGAAAATCTAAAATTGTTCTTTATAATTTAACATTTGTTCAAAATGACTGCCCTCCCACCCTTCTTAAACAGAATCTGTCACTTGCTACTTCAAATCTTGCCATGTGTGTTGATATTCCAGAGGAAATTGGAGAGTCATGGGATAGGAGGTAGTGGCCTATTGTGGATTAAAAACTGGTTAAAAGATAGAAAACGGAGAGTAGGGTTAAATTGTCAGTATTCTCAATGGAGAAGGGTAGATAGTAGGGTTCCCCAGGAGTCTGTGCTGGGACCACTGCTTTTTAACGTATTTATTAATGATCTAGAGATGGGAGTAACTAGTGAGGTAATTAAATTTGCTGGTAACACAAAGTTATTCAAAGTTGTTAAATTGCAAGAGGATTGTGAAAAATTAGAAGAGGACCTTATGAGACTGGGAAGACTGGGCATCTAAATGGCAGATGACATTTAATGTGAGTAAGTGCAAAGTGATGCATGTGGGAAACAGGAATCCGAATTATAGCTATATAATGCAAGGTTCCACGTTAGGAGTCACCGAACAGGAAAAGGATCTAGGCGTCGTTGATAATATGTTGAAACCCTGTGCTCAGTGTGTGGTGGTGATGGTGGTGGTGGCGGTAGCTAAGAAAGCAAATAGAATGTTGGGTATTATCAGGATAGGAATGGAAAATAAAATGAGGATGTTATCGCACCTTTGTGTCGCTCCATGGTGCAACCACAATTCATATATTGTGTGCAGCTCTGGTCACCGCATCTTAAAATAATATAGTGGAATTAAATAAGGTACAGAGAAGGGCGATAAAAATGATAAAGGGGATGGGATGACTTCCGTATAAGGAAAGGCTAAAGCGGCTAGGGCTCTTCAGCTTGGAGAAAAGATGGCTGAGGGGGAGATATGATGAGAACTATAAAATAATAAGTGGAGTGGAACAGGTAAATGTGAATCACTTTCTTACTCTTCCCAAAAATACTAGGACTAGGGGGCACGCAATTAAGCTACAAAGTAGTAAATTTAAAATGAATCAGAGAACTTTTCTTCACTCAACGTATAATTAAATTCTAGAATTTGTTGCCAGAGAATGTAGTAAAAGTAGTTAGCTTAGCAGGGTTTAAAATGTTTAGATGCTTTCATAAAAGAAAAGTCTATTATTAAAATGAACTTGGGAAAAATCCACTGCTTATTTGTAGGCTACACCAAAGGCAAAAGTAGAGTAAAATGGGAGAATCCATATGGTGGAGTTTGTTTAGGCAAGGTCTCATATTCTAGTAGCAGCTGTTATTCGATATCTTCATGGCTGCTATCATTCTAATCATTGACACATGCCCGCCCTCCTACCTAAGGCTAAGCAGCATAAAATGTATTGTACTTTTTGGGGATCTTGCCAGGTACTTGTGATCTGGATTGGCCACTGTTGGAAACAGGATACTGGGTTTGACGGACCTTCGGTCTGTCTCAGTATGGCAATACTTATGTACTTATGTGCAGTGGTGCTTGTAGATTTTGTGTGGTAATCTTGGACTTGTGTTCATTAAGCCGGATTTTAATAGGATGACTACTTTGTCCAATATATATCAATTTACATGGGCACTCATATCAATCATACCACATTAATACTATTGCAAAAAGTGTTTACTCCTGGATCTTAAAACTTTACCAGTCACATGCGTCCACCTAGATCCCACTATGGTTAAAGCACACCATTGGCATTTTCCACAGGGTTGATGAGAGCCTTCTGTTCTCTCTAGTGTGACATCTGCATAACGTTGGGTGTAAAACAGTAACACTGAATGGACTAAATGTGGAACTTGAATGGAGCACATTGATTTGAATTTTGTGCCTGTGATTGGTGGACTTGTGAATCAGCTGTTCTATAAATCATTAAGAAAAGGATGCCACTGCCATATTGACTATCAAACTGTTCAGTCAGTATGGATGGTCTGGGGCAAACATCGGTGACTGAAGATACTATTTGTTTACACCGGAGTCAGCAAACTCCTCTCTGGTACTGTGTAAGCCACATTGAGTCTACAAATAGGTGGGAAAATGTGGGATACAAATTGTGAAGGAGGGGATAAGGGAACAGAGAGGGGGGTACCGATGGAGGAGAAGATAAGGCACAAAGGAGGGGACAACCCAGATTCTTAGCGCAGGGAGTCCCACATGTCAGGAGAAGGCATATATCATTTTCCCCAGAGGGCTGGAGGCAGGGTAAAATCTACGATTCCCAGCAGCCCTTGAGGAAGACTTACAACAGAATCAAAGACTTCCTATCCCAGCAGCCCCCAGTGGAGCCCAAGGGAAAGGCAGGTAAAGGTGAAACCCAAGACACAGAGGGGAGGCCAGGAATGGAGGGGGAGTCTCTAAGCAGAGCTAATCAGGGGGAGGAGGATCATCTGGAGAATGGGTGGGGCGAGGAGCCCATGGAATGGAAGGGGGAAGAAGTGAGGCAAGAGGAGCCGATGGAGATTGCAGCTCTGGCAAGATCCAAAGGTAAAAGGTTCAGACAGCAGGTAACCGGTTGGTGCAGAGTCTTGGTAAACAAGGGAAGGCAGTGGCTATCGTGGAGGAGCCAGGAAGCAACGGGGTCAAGTGGAGGAAGCCAGGAGATAGAGCTGGCCAGAAGAGGGAGGGGACCCCTGGAAGCTCTCTGCCTCTGAACTGCTGATGGGATTTCTAAACTGCTTGTTTGAGCTGCCTGTTTGGAAGTGCTTGTTTTCTTTGAACTGCTTGTTTTTCTTTGTGGAACGTTTTTTGCTTTTGGAATTACTTATTTTGAATTGCATCATTGGGACTGCTGAGATTCATGTCCTGTTGGGTTATGAACTTCATTTTTGAAGCTGTGGAGATTCCTGAACTGCTTTGCTTTTGGAACTGCATTATTAAAAACTACTTTTTCTAAACTGTTTTTGGGATTGCGTTCTTTAAACTGCAGGGATAATTTTCCTGGCAGATATCTCGGGAGCTGTGCTGCAATAGTACTGCTGACATACCTCAGGTCGGAGGGTACACCTGGAGGATTACAGGGAGTTGTACCTAAGTGGAATATCATATAGAAAACTTGCGCCAGAGGCCAGAGTTTTCCTGAGAGGAACGGAGGGATCCTTCAGAAAACGTAACAAATAAATAAATACTATGGAGACAATGTAATTTAAATTATACACTTAAGATTTGAAAACTTCAATACAAAAGTTTTTTCTCTTCATAGGGGGTTAATCCTTGATACAGTTAGCAGGAAACATGACTCATGTCTGACCTTACAAACTCCCAAAGCCGACACCTTTTAAGATAGGTTTTTGAGTTTCAATGTACTTTGAAGATATTTATCTCATTTAAAGTGAAGATGAATTTAAGTAATAAGGACCGTATGATTTAAAAAAACAATTAAAAAATCTTTTGGACCAGTGATGGTTTGGGAATTGTCATGGAGGAAAAGTCTATATCTCCATTTGATCCCACTACTGAGGTCCTATATTCTTCAAAGGAATTGCACATAAACTGTGTTCTTATTGTATAGGGAAAGGGTATGGGACTTGATACACTGCCTTTCTGTGGGTTGTTTTTTGCAACTACATTCAAGGTGGTTTATACATAGTAATATACAGGTACTTATTTGTACCTGTGGCAATGGAGGGTAAAGTGACTTGCCGAGAGTCACAAGCTTCCTGTAGTTGGAACCAAACTCAGTTCCCCAGGATTAAAGTCAGCTGCACTAAGCACTAGGCTACTCCGTCACTTCTTCACTGGAGTTTATGATAGATATATAATATAGCCTTAATGGTTGTTGTAACTGCCACTGAAATGGCCATGCAGACATGTATTTTAGAAGAGGATCTCCGTCAGCAGATCCTTTTCTAAAATACTTGCCTAAGGGGTCCTTTTACTAAGGTGCTCCAAAAAGTGGTCTGCGCTGGTGTAGATGCGTGTATTGGATGCGCGCAGACCCATTTTTCAGTGCACCTGCAAAAAAGGCCTTTTCGGGGGGGGGGGGGGGGGGGCGAAAATGGACGTGTGGCAAAATAGAAATTCGCGCGTATCCATTTTGGGCCTAAGACCGTACCGCCATCCATTGACCTAGTGGTAAGGTCTCACGTGTTAGCCAGACGGTAATGGTCTACGCACGTACAATACCGATTACCGCCCAGCATGCTTAGTGGACACACGTAAAAAATGAAATAATGGCCTAGGCCATGCGGTAGTGCGGTGGTAGTTCAAAATTGATGCATGTAGGACGCACGTGGGCGCCTACACGGCTTAGTAAAAGGGCCCCTAAGTGTAGATGTCTTGACTTTGGATATCTCTAGGCAGGCTTGTGCAACCTTGCTAAAATCCTGCCGTACATAAATAAAAGGAGAGGGAACATGTGAGAGCGGAGGAGGCAACAGGAGGCACTCACATGCTTTTCACTTTAAAAATATGTATTCATATTACATAAGTACTAAAGTATTGCCACACTGGGACAAACCAAAGGTCCATCAAGCCCAGCATTCTGTTTCCAATAGTGGCCAATCCAGGTTACAAATACCTGGCAAGGTCCTGAAAAAGTTCAATACATTTTATGCTGCTTATCCCAGAAATAAGTGATTTTCCCCAAGTCAATTTAATAATGATGTATGGACTTTTCCTTTAGGAAGCTGTCCAGACCTTTTTTAAACCCCGCTAAGCTATCTAACCACCTTTACCACATTTTCTGGCAACAAATTACAGAGTTTAATTACACGTTGAGAGAAGAAAAATTTTCTCTGATTGGTATTAAATTTACTACTTTGTAGCTTCGTCGCATGCCCCTTAGTCCTAGTATTTTTTTGAAAGAGTAAACAAATGATTCACATCTACCCATTCCACTCCACTCATTATTTTATAGACCTCTATCATATCTCCCCTCAGCCGTCTTTTCTCCAAGCTGAAGAGCCCTAGCCACTTCAGCCTTTCCTCATAGGGAAGTTGTCCCATCCCCTTTATCATTTTCGTCACCCTTCTCTGTACCTTTTCTAATTACACTATATATTTTTTGAGATGCGGTGACCAGAATTGCACACAATATTCGAGGTGCGGTCGCACCATAGACTGATTCAGAGGCATTATAATGTCCTCACTTTTGTTTTCCATTCCTTTCCTAATAATACCTAACATTTTATTTGCTTTCTTAACTGCTGCCGCACACTGAGCAGAGGGATTCAATGTATCATCAACAACGATGCCGAGATCCCTTTCTTGGTCGGTGACTCCTAATGTAGAACCTTGCATTACGTAGCTATACTTTGGGTTCCTCTTTCCCACATGCATCACTTTGTACTTGCTCACATTAAACATCATCTGCCATTTGGATGCCCATTCTCGTGAGGACCTCTTATAATTTTTCACAATCCTCTTATGATTTAACAACTTTGAATAACTTTGTGTTGTCAGCAAATTTAATTACCTCACTGGTTACTCCCATTTCTAGATCATTTATAAATATGTTAAAAAACAGCGGTCCCAGCACAGACCCCTGGGGAGCCCCGCTATCTACCCTTTTCCATTGAGAATACTGACCATTTAACCCTACTCTCTGTTTTCTATCCTTTAACTAGTCCTTAATCCACAATAGGACACTACCTCCTATCCCATGACTCTCCAGTTTCTTCTGGAGTCTTTCATGAGGAACTTTGTCAAAAGCCTTTTGAAAATCCAGATACACAGTATCAACCGGCTCACTTTTATCCACATGTTTATTCATACTTAAACAACATAAATATATTTTCAAGTAATCAAACATATAAATGGCAAGTGACCGACTCACCCGCAAATGCGCAGTAGAGACTTCCCTCTCTGTCCCGCCCTCGCGTCAAGACGTGATGACGTCAGAGGGCGGAATGAATATAATTGGGAAATGGACGCTGCCGCTGGAGCCTGCCCTGGAGACAAAGGAACATCACCGGCGCACCAACCTCCACCCCCCCATCCCCGACGTTGTCGCCGCTGCCCTGCTCTCTCCCCATGTCCAGCAACCCTCCTCTCTCCCCCCTGTCCAGCAACCCTCCTCTCTCCCCCCTGCCCAGCTACCCTCCTCGCCGCTGCTCCCTCCCCCCTCCGTGCCGGGCCCCTTCACTGACATGACAGTGCCTCTCACCTCTGTGTGGAAGCGCTGCAGGCAGCAGTAGAGCGATCTGCTGCTGCCTGCAGCGCTTTCACACGGAGGTGAGAGGCAATCTCAGGTCAGTGCTGCGGGCCCGGCACGGAGGGGGGAGGGAGCGGCGGCGAGGAGGGTAGCTGGGCAGGGGGAGAGAGGAGGGTTGCTGGACATGGGGAGAGAGCAGGGCACAGAGGAGGGTTGCTGGACATGGGGGGAGGGCAGGGGAGAGAGCAGGGTGGGGGGAGGCCAAGGGAAAGAGGAGGGTTGCTGGATATGGGGGGAGGGCAGGGGAGAGAGCAGGGTTGGTGGACTGGGGGGAGCTTTTTTGTTTTTAATAGCATTAGCAGCCTTTACAGACTGTAATGCCGCCATTGCAAATTCTACCGTAAAGGGTGCTTGTAGAGAGAGGCATGTTCAGATGGTTGTGCCTTTTTAAGTCTGGGTAACCAGATTTTCAGTGGGTCAACCCTTCCATGCTCCGTTTACTCAGTAACCCTTCTCTTCTGGCGTTATTCCTTCAAGACTCTTCCTGATAGGCACTTATGTATGTTTTTTCCTGGCCCAGAAGACAGTCTCTGTTCTGCTTTAACTTACTCTCCCGAAGTCCACAAGCTCTTCCTACATCTCCTCCTATCTGCCAACCTGCCTTACTTTGATCCAGTTGTGAAGCAAAGAGATGGTGCCGTGCAGGAAAGAAAACCCTATAATCTATTACTAACATTCTCACTTTATTGTTATGGTGTATGGTTTAATGTTTGACCAGTAGAAAGGTTTAGAACAAGTTTTATTGTATGGACTCCAAAGACTGCCTAACAGAAGCAAAGAGCGAAATATTCCGTCGGACCCTGGCCAGAGTTATATGTTCGTTATTTCTGTTTTCAGTGGTGCTGTCCATTCATGTTATCGTGTCTCAAGTGCCTGAATATCCTTGCGTAGACGGATAACTTTTT
Organism: Microcaecilia unicolor; assembly: GCF_901765095.1. Lineage (NCBI taxonomy): Eukaryota > Metazoa > Chordata > Amphibia > Gymnophiona > Siphonopidae > Microcaecilia > Microcaecilia unicolor. The sequence goes on along the minus strand of NC_044042.1, from coordinate 66,814,231 downwards.
GGCCATCCTTGGAACGCTCCCAGTCAATCATGCCCACTATAAAAAAAAAAAAAACCCAAAACGTTTGTGTCTTAGTACTTTAATGCTACAGTTACCTTTTAAATAAAGAGTTAATGCTGTGGGCACCACCACAGACTACGTAAGTGCTTTTGAAGATCTACCAAATTGTGTTAGGTTTTTACTGTCAAAGCTTTTGAGCACTCCCCACAGCTACAATTCCTCCCATTTGACACAGGTGCTTCCTGGTGGCAAGTAGGAACTACAGGCGTTGGGCTCGCACCCTCGTCATCCCCTCCACTCGTGCTGGAAGAGAAGTGATTTAGGGGTCCAGCAGTTCTAGGCTGCGTGCGGTGCTTCTCTCCTGCAGAGGCTGCAGCCTCTTGCACCAGTGCTGGCATTTGCTGGAGGATGTGTGGCGGATGCGTTCCAGCGCTGCAAAATGCAGAGAGACAGGTGGAGTCCTGGTTGCCATGACAACATTGTCCTTATAAGGAGAGCGGCGGGCTTCCATCGCAAAGGTCAGAGTAGTGAAAAGGAGAATGCGAGTAAAGGACGGAAACCTGGAGCTGCGGTATTAAATCGGTATGACTTAATTGCTGGCAAGACCGGGAAGAGAATGCAAGCCTCCACCCGCCTTTCCGAAAACAAATCTTCATAGGTAGAAAAAGCACAGGCTGGAAATGAAACCTTGGCAGAGTTACTGTTGCTGGCGGATTGATGGTTGCTGCAGTTTGCATTGTGTGGATCTGTCTCCATGAGAGCAGGGAATACCTTAGGTGGCCTGAGAGACATAACAGGTAATGGGGAATAAGAGTATGATGCTTGCATGCTTGTCAGCGAGCACTTTATAATTCAATTCATTTTGAATAGTATTCTTTTGGTCGTGGGTTTTTTTTTTTTTTTTTTTTTTGCATTCTTTGTGGTAGAAATCAGTCTTCTAGATTTTAATTTCTGTCATGATGATTTTTCTATATGCCATGTGACGTGATTAATTCTTTTGGCCCCAGAAATTTAATAGTCTTAAACCCAGTTTTGCTGCTTTCCAGAGGAAAAAGGTCATTATAACAGGCCTGATCACAGGATGTGCCTTCTCTCTTTCCCCATTGAGGCTGAACTCTTTGCTAAGTTATTTTATTGAGGGGGGGGGGGGGGGTGTTGAGGGGCAGTGGGTAGGAACAGAGGCCATATTCTTTGTTGCATTGAATGATATGCATTTCCTTTTAGAGCCCGATCTTAAAAAGAATCTCTACTGCAAACTGTCATTGCTGTATTTTTGTCAGTGATAGTCCACTGCCATACCCAGATAATTCAAAGGTGAGAGACAAAAGGAAAACATTTACTGGACCATGAAATGTAAATGGGCCTGATCCATCTTTATTATTCTCATCAACCTCCCATCTCCTTTCTTCTGGGTGATCCCTCCTCTTTGTCCTTTTGTTTTTTTTTCCTGCTTGTTCATTAACACACCATTTACAATAGATTTTCTAAATGTTAAACATCCACAGATATCCCAGAATGTTTGATACTTTATTGTAAAATTGGATTCTTAAAACAAATTGTCTTTTGCCATAATGTGAAACTCTACAAGTCTGCATGCAGTGAACTCTTAACCAAGAAAAGCAATATTTCTGACTTAACTGTTTAAGTGAATTTAGAAAAACAACTAAACAGTATATTGAAACATTTTTAACCAAATGATAAAAGATATCTAAGGATAATTATCAAGTTTTGTGGAGATCTAAAAGCAGTACTGTGTTAGCTGCATTCCAAGGAATGCTTAAGTTCAATTACTCTCTTTTGTCCTCCAGTTACCTGAACTGCTTAGCTCCCCAACTCTTTCCTTCTCCATTTCCTGCAGTATTTCCAAGCCTGCAACTTGAATAAAGAGAATTATCTGGATTTGTAATTATGAGATCTACACTGTGGCCTGTCACCGGCCCTTAACTCTCCTTTCATAGCTGTATGACTGGCATTGGAAGAATGGCAGCTTGGAAGAGGAGCCCAAGGAGTGCTTACGGTCAATTACCAGTACTCTCCTTTGTCATACAAATACCTGTCCTGCTCAGCTCTATACTTGTAACCATAATTCAAACAGCAAACAAAAAAAATTGACAATTCTATAACATGAGCTACACTGTGGCCTCTCGCACACTCTAAACTCTCCCTTACTGCTGCTTGACTGACTATGGAAGAATGGCAGCTTGAAAGAGGAACCCTACCTAATAATAGTGAGTCATAGCATCATTTTGGAGTCTGCCACAATGGCACAACCACATCTCCCCTCCTTATGAGCTCCTGAGACACTATGACTTCTCCTCACCATCGGTGGCATCTACCCTCAGGGAGGACTCTGTTCTGATGTCTTTAACAGCGCACATTTAGGACTGATAAAGAGCACTAAACTCGACTGTCTTAAATTAGCTCCAAAAGCTATCATCATGAAGTGGCTCACATGGATTTGCTTAGCCCTTTTGAGCACGTTGGGTGGCAACCTACCAGATAACTTAGTGCATAATTCTATCCCCATAATCTATATTCCGTCTAGAAAACACTGTACTAAGAAACACCCTAACCGTAATGTCAGGTACCTGCTAGACAATGCCAATATATACCATTGGAACACTGCTATGGTTTCAGACCAGAACCAAATGACTAACATTCGACGACCTAAAAAAACTTGTTACCTTTTGAAATTACCCAAAAAAAACTCTCCCCTTTGAAACACAAGTCTTAACTCACTCCTGTCCCTGCCATTTATATCAACACCAGATCTGTGGGGAACAAGGCTCTCTTACTCAGGGATCTGCTAGAATCTTCAGATCTGGGCTTTCTGTTTCTTAGAAACATGGCTCACAGAAGCTGATAGTCCGATATTGCCTCTCATTTGTCCACCCAGTTATGGTATTCTTCACTCTCCAAGACAGGGTAAAAAAGGTAGCGGATTCATTTAAATGGAAGCCAGTACCATGGTCTGACCACACCATTGATATCTGTATGTCGGGCTTAACCAGGCACAAGTCCTCCAAACTCATTTCCACCAGAGGTAAAATCAGTGAGGTCACTTTCTGGTCAGAGCTAACAGATTTCCTTACTACCTCATCTCCTACACATAGTTTGTTCAAATCCCACCGAGATACCAAGGTGAAAGCCATACTAGACAAAATTGCTTCATTTACCATTAAAAAGGTCAAGACATCCAGAAATTCACTATGGTTTACAGAGGAACTATCCATCCTAAAAAGGGAATGTCGATGCCTTGAAAAGCAATGGAGAAATAACAGATATTACTGTTAAATACAAATAGAAGGCAGCCTTCTGATGCTACAAAAAGAAGGTAGTTGATTCAAAACATCAGTACTACAGCAGCCTAATAGGTCAAGATCTTGACAACAAAAACCTTTTCTCCTTAGTTAAAAAAAAATTAGCTTCCACTAATGATGATGAACATTCACCGAAAACATGTCCCACTCTCCAAGACCTAGCTGATCATTTCACCAATAAGATCCTCCAAATTAGGTCTGAACTATCTAAAGCTACTCCAACAGAGGAAAATAGTCCAACCTGTAGTTCAGCCTCAGTCACCGGAGATCCTACAATCCAATGACTCAAAACTGACCAAAACTGGGATTCTTTTCAACCACTAACAGTTGAGGATGTAAGATTACTGCTATTGAAATGCTCCCAAGCCAACTGCTCCCTGGATCAATGCCCAAAATACCTACTCAAATCCATCCCAATGAAAGCAGTAAACTGGTTACTCGATGACTTCAATGAGCTGTTAAAAACTGGCTGTCTTCCTCCTGATATGGCCAAAATTGTTCTCTCTCCGCTGTTGAAGGGATCTGGTCTAGATGTAACATTGCCTGCAAACTTTACCGTCCAATGACAAGCATACCCATTTTTACTAAAGTATTAGAAACCAACATCAGTAAACAACTCTTTATATCTGGAAATATTTTCTGTATTACGTTGGTCACAATTTGGCTTCAGATCATCACATAGTATGGAAACATTGCTATCAGTTCTAACTACATATGTCAAACAACACCTATGCAAAGGCGACCAAGTAATTCTTCTCTAATTTGGTATATCTGTGTCGTTCGATACGGTTGACCACACATTGCTACTCGAACGCCTGGACCAGATAAGAATAACAGGGACTGTAATCAAATGGTTCAGTAAATTCCTTTCAAATAGAAGCTATTCTGTCAAGCAAAACAACCAACTTTCCAACTACTGATCTCCTAATTGCGGGATCCCACAGGGATCTCCCCTCTCACCTATCCTTTTCAATCTTTGTCATCCCTTTCCTCAGTACACCTGGGTCTTAATGAACTACTATAATCCTACACGGAGGACATCCTGCTTCTCTTACCAGTGACAGCATCAAACAAAGATACAACTCAGTCTGTAGCGAATGGCGTGACTGCTGTTAGCACCTGGGCTCTGACCAATAAACTGAAACTGAGTGCACAAAAAACCAAGGTCCTATGGTTCTGAAATCAGGGAGTTGAGGTCCCATCATCAATATGTTTGTCCAATGGTCAACGTTTACAGTCGAGTCTGAAACCAGAGGGTCTTGCTTGATTCTTCACTCTCCTTCTCTTCCCATATTAACCAGCTGTGGAAGAAAACACTATTCAAAATGAGATAGATATGTCTAGTCAGATCATTTTTTGGTCAAAAAGTCTTTGTACTACTATAGTAACATTCTATTTCTTGGTATTAAGTGTCAAAAAACCTGCCAATCGTACAGAATACAGCTGTTAGACTAATATACAGATTGAATAGATATATTAGTCTTTCAACTCAACAAACTGTACTGGCTTCCCATAGCAGAAAGACTCAGGTTCAAAGCTGCTTGTTTAGTTTTTCAAATATTACCGGGTTTCACCTCTGAACTGCTGACTAAGACCACTTTGGTACGTTTGGTCCATTCTAACAGACTGAAAGAACAACTGATGCTAACATCACTGTTTTTTCAAAAGACAATTCAAAATCAGAAGATTTTCAGCTCGCTATGCCCTGTACTTGAAGTTAATATATGGAACTCTTTACCTATTGCCATCAGACGAGAAAACAGCTATCTTAGCTTCAGGAAAAGGCTAAAAACCTTTCTCTTCCCAAAGACTGCTTCATAACAATCCATTGACTTCTGCCTCCTAGTGTCATCCTTTATCCTTTCCTATAATGTTTTTGGTCTCATTCATTACACCAATGGTCTCTAATTGTTCTCATACTTCACACTAACATTATCGACTTTGTCTCACCTAGAATGTAAACCACACTGAACCCTGGAAAAGGGATATTAGTGGTATGCAAGAATTGATTTGATTTGATCAACTTCTCTCCACCTTGTCTAATAAACCTTCAGAACCCACATTGTCACTGGCTCACAGATTCAAGACTTTATTCCTGAACCACACAGACAAACTACAAATTCTGCAGAGCATAGCATTGTTCACCGCTTTGACTAGCTATGGTTATAGAAAACATTATATATGTTTTATAAATCAATAAAGCCTTGCAGGTTAAAATTACCCACTGAGGCTGCAAGTCCATGCTGAGACTAATGCCAGTCAGGGTTTATGATCAGAGCTGCGATAACTGCTGTCAAAAGGAAATAGTTTTTCTATAATATCTGTAGTAATGAGACCCAGTGCCATAGTCCTTGGCTTGTATCACTATATATCTTGAGCAAGAAGAGGAGTACCTCTTGCTCCCATTGTGTCAAGGGAAGTGCAGGGTTTCTGGTAGTTGTGTTGGTACTGGAGAAAAGCAGTCTTAGCAGGTTGTGTTACTTATTAGAAGACCAAAAATGAGATGTACATGAAGTTCCAACTAAGATCATAGATCCTGTTTTCAGATGTCCATAGTAAGGATGGTAATACAGAAAATGGATGCAGTGCCAGCCCTATCACTGAGCAATTATGTTTTTCGCACATAACCCTGTTTTTCATCTCCTACCCCTTATGCAGATGAGGCCCTGCACATGGCTCCACATCCCTCTGCATCCCCCACAGGCCACCTCTGAACTAATGCTCATGTGAAAGTATACAAATATGATGAGACTTTTAAGGGATCCCAAGCCCCTATGAAGTTTAAGTGGAGAAAAGATGACTTAAACTGGTGACTGAGAGGCATACACAAGGGAAAGATTGTAATTCGTTATCGGTGATTTTTGTGGCATATCTACAATGGAACAATGGGCTAGGGTGTTTCGGTTCAAGTTAAATAAGGATAAAACTCAGTGCCCTATTCTCCACTCCCCATACTACTCGGTCCCAACTGGCACCCTCATTATAAATGACTACGTCCTCCCGCTTTCAAGTAGTCTAAAGCTCCTTGGGGTGACCTTGGATAAGCATTTGCATCTGGATGATCAGGTACGAGTTGTCACCAAGAGAATGTTTTCTGCAATGTGGAGGCTTTGGCAGGTCAGATATTGCCTAACCAGAGATCTATTTCTCACCCTTGTTCATTGGTTGGTGCTATCACACCTAGATTACTGCAGCGGGATTTACGCAGGTTGCCATGAATATCTTTTTAAAAAATTACAGACTGCACAAAACACAGTGGCGAGACTAATCCTGGGCAAATCACGTTTTGAGCATGCTCAGCCTCTGCATTTCTTTCTCCACTGGTTGCCCTTGAGGGAACGTATCTCTTTCAAAATCTGCTCACTAACTCATAAAATTATTTACGGACAAGCTCCGGAATATATGCTTCAACTTATCGACCTCCCATCCAGAAATGCAGTAGCCACCTTGAGGTCGTATCTCAACCTACACTTCCCAAATTGCAGAGGCGTCAAATACAAGAAGATTTCATTTCGTCTTTCCAATACTCCTGTGCCAAGAATTGGAATGTCCTGCCAAAATACTTAAAACTGCAAATGGATCACCAGCTGTTCAAGAGGCTGCTGAAAACCCACCTATTTGGAATGGTCTACTCCCCTTCCACTCTTCAAAATCAATAGCCCCACTTACCCCTGAAACTGTTATGCCCCCTTCCCCGCCCAATTTTTGCCTCTTAACATTTCTCTTATTGTATTGTCATTTTTACTTATCCTTTGTTAGCCACATTGTGCCTGCATGCGTGGGAAAATGTGGGGTAGAAATGTACTATTAATAAATAAATAAATTTATTGACTTCCTTCTATGCTTTCTCATGTAGTAGAATATGATGGATGCCCATGCCAGTCCTGCATTTGTCAAAGCTTGAAAGGACAAAATGGATGTTAGTGAGTTCTGTCTACATCTACTCCTACCTTAGGCATTTAATTTAGCTAAAAAAAATTTCATCTTGTTCTCTTACCCAATACTCACCCAATGGCAGTGCACTCTTACAGTAGCTAGCGGGGATCCCCAAGCTCTGCCAGCAGAAAACCACCTTGAACGCAACTGGGACTCTCTTCAATACAACTCTACAGTTGGCAGCAGTTCTCCTTTGCTGCCTGATGCTGGCAGTAGGTGCATGCTCAGTGTGTCGGATGCCTAAGAAGAGCTTCCACTGACTGTGGAGCTCTGTTGAAGAGAATCCTGGTCTCATTCATGAGGCTTTCTACTGGCAGGGCTTAGGGAATCCTGCCAGTTCAGGTATTTACTGTTTTGAGTTGGGGGCAAGATGTGGAGATGTGCCCACTCAGTTTGCCCAGTTGCCCACCCAAACACATACACTGATGCCGAACACCGCTACCATCCCCCCTCCCCCCCCCCCAAGAATGGCAACGCAGATTGATCATGCAACTCACACACTCCCAACCAAATCAATAACCAAGGCCCCCCCCTTTCTGGTACGGGGCTAAGGAAAGGGAACTTCAGGGGAAGAAAGGCAATTGTCCCCCCTCCAAACACTCTCACACAGAAACACCACTACCCTCTCCACCCACTCACCCCCACATCATACACAAACTCTGCCACCCTCCCCACCCCCCACCACCACCCACATCATACACAAACTGTCCAAGGGACAATCACCATCTTTCTGTCTGACACAGACACACATTCCTTCCACCCCCTCCCCCAACATCGTGTACACACTATGCCATGGAGAAACAGCATCTCTCTCACACCCACACACTCCCCTCCCACCCCCCTTAATACACAAACTCTAAAATGGAAAATCAAGATTTCTTCTCTCTCACTAAGACACACACTCCCCCCAACCACCACCACAACATCATACACAAACTCTGCCATGGTGAATCAAGATCGCTGTCTGTCACTCCCCCCCACCACCCCCAATAAATAGACAAGCTCTAACATGCACAATCAGCATCTCTCACTCACTCACACCCCCACACACAGCCAAAACAAAGAAAAAAAAACAGAAACAAAAAACCCCAATATATTACACATAATACAACAATGTAAATTATTCATTACCATGACAACACATTTCTCCTAACAATCCCTTTCAAAACATTAATTGCAGCATTCCAATACCTTCCTAACGCCCGTTTCATTGGTTTCAGAAACGGGCCTTTTTTCCTAGTTTCTTAATAAAATACCAGTTCTTTAGTGAACAAAATAATAAATCCCCCCACCCCATTATCCACAAATTATTATGCCTTGTGAAGATACCCTTGCAACATTCCCAGCTTCTTTCAAATTGTTCCAGTCTTCCCAACCTTATTGCATTAAGTCTTTCCATTAATAATATATAGCTTAATTTCTGGTGCTATGATGTGTCAGAGGGGCCTTTGTAACCAAAAGTAGAGGCTGACCATAAGACTAATCCAACTTGGGGAATAGTTCTTGAGAGATGCTTTATTTGTTACTTTGAAAAAAGACCTGACAAGCCACTTTTTAGACGTTTTTCTGTTTTGAAAATGAGCCTTATTAGTGAAATGAAGGATATGAATTTACTGTAGACATGAGGGAAGAGAAAGGAAGAGCCATATGAAGATAAACCGAACACAGTTACTGTAAAAAATGAAGCATAAGAAATATATGGGTAAAACACCAGCATTTACTAATAAAATTTAGCCGAAAAACAAGGGTGAAACAATGTTGCAGAACAAGCTAGTGGATAGACTGGGATGGCCAGTGCTGGTAAAAAAAAAAAAAAAAAACCCTCCTAGAACTCGTTATAAAAGAGAGACCTCATAAAGTTATCTGAATGGTGCTACCCGAGGTTGTGCGCATAAAGGATAGAGACCACACCAAAACCCATAAAAGATCTGCTAAGAAAAATAATAAGAAATATAGAAAATGCACTGTAACAGTTGGATGGAAGAAACTTACCAGGTGAAACCAAATAGAGGAACCTAAAAAAAAAAAAGGACACTATAATTACAAGGACAGCTAAACAATGAAAGGGGTCTATGTTCTCACTAGATTTTATAATTGGAGATGAAAGTGCTGTGTAGATATATACAGACAAACAGTTGTATCAGAGGGGCCTTGTATAATAGTTGTGACTAGTTGTTGCCATGTTTCAAACATTTCAAATAACAATTCAAGTGATTAAACAAAAAAAAAACTTGTTTACATTTTCAGTTGATTCACTCTGAAAATTGCTGCTGATCATCCCATTTTGTGTGTGTGTGTGTGTGTGTGTGTTGAGCGGAGAGGGTGGTTTCTTTGTGGCATTACGTTGGACAGTTGTAGATCGACATGACAGAGGGCAGCAAAGCAATAATGGAGAACGGATTTTCAAAATTATAAACATAGCAAATCTGGCCTGCAGTTCAAGAGTCTTATGTGACACAACCATTCTCCTTTGGGTAAAGTGGCTTCTCAAAATATTAAAGACTCTGTTGAGAGGTTGGCTATGACAGCACCTTCATGTGATTCTGATTGCAGCAACATGGATGATAATGAGATGTCTGAAGTAGGTGTAAGCTTTTCATTAGCTGAAGATCTTGCACTGGTTGCTGTTGAAAGCCAGGATCCACTTTAAGTTGTTAATCTTGGCTTTTAAGGGAAAGGGGATCAGATTTGATATACTGCCTTTGTATGTTTACAATCAAAGCAGTTCATATATTATGTACAAGTACTTTTTTTTTTTGTTGTTTCTGAGGCAAGGGAGGGTTAAGTGACTTGTCCACAGTCACAAGGAGCTGCAGTGGGAATTGAACCCAGTTCCCTTGGTTCTTAGGCCACTGCACTAACCATTAGGCCAGTAGTTTCCAAACCTGGTCCTGGAGGCACCTCAGCCATTCAGGGTTTCAGGGTACCCACAATGATATTCATAAGAGAGAGATTTGCATATAGTAGAGGCAATGCACGCAAATCTCTCTCTTGTGAATTTTCATTGTGCGTATCCTGAAAACCTGACTGGATGGGGTGCCTCCAAGACTAGGTTTGGGAACTACTGCTTTAGGCTATTCCTTCACTCCTTTTAGAGCACTGAGGGCCAAGGGGGCCAGGTAACTTTCCTACCAAAATAGCATAGTACTTGCCTGGTTGATCATAAAGATCTAGTGAGGTGGCATGTGTGGTAGTCCCTCTGGTTAAGGAGATGAGGCAGGTCAGATTTAGAGCTTAGGCCTTTTTGATGGTTCTTCCTGAGTTATGAATCAACTTCAAGAGGAGCAAAGGTTAGAGCTGGATTACAGAATATTCCAGAGGAGGAGTAGCTAGGGTTCAAATCCCACTGGTACCCTTTGTGACCTTGGGCAAGTCAGTCAACCTCTATTGCTTCAGGTACAAACTTAAGGCTTGACTTACTAAAAGGCATTACCATGTTTTAATGTGTGTAATTTTACCTTGGTCCTTTTTTATGCAATAGAGTCTGTTTACTATTAATGTGTGTTAACAATGTGATTCACACTTTAATAAATCTAGCCCTTAGATTTTAAGTGTGTGAGACAAACACTCTGGTACAGTAGGTAACTCACCTTGAGCTACAATTGGAAAGGCATGAGATAAAACCTCTTTCATAGTTGTAGATATGAGGAGGGAATCTCTCTTGCTGGTTTGTTCTGTTTACTGGTGATTAATTGGGGAAGAGGGAGGAGCAGAGCATTGGGTTTTTATAGGTTTATTATTTTTTTTTTTTACTTTTTGTTATATAGCACCATAAAAACATTACAGTATAACACTTTGGACATTTTTGAAAAATGGAAACATGGGATCTAACGTGTTTTAAGTAATGTAAAGTCAATGGAAAGTTCAAGCGACTTTCAGAATATTAAGTTTCTGTGGTCTTCCCAGGCTTTCTGCAATTGTCTGTCTGTGTTTCTCATTTGATATTAGTACAGTGTTCTTCCAATACTCTTACAAAGAATCATGCCTATAGTGTTTTCTCAGTCTTTATAGACTCTGGGGGGGGGGGGGGGCAGAGTCAGTATATTGATTGAACAAAACAACATGAGGATGTCCGGGGCCCCACGGATATGCAGCTGCAACAGGAGTAGTGAAGCAACAAAGAAAGCAGCATTTGATGAATGCACAAAGAGCTTTTTAATTCATTTTGTAAAATCCAAATCAAGGAAAGACAAGTGTACAAGTGACTTGACACGGCCGTGTTTCAGCATATAAGCCTGGTCAGGACTGCTTCTACCTTTACAATCAGCTAGACTAAATATGAGGGTTGTCTAGGCAGGTGAAAACAAGTCAGCCGCAAAAGCCAGAGTCTGATTTTCAGACCATTGTTCAGAGTTTGGTATCAAAATTCAACTATTGTAACAGTCTGTATAAGGGTTTACTACAGGTAGAATGTAAGGCACTATAGGTTGTGCAAATGCTGCTGTATGACTTGTGACAGTTATTTCTCGTTTTGACCATGTTACACTGGCTCCCTGTTACTTTAGAATTAAATTGAAAAATGTTTGCTTTTGGTCTTTAAAGTATTATCTGGAATGGCACCTTTAGTAATGTTTTTTTTTTAAACAGGCTATGGGCTAGATTCTGTGTATGGTGTCCAAAATATAGGTGTGTTGGAGTAACGTGCCTAACTCTATTCTATAACAACTGCGTCTACAGTAAGATACAGTTTATAGAATAGCACATACACTGGGGGAATGTGTGTACATTTAGGCCTGGGGAAAACCTGGTGTAAATGCCCATGCCTAAATGTACACGCATTCTCCCAAATTCTATAGCATGTGTAAATGTGATTAACACCCCATTCCCACACTCCTCCTATGGGCATGCCCCCTTTTCAGCTACATGTCTTGGAATTTACGCATGCCTCTTTTTAGATTACACCTAAAAAGTGAGCATAAATTCAAATTATTGCCAGCTAGTGATGATTGGTTGTTACGGCCAATTATCATTACTTAATTGAGTAGCACCTGTAAATTGGCCGTGCACACAATCTTACACACGCTACTCACTGCGCCTTATATAGAATCCGTAGTTTGTCTGTATGTTCCATCTCATACTTTAAGGTCAGAAGGTTTAAGACAGCTTGTAGTACTTCATTTTGCAAAGGTGCACTATGGTGTGTGACCAGAGAAGCAGTTTTTTCAATTGCTGCTCCTTCTCTATGGAAGAAATTGCCTGAATCTCAGAGATTGACTACTGATTTGCTATGTTTCAGAAAGCAACTGAAAGCATACTTGTTTTTACTAGGCATTTATAACATGAGCCGTCCTATTGATTAGGTGGAGCAGGATGTTTGTTTTTATGTGATTGTACTGAATGTGTGTTTTAATTGTACCCCACCTAGTCAATAGGCAGGCTAGAAATGCATAAATAAATAAAATATTACAGCTTAGATCAGTGGTTCTCCAGCTTTCTTCTGTCACAACATAACTGACAGATAATAGTCATGATGCGACACAGATTTCCAAGATCTGGTACTCAGTTTCCACAACAGCCATATGTGCTTTCTGACTGTAAAGAGAACTATCTGGATTGTCTGTCAAATTTTGAGTGACACACCAGTATGTTATGATACTCTGCTTGAGGATCACTGTGTTAGATCCAGGCATTTTCGTGCTGTGTTTATTCCTCTTGAATGTGTAGAAATAAGGATCATTTACATCCCATTAACACTTGAGTTGAAGTGCATTCTCTAGCAAGGAGTTTTTATCCAGAGGCCTAGTTTGCAGTACTGGTTGGCTTAATGTTAATGGCAGAGGTTTCCCCCCCCCCCCCTTTCTATTCTGGTACTATAACACAGCATTGTTAATTTTAATTTCTACTTTCTCCACGTTTTGATGTCTTTGTCCCTTAAAAAGAATGATGAAGGCAATTTTTCAGTCTAGCACAGCAGTTCTCAACCAGTTTCGCAAGCGCCCTGGAGGTGTCGCGTGGGGCCGGCACACAGGCAGAACAGCGACTCCGGTGGCATGCAGTCACTTTAAAAAATATTTCTCTCTACACTCTTTCCCTGCCCCCCCCCTTGAGTCCAATGCCTCTCTCGTAGCCCTTCCCCCTATGAATCTAGTACTACTCTCTCATCCTCAGTCCTAAGTAACCCTCTCTTTCAAGCCTCATTACTTGTCTGGCAGTGCAGCAGTCCCACCTTGATGCCTGGCCCTGACCCTGAGCCTTTTCTCTTCCAGGTTCTATCCATGCATAAACAGGAAGATACGTCAGCAGGGCGGGATGCGGCAGAGAAAAGGCTCCAGATCGGCCCAGACATGTGTTAGCACTGCCGCTGCTGGATAAGTAAAGTGGTTTGGGGAGAGGGAACTGAGGGGAAAATGAGAGAAGTACTAGACTTCCAAGGAGAGGGCTGATGGAGAGGTGCCAGACTGGAGGAGGGGGCTGAAGGAAAGGTGCTGGGACTAGAGGGGATGCTGAGGGAGAGGTGTCATATTGTGAGGGAAGGAAGCTGAGGGACAGCTGCTCCATCATAGGTTGGAGGTGAAAGGAGAGGAGAGAGGGAATGTGTTACACATAGGGTGGAGGGGAAGAGAGAGGGGGCAGAGAATTGCTGCACCATAGGGGTGGAGGGAAAGAGCAGGGGGGGCAGGGAATTGCTATACCATAGAGTGTAAGGGAAGAGGGGTGAGGGGCAGGGAGATGCTGGGCTACTAGTGGGTTAGGGAAAGAGAATATGTTGGCTACAAGAGTGTAAGAAGGGGAGGGGAAATACTGGAAATGGTGAAACCATATGGGAGAGACCTTGAAGGTTGTGAAGGAGATGATAGTGACAAGAGTACAGGATTGTAGAAGGGTAGTAATGGAGAATGGGTGAAACAGGCCATGGAAGGAGAAGGGCAGGTGATCTAGAGGGAGATAGAAAGTTCATAGGTAAGTGAAAAATAGGTGGAGAGGATAAAATTTGAGTGGGCAGACAGAAAGAGAGAAAGAGGAAGTGTGTCAGATGTAGTTAGGGAATGGAAGAAGATAGGAGGAAAGTGGAGAAAAGACAAATGGACAGCAACCCAATGGAAAGAGAGCAGAAGTCAGACTGGAAAGCAGAAAAGAGAAACTAGGACCCCAACATGCTTGGAAAAATAAATGCCCAGACAACAAAGGTAGAAAAGTGTTTTATTTTGAATTTATTAGGTGGAATATGTTTAGCTTTGGGAAAGTGCATCATGGATAACTTTGTATTTTGTTCCATACAATGATGAAATGCATTTCTGTTTTATTTCTCCCATTTTGTAGTACCTATGCCCCTTAATTGCATATGTTCAGCAGGCTATGCAGTCACTTTGAACACGCAAAAATGTTGGAATAACTTTATACAAATAATCTTTCTGTATAAAGTAATTTGATGACTATGGGGTTCCCAGTTCAGTTTTTGTCTTTATATTTCTATTTCTAATTTGTTATCCCTTGTTCTGAATTCGGTGAAGGCTTGTCTGTAATTTTGCTTGTGCTGAGGTGTTGCATTCTGTTTTGCATATTCTGTGCAGAACTCTGAGCAGGTCCCATTGTTCTGTTTTACCATTAGTAGGTGTATTGGTATTTTAGATCCCTGTGTAATATTTGTAACTTTTAGGCAGGGTTCCTATTTGAATCCTAAGAATGTGTTATAATTAATGCTAATTCAGATTTGCACCTGTTAGAGGGGAGAACGTTTTTGTGGCTGCAGAGAACTACATTTAATTCCTAAGAACTGCCATACTGTATCGGACCAAAGGTCTATGAGGTTTGTGTATGCAGTGTGCCACGTATGTGAGCATCATCCATCATGTGTGCCCCAACTGAAAAAAAGGTTGAGAACCACTGGTCTAGCATATGGATTCTTGCAGTTACTATAGGTGGCAAGTGTATTCTAGTTGAGAGTTATACTGAGGCAATGTTTAGAGGGATCTAGCAGGTGAAGTTACTCAGCTAGATCCATGGAAGGGTCAAAACTGCACGTCTCAGTTTAGCATAAATACCTACTCTTCTGAAGAAAGCTGGGGGCTCTGTATATACCCCTAGTAAAGATGTTTGTGAGGGAAATTACCTACATGTTTTGCTGTGCATACCTGCATAAATTTCAGGTCTGTGGAGATTACTTCTCTTTTGAAAATCTGCTACAAGGTACATGGTTAGAAGTACCCGGCAAGTGAATATTTTCCTTCTATAGGTGGCCCTATTGGTTTAGGATCTCTCACCGCTGGGGTTGTCGGTGGGGGGAGACTGGGATTAGTCCGTCAATTCTTATTTCAGAGACCTCCTTTTCTCCCTGACTCCTTAGCAGTGGCGTAGCTGGGGGGGGGGGGGGGTGTCAGGGGAGCAGCCGCTCCCCCAAATGGAGTTCTGCTGGTGCTGGCACCTATTTTTTTCTCAATGTGTTACATTAAAAATCTGCGCCAGCGCTGGTGGAAGTCCGCTCTCGCTCCCCCCCAAGCCATCAACCTGGCTCTGCTTCTGCTCCTTAGCATCAGTGATTATTGGTACTGTCTTTAGCCTAGGTAGTCAGAGCACTTTAAACATGTGTCTGTGCAATGGTTTAGTCAGCAACGGTAAAAACTGCCATTGGATGGGTTTTATACTAGTACAAGTTTCCCTCCAAGTGAGGTCTCTTCTCACCATTATATCATTGGTGCAGAGAGTCCTCGATTGCAAACATGCTATAATGTAATGCTTTTGTAGAGCCAGAAAAGGTGTCTGCTATCTAAGCAAGGCTGAACCTCAGGACTCTTCACATATATATTCATATCCATATGCTGCAAGTCTCCATTTATTATTTAGATTGGTAAGCAACATTTGGAGGCCTTAGCTATTGAATAAAGCTGTTGTCCATAATGTTTATTTTAAAATTAACTGTTGATAGTTTTACACTTTTTTTTGAAAGCAAAGATACACATAAAACATGTTTACTTCTCCATACTCACTCTGGGCAATAACATTAACGGAGAAATGTGTTGAGCCATTAGTAGGAATTTAATCTTGAAAGGGAGACAAACAGAAGTAGTTCTCTGTAAGGTCAATATTCAGCTGACTGCCAAATGCATAGTTTTATATGGATATATTTGCGTGCATCTTAGGGGGAAATCTGTCAATGTGGGCTGTTGTTAAGACGTTATTTTACTGTTAACCCCTTTTATTTAGTAACTAGGGGCCCTGTTTACTAAGATGCGTTAGTGTTTTTAGCGCGCTTACACTTAGTGCGCGCTAACCATGTGGACTCCTATAGGGATATTGTAGGTGCATACATGATTAACATGTGTTAAAAACATTAACATGCCTATAACACTGTTTAGTAAACAGGGTCCTAAGTTTCATTGCATAAAATGGGACCTGTGCTAAAATATGAGTTAGTTAAAATAACATATCTTAATGGTAGCCTACATTGCCAACTATGCCCCTTAAGGCATATTTTCAGCCAGGCTATGCAGTCAACTTTGAACACTAAAAATGTTGGAATAGCTTTATACAAATAATCTTTCTGTATAAAGTAATTCCTATTTCTACATTAAGAGTTGAATGCATAAATATGTATAGCAGCTGTATAGCACTGCTATCCATATAACCTAGCCCCACCTGGTCCCACACTAAATCCCTTCTTTGGCTAGCTACATTTTGGTCATATAAGTGCCAGTAATACAATACTGGCTGGATCAATGGTTTTGAATATCAGTCCTTGTGTTTGTAAAACATTGGTGATGCTCATGATAAATCCGTCTTTTGTACTATTTCATGGTGTGGTTTATCAACAGTTTGTGCTACAGGCAGAAGTGGGAGAAAACTTTTGATAATGCAAACACTTGTTTTCCATCAACATGCAGAATTAATCTGGCAGACAAGTGGGTGACATTATTGCACATCACCAGGACAGAAGAGCTCTCTGAGCTCAGAATTTAGTGTAAAGTTCAAAGCATTCATGGCTCTTCTCAAGTGCAGTGGTCGCAGCCTGGTGGTCTCAGTTTAGGGTTTTTTTTCCACTCAGCCAAATGGACACTAAACAAAGCTCTCACAACAAGTTTATATGCAAACTATTAGAGTGCTTCCACCTTTGTTCTTCATTGTATTATTTCTTTTGTTTTATTTGTTTTCAGTACGCCACTAGAGTCAGGATTCAGACCTTACCTGATATGTGGCAGAAGAATCCGGAACCTCAACCCTCAAACCAAGCGCTTAATCTGCCTAGATATAGATGCTAATCAGATATTTTCTTCTGTGAAGTGTGTGGCATCTACACCAGCCCCTTTTGTATCTTTGTTGATCAACTGCAGACCACCTCCAGGTTTTTACATTTTTTTCTCTTGATCTAGGCCATATGAGCTTGTTTCTTGACACCATAGCATCTTGGCTCATAGATGACCATCTGGTACTCAGTCCCTCCAAGGCCACTGCCATCTAGATAGCAGGGTGATCATTCCAGCCACATATCCCCCCAGTCCTTTCAGGTACTCTGGTAGAGCTAGACCCCGTGTATTTGAAAGAAACAGTTAAGGCTATCAGTTATCTTCTAAACAACAAGTATCAGCTATGGTTAGATCTCAGTTTTGTTTGTTTTTTTTGCACTGAATTCCCTTATTCATGCCCTAGTTATCAAACATTTAGACTATTTGTAGCACCATTCTACAATGAAATCAGGGCAGTGGATATCAAACACCTACAGATTACTCAGAATATATATGCGCAATAGTTCTCACCATACAATTATGCAGCTCCCCTGCTTTGTAAATACCACTGGCTCCCAGTATCTTTCAGGGTTTGTTTTTAAGATCTTACTCTTAGCTCACACAGCATTTTATATAGGGGGTTCCATAGCATCTCTCTTCTCTACTAATTCCTTATGCTCCCCAATGTGCTGTCTGTTCTCAAGATACTTTTTTTCCATCCCACTGGTCGTTCATTTCAGATTGGTCTACCAAATGTGCTGCCAGTTCCATTCTGGAGAGAATCTTCTTTCAATAAAATTTAAATGGGTCTCAAAATCTACTATTTTGAATTGGCCTTTGATGCATCAGAGGGGGTACATGTGTGGGGGGGGGGGATGGGGAGATTTGTGGTTGGAGTAGGGTGGTAGTCTATCTGCCCATTGCTTGTACTCTTTATCTGTTATCCTGTATTTCTTTTGTGCTAGGTTGATTTTAATTATTTGACTCTTTTTTTTTTTTTTTTTTTTTTTAATGGTTTGATAATGAATATCAAAGTAGTTTACAAATATAAATATCTATGGCAGCCAAATCCCCTGTTTATTCTACACACTTCCATTCTTATGGGTGTTCAGTATTTCCTTCCTTCTTGGGGAATGATTACTACAGATTCATTAGTCCTAAACTTAGTCAAAGTAGGCTATGATTCTGGTTTGTCACCTGATCTCAGGATTGGTCCTTATGCTAGGCTCATGTATCATATGTTCATATCAAGCTTTTGAAAGAGATCTCTCTTCTTCTTCAGTCCTGTGCATAGAGCTGGTCCCACCACAGGAAAGAAATCAGGGCTTTTACTCAATATATTTTCTCAGCCCAAGAAGATTAATAGCTTATGCCCCATTCTAGATCTCAAAGTCCTGAACTGATTTCTTTACAAGGATAAATTCAAAATAAATACTTTTTGCTCCATTTTACCATTACTAAAGAAAAAGGGGATTGGCTGTGCACCCTAGATTTCAAGGGTGCATATACACATATACCAATCCACCATTACAGAAAGTATCTATCTGAGATTCATTCTTTGCATGGGCCACTTTCAATACAAGATGTTTCCATTTGGCTTGTAATTTGCTCCCAGAAGGTCTTGTAGTGGTAGCTGCCCACCTTCACAAGCAGGGTCACTTAGGGGGCAATTCTTAAGTAGGCACCTCCATCTACAGTAGGTGCCATTATGCCACGCGGTGTTAACCTATTCTATAATGGCTTGTAGACACTTAGATTCCATTATAAAGTATTGCCGTTAGCATGTCTACCATTTATGTACCTGCAGTTACATCAGCCATAGACCAGCTAGTATTCTGTAAGTTATGTGAGTAACTGGGAGCCCTGCTCATATCCTACCCTTGTTCCAAGCATGTAAACACCTCCCTTGCATTTACGTGCTATGCTACTTAATGTGCCCTTGTAGAATAGTTCTTAGGCATCCTGCTGGCATTTTCGCAAGTAAGTGTATACTTACATATAAAAAGTGCTAGAATTCTGTACATTTACACATGCAAAGGAAGTATGGCTCCAGTTACAGCTTCTGTCCAGATGGAAAACATGATCCAAGGAAAGGGACTAGTTCCATGTGCAATAGGTCTACAGCTTAAATATCTCATGGAAAGGAGAGGATAAGGATGAGAAGCATCTGTGAGAATGTGAAATACATTGAAATGCTTCTTGAGGCTTCAAAGATCTCCAACAGTGGGGAAGAAGCTGTGCTGTAAGAAGACAATTAGGCACAGATCACAAGACCCTGCACGATCAATACTATAACTCCACCTGCATTGAACTGAAGAACTAGTATACAGCCCTGGAAGTAGAAAAGGTGACTGCATCCCAGGAACAGGAGGAACCAAGGCTCAGAATCCCCAAAGTTGCTAGATCAGTGACTACTATGAAGCAAAAGATAGTGGTTGGTGATTCCCATTTGAGGGGTACAGAGGTGTCCATCTGCCAACAAGATATGATGTACCGCTCAAAATGTATCAAAAGTGACTTCATAGCTTTGGGAAAGAGGGTGAAAGATAGGTGTGCAAGTTGTATTCTCTTCAGTGCTCCCTTTCAAGAATGATGGACAAGACAGAGAATCTTGCATCCTGGAAATGAATGCGTGGCTGCGTAAATGGGTGTTATCGAGCGTTTTGGCTTCCTAGACCATGGGATCATTTTCAAAGAGCTGCTGAACAGAGATAGGGGTGCTATTTTGTGGCTGGCGCTGGACTGGACATTGCTGCTGCTCAAAGGCTTCCTTCCCCAGACCACCAATGAAGTCAAGGTAGCCCTTTGAGGGGGGCAAGGGCTACCTTTGAGGTGAGGGGTGGGTGGGGATTGAGCTGAGGGAGCCTACAAGCCGAGGGGCCACCCTACTTTGCTGGACCTGGAGATTTGGGTTCCGGCTTTGCAGTCTGATGTTCCTGGTCCATGGGAATAATACTGCTTACGAGGTGGTTTGCAAGTAGCTTTATTCTCTTAATCTGGGATTCAGCAACCTGCGGGACTGGGATACCACAGGTTGCTGAATTTGTCAGTAAATCAAGGTGTGAAAAAAGGCAATCTTCTACTGCACCTTGAAGAATTCCCCCCTTAGTCTCTACTCTAGGACTGCCAATGCCCATTTAGGATATACTCTGCAGTAGCTGCAAAATAAAAAAAAAACCCAAAACATGCACAAGTCATTCTTATGACTTCAGTTACAGTTAACATCATTTATACCCCACACACATACCTATCAAGTTGAATGTGGCTTACAATTTCAAAGAGACTGGGCATTCCCAGGACTTGATTACAACAAACAAAAAAGCTACAGTCATAAGCTTAAAAATACAGATCTAAAAACTGAAGGTCAAACCAATCCTTATGTCAGATACTTTTTAAATGAAAAGATTTTTCAATAGTTTATGGAGAATACTGTGATTAGCCTGGCCTCTAAAATTACTTGGCAGGCTGTTCCATTGGAATGCAGCCTGATCTGTAAAGAAACTACAAAAAAGCTGCTTATATTTAACTGTAGGACTGGGATAATTAAGTAATAAAGGTTCTCTTGAGTTGGAATTAGTTTCTAGGTGATAAAAGAATAAGGGAACTCATATAGGTAGGTTCTAACCCATGAAGAATTAGAAATCTCAGAGAACACAATTTAAACACTACATGTGCAGATATTGGCAACCAAAGAAGTTGCCAGAAAAAAAGTGGGGTACTGTGAAGATCAAATGAGCTGTAGTGTTTAGTAAGCTCTGTATTTTCTTAATAACCACCTCTTTGGTTCCCAAATAAACAATATTACAGTAGTCGACATGGGACAAAACCAGACTGAGCTAAGTGAGACCTTATATGCCTCAATGTCAACAACACCTTAAACCCTGCCAGCTATTGCATGAGCCTGCGCTTCCAAAGGAATTTTCAGAGAAGGCTCTAGGGGAAAAAACATACCATCAATATTTAGATCTTTATCCACCATATGGATAAACGGATTGTTAAATAGCAAAAAACCTTAGCTTAAAAATAATAGCCCGATCCTCCAGTATATCTAATCCCATTTTGGCAGTCAGGGCAATACGTGCAATCTCACCCTCAAAAGGGATAAACTTTATCATTAAGTCTTGAAATTTCACATCCCAGAGACACCATCATCAGGTTGAACAAAATCGGTGAGATGGGCATAACTAGAATTCCATTCTTCAGATAACACTCCATTTTTACCTTGTAGGATCTGTATGTCAGAAATCCTTTAAATCACTCAATACTGGACTGCCAATACCATAGTAATCCAAAATATCTAACAAAACCTCATAGTCCACTAGGTTGAATGCACTTGACATGTCGAATTGCATTAAGAGAACTTTATTTTTCCCTAGACTAACTCCTTCCTAACATCTCTTAGCAGTGTTGCCAATACTGTCTCAGTAATGAAGCCACTTCTAAAACCTGACAGACCCATGCAGAATATCATGACATACTAGGTAACTGATTGTTCTGCAACCACTCCCTCCATTAATTTCACTAACAATGGAATGGAGGCAACTGGTCTGCAATTTGACTCCTTCCTTTCCCAGATGCAGTATAGGATTTTTTAAGATAGGGGTAAGTACGATATGGCCCTGCTCTTTCAGAAATCTGCCAGCCACCAACAGTTTTTTTTAATTCCTTGATGCGAAAAAGGAAGATGTTTAATCTGGTGCTTCATGAATAGCACTATTGCATATCCATCTGCCACCATAGTTCAATACTTATTTGTATCATCTTGGCCTCCAGAAGTCTTCAAAGTTTATCTTAGTGATCCTTTCACCTGTTATGCTCCATTTGATAGTCTTCCAGCTTCTCATTCTACCACATTTCATGAAAGGACTTTTCCATGTCACACTGCCACAGCAGAAGCCCCCTGTTCCACTCTTATGTGTGGGGGCTGCACCTGACTGAGATACTAAAGTGTTAACAGCCTTAAGCTTGGAAGTTGCATACTTGTGTGCTTAACTCATTTGTACTTGTCAATGGAAAAAACACTGTTGCTTACTTGTAACAAATGTCTCCTGTAGACAGCAGGATTGATCAGGCACACCATCCCTCCCATCTCCTTCAAGAGTTGCCTAAATTATTGAGCTTTGGAACTAACTGAACCGCTGAGAAGACCACTGCACACAGGAAGGACTGTGCATTCTCAGAACTTTCCATTAAGTTGTGAACTCTGGGAAAGCTATTCTGCCCTGAAGATCAGGGCCGCTGAGAGGGGGGGGGGGCAGGGGGGACAAAATTCCACAGGCCCGGACCACAGCCGCCGGCGCTGTAGTCCCCGGTCTCACCTGCCTGCCTCCACGGCTCCGGGCTCCCTCCATTCGAAGCGGCAGTCACAGATCGCCTCCCTTCGGGCCTTCCCTCCCTCTGTTCCGCCCTCGCGGAAATCAGAAGTTACACCAGATGAGGGCGGGACACAGGGAGGCAAGGCCAGAAGAGAGGCAATCTACGACTACTGCTTTGAATGTAGGGGCCCGGAGCCGTGAAGGCAGGCAGGTGAGACCGGGGACTGCAGCAGCGGGGGGAACAACAGGGGGCGGCAGCAGTGGGGGGAGCGGCGGGGGTGGGGGGGGGAGGCAGGGCGCCCTTGCCCCGGGCCCGGCCTAGTCTCTCGGCAGCCCTGCTGAAGATGTGCAGTCAGTGTCACCCATCTATGTGCCTAACTGTTGTGCTATCTGTGAAAAACATTTGTTAAGACAGGTGAACAATGCTTTGTTTCATATGAGTTTCATGGTAACTGTTGTATCCAGTGCAATTTTTCCTATTGATAGGGAAACATGCATGCTTTAGCTATCATTCATAGCAAGGCTGCTGTTGCATAGAATTTCTATTCAGTCCCCACCTCCCTGCTCCCCCTTCCCACCAGTTTCTTTTCATTTGGATGATTCCATAGGTTGTGGTATTTTTCATTCTTAGGTTGCTGACACTACCAGGGATGTAGACATCCTATCTCAGGTACTGCAGAGAATCATTGAGAGTGCTGGGCTTGAATGTTATCACAAGTTGCAGGGGTTTTCAGGTCCTGCCCTGTTTGGCCAGTGATCATGGAGGTACTGACATTTGTATGGAGAGCTTGGCTTCCATCCTGGATTCAGGCAGGATGCTGCCCTGGCTATAGTACCAAAAGACTTCAATCATTTGTAAAGAATACTCTTCATGACAGTGAGATTTCATGCTCTTTTTATGTCTGCTCTTCCTAATCCTTACCTTTTCCTTTTCCCTCCTCAGCAGTTGTTCCAAGATGTTGTTCCCAGCACGCTTGCACAGTACAGTGCCATACCCGTGTGCCCAGATAACTCTCCATCGGTAAGGAAGTCCCCAGCAGAGAGTAAGCAGGGTGATAGAGAGGACAAGTATTAGAAGAACATTTACTAGCTAAAAAATATGGCTAGCACAGTAGAAGTTTGACTAAACCTTTAATAAATAAAATAAAAAGTAGGCTGAAGTTAAGATTTAGTGGAGTATATGGAATAGCAAGAATAAATACTGAGAAAAATTGAGTGACTTTGCATACTTCTCTGCTGCTCTCTGTCTTAACTATATGACTGACTGGAGGATATCCCAACCCTTCAGGGTTCTGGGACTGGTGATATGAAAGAAAACAGAGTTAAAACAAACAAACAAAAAAAGCTTTTCCTGCTTTAACTAGTTTTATAGCTGAAACACTTCAGAACCAGGTCCTTTTTTTCCTTTATGTGAATTTCCAGCTGTACATGTGTACACCTTTGGTATATGTTTTGTACACCTTGTGTTCCCCAGTTTTTGCAATACTGATGCTCGTGGAGGTCACTTGATATACCCCCAGTTAACTATTTGTGCTGTGTGTTGTTCTCGTCTTATGTACTTTTTTTTGTGTTGATGAAGAAATCTGAGGCTGGAAGATAGGGCGGGTAATTTCATGTCTCTGGGCTGGATTGTGCTATTTTGTATTGGTAATATTACCATCAAAGTGTCCTTCTCCAGCCTTTTTAAAGAAGAGATATTTTAGTTTAGTAACTTGTTTCTTTACAATCAGATTTTATAGCTGACCCCAGTTTTGTTTCCATAACTAGTAAGGAAGTGCACAAGACTGGAAGGACTAAGTGAGCGGCACCATTCTCATTTGCATCATTCTGCTTGCAATTGAGACAGTTGGCCTTCTATGTAGGATCCAGCTGTAATACCAGTGAGTTTAAAACCTGCACTGAATTAGCGGAAATGTAGTAGAATCTCTACATTTTTCCACACCTGGCAGGTTGGAGGTTCCGTTCAGGTTCGAATTCATGTGCTTTTACAATTAGCTACGAAAGCATTTGACCTTCAACAAAGAGCCTGACATCTTGAAAAGTTTAAGTGTGAATATGTGCATGTTACCTGTTTTTAAGGCAAATATTTCCATGTTAAGAATTTGGAAGGATAAGACTGGAGACCATTTGGGCACTGTCTTATATGGAAGGACTTTGCTTGTCATTTCTGTATTTATTGTATATGCCATGGTGGTTTTTCACCAGCCTAGGCAGTTCTGGCTTTCCAATGTTTGTCAGCTATTTGGGTCCATATTGTACCCATTTGTGCCACACTAGTGTATACTAAAACGCCATATCTCCTGTAATGGGCCATTGTGTTGTACTTTTAAACAGGAAATGGAAGGATTCTTATGCTACAGAAATTCTATTACAGTTTTTTTTTTTTTATAGGAGCATGACAGTGATCAGTCTGCACTGTCTGTATTGAGCAGTTGATCTTTATTTGGTCAAATGACAGCATTAATCTGTTGTACCTGTCAGTATTGGATCAGTCTGTTGTACTATGGTGTGCCTTACTTGTTTGTTTTTGCTGCAGACTGGACTATAGTGGAAGCCTATTGAGAGGGGAGAAGATGGGAGCAAGGAAGATGGGGGAGGGAATGACGTGGTAGAGGGTCAATGGGTTAATAACCAAGCTGGCTGCTTCCTTGTTAATCTGTTAAATAGGGTCAGGCATCTGAACACTTCCTGCAACACTATGAGTCATTTTTCATGAGGTCCTTTTTAGTTGTAGTACTTGAGACTATATAATGAAGATTCCATATCATCATGCTGATCAATCCATAGACTGGTGGGTTGTGTCCATCTACCAGCAGGTGGAGATAGAGAGCAAACTTTTGCCTCCCTATATGTGGTCATGTGCTGCCGGAAACTCCTCAGTATGTTCTCTATCTCAGCAGGTGGTGGTCACACACAGCAGCAGCTCTGGCTAGGCCTCCAAGCCTAATTCTTAGGTTTTGTTGAGTGCCTGGGGTTGAGGGCTCTTTGAGCAAGTGCAAACCTGGTGGTGCCAGGTCCCTCCTTTTCTCCCCCCTCCCGCTGGCTCCGTTAAAAAAAAAAAAAAAAAAAAAATTTTGAACGTCCTTAAAGGCGTTTATTTCGACGTTTATTTAAACGTTCATTGCAGCTACTCACTGGGACACCAGGTCGTTACAGCTCGGAGCGGAAAGCAGGTAATTTTTACCTTTTTATAGCGGGCAGGGGGTTCCCCGATTTATCTCCACGTGGCATATGGCGTCGGAGGGCGAGGGCGTAAAGAGTCGCTCCCCGGATCGCTTGGGCGCTTCTAGAGGGGATGCGGGGGTCTTAAAGTCTGATTCGCCCTTGTTGGGTGACAGTTTTGTGACCGATGAGTGTCCCGGTCCTTCCTCCGGTGTGGCGGTTTTTTCCCGCCATAACGCCCATCCCCCGCTCCTCGCCTCCGCCATCTTGGCCGGCCACGCGGCTCGGACGGCTTCTTCTTGGGCCGCCCTTGAGGTAGGAGACATTAATGCCATGAACGCCCTTAATTTGGGCGACGGCACAAAGGCGGCTAAAATTAAGCGCCATTTTTCCCGCGCGGCTCCTTCGCAGAGTGTCGCGCCGGACGCCATCTTGGATGCGCAGCATGTCTCTCCCCCGCTCTTGCGAGCGCCGGTTGAGGGTGCGTCTAGGGCTGTTGCCCAGGCTGCGGAAGTGCACAGTCTGGGGGGTTTCTCCCCCGAGTTTATTTTGCTGCTGCATCAGGCCTTCCTTATGCAGAACGCTGCCCCTGCTCCCTCGTCAGGTAAAGAGGTTGAGGCCCCCGGAGGTAAACGCCCTCGGGTTGATTCCCAGGCCTTGGAGGACTTTGTCTCCTCCGATGTAGATGAGGGCAGCGTATCTGAGTTCTCCCAACGGTCCTTTGCGGATTCCTTGGAGGAGACGGATCCCCGCTCGGATGGAGCGGATGACCCCTCTGCAGCGCGACTCTTTGGCTCAGAGGATTTGCCCAACCTGTTTGTGCAGGCCATGGGCATTTTGAAGATTTCCTCTCCGGAGGACGTCTCTCCCTCAGCCCCTGTTGGCTCTGCCATTATGCTGGGGACGAAATGCCCGCCTAGAACCTTCCACGTGCATGATGCCATGCACACCTTAATTTCGGCTCAATGGGATGTCCCGGAAGCGAGCCTTAAAGTGGCTAGGGCTATGTCCCGCCTCTATCCTTTGCCTGTAAGTGAACGTGAGGCCTTTCTGTGGCCTACCGTGGATTCTGTAATCACTGCGGTGACTAAGAAAACGGCGTTGCCGGTGGAAGGTGGCACGGCCCTAAAGGACGCCCAAGTCAGAAGATTGGAGGCGGCCTTAAGGTCATCCTTTGAGGCGGCTGCTTTAAGTTTGCAGGCCTCAGTTTGCGGCTCCTATGTGGCCAGGGCGTGCCTGACTATGGTGCAGCGGGCTTCCCCTTGGATCATTCCTTGAGGGCTGATTGGCCGGCCCTGGAATCGGGCTTAGCCTATTTGGCAGACTTGCTGTATGACGTCTTGAGAGCCTCAGCTAAAGGCATGGCTCAGACAATCTCTGCGCGGCGGTGGCTTTGGCTGAAGCATTGGTCTGCTGACCACGCCTCTAAATCCCGCCTGGCTAGATTGCCTTTTAAAGGCAAGCTGCTCTTTGGGGTCGAGCTGGACAAAATCGTGACCGATCTCGGCACGTATAAGGGCAAGAAGTTACCAGAGGTCAGGGCTCGGGCTAGTAC
Source organism: Microcaecilia unicolor (assembly GCF_901765095.1). NCBI lineage: Eukaryota > Metazoa > Chordata > Amphibia > Gymnophiona > Siphonopidae > Microcaecilia > Microcaecilia unicolor. The sequence continues at coordinate 66,786,786 of NC_044042.1, read as the reverse complement.
TCGCCCTGGTACCTCCAGAGGACGGTTTCAGGAAGCCCGTCGGTACCGCCCGGGCAGGTCGGGCTCCTCTGCCCCCTCTTCCTTCAAGAGGAACTTCTCCCCCAAGCAGCATTCCTTTCGCAGAGACCGCCGTCCCGGAAGTGCTCCCTCCGGTTCTCCCCCAGGGTCTCGTAGCCAATGACGGGGCCTTGGTCCACGCCCCAGTGCAGATTGGAGGACGGCTGTCCTCGTTTATGGGCGAGTGGACCACAATAACTTCAGACGCTTGGGTGCTGGAAGTCATCAGAGACGGCTACAAGCTAGAGTTCTGCCGACCCTTAAAAGACGGGTTTGTACTCTCTCCCTGCAAGTCTCCGGTCAAAGCTGTGGCAGTGCAGCAGACCTTGGACAATCTGATCCGCCTGGGTGCGGTCGTTCCGGTGCCAGAAAATCAGCTGGGCAAGGGACGTTACTCCTTTTTCTTTGTGATGCCAAAGAAAGGAGGTTCTGTACGGCCTATTCTCGACCTCAAAGGGGTCAATTGGGCCTTGAAAGTTCGGCACTTTCGCATGGAGACCCTCCGCTCTTTTATAGCGGCAGTGAAGGCAGGAGAGTTCCTGGCATCCTTGGACATCAAGGAAGCGTACTTGCATATTCCCATCTGGCCTCCTCATCAACGCTTTCTGCGTTTTGCAGTACTGGGCCGACACTTCCAGTTCAGAGCCCTCCCGTTCGGGTTGGCTACTGCTCCGCGGACCTTCTCCAAAGTAATGGTGGTCATCGCGGCCTTCCTGAGGAAGGAAGGAGTTCAAGTCCATCCTTATCTGGACGACTTATCCAAGCCCCCTCTTATGCAGAGTGCGGCAAAGCTGTGAACCGGGTGGTTGCTCTTTTGAGCTCCCTGGGGTGGATCATCAACTGGGAGAAAAGCCAGCTGCGCCCGACTCAGTCCCTGGAGTTTCTGGGAGTTCGATTCGACACCCAAGTGGGCAGAGTGTTCCTGCCAGACAATCGGATTGTCAAGCTTCAGGCTCAGGTGGACTAGTTCCTAGTAGCCTCTCCTATTCGGGCTTGGGACTACGTGCAGCTGTTGGGCTCTATGACGGCCACGATGGAAGTAGTGCCCTGGGCCAGGGCTCATATGAGACCACTACAACAATCTCTGCTGCTGCGCTGGACTCCGATGTCGGAGGATTATGCTGTGCGCCTTCCCTTGGACCCAGCAGTGCGCAAGGCGCTGAGCTGGTGGACGCAGACAGACAAGTTGTCTGCAGGAATGCCTCTGGTGACCCCGGAGTGGATTGTCGTCACGACAGACGCCTCTTTGATGGGCTGGGGAGCCCACTGCTTGGGAAGGACAGCGCAGGGGCTCTGGTCTCCTGCAGAGGCAAGTGGTCTATCAACCTCCTGGAACTCAGAGCCATTCGGTTGGTGTTGTTGGAGTTCATCCCGGTACTGGCGTTGAAGCCAGTACGGGTCCTGTCGGACAATGCCACGGCTGTGGCCTATGTCAACCGCCAGGGAGGTACCAAGAGCGCCCCTCTAGCCAAGGAGGCCATGAATTTATGCCAGTGGGCGGAAGTGAACCTGGAACAGCTGTCAGCGGCTCTCTTTGCCGGAGTCATGAATGTCAAGGCGGACTTTCTCAGTCGCCATACCTTGGAGCCCGGAGAGTGGCAGCTATTTGCTCAGGCGTTCTTGAGCATCACGAAGCGCTGGGGCCAGCCGAGCCTAGACCTGATGGCGTCATCGGCCAATTGCCAAGTGCCGCGCTCTTTCAGCAGAGGACGGGACCCTCGCTCCCTGGGAGTAGATGCTCTTCTCCAACAGTGGCCGGCACAAGAGCTTCTCTATGTGTTCCCGCCCTGGCCCATGTTGGGCAGGGTGATAGACCAGGTGGCAAAGCATCCAGGCCGGATAATCCTGGTGGGTCCAGTCTGGCCCAGACGTCCCTGGTATGCGGACTTGATCAGGCTCTCAGTGGACCATCCTCTGCGGCTGCCAGTGGAGCAGGGCCTGTTACATAAGGGTCCCGTGGTGATGGAGGATCCCTCCCCCTTTGGTCTTTCGGCCTGGCTATTGAGCGGCAGCGTCTGAGGAAGAAGGGCTTCTCAGACAAGGCATCGCCACTATGCTGAGAGCGAGGAAGCGCTCTACTTTTACTGCTTACGCCAGGGTTTGGCGTACCTTTGCAGCGTGGTGAAGCAGGCTCATTTTCTTCATTCACTGCTCCAATTTCTTCAGTGTTGGCATTCCTGCAGAAGGTCTGGAGAAAGGCCTGTCGCTCAGTTCCCTTAAAGTCCAGGTAGCGGCCCTGGCTTGCTTCAGGGGCTGCCTGAAGGGTGCTTCCCTGGCTTCGCAGCCAGATGCGGTGCGTTTTCTCAAGGGAGTTAAGCACCTGCGCCCTCCTCTGCACTCAGTGGTGCCTGCGTGGAATCTCAACCTGGTGCTAAGAGCATTACAGAAGCCGCCTTTTGAACCCTTGTTGAGGGCATCTCTGAAAGACCTGACGTTGAAAGCAGTCTTTTTGGTGGCTATCACTTCAGCCAGAAGAGTTTCCGAGCTCCAGGCACTCTCATGTCGAGAGTTTTTTTTTCTGCAGTTCACTGAGGCAGGAGTGGCTATTCGCACAGTGCCTTCTTTCCTGCCCAAGATTGTTTCTCGCTTCCATGTGAATCAGCAGCTCTGTCTCCCTTCCTTTCGTAGGGAGGACTCCCCAGAGGAATACTCTGCTCTGAAATATCTGGATGTGAAACGAGTCATCATCAGATACTTGGAAGTGACCAATGTTTTCCGGAAATCGGATCATCTGTTTGTCCTGTTTGCAGGTCCTTGTAAGGGTCTGCAGGCTGCTAAGCCTACAGTGGCAAGATGGGTCAAGGAAGCCATTGCAGCGGCTTATGTGGCCGCGGGGCAACTTGGGCATCGGCCCATACATTCTCCAAGCATTACCGCTTGACTGTGGCTGCACGGGCGGAGGCCCGGTTTGGAGCTTCAGTGTTGAGTTCAGGGATTTCAATGTCCCGCCCTGGGTGAGTACTGCTTCGGTACATCCCACCAGTCTATGGATTGATCAGCATGATGATATGGAAGGTAAAATTATGTATCATACCTGATAATTTTCTTTCCATTAATCATAGCTGATCAATCCATAGCCCCTCCCAGATATCTGTGCTGTTTTTATTCTGGTTGCATTTCAGGTTCAAGTTTAGTCTTCAGTTACTTCAGAAAGACTTCGTGTTCAAGTTTTTTCACTTGGATTCTTCAAGAGTTAAGACGAGTTTGTGTTACAGTGAGCTGCTGCATTCCTCTCCCCTCCGTTTACGGGGCTGGATTGAGACTTAAAATTCTGCCGGCACTCCCTCCCGCTTCGTGCGGCTGTAGGGCAGCTTTGTACCCCTCCCGCTTCGGCGGTGTTAGGGTCAGTCAGCTCCTCCCGCGGTTTGCGGTTGCAGGATAAGCCAGATCCCCCGCATCGGCGGGTGTGGTGTCCCTCCCCCGCTCCGCGGGGATGAGCTGGACGGATTCCCCTCCCCCACTTGTGTGGGGATGAGCTGGGTTAATTCCCCTCCCCCCGTTTCGGCGGTGGTGAGCTGGGCAGAGTGTCCCTTCGTGGGTGTAATTCTCTAAGTGCTGAGTCCTGCGGATGGAGCTTTGATATCGACATACTGAGGAGTTTCCGGCAGCACATGACCACATATAGGGAGGCAAAAGTTTGCTCTCTATCTCCACCTGCTGGTAGATGGACACAACCCACCAGTCTATGGATTGATCAGCTATGATTAATGGAAAGAAAATTATCAGGTATGATACATAATTTTACCTTTTTTTTAGCAGTAAGAATAGATGTAACTGCAGGGACTCATGACCAGCCTGTTTGTTGCTCCTTAGCTAACCTCATTAGAGGATCCCAGACAGAGTTTGTATGTGTATTTTGGTTCTTATTTTTAGCTGTGTTCCTTGCCTTCTAAGTATGTGTCTGTATGTAAATATGTGTAAATGTACAAACAAAAACAAGAATGCTCTGACTTCTCTAGGTTCACTAGATGGAAAGATCTTTTAATTACCAGGCACACTTAGATAAATCTAGGCATTTTTTTCCAAAACATATCTCAAAGAATTTGGTAATTCTAGGCAGTCACATATGTAAGAGATGTTATGTCTCAAGGATCAGAATGTTTAATTAAATGTAACTCGACCTTAGGGCCAGTCCTGTCACTAGATGGGCTAGGCATCTGCCTAGGACAGTACGTATTGGGTGCTGGGAGAGGACATAACTAGAAAAAAAGCAGCATAACAGCATGTTGAAGGCCAGCTGCATCATGCTTCCTCTAACTAACAGCTTAATTTGGAGGAGGTGGAACCCTGCAAGCTATGTGCACAGTGCTCAAAGACCTGCCCCCCTGTGTCACTTTTCCTTTTACTTGCATGTAGATGAGATGGCTCTGGTGAGTTAGGATGGTTGTGCCAGCAGTGGAAGGGAGAAGAAAAGGAGGGAACTGTTGGACACCTTGGGAACTGATAGGGATGGAGAAAATACTGGATATCGTGGAGTAAAGGAGATACTGGACACCTGAGTGGGGTGGGGGAGGGAAGAGAGATACTGGACCCCTATGGGGAGGGGGTGTAGGAAAGGGATGAGAGATGCCTGTAGGGAGGCTAAGGAAGGGAGGGAGAGATGCTGGACTGGAGGAGGGATAGAAAAAGGAAACTGAAATGTTGAAGTATGGGGGGGGGGAAGGGTGTTGAATAGAGCTGTGGGTTACCTTGCAGGGAGGGGAGACTATGGCCTTGATCCACCTGGGGAGGAGGGATGGAGCCTTAAACTGTGAGGGGGTAGGGGGTAGGGCCTTAAGCCACCTGGGGAGAGGTGGTAGAGCCTTTAATTGTTAGTGCAGTGGCCTGAGAACCAGAGGAACCAGGTTTGATTTCCACGGCAGCTTCTTTGTGACTCTGGGCATTTAACCTTCCATTACCCCAGGTACAAAATAAGTGCCTGTATATAATATGTAAATTGCTTTGATTGTAACCACAGAAAGGTGGTATATCAAATCCCATCTCCTTTCCTTTCCCTGTAGCCACCCCAGGGGAGGGCATTGCCAAAGGTTTACCTATGGTTTCAGATATCTTTGGACTAGCCCTGCTTAGTCTAGGGTTTATATATAGGGTCAATGGGATCTTGGAGAATGCTGGGATTACTTGGTTAGACTGACTATCCTGTTCCTCTTCTCTGTGATCTCTTGTTCCCAGCATCAATCATATATCAGCTGGGTAGAACCCATGTCAGCCCTTGATGTTGGTCTTCCAGTTGTGTTTGCCTTAATACATTGAGACCAAAGCCAACTAAACATTAAGAGCACTAACTTCAAACACTTCCCCTCATTCTAGAATTATGGCCAATTCATCACAACTGCATTTGTGTACTAGCCACTGCAAAGAATTTACATTTTGGAGAAGGATCACCATACCACATAGTCTGCTGATTTCTCTACTGTTCACATGATTAGTTTTTTTGCCAGGAAAATACGGAGGCAAGGTTTTATGCTGTTCTCAAGTTGGGAGATAGTAATTCTGATACAACTCCTTTCTGCATTGTTAACCGTTGCTGCTTTTTTAACCTCTTCCTTTTTTTAATATCCCCCCCCCCCCCCCCAATATGTTGTCATACTTGTTTGTCTGTGGTTTTCATATAAGGTGTGTTTGGACCTCTCCATTTTTAGTACACCTCTTCTTCCACCCCGGTGGCTAACTTTAAAGTATCCAAGGAATAATGGCAAAGCAGGACAGCATCCCAGTATCTTTAGGAGGAAGTTTTAAGCAGGATACTGAGTCATCTGTTGTATGAAGCTAATTATATAAGAAGAACAGATCTTAATGGTATTTTCTTTTGTTATTTTTATTAGCAACCCAACTACTGGAGCTTTAAGGTCAGTATTTCTGAATTTTCATGCTTTTGTAAAACGCATGTGCTTTTTATGCTGTGGGTATTTGTATGAGCTACAAGTTGATAAAAGGATTTGCGTTGGAGCTCTTGTTCTTTAGTTCTGTTTTTCTTTTTGTTTGCTTTTTTTTGTTACTAGTCATTGAGATTATTCATAAAATATTGGCTATATGCTCAACTGGTGCTTATGTAAACTTCTTTTGTCTGGCAGGCAGAAACATGATTCAAAAACTTCAACAACAAATGGAGTCTCTGGAGTCCATTCCTGACAACAGTAATCCAGTTCAGGGGCATTCTAGGTAGAGCCTGTGTCAGGAGGGTAAATTTATAACAGGGTTCCAGCTCAAGGTGCTGGTTATGACACACCTTCCATAGCAAAAAAATAGATGCCTGCTTTTCTTTATATTGTTCTCCAAGGACCAACCAAAGATTCAGTTCCAGGTTGTCAGAGGAATTGGGTTCTAATTCTCCCACTTCCTAGTGCAAAGGATGGAAGGAGTTGCTTGTCTCTGTTGAGAAAAATGAATCCAGAGAACATTATTTCTCTGTCTTGATACATCAGGACAAGAGACCTATAATTATAGGAGTGATATTTTTCTGAACTGGAACAAGTAGACAGCCATACAGGAAACGGTGAAAGTGAGTGTCTTGGAGGTTAGGATAATATATACTTGCAGATCTGTTTTGGGGATTTTTAAATTATTTAACTTGGCAACTTATTACTAGGGCTATGGCACCATGAGCCTTCATTCACATGTAGCTGAACTCTTTCCTTCCCCTCCCCAATTATTTTTACTCCCTTTTTGTCTAGCTCCACCATCATGACAACAGGCCTCTGGCTGAAAGACTGCAGTTCCTCTGACATCTACACAACTATGCCCATGAGCCAAGTACGAGGAGGGTAAATTTATAACAGGGTTCCAACTAAAGGTGCTGGTTATGACGCCTATTCCATAGCAAAAAATAGATGCCTGCTTTTCTTTATAGAATACTAGCACAAGTGGCTAAAAACATGCTTACATTTAAGATAAGAGCACTTACACAAGCCCTATAACTGTAAATGCCTGCACTGGTTGTATACTAGAATGCACACAAATTATAGTATATAATTTCTGTATGTATGCCCATGCACATATCCACCGCCAGAATACACACTATCAAATCATGGCACATTCTTTTCCACTAGTTGGTATTCTATAAGAGGTCATTTACCCACGCACCTAGTCATTTATGCGCATAAATGATTAGAATACTACCATTTATGTGCCACCTTCTTTCTTCCTACATCTAGGCTGCTCCTTATATAGTTACTCCCTAGCTGTTGCTGTTGCATGATGGCCAGGACTCTTCCTTTGGGGCTATGAACACTTCCTCTGCAGCATCCTCAGCCTGCCCAAAGAACAGATGCTGTCCTCAGGAATTCCAGCACTTTCCTGCATGGTAGTGCTCTGCCACAGGACTCCCCACCATCCATGCTTGCTTTGCCTGCTGTTAAGAAGTGCATTCGACCTTTTCAGGTTGGTTGGCAACACTTTTGCTAGCCTTTTAGGTAAATGGTTGCTTGAACATTCCCAATACTGAGAACACTCCCTTGTCGTGTCCAGTTTCGCACCCTTAGTCATTTTTGAAAAGTCAGCTCCTATGACTGGAGTGTAGAGGAGATGGCATAAAAAGAATGTTTGTCATTGAAGGTTCTGCAGTTTTCCATGAGAATAAAGATGAGAAAGCAACCTCCTGATGATCAGCCCACAGCAGTCAATGGTTTAAAAGCCACTGACCACCATGGGCTGAATCTAAACTGGATATTCAATGTTGGGGCATGTCCGGGCACTGGCACATAATATCTAGGTCAACCATTGACCCAGACGTTGTGTGCCGGGACCTGCATAATTACATGAGTAAAGACAGAACTGCCTTCTGTGCAATCCTATCTGCCTAGTTAGCTATGCAGTCACTGGCACTACATATGGCTGGGGCCCACAGAGCTGCAGTCTCCTCCCAAGCTCCACTCATGGACCGCCCCAGCACTAACTGTACAGTCCTGCGACAGTCAGAGGGGATATTCAGCAGCACTGTGTGGACCTTAACCACTGATTATTCAGGGACAGACCACTGAGTGGGATTTAAGCGGGCAGGAGTCTCTGCTGCCCATTTAAACATCTTTGAATATCTACGTGAGCTGCATTATGTCTTTTTAATAGCTGGTTGAAGTTCATTTGTTGAAGTTCATTCATTGAACAGGCATGGTACCTAAGCTCTCAATTCATCATCATCAATGCAATTAGGGAATTAGCAATATTATATAAAACCTTTGTTTGAAGATGTGATCATCTGATTCAAGGTAATTTTCTGTTTGTTACGGTGTTAGATTTTCTAGCCACACCAGTACTCAAAGTAGGAGTTTGGGGCTGAGGTAATGAGAAGTCCTGACATGCTGGAGCTGGAATAGCAGATGGCGTTGGAAGCTGGGACAGGACAGACACTTGAAACAGAGATTGGAACTAGGCAGGGACTTGAACTAAGCTCAAGCAGGACTGGAACCAAAAAGCTGTAGCAAGATCTATAACCTGGACCAAGAACTAGAGCCTGGGTAGAAACTGGACACAGAACCTGGAGCTGCAGCTGGGCACTGAAGCAAGGAGAAGAGCTTTGCCAAAAAGGGGGAGAGTTCACCTCCCTAGAGAACTGAGATAGCCCAGATGTAGTGAGTGACTTCCTCTTCCCAGTGACATATATTTACATCCTGATTTTTGGTTTACCAGGATGGAGGAGCAAGTGGAGTGGACATTGTCTTCCTTCCTGCTTGCCTTCAGTTCCATGGTTATATCTGTTTTGAAAGTTCTGGACTTTCTCCTGGCTATCAATGGTTCAAACACAACCAGTGGTCTTCCTTGACATGGTAAGAGAACATCGGCAGCTCTGCTGAAGTTTGTTTGGTCTTTCTGATTGATCTCTTTTAAGTTTGCTGGAGATGGTGGTTTCTTTTGAATAAGAAGTGATCTGAAGAATGTGGATGCACTCTGATTCTTTATTAACATCCAGACTGCTGCACTGTTGACGGCTTATATGTGGGTGTGATTTTGACAAACACAATAAGTCCTGATTTACAAGTTAAGCTTTAGTAAAAGAAACTTTATGTATGCTGAAAAAGCTGAGAAGTTAGGAGCTATTTCTACTGAACGGCTTTTAAATTAGTTGTACAGAGTTTTATATTGGGTCAGTTGGACTAGTGCAATAGTGTTTTTTTTGAGGTTCCTAAGTTTCTGTTGAAAAGAATTCAAACAATTCAAAATAGCAGCTTGTCTTACCTATTTGGCATCTAAAGAGCCTTTCCATTGCTGTTTAGGTTGCATTGGCTTCCGGTAGAGGCCCAGTTTCATTTTAAATTGTGTATTCTTGTGTATAAAATACTTTAGGGAGATGCTCCTCTGTATATGAGGTATTTAATAGGTTTGTCTCAATCTAGGATTATTTCTTCAAAAAACCTTTTGCTGTTTCCGAATCTATGAGGCACTCATTTTTTAAACAAATTTTTAAAGCTACTTTTCAATATTTAGCGTGTCAAGTCTGGAATTCTCTTCCGTCTTAGATTAAAGTCATTTCTGATTTATATGACATTTAGGAAAGAGTTAAAAATATTTATTTTTAATAAATACTTTAATTAGTAGGGTTGATTATGTATGTTAAGAGTATCATACTATTTTTGGTTCATTAAATTCTTCAGAGTTTTCTGAAATTCTTGATTTATGTAATCCATACTGAACTTAAAGGTTGTTGCAGAATATGTGTATCGGTAACCTTCCTTATTGCTCAGGTGCAGAAGGAACCCATGGCCACTTTTTTTTTTTGTCTCTGGCATGTAATAGTGACTTAATTAAACAATTGTACAAATAGTTCAGGAGGCTGCTTCAGGCTTTGGGTCATAAGATTAACTAGAAATTAATTTTAGGACAGATTATATTTTGTTTCATAAGACATGGAAACCCTTTTTTTTCCAATGACAAGAATTGTACAGAAATAACCTTCCCATTGCATTGACATTAACTATGATTAATGCTTTGGTTTTCACTTGCACCTTGGCAGTGGAGGTTCAAACTCGCTACTCTGGTGACTACCTCAGTCTTTTATGGTGATTAACCTTCAGATCCGGTCTTTAATCTTTCTTTTCGCTGAGCTGCTTGTCCACCAGGAATTCTTGAGTCTCTGCTCTCAGTCTGCAGAGTAACCAAAGACCTTTCAGTTACCTAGCAACAGCAGCAGAGATGGAGGAATCAGCCAGGTTTTGCCCCCCCCCCCCCAGATTCTTTTTCATATATAGCCATAGACCTCCATATGATTAAAAACTGATTGCAGCTTGCAGCTTAGAAAGCCTTATGAGTTTCAGAGTGTTAGTGTAGTAAAAACATAACTTTACATTTAAGGCGTGAGAATCTACTCTTGACGTTGGTGCTGGAATGAGTTAAAAAGAATGTGATTGCATTGTTCTTGAGCAATGAGAAACAGTCTCTGTGTTAGTGGTCCTTTCATGCCTCATGTGATGGCTTTGTGAATTCATTGTTCTGCATTCTTTTTATAGTCTATGGTGTTTAAAAATGAAAAAAACAAAACATTTTTAACCTGTTTGTTTTTTTTGTTTTTTAATTAGCTGTTCTAGAAACATCCATGTGATCCACCATTAGCTCATCAGAATCTGGTGGAGATTTTAGTACCAGAATCAAAATAAAACAAGTTCCATATCATCAAGCTGATCAATCCATAGACTGGTGGGTTGTGTCCATCTACCAGCAGGTGGAGATAGAGAGCAAACTTTTGCCTCCCTATATGTGGTCATGTGCTGCCGGAAACTCCTCAGTATGTTCTCTATCTCAGCAGGTGGTGGTCACACACAGCAGCAGCTCTGGCTAGGCCTCCAAGCCTAATTTTTAGGTTTTGTTGAGTGCCTGGGGTTGAGGGCTCTTTTGAGCAAGTGCAAACCTGGTGGTGCCAGGTCCCTCCTTTTCTCCCCCCTCCCGCTGGCTCCGTTAAAAAAAAAAAAAAAAAAAAAAAAATTTTGAACGTCCTTAAAGGCGTTTATTTCGACGTTTATTTAAGCGTCTATTGCAGCTACTCACTGGGACACCAGGTCGTTACAACTCGGAGCGGACAGCAGGTAATTTTTACCTTTTTATAGCGGGCAGGGGGTTCCCCGATTCTTCTCCTCGTGGCATATGGCTTCGGAGGGCGAGGGCGCAAAGGGTCGCTCCCCGGATCGCTTGAGCGCTTCTAGAGGGGATGCGGGGGTCTTAAAGCCTGATTCGCCCTTGTTGGGTGACAGTTTCGTGACCGATGAATGTCCCGGTCCTTCCTCCGGCGTGGCGGGTTTTCCAGCCATAAACGCCCATCCCCCGCTCCTCGCCTCCGCCATCTTGGCCGGCCACGCGGCTCGGACGGCTTCTTCTTGGGCCGCCCTTGAGGTTGGAGACATTAATGCCATGAACGCCCTTAATTTGGGCGACGGCACAGAAGCGGCTAAAGTTAAGAGCCGTTCTTCCCGCGCGGCTCCTTCGCGGAGTTTCGCGCCGGACGCCATTTTGGATGCGCAGCATGTCTCTCCCCCGCTATTGCGCGCGCCGGTTGAGGGTGCGTCTAGGGCTGTTGCCCAGGTTGCGGAAGTGCACAGTCTGGGGGGTTTCTCCCCCGAGTTTGTTTTGCTGCTGCATCAGGTCTTCCTCATGCACAACGCTGCCCCTGCTCCCTCGTCTGGTAAAGAGGTTGAGGTTCCCAGAGGTAAACGCCCTCGGGTTGATTCCCAGGCCTTGGAGGAATTTGTCTCCTCCGATGTAGATGAGGGCAGCGTGTCTGAGGTCTCCCAACGGTCCTTTGCGGATTCCTTGGAGGAGACGGATCCCCGCTCGGATGGAGCGGATGACCCCTCTGCAGCGCGGCTTTTTAGCCCAGAGGATTTGCCCAACCTGTTGTTACAGGCCATGGACACTTTGAAGATTTCCTCTCCGGAGGACGTCTCTCCCTCAGCCCCTGTTGGCTCTGCCATTATGCTGGGGACGAAGCGCCCGCCTAGAACCTTCCACGTGCATGATGCCATGCACACCTTAATTTCGGCTCAATGGGATGTCCCAGAAGCGAGCCTTAAAGTGGCTAGGGCTATGTCCCACCTCTATCCTTTGGCTGTGAGTGAACGTGAGGCCTATCTGTGGCCTACCGTGGATTCTTTAATCACTGCGGTGCCGGTGGAAGGTGGCACGGCCCTAAAGGACGCCCAAGACAGAAGATTGGAGGCGGCCTTAAGGTCGTCCTTTGAGGCGGCTGCTTTAAGTTTGCAGGCCTCAGTTTGCGGCTCCTATGTGGCCAGGGCGTGCCTGACTATGGTGCAGCGGGCTTCCCCCTCGGATCATTCCTTGAGGGCTGATTGGCCGGCCCTGGAATCGGGCTTAGCCTATTTGGCAGACTTGCTGTATGATGTCTTGAGGGCCTCAGCGAAAGGCATGGCTCAGACAATCTCTGCGCGGCGGTGGCTTTGGCTGAAACATTGGTCTGCTGACCACGCCTCTAAATCCCGCCTGGCTAGGTTGCCTTTTAAAGGCAAGCTGCTCTTTGGGGTCGAGCTGGACAAAATCGTGACCGATCTCGGCACGTCTAAGGGCAAGAAACTACCAGAGGTCAGGGCTCGGGCTAGTACTCGTCCCGGTACCTCCAGAGGACGGTTGCAGGAAGCCCGTCGGTACCGCCCGGGCAAGTCGGGTTCCTCTGCCCCCTCTTCCTTCAAGAGGAATTTCTCCCCCAAGCAGCATTCCTTTCGCAGAGACCGCCGTCCCGGAGGTGCTCCCTCCGGTCCTCCCCCAGGGTCTCGTACCCAATGACGGGGTCTTGGTCCACGCCCCAGTGCAGATTGGAGGATGGCTGTCCTCGTTTCTGGGCGAGTGGACCACAATAACTTCAGACGCGTGGGTGCTGGAAGTCATCAGAGACGGCTACAAGCTAGAGTTCTGCTGACCCTTAAAAGACGGGTTTGTACTCTCTCCCTGCAAGTCTCCGGTCAAAGCTGTGGCAGTGCAGCAGACCTTGGACAATCTGATCCGCCTGGGCGCGGTCGTTCCGGTGCCAGAAAGTCAGCTTGGCAAGGGACGTTACTCCATTTACTTTGTGGTACCAAAGAAAGGAGGTTCTGTCCGGCCTATCCTCGACCTCAAAGGGGTCAATCGGGCCTTCAAAGTGCGGCACTTTCGCATGGAGACTCTCCGCTCTGTTATAGCGGCAGTGAAGGCAGGAGAGTTCCTGGCATCCTTGGACATCAAGGAAGCGTACCTGCATATTCCCATCTGGTCTCCTCATCAACGCTTTCTGCGTTTTGCAGTCCTGGGACGACACTTCCAGTTCAGAGCCCTCCCTTTCGGGTTGGCTACTGCTCCGCGGACCTTTTCCAAAGTAATGGTGGTCATCGCGGCCTTCCTACGAAAGGAAGGGGTACAAGTCCATCCTTATCTGGACGACTGGTTGATCCGAGCCCCCTCTTATGCAGAGTGCGGCAAAGCTGTGGACCGGGTAGTTGCTCTTTTGAGCTCCCTGGGATGGATCATCAACTGGGAGAAGAGCCAGCTGCGCCCGATTCAGTCCCTGGAGTACCTGGGAGTTCGATTCGACACCCAAGTGGGCAGAGTGTTCCTGCCAGACAATCGGATTGTCAAACTTCAGGCTCAGGTGGATCAGTTCCTAGTAGCCTCTCCCCTTCGGGCTTGGGACTATGTGCAGCTGTTGGGCTCTATGACGGCCACGATGGAAGTTGTGCCCTGGGCCAGGGCTCATATGAGACCACTTCAACACTCTTTGCTGCAGCGCTGGACTCCGATGTCGGAGGATTATGCTGTGCGCCTTCCCTTGGACCCAGCAGTGCGCAAGGCGCTGAGCTGGTGGATGCAGACAGACAAGTTGTCTGCGGGAATGCCTCTGGTGACCCCAGAGTGGATTGTCGTCACGACGGACGCCTCGTTGTCGGGCTGGGGAGCCCACTGCTTGGGAAGGACAGCGCAGGGGCTCTGGTCTCCTGCAGAGGCAAAGTGGTCTATCAACCTCCTGGAACTCAGAGCCATTCGGTTGGCGCTTTTGGAGTTCATCCCGGTACTGGTGTTGAAGCCTGTACGGGTCCTGTCGGACAATGCCACGGCTGTGGCCTATGTCAACCGCCAGGGAGGTACCAAGAGCGCCCCTCTAGCCAAGGAGGCTATGAATCTTTGCCAGTGGGCCGAAGCGAACCTGGAGCAGCTTTCAGCGGCCCACATTGCCGGAGTCATGAATGTCAAGGCGGACTTTCTCAGTCGCCATACCTTGGAGCCCGGAGAGTGGCAGCTATCTGCTCAGGCGTTCTTGGACATCACGAAGCGCTGGGGCCAGCCGAGCCTAGATCTGATGGCGTCATCGGCCAATTGCCAAGTGCCGCGCTTTTTCAGCAGAGGACGGGACCCTCGATCCCTGGGAGTAGATGCTCTTCTCCAACAGTGGCCGACACAAGAGCTTCTCTATGTGTTCCCGCCCTGGCCCATGTTGGGCAGGGTGCTAGACCGGGTGGCAAAGCATCCCGGCAGGGTAATCCTGGTGGGTCCGGATTGGCCCAGGCGTCCCTGGTATGCGGACTTGATCAGGCTCTCAGTCGACGATCCTCTGCGGCTGCCAGTGGAGCAGGGCCTGTTACATCAGGGTCCCGTGGTGATGGAGGATCCCTCCCCCTTTGGTCTTACGGCCTGGCTATTGAGCGGCAGCGTCTGAGGAAGAAGAGCTTCTCAGACAAGGTCATCGCCACTATGCTGAGAGCGAGGAAGCGCTCTACTTCTACTGCTTACGCCAGGGTTTGGCGTATCTTTGCAGCGTGGTGTGAAGCAGGCTCACTTTCTCCCTTCACTGCTCCAATTTCTTCAGTGTTGGCGTTCCTGCAAGAAGGTCTGGAGAAAGGCCTGTCGCTCAGTTCCCTTAAAGTCCAGGTAGCGGCTCTGGCTTGCTTCAGGGGCCGCCTGAAGGGTGCTTCCCTGGCTTCGCAGCCAGATGTGGTGCGCTTTCTCAAGGGAGTTAATCACCTGCGCCCTCCTCTGCACTCAGTGGTGCCTGCGTGGAATCTCAACCTGGTACTAAGAGCATTGCAGAAGCCGCCTTTTGAACCCTTGTCGAGGGCATCTCTGAAAGACCTGACGTTGAAAGCAGTCTTTTTGGTGGCTATCACTTCAGCCAGAAGAGTTTCCGAGCTCCAGGCGCTCTCATGTTGAGAGCCTTTTCTGCAGTTCACTGAGGCAGGAGTGACTATTCGCACAGTGCCTTCCTTCCTGCCCAAGATTGTTTCTCGCTTCTATGTGAATCAGCAGCTCTGTCTCCCTTCCTTTCATAGGGAGGAATACCCAGAGGAGTACTCTGCTCTTAAATATCTGGATGTGAGACGAGTCATCATCAGATACTTGGAAGTGACCAATGATTTCCGGAAATCGGATCATCTGTTTGTCCTGTTTGCAGGTCCTCGTAAGGGTCTGCAGGCTGCTAAGCCTACAGTGGCAAGATGGGTCAAGGAAGCCATTGCAGCGGCTTATGTGGCCGCGGGGAAGGTGCCGCCTATCCAGCTGAAGGCTCACTCCACGAGGGCTCAGGCGGCCTCGATGGCAGAGGCCGGATCCGTCTCCTTGGAAGAGATATGCAAGGCGGCAACTTGGGCTTCGGCTCATACATTCTCCAAGCATTACCGTTTGACTGTGGCTGCACGGGCGGAGGCCCGGTTTGGAGCTTCAGTGTTGAGGTCAGGGATTTCAATGTCCCGCCCTGGGTGAGTACTGCTTCGGTACATCCCACCAGTCTATGGATTGATCAGCTTGATGATATGGAAGGTAAAATTATGTATAATCATACCTGATAATTTTCTTTCCATTAATCATAGCTGATCAATCCATAGCCCCTCCGAGATATCTGTACTGTTTTTATTCTGGTTGCATTTCAGGTTCAAGTTTAGTCTTCAGTTACTTCAGAAAGACTTCGTGTTCAAGTTTTTTCACTTGGATTCTTCAAGAGTTAAGACGAGTTTGTGTTACAGTGAGCTGCTGCATTCCTCTCCCCTCCGTTTTACGGGGCTGGATTGAGACTTAAAATTCTGCCGGCACTCCCTCCTGCTTCGTGCGGCTGTAGGGCAGCTTTGTACCCCTCCCGCTTCGGCGGTGTTAGGGTCAGTCAGCTCCTCCCGCGGTTGCGGTTGCAGGATAAGCCAGATCCCCCCACATCGGCGGGTGTGGTGTCCCTCCCCCGCTCCGCGGGGATGAGCTGGACGGATTCCCCTCCCCCACTTGTGTGGGGATGAGCTGGGTTAATTCCCCTCCCCCGTTTCGGCGGTGGTGAGCTGGGCAGAGTGTCCCTTCGTGGGTGTAATTCTCTAAGTGCTGAGTCCTGCGGATGGAGCTTTGATATCGACATACTGAGGAGTTTCCGGCAGCACATGACCACATATAGGGAGGCAAAAGTTTGCTCTCTATCTCCACCTGCTGGTAGATGGACACAACCCACCAGTCTATGGATTGATCAGCTATGATTAATGGAAAGAAAATTATCAGGTATGATTATACATAATTTTACCTTATTTGGTGCAGTCTGACCTGGATCATCCTTATATAGGCTTATGGAGGGTAATTTTATAACAGGGTGTCTAGTGTAAGTAGGTGGCATTTTATAAAGGCACATAGGCGTCTATATCTGATTAAAATACTAACATAAGCAGCAGAAATTTCACCTAGGTTACACAAGTACATGCATAAATGGGTGTATTTTATAATCTGTGCATGTACTTTTGAACACAGCTCACACTACCCAAACTCCACTCCTGCCAGAAAAATACACGTCATCATGTCATTCTGCATACATTTACAAGCATATGTGGCCTCATACTTAAAAAAAAAAAAAAAAATTACCTCCATATTGTATGCTTGAATGGATTAAACACTACTGTCCAAATGATAGGGACCTGGTAGCTCACAAAACAGAAAATTTATTCCTTCTTCACAGATGGATGCAGGCCTGAAATTGATGTTCATCTAGGACCTCTAACAAACCTTAATGAGACTACAGTATTATGAGACTATAAAAGGAAATTCAGCTCTACAGGTGGCTAGACCCTATTTGTTGCACTCTTTAGCCAAATGTACATTTCCCTTAAAATGATTTCTGCAGTAACGGTGTTTCCAGTTTTTGCTTGAAGTATATTTCTGTTGCCCACTTCTCAGCCACATTGGCAGTCTGACCTTCCTTGTGATTAATGAGCATCCCTTGTAGGCTATACTAATTCACTTATTGTTGCAGTTGTGAAAGGGGTAAAGCTATAATGAGTCCCTAGTTTAACACCTTTGGTCAGATAGTATTAAAAACTGCAGCTAGTACTATTGGAATTGATCAGCATCTGTGAACCTTGTAAATCATCTTGTGGGCTCATTGCTGACCAGACAAATTGAATTGGAGTTTCCCACATTGCACTGTGGTTGGTGGTACGGAGTTATGGGGAAAAGGTTTTTTTTTTTAATTTCATTTCTTTACAGATTTTTTTAAATTTTATTTTAATATAGCCATAACATTTGTTAACGGTCATGGACAACAAAGACAGCTTAGTACAACAAACAATCCCACTAGCTCTCCTATTCCCCTCCCCCCCCCCCCCCGCCAATATTTATTTATTAGGATTTATTTATTGCCTTTTTGAAAGAATTCACTCAAGGCAGTGTACAATACGAATAAATCAAATATAAACAATAGACAATTACAGCATTAACAATATTCAAATAACAATACAAAGTATGGCATAGTATACTACTTATAATGTCAACACAATATGTACTAGAATATTTTAATAGTCCACATAGGGTATAAGCAAAGATGGAATATATAGATAGGTAAGAGAGTAAGAGGAATTAAAAAATAAGGTAACTAATTTAAAGAAATCTGCACATGAGGTCAGAGAGATTAAATGTTATCTCAACTAAGGTAGGAGTGGATAAACATGGCCAGCTGTAGTATGTGCAGCCTGTGTCACTTCTTGTGTGTGTGAGACTAAGAAGTTAGTTACTTCCAATAGCCCTCCAATTTGGACCACTCTTCAGTCCTTACACCAAGCCCCCTCCCTACCCATCTTCAAATCTTTGCTCAAAGCCCACCTCTTCAATGTTGCTTTCGGCACCTAACCTTTATACCTTTCAGGAAATCTAGACTGCCCCAATTTGACTGCCCCTATTTGACTGACTGTACATTTGTCCTTTAGATTGTAAGCTCCTTTGAGCAGGGACTGTCCTTCTATGTTAAATTGTACAGTGCTGCGTAACCCTAGTAGCGCTTTAGAAATGTCAAGTAGTAGTAGTAGTATGGCAGATTTAATACAGATATCAATCAGTAGTAGTAGTAGTAGTATGGCAGATTTAATACAGATATCAATCAATTTCTTCATCTGAGCTATAAGCTCCAAGCACTCTTTCCACCCCTGCAATGAGAGTGTCTCCATTTGTTTCCAATATCCTACTGTGATGCTCCTTGCTACTATAATACCCCATTTTGACAGTGTTTTTTTTAACTTTTCAGTCAGCCTGGCAATAGACCTAGTTGGAGGATCTCCTTCAACATCTTTAACAAATGTTGAATATAAGGGTTCTGTTCCTCCCCAGGCCACCCCTCCCCCCAATGATCATTGTATGGGTTCATGCACAAATTTCCCCTCCACTCTGCTTCTATTCAAGTCCCTGGCTTCTCCCTTCCTAGAGACCAATCCAGCAAGCGTTTCATTTAGGCTGGCAAATTGTTTAGCTTTGCCAAATAGTAAAATTGTATATCTCCTTCCTTCCTTAGGAATAGAACCTCCTGAACTATCTGTGATCATTTGTGTCCCAAAATAAAGTGACTGAAATCTTTCTGTAATTTACTTAGAACTCTCTTAGGTGCTTCAATAGGAAGGGCCTGAAAAAGGCATAATAGCCTAGGTAAAATGTTCATTTTTATGGCAGTCATTCTCCCCCTCCCTCCCCCCCCAACCATGAGATGAGATGAGACTAAAGTGCCTCTTAGCTAAATCCCATTTTATCTCACCCAAAATAGACCAAAATGACCACCAAAGAGCGTATTCCTTTTAACCCCAAAATATCTAATACATTTTCTTAGCCCACCTGAAAGGGAAATTGGGCTGGAGTTGTTCCACTTCTAACTTTACTAGGGAGATGTTCAAAATTTGACTTATCCAGATTCACTTTAAAGCCAGTTGCTCCTTCAGACCTTTGATGTTTGCCCAGTATAGCCAGTAAAGACGCTAAGGATTGGCCACATCAGCAAATTATACTAATATGTTGTTTTACTATTTTGAATCTAATTTTTTGTGGAATGCGGGGCATAGTATGAGAGGTACCAGTGTTGGATCCAGTGTTGGATCCACTGGGAAACAGTGATCATAACATGATCGATGTTTGAATTGATATCTGAAGTCACTAAGGAAATCTACTAAAGCAACTTTAATTTTTGAAAGGGTGACTATATGACAAAATGAGGAAAATGGTTAAAAAGAAGCTGAAAGGGTTGGCTGCAAAGGTTAGAACTTTACATCAGGTGTGGATGTTGTTTAAAAATACCATCATGGAAGCCCAGACTAGATGTATTCTACATATTAACAAAGGTGGAAAAAAAGAGCAAATGACAGTCAACATGGTTAAAAAATGAGGTGAAAGAGGCTATTAGAATGTCCTTCAAAAAATGGAAAAAGGATCAGAATGAAAAAAATAAGAAGCAACATGAGCACTGTCAAGCCAGATGCAAAACATTGATGAAGAAGACTGAAAGAGAATATGAAGAGTAACTTGCCAGGTATATCAGAAGCTGGAAGCCTATGATGGAATCTGTGGGACTGTTAGATCAGGAAGGAGCAAAAGGAGCACTCAGAGAGGACAAGATCATAGCAGACAGATTGAATTCTTTGTTTTGGCCTTTACGGAAGAAGATATAAGAGATCTACCTATACTGGAAATGGTTTTCAGGGGTAATGTGGAAGAACTGAAAGAATCTCGGTGAACTTGGAAGATGTACTGAGCCAAATTGACAAGTTAAAGAGTGATAGATCACCTAGACCAGATGGTATACATCCCAGGGTATTGAAAGAACTCAAACGTGAAATTGCTGATCTGCTAGTGATCTGTAACCTGTCGTTAAAATTGTCTGCAGTATGTGAAGACTGGAGGGTGACCAATTTTTTAAAAGGGTTCCAGGGGTGATCCAGGAAATTATAGACAGATAAGCTTGCCTTCAGTGCCGGGCAAAATAGTGGAAACTATTATAAAGAATAAAATGACAGAACACATAGACAAACATGGTTTAATGGGACAGAGTCAGCATGGATTCAGCCAAGGGCGGTCTTGCCTCATCAATTTGCTTCATTTCTTTGAAGGCATGAATAAATATGTTGATAAAGGTGAACCTGTTGATGTTGTATATGGTAGATTTTCAGAAAGCTTTTTACAAAGTACCTCATAAGAGACTTCTGAGAAAATTAAGGAGTCATGGGATAAGATGCATTGTTCTTCCGTAAATTAAGAATTGGTTATTGGACAGAAAACAGAGGATAGGTTTAATGGTCATTTTTTTTTCAATGGAAAGGGTGAATATTGGAGTGCTGCAGGGATCTGTACAGGGACTGGTGCTATTTAACATATTTATAAATGATCTGGAAATTGGAACAATGCAAGAGGTGACTTTAAATTTGCAGATGACACAAAGCTATTCAAAGTTGGCAAAATGCATGCGGATTGTGAAACATTGCAGGAAGACATTAGGAAACTGGAAGACTGGGCATCCTAAAGGCAGACAAAATTTATGTAGACACATGCAAAGTGATGCACATTGGGAAGAAAAATCCGAATCATAGTTATCTGATGTTAGGGTCCACTTTAGGAGTCAGCACTCAGGAAAAAGACCTACCGTAGGTGTCTTTGTAAACTTTACGCAGATATCTTCTGCCCAGTATGCAGCAACAGCAGCCAAAAAAGCAAACAGAATGCAAGGAATTATTAGGAGAGGAATGCAGAATAAGACCAAAAAGATTATAATGCCTGTATCGCTCCATGGTGCTACCTCATCTTGAGTATTTTGTTCAATTCTGATCGCCGTATCTCAAAAAAGATATAGTGTAGTTAGAAAAGGTTCAAAGAAGAGCAACCAGAATGATAAAGGGGATGGAACTCCTCTCAAATCAAGAAAGGTTAAAGAGGTTAGGGCTCTTCAACTTGGAAAAGAGACGTCTGAGGGAGGATATAATTAAGGTCTACATAATCCAGAGTGGTGTGGAGCGATTTTCTGGAGGAAAGGTCCATAGTCTGTTATTGAGACTTACATGGGGGGGAAGCCACTGCTTGCCCCAGGATTGTTAGCGTGAAATGGTACTACTAATTGGATTTCTGCTAGGTACTTGTGACCTGGATTAGCCACTGCTGGAAGCAGGATACTGGGCTAGATGGAGCATTGGTCTGACCAAGTATGGCTATTCTTATGTTCTTATGTGCTCTTGAACCACCCCTTTGGTCCCCCAAATATCCCTATTCCCTCTAATTTTATAGCCAAGGGCTCTACTGAAATAGCAAATAGTAGAGAGGAAAGTCAGTTTTAAATGAGTAAAACCTCAGTTTATTTCTTTTAGCAGCCTGTAGTTGGCATATTATCTCAAAAGCCTACATGTTTCCGCCAAAGGAAAGCTCACAGAATTTCCATTGTGTTTCTATTAATGGGTATTGCGGTTTTTCTTATTGTTTGCCTGCCTTGTTTTGCACATTTGCTGAGTTCATCATTTTTGCTTCTGTTAATGATACTGGCAGCAGCCATCCTTTGAGGACAGCATTGATTTTTAGATATGAAATACGGGAGTGTGGTTGTAGGGCTGAAATGAGTTGAAGCAAAAGCAGGAATACTGCCCAAATATGTTTGTACAGTGTTCACTAAAGAAGGGGCCTGGAAAAGGACTGCAACTGGAGGAGGCAGGCTGATTACAGAATAGTTTGTATAAGATAAGGCTGTAGGGCTAGTTCTGTTCAGTCATTCTGTGAAAACAGGTGCTATTTTAGAAACATGAAAACGTACAGGTATGGCCCCCTTCCCAAAAGTGGGTTAAAGGGAGCAGGATAGTAATTCTAGGCCAGTTAACTTCCACCACTCAAGTAAGGTAACACAATCAAGGAAAGTGGAGTATCTTGAATCCAGCAGATTACAAAAAATTATGTCAGGCAAATCTGTTACTCCAGCAAGGAAATTAGTCAACTTTGCCTCATGGGTTCAGCGTGAAATTTCAAATGAATTGAGCACTGGTTTCAGCTCATGGACTGCACAGTAATTTCTGTCTCCTTTTCCTTGGGCTATGTTGCTGCATAGGGTCAGCTGTTTTCTCAGTGACACAGTAATGACTTCCTTAGCTGTTATACAGTACATTAGCCTTTTCTTTGCTGTGTGGTGCCACTATCGTAATTTTCTTTGCTGTGTAGAAAACTGAGTATTGACAGCATCGTCATCAAATGCTATACATAGTGACATCATCCTGTACTCCAAAGAGTTGGCTTGGTTCTTGTGGCTTCGAGCCAGCTACCATATATGCTGCATCATGCCTTCGCAGCTCTCTCTTGTTCTGCTTAAGGGCAATACCTTGGTACCTTGCGTGATAGAGAGTGAATTACGAGTGCCAGTTTCTTGCAGACTCCAGTCTGGCAGCACATTTTATATCATGGGGTGGTATCATCCTTATTGATGCATTGTGGCATCAATTCTATAGTTGTATTTGCCAGCAATCTAGTAGGCTGCTTCTTGGCGTATTGTAAGCGATATTATAATTACAATAAAGTGGATATGGTCCCTCTTCACAAAAGTGGAGACAGGGAAGAAGTGGGAAACTACAGACTAGTAAGTCTCACGTCGGTGGTAGGAAAAATAATGGAATCGCTGCTGAAAGAAAGGATAGTTAACTTTCTAGAAGCCGACGGGTTACAGGACCTGAGGCAACATGGCTTTACCAAAGGAAAATCCTGCTAAACGAATCTTATTGACTTCTTTGACTGGGTGACCAACGAACTGGATGAGGGACGCACGATAGATGTAATCTACTTGGACTTCAGCAAAGCCTTTGATACGGTCCCCCACAAAAGACTCGTGAATAAGCTGAAAGGGTTGAACTTAGGACCGAAAGTGGTGAACTGGATAAGAAACTGGTTGACCGACAGGTGGCAGAGGGTGGTGGTAAATGGAATCCGCATGGAGGAAAGAAAGGTGAGCAGTGGAGTTCCTCAGGGTTCGGTGCTGGGGCCTATTCTGTTTAATATATTTGTGGGAGATATTGCTGAAGGTTTGAAAGGAAAGGTTTGTCTTTTTGTGGATGACACGAAAATAGCCATTAGACTGGATACCCTGGGGGAGTAGAAACGATGAGAAGGGATCTCCGAATGTTAGAAGAATGGTCGAGGGTCTGACAGTTAAAATTTAATCAATTACAAAAATGTGCTCCAGACAACATTTTTTTCTTTTCTCCTTCAATTTATTACAAACAAATCCCCCCTCTTATACACATGCATTTACTGTTTACAAAAATTAACACTTTTATACATGTTATACATCCAGCCCGTCACTTATCTCTCTTCAGTATTTTTGCCTCATTCTTATCCCGTGCTGATAGTTCATATGTACATAAGTATATAAGCATCGCCATTCTGGAACAGACCAAGGGTCCATCGAGCCCAGCACCCTGTCACTGACAGCGGCCAAAAGAACAAACAATTTGTCCCGCCCATCCTAGAAATACTGTATTATTCCCTCGTCGATTCAATAACATTCTATGGCTTTTTCCTCCAGGAAGCTATCCAACCCTTTTTTGAAGTCTGCTAAGTTAACCGTCTTAACCACCTTTCCGCAAAGGTTTATTCTTCAACAGTGTTCTTATAATCCTTAAGCCTGCATCAATCCATGCTTGATTCTGTATACCATCAAAATCTTTTTTGAACCAATTTGCCATTCCCGGGCATTCCTTGCTTCTTTATTGATGGTCCCATATGAACTTCAACAACACTTTAAAGCAGCATTCACTGCACGCCTGGTTCTCAAACCTTTACTGTACTTAAAATTTAATGGCAAGAAGAGTAGAATGATGCACTTGGGGTGCAGAAACCCAAAAGAGAGATACCGGATAGGAGGGGAGAGATTAGTAAGCTTGACTCAGGAGAGAGACCATGGGGTGTTAGTGTCTGAGGGTCTAAAGGTGAAGAAACAATGCAACAAGGCGATGGCCGTGGCCACAAGGATGCTAGGCTGCATAGAGAGGGGCATAACCAGCAGAAGAAAGGAGGTGTTGATGCCCCTCTACAAGTTGGTGGTGAAGCCCCACTTGGAGTATTGTGTTCAGTTTTGGAGGCCGTATCTTGCTAAAGATGTAAAAAGACTGGAAGCGGTGCAAAGAAAAGCTACAAAAATGGCATGGGATTTGCGTTGCAAACCGTATGAGGAGAGACTTGCTGACCTGAACATGTATACCTTGGAGGAAAGGAAAAAAAGGGTGACATGATACAGACGTAAATATTTGAAAGGTATTAATCCGCAAATGAACCTTTTTCGGAGACGGGAGGACGGTAGGACATGAATTGAGGTTGAAGAGGGACAGACTCAGGACTAATGTCAGGAAGTATTTTTTCACGGAGAGGGTGGTGGATATGTGGAATTCCCTTCCGTGGGAGGTGGTGGAGATGAAAACAGTAATGGAATTTAAACATGCGTGTGATAAATAAATAAAAATAAACACAAAGGAATCCGGTTTAGAAGGAATGGTTCCATGGAATCTTAGCAGAGATTGGGTGGCGACGCCGGTAATTTGGGAAACAAAACGGGAGCTGGGCAGACTTCTACGGTCTACGCCATGATCGTGACTGAATAGATAGGGATGGGCTGAAGTGTAAATTTTAAGGGGCTTCAACGTTAGCTTCAGAACTTAGTACAAGAAGAGTACTGGGCAGACTTCTACGGTCTGTGTGCCCTGAGAAAAGCAAGGACAAATCAAACTCTGGTATACATATAAAGTAACACATACCATGTAAAATGAGTTTATCTTGTTGGGCAAACTGGATGGACCATACAGGTCTTTATCTGCCGTCATTTACTATGTTACTATGTATGTTGCTATGAATGCATGGCCCTTGGGTTTCAGTAAAAGATTTTGCGAGAAAAAGGTTAGTTTTAAAATATTCTATAAGGTGATACTTGGATACTGCCCACACGGGAGGCTGTTTTACTAGCTGAACAGTGTAGGTACTAAAATGCTAAACTGGGTTAGAATTTGTTTGAGTGATAAACTAATATCCATGTATGTTTAAGGTCATAATGCTAATTTTTAAGTGAAGAAATTTGATGGAACCATTCAATTTGCTGAAAATGTGAAACCCTGCATTCTTTCCATTTGCAAGATTATCTTTTGAAATACTCCCTCATATAAGGAGATTCATTTACAGACTGTAAGTAGAAGAGTTTTTTTTCAGTTATTGCCCCTGTTTGGATTGAATTGCCTACCAAAATTCAGTTGGAGGAAGATTTGATGTGTTTCTGGGATAGTAAGACTTGCCCTGTTAACAAAATCTTTTTTTTAAGAGTATATTCTGATGTGTTTTTCTCTTGATGCTGTCATATGGGTTGATGGGGGGGGGGGGGTGTGCGATTAATGAAAAAATTGTAATTGGTAAAATTTTAGTCCCCGGCATTCAAACTGTGGTCAGAGTTGCTCTAAAATGTCAACTGCAGTATTTAAACTTACACCCAAATGTTCAGTTTGGGGCGAGACCCAGATACTGGTGTTGAATATCTGGATATAAAGCAGCTGTCAGAATTTATTTGGATATTGCTGATATTTATTGCTGATTCCTGTTAACTATCCAGACAAGTTAGGACAGCAAATTAGCTGTTCTAACTTGTCTTGATAGTTATCTGGACATCAGAACTGAATATTGGCAGTATGTAGATAATCTCTGGCTTCACCCCAGACCACCCAGCTGCTATCCAGAATGCAGTGAAACAACTGAAACCTTATCTTTCATGCAATTTTTTTGTTTAGGAGTGCAGACAATTATATTTTCTTATTTAGATTATTTTAATATTATCTATCTGGGTATACCATGTTAGGGAACCTTTTACTAAGTTGCAGTAAAAAAAAAAAAAAAGTGGCCTTAGAACACCCTCATGAGTCTTTCCTGTGCGCTAAGGTCATCTTTACCATGTTCGTAAAAACACTGATTCTCTTTTAATGGCCATGCACTAATGTAGTCCCATTTTTTTTTGCTGTGTGTATGTTAGAACCTAATGCAATGTAGTAAAAGTACCCCTTAGTGTTTAGAGTTAACAATCTCTTCAGAATGCTGCAGCTAGATAAAAATGCAGAAAAGAACACAAAAGGCTCTCAAGAAAAGGTACAAGTGTGTAACAGTCTGTGTCGGGTCATTAATAAAGCACACTTGTACCTTTTCTTGAGAACCCGTTTTGCTTCTTTTCTAGATTGCTTTGCTGTGTACTTTGACCCTCTCCATTGTATGATAAGTAGTTCAGCTGCACTGCTTACCTATAGTGGATTGAAATAAAATTTGAATAGTTGATAGACTACTTGTAAGGCTTCAAGGGACCTTTTTACTAAAATGCACTAGAATCTGGGCTTAACACTTGGTAACGTGAGATTTTTACCATGTGCTAAGCCTAGATTTAACGCGGCACTTTTGAAGAGTTTTAAAAATATTTTATTGCAGATCATGCACTTACCCCCAAATGCTACATAGTTGATTTAAGTTGCATGCGCAAATCTGGGCGTATTCTGGATTTGCGTGTGTAACTTAGGGACCTGTTTAGTAAGCTGTGCTGTATGCGCGCTAGCATTTTTGGTGTACAAATGCTAGAGACACCCATATTTTCCTATGGGTGTCTCTATTAGCGTGCGCTAATTTTTAGCACTTGCTAAAAACGCTAGCGCACATTAGTAAATAGTGCCCTTAATTAGTTAAGCCAGTCAGCACCAATAATTACCAATTAGCAAGCAATTGACACGAATTGGCAATTAGAATTTACACGCACAACTGTAAGTATATTCTGTAACATGATTCGTGTAAATTCTAAGTTAAATAGTTGAAAAAGGAGTGTGGAGTGGTCAGGTCGTGGGCGTTTCTAAAACTTACTGATGTTTTTATAGAATACACCTGGTCTGCGCATAATTATGTGGTAAGCTTTTACTCCAAATTTTACTTGGCATAACTGCCCACGACTAAATTTAGACACGTGGATGGGTGCTCAGGGTGTTCTATAAACCACGTGGAAATTTTAGGCATATTCTATAAAGTATACCAATATTTAAGCGCATTTTTTTGGTAAAATTTGTTTTTTTCTTTTTAGGCCTGATATATAGAATCTAGTCCTTAATGGCTCCTATTTTGTAGGCAATAAGGGCTCACATGCTAATCCTGCACTAATCAGTGTGTGGTAATGTAGATGCGCTAACTGATTAGCGTAGATACATCTAATCTCTGCGCCCAGACATGCTCCGTCTGAAAAAAAATATTTATTTGTAGTGCACAGTTTGTACGTACCGATTGGGATCTTACCACAGCATACCCTTTTAAGCTATGGTAAGCACACACTAGCATTTACTGAAGCTTGGGAAAAGGCCCCTAAGGTTTACTGCAGAGGTATAGAGGTAAAGAATGATCATATCTGATATCAAGGTAGTCAAACAGTGTGACAGGATAGACAGTAGAGTGGCGTGCATGAGGAAAGGTATAACCAGCAGAAAAAAAGTAGATCAATTTAGAACAAGACTGGGGCAAGGATATTTGGCACCTAGGCAAACTTTCGAACATGTGCCCCCACCAGTTTACCTTTAGACCCTTTGTCCCGCCCTTCCAGCCCCAGCAATCGTGTTCATCCCAATATCATCCCTCTTAAAATAATCCGAGTAAATGGACTATTTGACAACTGTCCAACTTCCCTGCAGGCAAAAGCGCATACGTTGAGGTTGTGTGGTGATGAGGATCTATTAGTTTGCTTTGACTGCAGTTCTTTTTGCCGCCCTCCCTCCCCCCGCCCCCCCCCAACAAGGCTGTTGCCCTAGGCAACTGTCTAGTGTTGCCTAATGGTTGGACCGGCCCTTGTTCAGAAACCTTATTTAAAGCATGGAGGTTGCAGAAGAGGACTACAAAATGTTGCTTGGGTCTACACCATAATAGACTGAGCAAATACTGGTTCTGGAGAGTCCTCTCTCTTGAAAAGAGGTCCCATGAAAGTTTGTTCACTGAAACACTAAAAATGTTTTGGCCCAGTCTAGTGCACTGTCATTTGGAAGACCTAGGTTTCATTCTTAGATCAGGATTTCTGCTCCCTAAGCTAGCTGAGGAGAGGGGTGAGACAGAGGCTGTGTTCATAGCTCCTGGGTAGAAGAAATCCCACTCATTTTGCAGTAGTGACTCCTAGTGGTCAGGTTCAGCTTTGCGGGGTTCTGAAAGGACCCTGGTATGGTCTCCCCACCTCAGGACTGTCACTATGTTCACTGGACTAGTTGATTTGGAAAGAGATATACAATAAGGGAAAAAAATCCCTGTGTCATTGTGAATGAAGGTGCATGTGGTCAGATCACAATTCCAGTAATGCGGAGGGGCATTTTCGATATGACGTCTGTCGGACTTTGGATATTTTGTGCTAATCATCCAAAATCCAAATAGAAACCCGCAAAAGACTCCCCCCCCACCTTTGAAAATATCGTTTGTAACAAGATTTTGTGCTCTGTGTGTTTCTTTTCAGGCCATTTTCAGAAAAAAAAATTCTGTACAAGTTAAAAACTTACAAGTTCTGAAAACGGGTCTAGACCAAAACAAAATTTTTTTCCCAAGATGTTTTCATTTTGTGCCAATTATGGCTGTAAAATACCCTAATCCCACCTTCGAAATACCCCAACACGCCCCCTTGTGATTTGGACGCACTGCAGACAAAATGCATTGGATGTCTGCAAAACAGGTTTCAAAAATACCTATTTGGATGTTTTGAGAAGAAATTTGTCCAGATGATGTTTCATGACATTTGGATGTTTTTCTCTTTTGAAAATGAGCCCCATAATAACATAGATAAAGATCTGAATGGTCCATCTGGTCTGCCCAGTAGTCACGCTCATTATCAAGTCATGATTAAACCAACAATGATTGTGATTATAAAATACTTGACCATAGTCTCTCTCTGGCATTTCTGAGACATAGACCGTAGAAGTCCGCCTGGCCCTGTCCTTAGGTTCCAACTACTGAAGTTGCTGTTGAAGCCCATTCTAGCCTATCTAAATCTATCTTGTCATTTGTTGGACACAGACCATAAAAGTCTGCCCAGCACTGTCCTCGCGTTCCAAATTACTGGAGTTTCCATTAAAGCTCTCTCCAGCCCATCCTAAACCGGATTGCCATATGTGGGATCCAGACCATACAAGCTTGCCGAGCATTGGCCTTAGTTCTTCACAGCTGGAGTCACTATCTAAGCGCCATTCAACATGCAAACACATTGAAACTCTAGGAAACAACAGTGAAATACTGGATAATGGAGACAAAAAATAAAAATTTTTAAAAATTCAGGAAGTTCTGGGACAAACCCATGAATCCCTTCAACTTCATAGTAGGTCTTGCAGTGCTGTTAGCTGAAAAGCTTTTTCCTCAACTACTCCTCAAATTTAGTTTAGTGCTCAATTTACCCATACTTCAAAAGACAAATCCATTCTATTACATTAATCAACATTGCAAGTTCCTTCCTCCTGTTTACCCTAACTGCAGATCTGTGGAGAGTGCTCCAGGCTCTATTTAACCTGCCAATTACAATTACAATTACAATTAGATTATCTAGATTACAATTTCATCTCCTGCCACCTCCTGACATAATCATGTTCTCGTCCTCCATAATTCAAATTCTCTGTCAGCCCTGTTGCAATCCGTCCTAACTGCTACTGAATCCTCTTATGGTCACATTCCCATCATCACTGGACATAGGAAGCTCTCATCCCGCACACCATCTTGCAACTCGTCACATGCTGATCAACTATCTGTCTCTGTTGCCTCTAAGTCCTATCCTCGCAAGCAATATCATTACACAACGGTTCCCATTGTGCAAGCGAAACAAGTGCAATTCCAATCTTTACATGTGGGCTATGTAAATGCGAGATCAGTAGTAAGCAATCCTGAAATGATATCTGACTGGATCTCCTCCGATGCTCTAGATATGCTGTTCATCACAGAAACCTGGATAAGAACACCTAAAGACCCCATCGTATTAGATCTCTGTCCTGCAGGCTACAAAATCATCCACTGGGACAGAAAAGACAAGAGAGGGGGCGGGTTGGCGCTCATTTACCGCTCCTATCTCATAGTAGATACAATTTCCGTTTTGACCTCCTCGTCGCTGGAAATCGCTGCTGTCAAGGTTCATCACTCCTCCCTTCATGGCCAGCTGGCCTGTGTGCTGATTTATAGGCCACCAATTACCTGGTCAAGCAATCAATCTGTGCTTCTGGATTTCATCTCTAATGCCTGTATGAATAACTCGAATATACTTTTTTTGGGTGATCTTAACCTCCATTTGGAAAATCCCACCTCTCCAGATGTATCCCAGTTCCTGGATTTTCTCCACCTCTGTGATCTTGAATGTCCAATCTCTGGTCCAACTCACTGTAGAGGCCATTCACTGGACTTCCTCTCATTTAAATTTTTAGAAGATCGCAACTTTTCTGTTCATGATATTGACTGGCTGGAAACGGCTTGGTCGGATCACTTTAAATTGCAATTCACCCTGCATTGGCAAACCTCAAGTCCCCTCCGACCTCGTCAGCCTCACCAATATTACACCAGAGGTGTCATCGACCCCAGTTTGTTCTGGAGATCTCTCTACAGTCACGGCTTGGGTCTGCAACCATCCTCGCCTAACTATCTCTCCGATTGGGACCACACTTGTAAAACAGTGTTGAATACAATTGCACCCCTGCGTCTTAAGTCCTCGCACAATCGTAGATTATCACCTTGGTTCTCAACAGATCTGAGAGCTTTGAAATGTGAGACACGACGTACGGAAAGATCTTGGCGAAAATGCAAAACTGATCTGGCTTGGGAGGCCTGGAAAAGTAGTCAAGTATAAATATGCTATCCGATCTGCAAAGTGCACCTACTTTTCATCTAAGATGCAGGTGGCAGGCCGGGACATCCGACAGATATACCAGCTACTAAACACCTTTCTAGATACTCGCAAGTTAGAATGCTCCAGTGTTAATCCTCCTTCAGCTATACAACTAGGATCTTACTTCAAGGAGAAAATCCTTACCCTGCGATCCTCAACTGTCAGCAGCCTCTCTGATGTGGACGACTTCCTGGCATCCCTGGTCGTACCATTGGGCGCTTGCCCGGCTGACCGCTATTGGATCAAATTCAATCGCCTGTTGCCTGAAAAGGTGACTATGGCTTTACGTAAATTCACAAATAAAAGCTGTAGATTAGATGTATGTCCATCCCACCTCTTAAAAGTTGCACCAAAATGTTACATTGAAGAATTGACTCGTTACCTCAATTATATGTTAAACATAGGTCTTTTCCCGCCAGGCCATGGAAACATCCTTCTCACCCCAATCCCAAAGAATTTAAAGATCAAGCCAGATGTCATCTCCAACTATCGTCCAGTGGCTTCGATTCCTCTAGTTATCAAACTGTTGGAAAGTCTGGTCAATGTTCAGCTCAACGAATTTTTGACTAATTTTGATATCCTCCACCATTCGCAATCAGGATTTCGAGTTCATTACAGCACGGAGACAGTCTTGGTCACTCTCTTATCAAACTTTAGACGAGAACTATCAGTTGGACGGAAGATTCTTCTACTACAATTTGACATGTCTAGTGCTTTTGATATGGTGGATCATGAACTCCTGCTCCATCTACTGGATTCTTTCGGTATAGGAGGGCCAGTTTTGCATTGGTTCAAGGGTTTCTTGACTTCAAGGTCCTATCAGGTCATGGCGAACTCCCACACTTCAGAACCGTGGAATGCTTCCTGTGGGGTCCCTCAGGGTTCGCCCCTTTCACCTACCCTGTTCAATATTATGATGATGCCGTTAGCCACAGCACTTGCAAACCTAAACCTCAACCCTTTCATCTATGCGGATGATATTACAGTTTACATCCCTTTTCAATCCTCAATATCAGAAGTTGCCAACCTCATAGATGCATGTTTCACCACTTTAGAACACTGGGCCAAGGTGTTCCGATTCAGGCTCAACAGGGAAAAAACTCACTGTCTCATCCTCTCGTCCACGTACGCTCATGTATCTGACACAATGCTTCCAGTACTGGGCTCGGCCCTCCCGATTGCCAATAGCATGAGACTTTTAGGAATACACCTGGACTCACATCTCCAGCTGGCTGATCATGTACACTTGGTTACCAAAAAAATGTTCCAGGCAATGTGGAGGCTTCGGCGCATCAGATACCTCCTTCCAAGAGACTTGTTTCGTACCCTTGTCCACTGGCTGGTCCTATCCCACCTGGATTATTGTAGTGGTATTTACGTGGGTTGTCAGGCTTCCTTATTGAAAACGTTCCAAACGGCTCAGAACACTGCGGCGAGGCTCATCCTTAAAGTAAGACGTTTTGAACATGCCGAACCCCTGCGCTTTAAACTTCATTGGCTGCCTGTACATGAGCGAATTGCTTTTAAGATCTGCTCCCTAACTCATAAAATCATCTATGGGACTGCACCGGAATACATGCTCCCCTTGATTGACCTTCCGCCTAGAAATGCCAACCCTGCCGCTCGGTCCTATCTCCATCTTCACTTTCCGAACTGTAAGGGAGTAAAGTACAAGAAACTCTTTGCCTCGTCCTTCCGTTACTGGAGTCCCAAACACTGGAATATGTTACCTCATCACCTCAAAACTCAAGAAGACCACGGCCTTTTTAAGAAGTTGTTAAAGACATTCCTCTTTGCTAAGACTTACCCCTCAACTTGCAATGTTGATTAATGTATCCTTGTCCCCTTCCCTATCTAGTTCACTCTGTTAGATGCTTGTATTACCTTTAAGTTTGTACTTTTATTTAATTTACTGTAAGCCACATTGAGCCTGCACGAGTGGGAAAATGTGGGATATAAGCAACAAATAAATAAATAAATAAATAAATACTTTAAGGTCAAGTCTGTGTAGTGCATTAGCTGACCTCTAGCAGTTGCGGCTGCCATTTTTAAATAGCAGCTGCAAGGGACAAGTTTGGTTTGCTCCTGCCCCAATGACCCACTCGACCACTAGAGACGTAAAGATAGGCCTGGGAAAACCTACTTAAATAGGGTCAGAATGGGGGGGAATAAATTTTTGTTATGCTGTCAGGTTCCTGGGGGGGGGGGGGCGGAATATGTTATGTTGTCAGGGTCCTAGGAGTGGGGAGGAATTTCTGTTATGCTTTTGGGGTCTGTGGGGGAATTGGAAAAAGGTAGCAGGATTTGGGAGGGGGCCATTCATTTTGGGGGAGGGGAACATATGTGTGTGAAGGAGGACGCTACTGACAGCTATGCAGGTGCCAGCCGATATTCAGTGCCAGCACCGGCATAGCTAAGCAACCAAAGTTAGGACTGCTTTTTATGCAATCCTCTTTGGTAGCTTAGTTATGTGGGTGCTGGCAAGGAATATTGCAGGCACATGCGTGGCTTCTGGCTCCTTTCCAACTCTGCTTCTGGAACACCCTTCTGCTTACTTTTCAAATAGCTGGTAAAAGCCAACATTCGGGGGCACTTCCCAGTTAAGGTCTGCAGCTAGCCTGTTGAGTGTGATTTAAGAACATAACAGTATCCATTCTGGGTCAGACCAGTGGTCCAACAATGGCCAATCCAGACCACAAGTACCTGGAAGAATCCCAAATAGTAGCAAGATTCCATGCTACTGATCCCAGGGGCAGCAGTGCCTTCCCTCATGTCTGTCTCAATAGCAGACTGTGGACTTCTCCTCCAGGAACTTGTCCAAACCTTTTTTTAAATCCAGGTATGCTAACTGCAGTACCCACATCCTCTGGCAATGAGTTCTACAACCTAACTATTCATTAAGTGAAAATATATTTCCTCCTATTCATTTACTATGTAACTTCATTGGGTGTTCCCTAGTCTTTGTACTTTATGAAAGAGTAAAAAAAATTGATTCACTTTTACTCATTCTACACCACTCAGGATTTTGTAGGTCTCTATCATATCCCCCCCCCCCCCCCCCCCCCCCTCGGCTGTCTCTTTGCCAAGCTGAAGAGCCCTAACCTCTTTAGCCTTTCCTCATATATGAGTTATTCCATCCCCTTTATCGTTTTGGTTGCCCTTCTTTGAACCTTTTCTAATTCCGCCATATCTTTGTAGAGATACAGCCACCAGAATTGCACACAATACTCAAGGTGAGGTTGCACTATGGAGTGATATAGAGACATTATTATAATCTTGGTTTTATTTTGCATCCCTTATCTAATAATTCCTAGCATCCTACTTGCTTTTTTGTCTGTCACCTCCCACTAGCCAGAAGATTTCATCGTATTGTTTACGTCACTTTGATCTTTTTCTTGGGTGGCCGATTCCTAAGGTGGACCTTTGCATCAAATAGCTATGATTTTTCCCAATGTGCATCACTTTTCATTTGTCCACATTAAATTTCATCTGCCATGTGGATGTACAGTCTTCCAATTTCCTAAGATCTTCCTGCAATTTTTCACAGCCCACATGTGTTTTAACAACTTTGAATAGTTTTGTGTCATCTGCAAATTTAATCCTCTCATGCCTGTGTAAATCATTTGGAATATCAATTAGTTTGTTCCAATGTATTTGGTTCTGTGCTGCAGAAGGTAGAATTACTACTCCCATAGAAATACATTTGGCCATTTTTGGGGGGAGCTTATTTCTCTGGAACTCTATTTTGATCTGTATCTCTTCACTGGTTTCTCACCCATGCCAGAATTGGTCCCTGTTAAATGTTGGAGAGTTATTTTGTCCCAGGCAAACATTTTCAATCCCTTATGTATAATTTCTTTCCAACATCCATTGGACTGGAAAGAATAAAAATGTTAACTCGTGTATTAAAGTTGATCTGGAAGGCAGAACAGACATGATTCTAACACAGAAGCTTTGTTTTGAGAAAGGGACTTCTTTCCAAGTGAATGCAAGCCATTTTCAGATTTAACAAGATACTCAGTGCACAGCAGCTGCGTATGATGACACAACAGATAGATCAGTTGGAAGAAAAGCTTTAACAAGCCACTAGACCCAGCCAAATGCAGATTATCAGTGATGCTAAGGCAGCAGAATACCAAGTGGACAAATATTCATTAAAATGCAGAAAGGCAATCCATAGAATAAATTATTTAAAAGGCAGAAAATGGAAGATCCGAGACGGTCATAATGGAGGTGGACCATTCTGCCTGAGTTCCAGCTGGATCAGTTTATTATGCCAAATTCTCTTAGGAACCAGAGATGGTTAAGAGGAAGAAGCAGAAGGTTTATCACTATGGATCCTTACCAGCTTCATTCAGCAGAATTTGGATGGCATCCCCCCCACACTCAACTGAGTCTTTAGCAAGAACAGGAGCTAAACTATCCATGCCATACCTATACAGACCATGCTGCAAGACTGTTAGCTATTGAAATTGGACTCTATGTGAGCTTATTTAAAGATAATAAGGCCCTGGGATTTAAAACTGAAAGTCTGGAGAACTTCAAGGAATGTTTTCATCTGAGATTTATACATTTTCCTAGATTCTTTATCATTCCGTCCTGGAAACGTATTTAGGAACTGTCTTTCAAAGTTTTGAAAATGCTGCTGAGATTGCTGATTCTTATGAAAGTAGAAGAAGAGGAACTCTGAAAAACCTACCATAGGCATTCTGGTTTTTTTTTTTGTTTTGTTTTGGTTTTTCATTTGATTGATTTTGACTTCTAATAAATTTAGAGGTACCAACTGAAAATTATTTCCTCTGCTACTTTGGGTACATTTATTTTGGTGCCTGACTGGTTTTTTTTGTTTGTTTGTTTGTTTTCTGTTAAAAACATATTCTCCATCAGGTGGAATTTTTCTTTCCTTTTATATATATATACTAGTAAAAAAAGGCCCGTTTTTAACACAAATGAAATGGGCGCTAGCAAGGTTTTCTACGGAGTGTGTATGTTTGAGAGAGTGTGTGTGTGAGTGAATGTGCGAGTGTGTGTGTGTGACAGAGAGAGAGTGTGTGTGATTCTCCTCTCTCCCCTGCCCCCCTCCAGCCACCCAGCAATTCTCCTCTGTCCCCTGCCCCCCTCCAGCCACCCAGCGATTCTCCTCTCAACCCCTGCCCCCCCTCCAGCCACCCAGCGATTCTCCTCTGTCCCCTGCCCCCCCTCCAGCCACACAGCAATTCTTCTCTGTCTGCTGCCCCCCCCTCCAGCCACCCAGCGATTCTCCACGCTCCCCTGCCCTCCCAGCCACCCAGCGATTCATCTCGCTGTCTTGATTACCTCCGTCGAAGCGGCCGCGTCATTGAAAGCCCTGCCCGTCTGTAGCCTTCCCTTCGAGTTTGTTCCCTCAGAGTCCCGCCCTCGCGGAAAGAGGAAATGACGTCAGAAGGCGGGACTCTGAGGGAACGAACTCGAAGAGAAGGCTGGAGACGGGCAGGGCTTTCAATGATACGGCCGCTTCGATGGAGGTAAGACAGCGAGATGAATCACTGGGTGGCTGGAGGGGGGGCAGGGAAGCATGGAGAATCGCTGGGTAGCTGGAGGGGGGGGCAGGGGACAGAGGAGAATCACAGCGTGGCTGGAGGGGGGCAGGGGAGCGTGAAGAATCGCTGGGTAGCTGGAGGGGGGCAGAGGACAGAGGAGAATCGCTGCGTGGCTGGAGGGGGGCAGGGGAGAGAGGAGAATCGCTGGGTGGCTGGAGGGGGGGCAGGGGATCAGGGCTGTTCGGGATAGAGTTTGTTTGCGGGTTGCTATGCAGCCTTCCTTTCCCTCCTAGGGCAGGATAGTGAGAGCGAGTGTGATTGCCTGCGGTTGGTCCCTTCTCCTTCTGACGTTGCAAGGGCAGGGCAATTACAAACCCCAGGAACACTACACGGCTTCACTGCCACGCTTCCATGGAATCAGCTTCAGAACATTGGAGGTGCGAATTATTATATTAGATGTCTTCTGAGCCATGCAGGTTAAATGTAAATTGTTTCTGTGGTATTGCCCTAGGGCCTTGACCCTGAACATTCAGTATTTTCTTAAATATTTATGTGGCTCTTGAGGTCTCTAGCGGTCACATATGGAGACATATTTTGCTGGCTAGAGAAGCTGCAAGACCCAGCTTAAGTTTGGTTCAGCAGTTCCCCACTTTACATTAAATCAATCCCCTCAGGCACATGTTAAGAATGACATATATTGTGAGGTCTGATGATTTTTTTTTCCTTGGTAATATCCTTGATAAAGCTGGTTCTTCATTTTATCCGTTTTCTCTTTTTTTTGGGGGGGGGGGGGGGGGAGAGAAGAGAGATTACTAGGCATTGTAATGTATTGGTTAAGAATATAGAAGCACTAGTAAAAAAGCCCCGTTTCTGATGCAAATGAAACGGGGGCTAGCAAGGTTTTCTTCTGTGTGCATGTGGGAGTGTGTGTGTCCCTGCCCTCTGGCCTCACTCCCCTCCTCCCTCAGTCCTTCACTGTTACAGAGCGAGCGATTTGATTTCGTGCTCTGCTGTTTTCCTTCACTGACTGTTTGTGTTACAGAGAGGGCGGGGCAGACACTCATGGGGAAACCGGATATCTCTCCCACTTCACACTTCCAGCTGGAGGCTTCATAGAACGTTGGTGTTGCCTTTTATATAGAGAGAGAAGGTTTTCTCTTGGGGGCTGCAACTTGTTCCTTTCTTTTCTCTATGTTTAAATCTTTTTTTATTGGTGAAAACATAACAGATACAAATTTTTCAGTAAGAAATACAAAGGCAAAATTTCCAACCCTTGATGAATTACTGAATGAGATATTCCCATCCCCACCAGTGCTGGCCTTCCGACAGCCACCAAATTTAAAACACAAGCTGATCAGAAGTAAACTTCCAACACAGACGGAAAAAGAAAAGGGCACGTTTCCGTGTAACACAGCCAGCTGCAAACTATGCCAAAACATTTCACAAGACCCCACAGTCATTCACAAAGGAAAAATATTCAACATAAAGGACTATTTTACATGCTCATCTTCCAATGTGGTATATATCATTCAGTGTAAAAAATGTAACGAAGGATGCTATATTGGAGAAACAGGCCAGATGCTTAAGACAAGATTCAATCTGCACAGACATCACATGAAAATAGCCGGTGCCAATCAAGCCCCCACCCCTGTGGGCCAACACTTCACAAGACCAGAACACTGCACCAGTGATTTCACAGTAAGAATACTGAAAGGTAATTTTAAAACAATACAGGAACGTAAGACCTTTGAAATAAGAATGATTGAATATTTTGACACCCAACAAACAGGACTTAATAAGGATCTGGGTTTTCTAACCCATTATAAACCATAAAGCTGTATTTCTCTGTTTATTTCTCGGTTTATTACCCTCCTCACCTACCAACACCCATTCTGTTAGAATATCAATTAAATGCTTTGATGTCCCCATGCATACCCCCACCCTCCCACTCTGTCAGACTGTCAAAGTAATGCTTTGATGTTTCTCTTATATATACTATCTGCTACCACATTTGCTTATTTCCGATCTGACGAAGAAGGGCAACCTTCGAAAGCTAATCAAGAAATGTGTTAAGTTATGTCCAATAAAAAAGGTATCATCTTATTTTCTTTTCAATGTTTTATTTTGTTTGATTTCTATTGACAACCCTTGAACTAAAGTCACTATACAGTTTTACAATTTTTATCCCTCCACCTTCCACCCTCCCCATTACCCAACTCTCGCCCCATACTAATTGATGTCCAACATTTTTTTTTTTTTTGGCTCTACATTACATATGTTACTCTGTTTGTTACAGTATAAGAAAAAGTCTTCAACAGGGCATCCAACATCATATCATATGAGACATAATACTAATCAATACAGCATACCGCAAAGGGCCTTTTTTCTTATAGCCCTTCACCGGTTACTGCCACCTCTGCTGAAGCTCGCTCATGTTTAGTATGGTTGAATATTTTATTGATGACTCCGCAAGGAAAATACAGCCAATGACATGAATACCTTGATAGACCATTAGAACCAGACACTCATTGTTTCCAAAGCCAATCGTCCAATACTTTACACCCCCTATCCCCCCCCCCCCCACCAAACCACAAAACGAACAAAAAAAAATCAAAGACAATTCAAAATAAAACTGCGTGCTTTAGGTGATATTCTTTTCTCTATTTACTTCTATTTTTTCTAGCTGATCTTTTTTTTGCTTCTAATATATTTTCCTTTTTTGTGTCATTGCATGCTAATATAGTTTAGTCTACAAATTATAATTTGTGTATGTGTATCTGTATAGTTTTAAATGTAAACATAAGAAAAGCAGAGATGATGAAATGCATGCCATTTGTATCCACTGGGGTGGATATAAAAACGGATAACAAGCATTTTACCACAGCAGTGATCAACTGGATTTAAGCATCATAAATAAATAAATTAGATTAATCAGCAGTGTAATATATAATGTGCAGTGTAGAAGTTATTGTCTGGGTTAGGTGTTTATTGGAGGGGCCAGTAACCACTTGTAAGAAACAATTAGGTTAATATTCAAAGCTGCTTGTGCAGATAACGACAGCTTTTATTCACGTAAGTGCCCTAGCTGGTTGTATTCCATGGATTTTCAGCAGAACTGTACGGATAGTGCCACTGAATCATTACTGACCACCCAGCGCTATCCAGATAGTGCCAGGGTGGAGTATGGGCATTTGTGAAAACTATATGGATAGTAGTAATAGTCATTTTGTTATGCAGATAACCTTAGGACAGCAAATAAGCAGTCCTAAAATCCAGTAGATATGGTGCTCATTTTCAAAGCAGATGGAAGCCTCAAAATATTTAAAAAAGAAAAAAATCCATCTGCTGAAAACATGCAAGTTCTGATTTTGGGAAGTCAGAATTTGGACATTTCACACTGCAGTTCATCCAATAGCAAGGGGGCGTGTTGTGAACGTGTCTTTTAGGTGGGACTAGGACATACAACAGGTATTTTCAAATGGGAAGAAATGTCCATGTTTAAAAGGGACGTTTTTATCTAGACCTGATCAGTCACATCCAAGTTACAAAACGTTTTGAGCAAACGTTGGAGGAATTGAAGCATGACCCCTCCTTAATCCCCCAGTGGGTGCTGTTCCCCTCCCTCTCCTGTGAAAGTGGAAAGAAAAGCCGTTCTTTGTCGGCTGCGGTATTATGGCCATTCTGAAGAAGGCACAGTTGGGTCAGAGGAGTAGCCTAGTGTTTAGTGCAGTGGACTGTAAACCAAGGGATACATTCAAATCTCATTGTAACGCTATTTTTTTTCCTACGGCTGCCTCCAGGAATAGAAAGTATTACTGTACCTAAAGACATAAGACACCTGCAAGCCTGAAGGCTATAGAAATTGTGTACATTCAGGTACAGTAGGCATTTTTCTGTTCCTGGAGGAAATATAATTACAAAACGTTAATGGGATTTTAACCTGTCCCTTGGTTTATAGTCCCCTGCACAAACCACTAGGCAACTCTGTTCTGCAAGGATGACCGTGTGACCATTTTGATAAGAATGCTGCCAGACCAATCCCTTTACCCTTACCCCTTATGTCCCTGTACCTTGTTTTCCTCTGTTTATAAGTTAAACATTTAATTATACACGAAGACCAAGTGGGGTTCATCAGGGGACGGAAGTCTGTGCTTAATGTGCGGAAACTGCTAGCAGCATTGATGCACGCTAAGGACTCAGGCACTAACAGGCTACTTGTCAGTCTAGACGCAGAGCGGGCCTTTGACGCAGTGCAGTGACCGTTTATGTTTGAGACGCTGCGTTGGGTGGGAATACAGGGCTGGTATTTAGAGGCAATTAAGGCATTATATACACTATCAAAGGCCGCAATTTTAGTTAATGGCATTTGGACAGGGAAGTTTGAGACTGAACGGGGGACCCGCCAGGGATGCCCGCTCTCTCCCTTACTGTTCGTGATCACACTAGAGCCATTGTTATGTGTAATTTGGAAAAGTGAAGCTATTAAAGGAGCACAAATGTCAGAGCACATGATCAAACTATTGGCATATGCGGACGACCTTGTGCTTCTTTTAGATGACCCCCAACAATCACTGGACAAATTGCTTAACATG
This sequence comes from Microcaecilia unicolor, assembly GCF_901765095.1. Lineage (NCBI taxonomy): Eukaryota > Metazoa > Chordata > Amphibia > Gymnophiona > Siphonopidae > Microcaecilia > Microcaecilia unicolor. The sequence goes on along the minus strand of NC_044042.1, from coordinate 66,745,549 downwards.
GTAGGGGAATATGGAGAGCTTTTGGGGTTTAAGCTAAATCGCACGAAGTCATTGGTGCTGCCGACAAGCGAGGAAGTCCAGAGCAACTGGCAGGGATAAAATATCTGGGGGTTATGATACCTACAGACCTCACATGGCTTTATGATGAAAATGTCTTGCCACTGCTGACAGAGACCAGGCGTATGTTACAGTCGTGGGGAAGGTCCCCGCTTTCCTTGGCAGGGCGCATTGCTCTGTTTAACATGATGGCGGCTCCCAGGTGGCTATACACCTTCCAAATGCTCCCGTTACACTTGAGACAGAGGGAGGAGAAGGCACTACGCAGAGTGATTCAGAGTTTTTTATGGAGGGGCCAGAGACCTCGACTTCCAATTAGTGTCCTTCAAAAACCCAAATTACATGGGGGAATGGGTTTATTAAGTGTTAGATACCTCACAATATCTAGCTCCATGAGGCACATAAGGGACTGGAGTTTTCAGCAACCTCAGTGGAGTCCGCTATATTCCCCAATGTTCATCTTAGCTGGTTGCTGCATTCGATTTAACATAGTCCGGACATTAAGATCAGTGCAAATCCTTTCATGTCCTCAGCCCAGGCGACCTGGAGATGGCTTTGTAGACGACATGGCTTCTCAGTGAGCTCATCACCTTTTCTGTCATTATATCACAACCCAGACTTCCTGGTTGGCACGACCTCGGGAGTGTTTGCCCGTTGGTGCCGGAAAGGTATTCACTTCTTATATCAACTGGTAAATGAAGAAGGGCAACTACAGTCTTTTACAGACTTACAGAGAGAGTATACACTACCAGTTTCTGACAAGTGAAACACTATGCAACATCATTGGGCTGGATTAACTTATGTGAAGATGTACAAGACACGCTTAATACTGCACTGATACTGGGATCCCAGAATGAAGTTCCGCTAAAATACCATCATAGACACTTGTTGGGCACTACAGAGGACATAGACTATAAGAAGCGGGTGCAGGATTGGTCCGCAGATCTTGCTGTAGAGGTATCGGAGATCGTGATACAAAGCTTTATGTTATCTCTTCAACAAAGTTCCCCATTCACAAGACACTGGGAACTACAGTATAAGTTTGTACTCCGTTTGTATGTGTCGCCACACAGAGCCCAGCGAGCTGGCTATGGAACAACGGGGAACTGCCCAAAGTGTTCCTCCGCACAGGCCACGCTGGGGCACATGTTCTGGACCTGTTCGCGAGTACAGAGTTTTTGGTCACAAGTGCTTGAGGCGGTGTGGACATACTGGAATAGAAGGACTGTGTTACAGCCACTGATGTTATTTGACGTGTATAGATATGTTAAACTGGCGCTGCCGAGATAGCGGCAATTTTTGCAACGTGCAGTTCTGATTGGAAAGAAAGTGACCTTAAATGACTGGAGAGACCAGAAAGGACCAAACTTCACCCAATGGAGAATACTCATGATAGATCTGTCGAAGCTGGAGCGTAGTGGAGTTCGTGAGTTAGATTCCGCAGAAGGGAGGCGTCTAAAGCAGACCTGGAGCAAGTTCTAGAATACGCTACAACCGTCAGCAAAGAGACAAATACTACCTAGTTTCTACTTTCTTACAGATATTAATTGGAAGTTACGTACAGGGGTTAGGAAGGGGGTGGGGTGGGAGGAAGATAAGCTGCTCCATTCTGGCGAGGAAAAGTGGACCTTTCAGAACTCGGGAGGTGGGGTAGATTGGGAGGAAGGGAAAGGGATAAATAAAACATAATGTTTGATAGCAAAAGAGATGTTATGTAAGTCTACTGCACAGTTATGATTTCTTTTCGGAATTGTTGTCAATAAAAATCATTGAAACATAAGTTAAACATTTCGGTTTGGTGGTTCAGGAAAGATGTCTCCAGCATAAGGACGTTCTTCCCGTGTATTTTCAAACAGGAAATCTGGACATCTTTCCTGTTCAAAAATTGCTGTTAGGTGGTTGGTTTTTTTTGGGATGTTATGAGCAGGATGTCCCAATTCTGACTTAGGACGTTTTTTTGAGAATGCCCCTTCACATGAATAGCAGACTATCACTGCTATCTATATTACGGTGGCACTTGATACTCCACACATTCAGTGCTTCCCACTACTATCTGGATAGCAGTACTGAATATACAGGCATAATTTAAGTGCTATGAAAACATTTAACCCCCACCCCCAACTATTGGGGGCGCACATGTTTCTCCATATGGAGGCTCATTTTCAAGGCACATAGACTTACAAAATTACATAGGTTCCTATGTGCTTTGAAAATGAGCGTCTTTAAATCACCTAGACACATTGCCATACATAATATTCATACCCAAAACATATGTGTTTTTTGTTTGTTTTGTAGCGATTGATTCCTCACAAAAAAAGTTTAGGGATTGTACTGCATTGAACAGAAGTGTGTATTTATTCTCATAGTATTAGGATATGACAACTGCATGTGTTAGTGCTGAAATAGGACTTGATATACCCCCTTTCTGTGGTTACAATCAAAACAGTTTATGTACTCTATCAGGTGCTTATTTTGTACCTGGGGCAATGGAAGGTTAAGGGGCCCTTTTACTAAGCCATTTAGGCGCTTACGTGCACCCAGTGAGCGTCAATTTCCAGTTACCGCACGGCTACCGTGTGGCCCTTGCGGTAATTTCATTTTTGACGTGTGTCTGCTATACACGCCAGAAAATAATTTTTATTTTCTGGCACTCTGCAGAAACCGGGAGGTAATTGTCATTCTACGTGTGTAGACAATTACCGCACGGTTAATGCATGAGACCTTACTGCTAAGTCAATGGCTGGCAGTAAGGTCTCAGACCCAAAAGGGATACACGCCAATTTGTTTTTACAGGTGCGCTGAAAAATGGATCTGCGTGCGCCCAAAACATGCACCTACACTAGCGCAGCTCAGTTTTCAGCGCACCTTAGTATAAGGGCCCCAAGTGACTTGCCCAAAGTTACAAGGAGCTACACTGGGAATCGAACCCAGTCCACCAGGATCAAAGCCCCACAGTACTAACCACTAGGCTACTCCTCCATTCCTTGCAGGTCTCATTTTTATTTTATTGTACATCACCTTTTTACAAATGCAAACAAACATTAAATCTGTATTGGATCTAGCTCAGCCACTGTTGTGGCAGCTAAATAAAACTTGGATATTCACCACTGCCATCTAGAGACCAGGCAACACTGAATATCTGGGTAGAGCACTGCTACTAGTAATTCAAATTGCTATCCGGAAAGCAATTTTTTTTTACCTAACTAAAATTTATCTGGGTAGTTTTTGAATAGAGTCTGAATATCGCTGCTCTCTGGATATCTGCCAGCTCTGTCCAAGTACCGCCCTGTTCCATCATTATCTGGATAGTGCTAAGGCAGTTTGTAAGGATATTCAGCAGCACTGTATAGACGATGCCATTGAATATTCACAACCAACTCTGGCTATAAGCCATTATCCAGGTACAGATCATTATTTATATAATGTTTTTATTTTTTTTCCAGGTGGTCTGCTTTGAGCAGTGTGGTTGAATCCGCATGTTTTAAACTTGTGCTTGAACCTGTGACGAGCACGGTCAGTGATGGAGTCGGTCAGTAAAAATGTACCGACTCCAGCTTCAAAATTAAAAAACAAAAATTATAATATATGGTAAAATTTTATACTTATTTCTGTCCTGGATCTAAAATTATATTTAACAGTACTTAGGTCCAGAGCAAAAAATGTGTGTATAGAACTATGGCCATTCATACAGAGCTTATAGGGGTGATGATAGTAGTGTCTAATAAATTTCTTTGTAAGGGATGATTCTTCAACTGTAAAACTCAGAAATGGTGTATATAGGCTTGCTAGAAATGCTCAAGACTTTCCAAAGTGAATTTTCAGTTAGTCAGCCTAAGAATAAAGCACAATCTCGGAGGTCGATGCAGAAAGCCACACAGTAGAGTCATGCGCTGATGACTGAGCATGCAGGTTCGAGTGAGAAGTTAGCGAGAAAATAAACTGCAGCTATGCAGTAAGCAAATGAGTTGTAAATTCAAAGTGCTCAGAACTTGTTTGCAAATCATAGAAAGCCTGTTGGACACATGAGCACAAAGTTTCTGTGGTGAGGGCAGCTTCATCGCAAGCATGTCCAAACAAAATAAAAGTGCCAACACACCTGTGCATGAATTGGAATATTGTTCTATGCTTAAATGTTAATCTTGCAAAAATTTCTTCCACACAGTTTTGTGAGGCATTTATGCACAGAACATTCATGTGCAGAGGTGTGTTGGGACATGGGGACATGTGCACAAAACTATTACCTCCTGTATTTCTTTTTTAAAGTTGCAGGCACTTGTTATGGTTGCAGAAAAAAAATGTGGTATTAAATCCTCTCAACTACCCCTTCTATGCTGCCTGAGACCTAGTGGTAAATTTCTCAGATTGTACATGCTTTAAAATCCCCCTTTTACGTCTGGACTCATTACCAGGTAACTACGTGAGTTAACTTCTGCACCAAACCCTTTTGTATGCCCAGTAATTGGCACTGCTCACTGTAGATTTCTGCATTGGCTCCTTCAATGGGGAAACCCTGCATCTTAGTTTTACTTCATTGCATGCAGGGGGATATAGTCCTTTTCTGTCACACCTCCTTGTATCAATAGGGCAAAACCAGGATGGACTCATGTCTGTATTCCTTGACATGAAACTACGTGGCCCCTCTATATGTACTAATCCTAATCCTATCACCTCATTATTTCTTAGCTATATTTGTACTTTATGTATATTTTCAAAACCAAAGTAAGTCCATCCCAACTGGAACACCAAAGTATAGGTGAGGCCATGGAGAGGAAGATTAACCCTTTAGTGGGCCCTAGGCAAACATATTGAGCTCTTCACCATAATATACATTTTAAAACCTCTCACAAGTGAGCCACCAGATTTGACAGGAAAAAACCATCAGAGGTGGATGTAGCAGGAAATAGGGAAATTGTGTGATGACTGGACTGTGAGCGGACTCAACCCAGGACAGCTCCCTGCAGCACTTCCAATAAAAAGTGACTTTTTAGCAGCATCTACAATCATCCCAGTGGAAAGTAATATGTTAAAAGGAACCTCTGAGCTGCTGTGGAAGGTATTATGGTTATCGATACAGTCTGGTACGCTATGAGCCGTAAAGTGAGGTGAACGCCAGCGGAAAAACTGAAAGCAGCCAACCTAAAGATGGCAGTGGGTATAGAACAATCTGTACTGATTATGCCTAAGGAAGTGTGAGGCATCTTTTTCAGTGTCACTGTGGGCCTCAAAGATAAGATGTAGCAGCTGCATTTGACCCTACAAGAAATGCAGGAGTCTTTGAGACAAGCAACAAAAATAGAAGACGATTGCCACAGAATCATGGCCCAGGAAATGGTGACCGAGCAACTTGCAGAACAGGTGGTGCAGTTTTAAATGAGTGCATTGACTAGGAAAATTGGAGTAGGCCTTCTGACTGTTGGGTTTCACAGAATCTGTGCTGGATAACAACTTGATGACTGTAAGTGATTGGAAGAGGGTGGTAGCATACATGTGGAGAGAGTACACCGCCTGGGCCTTCAACCAGCAGTGAAGGGTAGATCCAGACCCAGGCCTGTGATTGCCTGAATTTTGAACTTTGCAGATAAAACAGCAATTTTGCAAGCCTGTAGAAGCAGAAGCACCAAACAGTTGGAGCTCCATGGGGCAAAAGTTCTCCTGTTTGAGGATTTCTTGGTGCAGGTGGCCACAAGTTCTACTACTACTACTATTTAGCATTTCTATAGTGCTACAAGGCATACGCAGCACTGCACAAACATAGAAGAAAGACAGTCCCTGCTCAAAGAGCTTACAATCTAATAGACAAAAAATAAAGTAATCAAATCAATTAATGTGTACAAAGAGCTTACAACATGTTGCTCCCAATTTTACAATAGAGGCATCATATTCTCTTTGTCGTACCCAGCCGCAGTACTCAGCCAGAGTGCGCATTTATCATAAAGGATCCACAAAGATATGTACTACTATGGCTGAACTCAAGAAATTCCTACATGTTGGACATGACCTCAGATGGCCATTGATGGACCTTTCCCTGCGCAACCTATCCACCACGCTTGTGCTGCGAGGATATGAGTGGTGTATTGTGTAAGACCAGCACACTGTCGGTACTGTATCAGATTGTGGGTTTCTTTAGTGATTTAGTTTATACTATTTTATGAACTATGGAGATCAGTGCAGTTATTGCATGTGACATGGAATATGTTGTTCGGCTAGACTGCCAACTAGCTTGTAAGTCCGGTGATAATACGGCAGTCTTTCAATGTTTCAGTATGTTTAAGTCATTTTTCAGTCAACGTAAACAAAAGTGAAGTTCCATAACACATTTATCAGGAAGCATTTAAATTTACATTCAAGAATACAGTAATTCTTATATACAACTGCCCCTCTCTTTTGTGCTTTCAAATATCAGCTGGAACTTCTAGATACTTAGAGTAAAGTTCTTTACCTTCCCTCTCTAACGTTTTAATAATTAATTAGTAAAATAGTAAGTGACTGCAGGTAAAAGACAGGAACAGTGCATCCAGTCTGCCTAACAGTCACGTTCATTATCGATTCAAGATTAAATCAGCAATGAACGTGAAATTATATACTTGATGATCATGCAGAGAAGGGCGACGAAAATGCTAAAGGGGATGGGACGACTTCCCTATGAGGAAAGGCTAAAGTGGCTGGGGCTCTTCAGCTTGGAGAAAAAGTGACTGAGGGGGAGATATGATAGAGGTCTATAAAATAATGAGTGGAGTTGAATGGGTAGATGTGAAGCGTCTGTTTACGCTTTCCAAAAATATTAGGACTAGGGGGCATGCGATGAAGCTACAATGTAGTAAATTTAAAACGAATCGGAGAAACATTTTCTTCACTCAACATGTAATTAAACTCTGGAATTCGTTGCCACAGAATGTGGTAAAGGCTGTTAGCAGAGTTTAAAAAAGGTTTGGACGGCTTCCTGAAGAAAATGTCCATAGACCATTATTAAATGGACTTGGGGAAAATCCACTATTTCTGGGATAAGCAGTATAGAATGTTTTGTACTTTTTTGGGATCTTGCCAGTTATTTGTGACCTGGATTAGCCACTGTTGGAAACAGGATGCTGGGCTTGATGGACCTTTGGTCTTTCCCAGTATGGCAATACTTATGTACTTTCTTTGGTGTTTCTGGGCCATAGATCGTAGAAGTCTACTCTGTTCTGTCCTTATGTTCCAACTACTGCAGTTGCCATCAAAGCCCACTCCAGAGTATCCAAATCCGTCATGTCTTTTGTGGGGCACAGACCGTAGAAGTTGCTCAGCACTGCCCTCATGTCCCAAATTACTGGAGTCTCTGTCGAAGCCCACTCCAGCCCATCCTAAACTGGATTGCTATATGCGGGACATAGACCATACAAGCCAGCCCAGCAACAGCCTTAGTTTTTACAGCTAGAGTTGCCATCTAAGTGCCACTTGGCATACTGTTCACTTTTTAATTAGAGATCCTCTGTGTTCATCCCATTCCATTTTGAATTCTGCTATCTTTTTTTCTCCACCACCTATCTTGGGAGGGCATTCAGGCATCAACCACCCTCTCCATGAGAGAGAATTTTCTGACACTACTCCTAAGTCTACCACCCCGCAACCTCAATTCATGTCCTCTACTTTTACCATTTTCCTTTCTCTGGAAAATTGTTTCTATATTAATACCTTTCAAGTATTTAAATGCCTCTATCATATCTCCCCTGTCCTTCCTCTCCTCTAGGGTATACATATTCACATCTTCAGTCTCTTCTCATATGTCTTTTGGCACCTTCCTCTGGACCGCCTCAAGTCGTCTTACATCTTTAACAAGATACTACCTCCAAAACTGCACACAATACTCCGTGGGGCTTCACCATCTACTTCTACAGAGGCATTCCTACAGTTCTATAACAGAATGAATGTTGAAGGATTATTGGGGCACTGGGGAAGGGGGTTGGGGGTTCACATTGAGTGATGGAGATAGAAGTTAGAATAATGATGCATTCTGGACAAGGGCATATAGAGGAATGGTTGGGGGAGTAGAAGGGGAAGAATTGTAGGAATGGGAAGGGATGGGTGGGGGGTATGAACTGGGAACGAGATTGAGCAAGTGTGGATATTTGGTGTTTTTGTATTTTATAATGTGGGGAAGGCTTCAGATAGAAACTATGTACATGGAGTGAATGCAATCGTTGGGGAATGGCTGGGACCCCAGGGATAGAATGCACGATGAAAGGAACTTAGTTTGCTTGAACTTTGGGGAGACTGAGGGATTGTGAATGAAATTGTTTCATTTAATGTAGATGGGATACATTCTTTCATTAAACCCACTAACTATTCGAAGAAAGCAAGGGCAGACATCGCCTTCCTCCAAGAAACACATTGAGTTTGGACATAAAAAAACTGTGAAGAGATTGGGTGGGTTAGGTGTTTTCTTCAGTGTTTAATGTGAGGCAGGGAGTAGCTACGTTAATGAAATGTCTAGCTTGGTCATTATACAAAACAATAGTGGACCCTAATGGGAGATATGTTCTAGCAATAGGAGTGCTAAGAACAGTGCTTTATGTGTAGGAAAAAAGATACCAGTACTCATTATGGGTAACCTTAGGGGCGGGGTCACTGTGGGTTCACCCCTACAGTAGCCACACCCCTTTTACCAGCCATGGCGCATATAAACAGGCATCATTGAAAATATTACACCAGTATAGGAGAAGAAAAATAACTTAGGACTTTTTTTCCATTATAAATAATTTCTGCAAGCTTTTACAACTGCAGTATACCCAAAATGACACAAACCAAGTTACATAGAAACTAGGAATTGGAACAGTTTTGCCAAATCTGAAACACAATATGTTGTTAAAATCTCAGAACCTAACAAATGGATCCCTTTTCAGACACTTGGCCTTGCAGTCACAATGCGGAATAGAGATAGCCCCTCTTCAAATTTTTCAATAATTAACCTGAAATCCTAAAAAGCTAGACTCTGCATGCAGCACAATACCAGAAAAACAAAGAAACACGTTTCCTCCAATACAGTGCAAAAGAAAACAGATGTAAATTCTCAAATTGGACATATTCCAAATACTAAAATGATTTTTTCTACCTTTGTTTGGTGACTTTTATAATCATGTTGGTCCCAGTTTCAGATTCTGCTGCTCTCTGTCCTCTTAACTCCTTTTCCAGGGCTTCCTGTCCATTTATTTGTTTACTTTCCTCCCTTCTTCATTTCTTGCCCTACATCGATAAGTAAATGCTGGGTCTTCCGTGGACTTGACTGGAGGAGGTGTGGTGTAGAGTGGATTCAGCTTTTGCCTATTTTCTCCATCCATGTGCAGCTTTTCTCCTCTTCCCTTTCTCTCATCTCCATCCATGTGCATCTTCTTCTTTTCTCTTCCCTCCTCTCCATCCATGTCCAGCATTTCTCCACTCTCCCATCCCTTGCATCCATGTCCAGAATTTTCCCCCTCCCCTCCATTCATGTGCATCTCCCTCCTCTGTCTACCCTCCCCTCCATCCATGTCCACCATTTCTCCTCTCTCCTCTCTCCCCTGCCCTCCCCTCCATCCATGTACAACAATTCTCCTCTCTCTCTCTATCTCCCTTTTCCATCCATCCATCCATGTCCAGCAATTATCTTCTCACCTGCTCTCCCCTCCATCCATGTCCAGAAATTCTCATCTTCTCGCCAACCATGTCCAGCAAATATCCTCTCACCTGCCGTCCCCTCCATCAATCCATGTCCAGGAATTCTCCTCTCCGTCCATGTCCAGGAATTCTCATCTCCTCTCTCTGGTGTGACTTCAGTGCAACAAATTGGAGGAGTGGCCTAGTGGTTAGGGTGGTGGACTTTGGTCCTGGGGAACTGAGTTCGATTCCCACTTCAGGCACAGGCAGCTCCTTGTGACTCTGGGCAAGTCACTTAACCCTCCATTGCCCCATGTAAGCTGCATTGAGCCTGCCATGAGTGGGAAAGCGCGGGGTACAAATGTAACAAAAAAAAATCAAGTGTTCTTAGGCGAGTAAGCGCTGTGTGCTGCGAACTATGCTTCTTCTTACAGAATTGTACCAGAGTGTTAGTGGGAGAGAGAGGGGGTGTCCTGGTCCCGGACCCGGAGAGTATAGAGGGGAGAGTGGAATGTCGGGCACACCACATGGGGTAAAAAAAAAGGTGGTGGTACACTGTATCGGCAGAAAGAAGCCCTGTTAAGGGATAAACTATTGATGTTCTGTAACATTTACACCCTGAATATTTATGATCATAGATTTTTTTGCTCTTAATTTGGTAAATCAGGTGGGCCAGTATGCAGACTGTGCTTGTGTGTTGGAAGGTGGCTTTAATCACAAGGAACCCAGAGATTGCATGCAAACCAACCACATTATTCCCCAAGGGGCACGAAGGGAGCATTGTTTTCCTCCAGCAGTTAGGCATGATCCTAATGAATTAGTTATGTATCTTTTCACCAGTTCAAGTAATCTGGCTAACTAGATTATTTGCTTGTCTCTGTCTTTATTTTTGATGTTAGAGGAAGCGGACATAGAATTCCCTATAATGTTGGACCACTCATAGGAGTGATTTTGCAGGTAGGGGAAGTTCAAAGTGACTATCTGGAAACTTTAAACCTATCTATGCCAAAATCAACAGTTTGAAAGTTATTTGCAGACAAAATGGCAACAATCATGTGGGAGCTGCAACCTTATGGGAAGCAGCAAAAGTTGCTGTCGGTCTGGATTATTAATTGTGAGTTATTGATGAAAATGCAGGGATCAGGAATAGTTACGTTTGACACAACAGCTGGCCTTAGTTCGGCATAGGCACAAAGAGAAACAGGTCAGAAATTATGCAGTTTAAAAGGGAGGATGAATGATCTCTTAACCCAAAGAACGTAAGCAGATATATTTTTATACAAATACTAGTAAAAAAAAAGGCCCGTTTCTCACACAAATGAAACGGGCGCTAGCAAGGTTATCATGTAATGGCGATTATGTTTTTAAGGGAACCGTTAGGAGAAATGTTCTGTCATGATAAGTAATAATTGGGAAGGGTGTATAATGAGTAATATGCTCCAGGGGTATGAGATACGGATTTTTTAGCTATGTTTTTTTTTGTTTGTTTTAATCTTTTTTTTTTTTTTTTTTTGTGATTTTTATTTATAGTATTTTTTAAAAGATAGAGTACGCAGACTCCATCCATGTCCAGCATTTCTCCTCTCTTCCCTCCCCTCAATCCATGTCCAGCATTTCTCCTCTCTTCCCTCCCCTCCATCCATGTGCATCTCCTTCCTGACTTCCCTCCCCTCCATCCATCCATGTCCAGCAACTCTCCATTCTCCCCTGCCCTCTCCTCCATCCACCCATATCCAGCAAATTTTCTCTCCCCTGCCCCCTCCATTCATCCATCCATGTTCAGCAATTCTCCTCTCTCCCTGCCCTCCCTTCCCCTCCATCCATGTCCAGGAACTCTCCATTCTCCCCTGCCCTCTCCTCCATCCACCCATATTCAACACATTTCCTCTCTCCCCTGCCCCCATTCATCCATCCATGTCCAGCAATTCTCCTCTCTCCCCTGCCCTCCCCTCCATCCATCCATGTCCAGCAATTCACCTCTCTCCCGTGACCTCTCCTCCATCCATCCATGTCCAGCAACTCTCCATTCTCCCTTGCCCCCTCCATTCATCCATCCATGTCCAGCAAATTTGCTCTCCCCTGCCCCCTCCATCCATCCATCCATGTTCAGCAATTCTCCTCTCTCCCCTGCCCTCCCCTCCATCCATCCATGTCCAGCAATTCTCCTCTCTCCCCTGTCCTCCCCTCCTGTCCTGTCCAGCGATCTGTTCTTCACCTGCCCTCCTTTCCAATTCCACCCATCTCTTCTCTCCCCCTGCCCTCCCATCCATGGCCAGCGATTCTCCCTGCCCTCCCTCAGCTCCCTGACAGCCCCCCTCTCCGTTCCTTCCCCCCCCCCCCCCCGCGCGTTTAACCCTTTTACTTTCACGTGCAGTGACGGCAGTGAAGAGGACAACACAGCTTCTCCCTTCCCTCACACAGTGTTCCGCCCTGCAGAAACAGGAAATGCATCATCGCAGAAGGCGGGACACTGTGTGAGGGAAGGGAGAAGCTGTGTTGTCCTCTTCACTGCCGTCGCTGTGCCTGAAAGTAAAAGGGTTAAACGTGCGGGGGGGAGGAACGGAGAGGAGGGCTGTTGATCGGGAAGCTGAGGGCGGAAAGGAGCGGAGGGACCTCCCCTGTGTTTGGGGGGGCAGCAGCCAGGGGAAGTTCACGGTTGGGCTAGGGAGGCTTAGCCTCCCCAAGCCTCTTATACAGGGTGCCTATGACTGTCCTCCCATCCCATCCATGTCCATCAATTCTCCTCTGCCCTGCCCTCCCCTTCCTCCCTCCCTCCCCCCCTCCCCTCGATGTCCTGCAATTCTCTCGTTCTGACATCATCTTGCCTCCAGCGTTCCCTTCCCCCTCATTGTTCTGCCCTCTGATGTCATTACGTTTTGACGCAAGGGCGGGGCAATGAGTGGGAATGGATGCTACGAACCCAGGCATCCAGACGTAGAATGTTGGAGGTGCAAATTATTATATAGGATAAGCTTCATCGATGGGGGCATAAAACAGGACTTCTGGTGAATATGTTGTGCTCAGAGGGAAGAAATATGTTACTAGACTTAGTCATGCAGGGAACAGTGGGGAAGCTTGTGCAAGCTTTTGTCAACTTTTATATGAAGTTTGCTACTGAGGTCCATGATGAGAGAGGATGAAATTTTTTCAGGATCTTTCTCCCCAACTTCGTGGAGCATGAGGCAAAGCAGTTAAGTCATTATTATGGTAACTGAAATACATTCTGCAGTTATAATTTGAAATTGGCTAAAGCTCCTGGGCTATACAGATTTGGAGGGGAGTTCTCTAAACTCATGAGAGATTCAGTAGCTGTGCTTTTGCAGCATATATTTCAAGAGGTTGTAGATATAGGGCAGCTGACCAGAATAGAGTGCGTGTGATTCCAAAGCCTGGAAGGGGCTCAGAGGTGATGGGCCCTTATAGGCCCATATCTTTAATAAATCAGGATTTTAAAATCTTAACTTTGTTATTGGCCACTTGTCTTAACAAGGTCCTGCCTTTATTGATGCACATAGACCAGACAGGATTTGTCTCTGAAAGATACCCTTCTGTGAATATTAGAGCAATTGTGGCAGTCCAATCAAGGCTTTAGTAAGCTTAGACAAAGAAAATGACTTTGATCATGTAGAGTGGAACTGTATACAATGGGACCAGTATAATATTGGGGAAGGCTTCCAGCATTGGGAACATATTTTGTATACAAAACCGGAAATTCAGTTTTTAATGGGCAATTAGTGGTTCCATTTGAGAGGAACAAGGTAGGGCTGCCCTTTGACCCCATTACTTTTATTCTTTCTTTGGAGCCCCTGGTGGTTAAGCTCCAGGCAACTAAGAAGGCTCAGGGCATTTGCATATTATATGTTTATTCCTGAGTCATCCAGAACGAGGTGGGAATGTTATCAATATTTACTTCAACCCATACATATACGCAGACGATGTAACGATCGTCATCCCATTCAAACACGATCTAAAGGAAATCTCCAATAACATCAACCAAAGTCTCCAGATTATGCATTCATGGGCAGATGCATTTCGGCTGAAACAACGCAGATAAAACACAATGCCTAATACTCACCTCTCAACATAACAAGAACAAATTCACTGCCATTAACACACCAAATTTGAATCTTCTAATTTCGGACACCCTAAAAATTCTTGGAGTCACCATCGATCAACACCTAACACTTGAGAATCACGCGAAAAACACAACTAAGAAGATGTTCCACTCTATGTGGAAATTAAAAAGAATAAGACCTTTCTTCCCAAGGTCAGTTTTTTGCAACCTGATACAATCTGTGGTGCTCAGTCACCTAGACTACTGCAACGCACTTTACGCCGGCTGCAAAGAACAAATAATCAAGAAACTTCAGACAGCCCAGAACACTTCAGCTAGACTCATATTCGGTAAAACAAAATACGAAAGTGCAAAACCCTTACGAGAGAAACTAAACTGGCTCCCACTTAAAGAGCGAATCACGTTCAAAATATGCTCCTTAGTCCACAAAATTGTTCACGGAGATGCACCAGCCTACATGTCAGACCTGATAGACCTACCACCTAGGAATGCCAAAAGATCATCCCGCACATTCCTTAACCTGCACTTTCCTAACTGCAAAGTCTAAAATACAAACTAATGCACGCGTCAAACTTTACCTACTTGAGCGCACAGTTATGGAACGCTTTGCCGCGCAACTTAAAAACGACCTACGTACTAATGGACTTCCATAAACTACTGAAGACCCATCTCTTTAACATGGCATACCACAAAAATCAACCAATGTGAATATACACAACTCCCCCACATATAGTCAGAACTGTTTTACAATATATGCCTGTTATATTACTACCATGTCCTATCACTATCATGTTACCAAAAATCCTGCTGTAATACTAATTATCTATTTTATAATATACTTCCATTATTCACGATGTATTGTAAGCCACATTGAGCCTGCAAAGAGGTGGGAAAATGTGGGATACAAATGCAATAAATAAATAAATAAATATTAATCTTCAGCCCTGAGAAACAGCCTCCTAAGTCAGAATTCCTGTGGACTCTTGGGGGGGGGGGGGGGGGTCGCTGGTCCCTAGGATGGGAACAGCCTTGCCACAGAGATTGGCAACTGGCGGTTTGAAATATCTAGGGATTCATCAAATGTAAGGGATAAGACTGATGGGGTGAAACAGTTGTGTGACGATGAGAAGACCTGCATTTGTTGCTCTTGAGTAAGGTGACTGATTTAAAGAAAGTTGCACATGAGGTCAGAAAGATGGTTAAATATTATCTCAGCTAGGGTAGGAGTGGATAAATATGTCCTGCTGCAGTATGTGCAGACCGAGTCACTCCTTGTGTGTGTGACTGAGGCTAACAAATTAGTTACTTCTTCCATTAAAGGCCTGGTTGAAGAGCCAAGCTTGAGCCAAGCTTTCACCTGCTTCCTGAAGTAGAGATAGTTTTGTGTTAAGCGGAGCCTTTCAGGCAGTGCATTCCAGAGTGTGGGGGCTACTCCGGAGAAGGCTCGCTTGCGGGTATCACATGTGACATGGCCAGAGACTGTTTTAAACTAACACAACAATTTTAAATTTTCTGCGAACATGGGCTTGGGACTGTGGGATAGCAAGGTCTCTTTGTTGCCAGCGGTGGGTGGGTGCTTGGCTTCACACTTCCCTGGAGTGTCCCCCCAACTGGGTGATTTCTGAACCCAAGTCTTTCACTCTATAGAGTGCTATTGGAAAGAAATTAACATGCACTTATAGTCTGCTGATACTAGGGGATGGGGACCGGGATGGGGGGGGTGAGGAGCATATTAGTAGACTATCTCATATGATGAAATAATTTTTTCTGCATAGTCTTTTGTTGGCACAGAAGGTGATCTTTACAGCTGTGGAAGCAGGTTGAACCCCTAATGTGAGGAACACCATATGTGTGTATTAGTGAAACTTGAACTGGGGGACTCATCATACCCATAGTAAACTGACAACTCTGCAGTATAAAACTCTCAAAACGTTCTGGAGGGGAAGCTTTCAAGAGGATTAGTAAGGGAAGTGAAGACATTGACTTCCTTGCTTAATGGATATTAGCCCCTAGCAATTGAGACCAAGGAGTATTTGGGGGGGGGGGGGGGGAGGCGGATAGAGGGATGATGGGAGATGGAGTGCTGTAGTTATGAATGTGTTGTGAATGTTGTGGGGAAAGGTATTGGAGGAATAAAATAAAATCCCAGCTCAAGACCACAGGGGGAGCATACCCCTCTCCTGGATAAGAGCACACCAAGAGAGATGACCCATGGGTTTCATTTGGGTGGGGGTATTGCTGTTTTTGCTTATATAAGTACATAAGTAATGCCACACTGGGAAAAGACCAAGGGTCCATCGAGCCCAGCATCCTGTCCACGACAGCGCCCAATCCAGGCCAAGGGCACCTGGCAAGCTTCCCAAACGTACAAACATTCTATACATGTTATTCCTGGAATTGTGGATTTTTCCCCAGTCCATTTAGTAGCGGTTTATGGACTTGTCCTTTAGGAAACCGTCCAACCCCTTTTTAAACTCTGTTAAGCTAACCGCCTTCACCACTTTCTCCGGCAACGAATTCCAGAGTTTAATTATACGTTGGGTGAAGAAAACTTTTCTCCGATTTGTTTTAAATTTACTACACTGTATGCTAGATATGTTTATTCTGGGATGTGATAATGGCGTAACTATTACTTATTAGTTTATTTGTACGCTGGCCTGTACGCTAGGATATTTTGGCAATGATAGTTACCCCCTTATCCTTATGTTATATATGATTCTTACCTGGCTTTGGCTGTTGAATAAAGAAAAAAAAAGAAATGGGGAAAATAGATACACCTTTGCATGCAGCAATGACTCTGATTCCACCCTCACCCCCCCCCCCCCTTCTTTCTGCCAGCAGTCTACCTTAGGAACCACTGAATCAGTTACACATCTAAAATGGCCCCTCCTGAACACTGCGACACTAGGCAAGTGCCTATTTTGCCCTGAGGACATGGTCGCTATTTTTTCTCCTTTTTAGAGACTCCCATTACAACTATAAGCCTGTATTAAGGCTATGTACGCTTTGGTTTGAGCACCATGGTACACATTTGAGGAAAGAAAAGGATACCCTTTTGACACATTAAATTTAAATTTCTGTGCTCTTGTTGAACTTGACAGAAAAATGGAAAAAAATAAAGCAAAGTCCTCTTGAGCCATCTAATTTTTTGTAGTGTGTTTGTGATGTTACTGGTTACTTTCTAAAAACAAACCTTAATTTATGGCTTTGCAAGCTGTTTTGACCACATTCTACCCATTATCTCTGCAAATTGGGACTCACAGACAGATGATCAAAAGCCCCGCGCTGTTCCAAACAGCACTCTAAAATAGCGCTGGAACAGCGCGGAGTTTTACCGCACCGATGATCAGAGATAATTGCATGCAAATTTGAGCACGCAATTATCTCTGATCATGGGGTAGAAGAGCGGGAGAATTGTGCCTGAGCATGTGCTCCGCACAATCCTCCCGCACTTGTTTGACAGGTCTGTGCTGTCAAAAGCCCAAACCTATTAAACACAGGGGCTGGAGGTCCATGGGACCACCAGGCCCCAACTACCCCTGCCCCGAGCAGTGGGGGCTGGAGGTACGGGGGACCTCTGATTTCCCCCCCCCCCCCACCAGGTTCAGGGAGGGCTGGAGATCTAGTGGGTCTCCAGCCCCCTCTAACTCCCCTCAACATGTGCAACCAGTCCCTGGTGGCCCAGTGGGTGACCAAACCCCCCCCCCCCCAGCGACAGGGGGCTGGAGGTCCCCCCAGACGATTCCCCCCCTATGCTCAGGAAGGGCTGGAGATCCGGTGGGTCTCCAGCCCCCCCAACCCCCCAGCAAAGGGTCCCTGGTGGTCCAGGGATCAATCCGCCCACCTCTCCCTGCCTAGCCTGCCTCCCTCCTCTTCCTTCGACACCGCAAGATTGCGGCGCCCAGCCCTGCCCAGTGTATCCTGGGATGCGCTGGGTAGGGCTGGGCGCCGCCATTTTGCGGCATCGAAGGAAGAGGAGGGAGGCAAGCTACCTCCCTCCTCCGACCCACAAGGTAGGGGAGTAGGGAGGGGGGCGGATTGATCACTGGACCACCAGGGACCCTTTGCTGGGGGGCTGGAGACCCACCAGATCTCCAGCCTTCCATGAACCTGGGGGGTGGGGGTGGGACCGCAGGTCTGCCGGACCTCCAGCCCCCTGTCGCTGGCAGGATTGCCTTGTTGGGGGGAATGGGGGCCTGCCAGCATGCAAATGCATGCTGGACAGGGCTCACCATTCCTCCCCAATGATCTGCAAACCCTAACGCCAGCTCGGAGCTGGTCGCTGATCATTGGGGATGAATATGTTTAGCTCTGTTTAGCATGCATTTGCATGCTAGTTGCGTTCAGAGCCATCGGGCGCGTTGTTTCACGCGCTCGAGGGCTCTGATCATGGGGCGGTAGCAAACGCCAGCGCTAGTATGGCGCTAACAGCCTCTAGTGCCGACGTTTGCTTCTGATCATCCCCTTGAGAATTCAGTAAGAAAAAGGGAGGTGTGAGGCTTCTCATCCAGAACAGCAGCTACTACTCCAGAATTCAGACTACTCTCTGCTGGGGGCTTGGCAGCTTGATGCAGTGGATCCTGGGAGAAGGTCAGGGACCACCAGAGAGGTCTCTTCACCCTGGATATACAAGAACAGGTCAGTTTGACTCAGTTTCAGATACCTGCTTTGGGTGGGTCACTGAAAGATTAGGTTTAAACTGAGTCTGCGATACCCTGTAAGCATTTCAGGCAGTACAAAAGTTTGGTCTTAAAGCAGGAATAAGGGTCAACAACCAACTCTCTTTTTTTTTTTTTTTTTATACTGCATTAACAGAATATATTTGTAACTGAACTGATGATGGAAGAAGAGCTCTCATGTTAGTCACAAATGTACTGTTAGGCCAGTGAAAAGGTCTCGCCTAAATATTGTTGACCATTATTTCTTTGTATCCAAGTGCACTGATGCAGTGATTGTATGAGTAGAAATTTAGTTAATTTTGTTAAGGAAAAAATATAAAACCTTTTACTACCTTGTTTTCTGTTTGTTAAAATGTTTTAAGATATAAATCATGAAGTTTGTTTTCTTTGAGAGATTGCTGATAGGTACTATAGAGTATTAATAATACTGCAGCTGCTGATTATATGAGACAGTCCCTGAGCAATTTGTTTTGTGTCTGTGAAACTCCTAATTGTAACTAGTAATAAAACTAGTAAATATTCAAAGTGAGAAGGAAGGGGACCTTTCTTCCATTCTCTTTGGTTGTCAAGACCTCAGTTGCCACATGCTAGGCTATTATACTTCAGGTCCCAAGCCACCACCTATGCACTTGTTCTTTAAAACTACTTTTTGAGTATTTCTGTAACTGTTCTTTCATGTTGAAAGAATGCTGTCAGAAAATAGAGATGTTCTGGGATGTGGGAAGTAGGAAGGTGATTTATGCCTGTGAGGGAAAAGGAATACAAATATTCAGATGGGAAATGAGTCTACTGAGGAGGGATGTAAGAAGGGTGAGCCTAGCCTATAGGGGAGGAGCATTGACTTGGGAGGGATGAGGAGAAACCTAATGGGGAGAGGAATCTGTAGTAGACAGAATAGAGCAGGGGAGAGGAAGCTGTAGTAGACAGAACAGAGTAGTTCAGGTCAACAGGAAGTAGGGAGCAGAGAAATTTTAAGATGGAGGGTATAGAGCAGCCTACCTTCAAGCAAAGTATGCATAGGGATTAAAAAGTGATGAGAGATGAGAAAGAAGAGATTAAGAGAATGGAGGTGAGAAAGAAGTGAGGGTGATCTGGGAGAAGAAGGTGTTTGGTGTGGATGAGCTGGATAGGGAAGAGAGACTGAGCATTGGCTGGCATGAGGAGAGTGTGGGTCAGGCTGGACTAGAAGAGATGGAGAGAGAATGGGTGTGGATGGGCTATGGGGAGGGAGGAGAAGAATGATGGAATAAACTAGCTTTTCTTTTGGCCATGAATCTTCCCAATGTGTGCACTTCTGCTATGCTCTATATTTGAAATATGGCTTGGTCAGTTATATCTGTGACCCACCATATTTGTTTTTATGTTTATAGACATGGTAATGTGTACTTAATTGAGCACTCCCAGATATTTTGAAAAGTTGGCTCCTATGATGGAAGGAGGACAATCAATGGGACACTTATCAGGATACAAATTATATCACAATCATAGTGGATCAAATTGGAGGAGGGAGTGCTATATGTTAAAGAGGACATTGAGTCAAACAAAATAAATATTCTACATGAACCAAATAGCAGCATGAAATCCTTATGGATAGAAATTCCATTAGTGAAGGGAAGGAGTATACTGGTAGGGCTGTATCAAGACAGAATGAACAGACAGATGAAGAAGAAATGT
This sequence comes from Microcaecilia unicolor, assembly GCF_901765095.1. NCBI lineage: Eukaryota > Metazoa > Chordata > Amphibia > Gymnophiona > Siphonopidae > Microcaecilia > Microcaecilia unicolor. The sequence continues at coordinate 66,725,455 of NC_044042.1, read as the reverse complement.
TTACAGAAATAAGAAAGCTGTCAAATTGGGCAATACTATATTAATGGGTGATTTCAGTTACCAAACAATGAAAAATCCTTACCATGAATAGGTAAGCCTATACTTTAAAAACAAATGGAGAAACAGGATCTCAGAAACCTTACAGCTTAGTTCATACAGTGGGGGAAATAAGTATTTGATCCCTTGCTGATTTTGTAAGTTTGCCCACTGACAAAGACATGAGCAGCCCATAATTGAAGGGTAGGTTATTGGTAACAGTGAGAGATAGCACATCACAAATTAAATCCGGAAAATCACATTGTGGAAAGTATATGAATTTATTTGCATTCTGCAGAGGGAAATAAGTATTTAATCCCTCTGGCAAACAAGACCTAATACTTGGTGGCAAAACCCTTGTTGGCAAGCACAGCGGTCAGACGTCTTCTGTAGTTGATGATGAGGTTTGCACACATGTCAGGAGGAATTTTGGTCCACTCCTCTTTGCAGATCATCTCTAAATCATTAAGAGTTCTGGGCTGTCGCTTGGCAACTCGCATCTTCAGCTCCCTCCATAAGTTTTCAATGGGATTAAGGTCTGGTGACTGGCTAGGCCACTCCATGACCCTAATGTGCTTCTTCCTGAGCCACTCCTTTGTTGCCTTGGCCGTATGTTTTGGGTCATTGTCGTGCTGGAAGACCCAGCCACGACCCATTTTTAAGGCCCTGGCGGAGGGAAGGAGGTTGTCACTCAGAATTGTACGGTACATGGCCCCATCCATTCTCCCATTGATGCGGTGAAGTAGTCCTGTGCCCTTAGCAGAGAAACACCCCCAAAACATAACATTTCCACCTCCATGCTTGACAGTGGGGACGGTGTTCTTTGGGTCATAGGCAGCATTTCTCTTCCTCCAAACACGGCGAGTTGAGTTCATGCCAAAGAGCTCAATTTTTGTCTCATCTGACCACAGCACCTTCTCCCAATCACTCTCGGCATCATCCAGGTGTTCACTGGCAAACTTCAGACGGGCCATCACATGTGCCTTCCGGAGCAGGGGGACCTTGCGGGCACTGCAGGATTGCAATCCGTTATGTCGTAATGTGTTACCAATGGTTTTCGTGGTGACAGTGGTCCCAGCTGCCTTGAGATCATTGACAAGTTCCCCCCTTGTAGTTGTAGGCTGATTTCTAACCTTCCTCATGATCAAGGATACCCCACGAGGTGAGATTTTGCGTGGAGCCCCAGATCTTTGTCGATTGACAGTCATTTTGTACTTCTTCCATTTTCTTACTATGGCACCAACAGTTGTCTCCTTCTCGCCCAGCGTCTTACTGATGGTTTTGTAGCCCATTCCAGCCTTGTGCAGGTGTATGATCTTGTCCCTGACATCCTTAGACAGCTCCTTGCTCTTGGCCATTTTGTAGAGGTTAGAGTCTGACTGATTCACTGAGTCTGTGGACAGGTGTCTTTCATACAGGTGACCATTGCCGACAGCTGTCTGTCATGCAGGTAACGAGTTGATTTGGAGCATCTACCTGGTCTGTAGGGGCCAGATCTCTTACTGGTTGGTGGGGGATCAAATACTTATTTCCCTCTGCAGAATGCAAATAAATTCATATACTTTCCACAATGTGATTTTCCGGATTTAATTTGTGATGTGCTATCTCTCACTGTTACCAATAACCTACCCTTCAATTATGGGCTGCTCATGTCTTTGTCAGTGGGCAAACTTACAAAATCAGCAAGGGATCAAATACTTATTTCCCCCACTGTATACAGTAAACATAGTAGATGACGGCAGAAAAAGACCTGCATGGTCCATCCAGTCTGCCCAAGAAGATAAATTCATATGTGCTACTTTTTTATTTGTACTGGCCTCTTCAGTGCACAGACCGTATAAGTCTGGCCAGCCCTATCCCCGCCTCCCAACCACCAGCTCTGGCACAGACCATATAAGTCTGCCCAGCACTATCCTCGCCTCCCAGTAAGAGGCTGTATCTCCAGTGTTGTTGTTCTTTCATCGATCCTAAAAAAAAAACTCCATTTTTTTTTACAGTGAAAATTATAGTGAACCTCATAGTGCTCTGTCCTGAAAATAATGCATCTTAGCTTTTGAAATTCATTCATGTTTCATCGAACAAGCGCAGCTCACACTTAATAATGAAAAAGCCTGCACTTAAATACCCGAGACCTGTTTCACCGATAATCTCAGCTTCATCAGGGGTCACTTGTGCTGGCTCAATTTCAACTCATTTTATTCATTTAATGCATTCAGCTCACAGCAGGCTGCAATTCAAAATGGTGCTTCTGACTCCAGCTCAATGATTATATTTTTAGTAATGATGTTCTGCAGAAAGATGTACCCTTCTCTGATCTCCATTTATTGTACTGTGAAGAGATTGAAAGGGAATCCAAATTCATTTTGTATGGTGCTGCTGGGTTAGCGACAGTGCAGCATCACTACTGAATTGAAAAAGATAAATATTTTGGTAGTGCCAGTGCATGGCTGTATGGCACAACTTTAAGACACTGAATTTTTCAGTGATCTACCATTATACTGTAAACACATACAAAAGGTTTGAATAGATATCGGCACATAGTTATTCTTTTACTTTAAATGTACATCATCCACATTGCAGTCTGACTGGAAAAATCATAAAGCACATGCTGCTCCACTACACTGCACTTAACGCTTCCCATGGGCTTATTTATCAGAGTAATAGATGGCTAACCTAGTGTAATTGCTAAGGTTATTCTGGGGCCCATGTGTCCACCTTAGTTGTACTTGTCTGTCTTTTAAAGAGCCTAAACATTTTAAGGCAGCAGCCTTCATTTGACATATACCATAAATCAGGATATCTCCAGCATATTGCAGAAACGTTGAGTTGTTAACATGAATAGTGTAATGTATGGGTATTGAGAAAATATTCCAGAAAACCAAAAATTGAGAGAAGTCTCAGCTGAAGTGTTCCACTGACCCTATATAAAATAATGTGGAACATCACACTAGGAATTTTTAGTTTAGCTCCAAAATTTGTTTCTCTCACCAATTTGTACCACAAGGATTTAATCAAAGCATGGGGCTCAGAACTACCTTTACTTAGTATTTTGCAGTGGTCAAAAAAGCAAATAGAATGCTAGGTATTAGAAGAGGAATGGAAAATTAAAGCAAAGAATATCATAGTTCCTCTACTGATTCATGGTGCCATTTCATTTTGATATGTGCAATTCTGGTTGCCCCATCTCATTCATACACTGGCAAGCTTATTTTCGAAAGAGAAGGGCGCCCATCTTTCGAAACAAATCGGGAGATGGGCGTCCTCCCAAGGTCACCCATATCGACATAATTGAAAGACGATTTTGGGCATCCTCAATTGCTTTCCGTCGCGGGGACGACCAAAGTTCACGGTGGCGTGTCAGAAGCATAGTGAAGGCGGGACTGGGGCATGCCTAACACATGGGTGTCCTCGACCAATAATGGAAAAAAGAAGGGCGTCCCTGACGAGCACTTCAGCGACTTTACTTGGTCCATTTTTTTTCTTACGACCAAGCCTCAAAAAGGTGCTCGAACTGACCAGATGACCACTGGAGGGAATCGGGGATGACCTCCCCTTACTCCCCCAGTGGTCATTAATCCCCTTCCACCCTAAAAAAACTTTTAAAATATTTTTTGCCAACCTCAAATGTTATACCCAGCTCCCTGACAGCAGTATGCAGGTCCCTGGAGCAGTTTTAGTGGGTGCAGTGCACTTCAGGCAGGCGGACCCAGGCCCATCCTCCCTACCTGTTTCACTTGTGCTGGTAAATGTGAGCCCTTCAAAACCCACCACAAACCCACTGTATCTACATCTAGATGCCCCCCTTCACCCCTTAGGGCTATGGTAGTGGTGTACAGTTGTGGGGAGTGGGGTTTTTTTTTGGGGGGGGGTTGGGAGCTCAGCACCCAAGGTAAGGGAGCTATGCAGCTGGGAGCAATTTCTGAAGTCCACTGCAGTGCCCCCTAGGGTGCCCAGTTGGTCGTTTCTGAGATGGGCGTCCTCAGTTTCCATTATTGGCGAAAATTGGGGACAACCATCTCAAAAGGTCGACCTAAATTTTGTGATTTAGGCGTCCCCGACCGTATTATCGAAATGAAAGATGGACGGCCATCTTGTTTTGATAATACGGGTTTCCCCGCCCCTTCGCCTAGACATCCTGCGAGGACATCCTCAGGAAAACTTGGGCACCCCTTTCGATTATGCCCTTCATAGTGGAATTAGAAAAGGTGCAGAGTAGGTGATGAAAATGCTCTCCTGTGAAGAGAGACTAAAAAGGTGAGGGCTAGTGAGCTGGAATGGGTAGATTCTAAAGAGAATGAAAATGTTTGTCCTGCAGATCCTGAGTAGGTAGAAAATGGTTATTTACCTTTTCAAATAGTACTAAGACTAGGGATTACTCCATTAAGTTACTAGATAGCACTTTACAACAAATTGGGAAAAAAACATTTTTCATTCAATGTATAACTAAGCAAATTGTGGAAGCTGTGACTGGAAGATATGAAAGTAGTTAACATAGCTGGGTTTTTCAAAAAGGGGTTAAACAAGTTCCTGGAGGAAAAATCTCAGATAGACTCTAGAGAATACACAAGGAATGGATCCCGCCAGGTACTTATGACCTGGACTAGCCACTGTTGAAAACAGGATACTGAACTCGATGGACCTTTTAGTCTGACCCAGTATTTAATTTCTTACGTAATGCTGCAATCTTCTGAGATAACCTGTAAATTCAGTGCTCTGCTACAGTTCCACAGTACAGTAATCCTTTAAGCATATAATATGTTAATATAGATCATATTGTATTTTAAAATACACCTGCAACATTTCCAGGCATTCAAGACTAGCCCAGGTTAATGGAAAATTCATCAAAACAGAATTAATGGGGTGAACCAAAATTCCAATTCTGACCTGTTTTCTCACCAGACTGGTCAACAGGCAGATAACCAAAGCTGTATCTTGGTGGGAAATCACACAGCTTGAATTCTTTTGTTTCCTAAAAGCAGCACTGTTGTTGAGTTAGCTACGTTGTGCCTACTATTATGTTTAATGGAAGAAGCTATATCTTTGCTGTGGAAGATACTTCTATTGCTTGAGATGAGTGATATGTCTCGAGTTCTGGTACCTGTTTGTAGAAGCATAAAAAGAATTCTACAATGAAATTTTAAATCCACCTAGAAATGTATACTTTGGAATAGGTAAAAGAGGATATAGTATCTTATAGTACTTTATACTTATAGTACTATAGTACTTATAGAACTTGGGTCATCCTCAATGTGCCTTGTTAGTCTATCTCTTTCTAGACTATAATAAGAAAATGTATCAGTTTTCTTTCTAGAATATACATTTTTCATGTGTGCCATTCCATTTATATGTCAATAACAGATGGACTGGGATTTCCAGTTGGGCCTTAACGTACAATACTGCTTGTGGTTGAAATGGTTGTGCAGTCTATAATTCTCTTTTTCTTTAGTTTCTCTGAAATAGAAAATGCTATAGCTGTTTGATCAAAACCTTTAATCACAGTTGCCCAATTAAAAATATTGATAAGTTAACAGCATTCTTATTGCTATTACTAAAGATTCCCAGGAGTGCTACCCCTTACCCCCTAAAAGTAGCAACTTAACCCCAGGCATAAGCAATGGTGTTCCCTAGGTTAACTTTAATGATATATGGACTTTTCCTCCCGGAATTTGTTCAAACCTTTTTTTTAAACCCAGCTACATTAACTGCTTTTACCACTTTCTCCAGGAATGCGTTCCAAAGCTTAACTATGCGTTTAAGTGAAAACATATTCTGCTATTTGTTTTAAATGTGCTAGTTTGTAACGTCATGGAATGTACCCTAGTCTTTGTACTTTTTGAAAGAATAAACAATTTGTGTTTACCCATTCCACTCCATTCAGGATTTTATAGACCTCTATCATATCTCCTCTCATCTGTCTCTTCTCCAAACTGAAGTGCCCTAATCTCTTTAGTCTTTCCTGATATGAGAGTTGTTCCATCCCATTAATCATTTTGGTCACCCTTCTCTGTACCTTTTCCAGTTTCACAATATCTTTTTTTTTTTTTAGATGTGGCAACCAGAATTACACACAATATTGAAGGTGTGGTCTCACCATGGAGTGATAGATATTTTTTTGTTGTTGTTCTCTATTCCTTTCCTTATAATTCCTAATGTTCTGTTTGCTTTGTTGACTGCCTCCATACACTGAGCATAAGATTTCAATTTATTGTCCGTGATAACACCTAAATCCTTTTTCTTTGGTGGTGACTTCTAATGTGGATCCTAGTATCATGTAGCTATAATTTATTCTTCCCAATATGTATCATTTTGCACTTGTCCATGTTAAATTTTATCTGCTATTTGGATGCCCATATTTGATTTAACAATTTTAAAGTTTTGTATCATCTGCACATTTGATCACTAACTAATTGTTCGCATTTCTAGATCATTTATAAATTTAAGCACCGGACCCAGTACAGATCCTTGTGGCACTCCCAGTATTCACCATGTTCCATTGAGAGAACTAGCCTTTAACCCTTCTGTTTTTTAAATCAGTTCCCAATCCATAAAAGAACATTGTCTCCTATTCCATGGCTTTTTAATTTTCTCAGGAGTATCTCAGAGCATTCACTCTCCTCCTAAGCCTGCCCAGAAAACCTCTCTCAAAAGCATGAAACCCCACCCCCATCCTGAAGGGCCCCCCGTGAGCCCACCTGAAGGATGCTCTGGTGGTCTAGGGTATGGCAGACAGGAATGATCCTCAGTCACTTCTGTCTTTTTTGGTATTACCACTAGGGGTTAGGAGATTAGCGACAGTGCCATAAGAGTACCGGTCCAGGTTATGGCTGGCATTTTGAACTGGGAGCCATTATGGGCAGGAGCAGCTTGGAGATTGCTCCTGCCTGCCCTACTCTAGACCACTAGGGCATCCTTAAGGTAGACCCAGTGGGGGTGGGGGTTTACAGGGAGGGGGATGCTGGGTACTCTTAGCAGGGGGCTGTTTGGGAAGGAATATGCTCGGGGGGGCCTTCAGGATGGGGTGGGAGCTAATTCATCTTGGGGTGGTCAGTGTTGGTGGCATTAATTTTGATCATCATTAAGGTTTATTCATTATTTGCAAATATTAATGGCAATAATAAACAACACTAGAAAATATTTAATGTATATGTCACTTTTGAATATTCCTGAGGTGAGACTTTTTATTCCCAGCATAGGTCTTAGTATTTTCTCAATGAGATCCAAATAAATTCACTTCCTAAAGGATGACCCATTAACCCTCTCATTCTATAACTTTGCGCCTAAATTTAAGTGCCATTTGCATATTTAAATTTATAGAATACTATCAGTTACATGAGGAAGTGTACACTTGAGCCTGTAAGTGCTAGGTGAGCACTCAGCAGTATTCTATAAGTGACATGTGCAACTCGCTTAGCATGTAAATACAAGGGGGCATTCACAAGGAAAGAGCATGGGTGGGACTGAATGAGTTACATTCTAAAATGCCACATATTTATGCCTGTTAGTGACATGGCACAAGTGGATATGTATAAATGTAGGTGCATTGATGCTGACTTATGCTAGCATTCTTTAACACAATCTTGGTGCCCAGATGCCATTATTTATTTATTGCATTTGTATCCCACATTTTCCCACCTATTTGCAGGCTCAATGTAGCTTACATAGTTTTATTAACATTGTAGCACTCGGTGCACTGCATCTAGGTACCTAAATTATGGCACCTAGTTTTAGAATTGCTCCCTAAATGTATATTAGAAGATGTCAGCTGACCATTGCTTGAGTCGTGGTTCTGGCAATTGTGGAAACTGAATCATAGCAAGAGTCGGCCAACAGCTTAGCTTGGCAATTGGTATTAATGTCCTTAGAAGATACTTTTCTTTGAAAGATCCTACTCTGCTTTTCAATACACATGTTCACAGTAATAATGAATGACGGATATACAGAAACTATCAAAAAATAGGGGGGGGGGGGGGAGAAAACACCATTACAGTATCTAGTGCACCAAATATTTCAAGAGCCAAAATAAAGAAAACAAGTAACTCAAAAATGCAAGGTGGGAGAGGCATTCTGATTATAAACAGACCTAAATTGGATAGCCACCAAAAGTACTTGTAAATTAGGTTTCTTTTTCACTTATAGATTGTGAGCCCACTAGGGACAAAGTAAGTACCTGCATATAATATAATGTAAACTGCTTTGGATGCACTAAAAAAAAAAAAAGGTGGTGTATGAAATCCATGACCCTGTGACTGTAGCAAAATCAGTCACTACTTCAAGAGAGCTCTCTTGGAATTCCATTAAATTAATAACCTCGGAAGAGGAATGAGCCTTCTTCCAGTCTTAGACAGACACATACTGGGCTTTTGTTATTGGAGGAGGTTATTTACTGGAAAATTGAAACATACGTCAAATATGTCTGAACCATGCTAGTGGGAGCCACCAACAGAGACTTGAGAATTAAATCTCAATGTATTCTTTCAGGCTGGTAGTCAGGGTACTCCAACCTTCACACCAGCATAGCTTTTTTTTCCTGAACCTGAGCCATATCAAAAGATTGTAGCTTCTCAAGACATGTTTCAAACTGATCCATTCTGATACACTGCCACTGTTGAACTGTAGAATGGTCTTCAAATGCTACTGCCAACTTAAGACCCTTTAGCTTTACGAGCAAATGATAGAAGAGCGGAGCCCAAACTTTTAATGGTTTCCCAGACCAACTCTAAAATTATGATGACTGCTCTTAATGCAAAGAACACAGCAGCAACACATTAACCAGTGACTGTAAATTAAAACTATTTTATTAAAACATAGCAATCTTCCAACGTGGTGTGCTTCAAGGGCACCTTACAGTTTTCAAGATCATTGAATCACACCCAGGGGCATAGCCAGACTTCGAGGTGGGAGGGGCCAGAGCCCAAAGTGAGGGGGCACATTTTGGTTCCCCTCCCTGCCACCCTGGGTTCTATTCCTACTTTAGCTACTTATGACCTTAGGTAAGTCATTTAACCCTCTATTGCCCCAAATACTTTTTCACGGAGAGGATGATGGATGTGTGGAATGGCCTCCTGGTGGAGGTTGTAAGGATGAGGACTGTGTCAGAATTTAAGAAAACGTGGGACAGGCACATGGGATCCGTTAAGAAAAGGAAGAGTTAGTGGTTATGGAGGATGGACAGACTGGATGGGCCATTTGGCCTTTATCTACTGTCATGTTTCTATGTTTCAGGTACAAAAACTTAGATTATGAGCCCTCTAGGGACAGAGAAAGTCCCTTCATATAATATGTACAGTGCTGCATATATCTAATAGCGCTACAGAAAATGATTAGTAGTTGTATTGGAACAAGTTCTCTAAGTCCAACTTTTGCTAAAAAAAAACAAACAAACCACACCTGATAAGTAGTTATTAATGAATTCCCTATTTTCTGTACAGACCATAATAAGCTCATTTCCACCCTAACTTCTAAGTTCAAGTTCATCTTTTCATTGTTATTTGATATACTGCTACAGGGAATGTACCATCTCACCAGTTTACAAATTGTAAATAACAGAAGAAGCACAGTAATGAAAAGAACAGAAATTAAAATAGAAAACAGTGAAAAGATCAGAAAACTGTATCTATCTGCAAGGGAGCAACTAAAAGACAGCAGAACCAGAAGACTAAGAGGGGCATAATCGAACGGGGCGCCCAAGTTTTCATGAGGGCGTCCTCGCAGGACGGCCCCGTAAAGGGGCGGGGAACCTGTATTATCGAAACAAGATGGGCGTCCATCTTTTGTTTCGATAATACGGTTGGGGACGCCCAAATCATGAAATTTAGGTCGACCTTAGAGATGGTCGTCCTTAGGTCGTTTTTGAGATGGTCGTCCACAGTTTTCGGCGATAATGGAAACCGAGGATGCCCATCTCAAAAACGACCAAATCGAAGGCATTTGGTCATGGGAGGAGCCAGCATTAGTAGTGCACTGGTCCCCCTCAAATGCCAGGACACCAACCGGGCACCCTAGGGGCACTGCAGTGGACTTCAGAAATTGCTCCCAGCTGAATAGCTCCCTTACCTTGTGTGCTGAGCCCCCCAACCCCACCCCAAAGCCCACACCCCACAACTGTACACCACTACCATAGCCCTAAGGGGTGAAGGGGGCACCTAGATGTGGGTACAGTGGGTTTGTGGTGGGTTTTGAAGGGCTTACATTTACCAGCACAAGTGTAACAGGTGGGGGGGATGGGCCTGGGTCCGCCTGCCTGAAGTGCATTGCACCCAGTAAACTGCTCCAGGGACCTGCATATAGCTGTCATGGAGCTCGGTATGACATTTGAGGCTGGCATAGAGGCTGGCAAAAAATATATATATATTTTTTTAGGGTGGGAGGGGGTTGGTGACCACTGGGGGAGTAAGGGGAGGCCATCCCCGATTCCCTCCGGTGGTCATCTGGTCAGTGTGGGCACCTTTTTGAGGCTTGGTCGTGAAACAAAAATGGACCAAGTCAACCAAATGCTCGTCAGGGACGCCCTTCTTTTTTCCATTATTGGCCAAGGATGCCCATCTCTTAAGCACGCCTCAGTCCCACCTTTGCTATGCTGCCGACACGCCCCCGGGAACTTTGGTCGTCCTCACGACGGACTGCAGTTGGGGTCGCCAAAATCGGCTTTTGATTATGCCGATTTGGGTGACCCTGGGAGAAGGACGCCCATCTCCCGATTTGTGTCGAAAGATGGGCTTCCTTCTCTTTCGAAAATGCCCCTGTCCGTGCACCAAACATAGGCCCTCAAAAGTCAAAGGCAGCGAGAGGGATCAGAAAGCCAAAAATTCAGGAGATGGACTCAAGTACTGGCCTGAATAGGTGGGTTTTAAGGGCTGCCTTAAATTCTGAATGAGATTGCAACAGCATTCTAAAGGATAGGACCTGAAACAGTAAACAACATTGATTTCCAGAAAACACTCCAAACAAATCGTGTGAGAAGAAAGAACGGACAAAAGGTTTTGCTGTGAAGATTGAAGAGGAGAAGAATAGTCAGTCAAATAAGTATTAAGAATTGGAGGCTGACTTGTGTTATAGACCAATGTAAAATTTTTTATAAGTAATCTTTGTCAGTGGGCAGGTTCCCCAGGACTTTCCAGAGCTCAGCCACTGACCTGCAAATCTCTGTCTTCACTCATGCAATACCTTTCTTAATCTCAAACATCCACTTTTTCATATCCTATCTGGTAATTGTGACTATCTCATGAGACTCCTCTCTCTCCTATTTACTGTCTTCCTCCGAGCCCAAGCACACACTATGTGGTTCTGGGGCTGTGATCTGATGGTAGTTGCAGGTTTGCTTATCCATGCTTCAGCTCAGGAGCATCCCCTTTTTCAGATTTGTTCCACAATACCATCCCTCATATCTCATTTACCATCAAGAGCACTGAAATGTGGACAGGGCGGGCTGAGCTGATTTTTCATTCAGCCCTGCTGGAGCTCCTGACTAAGAAGCCATCTCTGCTCACTGACATCACTTCCACCTCCATTAATTGATTTTCTTTTACATGACTCCATGCATTTGAAATTGGCTCTTGAATCATGGAGTGTATTGTTAAAAGTTCTGCCTTTAAAAACCCCTACAAGAGGATGAAGGGCATCAGCATTGGAGAAACTGAGTGCTTTAGCAATGTATTCAATAAACTCCCTCTGTTTCCATAATTAATTACTCCTTGCTACCTATGTTATTATAGTTAGAAAAATGGAATCCCTATGTTTTCAGTCTGTAACTCTGCTGCTAACACGTCATGATCCTTGATTTAACTTTGATTTTATTAGATTAGTAAGGAACTGGAATGGGAGCCTGAAATGGGAAGTTATACATATGAGAACATACTGACATGAAATGGGGGCAGTTCTGTAAAAGGCTGCCTACATTTAGGCACCTCCTTGTAGCCTGTTCTATAAAGCAAAATTTGTGTGTACTATTTTAATAGAATGCCAGACGGTGTCGCATGATGGTGTTGACCTGAGCAGATGCCTATAGGCTCAGCTCCACTCCTCTTTTATGCAAAACCCCATTTTCCTCCTGGTCTTTGAGGAATTGACCCCTGCTTTACCTCAGATGCTGCCACACTCTTTGGGACCAGAGTAGAGCAGGTCTGGGAGCGGAGAGTTGCATTTCTCGTACCAGTAGGCCAGTTAAGGCGGTGCGGTCTGGTCCAGCAAAGAGGAGGCTGTGAGCACTCTGAGGAAAATGGTGGTGTAACATTCTGGTCACTGTTCAGGTGTCCATGTAGCATCTGTCAACTCCTGGACGACAAGCTGGTGAAGCTGCATGAGGCTATGGAGAAGGTGGAGGACTGTGTGGTCATCATGCACCCCACCTGCAGCAGGCCGAGGAGCAAATCTCTGCCCAGGAGGATCGGATAACGGCTGCAGAGGAGCATTTGAGTGCAGTAGAGACTCAGGTTATTGCTTTGGTGAATTGACTGGATGACCAAGAAAATCGGGGGGCGCCGCAACAACCTGGTTACCGCCAGGTTAGCGTGGGAGCCCTTACCACCACCTCAATGGCTTCCACCTGAAATGGCCATGTGGCAAGTGCTCAATGGCCACGCAGCAAATGGTTTACTTGCCACACGGCCACTTCCTGAAAAGCTCAAAAATACTAGGATGGTGTCAATGGTCCAGCAGCGAGAAGGGTGCTATCCAGTCTTTTGCATTGTGTCACATGTATGATTATCTCCCAGTTGGTGAGTGGTTATATGCGTGTGCCCAATGCAAAGAGCTCCTAATTCTCAGAGAACGTGTCCGTTCTCTTGAGGCTAGAGTAGCAGACGTGGTGGAGCTGAGGGAGACAGGTACATAGAGGAGACCTACAGGGATGTTGTAGAGAAAACCCACCTCCAGTCTGGTAGCCCCTGTGCTACCTTGGAAGAGGGAGGTCTGGTGAAGTAGGAAGTACTCCTGTAACCAGGACCTGCCCACCAGGGGATGTACTATCCTCTTGCACCGAGGATATGTCTGCAAGTGCTGCCCAGGAGGGAAGGGTTAGGACAGCTGTTGTAGTTGGTGATTCAATCATTAGACATATAGATAGCTGGGTGGCTGGTGGACGTGAGGATCGCCTGGTGACTTGCCTGCCTGATGCGAAGGTGGCGGACCTCACACATCACCTAGATAGGGTTGTAGATAGTGCTGGGGAGGAGCTGGCTGCCTTGGTACATGTGGGTACCAGTGACCTAGGAAAATGTGGGAGAGAGGTTCTGGAAGCCAAATTTAGGCTCTTAGGTAGAAAGCTCAAATCCAGAACCTCTAGGGTAGCATGTTCTGAAGTGCTACCTGTTTCACGCGCAGGGCCCAAGAGACAGACAGTGCTCCGGAAGCTCAATGCGTGGATGAGATGATGGTGCAAGGAGGAGGGTTTTAGATTTGTTAGGAACTGGGCAACATTCTGGGGAAGGAGGAACGTATTCCGAGAGGATGGGCTCCACCTTAACCAGGGTGGGACCAGGCTGATGGCATCGGCATTTAAAAAAGAGAGAGAGCAGCTTTTAAACTAGAAACTGGGGGAAGGCCGACAGTCGCTCAAAAGCGCATGGTTCGGGATAAGGTATCTTTCAAAGATATCACCAAAACAGGGAAGATAGGGTATCCTGATAGTGAGGTTGCAAAAGAGACCATAGTAGATCAGGAGTCATATTTTCAAAGCACTTAGCCTTCCAAAGGTTGGACTTGGGGAAAATCCACTATTTCTGGAATAAGCAGTATAAAATGTTTTGTACTTTTTTGGAATCTTGCCAGGTATTGGTGACCTGGATTGGCCACTGTTGGAAACAGGATGCTGGTCTTGATGGACCTTTGGTCTGTCCCAGTGTGGCAATACTTATGTACTTATGAAAGACCTACCTTTTACCTAGCTGCGGTAAAAGGGGGCCTTGGTGCATGTCAAAAACACATGCTGACGCCAGCACAGGCCCCTTTTTGCCGCAGCTTGGTGAAAGGGGCCGTATACAACAAGATTTGCTGTGACATGACTGAACAGGAGGATTTTTTCAGGTATTGCAACTTCCCTCTCTGTCGCCGTAACACTTGCAGGGCTTCAACGCTCTGGTTTCAGGGATGGAGATTCAGCAGACGTGCAAGTGTCTAAAATTGTCTAAAGCACCTGGCCCAGATGGCCTGGGACCTGAATACAAGATCTTGGGGATTAATATTGGGCCTTTCCAAGACCTTTGTCGATCCATGTGTGCCTTGACACATGCTACCATTGTGGTACTTTCCAAGCCATGTAGAGGCAAGGAGCTTTTGGGCTCGTATAGGATTATTTCCCTACTAAATCAGGATATAAAGCTCTTTGATAGTATTCTGGCAACTCAGCTTGGATAAGGTCATATCTTCCTTGGTTCATGTGGATCAAATGGGTTTGTCCCTGGTAGATACGGTGCTACGAACAATCTTGGGGCACTGGGATTGGGGGAGAAGCCAGGAGACATCATCACCAGCTCAGATGCCGAAAAGGCATTTGATTAAAATCTTGGGGGATTACCTTTTTTGTGTTCTCCTTCAGTTTGGAATCTTGGGAGCATTTCTGGTGAGTGTTTGGGTGCTGTACAGCTGTCCCACAGTGCAGATTTTGGTGAATGGCAATCTCACTCCCTCATTTGCGATGGAATGGTGTACAAGGTAGGTGTGCCCCATGTCCCCCATTGTACTTTCTCTGGAGCCCCTGGCTAGTATGGTCCGCGAGTCTTGTATATGGTAGTCTCACAAGTTTAAAATTAATTTATTTGCAGACGATATGTTGATTTTTTTGTTTTTTTTGGCATGGGCATCTCTGACCATTCCAAAGCTGGTGGACCTTATTCAACATTTTGGCTCTCTTTCATGCTTGAAAATTAATTTTGAAAAGTCATAGGCTATGGCTTTATCTTTGGACTGTGGCTGCTGACAGACCAAGACAATGGAAGTTGGGGAACTAAGGGCCCCTTAAATACTTTGGAGTTTACCTGCACTTGGACTTTATGTACCAGAAGAATGTGCAAGAGAACGTGGAGGCGATCCGAACTTTGTGTCGTTGGTGGCAGGATCTTCCTATTACATTCTTGGACAGAGTTATTCCCCTTGCAGATGATGCCCTTATGGGTTACTCTCCAGGATGAGGCCATTTATAAGGGTATCATTTCTTTCCTGTGGGGTGGGGGCCCAGAGGACGAGGATAACAAGCTCCTGCAGGGCAGGAGTAGAGGTGGTGTGACCTTGCCGGATCATTGGTTGTATAATGTGGTGGCAGTGCTTCACTGGTTACATGAACTCCATATGGATGTTAGTATGTTCCTGCTTATATATGGGATGCCAGGGCCTTCCGATCTTTGGTGCTCAGAGCAGGCTACCATTAAGACATGCTTTACCCCTAACTCGTGCTATTTTAGCAAAAGTCCCATTTTATGCAATGAGACCTAGTTACTAATAACTGGGGTTAACGATAAAATAACACATCTTAACAATAGCTCACATTGATAACTTCCCCCTTACACGTGTATGTGCACAGATATGCATGTATATTCCAGTTTTCAGGTCATTTACATGTATTCCTGATGCCTTCTTTATAGAATTACCCCTGATGTGACTAGCTGCAAAAGTATGTAGGGCTCCTCACATTTCTGCATCACTGACCTGTTGAGGTATTCTTAGTTTTCTCAACCATTTACCAAGTTTGTTGCTTGCTGTACAGTATTTTCTTTAAGAAATAAATAAATAAATAGCCTCAAGTAACCTGAATTTTGATAAACTCTCACACTTCTTGATTTGCTATTTCGGATTGTGTCTGTTATGAGAGAAACCAAAAGGTAGGCTTAATACCTATATATCAGCTAATTTTTGCTTTGCTGACTATTTTTTTATTTTCTAAGTTCAAGACACTTTGGGATGTCATTTTCTCTCATGAAAATACCACCACTGTCATTATCCTGGTACCTCCCGTGATAGAGGCTTATCTGAAAATATAAATTTGCAGTACGTCAGAGGATTTTCATGGCAGGTTTGAGCACAAGTTGATGTCTTGTTTCATAAGCTTACACAGATTCTGAACAGCTGTGCTAACCAGCATCACCCTACTCGGTTGTTACCACTGCAGAGTTTCCTTGGCGATGGTATTGATAGTTGCAGCCAAAAATACACAATTTTATCTCATTGTCAGCTGTGAAGATATTTACCATCTTCATTCATTTTTACTGAAGAGCGCTCTTGTAATGTGTGTGCCAGGAGCTTGTCTCAAGACAGTCAAAAAAATGGAGAGCAGAACAGAGGGCTAAGGTTATGTAAACCTACAGGCTAACCAGCAACCATGAAAATTCCATACCCTGAAAAAATACTTGTGGTTCATATTGGTGAGAGTATGGGAAAATGTGGTATTTTTATTACGATTTATGATCCACTGTAGGATATTTTTGTGGTAAATGCCTACAATCTGGAATGGCCTGGCACTATGCCCTGATCTAGATATAGAACCTTCCAATGAAACTTTGGAGAAAGAGGTCTGGAACTGATACTATATAGGATCTAAATAAAAGCTTTCACTGATATAGCACAATGTCTAGAACAATAATTTTGAGAAAACTATGTATGAAATCTAGAACAGTTTCAGAAAACCAAAATAAAATTTAAAACAAATCCTAATAGGATAACTCCAATCCGGTGTAGCCAAACAAGAAAAGAGAAGTATCCACAAATGCAGAGATGTGGAGGTCCGTAAAATGATATAATTTAATAGTTTGTTTGGAGCCCTCAGTGTCCAATCCCCCATCCAAATAGGAAAGGAATGGTTGTCACAAAGATATAGCTCTAAGATTAACCCCTGGGACCATATATTTTAACACAGTTCTCTAAAGAGTAAGTGTGCCCATGTGTACATCTGCATCGTCATAGGGTCTCCGATATGCTGCCCAATCACCACAACACAAGTAAAGTGTTAAAAGTCAAATTGTGAAATCTCTAAATATATGTGTGATAACTATGTCCTCCAAAAATCTCTCAAAATTTCAGACATTTCGGATTGAAATTTTGAGAGAATTTTGGAGGACATAGTTATCACATATATATTTAGAGATTTCACAATTTGACTTTTAACACTTGTGTTGTGGTGATTGGGCAGCATATCAGAGACCCTATGACGATGCAGATGTACACATGGGCACACTTACTCTTTAGAGTAGATACTCTTTAGTATCTTTGTGACAACCATTCCTTTCCTATTTGGATAGGGGATTGGACACTGAGGACTCCAAACTAAATGTTAAATTATATCTTTATGGATCTCCGGATATCTTTTTTCAGAAAACAAAATGCCACAAGCAGTTGACCACTTTATGCAAACTAGATGCATTATCCTTGATTTATGTTGGATCCATCTTAAAGCACTAGAGGTGCAAAGTATTGGGTTGTTTCTAATTAGCTTCTAATTCATTGATCACTGTTTGGTTTTTTTCCAGACAAGAAGCTCCAGACACTCCCAGGGTTCCCAACCTGGCCTAGCAGATCAGGCATCTAAGCTTTCCTTTGCTTCAGCTGAGTCTCTTGAAACCATGTCGGAATCTGAGCTACCTATTGGGTTCAACAGAATGAACCGCTTCAGGCAGAGCCTGCCTCTATCCCGTTCCACCAGCCAAACCAAACTCCGTTCTCCAGGTATATATGCCTTATCTTACACCATTTTACGGTACTCTAGGGGGGCTCTTCATTGCACATATTGACTGCCAGATTTGATGATGTGGGAGTCGGTCAGTGAGGACCATCATTATTTCTTCTACAGCCTAATGCTGAGTATAGAAAAGACCATATGGATTGTATTCTATTTTCTTCCCAATACCACATCTTATTCTTCAGTTATTGGAAACTGTAAAATGATTTACAGTACAGTCTCAATTATCTGACAACAGGACCGAGCCGTTCCAAGAGAAATGTCAGCTAATATGGAAAACAATGGTAACCCCTTAAAAAATGCACAGGAAATATACTTTATGCATAAAGAACAGGCATAGGTATCTGTATTTAAAATATTGTTTATTAACACTAACCAGTAACCAGCGTGTGAAGGCGAAAAACATGAAGAGAACCTGCGCACTTCTTAACGGCAACACAATGACGTCACCAGAGGTCTGTCTGATATGCCGAATGGTCAGATTAGTGAAAGTCGGATAATCGAGACAGTACTGTATATAATTTCAATAGTGATGCACAATACTGTGTAATCAGGTATCACCAAATAAGTTAGTAAAGAAGCAGTCATCTTATAGAAATGTTCATAGTAGCAAAATATGGAGTATAAATGTTGAATAAGTCCTTAACTATTTCTTTTTTCATAATATTTTTGCTATTGTAAAGAATTAATCTTTAATCTAGAGCTGATTTCTTACTTCATCTGTTCTGTTTGCTTGTGCAAATGAAATTATTGGGGTAATGTTAAAGGGGTTTTTTTAACACTGAAAGCTCATTTTACACACAGAAAAATGCCTTTTATAGAAAGCACACTGTAAACAAGCATAAATTATGCATATATTTATGCAAACTGCATGGAAGCATTCCTGGGGGAGTAGTTTGGGTAGAGCAGAGGCAAAGTTATGATCTGCATGCATTCTTTATACAATAGAGCTGTTGTGAGTTCTCACGCATAAAGGCTGGAGATATACACAGAACTTGCAGTATTGTATAAGTTATATACAAGTGTGAGTCCACCAATGTTCCACCCAGATTATGCTTGTGTGCACCATGGACAGTGCCTTTTTGTTTGGGGGTGCCCTAGCTCCATCCCCAACTCTGTCACCAACCCTAGCATTTCCCCTTCCCTTACCTACCACACCATCTCTCTCCTTCCTTACCTCTCAACCCCACTACCCCCCCCCCCCCCCACAGTATCCAGCATCTTTCTCATTCCCTTTCTTTCCCTCCTTCCCCCCATGATGTCCATCATTTCTCTCCTACCCCCCTTCTGCAGTCTCTAGTATATATATATATATATATGTTTCTTCCTTATCTCCCTCCCCTGGAGCAGCGATGCGACAATCACCATAACACCAAAAGTATTGGGGCCAACCGGTGGGAACAGGGACTTGAGCATCTGCACATGGTGAAGGCCTGCTGACTCCTGGAGGGGGAAGGAGCTGGCAGGCCTTGAGCATGCACAGACGCTCAAGGCCCCATCTTATTCATCGACCCAGATACTTTTGGCATTATGGTGATTGGAACATTCCTACCCCAGGGGAGGGAGGTAAGGAAGGAAACATCTTGCGGGGGAAGTGGAAGGAAGAAGGATTCTTGGGGGAGGGGAGAAATGCTGGAGACCAGGGAGGGAGGAGTGAAGGAAAAGGTTGGGGGGGGGGCTATGGCATATGTGGGCCCCCTCCATTCCATCACCTATGGTGTGCACCAGATGTGTGATTTATGGGATAGCAACAGTTGCTTCAGTGTGAAGGTGGTGTTATGGTTCATTTTGGATTGTTATCACATACTGGACTCAGCTATCATATGTTTCTTACAGGGGTCCTCTTTTTACAGTTTGGAGATGAGACAAGGCGTGTGCATATTACCCATGAGATCAGCAGTATGGATACACTGCATGCCCTTATTGTGCATATGTTCCCTCAGAAACTCACTATGGGGATGCTGAAATCCCCAAATACTGCCATACTGATCAAGGATGAGTCACGTAATGTCTTCTATGAACTGGAAGATGTGAGGTGAGGAATTGGCAAATGCTGAGATGCCTGAGGATGCAGAGGCCATTAGAATAAGTTTGCTTTGAATGAATCCTTGCAGTCAAAAATTGTGCATATATTTTAAACTTATTTTTATTTAAATGGATTTGTTCATATCTTTTCACTGGTAGTGCAAAGTGAATTACATACTGGTAAAGTAGGTAAGATGGAAGCTGAAATGGTGCTGAACTCTGGAACCAATGGTATGGTGGAGCCGGCTCGCAAGAGCCAGTTGTTAAATTTTTTAGCATTTTGCAAGCTGGTTGTTCTGGTAGGGCGAGCTGACTCTCCCCCTCCCCCTCCAACGAGCTACAGGGTCCCAGGCTCCAGCACATACCTGAAGAAGGCAGCCACCCTGGTGATCCAGTGGATTCTTCAGGGCAGGAAAGATCCCTAGTCTTCCTTGCCCGCTGTCGGCGCTGACCCTCCCGCTGCCAGATCGCTCTTCAAAAATGGCTGCCGAGAATTCCAACAGCGGCTCTTACGAGACTTCCGCTGAAGTCTTGCAGGCCGCCTTTGTAAGTCTCGGCAGCCATTATACAGAGCGATGCAGCAGCGGGAGAGTCAGCACCAGCAGTGGGCAGGAAAGACGGGGGATCTTTCCTGCCCCGAAGAATCTACTAGACCATCAGGGTGAATGCCTTGAGGTATTTGCTGGAACCCTACAGCTCGGCGGAGCAGGGAGTAAGTCTGGAATGGGTCGGGTGGGTGAAGTGGGGTGGGGACTGGACTGTGGGGAGGATACTGTTTAAAAAAAAAAAAAGTTGTATTTTCAAACATTGTAATCACAAAAAGAGGAAGTCTACTGTGACTGTAACTCCAAAGATGAACATCAACAAGTGAAGAGTCCAATGTAAATGTTTAAATAATCAACACGATGTATTAAAATTCCAAATATTCCTTTATTCTCAAATGTTATCTTATTTTATATATAAAAAGTAGTTGAGCATTTAGCTATGGCTCGACGGTAACCAAACCCATTTCACTTTACATGCTTCATCAGGAGCCGTGCATCAACTTTCTTATAATATCAAACAAGATGGTATCACATATTTTTGTGATCACATTGCATCACGGCTGAAGTGGAGGGCAGCCACTCAAAAATCAAAGTCCTGGATTTCAAGCATGCTAAAATGGGGGAATACCTGAGGGAAGGAGCTGATGGGATGGGAGGATGAACAAGAAGTGGAAGGACAGTGGTCCAAGCTGAAAGAAGCTATAAATAGGGCCACAAACCTTTATGTAAAGAGAGTAAATAAAAGCAAGAGAAAAAGGAAACCAATATGGCTCTCCAAACAAGTGGCTGAGAAAATAAAGGCTAAAGAGTTGGCGTTCCTGAAATACAGAAAGACTCAAGAAGAGGAACACGGGGAGAAATACCGGATGAAACTGAAAGAAGCCAAGAGAGAGATACGTCTGGCAAAAGCACAAGCGGAAGAACAAATGGCGAGAAATGTAAGGAGGGGTGACAAAACTTTCTTCAGGTATATTAGTGAAAGGAGGAAGACTAAAAATGGAATTGTGAGACTGAAAGATGCTGCAAACCGCTATGTAAATAATGATGAAGAAAAAGCAAATTTGCTAAATAGATACTTTTGTTCTGTTTTCACAGAAGAAAATCCTGGAGCAGGACCGCAATTGACTGGCAAAAGTACATGTGAGAATGGAGTGGATATAGCACTGTTCACGGAAGAGAGTGTGTATGAACAACTTAAAAATCTAAAGGTGGACAAAGCAGTGGGACCGGATGGGATCCACCCCAGGATATTGAGGGAGCTCAGATAGGTTCTAGTAGGTCCTCTTAAAGATTTATTTAATAAATCCTTGGAGACGGGAGAGGTTCCGTGGGATTGGAGAACGGCGGAGGTGGTCCCTCTTCACAAAAGTTGTGATAGGGAAGAAGCTGGAAATTACAGGCCGGTAAGCCTCACTTCAATTATTGGAAAAGTAATGGAAGCAATGCTGAAGGAAAGGATGGTGAATTTCCTGGAAGCAAATAGGTTGTAAGATCCGAGACAACATGGTTTTACCAAAGGGAAATCGTGCCAAACGAATCATTGAATTCTTTGACTGGGTGACCAGAGAATTAAATCAAGGACGTGCTATAGACGTAATCTACTTAGATTTCAGCAAAGCTTTTGACACGGTTCCCCACAGGAGGCTCTTGAATAAACTAGACGGGCTGAAGATAGGACCCGAAGTGGTGAACTGGATTAGGAACTGGTTGATGGGCAGACGCCAGAGGGTGGTGGTAAATGGAGTTCACTCAGAGGAGGGAAAGGTGAGTAGTGGAGTGCCTCAGGGATCGGTGCTGGGGCCGATTCTATTCAATATATTTGTTAGTGATATTGCC
Organism: Microcaecilia unicolor; assembly: GCF_901765095.1. Taxonomy (NCBI): domain Eukaryota; kingdom Metazoa; phylum Chordata; class Amphibia; order Gymnophiona; family Siphonopidae; genus Microcaecilia; species Microcaecilia unicolor. Next base: position 66,703,354 of record NC_044042.1, on the reverse strand, counting down.
AAAGGCTTACAAGGTAAAGTTTGCCTTTTTGCGGATGACACCAAGATTTGCAACAGAGTGGACACCCCGGAGGGAGTGGAAAGCATGAAAAAAGATCTGCGGAAGCTAGAAGAATGGTCTAACGTTTGGCAATTAAAATTCAATGCGAAGAAATGCAAAGTGATGCACTTAGGGAGTAGAAATCCACTGGAGACGTATGTGTTAGGTGGTGAGAGTCTGATAGGTACAGACGGGGAGAGGGATCTTGAGGTGATAGTATCTGAGGACCTGAAGGCGACGAAACAGTGTGACAAGGCGGTGGCCATAGCTAGAAGATTGCTAGGCTGTATAGAGAGAGGTGTGACCAGCAGAAGAAAAGAGGTTTTAATACCCCTGTATAAGACGTTGGTGAGGCCCCACCTGGAGTATTGTGTTCAGTTTTGGAGGCCATATCTTGCGAAGGATGTTAAAAAAAAAATGGAAGCGGTGCAAAGAAAAGCTACGAGAATGGTATGGGATTTGCGTTGCAAGACGTGTGAGGAGAGACTTGTTGACCTGAACATGCATACCCTGGAGGAAAGGAGAAACAAGGGTGATATGATACAGACGTTCAAATATTTGAAAGGTATTAATCCGCAAACGAACCTTTTCCGGAGAGAGGAAGGCGGTAGAACTAGAGGACATGAAATGAGATTGAAGGGGGGCTGACTCAAGAAAAATGTCAGGAAGTATTTTTTCACGGAGAGAGTGGTGGTTGCTTGGAATGCCCTCCCGTGGGAGGTGGTGGAGAGGAAAACGGTAATGGAATCCAAACATGCATGGGATAAACATAAAGGAATCCTGCTCAGAAGGAAAGGATCCCCAGAAGCTTAGCCAGTGGTGGGAGGCCGGGCTGGTGGTTGGGAGGTGGGGATAGTGCTGAGCAGACTTATACGGTCTGTGCCCTGAAAAAGACAGGTACAAATCAAGGTAAGGTTTACACAAAAAAATGGCACATGTGAGTTGATCTTGTTGGGCAGACTGGGTGGACCGTGCAGGTCTTTTTCTGCCGTCATCTACTATGTTACTATGTTACCTTATCAAACCCCAATCTTTTTTCAAAATGCAGCGACCAGAATTGAACACAATATTCGAGGTGCGGTCGCATCATGGAGTGATACAAAGGCATTATAACAACCTCATTTTTGTTTTCCATTCCTTTCCTAATAATACCTAACATTCTGTTTGCTTTCTTAGCCGCAGCAGCACACTGAGCAGAAGGTTTCAACGTATCATCAACGACAACACCTAGATCCCTTTCTTGGTCGGTGATTCCTACCGTGGAACCCTGCATGACGTAGCTATAATTCAGGTTCCTCTTTCCCACACGCATCACTTTCCATTTGCTCAAATTAAACGTCATCTGCCATTTAGGCGCCCAGTCTCCCAGTCTCATTACTGACCGTTTAACCCTACTCTCTGTTTTCTATCTTTTAACCAGTTTTTAATCCACAATAGAACACTACCTTCTATCCCATGACTCTCCAATTTCCTCTGGAGTCTTTCATGAGGTACTTTGTCAAACGCCTTCTGAAAATCCAGATACATAATATCAACTGGCTCACCTTTATCCACATGTTTGTTCACTCCTTCAAAGAAATGTAATAGATTGGTGAGGCAAGATTCCCTTCACTAAATCCATGTTGGCTTTGTCTCATTAATCCATTCTTTCGAATATGTTCTGTAATTTTGTTCTTTATAATAGTCTCTACCATTTTGCCCGGCACCAACGTCAGACTCACTGGTCTATAATTTCCCAGATCTCCTCTGGAACCTTTATTAAAAATTGGCGTTACATTGGCCACCCTCCAATCTTCTGGTACCACACTCGATTTTAATGATAAATTACATATTACTAACAATAGCTCCGCAAGTTCATTTTTCAGTTCTATCAGTATTCTGGGATGAATACCATGCGGTCCAGGAGATTTGGTACTCTTCAGTTTGTAGAACTGCCCCATTACATCCTCCAGGTTTATAGAGAATTTGTTCAGTTTCTGCGACTCGTCAGCTTCGAATACCATTTCTAGCACCGGTTTCTCTCCCAAATCTTTCTCGGTGAAGACCAAAGCAAAGAATTCATTTAATCTCTCCGCTGTGGCTTTGTCTTACCTGACCGCCCCTTTTACCCCTCTGTCATCTCGCAGTCCAAACGATTATTTTGCTGGCTTCCTGCTTTTAATTTTTTTACTATGTGTTTTTGTCTCCAACACAATTTTGTTTTCGAAGTCCCTCCTAGCCTTCCTTATCAGCGCTTTGCATTTGACTTGACATTCCTTATGCTGTTTCTTATTATTTTCAGTCGCTTCCTTCTTCCATTTTCTGAAGGATTTTTTTTTAGCTCCAATAGATTCCTTCACCACACTTTTTAGCCATGCCGGCTGTAGTTTGGTCTGACATCCTCCTTTTTTAATATGCGGAATATATTTGGCCTGGGTTTCCAGGATGGTGTTTTTGAACAGCATTCACGCCTCATGTAAATTTTTGACCTTCGTAGCCGCTCCTCTACATTTTTTTTTTCACCGTTCTTCTCATTTTATCATTGTCTCCTCTTTTAAAGTTAAACGCTAACGTGTTTGATTTCCTATGTATACTTATGTCAGAGCTAATATCAAATCCGAACATATTATGATCACTGTTATCAAGTGGCCCCAGCACTATTACCTCTTGCACCAGATCATGTGCTCCACTAAGGACTAGGTCTAGAATCTTTCCTTATCTCGCCTGCTCCTGTACCAGCTGCTCCATAAAGCAGTCCTTGATTTTGTCAAGGAATTTTACCTACCTAGCATGCCCCGATGTTACATTTACCCAGTCAATATCGGGGTAATTGAAATCACCCATTATTATTGTGTTGTCCAGTTTATTTGCATCCCTAATATCCTTTAACATTTCTGCATCAGTCTGTTCATCTTGGCCAGACGGATAGTAGTACACTCCTATCACTATCCTTTTCCCCTTTTCACATGGAATTTCAATCCATAGTGACTCCATGACGTGTTTTGTTTCCTGCAGAATTTTCAATCTATTTGAGTCAAGGCTCTCCTTAATATACAATGCTACCCTTCCACCAATTCGATCCACCCTATCACTACGATATAATTTGTACCCTGGTATGAAAGTGTCCCACTGGTTATCCTCTTCCCACCAGGTCTCAGAGATTCTTGTTATATCTAATTTTTCATTTAGTGCAATATATTCTAATTCCCCCATCTTATTTCTTAGGCTCCTGGCATTCACATATAGACATTTCAAACTGTGTTGTTTGTTCCTATTTACATCATGCTCAGTACTTGACAGTATTAATTTGCAATCTTTTGTCTTTATTTTTATTTAAGGACACCTGATCTATTATGGTCTCTTTTGCAACCTCACTATCAGGATATCCTATCTTCCCTGTTTTGGTGATATCTTTGAAAGATACCTTATCCTGAACCATGCACTTTTGAGCGACTGTCAGCCTTCCCTCCGTTTCTAGTTTAAAAGCTGCCCTATCTCCTTTTTAAATGCCGATGCCAGCAGCCTGATCCCACCCTGGTTAAGGTGGAGCCCAACGTTTCGGAATAGGCTCCCCCTTCTCCACAATGTAGCCCAGTTCCTAACAAATCTAAAACCCTCCTCCCTGCACCATCGTGTCATCCACGCAGTGAGACTCCGGAACTCTGCCTGTTTCTTGGGCCCCACACATGGAACGGGTAGCACTTCAGAAAATGCTACCCTAGAGGTTCTGGATTTGAGTTTTCTGCCTAAGATTCACAACCAGAAAGTAAAGGAAGCCAAAAGCAGACAGGGAAGAAGCAATCAGGACTGGATTCAAGACAGGATTCAGGAGACTCAAACAGGCAAGGAATACAGACTAGGGACACTAACTAAGAACAAAGGCTAAGCAAGACAAGGCAGAAGTGCACTAAGCACACACACCAACCTGGACCTTTGGCATTGCAAAGGCCAAGCAGACAGTTTCCAGGTGGCTAATAAGCCCATCAGCAGCTGAGGCTCAGCTGCAGCAATCCCAAGGCAGCTAAGGGTAAGGCTAGCTGCTAAACTTTCAAGCAAGACTGGAGGGCTAAAATATCTTGACCGGACCGGAAAAGAGAGTCTGGAAAGTCTATGGCAGCCACTGGTTCTGGCCACCAGAGGGCGAGAGGCGCACAAACCAAGAAAAAGTCACAAATGTGACAGCAGGCAAGTCACCATGCGATTCTCACGTCCACCAGCCACCCAGCTATCTATATGCCTAATGATCGAATCACCAACTAAAACAGCTGTCCTAACCCTTCCCTCCTGGGCAGCACTTGGAGACATATCCTCGGTGCGAGAGGATAGTACATCCCCTGGTGGGCAGGTCCTGGCTGGCTACAGGAGTAATTCCTAATTCACCAGTGTGATGCTCTCCTTCTGTGAGACGTCCCTCCTCCAAGGTAGCACAGGGGCTACCAGACTGGAGGTGGGACTTCTCTACAGCATCCCTGCAGGTCTCCTCTATGTACCTCTCTGTCTCCCTCAGCTCCACCAAGTCTGCTACTCTAGCCTCAAGAGAACGGACACATTCTCTGAGAGTTAGGAGCTCTTTGCATCGGGCACACACATATAGCTTCTCACCAACTGGGAGATAATCATACATGTGACATTCAGTGCAAAAGACTGGATAGCACCCCTCTTGCTGCTGGACTGCTGGCTCCATCTTAGTATTTTTGAGTTTTTCAATAATTTAAAACTTGCTAAAGTATTAAGGATATTAGCATAATATGTCTTGTAGTTTATATGGTATATTGTGTGATTTATTTAGTGTTTGCTTCTTAGATGGTAATGAAATGTATTTAAAACTCTGTAAGAGCACTCCTTGCTTGTTGTCCTAATTACAATAACTGACTATAAATGAAGAGTTGTTTAGGGGTGGGTGGGAAGACTAAACTAGATTCCCTTAAAACTAAGGGTACAAGTCTATGGAGATTAGTTGATAAAATTTGCTGTTTTATATTTTTATTCTGCCTATCACTAACCTACAATTCCTCCTTTAAACCCCAATCTTTAAGTTCTCAAAGCACAAAGCAAAATAGTGTTCACTTACCAGAGAAATATCCTCTTGTCTCAGAATGTCTCAGAAAGAAAGTTCAGTGGGACCTTTATTCTTTATATAGTTGAATCTAAAGGCCTTTTTTAAAGCAGGCTCTTTCAAGCTAACTCAGCAACCTATGCAAATATTCTGCTTCTCCATACCTTAATTAACACCTAATTGAGGTCACTGGACGTGCTACCTCTCCAGCAAGCAAAGAACAGAAAATAACTGCCTTTTATAACAAGAGTTTTTGGCTAAGTTTCTACCTCTAGAAAAGATTTCAGTTTAAAACTATGGGGAAAATGCTTATTTCTTGAGAGAATTTCAGTTTAAAACTATGGAAAAAGGGTTGTACACTATGGTAACTAGTTAATAATGCTTGCTTCTCTCTCTCTCTCTCTCTCTCTCTCTCTCTTTTTATTCCCCCTTAATACTAAACTAGATCCTGCAGTGCCTGCTAGAGTCTATCTGTTAATGCTGTAGTATAAAGTTCAAGTTTTAAAACTAAGGGGGAAAGACTATGGAGATTAGTTGATAAAATTTGCTGTTTTTTATTTTTATTCTGCCTATCCCTAACCTACAATTCCTCTTTTAAACCCCAATCTTTAAGTTCCCAAAGCACAAAGCAAAATAGTGTTCACTTACCAGAGAATTGTCCTCTTCTCTCAGAAAGAAAGTTCAGTGGGCCTTTCCTCTTTATATAGTTTTGAATCTAAGGGACCTTTTTTAAAACAGGCTCTTTCAAGCTAACTCAGCAACCTATGCAAATATTCTATTTCCCCACATCTTAATTTGTTTATAAATCATAATCGGTGTGTCATTTGGAGGGGCTGGTTATAGGGACACCCTAACCCTGTTATATTGGTGCAGAGATTTTTTTTTCTCCTGGTAAAGGGCTTCTAAAACATTCATCATCTTATGAGAATCAGGTGCTCAACGTTCAGAGTTTCTATCTGTTTGTTTATTTATTTGTGGCATTTTATCCCACATTAAAACATGAATTAGATTGGATCCTGGGAGCATTTACATTTTTTTTTCCTGGAGAGAGTAATGCATTACCCCCCCCCCCCCCCCCCCCCCCCCCCCCCCCGCCCAGGCTCTCTCCCTGGGTATAGCCAGCTCTGCAATTTGGGTGGGTGAGCACAGAGGTGGACCGGGGAAAGAGCCTGTTGTTAAAAATTTACCAGCACACCACTTTCTGGAACCCTAAAAGCCAAGAGGATGGAAACCAAGCATAGAGTACTCCAGCTTAAAACAGCTTTGAAATTACTTTGCACTTCTAAGAAATCATGGGAAAGTAACCTGCACTGCACAGCAGTTACAACCCTAACCAACCGTCTTACTAGGAAGACTGGATAGGCCGTGTTCTTTATCTGTTGTCGTTCACTGTATTACGCTGTTAAAGGAAAAGATAGCTTTTTATAGTCCAGTGGATAGTAAGATCCAAAGCAACATGGTTTTTCCAGAGGCATATCATTCCAAACAAATGTGATTTCTTCAGCTGTTTCTGGCTCTGAGCAGCATGCCAGGACTTCTAGCACATTCTCGAGCAGTGAGGAGCAGCAGCAGTCTATTTATTTGGCTGGTGGGGCTCGGTATCCCAGCCAGCAAAGCTCAAGGGGAGTTGATAGACTCCAAGAGTGGCTCAGCTCAAAGTTGGAGTTTTACCACCACTATGCTGGAGATTGAAGGCCAATTGAGGTTTCCTCATGGACCTGGCCATGTCTAAAACCAGTTCTGGCAGATAGAGATTCCAAAAACTGGCATATTCTAATCAATAAATAGAAAATAAAATTATTTTTTCTACCTTGTTGTCTGATCATTTTATTTTTCTTATTGCATTGGTCCCAGTCTCTGGTTTCTGCTTTCCACTTTCTTCTCGTAACTGTTTTGCCAGAGTCTCCTTGTCCATTTTACAGTTCCTTTCTCTGCATCCCTATCTATCTGACCCAGCATCACCCCTTTCTTCCTGCCATTTTGAGTGTCTTCTATCTCTGTGTCTCTATTTCCCTGTCCAACATAACTCATCTGTGTCCCTATGCTCCCATGTCACATGCCAGCACCTCTCCCTCTGGCATGCTATGCTTCTGGGATCTTATATCCCGCAAACTCCCTTTTCATATTCAATGCGGGTTACATGTAAAGAAGTAAACATTAGAATCTCGTTCATTCCATACATGTCATCTCAATTTCAGAGACTATCAAATAATCATGTTCTTTCTAAAAAATATTGTAAGACGAGCTATGACGAATAACTGCACAATAACAATAAGCCCCTTGATGTATTCCTTTATACTTCAAACCTTTTACAGATGGAAATTGTAATGGTAGACAACCATAATTGTGACTCTCAAAAGATCCACCCTACAAACCAATTAAGAGGGAAATTCAGCTACATTTCTATATAGTATTTTAAAAACTAAGCAGCATAACTTGAATTTAATGTGTAAATCTGCACCCCCGGGGGTTCAGCAACTGTTCTTCTCTCTTCCCTCATTCCTGTTCTGTTTCCCTTTTGCAGGAGGGGGAGAGATGCTACATCAGGGGTGGGGGAGGGACAAGGAGGGAGAGATGCTGTATAAGGGGCGGTGGCAAGAGAGGGAGAGAGGTGCTGCATCAGGGTTGGGGGAAGGGAGGAAGAGATGTGCTGGACAGGGAGGTCAGGTAGGGAAGAAAAAGATCCAATGAGGGGAGTGAGGAAGAGAGGGAGCACAGAGAGGGAAAGAGGTGCTGGACTTTGGAGGGGGGGAGGAGAAGGACAAGAAAGGAGAGAGGTGCCAGGACCTGCAGGGAAGAAGGAAGAGGGAGAGGTGCTGGCCCTGCAAAGGAGAGACAGAACAGGAGTGAGAGAAAAGAGAGGTACACTTGCTGGGAAATTTTTAACCGTAGGCTCCCTCTCTGGGTGTAGCCAGCCGTGTAAACTTTTTTGGGTGGGGGGCAGGGGTGGACGGAGGGCAATGCATTTCTTCCCCCCCCCCCCACCCCACCTTTCTGTGCAGGTGTGCTAGGCAACGCATTCCTCTCTCCCTCCACCCATCCATGCAGGGAGGCATACCTTTGCTGGTAGGGAGGTTGAGCCTTGCCACTCAAATAAATGGACTTCCGCTGCTCCCTGCTGCTTGTTTCTGGCTCTGAGTAACAGGCCGGGACTTCTCGCACATGCTGCTCAGAACTGGAACCAGAGCAGTAGCAGTCTATTTATTTGACTGGCGGGGCTTGGTATCCCCGCTAGCAAAAGTAAAGGGGAGTTCAGAGACACCAAAGGTGGCCTATCTCTAAGTTGGAGTTTTGCCACCGTTATGCTGGAAGTTGAAGGCTAATGAGGTTTTTCTTGCAAACCCAGCCATATCTAAAACCAGTTCTGGCAGATGCACATTCTAAAAACTGACATAGTCTAATCAATAAATAGAAAATAAAATTATTTTTTCTACTTTTGTTGTCTGGTTATTTTAGCTTTGTTATTGCATTGGTCCTAGGGTCTGGTTTCTGCTTTTCTCTTTCTTCTCTTAACTGTTTTAGCAGAGTGTCCTTGTCCATTTGGCACTTCTTTCACGTATGCATGGTGTAGAGATTGCACTCAGAAGTTCCACATGTCATGCGTACTGAACATCTCCATCTCCTTGCCATAGTGCAGATCTCTATCACAGCTTGCCTGAGGAGCATAGCAAAGCATGGCTTTCCTGAACCTGGTCTATAAATATAAGAAGGCCCACTACCTGAACCCTGTCCTTTCAAACTTGTGGAGGTGCCATGGCATCGCTTCAGGAGGCTATGGTGCAAAACTAGGTTGCTTTTCAGGTGCATCAGGCAGCGCCTGGAAATAGAAGGTGAGTAACAACACCTTAGCAGCTCATGAACAGCCATCTCCTGGAGCTATGAATGTGTATGCAGTCTCCTTCCAACAGTGCAGCCACATCCTCCACCTACACAACAATGTGTTGCAACCAACATTAAACCATTGATAATACATGGAAAGGGCAGGAGGATGGGATGTGCCCTAGCACCCTTCTGTGGCCCAAATCAAAGTGGCCAGCATGTCATATATAGCTACATACCACATAGCTTTAAGCAGAATATAAGTTAAAAAAAAAAAACTATGGCTGGTAAAGGCATCAGGAATCATAAGGAGCTGCAGTAGGAATCAAACCCAGTTCCCTCATGTTGAGCCCACTGCCCTAACCTCTAGGCCACACCTCAGCCATACTGTTGTGTTGAATGAGACCTCAGAGACCTAAGTGCCACCCAAAGACGAGGCCCCTCATGCCTATAAGCCCACACCGAAAGTACAAGCCATTTTGAGGTCTAAAGTCACTTATTCAATCCTCTGAAGCATCTAGCCCTCACATCTTGCACTGTCCACAGCAGGGGCCATGAAACTTTCAAATGAATAGGCTGCACCCTTTCATAGTTATAGCACAGGTTTGGAGGGATGCTTCCCCCACCACCACAAAAAAAATGGTCCCATTGCCAGGCCAAAACATGAGGGAGTCGGCGGTGTATAACATTTTTAAATAAATGTATGTGATATCGTTGAGAGAACCAAACAAGTCTCTCCCTTGCTAACACAGCAGGATCCTCCCAAACCTAGGTCCCCCAGCTCCAGTCCAATACTGTGATGTCATGAAGCAGGTTCCTGCAGAGGTGGCTACAAGGCGTAGAAGGCTTAAAAAGGTCTGCTGGCCCCGCTACACCTCTTTAGGCCTTATGTGTGTGGATCCCCATCATACTAGGCTCCTAGGTGGCACCTGTAACTGGTTCATCACTGGCATATCATATGGGTACCTCGGACCTCCAGCATACTGAAGCCTGATCATGTATTCCCGTATGCAGGACAATCTCACAAGTGACAAACCACCACAACTATGTCTCTTGTGTCCTTTGCCATTGGCAAATCATTGCTTGGGGACATCATTGATATCCCCCCACCTAACACCACATAGCCTTTAAGTGTCGCTGCACTGGTATGCTGGCCAGCTTGCTATATACAGCCCTGGCAATGTTGCTTCTGAACATCTCTGACACATGGAACTGTAGCACAGTGGCACTTGTCCAGGAAAACATAATAGCATATGAGAGATTTTCATGCACTACCTCCATTGCAGCCAAATCTCTCATTGTGGATATCCTGAAAACCTGACTGGCTGGGATGCCTCCTAGAACAGCCCTCTCCTTAAGTCACTTCACTGGCTCCCTATCCGTTCCGTATTCAATTCAAACTTCTCCTATTGACCTATAAGTGCACTCACTCTGCTGCTCCCCAGTACCTTTCCACTCTTGTCTCTCCCTACACCCCCACTTGAGTACTCCATTCTGTAGATAAATCTCTCTTATCTGTCCCCTTCTCCTCTTCTGCTAATTCAAGACTCTGTTCCTTTTATCTTGCTGCACCTCAAGCCTGGAATAGACTTCCCGAGCCTGTACGTCTAGCCCCGTCTTTGGCCGTTTTCAAGTCCAAACTCAAAGCCCACCTCTTTACCACTGCTTTTGACTCCTAACTCACTTGCCCTGGCCTTTTATCCTCACCTCTTTATTCCCTTGCCCTTAATTGTTCTGTCTGTTTAACTTTCTTATCTAGATTGTAAGCTCTTTGAGCAGGGACTGTCTTTTTGTGTATGGTGTACAGCGCTGCATATGCCTTGTAACGCTATAGAAATAAGTAGTAGTAGTAGGGTTGGGGACCACTGAGGTAAAATATACAGTGGTGGAAATAAGTATTTGATCCCTTGCTGATTTTGTAAGTTTGCCCACTGACAAAGACATGAGCAGCCCATAATTGAAGGGTAGGTTATTGGTAACAGTGAGAGATAGCACATCACAAATTAAATCCGGAAAATCACATTGTGGAAAGTATATGAATTTATTTGCATTCTGCAGAGGGAAATAAGTATTTGATCCCCCACCAACCAGTAAGAGATCTGGCCCCTACAGACCAGGTAGATGCTCCAAATCAACTCGTTACCTGCATGACAGACAGCTGTCGGCAATGGTCACCTGTATGAAAGACACCTGTCCACAGACTCAGTGAATCAGTCAGACTCTAACCTCTACAAAATGGCCAAGAGCAAGGAGCTGTCTAAGGATGTCAGGGACAAGATCATACACCTGCACAAGGCTGGAATGGGCTACAAAACCATCAGTAAGACGCTGGGCGAGAAGGAGACAACTGTTGGTGCCATAGTAAGAAAATGGAAGAAGTACAAAATGACTGTCAATCGACAAAGATCTGGGGCTCCACGCAAAATCTCACCTCGTGGGGTATCCTTGATCATGAGGAAGGTTAGAAATCAGCCTACAACTACAAGGGGGGAACTTGTCAATGATCTCAAGGCAGCTGGGACCACTGTCACCACGAAAACCATTGGTAACACATTACGACATAACGGATTGCAATCCTGCAGTGCCCGCAAGGTCCCCCTGCTCCGGAAGGCACATGTGACGGCCCGTCTGAAGTTTGCCAGTGAACACCTGGATGATGCCGAGAGTGATTGGGAGAAGGTGCTGTGGTCAGATGAGACAAAAATTGAGCTCTTTGGCATGAACTCAACTCGCCGTGTTTGGAGGAAGAGAAATGCTGCCTATGACCCAAAGAACACCGTCCCCACTGTCAAGCATGGAGGTGGAAATGTTATGTTTTGGGGGTGTTTCTCTGCTAAGGGCACAGGACTACTTCACCGCATCAATGGGAGAATGGATGGGGCCATGTACCGTACAATTCTGAGTGACAACCTCCTTCCCTCCGCCAGGGCCTTAAAAATGGGTCGTGGCTGGGTCTTCCAGCACGACAATGACCCAAAACATACAGCCAAGGCAACAAAGGAGTGGCTCAGGAAGAAGCACATTAGGGTCATGGAGTGGCCTAGCCAGTCACCAGACCTTAATCCCATTGAAAACTTATGGAGGGAGCTGAAGCTGCGAGTTGCCAAGCGACAGCCCAGAACTCTTAATGATTTAGAGATGATCTGCAAAGAGGAGTGGACCAAAATTCCTCCTGACATGTGTGCAAACCTCATCATCAACTACAGAAGACGTCTGACCGCTGTGCTTGCCAACAAGGGTTTTGCCACCAAGTATTAGGTCTTGTTTGCCAGAGGGATTAAATACTTATTTCCCTCTGTAGAATGCAAATAAATTCATATACTTTCCACAATGTGATTTTCCGGATTTAATTTGTGATGTGCTATCTCTCACTGTTACCAATAACCTACCCTTCAATTATGGGCTGCTCATGTCTTTGTCAGTGGGCAAACTTACAAAATCAGCAAGGGATCAAATACTTATTTCCACCACTGTAGTCTGGTGAAAGGCCTGGCTCGCAGCTGGCCAACAACCAGAGTACAGCCATCATTCCACAGGTGGGTGGGAGATTATGGCCAGGTACAGTGGACAATGCTACAACCCTTAATGTTGGCACACATACCTAGACATCATCAGATACATCTGTTGATATATACAGCTTTGTGGCTTACAGAAAAGGGGGGGGGGGGACAGTCACCAACATCAGGCATCTTCTGGGTAATCTGTCCCGTGGGGCCCCATAACCTGTGCATGCATTAGACCCATGCTGCCTCATGGTGTCTGGCCTGTACCACAAGTAGTGTTAGTCATATAACCATCTGAATACTATCATCATGCTTGCCCCACTTTGCAGCTCCATGGTATACCTTGAGAAGGTTGCCATAAAGATCATTACACAGCATTTGAATGGTACCAGTGGTAGGGGATCAGTAACTACTGATGTAAGCCTGATATTGCTACCTGAATGCATTATGCTGTCTGAGGCCTTTAACATCTAGCAAGAAGCACCTGCAAAAATACCCCATTCCCCTGAAGGCACTCACGCATAATGCATATTGCACAATTACTGAAATGTCTGTTGACCAGTACTGGACACAAGTCGGGTATCAACCAGCAAGTGTCCACTGTCAGTGCATACACTGCAGTTTATACTCTGCAGACCAGGAGTCAGAGGAAGGGCATAATGCCATGCCAGAGGTGGCCCACTGAGGAGCTGGGTACCATGGAAGCCAGATGGAAGACTTAGCTAGCAGGCTTTAGTGCCAGAACCAGCATTTGCTAACTCAATAGCAGGAAAAGCTGCAGCTCGTGCATTGGGTGCCAAGGTGCCCAAAAGAAAAAGTCCAGTTCCTGATTAAGATTCTTTGGACACATTGTTTTGAATTAAATCAGCCTTTGCTCCAGCCTTAACAGGGAATCAAGGTCACCGCCTGTCCAAGTCATCTCAAGTTTTGTTAACACCAAAAATATATAGTCCTCAAAACAGTGTCCTTTTTCAACAGAATGTGAGATCAAAGGTTTATCAGTAATCCTGTTAATCATACTCCTATGCTCTATATGTCTCTTGTTGAATTCTCTTTTTGTCTTGTCAATTAAGTAGAGGAGCGTGGTAGCCGTGTTAGTCCACTCTTAAGGATATCAATAGAAGTCTTATTTTCTTTTCCATGTTTTATTTTGTTTGATTTCTATTGATATGTCTTGTCAATGTATACCAAATTATAATGGCAAATGTCTGCATAGACCACCCCTTTACTTTTACAATTGGTAAATTCTCTTAATATATACCTTATTCCAGAATTGCTGTCTACAAATTTTTTACATTGTAAGTTTACTTGGTATATAGGGAATGGCCCACATTTGAAGTGTCCTCGTGGCAGTCGAGACTCTTCTTTTTAATCATAGGTAAAGCTGATGGAACCAAATAATCACGTAAAATTGCAACTTCTCTTATGTGCAATAATGAGACATCTGTTGTTAAAGTGGCCCAAATGCTGAAGAATAGTGCTTTGTTTTTTTTCAGGATCTTAGTAATATCCCTTTATGCCATGTAAACTTACAATGTAAAGAATCTGTAGACAGCAATTCTGGAATAAGGTATATACTAAGACAATTTACCAGTTGTAAAAGTAAAGGGGTGGTCTATGCAGGTATTTGCCCTTGTAATTTGGTATACATTGGTAAGACAAAAAGAGTATTCAACAAGAAACGTATAGAATATAGGAGCGTGATCAACAGAAGGATTACTGACAAAGCTTTGGTCTCACATTCTATTGAAAAAGGACACTGTTTTGACGACTATAAGTTTTTGGTGTTAGCAAAACCTGAGATGACTTTGAGAGGTGGTGAACTTGATTCCCTGTTGTTAAGGCTGGAACAAAGGCTGATTTTTAAATGTAACATAATGCCTCCAAAGTGTCTTAATCAGGAACTGGACTTTCCTGTTTTGGGAGCCTTTTTATCTGGCTTTCTACAATAAAGGTTTTTTTTTATCTACCTTCATCCTGTCTGCTTCTTTGACTTCCATTTTATTGGGACTAACGGACCATTTGCCTATCTGTTTCCTAGGCTCATGCGTTGGGGTCTGCAGAACATATGGCTGAAGTTGATGGGGCTACACAGGGACCTGCAGGAATACACTACTGCCCTGACATCTACCCTGCGTCCCTACATCAATTATGGCATGAGGGCTTTTTTACAAGCTAAAACAGCTATTTCCCATATCTACATATATACAGGAGTAAAATAAGAAATAGGTAAAATCTTTCTGCCTCACAGTCCACTGATTCCCCTTGACTCCATCCTCCACAGTGCCTTGGCTCTCTCATGCATAACAACAAGGTCACGCAGGAGGACAACTGATATCCCAGTCCAGCTTCATACTAGAGTGTAATGCTGGTTTCAGGGGTGTGCCCTTAACTAGAGACACTTGCAAATGATGACTCCTGTTGTTATGTGGCTTCATGAGTTCTGGTGCCTGTGGAACAAGGAGAAGATGCAATGAGGTGATTTCACAGGTGTGGAATGTTCTTTTATCAATACAAGCTACTTCCCCCCCTTTGAAATGTTCTGCTAACATTCCGGTTTGAAAATGGCCAACATAAACATCCATCTCTGTAGAACGCCCAAAGGTATGACCCATTTTCCAGTTACAGACATCAAGGTGACAAACATCTAACCTCCCACACCTGGAATGTCCAACCTGGCCTATATGAACATTTATGTCAGGATTTTTGAACCTCCACATCCCAACCTTGACATGGCTAGCAAAGACATGCTGACCACGAAGGACAACTTTAGTCCAGCAGAGGTCAAACTGCTGGTGAAGGAGGTGTTCTCTCACTGTGCCAACCTGTTTACCCCTAAAGGGCAGTGCATAGGGGTCTACTCTAAGCAAAAGGAGTGGGTGGCCATATGCCATAAGGTAAATGCGGCCTTCCATAATAACAGATGTGGAGGACTTCAAAAGGAAGTGGAGGAAACTGTACTGTGATGTAAATGCCAAGGCAGAAGATAATCTCCAGGGGGCTGACATTGCCAACCTCACTCCCATACAGCAGATAGTCTACGGAACTCTAGACCAGGATGATGTCCATGGTATGGGCAGCCAGGCACCTGTGCACATCCTGAAGAACCAGGTTGGATTAGGCCCCACATATAGTGATTGGAGCCCTATCTATCTATCTATCTATCTATCTATCTATCGCATTGCCCAGAGGTATCAACCTGTCGTGTCCACACCTTATCAACCTTTCTACTCAGGCACCTGGGGGTTACTTATCGGTCCTTGCTTTTATCTGAGAGATTGTACAACTGTGACAGGCTAGATACAGAGCCCCAGGATTTCAGGAGGGGTGTGACAGTGACATCTAATAAATAGCAGTTCAAAAATGCTTTTCCACTGACTTGTAAGTGAGTCTGACTCGGACAGAGACAAAGGTTCCAGCACCCAGCCACAGGGGGCAGTCTTCTGTCCAGGAACAGATAAAAACATACTGTGCCTAAAGATAGACTACTACAATAACTATCATAGGCGCCCCGTATAAGAGGCTTGGGGAGCCCAACCGTGACCTTCCCCACCTGCCTCCTTCTCGAATTCGTCCCCGGGGCAGCCAGGAACAAAATTGTATCTTCCACCGACGCTCACCCCCTGCTCACTTCTTTTCTTACCAGCTGTCTGCTTGCTATCTTCCTAAGGCAGCTACTTCCCCAGCGGTTCCAGCTCTGTCGGAACCTCCCTGTGACACACTTCCTGCACTGTCCGTTCCGGTGGCAGAGCCTGGGGCTGTGACTATGAGCCTGAGTGTTGCAGCACGCAGCTCTTTTTAGTCAGTCACCGAGCCAGGGAGGGAGGTAGCAGATCAAGCAAGCAGGTATGTGTTGGGGGAGGGGA
This sequence comes from Microcaecilia unicolor, assembly GCF_901765095.1. Lineage (NCBI taxonomy): Eukaryota > Metazoa > Chordata > Amphibia > Gymnophiona > Siphonopidae > Microcaecilia > Microcaecilia unicolor. Next base: position 66,687,092 of record NC_044042.1, on the reverse strand, counting down.
GCGAGAGGAGTATTTGGGACTCATTGCTTTGCTGAACAAGAGAGGTTGGTTGTAAACGAGAGTCCTAGGAGGAGATTTAGCAATGCATTAACATATGGTACTGCCTGGTCACCCGGTTATGAAAATATATAGATGTTTCTTTTAGCAATTCTTAAGACTTTTTTTGTGAAATAGGAAATGAACAGAACTTGGAAAGTTCTGGTGAGGGAAGAAAGACAGAGGAGGGGATGATGAAGGGAGGAGAGATAGATGGAGTGACATGTGGTGGGGGGCAAGACAATGGGGCAATGTTGGATTGGGGAAGAGAGAGAATTTTATAAGTCAAAATAAAAATAAATATTTTATTTCATGCAGATCTCTTTTGTTTAAACATAACTAAATGGGCTATAAGCCCCTAATGCAGTCCATTGGTTTTCTTATATTTTGCTCTTGTGATGACTTATACCGTGCCAAAATTGAAAATTCTTATATCTATCTGGTCATTAATAAAAGGAGCTCATTGTGAACACTACCACCCTTAAAAGTTTTTTTGTGACTGTACATGAGGAATTGTGATGATATGATCCTCGGAGTTAGTGCTGTTATGGTATAGTAAGGTTCCGAGTGTGTTTTTGCACAAGTTTGTGAATAGTGTTTGCAGTTGAGGGATTGTGTGTTGGCCTTACTGAGGTGACATCAAAACTTTAATTTAATTTTAGTTTGTTTGTCATAACATCAGACATGGTTTTAGAAGATTTTGGAGGATCTGATGTTGAATTGTTCCATAGATGTGTATGTGGTTTAGTTTAAGTGCTTGAAATGGATGGAAATAGCAGTGTTTAATAATTGATAATATTTTTGAATAGTATACATTGGTTAATGTATGCTTTAAGCAACCGCTTTATTCTTTGACATATGATACATATATAATATCTAAATTTAATAAAAGGTATTAAGTATGACTAATTTTACTTATTTTTTTTCTGTGTTGTCAGACCCTAGGCACCACCCCTAACCCCGCCCCCTTTAAGCCTCTCCAAATAGTTGGGCAACCGACCGCCTATGATAACTATCACGCTTGCAGGTATCATAAATATTCTAGGAGGGCTGACATATTTGTACACAAATAAGTGTTAAAATGGGAGTTACACCTGGGTCTTATTGTTTAAAGTCCACTGCACTGACCACTAGGCTACTGCTTAACACTTGCTTGCTGCTGTATAAAGAATGATTTTTATCTGTTCCTGGAGGGCTCATAATCAGGGGTGGACTGACCAGGCAACTAGGCAGTGTTTGAGGGCCCAGTACCTCCTCCCCACATGACCCACATCTCTCTCTTCTCTGTCCCCAGGTTTGGCATGCCCCCTTTCTCTCACCCCTCCCCAGTTCTGGCATCTCCCCTGTCTGTGACCCCCCCCCCCCCCCACACCCGTGTTTACCTTTCTCTGAACAGAGTCCCGACATAGACTGTCTACCACTGACTGGAACCCTCTCTCTGCTGCAGCCTATCCCTTTCTGATATAACTTCTGCTTCTACAAGGGTGGCCACGGCAGAGAGAAGGATCCAGTCAGTGGCAGGCAGCCTATGCTGGGATCCTGCATCGAGAAAGGAACTTTTGAGGTAAATGCGGCGGTGGACAGGGGATGGAGAGCTGAACCTGGGGATAGAAGAGAGAGGGGGAGATGCTGGCCTTCGGAGGAAAAGAGATGTTGGACTCAATTATGGGGGAGGGGGCAGGGATGGTGCACCCAGTGGGAGGGAGAAAGAGGGAGAGGTGTTGCATCGGGGTGGGGAGAGAGATGTTGGATCTGGAGAGGGAAGAGGGGGGAGATATGGGACCCGGGGAGAGGGCCCATGACCCTTATTGCCCAGGAGCTCAGATACCTGTCAGTGCATCCCTGCTTACAATAACATATAATGGAATTAAGGTGGGATTTGTACCTTGGTCCTATTTAAAGTTCACTGCACTGATCACTAGGTTGCCCCTCTGCAGGGACATCTGTGTGGCCATTTTTGTACAAGTGAGGTCAGACAGACGTTTTTGTGCCTGCTTTTTTTGACATTCATATTTAGGACATTCCATTTTTGAAAATAGCTGTTAATTTTGCATGTTTTTCCTGTTCAAAAATGGCTGTGAGATGGCCTTTTTGGGGGGGGGGGGGGTGCATTATGAGCAGGATTTTCCCAATTCTGACTTGGATGTACCTTCAAAAATGCCCCTCCACATTCGTTAACATATTAATGCACATTAGTAATTATGTTCATAAGTCTGTACTTGAGAGGGGTTGGGGAGAGGAGATAAAGTAAAGAGGTGTACAGAAATCTTTTTGTCCATAATCATAGAGGAACTTAATCCAATACAAATTATTCTTTCAAGAACCGTATTACATCAGAGAAATCTCTTCATCTTTCTACCTTAGATCTGTGTAATGATTTTGGATCTTATATTCATGGAAGACATCCTGCAAATATGTCAGTCCTATCACTGTTGTTTTCTAGGGATATCCAGGACAGAAGCATTATTAAGATCTACCGCAAGGAGCCCCTCTATGCCTCATTCCCAGCTTCACACATTTCCAATGGGGATCTGAGGGTAAGTAGAGAATGCTGTTTTCATTTTAGGTTGGGGTGAAATTCGGAGAGGTTTGTCCCTGCCTTATGCTCCTAGGTTGTGCTGATGGATGATGTACACTGCCATTGCTCATTTGTGCTATGGGTAGAGGATTACAGAGAAAGAAGAAGGGGCCTATAAACACTAGAAACCAGAAGCTGTGGAAAATGGGATATAGCGAAAAGGAGGCAAATGGTGCAGAGAGGAAGACTAGTAAGGAAAGAAGCTATAAATTATGGTAGTTATTTTAGAACATCTATTCTTGTTTTGGACATTTGAAAACTGGCATCTAGATATCCATATTGCATGCCCCTATTCACATTCTCTTCCTAGCTCTGTCCCTTCCTAATCTTTTCCCTCACCCCCTACCTCTCTCCGCTACAGGAACTCACTGCCCATCCATCGACTTCATCACCTCACCTTCTCTCCTACTCTCTTCCTCCCTCTTGGCTTTTAATCTCCGCCTCTTTCTTCCGTCCATTTTGCCTTCCCCATTCCACCTAAATACCTCTCGCCTTCGACGCCTTCGTGGCCACACCTCTCCTACTCTCCTCCGCTCTCTTTTACTCCTTCTCTTACTCTCAGCCGGTGACATCAATCCCAATCCTGGCCCCCCTCACCAACTATTATCCCAACTCTACAGATCTCACCGCGACCTCTCTAATCTCATCTTTATTTCTCTACTCCCCTCCTCTTCTCTGCCCTTCTCTTGCGCCCTATGGAATGCCCGCTCTATCTGTAACAAACTCGCCTATATCCATGACCTCTTTATCTCGCGTCACCTCCATCTGCTCGCTATAACAGAAACCTGGCTCTGCCCTGATGACTCTGCTTCAGTCGCAGCCCTGTGCCATGGCGGTTATCTATTTTCAGATACTCCTCGCCCTGCTGGCCGTGGGGGCGGTGTTGGACTACTTCTCTCTCCCTCCTCCAGATTTCAACCCCTTCTTCCACCTCAATCTCACTGTTTTTCCTCCTTTGAAGTCCACTCTATCCGCCTTTTCTCTCCTCTGCCTCTTCAAATAGCGGTCATTTATCGTCCCCCTGATAAGTCCCTTTCATCCTTTCTCAGTGACTTTGATGCCTGGCTTGCCTTCTTCCATGATCCTTCCTCCCCCTCTCTCATCCTTGGTGACTTTAATATTCCTGCTAATGATCCTTCCAACTCTTATATTTCCAAGTTACTCGCTGTAACGTCCTCCTTTAATCTCCAACTATGCCCCACCTCCCCCACTCATCAAAATGGTCACTGTCTTGATCTCATCTTCTCCTCCAACTGTTCACCCTCTAGTTTCCTTGCCTCTGATCTTCCCTCCTCTGATCACCATCTTATAACTTCACACTTAAATCTCCTCCCTCCCAGTCCCGTCCTATCTTATCTAATTTATCTAGGAATCTTCACGATATTGACCCTTCATCTCTATCCTCCCATGTTTCAAACCTCCTCTCTACTGTGACACCATCCACATCTGTCAATGAGGCTGTTTCTTCTTACAACAATACTCTATCCTCTGCCTTAGACACTCTTGCACCTTTGATGACCCGCCCTGTAAGGCGTACAAAACCCCAACCTTGGCTGACTTCTAATATCCGCTACCTACGATCCTGTACCTGCTCCGCCGAACGCCTCTGGCGGAAATCTCGGGCCCTTGCTGATTTCTTACACTTGAAGTTCATGCTGACCTCCTTCCAAACAGGATTATTATATCCAACTGACCAACTCTCTTGGCTCTAATCCTCGACTTCTCTTCACCACACTGAACTCTCTCCTCAAGGTGCCCCCTCCCCCAACTCCCCCTTCATTATCTCCTCAGACCCTTGCTGAATTCTTTCACAACAAGGTTGAAAAGATAAACCTTGCTTTCTCTACCTCACCACCTCTCCCTCCACTAGTCCGTTCCCCTCTCTCTCCTTCCCCTCATTCCCTTTCCTCCTTTCCTGAAGTTACTATTGAGGAAACTACAGTTCTCCTTTCTTCCTCAAAATGTACCACCTGTTCCTCTGATCCCATTCCCACCCACCTTCTTAATGCCATCTCTCCTGCTCTTATTCCTTTTATCTGTCATATTCTCAACCTCTCACTTTCCACTGCGACTGTCCCTGCTGCCTTTAAACATGCTGTGGTCACACCTCTCCTTAAGAAGCCTTCACTCGACCCTACTTGTCCCTCTAATTACCGACCCATCTCCCTCCTTCCTTTTCTCTCCAAATTACTTGAGCGTGCTGTTCACCGCCGCTGCCTTGATTTTCTCTCCTCACATGCTATTCTTGACCCACTACAATCTGGTTTTCGCCCTCTCCACTCAACCGAAACTGCGCTTACTAAAGTCTCCAATGACCTATTACTGGCTAAATCCAGAGGTCAATATTCCATCCTCATTCTTCTTGATCTTTCCGCTGCTTTTGACACTGTCGATCACAGCATACTTCTCGATACCCTGTCCTCACTTGGATTCCAGGGCTCTGTCCTTTCCTGGTTCTCTTCCTACCTCTCCCTCCGCACCTTTAGTGTTCACTCTGGTGGATCCTCTTCTACTTCTATCCCTCTGCCTGTCGGCGTACCTCAGGGTTCTGTTCTTGGTCCCCTCCTCTTTTCTATCTACACTTCTTCCCTTGGTTCATTAATCTCATCCCATGGCTTTTCCTACCATCTCTATGCTGATGACTCCCAAATCTACCTTTCTACCCCTGATATCTCACCTTGCATCCAAACCAAAGTTTCAGCATGCTTGTCTGACATTGCTGTCTGGATGTCTCAACGCCACCTGAAATTAAATATGTCCAAAACCGAGCTTCTCATTTCCCCCCCCAAACCCACCTCCCCGCTCCCCCCCGTTTTCTATTTCTGTTGATGGCTCTCTCATTCTCCCTGTCTCCTCAGCTCGAAACCTTGGGGTCATCTTTGACTCCTCTCTCTCCTTCTCTGCTCATATCCAGCAGATTGCCAAGACCTGTCGTTTCTTTCTTTACAACATCCGTAAAATCCGCCCCTTTCTTTCCGAGCACTCTACCAAAACCCTCATCCACACCCTTGTCACCTCTCGTTTAGACTACTGCAATCTGCTTTTTGCTGGCCTCCCACTTAGTCACCTCTCCCCTCTCCAGTCGGTTCAAACCTCTGCTGCCCGTCTCATCTTCCGCCAGGGTCGCTTTACTCATACTACCCCTCTCCTCAAGACCCTTCACTGGCTCCCTATCCGTTTTCGCATCCTGTTCAAACTTCTTCTACTAACCTATAAATGTACTCACTCTGCTGCTCCCCAGTATCTCTCCACACTCGTCCTTCCCTACACCCCTTCCCGTGCACTCCGCTCCATGGATAAATCCTTCTTATCTGTTCCCTTCTCCACTACTGCCAACTCCAGACTTCGCGCCTTCTGTCTCGCTGCACCCTACGCCTGGAATAAACTTCCTGAGCCCCTACGTCTTGCCCCATCCTTGGCCACCTTTAAATCTAGACTGAAAGCCCACCTCTTTAACATTGCTTTTGACTTGTAACCACTTGCCTCCACCTACCCTCCTCTCTTCCTTCCCGTTCACATTAATTGATTTGATTTGCTTACTTTATTTATTTTTTGTCTATTAGATTGTAAGCTCTTTGAGCAGGGACTGTCTTTCTTCTATGTTTGTGCAGCGCTGCGTATGCCTTGTAGCGCTATAGAAATGCTAAATAGTAGTAGTAGTAGTAGGATGTCCAAAACCGGATTATATAAAGCCTGGACTATGGAGTCTAACACTGCAGTATATCCATATGGCAAGGGGGTGTGGTCTGGGCATGTTTTGGAGGGACTAGAGAGGAGCCAAAATATGGACATCCAACTCCACTTACAAAAAGGGAAGGGATATCATGTCTAAAAAGGTGGATGTTGTTTAGACTAATACTTGGCATATCTAGGTTATAGAAAGGTGCTCTAATTGAGTAGCTGTCCATGGAGAGATTAAGACATCACCCCCATAATTCCCCAGTGGTTGCTATCTCCCGTCTTCTTCCCTGAATATAAAACCAGCAAGGGTATCAGACTGTATGACAGCTTCAGGTACTCTGGACGTTCTTAACAGAGGAACAAGCAGATCTGAGTAGCCACTTAATGGTTAGTGCAGTGGACTAAGACCCAGGGGTCCAGGTTCAAGCTGCTCTTCAGCTGTTTATTTTATACTTTTTTTTAATGGTGAGCCCACCAGGGACAGAAAAATATCTACTGTACCTAAAAATATGAGACACCTGCAAGCCTGAAGGCTATTGAAGTGGTATGTATTCAGGTACAGTAGGTATTTTTCTGGTCTGAAGGGCTCACAATTAAAAGAAAAAAAATCCCAAAGGCTGAAGTGGGATTTGAACCTGGGCCTCCTGATTCCCAGCCCACTGCTCAAACTACCCCTCTGCACTGCATGGAAGTCTATTTACTTCTACTCTTTCTTCACCACTCAGGATTTTGTAGATCTCAATCATATCTCCTCTCATCCATCTTTTTTCTACGCTGAAGGAGCCCTAACCTCTTTAGCCTTTCCTCATATGAGAGGAGTTCCATCCCCTTTATCATTTTGTTTGCTCTTCTTTTTAAAAACATTTTTATGAAGTCTTTATTATAATTTTGAAGCAATAGCTCAAAACACATCAGAACAAAAAGAGTAAGCAACAAGGATGCTGGCAAACAGTGCCACAACAACCTACATTATAGTAAGCAACAAGATTAGATAATAGTACTTTCTAATATGCAAAGAAGCAACCTTAACTTCAAAAGTTTTAGGCATTTTCATATGTAAATCCTCCCCAGCCCCCCGCCCCCTCCCAACCCCCTTCATCATCCCCTTGTATATCCTGGAGGAAAGGAGGAACAGGGGTGATATGAGACAGACATTCAAATATTTGAAAGGTATTAATCCGCAAACAAACCTTTTCCAGAGATGGGAAGGCGGTAGAACGAGAGGGCATGAAATGAGATTGAAGGGGGGCAGACTCAAGAAGAATGTCAGGGAGTATTTTTTCATGAAGAGGGTGGTGGATGCTTGGAATGCCTTCCCACAGGGCATTTCTTTCACTTATGCCCAGTCTGGGCTGACCCTGGAGGATCATGTGGAGATGAAAACGGTACCGGAATTCAAACATGCGTGGGATAAACATAAAGGAATCCTGTGCAGAAGGAAGGGATCCTCAGGAGCTTAGCCTAGAACGGGGGGCAGAGCTGGTGGTTGGGAGGCAGGGCTAGTGCTGGGCAGACTTATACGGTCTGTGCCGGGGCTGGTGGTTGGGCGGCGGGGATAGTGCTGGGCAGACTTATATGGTCTGTGCCAGAGCCGGTGGTGAGAGGCAGGGATAGTGTTGGGCAGACTTATACGGTCTGTGCCAGAGCTGGTGGTGGGAGGCGGGGTTGGTGGTTGGGAGGCGGGGATAGGGCTGGCCAGACTTATACGGTCTGTGCCCTGAAGAGGACAGTACAAATAAAAAAGTAGCACATACGAATTTATCTTCTTGGGCAGACTGGATGGACCGTGCAGGTCTTTTTCTGCCGTCATCTACTATATTACTATGTATATCAACTTACCCCCAAAACCACCCACCTCCATAAACTGCTTTACAAATCATAAGTACACAGCGAGTCAAGTCAGTAGGAACAATACCTCAAAAAGGACTCCCAGATAGCCTCCCACTTAGCAAGAGTATGGCATTTGATTGCCCAAAGTTTTTCCATTTCACAGATATACCAAAGTTTATTTGGCCAAAGGGGGAACTGTAGGTTGTTTCCAGTGCTGCGCTGCTAAAGTCACATGTGCAGCAGACATCGCATGTCGCACTAGCAAGGATTCAGACATAGTCAAACCTGGTCTCTTCTGCATCCCAACCTTCAGTCTCTGGCTCTCACAGCCTGAATGTTGAGAGCCTAGAATTTGCTTCCTTGGGTCTATCGAAGGATGTCTCCCAGGTCTTGCTGGTTTCCAGGAAAGATTCCACTAAGAGGTGTTATTCTTTCAAATGGAGGAGGTTTGCCATCTGGTGTGAGGAGAAGGCTATAGATCCTGTGTCCTGCTCTACACAGACCCTGCTTGAATACCTTCTACACCTCTCTCAAGACCAACTCCATAAGGGTTCACCTCAGTGCAATTAGTGCTTATCAATGTGTAGAGGGTAAGCCCATCTCTGTACAGCCTCTAGGGGTTTGCTTTTGTCAAAGACCCCTGTCAGATATCCGCCTGTGTCATGGGACCTCAATGTCATTCTCTCCCAGCTGAGAAACATCCTTTCGAGCCATTGACTTCCTGCCATCTGAAGTACTTGACCTGGAAGGTCATTTTCTTCATGGCTGTTACTTCAGTGAGTTTCAGGCTGTAGTAGTGGATGCAGCTTATACTAAGTTTCATCACAACAGAGTAGTCCTCCGCACACATCCTAAGTTCCTACCTAAGGTCATGTCGGAGTTCCATCTGAACCAGTCGATTGTCTTGCCAGCATTCTTTCCCCGACTCATGCTCATCCTGGCAAGAGCACCTTCCACACCTTGGACTGCAAGCATTAGCGTGGACAAAGCCCTACAGATGGTCTACCCAACTTTTTGTTTCTTTTGATCCCAACAGGATGGGAGTCGCCATCGGGAAATGCACAATCTCTAATTGGCTGGCAGATTGCATTTCTTTCACTTATGCCCAGTCTGGGCTGACCCTGGAGGATCATGTCAATGCTCACAATGTCAGAGCCATGGCTGCGTCAGTAGCTCACTTGTGGTCAGCCTCCATTGAAGAAATTTTCAAGGCTGTGACATAGTCTTCAGTCTACATATTCACATCTCATTACTGCCTGGAGCAGGATTCCCGACGTGCTAGTTGGTTCGGGCAGACAGTGCTACAGGATCTATTTGGGGTCTAGAATCCAACTCCACTTCCCTAGGCCCGTTTTATTCTGTTCCAGGTTGTACTCTCACTGTTTGTATATAATTTTAGGTTAATCTGAGTACTGTCCTTGCTGTTGTGAGGCCCAATTGACCACTGTTTGTTGTTTTCGATGAGCCTGGATGCTAGGGATACCCCCACTTGTGAGAATAAATAGGCCTGCTTGTTGTCAGAGAAAGCGAAGATACTTATCTGTAGCAGGTATTCTCCAAGAATAGCAAGCTTTATATTCTCACAAACTCTCCCACCTCTCCTAGAGTTGTCTCCTATTTTTTCATTTTTATGCTGTAGCATTTAACTGTGGTAGCCGCACCTTTGCGGTGGGGGGAAGGCACTCACGCATGTGTGGTGGAGCGTGTCTTGCGCTCCACAAAGCTCTGTAAAACGTGTTATAAGCTCCGGACTGAGCAACGCAGTGCCGTGTTACCCATTTGTGAGAATATCAGGCCTGCTGTCCTCGGAAGAATACCTGCTACAGGTAAGTATCTTTGCTTTATGGTCACTCAGATTTCATTCATAGTTTAATGTTGCTTAGGAAAATGAATGATGAGAGGCTTGGTAGCAGAGTAATAAATATGCTAATTTGAATTTTAGTAAATCTCGCAGAGCTGCAGCACACACAGGTGCGAGAATGGGGAAGTGAAGGAAGAAAGTTTGGGAGGGTCGATTAACAGAATTGATGGGAAGGAGTACTAATATTCATCACTTACATTTTCCTACTGTACACTATATCTCTGGTATAACTGTTGACTGAAGGCTTTGGAGTTTGCTAGCAATGAGCTGTTGAGACAGGCAGCGCTCTCACTCACTACTTTCATGTTTGTACTAAACACCAGCTGCTCAGGGCCTGTGTGATCTGGAATATTGCCTAATGTATTCATGTTTATACAATGAGGGCTTAGGCAGGTGCAAGAATGAAAATAGCCCATATGAGAGCAATTGGCATAGGCAGTAGCACTAGGATTCCACCCAGGGACAGGATTTTAATCCAGATTAAGTTCCACTGTGAGCTTCTACATGAATTACATTGGGTGATATCAGCTTCATAGAAATTACCACATATGATTTGTCATATTTAATGCAACCTCTGTTACTGTAAGACTGGGTTGCAGTCAATAGTGAAATACTTGTGTATGTGTCCTGACTAGATCGTAAGCTCCAGAGAGAAGAGACTGTCTCTTATGAAGGGAATTTTATAACAGGGCACCTATGCAAATTATGCTCTTTTATAAAATTGTATTTTCATAGCTGCTGCACAAAGGTGCTCCTACTTTGAGAAAGGAGTAACTTTGTGCATGTATATGCTAGTAAAAAAAAAAACGTAGGCACATCTGCATGTATTTTATGAAATACAGTATAATCGCTGATCTGTCCCCGGAAATCCCTACATCTGTATCAATAAAAGTAGGCACTGTGTGTTCCCAACACCTACGTTTATGCATACACACCCCCAGGACAGTTCATATTTAACTGCTTGAGCTTGTGAATGCTGTTCTATACCTGTTGGGGAAATTCTGTAACACACACAAATATTTACAATAATGGTATTTGCAATGGATGTGCACAAACTGTACATGCACAAATGCCAAAACTTCCATCTAAGCGCTATTAATACTTCACCTCCATAGCGTGTATGTGCAAGGGTGGTGTACACATGATTCCTCTAATAGACCTCCCACCTAGAAATGCCATCAACACAGCCCGCACCTATCTCCAACTTCATTATCCGTCTTGCCGGGGTGTCAAATGCAAGCTTCTTTTTGCCTCTACCTTTCACTACTCCAGCCCGAAGACTTGGAATGCTTTACCTCTGAACCTAAAATCTCAATCTGATCATCACCTTTTCAAGAAGATGTTGAAACCTGGCTCTGCCCTGATGACTCTGCTTCAGTCGCAGCCCTGTGCCATGGCGGTTATCTATTTTCAGATACTCCTTGCCCTGCTGGCCGTGGGGGCGGTGTTGGACTACTTCTCTCTCCCTCCTCCAGATTTCAACCCCTTCTTCCACCTCAATCTCACTGTTTTTCCTCCTTTGAAGTCCACTCTATCCGCCTTTTCTCTCCTCTGCCTCTTCGAATAGCGGTCATTTATCGTCCCCACTGATAAGTCCCCTTTCATCCTTTCTCAGTGACTTTGATGCCTGGCTTGCCTTCTTCCATGATCCTTCCTTCCCCCTTCTCTCATCCTTGGTGACTTTAATATTCCTGCTATGATCCTTCCAACTCTTATATTTCCAAGTTACTCACTTAACGTCCTCCTTAATCTCCAACTATGCTCCACCTCCCCCACTCATCAAAATGGTCACTGTCTTGATCTCATCTTCTCCTCCAACTGTTCACCTTCTAGTTTCCTTGCCTCTGATCTTCCCTCCTCTGATCACCATCTTATAACTTTCACACTTAAATCTCCTCCCTCCCAGTCCCGTCCTATCTTATCTCATTTATCTAGGAATCTTCACGATATTGACCCTTCATCTCTATCCTCCCATGTTTCAAACCTCCTCTCTACTGTGGCACCATCCACATCTGTCAACGAGGCTGTTTCTTCTTACAACAATACTCTATCCTCTGCCTTAGACACTCTTGCACCTTTGATGACCCGCCCTGTAAGGCGTACAAAACCCCAACCTTGGCTGACTTCTAATATCCGCTACCTACGTTCCTGTACCTGCTCCGCCGAACGCCTCTGGCGGAAATCTCGGGCCCTTGCTGATTTCCTACACTAAGTTCATGCTGACCTCCTTCCAATCTGCTCTTTTACGTGCCAAACAGGATTATTATATCCAACTGACCAACTCTCTTGGCTCTAATCCTCGACTTCTCTTCACCACATTGAACTCCCTCCTCAAGTTGCCCCCTCCCCCAACTCCCCCTTCATTATCTCCTCAGACCCTTGCTGAATTCTTTCACAACAAGGTTGAAAAGATAAACCTTGCTTTCTCTACCTCACCACCTCTCCCTCCACTAGTCCGTTCCCCTCTCTCTCCTTCCCCTCATTCCCTTTCCTCCTTTCCTGAAGTTACTATTGAGGAAACTACAGTTCTCCTTTCTTCCTCAAAATGTACCACCTGTTCCTCTGATCCCATTCCCACCCACCTTCTTAATGCCATCTCTCCTGCTCTTATTCCTTTTATCTGTCACATTCTCAACCTCTCACTTTCCACTGCGACTGTCCCTGCTGCCTTTAAACATGCTGTGGTCACACCTCTCCTTAAGAAGCCTTCACTCGACCCTACTTGTCCCTCTAATTACCGACCCATCTCCCTCCTTCCTTTTCTCTCCAAATTACTTGAGCGTGCTGTTCACCGCCGCTGCCTTGATTTTCTCTCCTCACATGCTATTCTTGACCCACTACAATCTGGTTTTCGCTCTCTCCACTCAACCGAAACTGCGCTTACTAAAGTCTCCAATGACCTATTACTGGCTAAATCCAGAGGTCAATATTCCATCCTCATTCTTCTTGATCTTTCCGCTGCTTTTGACACTGTCGATCACAGCATACTTCTCGATACCCTGTCCTCACTTGGATTCCAGGGCTCTGTCCTTTCCTGGTTCTCTTCCTACCTCTCCCTCCGCACCTTTAGTGTTCACTCTGGTGGATCCTCTTCTACTTCTATCCCTCTGCCTGTCGGCGTACCTCAGGGTTCTGTTCTTGGTCCCCTCCTCTTTTCTATCTACACTTCTTCCCTTGGTTCATTAATCTCATCCCATGGCTTTTCCTACCATCTCTATGCTGATGACTCCCAAATCTACCTTTCTACCCCTGATATCTCACCTTGCATCCAAACCAAAGTTTCAGCGTGCTTGTCTGACATTGCTGTCTGGATGTCTCAACGCCACCTGAAATTAAATATGTCCAAAACCGAGCTTCTCATTTCCCCCCCCCAAACCCACCTCCCCGCTCCCCCCGTTTTCTATTTCTGTTGATGGCTCTCTCATTCTCCCTGTCTCCTCAGCTCGAAACCTTGAGGTCATCTTTGACTCTTCTCTCTCCTTCTCTGCTCATATCCAGCAGATTGCCAAGACCTGTCGTTTCTTTCTTTACAACATCCGTAAAATCCGCCCCTTTCTTTCCGAGCACTCTACCAAAACCCTCATCCACACCCTTGTCACCTCTCGTTTAGACTACTGCAATCTGCTTTTTGCTGGCCTCCCACTTAGTCACCTCTCCCCTCTCCAGTCGGTTCAAACCTCTGCTGCCCGTCTCATCTTCCGCCAGGGTCGCTTTACTCATACTACCCCTCTCCTCAAGACCCTTCACTGGCTCCCTATCCGTTTTCGCATCCTGTTCAAAACTTCTTCTACTAACCTATAAATGTACTCACTCTGCTGCTCCCCAGTATCTCTCCACACTCGTCCTTCCCTACACCCCTTCCCGTGCACTCCGCTCCATGGATAAATCCTTCTTATCTGTTCCCTTCTCCACTACTGCCAACTCCAGACTTCGCGCCTTCTGTCTCGCTGCACCCTACGCCTGGAATAAACTTCCTGAGCCCCTACATCTTGCCCCATCCTTGGCCACCTTTAAATCTAGACTGAAAGCCCACCTCTTTAACATTGCTTTTGACTCGTAACCACTTGTAACCACTCGCCTCCACCTACCCTCCTCTCTTCCTTCCCGTCCACATTAATTGATTTGATTTGCTTACTTTATTTATTTTTTGTCTATTAGATTGTAAGCTCTTTGAGCAGGGACTGTCTTTCTTCTATGTTTGTGCAGCGCTGCGTATGCCTTGTAGCGCAATAGAAATGCTAAATAGTAGTAGTAGTAGTAGTAGTGAAAACGTTCCTTTTTGAAAAAACTTACTCCATTAGTAATTCTGCTTATTAGTCACCCTAATTGTTGTTAGTGTTCTCTCCTTATTCTGCTGTAAAATTCATGTGTTGTACTTCTCTACTTTTGTAATTCATGTAAGCCACATTGTGCCTGCAATTGTGGGAAACTGTGGGGTATAAATGAACCATAAATAAATAAATAAATAATAAATACACATGAGTGGTGCTAACTTTCACGTGGAACTTACCCATGTAACTTACAGTATTCTCTATCTGCCACACCAGCTCTATGGCTAGCATAAGTGCTCACACCTAAATATACCCAGTTACTTTACAATTCTATAAATGTGGTAGGTGCCTACTTTCCTTTATAGAATAGACTCCTACTGCATATCTTGTTATAAAATTGCTCTTAATTTAATTGAAAATGAGATTGACCTCGCTTCTAACAAAATATTTCAGAACAAGAACTGATCAAATAAGTGTATTATCTTATGCCTTTTTAACATATACATTCTAACTATCCCAAGTATACTCCATCTTTCACAATAAATACAGTCTGATTCTTTTGATCCAGTTTTATGCGTAGACATACCATTTCCTACGATCCACCTACTCTTTATAAATACTTCAACCTCTCCTCTTTGAATAATTAAAACCAATACTTAATAAAAATTAATCATCCAGCTATTTCCATTCAAATAGTAACCCATGTCTATTGTGGTTTGCATCTCAGACTGTGGCAACCTATTCCAGTCTAATGGCCCCCAACCCTCACGCTGTCCTGTTTCAGGGAGACACTAACCTACACAGCTTAGTTACTGGAATTTCAAGTAGCAGATCACAGAGATCATAGTGAATGTTGAGAGGAATAAAAAGTCAAATAAGTAGAATCTGGAAGTTGGCGGTTTTCAAGTGTAAGAAAACAGGTCTGGAACCAAGATACTTGAATCAGTTTTCAAAAATGGTGCCTCATTTAGGTCGCAACAAACACAGAAGAAAACTGACCTCCTCCGCCCTTGGAAACCAAAGAGCCAAAGTCACAGCGAAGGAGACAAAAAAGATGATGACAACAAAACTTCTACTGGACTAGAAAAAGTTCACAGCAAAAGTTTATTGAAACGATCTGGACTTGACACGAGTCGTGTTTCGGTCACTCCGATTGTATGCCTCAGGAGTCCCTACAACAATACATAACATATACATGGGGGTAATGTAAACTATAAAAACAATGTCCAACATGTATATGAGATAAAACAATAATACAGTTATAAGCGAAAAGACAAAAGTATAAGCTTGCAAATAAGAATCATATATACAGAAAGACCACTTTATCTGTCTTAAAAATGAATAATTTAAGAGAGTAAAAATTTTTTTATAAACGGGTGCATATATGGACACACTCAAATTGTGCAGGAATGACTTTAGCATCAAAACCAATACACATGTACGAAATATATAGCATCTTTCAGTAATAAAAACAAATCTATGTATAATCTAATCCTTGAAGGATCAAACAGGAGCAAACTTATGATCATTTGTTACAAACATGCAAATGGTGACTAAAGAATTAAAAAGAAAAACAATCATGGTAAAGATCATATTATACATCTGTGGAGAACACATTAGTGTATTTGAATAATAAGAATTAAAAATAGGAGTAACCATACATCTTTTGGTATAGATCAAATAAATTAAATATTAAAAATTTACATAAACGACATTGTCCAAACGAGTTGTAAGAATGAATGATAAAAAACTTAATACAAGCAAATTACCTGTATGTAGTTGTTGCAGTATTTGCAGGAAGACGACAAAGTCTTCTGGGAATGTACAGCTACAAACTATAAAGACAAAATTGACTAGATGTATCAAAACCTTTGTACGCCCAGCAGATTATAAGAAAACTAGCCGTTAAGCCCGTTAAAACGGGCGCGTATTGGAATGTTTTTTTTCCCAAGGCCCCCCTCCCGTTGCAGCTGCAAGGCCCCCTGCCATCCTCCTCCCTGCCAGCTCCAAGGCCCCCTCTGTCCCTCCCTCCAAGCTCCAAGGCTCCAGTCCTCCCCCCTTCCCAGCTGCAAGGCCCCCTGCCCTCCCTCCCAGTTCCAAGGCCCCAGGCCCTCCCCCCCCAGCTCCCAAGGCCCCCTTCCCTCCCTCCCAGTTCCAAGGCCCCCTGCTCTCCCTCACAACTGTAGGGCCCCCATTCCCTCCCTCCCCCCAGCTCCAAGGCTCCAGTCCTCCCCCCTTCCCAGCTGCAAGGCCCCCTGCCTGCCCTCCCCCCCTCCCAGTTCCAAGGCCCCAGGCCCTCCCCCCCAGCTCCCAAGGCGCCCTTCCCTCCCTCCCTCCCAGTTCCAAGGCCCCAGGCCCTCCCCCCCAGCTCCCAAGGCCCCCTTCCCTCCTCCCTCCCAGTTCCAAGGCCCTGCTCTCCCTCCACAACTGTAATGGCCCCCCTGCCCTCCCTCCCAGCTCCAAGCTCCAGTCCTCCCCCCTTCCCCGCTGCAAGACCCCCCGCCCTCCCTCCCTCCCAGTTCCAAGGCCCCAGGCCCCCCCAGCTCCCAAGGCCCCCTTCCCTCCCTCCCTCCCAGTTCCAAGGCCCCCTGCTCTCCCTCACAACTGTAGGGCCCCCCCTGCCCTCCCTCCCAGCTCCAAGGCTCCAGTCCTCCCCCCTTCCCAGCTGCAAGGCCCCCCACCTTCCCTCCCAGTTCCAAGGCCCAAGGCCCCCCCAGCTCCCAAGGCCCCCCTTCCTTCCCTCCCCTCCCTCCTCCCAGTTCCAAGGCCCCCTGCTCTCCCTCACAACTGTAAGGCTCTCCCTCACAACTGTAAGGGCCCCCCTGCCCTTCCTCCCAGCGCCAAGGCTCCAGTCCTCCCCCCTTCCCAGCTGCAAGGCCCCCCGCCCTCCCTCCCTCCCAGTTCCAGGCCCAGGCCCCCCCCAGCTCCCAAGGCCCCCTTCCCTCCCTCCCAGTTCCAAGGGCCCCCCCCCCCCTTCTTCCAGCCAGCTGGAAGGCCCCCTTCAGTCCAGCCCTCCCAGCTCCAAGGCCCCCCTCCTTCTGAGACCTCCCATGTCCCCTCCCCCCCCCCAAGGTAGCCGCTACCGCCCCCCCCCCCCCCCGGGGCCCCCACCACCCCCCCCCCCCCTTCACCCGGCCCGGGCCCTCTCTTCATTATTCAACTTACAGCAGCGCCGAAACAGCAGCAAGCAGCAGCTCCCGTTGGCCTTCCTTCACTGCCTGTGCCTCGCCCTCGTGTGACGTCACGTCGGCGAGGGCGGGGCACAGGCAGTGAAGGAAGGCCAACGGGAGCTGCTGCTTGCTGCTGTTTCGGCGCTGCTGTAAGTTGAATAACGAAGAGAGGGCCCGGGCCGGGTGAAGGGGGGGGGGGTGGTGGCGACTCGGGGGGGGGGGCGGTAGCGGCTACCTTGGGGGGGGGGGGCAGCGGTAGCGACGTCAGCGGTTCCCTCCCTCCCCTTCCGCGCAGTTTCCCTCTCTGTCCCGCCCCCTCCCCCCGTCATCACGTCTTGACGCGGGGGCGGGACAGAGAGGGAAGTCTCTACTGCGCATTTGCAGGTGAGTCGGTCACTTGCCATTTATAGGTTTGATGGGACCGCACATTTAACTGAGACACTAAATTAATGCCATCGGGGGATAATAAGAAGGATTCTCAGGGTTTCTAATATCGAATAAGTCCCAAATAAGAATAAGTAGCATACATGAAGCTAATTAAGCTATACCGGATTGACAAGCAATAAGTGCTTGCGAGACTAACGCCATACCTCAGGGTATACACATTTACTAGGTGGAGGGGTAAAAGTGGCAGCGTAAGCACTCTGTGAGCTTGTTTCTAAGCAAAGAGCCATAATGAAAGTATTACAAAGTTCTGAATAGCCCCATAGCTAATATCACACGGAGAGACCCAACTCACCTCAAAGCTGTGAATAGATAAAACTTGTTTCCTCAAGTGTACGCCATCTAAACAGTACAAGCATCACTTGAGTCATCAAATCTGAGTCAGTAGAGATGGCTGCTAGGTATACCGTCACACTAATGTATTCAATGACGTAACACGGTAAGAGCAAAGCAGGGAATGTACAACGTGTTGACAGTAACATGGTGAGGAATGCAATTATAGTATTACTTCCAGAAGGGGCAGTAAGGAGACAGCCACTGTACAGCTGCATGTGGTCACTTTGGAAAACAAGTGAAATTTACTTAGAGGAATATGTAGAACTATTCCCTCAACAGTTATTCTATCTTAAAAAATGTTTATTTGTATATTTCTATTTATACAGCTTTGTGCTCAATGATCCTGGTTTTACCATACGGTTCGTCTTGCCTATGTAGAGAAGATTACATGGGCATTTAATAATATAAATTGCCCCACTCGTGTTGCAATTAGTATGTCTTTTTAAAGTGTACTCTTTCTTAGTCATCCGGTCTATAAAAACGTCTGATAATTACATGCTTACAAACAGAGCATTTGCCACACATTTTGTGGTCGGATGTTGTTAGGTCCAGCAATTCTCTATCTGGGAGGGCTGATGAAACTAACTTTTCTTTCAAATTTTTACTTCTCGAAAACGCTATAGTGGGTTTTATATTTTTGAAGCAAGGGTGAGTTTCTAGTATGTGCCAATGCTTGAGAATGGCTTTCTGAAATTCTTTTGCATATTGTGAGAAACAAAGAGTGCAGACCATATCTGGTCCTTTCCACGATTTGGTTTGGCAGAAGAGCGTCTCTATTTTGTATACTTGCCTTTATGAAGCATTTTTTTATACATTTTTCCGGATAGCCACTACTCAGAAAACATTGTGACAGCTTGTTGGCCTGTGTTACATACTCATCGTGATTGGTACATATCCTCTTAAGTTGCAAAAACTGGGAGTACAGGAGGTTGTTTTTCAAGCTACACGTATGGAAACTCGTAAAATGTAAAAATGTGTTCTTATCTGTCGGTTTCCTGTAAATTTTTGTAGTGAGTGAGTATTCAGTTTTCATAATCAAAATGTCCAAGAAGGAAATCTGCTGAAGGTCATAATCCATCTTGAACTTTAAATTCTTGTCACAGGTATTGAGCCAGTTACAAAAATCATTTAATCCATCTACGTCACCTTTCCATAATAGGAGTACATCATTTATGTATCTCTTGTACAAAATGATATTTGATTGATATTGATAGTTGGATAAAAAAAATTTTCTCAAATTCTGCTATATACAGATTCGCAACATCAGGAGCCATGGCTGACCCCATGGCTGTGCCGCATATCTGCTGATAGAAGGTTTTTTGAAATGAGAAATAATTCTTTGTTAATGCCAGTGTTGCAAAAGCAATAATTAAATAATTGGGTATCCTTCTGCAAGTTTGACTGTTTTCAATGTTTCTTCAGTGATTAGGAGTGATTCTAGTTGCGGTATATTCGTGTAAAGGGCTTCAATGTCTAAAGTGACCAAAATTACTTGACTTAGATCTCCTGACACTTCTTCCAAGAGGTTAATGACATCAGTAGAGTCCTTCACAAATGAGGGTATAAGTGGAATATACGGTCATAGAAAGAAATCTACAAACTTAGATAGTGGTTCAAGCACTGAACTATTGCCCAAAACTATGGGTCGACCTGGAGGGTTGGTGAGGGACTTGTGGACTTTTGGTAGGATGTAAAAGGTAGGAATGAGTGGATGTTCTACAGGAAGAAAATCCCTCTCTTTAGAAGTAAAAAAACCAGCATCGTGAGATAAAAGGACCACTTCTTTATACTGCAAAGCTCAATGTGGATAACAATATAAGAAGCCGAACAAACTTTGGAAAGTACAAAGCACCTTATGACATACCAAAATAGTTCTAAATTAAATATCTTGCCTTAAATGTTTCCTAAAAAGATAGCTCTTTAAACATTTTCTAAACGCTAGATAAGAACCTGTTTTCCTTATGGCAGTAGGTATAGCATTCCAAATATGTACAAATTGATAATGAAGAGTAGCATAGTAAGCTCTTTTTGAATGATATGGTTTTGGATTAGGAAAAAAAACAGTAAAAGATTTGCTGGCAGACTTGAAGAAAATAAAATAACAGCTTAAATAAAATGGAGCTAGACCAGACTATATTCTGCAAGCCGAGGTGCAGATCTTAAACTCAATTGGTAGGCAATGTTGAGATTTCAACATGATGGGCCGAAAAAATCAACCTAGCCACCATGTTTTGTGTGGTCTGCAGTCTTGTCAACAGCAGCTTTGTACTACCAGCATAAAACAGATTGTAGTAATCCAGTTATAACACCAATAAACTCTGAACCACTAATTGAAAAACCTGAGAATCCAACAAATTTCTGACTCTACGCAATTTTCTCATTGAGAGAAAGTTGGGACTCGAATTTAAATTGTAAGACATCTACTTGAAGAGTGGCATTCCAAATTTGATCAACCTCATCAATCAATAAAAATTTGGTCTTTGTTTAATTTTAAAAAATGATCTGCTATCCATCTCTCAAGCTGTCATACACAGTTTGCGATGCTACACTAACAGGTTCATTTTCGAAAGAGAAGGACATCCATCTTTCGACATAAATCGGAAGATGGACGTCCATCTCCCAGAGACGTCCAAATCGGTATAATCGAAACCCGATTTTGGATGTCTCCAACTGCAGTCCGTCGCAAGGATGTCCAAATTTCAAGGGGATGTGTTGGAGGTGTAGCGAAGGCGGGACTTGGACGTTCCTAATACTTGGACGTCTTTGACCCATAATCGAAAAAAGCAAGGACGTCCCTGATGAACACTTGGACGTTTTCACCCGGACGTGTTTTTTTACAAATAAGGCACAAAAAGGTGCCCGAAATGACCAGATGACCACCGGACGGAATCAGGGATGACCTCCCGTTACTCCCCCAGTGGTCACTAACCTCCTCCCACCCTCAAAAAAACATCTTTAAAAATATTTCGCGCCAGCCTCTATGCCAGTCTCAGATGTCATACTCAGGTCCATGACAGCGCATGCAGGTCCTAGGAGCAGTTTTAGTGGGTACTGCAGTGCACTTCAGACAGGCGGACCCAGGCCCATACCCCCCCCCCCCCCACCTGTTACATTTGTGGAGGAAACAGCGAGCCCTCAAAACCCACCACAAACCCACTGTACCCACATATAGGTGCCCCCCTTCACCTGTAAGGGCTATGGTAGTGGTGTACAGTTGTGGGTAGTGGGTTTTGGGGGGCTCAGCACACAAGATAAGGGAGCTATGTTCCTGGGAGCATTTTATGAAGTCCACTGCAGTGCCCCCTAGGGTGCCCGGTTGGTGTCCTGGCATATCAGGGGGGCCAGTGCTCTATAAATGCTGGGTCCTCCCACGTCCAAATGGCTTGTATTTGGACGTTTTTGACATGGACTTCTTTGGTTTCAAAAATCCTTGGATTTGGACATCTCTGACAGTATTTTCGAAACAATAATGGACGTCCATCTTGTTTTGAAAATACGGTTTTCCCTGCCCCCGGATTTGGATGTTTTACAAAGATGTCCAAATTGCAACTTGGAGGGTTTCTTTCGAAAATGCCCTTCTAAGTCTCAATAGATGTATTGCCAACTGATATTAATATGGTTATGTAGTCTGCTTAAGTAAAAATCTTATAACCAGCTGAAGAAAACTTATAACCTAAAGATCTCATCAGCACATTAAACATAGTAGAGCAGAAGAGAAAAGAAGGGATTGTGGGGTGGCAGAAAGAGGATCTTGAAAGGAGCCATAGATTTGGGAAGAGGTATGAAGGGAAAGACCTAGGAAGGGGATATACTGAAGGAAGAGGGGATGAGCAAGGAACGGAGCTATTGGGAGGGTAGGAAGACTTCAGAGGGGCTATGGTGGGGAGAATAATGAGACATCTCTGGGCACTGGTATTCAATCACTGCCCTTGTGCTGGCTCCACTAGCTCCTGTGCCTTTAAGGAGGTTGGATGGTATGTTCCCACCCCTAAAGTGGTAGAGGCTTGTGGTCTGACTGAGAATATTGAGGAAAAGGATTTTTAGATGGGGACCCTTGCCACTGGGGGAAACTATTTTTGGGGAGGTCTGGAGTTTGAACTTCCATCACTTATACCAGAATATTACTATTGCTCTTCACTGCTCCTTCACTTATTTAGAAGTTGTAATGTCTCATGACTAGTGTACTAACTGCCATGACTTTATTTTTGCAGAGGGAGATGGTATACAGTTCCAGAGATTCTTCCCCAACACGTCGATTAAATAACATGTCACCTGCTGCACACCTCTCCTCTGGATCCCCACCTCCTGTGCTCCAGTCATCTTCTCCTTCCAGGTCCCGCATATCTTACAGTGGAGGACGCCCACCTTCCTATGCTGGCAGTCCAGTGCATCATGGAGAACGTCTTTCCAACCTTCCATCTTCCCAAGGAGTTTCACCCAGTCCTAGCGCAATCCTGGAACGTCGAGATGTGAAACCAGATGAAGATCTCGCCAATAAAAATATGGTCCTTGTAAAGAATGAAGGACTCTATGCTGACCCGTATGGCATGGTACATGAGGGTAGACTTAGCATTACATCCACCCAGTCTCTTGCAGGCATGGGAGATCCTTTTTCCTATCCAGGAGGGCTTTACAAACGAGGTTCTGTGAGGTCCCTAAGCACATATTCTGCTGCCGCCCTTCAGACAGAACTGGAAGACAGCCTGTATAAGCCAAATGCCCAGATCTACAGTGATGCCTATGGCCCCAGCATGGGATTCAGGATGCCACCCTCTTCACCCCAGAAGATGCCAGATGGGAGACTAATGGATGTGCAGCAGGGACAGAGTCCCCATAGTCCTTACTCAGGGTCTCCTAGCAGATCATCTCCAGTCCGCCAATCCTTTCGCAAAGATTCTTGTTCTTCTGTGTTTATGGAAAGCCCAGTCAAATCCAGGAATTCCAGCACCTCAGGGCCCCCAGAACTGTTCCAAGGATCTGGAGAACGCCCCTTATCAGGATTCAGTCCTCCTATGCCAGCTAAAGAAGTGGAAACAAGGTCATTTTAATCAAGATTGAATTATCAGTGTCTGGTAGTGTACTTTTAACACATCAGTTGTTATGCGTACTGAGGTTAATCCTATGTAGCACCTATTCTATAAAGGAAAGTAGATGTCTACTTTTCTTTATATAATCCTAACATAATTGTATTTGAGAGCTAAGTGCCTATGTTCCATGATCGGCACTAAGCCTGGATATTCAGTACCAAGCTGTTTCCGGTGACTGGCATTGAATATCTGGGTTGGGGGGGGGGGGGGGGTTGGCTGCCTTAGACTTAATCAGCCAAGTTAATATTCAGCGCTGGCCAGTTAGGTTTACAGTGGCCAAAGATAGGATTGCTATTTAGGTGGTTTGATTTGGCCGCTAAACTTAGCCGGTGAAGTGCTGAATATTCGTGAATAGTCGGTTATATCATGTGATATAGCTGGTTAGCCACTATGCACTAATATTCAACGAAGATAACCAGCTATCTCATGTTGAATATTAGCACTTAGCTGTTTAAGTGCTATGTAACTGGCCAGGAGCTATTCCTGGCTGGTTAAATAGCACTGATTATTGACCGGAATATGCTTATGCAGTTAGGCATTATCACTTATCTTAGCTATAGAGCTGGTGTAAGTGCTTGTGTCTAAGTGCTGGAGCTATGTGCCTAACTTTTTGCATTCTATAAAGTTACACATGCAAGTGTGAGCGCTGCCCACGTTCCACCCAGACTTTGCCTATGTGTATTTATATCTGTGAAATATGACCCATGTAAGATATATGCATATTTACAGAATAGCATTTAGGAGATGGATTTTTGACATTTACACACCTATGTGCACACGTATACTCCATAATTCAAAACATTTATGTGTGTAATTAACATGTAAATGTTAGAGCCTGTTTTACAGAATTACTCCCTAAATATGCTAGAGGAGCCCAGGGTAAAGAATAAATATTGCATCAAAGGTAATGTGTAATAAAATAAAATATTCATGAAAAAAATATTAGAAAATATTCTGGATTATACTCACATGTTTGTGTTTAGGGCTTTGGGAGAGTTAAAAAAAAAGGGGGGGGGGGTAGCACAAGGCTTGTAGTTCCTGAGCTTGGCCATCACCAAGTAACAGTATTATATTGGACAAGTCTGATTGGTGTACTGTATTTTTTTTTACACTTTGTGGAGCTATGAAGAGAGAAGAAGTGAACAAGGAGCTGTGAAATTTCCAGAACTGTACTTACTGTAAACACTACTTCAAACAATTGGGGTTGCATGCAGAATTCCAGCTACCAGTTATGTTCCTCAAGCTGTGTAATAAGGATAACAGGGTGCCGAGTAAGGGGTTAGTATGATAGCACTCAGCTGACATGGAGAGAAACACATGGATAACTTGTATAACAATTTTTCTGATAGTTGGGTTGGATTAGGGATTTAAGAGTATGGATCATCATACACACAGTGGTTACCAGCTGCTGAAGTGATAAACAGGTCTTCATTTAACAAAAGCCTTTTGTTGTATCTTCTCTTAGGGAGCGGATGGAAGCCATGGAGAAGCAGATTGCCAGCTTGACGGGACTAGTCCAGAGTGCATTGTTACGAGGCTCAGACAGTGAGAACCCAAGGTAAGAAACTTTATCCAATTCTATCTTTGTATCCGACACCAGGGTGGATTAGGGAGGCCAGTACTCCTCATTAGGGTTGTGCAGCCTAAAAATTTTAATGTTTCCTATGTTTACACAAATTTTTGATTTGTTTCTTACCACCCCCCCCCCCTTTTTCATTTGGGGGCAGTTTCAGAAAAGTGTACACTCTTTCTGATACTGGAAACAAGAATTATTTTTTTTGGGGGGGGGAGGGGATCATTTTAACCTAGAAACAACATGAAAGGTCAGTGGCATTTTCAGTGTCATTTCACACAAATACACACCCCTACTTCTAATGTGACTCAAGGAAGGCTGTTTGTCTTACACTGGCAAAGGTGAGAATCATTTCTTGTGAATGTGATATGCTGCATTTAAGGAACATTAGCACTCAGCAGTAGGGAGAGGATAGGAAGAAGGAATATATCTTACAATATGTATCTCAGTAATAGTTCAAAAATGGAACTGCTTTCCCTGGATATTGTAGTATGGAGTGTTGCCACAATTTGGGTTTCTGTCAGGGACTTGTGACCTGGATTGGCCACTGTTTGGAAAACAAGATACTGGGCTAGATGGACCACTGGTCTGACCCAGTATGGCTACTCTTATGTTCTTATGTTAGACAAGAAGAATGCTATTAGTGCCCTCTTCTGCATAGAGTCTCAAGCCTTTCCTTCACCAATCCTGGTTTGTCCTGAAACTTATATTGTCTTATGATTGCTCTTTTGCTAGGAGTGGATTTGAGGATGAATTATGTTTTATCTAACTAATAAAATCATCTTCCTTGTCACAGTGAGAAGATAGAATCTGTCAGTGAAGGAGCAGCAACTGCTGCATGTGAGTACTTAAAAAATCTTGACTGTGGAGAGCAAAGGCTTCTGTCTTCATTGTACTTGTCTTCAGGTCTTCTTTTTTTTTTTTTTTTTACTGCTCTATTTTTTTTATTACGGTTTTACAAGTATAACGCAAAACAACCAAAAAGAAACAGTAACAATAATCCATGGCAAAGTTAATAACAAAAATAAAAAGGCAGAACAACATACCATGACAATACCCATAGCAAATCAGCAATTATACAATTATCAGGTAGTGCTATTAGGAGTCTGACAAATGAATCCAAACGAGCCCAGGTCTTCAAGACAGATTGAACACAACGGTGCCTATGGGCTAGTATAGTTTCATATTTCCTAATCACACACACACGTTCCTCCACCATTCATTATAATTGAGATGTACATTATTTTCCAATTTAAAACAATTAAATGTAAAGCAACCGCTAACAAAATGTTAAACAATTTCTTTATCGGATTCTAAAAGAGAGAGGTTAGGAGAAGAGGCTCTTAAAAGCACAATATCATAAGAGATCACGGTTAATGCAGGCAACTGAAAATAAGGCGCAACTAGCCCCAAATGAGTCGCCAGTATGCTCTTACGTTCTTACAGTAAAAACCCATATGGGAAAGGGATCCATCTGATTCTTGACCAGGACCAGCATTTGCTAATCAAGACTTTTAGTGATCCTGGCCACTCTAGCAGGTGTCCAATAAGCCCTGTGAAAAGAAAATAGGAGGATTGGGAAATTGCTGCTGATTTAGTGGACGCATCGAATGAACCCAAAAAGTGTACCAGTCAAAATCAGACACATCAAGACTGAGATCCCTGTTCCCAAGACAGCCGTAATTGGCAGCAACAGCATCAACACACGAATCCTGTAAGTTTTTTATAAAGGACAGATGCTTTTTTTCTACATCTACAATACTGAGACAGAGGGCAACAAAATCTGAAGGAGTAGTGAGCAGAGAATTAGAGACCTGAAAGGTCGAGAGAAAGGTAGAGATATCCTTCCATATGGGAGAGGCCAGCAAAGAAACACCATATAGTGCAGCCAAAGCATCCGGTGACAACAACGTACCTGCAATATAAAGGTGAGAAAACAGCCATATACCTTTACAAGACCATTCAGCTTTTTGGGACTGCAGGTGAACAGACTGCAAGCTAGAGTTATAACCAGAGAGAGACATCCTCCAGGGAGACAGCGCAAACTCCAAGACCAGCCCTAAACGTACGGATATTAAAGGCAGAAGCCTTCAACAACTGCAAGTGCTTGGTATATGGATACAAATCTGCAGAGGGTAAAAGATATAAGGGGCAAGGGTGCACCAAGGCGGCCTCAAAAATCAGCCACCTAGGCGTCAAATGAGAGAATTCCCTTTGGAAAGAAAAGATTTTGTCTGTCTTTCATACAAGGTCTGATTCCAGCCTCAAACCAAACTTCTGTCTCATTTTCAGGGTCTGATGTAGCCTCTTTGGTAGGATTAGAAATGGCAATTTGGGATCAGCAACCTCCATATTTGAGTAGGCATACAGTCTTATTTGCCGGGCTCCTTCGGCAGCCCAGCAGTAGTGCCTGATTGATGCACGCCAACACCGCAGTAACTATACTGCGGCATTGTAGAAGTACCCCTGAGTTTTTACATACTCGTATGTAGGACTGTAATAGAAACAAAGGAAATGATAGCAAAGACCATATGGCCTATCTAGTCTGCCAGCCATACCAACTATTTAGCTGTGAAATGCCTTCCTCTGAGATCCTGTGTGCTTATCCTATGCTTTCTTCAATTCCGATACTGTACCTATTTCCACAGCTTCTGCTGGAAAGCTGTTCCACTTTTTCAGTAAAAAAAAGTATATCCTTACGTTATTCTTGTATCCTATACCCCCTTATTCCAGAGCTTCCTTTTAAAGTAAAGAGAACTTCCTCCTAGTGGAATTATAATCTAGGAATTACCTAGACAGGGAATCTTCTCTGCCTGTTTGTAACTGGCCTTGAGCTCAAATTTTGAAAGGCAGTAATTAAATCTCTTATCCAAATCCAATGAATAGGCATAATTCCTCTAGGAGGACATAGAAATGTAGAAGATGAAGGCATAAAAAGAGCAATTCTATAGCTGGGCACCTGCACTTACATGCCTCTTGTGCACATAAATTTACAGAACACTAGCACTTTTGTAGGTAAGTGTGCACTTATGTGCCTTAGCGCTATTGTGTAAGTGGTTTACCATGCATAACTTGTAGAATAGTGTACATTGCATTTGTCTCTGCTGCCTTTCAACCAGATTTATGGCTGGGGTAATTGAGGGTACATAAATGTTAGGCATACTAATACCAGGTTATGCCATTATAGAATAGGCTTTCACTATTCAGCATCCTAGTGCCTCAAAGGAGGCACTCATTTATACAGTTGCCTCCCAAAAAACATTAGGTTCCCCCTGCCTGTCAATTTGCACCTGCTTACTGTGCTGTTGTAGGTCTTACTCCATCTGTGATGTTCTTCATCCCTTTGCCATCAAGATCACTTTTAGGCCAATATTCAGTTCCCACAGTCGCCAAACCTTTTTAAAACTGCTGCCTGTGGTATTGTATATTTAATGACACTACACAGGTGGCGCTAAATACACATTTGAGGTAGTGCCTGCTAGTACCTATACAGACAGCATTGATACTCAATTGTTATCCTTCTAGCTATGCAGTTAACTGGGGGCAGGGGGTGGGGTGAGTATTATTGAGAAGATGTAGGAAGGATTAGAGCAGGGGTTTTCAACTCAGTCCTCGGGACATACCCAGCCAGTTAGGTTTTCAGGTTACTCACAATGAATATGCATAAGAGAGATTTGCATACAATGCAACTAGTGCATGCAAATGTATTTTATGCATATTCATTGTGAATATCCTGAAAACCTGACTGGCTAGGGTGGGCTGAGGACTGGGTTGAGAACCCCAGGGTGTTAGAGGAATGATGAAAGTGTAAGAGATCTGCTGCAACTGAGAAAAAGTTGGCAACAAATGCATGTGCATGATGGTGGGCAGAGGTGGGGGTGGGGGGGGGTACTGACTGATCACATGGACAGCAGTATAGCACAAGAAAGAGAGAGAGTGTTTCTCTGGGCCCAATATTCAGAAAATGCTGAGCGCTTAAATATATACGCGTAAGTTAACATCCTAAATTTGAGCCCTATTTTCAGCCAAACCTAGGACCCAAGGTACTCATTTTCAACAGAGAAAAACTCTCAAAAATGGCATAGAGTTGGTATTTGGACATTGTTCTCCAAAAAACATCCCAAATCACAATTTTCAAAACTCAGATTTGAGACATTTTTCTCTGCAGTGCATCCAAATCACAAGGGGGCGGGAGTGGGCATTCCCAAAACATTTTCCTGCCATAGTGGAACAAAGCAAAAACGTCCAGGGCTAAAAGTTAGGCATTTTGGTCTAAACCTGTTTCAATCGCACCTAAGTCGCAAAAAGGTGCCCTAAATGACAAGGTGACCACTGGAGGGTTTAAGGCATGACCCCCCCCTACTCATCCAGTGGTTACTGACCAACTCTCACCCACCCCAAACATGTAAAAGAAGCAGTACATATCAACCTCTATGACAGCTTCAGGTATTATGGCCAGTCCTATTAGAGCAGCAAGCAGGTCCCTGGAGTAGCCTGGTGGTCAGTGCAGTGGCCTGTAGAGAAGGGGACCCAGGCCCATATTCCATTCTAACTGGTACACTTGTGGCAGAAAGTGTGAGCCCTCCAAAACCCACCAAAAACCTACTTGTACCTATGTGTAGGTGACACCTGCAGACATAAGGGGGCCGATATTGAGAATGCGGGAGGGAGCCCAGCTAACTCCCATTATACTAACCTTCATGTTGCGCTCCTTCCCGAAACACTTAACAGGGTTTCATTTGCTGTGGAATGCATTTAGGAATCTTCAGTCTATTGACTCTTGCACTGTCTCCACCAGTGTTTCATCCCTCATCTCAACCAATATGTTATCCAAATCTGTCAATGACGCTGCCTCTTCCTATAATACTATTTTCTCCTCTGCTCTGGATACTCTCACTCCTCCCTTTCCCCATTCTATAAGGCGTACCAAACCCCAGCCTTGGCTGACCTCTAGAATCTGCTACCTACATTCCTGAGCTCGATATACTGAACGCCTTTGGCTGAAATCCCGTGCCCATGCTGGCTTCATACATTTCAAATTCTTGCTAACCTCCTTTCAATCTGATCTTTCACTTGCCAAACAAGGCTACTACATCCACTTGACAAACTCTCTTGGCTCAAACCCCTGACATCTTTGCCACACTGAACTCTCTTCTCAAAGTGCCTTCACCTCCAGCTCCCCCCCTTCAATTTCTTCCCATACTATGGCTGAGTATTTTCATGACAAGGTTCACAAGATTAACCTTAAGTTCTCAACCAAGTCATCTTCACCTCTCCTTTCACTAGTCCATTCTGTCAACCCTCTTTCAACCCCTGCTTCCTTTTCTGAAGTCACTGAAGAGGAAACTGCACATTTTCTATCCTCCTCCAAACTGACTACCTGTTCCTCTGATCCTATTCCCACCCATCTACTCAGCACTTTCACTGCTGTCATCCCTTCTATCTGTTATATCCTCACTTTCACTTTCCACTGCAACTGTTCCTGATGCCTTCAAACATGCCATAGTTACACCATTCTTCAAAAAATCTTCATTGGACCCTACCTGCCCTTCCAACTATCACCCCATCTCCCTCCACCTTTTCTTATCCAAGGAACATGCAGTTCACCACCATTGTTTTGACTTTTTCATCTCAAACTAATCTTGATCCTCTTCAATCTGGTTTCTGCCCTCTACATTCAACTGAAACAGCCCTTGCTAAAGTCTCCAATGACCTGTTTCTGGCCAGATCCAAAGTTCTGTATGCTATCCTCATCCTTCTTGATCTGTCTGCTGTTTTTGACACTGTTGATCACCCCAACTCCTTGATACTATCATTGCTTGGATTATCTGGGCTCTGTTCTTTCTTGGTTTTCTTCTTCTCTCTCCCATTGCACTTTTAGTGTATTCTCTGGTGGATCTTCCTCCACTTCTATCTCACTATCAGTTACTACTACTACTACTACTTAACATTTCTAAAGCGCTACTAGGGTTACGCAGTGCTGTACAATTTAACATGGAAGGACAGTCCCTGCTCAAGGAGCTTACAATCTAAAAGACAGGTGTACAATCTAAAGACAAGTGTACAATCTAAGAGACAGGTGTACAATCTAGAGACAAGTGTACAATCTAAAAGACAAGTGTAGAGTCAATCTGATAGGGCATACTATATTTCTCGAAAAGTTAGGTGCCGAAAGCAGCATTGAAGAGGTGAGTTTTAAGCAGAGATTTGAAGATGGGTAGGGAGGGGGCTTGGCGTAGGGCGTATCAGTTGGTGTACCTCAGGGCTCTGTCTTGGGACTTCTTCTTTTCTCCATCTATACTTCTTTCCTTGGTGCTCTGATCTCCTCCCATGGTTTTCAGTATCATTTTTATGCTGATGACTCCCAGATTTTCCTCTCCACACCAGATATTTCAGCAGGAATCCAGGCCCAAGTATCAGCCTGCCTGTCTGACATAGCTGCTTAGATGTCTCACCACCATCTGAAACTAAACATGACCAAGACTGAGCTTCTTATTCCCCCCCCTCCCCCTTTCTCTATCTCTGTGGATAACACACTCTCATTCTCCCTCTCTCATTAGCTTGTAACTTTGTGCCATCTTTGTCTCCTGTCTCTCTCTCTTTTTTTCTGCACATATTCAATAGACTGCTAAAACATTAGTGCTTTGGGGGTGTCTTTTCTCTTTGGGAACCTTCATATCTTTTTGTTCCACCTTCATTGCTTTTTCTTCCACCTCACTTCTATTTTCAGGGACATCACAGTGCTGTAATGGAGCAAAAGAATTTTGTAGGGGCAACACTTGTGAGGGCGGATGCTTCTGTGGAAAAGGAGAGAAAAGATTGCAAAGTACTGAAAATTTCAATAGCTGGCTCAAAGCCTGGTGTCACCAAGAAGGATTTAGGTACATAGGAGGATGGGGCAATACAAGGAAAAACAAAAGACTTTATTGTAACATGGGCTGCATCTCACTGTGGCAGGAAGAAAATCCTTGGAGAGAAATTCAGACAATATATTTCTAGGCATTTAAACTAGAAGGCGGGGGGTGGCATATGGAGGCAGTTCACTTCAAGTGGTCACCCCCAGTTAAAGCTAAAGACAAGATGTGACAGTAAAAAAGAAAGCAATGAAAACAACAATCTTAGCAAATCACTTCTTACCAACACAGCAGGAAGTGAGACTAAACAAAAAAACTAAACAGAAGATAAAAATTCCACTGAAATGTAGATGGAAAGCAATGAGCACAAATGCTTGCAGTCTAAGCAATAAAGTTCATGACCTGCAAGCCCTGATGTTAGAGGCAGACTTAGACATTGTTGCAATCACGGAGACATGGCTCAATGGGTCCCATAAATGGGATGTAAACATACCAGGCTATAATCTACTTAGGAAGGATAGAGATGGTCGTAAAGGTGGAGGAGTAGCTCTGTATGGGATGTAAACATACCAGCTATAATCTTTTTAGGAAGGATAGAGAGGGACATATAGGTGGAGGAGTAGCTCTGTATGTGAGAAATGATATCGCAGTGACTGAAATGACAGGGAACTGGGGAAAGGAAGAAGCGATATGGATCACCTTAAAAAGAGAGGATAGAACCTTGGTCCACGTGGGTGTTGTCTGTAGACCCCCGACACAATTGGAAGAACTAGATAAAGATCTGATCGCTGATATTCAAAAGTTGGGGAAGAAAAGAGAGGTGCTGTTGTTGGGAGATTTTAATCTGCCGGATGTAGATTGGAAGGTTCCATCTGCAAAATCGGAAAGAAGTAGAGAGATTGTGGATGCTTTCCAAAGTGCTCTGCTCAGACAAATGGTGACCGAACCCACGAGGGAGGGAGCCACGTTGGATCTGGTGCTCACAAATGGGGATAGTGTGTCAAATGTCCAAGTGGCTGCACACCTGGGAAACAGTGACCATCAAACGGTTTGTTTTGATGTAACGGCTCATGTGGATGGTGGCGACTCTAAACTCAAAGTCCTGGATTTCAAGTGAGCTGACTTTAACAAAATGGGAGAATACCTGAGGAAGGAGCTGATGGGCTGGGAGGACATACGAGAAGTGGAAGGACAGTGGTCCAGGCTAAAAGAAGTAATAAACAGGGCCACAGACCTTTATGTAAGGAGAGTAAATAAAAGCAAGAGAAAAAGGAAACCGATATGGTTCTCAAAGCAAGTGGCTGAGAAAATAAAGATTAAAGAGTTAGCGTTCCAGAAATATAGAAAATCTCAAGAGGAGGAACACGGGGAGGAATACCGGATGAAACTGAAAGAAGCCAAGAGAGAGGTACGTCTGGCGAAGGCGCAAGCGGAAGAACAAATGGCTAGAAATGTAAGGAGGGGAGACAAAACCTTCTTCAGGTATATTAGTGAAAGGAGAAAGACTATAAAGGGAATTGTGAGACTAAAAGATACAAGAAAACGCTATGTAGAAAATGATGAAGAAAAAGCCAATTTGCTAAATAGATACTTTTGTTCTGTTTTCACTGAAGAAAACCCTGGGGAAGGACCGAGAGGGACTGGCAAAAGTACACCTGAGAATGAGGTGGATAAAGCGCCGTGTGTAGAAGAGAGTGTGTATCAACAACTTGGAAAGCTAAAGGTGGACAAAGCCAAGGGGCCGGACGGGATCCACCCCAGAATACTGAGGGAGCTCAGAGAGGTTCTGGCGGGTCCTCTTAAAGACTTGTTTAATAAATCCTTGGAGACGGGAGAGGTTCCGAGGGATTGGAGAACGGCGGAGGTGGTCCCTCTTCACAAAAGTGGTGATAGGGAAGAAGCTGGAAACTACAGGCCGGTAAGCCTCACTTCGGTTATTGGAAAAGTAATGGAAGCGATGCTGAAGGAAAGGATAGTAAATTTCCTGGAAGCCAATAAGTTGCAAGATCCGAGACAACATGGTTTCACCAAAGGGAAAACGTGCCAAACGAATCTCATTGAATTCTTTGACTGGGTGACAGGAGAATTAAATCAAGGACATGCTATGGACGTCATCTACTTAGATTTCAGCAAGGCTTTTGACACGGTTCCCCACAGGAGGCTCTTGAATAAACTAGACGGCCTGAAGATAGGACCCGAAGTGGTGAACTGGATTAGGAACTGGTTGACGGATAGACGCCAGAGGGTGGTGGTGAATGGAGTTCGCTCGGAGGAGGGAAAGGTGAGTAGCGGAGTGCCTCAGGGATCGGTGCTGGGGCCGATTCTGTTCAATATATTTGTGAGTGACATTGCCGAAGGGTTACAAGGTAAAGTTTGCCTTTTTGCGGATGACACCAAGATTTCCAACAGAGTGGACACCCCGGAGGGAGTGGAAAACATGAAAAAAGATCTGAAGAAGCTAGAAGAATGGTCTAACGTTTGGCAATTAAAATTCAATGCGAAGAAATGCAAAGTGATGCACTTAGGGAGTAGAAAATCCAAGGGAGACGTATGTGTTAGGTGGGGAGAGTCTGATAGGCACGGACGGGGAGAGGGATCTTGGGGTGATAGTATCTGAGGACCTGAAGGCAACGAAACAGTGCGACAAGGCGGTGGCCGTAGCTAGAAGATTGCTAGGCTGTATAGAGAGAGGATGACCAGCAGAAGAAAGGAGGTTTTAATGCCCCTGTATAGGACGTTGGTGAGGCCCCACCTGGAGTATTGTGTTCAGTTTTGGAGGCCGTACCTTGCGAAGGATGTTAAAAAAATGGAAGCGGTGCAAAGAAAAGCTACGAGGATGGTATGGGATTTACGTTCCAAGGCGTATGAAGAGAGGCTTGCTGACCTGAACATGTACACCCTGGAGGAAAGGAGGAACAGGGGTGATATGATACAGACGTTCAAATATTTGAAAGGTATTAATCCGCAAACAAATCTTTTCCAGAGATGGGAAGGCAGTAGAACGAGAGGACATGAAATGAGATTGAAGGGGGCAGACTCAGGAAAGATGTCAGGAAGTATTTTTTCATGGAGAGGGTGGTGGACGCTTGGAATGCCCTCCCGCGGGAGGTGGTGGAGATGAAAACGGTAACGGAGTTCAAACATGCGTGGGATATGCATAAAGGAATCCTGTGCAGAAGGAATGGATCCTCAGAAGCTTAGCTGAAATTGGGTGGGCGGAGCAGGTGGGGGGAGATGGGGTGGTGAATTGGAGGAGAGTAGTAGGGCATGGCAGACTTGTACGGTCTGTACCAGAGCCGGTTGATGGGAGGAGGGACTGGGTGGTTGGGAGGCGGGAAATACTGCTGGGCAGACTTATATGGTGCTGTTGCCCTGAAAAAGACAGGTACAAATTCAAGGTAAGGTATACACATATGAGTTTGTCTTGGGCAGACTGGATGGACCATGCAGGTCTTTTTCTCCCGTCATCTACTATGTTACTATGTTACTGTGTATGTGAGAAATGATATCGCAGCGACTGAAATGACAGGGGCCTGGGGAAAGGAAGAAGCGATATGGATCACCTTAAAAAGAGATAATAGAACCTCTGTCCACATGGGTGTTGTCTACAGACCTCCAACACAATCGGAGGAACTGTATAAAGATCTGATTACAGATATTCAAATGTTGGGAAAGAAGAGAGAGGTGTTGTTGCTGGGAGATTTCAATCTGCCGGATATAGATTGGAAGGTTCCATCTGCAGAATCAGAAAGAAGTAGCGAGATCGTGGATGCTTTTCAAAGTGCTCTGCTCAGACAAATTATTATTATTATTTATTTATTGCATTTGTATCCCACATTATCCCACCTTTTTGCAGGCTCAATGTGGCTTACAGAGTGTTGTTATGATGCAGTCATTACATGATCTTAAATACTTGAGCTGAAAGTAAATGAATTAGATGCAAGGTCATTACATGATTTTAAATACATAAGCTGAAAGTAGATGAATTAGATGCAAAGTGCTAGAAAGGTGTTGTGAGAGGCGTTTTTAATGCACCTGAGTGATTTGAGGAATGATTTATTAAGGATGTCTTTCGTAGGCTTTGTTGAAGAGGTGTGTCTTCAAAGATTTGCAAAAGCTGGTTAGATTGTCCATATTTTTCAGGGCCATGGGTAATGCGTTCCAGATCTGTGTGTTTTTATACGCAAAAGTAGTAGCGTATGACTGTTTGAATTTAATTCCTTTGCAGCTGGGGAAGTTCAGATTGAGGAATTTGCGGGCTAATCTTTTGGCGTTCCTAGGTGGTAGGTCCACTAGGTTTAACATATAGAGTGGTGCGTCTGCGTGGATGATTTTGTGGAAGGTTGTGCAGATCTTGAACTCGATTCGTTCCTTGAGTGGTAGCCAATGAAGTTTCTCTCTTAGAGGGTTTCGCCCTCTCGTATTTAGTTTTTCCAAAGATGAGTCTGGCTGCGGTGTTCTGGGCTGTTTGGAGTTTTTAATGGTTTTTTACAGCCTGCATACAAAGTGTTACAGTAGTCCAGATGACTTATTACTATGACTGTACTAGGTACGGAAGATGTTTCTTGGGAAAAAAGGTTTTAATTCTCTTGAGTTTCCACATCGAGTAGAACATTTTTTTCGTTGTATTCACGTGGTATCGAGTGGGAGGTATCGATCAATAGTGACTCCAAGAGCTGCTTGGCAAGATGGCGTCCGAGTAGGAGGTGAGAGAAGCAGCTCCACCGACTCACTTTCTTTTTCCTGCTTACCTCAATTTCCTTATTGAAACTTATGCCTAAAAGAAGGGGCAGACAGAGGGTTTCCCCAGCACCCTCAATTCAATCTCATCTGGGTCCGATGGATCGCTTCACCACCCGAGCAGGAACAGGGCAGAACGCTTTGCTGCAGGGAGGGACGGTGAGAGGTGAACCGCTCTCCCCGCTAGAAGGAGACATCACATTGAGCCCTGAAATGCGGAGTCCTCCTGTTATGCCGGCAACGCTGCAAAGTGGATGTCCCAGATCGTTAAGACCCGAAGTGGGGGAAACTGATCTGGGAGCAGGGGCAGACATTAGCAGTAGAGTGCTGAGTCCAACACCACAGGAATGTGACGCTGTGAATGTCACAGGAGGTGAAGGAATTGCAGCAGAGGGGAGACAGCCTGAGCCTAGGGGAGAGATTCAGGAAGTGAATCTGCTACAAACAAAGGTTCTAACGACAGAAAAGCCAGAAGTAATTACCTTGGGAAACATATGGGATGCCCTGGTGAGTCTGGAAAACTCTTTATTCAAAAAATTACCTCTGTTTTAAAGCCAATTCAAACCTTTTCTGATAAAAATTGAAGTATGAAAAACAAATACAACAGACTAAAGTGTTTGAACAGTCTATTCCATATCATCAAGCTGATCAATCCATAGACTGGTGGGTTGTGTCCATCTACCAGCAGGTGGAGATAGAGAGCAAACTTTTGCCTCCCTATATGTGGTCATGTGCTGCCGGAACTCCCCAGTATGTTCTCTATCTCAGCAGGTGGTGGTCACACACAGCAGCAGCTCTGGCTAGGCCTCCAAGCCTAATTTTTAGGTTTTGTTGAGTGCCTGGGGTTGAGGGCTCTTTTGAGCAAGTGCAAACCTGGTGGTGCCAGGTCCCTCCTTTTCTCCCCCCTCCCTCTGGCTCCGTTAAAAAAAAAAAAAAAATTTTTGAACGTCCTTAAGGCGTTATTTCGACGTTTATTTAAGCGTCTATTGCAGCTACTCACTGGACACCAGGTCGTTACAACTCGGAGCGGACAGCAGGTAATTTTTACCTTTTTATATGCGGGCAGGGGGTTCCCCGATTCTTCTCCTCGTGGCATATGGCGTCGGAGGGCGAGGGCGCAAAGGGTCGCTCCCCGGGTCGCTTGAGCGCTTCTAGAGGGGATGCGGGGGTCTTCAAGCCTGATTCGCCCTTGTTGGGTGACAGTTTCGGTACCGATGAATGTCCCCGGTCCTTCCTCCGGCGTGGCGGTTTTCCCGCCATAAACGCCCATCCCCCGCTCCTCGCCTCCGCCATCTTGGCCGGCCACGCGGCTCGGACGGCTTCTTCTTGGGCCGCCCTTGAGGTTGGAGACATTAATGCCATGACGCCCTTAATTTTGGGCGACGGCACAGAAGCGGCTAAAGTTAAGAGCCGTTCTTTCCCGCGCGGCTCCTTCGCGGAGTTTCGCGCCGGACGCCATTTTGGATGCGCAGCATGTCTCTCCCCCGCTATTGCGAGCGCCGTTGAGGGTGCGTCTAGGGCTGTTGCCCCAGACTGCGGAAGTGCACAGTCTGGGGGTTTCTCCCCCGAGTTTGTTTTGCTGCCTGCATCAGGCCTTCCTCATGCACAACGCTGCCCCTGCTCCCTCGTCTGGTAAAGAGGTTGAGGTTCCCAGAGGTAAACGCCCTCGGGTTGATTCCCAGGCCTTGGAGGAATTTGTCTCCTCCGATGTAGATGAGGGCAGCGTGTCTGAGGTCTCCCCACGGTCCTTTGTCGGATTCCTTGGAGGAGACGGATCCCCGCTCGGATGGAGCGGATGACCCCTCTGCAGCGCGGCTTTTTAGCCCAGAGGAATTTGCCCACCTGTTGTTACAGGCCATGGGACACTTTGAAGATTTCCTCTCCGGAGGACGTCTCTCCCTCAGCCCCTGTTGGCTCTGCCATTATGCTGGGGACGAAGCGCCCGCCTAGAAACCTTCCACGTGCATGATGCCATGCACACCTTAATTTCGGCTCAATGGGAATGTCCCAGAAGCGAGCCTTAAAGTGCTAGGGCTATGTCCCCGCCTCTATCCTTTGGCTGTGAGTGAACGTGAGGCCTATCTGTGGCCTACCGTGGATTCTTTAATCACTGCGGTGACTAAGAAAACGCGTTGCCGGTGGCAGGTGGCACGGCCCTAAAGGACGCCCAAGACAGAGATTGGAGGCGGCCTTAAGGTGCGTCCTTTGAGGCGGCGCTTTAAGTTTGCAGGCCTCAGTTTGCGGCTCCTATGTGGCCAGGGCGTGCCTGACTATGGTGCAGCGGGCTTCCCCCTCGGATCATTCCTTGAGGGCTGATTGGCCGGCCCTGGAATCGGGCTTAGCCTATTTGGCAGACTTGCTGTATGATGTCTTGAGGGCCTCAGTGAAAGGCATGGCTCAGACAATCTCTGCGCGGCGTGGCTTTGGCTGAAACATTGGTCTGCTGACCACGCCTCTAAATCCCGCCTGGCTAGGTTGCCTTTTAAAGGCAAGCTGCTCTTTGGGTCGAGCTGGACAAAATCGTGACCGATCTCGGCACGTCTAAGGGCAAGAAATTACCAGAGGTCAGGGCTCGGGCTAGTACTCGTCCCGGTACCTCCAGAGGACAGTTGCAAGAAGCCCGTCGGTACCCGCCCGGAGCAAGTCGGGCTCTGCCCCCTCTTCCTTCAAGAGGAATTTCTCCCCCAAGCAGCATTCCTTTCGCAGAGACCGCCGTCCCGGAGGTGCTCCCCCCAGGGTCTCGAACCCAATGACGGGGTCTTGGTCCACGCCCAGTGCAGATTGGAGGACGGCTGTCCTCGTTTCTGGGCGAGTGGAACCACAAAACTTCAGACGCGTGGGTGCTGGAAGTCATCAGAGACGGCTACAAACTAGAGTTCTGCCGACCCTTAAAATATGGGTTTGTACTCTCTCCCTGCAAGTCTCCGGTCAAAGCTGTGGCAGTGCAGCAGACCTTGGACAATCTGATCCGCCATGGGCGCGGTCGTTCCGGTGCCAGAAAGTCAGCTTGGCAAGGGACTTACTCCATTTACTTGTGGTACCAAAGAAAGGAGGTTCTGTCCTGCCTATCCTCGACCTCAAAGGGGTCAATCGGGCCTTGAAAGTGCGGCACTTTCGCATGGAGACTCTCCGCTCTGTTATAGCGGCAGTGAAGGCAGGAGAGTTCCTGGCATCCTTGGACATCAAGGAAGCGTACCTGCATATTCCCATCTGGCCTCCTCATCAACGCTTTCTGCGTTTTGCAGTCCTGGGACGACACTTCCAGTTCAGAGCCCTCCCTTCGGGTTGGCTACTGCTCCGCGGACCTTTTCCAAAGTAATGTGGTCACGCGGCCTTCCTACGAAAGGAAGGGGTACAAGTCCATCCTTATCTGGACGACTGGTTGATCCGAGCCCCCTCTTATGCAGAGTGCGGCAAAGCTGTGGACCGGTAGTAGTTGCTCTTTTTGAGCTCCCTGGGATGGATCATCAACTGGGAGAAGAGCCAGCTGCGCCCGACTCAGTCCCTGGAGTACCTGGGAGTTCGATTCGACACCCAAGTGGGCAGAGTGTTCCTGCCAGACAATCGGATTGTCAAACTTCAGGCTCAGGTGGACCAGTTCCTAGTAGCCTCTTCCCTTCGGGCTTGGGACTATGTGCAGCTGTTGGGCTCTATGACGGACCACGATGGAAGTTGTGCCCTGGGCCAGGCTCATATGAGACCGCTTCAACACTCTTTGCTGCAGCGCTGGACTCCGATGTCGGAGGATTATGCTGTGCGCCTTCCTTGGACCCAGCATGGTGCGCAAGGCGCTGAGCTGGTGGATGCAGACAGACAAGTTGTCTGCGGGAAATGCCTCTGGTGACCCCAGAGTGGATTGTCGTCACGACGGACGCCTCGTTGTCGGGCTGGGGAGCCCACTGCTTGGGAAGGACAGCGCAGGGGGCTCTGGTCTCCTGCAGAGGCAAAGTGGTCTATCAACCTCCTGGACTCAGAGCCATTCGGTTGCGCCTTTTGGAGTTCATCCCCGGTACTGGTGTTGAAGCCTGTACGGGTCCTGTCGGACAATGCCACGGCTGTGGCCTATGTCAACCGCCAGGGAGGTACCAAGAGCGCCCCTCTAGCCAAGGAGGCTATGAATCTTGCCAGTGGGCGGAAGTGAACCTGGAGCAGCTTTCAGCGGCCCACATTGCCGGTAGTCATGGAATGTCAAGGAGGACTTTCTCAGTCGCCATACCTTGGAGCCCGGAGAGTGGCAGCTATCTGCTCAGGCGTTCTTGGACATCACGAAGCGCTGGGGCAGCCGAGCCTAGATCTGATTGGCGTCATCGGCCAATTGCCAAGTGCCGCGCTTTTTCAGCAGAGGACGGACCCTCGATCCCTGGGAGTAGATGCTCTTCTCCAACAGTGGCCGACACAAGAGCTTCTCTATGTGTTCCCGCCCTGGCCCATGTTGGGCAGGGTGCTAGACCGGGTGGCAAAGCATCCCAGCAGGGTATCCTGGTGGGTCCGGATTGGCCCAGGCGTCCCTGGTATGCAGACTTGATCAGCTCTCAGTCGACGATCCTCTGCGGCTGTCAGTGGAGCAGGGCCTGTTACAGTTAGGGTCCCGTGGTGATGGAGGATCCCTCCCCTTGGTCTTACGGCCTGGCTATTGAGGCGGCAGCGTCTGAGGAAGAAGGGCTTCTCAGACAAGGTCATCGCCACTATGCTGAGAGCGAGGAAGCGCTCTACTTCTACTGCTTACGCCAGGGTTTGGCGTATCTTTGCAGCGTGGTGTGAAGCAGGGCTCACTTTCTCCCTTCACTGCTCCAATTTCTTCAGTGTTGGCGTTCCTGCAAGAAGGTCTGGAGAAAGGCCTGTCGCTCAGTTCCCTTAAAGTCCAGGTAGCGGCTCTGGCTTGCTTCAGGGGCCGCCTGAAGGGTGCTTCCCTGGCTTCGCAGCAGATGTGGTGCGCTTTCTCAAGGGAGTTAATCACCTGCGCCCTCCTCTGCACTCAGTGGTGCCTGCGTGGAATCTCAACCTGGTACTAAGAGCATTGCAGAAGCCGCCTTTGAACCCCTTGTCGAGGGCATCTCTGAAAGACCTGACGTTGAAAGCAGTCTTTTGGTGGCTATCACTTCAGCCAGAAGAGTTTCCGAGCGCCAGGCGCTCTCATGTCGAGAGCCTTTCTTCTGCAGTTCACTGAGGCAGGAGTGACCTATTCGCACAGTGCCTTCCTTCCTGCCCAAGATTGTTCTCTTCTCGCTTCCATGTGAATCAGCAGCTCTGTCTCCCTTCCTTTCGTAGGGAGGACTACCCAGAGGAGTACTCTGCTCTTAAATATCTGGATGTGAGACGAGTCATCATCAGATACTTGGAAGTGACCAATGATTTCCGGAAATCGGATCATCTGTTGTCCTGTTTGTAGGTCCTCGTAAGGGTCCTGCAGGCTGCTAAGCCTACAGTGGCAAGATGGGTCAAGGAAGCCAATTGCAGCGGCTTTATGGGCTGCGGGAAGGTGCCGCCTATCCAGCTGAAGGCTCACTCCACGAGAGCTCAGGCGGCCTCGATGGCAGAGGCCGGATCCGTCTCCTTGGAAGAGATATGCAAGGCGGCAACTTGGGCTTCGGCTCATACATTCTCCAAGCATTACCGTTTGACTGT
This sequence comes from Microcaecilia unicolor, assembly GCF_901765095.1. Classification (NCBI taxonomy): domain Eukaryota; kingdom Metazoa; phylum Chordata; class Amphibia; order Gymnophiona; family Siphonopidae; genus Microcaecilia; species Microcaecilia unicolor. Next base: position 66,645,006 of record NC_044042.1, on the reverse strand, counting down.
GGCTGCACGGGCGGAGGCCCGGTTTGGAGCTTCAGTGTTGAGGTCAGGGATTTCAATGTCCCGCCCTGGGTGAGTACTGCTTCGGTATCATCCCAACCAGTCTATGGATTGATCAGCTATGATTAATGGAAGGTAAAATTATCATACCTGATAATTTTCTTTCCATTAATCATAGCTGATCAATCCATAGCCCCTCCCAGATATCTGTACTGTTTTTATTCTGGTTGCATTTCAGGTTCAAGTTATTCTTCAGTTACTTCAGAAAGACTTCGTGTTCAAGGTTTTTCACTTGGATTCTTCAAGAGTTAAGACGAGTTTGTGTTACAGTGAGCTGCTGCATTCCTCTCCCCTCCGTTTTACGGGGCTGGATTGAGACTTAAAATTCTGCCGGCACTCCCTCCCGCTTCGTGCGGCTGTAGGGCAGCTTTGTACCCTCCCGCTTCGGCGGTGTTAGGGTTCAGTCAGCTCCTCCCGCGGTTGCGGTTGCAGGATAAGCCAGATCCCCCCGCATCGGCGGGTGTGGTGTCCCTCCCCCGCTCCGCGGGGATGAGGCTGGACGGATTCCCCTCCCCCACTTGTGTGGGGATGAGCTGGGTTAATTCCCCTCCCCCGTTTCGGCGGTGGTGAGCTGGCAGAGTGTCCCTTCGTGGGTGTAATTCTCTAAGTGCTGAGTCCTGCGGATGGAGCTTTGATATCGACATACTGAGGAGTTTCCGGCAGCACATGACCACATATAGGGAGGCAAAAGTTTGCTCTCTATCTCCACCTGCTGGTAGATGGACACAACCCACCAGTCTATGGATTGATCAGCTATGATTAATGGAAAGAAAATTATCAGGTATGATTATACATAATTTTACCTTAAAACAGAAACTGACAAGATCAGAGATGGCCAAGTGGCACTAATGAAAGAAAATTTACTTTTGCAAAGAAAAATAGAAAATTTAGAAAATAAACAACGGATGAAAACTCTAAGACTTATACATTTTCCTAAAGTGCCATCAGTGGCTCCATTGTTAACCTTTAAGAGATACCTCACGGAAATTTTGAAAATATCTGATCAATTATATCCACCGATCTCAAGGATTTACTATTTAGCGCCTTATATTAAGCAATCTACAGATCAAGTGTTAACAGCAGGATCAGAAATACCATTTGAGGAGTTAAATTTAAACCTTTCTCAAACAATAGAAAATGAACTATTAGGCGTACAAGCAGCTACCTTGATAGTGGACTTTGTATTACAGCCTGACCGAGATTGGATCTTAAAGACCTTTTTTTCTCACCGAGAGGATATATTTCTTAATTGTAAAGTTAAAATATTTCCAGATGTATCTAAACAGACACAGAAAAGGTGTCAATCCTTTTTGAAATTGCGTACTCGTGTCCTCCAATTAGGAGGAATCTTCTGGTTAAATTTTCCTTGTAAATGCATGATAAAATTGCAATCTGTTAAATATGTTTTCTATGAGAGCGAACATTTACAGGCCTTTTTGGACTCTAAACAAGGCCCGGCTGTATCCTCACCGTTAGCAAACCCTCTGATATCTACTCCGTAAGAATTATAAGCACAGGTGGTATACCCCTACTATTTTCCTGGTATTAAGTATTATAACTTTGAATTGTGTCTTGCCTTTATTGTGGACTTGAGATGTATATGTCATTGGGAAAAAAAAAAATTAGTTATTTGTGAAATTTTTGAGTTATAACAGCTGACATTATTCTTTCTGTACAAGATTGTTTCTTGTGAATTATTTTGAAATTAATAAATAAATAAATAAATTAAAAAAAAAATAGTGACTCCAAGAATTTTCAGATTTTCTGAAATAGGGAGTGTGCAGTATGGTGTGGTTATGGTAGGGTAGTTGATTGTGTTGTATTGGGAAGTGAGAACTAGACATTGAGTTTTTTTCTGTGCTCAGTTTTAACTGGAATGAGTCCGCCCAAGAGTGCATGATTTGGAGGCTCTGGTTGATCTCATTGGTTATTTCGTTTAAGTTACTTTTGAACGGGATGTGGATCATGACATCATCCGCGTATATGTAGGGGTTAAAGTTCTGGTTGGGTAGAAGTTTGGCTAGTGGTATCATCATAAGGTTGAAAATAGTTGGCAAAAGGGGGATCCCTGAGGAACTCCACATTCCGGTGTCCAAGGTGGTGATCTGTCATTGTTCGTTGTTACTTGGTGAGGAATCCTTTGAATCATTTGAGAACTGGGCCTCCGATTCCAAAGTATTCTAGCAGGTGTAGTAATATTCCATGATCTACCATGTCGAAAGCACTAGACATGTCGAATTGTAGTACGAGTATGTTCTTGCCGGTTGCAATTGTTTTTTTGAATGAATTCATTGCAGACACTAGTACAGTTTCAGTACTATGATTTGATCTAAATCCTGATTGAGACTCATGTAGAATTGAGTGTTTGGGTAGGTATTCCGTGAATTGTTGTGTCACTATGCCTTCCATCAGTTTTGTTATGAGCGGGATCGAAGCAACTGGTCGGTAGTTGGTTAGGTCCATTGTGCTTTTCTTGGCATCTTTTGGCAGTGGAGTGAGAAGGATATTTCCTTTGTCCGTGGGGAAGAGACCGTTTAGGAGTCTGTAATTTACTTGGTTTGTGAGGTCTTTTGTGAATTGTTTGGGGGCGGCTTTTAGTAGGCTAATAGGGCAGATGTCAAGTTTGCATTGAGATTTGGCATATTTTCCAAGCCAGTATTGAGTTCATCTACTGAAATCAAGTCAAAGTTGGTCCATGATCGATCGGCTGGCTATTCCCCAGATTTCGGGTCTAAGCATTCAAGGATGCTTGTGTACTCAGTGGTATTGCTTGGTATCATGCGTCGGAGCTTTATAATTTTTTCCTTGAAATAGTTCGCTAGGTTGGTTGCCGATGGGGTTTCTATGCTATTCGAAGTGACCTGTGTGGTGTTTAGGAGATTATTTACAAGTGAAAAGAGTTTATGCGTATCCTTGTAATTTGGTCCTATTATAGTTCTGTAGTGCGTTCTTTTGGTTTGTCTGATTTTGTATTTGTATTTTCTTTGTAACTGTTTCCATTCTTTGAGTGTGTGTTTGTCTTTTTTTTTGCTCCAAGCTCTTTCTAGCCTTCTAACCTGTGTTTTTAGTTCTTTCAGTTCTTCGTTGAACCACGGGATTGAGCTTTTCCTGTGTGAGGTTCTAGTTTGGAGTGGTGCTATCTTGTCTAGGGAGGGAGCAACGCTGGATCTGGTGCTCACAATTGGGGATAGTGTGTCAAATGTCCGAGTGGGTGCCCACCTGGGCAGCAGTGACCATCAAACAGTTTGGTTTGATATAACAGCTGAAGTGGAGGGCAGCCACTCAAAACTCAAAGTCCTGGATTTCAAGCATGCTGACTTTAGTAAAATGGGGGAATTCCTGAGGAAGGAGCTGATGGGATGGGAGGACATACGAGAAGTGGAAGGACAGTGGTCCATGCTGAAAAAAGCTATAAATATGGCCACAAACCTTTATGTAAGGAGAGTAAATAAAAGCAAGAGAAAAAGGAAACCGATATGGTTCTCCAAGCAAGTGGTTGAGAAACTAAAGATTAAAGAGTTGGCGTTCATGAAATACAGAAAAACTCAAGAAGAGGAATACGGAGAGGAATACCGGATGAAACTGAAAGAAGCCAAGAGAGAGATACGTCTGGCGAAAGCGCAAGCGGAAGAACAAATGGCTAGAAATGTAAGGAGGGGCGACAAAAATTTCTTCAGGAATATTAGTGAAAGGAGGAAGACTAAAAATGGAATTGTGAGACTGAAAGATGCTGCGAACCGCTATGTAAATAATGATGAAGAAAAAGCTAATTTGCTAAACAGATACTTTTGTTCTGTTTTCACTGAAGAAAATCCTGGTGAAGGACCACGATTGACTGGCAAAAGTACACATGAGAATGGAGTAGATATAGCACCGTTCACAGAAGAGAGTGTGTATGAATAACTTGAAAATCTAAAAGTGGACAAAGCCATGGGACCAGATGGGATCCACCCCAGGATATTGAGGGAGCTCAGAGAGGTTCTGGCGGGTCCTCTTAAAGATTTATTTAATAAATCCTTGGAAACGGGAGAGGTTCCATGGGATTGGAGAAGAGCGGACGGGGTCCCTCTTCACAAAAGTGGTGATAGGGAAGATGCTGGAAACTACAGGCCGGTAAGCCTCACTTCGGTTATTAGAAAAGTAATGGAAGCGATGCTGAAGGAAAGGATAGTGAATTTCCTGGAAGCCAATAAGTTGCAAGATCCGAGACAACATGGTTTTACCAAAGGTAAATCTTGCCAAACAAATCTCACTGAATTCTTTGACTGGGTGATTGGAGAATTGAATCAAGGACGTGCTATAGATGTAGTCTACTTAGATTTCAGCAAAGCTTTTGACATGGTTCCCCACAGAAGGCTCTTGAATAAACTTGACAGGCTGAAGATAGGACCCAATGTGGTGAACTGGATTAGGAACTGGTTGACGGACAGACGCCAGAGGGTGGTGGTTAATGGAATTCACTCGGATGAGGGAAAAGGTGAGTAGTGGAGTGCCTCAAGGATCGGTGCTGGGGCCATTCGTTCAATCTATTTGTGAGTAACATCGCCGAAGGGTAGAAGGTAAAGTCTGCCTTTTTGCGGATGATACCAAGATTTGTAACAGAGTGGACACCCCGGAGGGAATGGAAACATGAAAAAGGATCTGCAGAAGCTAAAAGAATGGTCTAAGGTTGGCAATTAAAATTCAATGCAAAGTGATGCACTTAGGGAGTAGAAATCCATGGGAGACATATGTGTTAGGCGGGAGAGAGTCTGATATGTACAGACGGGGAGAGGGATCTTGGGGTGATAGTATCTGAGGATCTGAAGACAACGAACAGTGTGACAAGGGCGGTGGCCATAGCCAGAAGGTTGCTAGGCTGTATAGAGAGAGGTGTGACCAGCAGAAGTAAGGAGGTGTTGATGCCCCTGTACAAGTCATTGGTGAGGCCCCACCCCCTGGTGTATTGTGTTCAGTTTTGGAGACCGTATCTTGCTAACGGATGTAAAAAGAATTGAAGCGGTGCAAAGAAAAGCTACAAAAATGGTATGGGATTTGTGTTACAAGACATATGAGGAGAGACTTGCTGACCTGAACATGTATACCCTGGAGGAAAGGAGAAACTGATGTGATATGATACAAACGTTCAAATATTTGAAAGGTATTAATCCGCAAACAAAACTTTTCCCGGAGATGGGAAAGCGGGTACAACTAGAGGACATGAAATGAGATTGAAGGGGGGCAGACTCAAGAAACATGTTGGGAAGTATTTTTTCACGGAGAGAGTGATGGCTACTTGGAATGCCCTCCCGCGGGAGGTGGTGGAGATGAAAATGATAACGGAATTCAAAAATGCGTGGGATAAACATAAAGGAATTCTGTTCAGAAGGAATGGATCCTCAGAAGCTTAGCGAAGATTGGGTGGCAGCACCGGTGGTGGGTGGCGGGGCTAGTGCTGGGCAGACTTCTATGGTCTGTTCCCTGAAAATGGCAGATACAAATCAAGGTCAGGTATACACATTAAAGTAGCACATATGAGTTTATCTTGTTGGGGAGACTGGATGGACCGTACAGGTCTTTCTCTGCCGTCATCTACTATGTTACTATTGGGCTCATTTTCGAAAAAGAAGTACGCCCATCTTTCGACGTAAATCGGCAGATGGTCTTCCTCCTCCCAGAGTCGTCCAAATCGGTGTAATCAAAAGCCGATTTTGGACGTCCCCAATTGCTTTCTGTCACAGGGACGGCCAAAGTTCAAGGCGGCATGTTGGAGGCATAGTGAAGGTGGGACTTGGACGTGCCTAACACTTGGACGTCCTCGACCCATAATCGAAAGAAACAAGGACGTCCCTGACGAACACTTGGGATGACTTTACTTGGTTGTGTTTTTCTTACCACCAAGGCACAAAATGGTGCCCAAAATGACCAGGTGACTACCGGAGAGAATTGGGGATGACTTCCCGTTACTCTCCCAGTGGTCACTAACCCCCTCCCACCCTCAAAAAATATCTTTCAAAATATTTTGTGCCAGCCTCAGATGTCATACTCAGGTCCATCACAGCGGTATGCAGGTACCTGGAGCAGTTTTAGTGGTGCAGTGCACTTCAGGCAGGTGGACCAGGTCCATCCCCCCCCCCCCCCCCCCCCCCACCACCTGTTACATTTGTAGAGGGAACAGCGAGCCCTCCAAAACCCACCAGAAACCTACTGTACCCACATCTAGGTACCCCCCTTCACCCTTAAGGGCTATGGTGATGGTGCTGGTGTACAGTTGTGGATAGGAGTTTTGGGGGGGCTCAGCACACAAGGTAAAGGAGCTATGTACCTGGGAGCAATTTATGAAGTCCACTGTAGTGATATGCCCGGTTGGTGTCCTGGCATATCAGGGGGACCAGTGCACTACAAATGCTGGCTCCTCCCATGACCAAAGGGCTTGCATTTGGTCATTTCTGAGATGGACGTCCTTGGTTTCCATTATCGCCGAAAATCAGAAATGACCAAGTCTAGGGACAACCATCTCTAAGAAGGACCAAATTTCAGGATTTGTGCGTCCCTGACCGTATTATCGAAACGAAAGATGGACGTCCATCTTGTTTCTAAAATAAAGGTTTCCCCGCCCCTGGATCGGGACGTTTTGCAAGGACGTCTAAATCGAACTGAGGACATCCCTTTCGATTATGCCCCTCTATTTAACCTATTGTTTCTTTCTCTATAATATCACCAAGATTCATCTCTTCATTTCTGAGCACACTATAAAAACCCTTATCCACACTCTCATCACCTCTCGCTTAAAAAGGCAGTAAATAGACCCTAATAAATAAATCAATAAATAAACTTGCTTCTTGCAGGTCTCCCACTAAGCCATCTCTCTCCCCTTCAATCTGTTCAAAATTCTGCTGCATGACTTACTTATATTCCGCCAATATCATTACGCTCAAATTAGCCCTCTCCTCCAGTCACTTAATTGGTTCCCTATCCGTTTGCGTATATAGTTCAAACTTCTCTTACTGACTTACAAGTGCCTTCACTCTGCAGCTCCTCAGTACCTCTCCACTCATCTCTCCCGACACTCCTCCCCAGGAAATCAATTCATCAGGTAAATCTCTCTTATCTGTACCCTTCTCCTCCACTGCCAACTCCAGACTCCATTTCTTTAATCTTGTTGCACCATATGCCTGGAATAGACTTCCTAAGTCAGTATGTCAAGCTTCATTTCTGGCCATCTTCAAATCTAGGCTAAAAGCCCATATTTTGAGGCTGCTTTTATCTCTATACAGAAAATCAAACAGAGCAACTTCAGTATATGCTAGAAATATAGTGCAGTAAACTGATTCTCAAAGAAACAGTTCTAGCAAATTAATTATTCACAAGTGTGATAAGGTATTTCTCTGGAGAAAAAGCCCTCAGAAACCATCAGCAAACTTGCCAATGGTTTTAAACACTATTACGTTATGAAAACTTTAAGCGTAAAGAGTGCTAGATTTCTATCATTGGGCAAAAAACTCCAAAGGGAATTACTACTACGTTATGTCTCTTGTAGTTTTAATAATTACTTCTTTGTCAAAGTAGTCAAAATAATCCTCTCAGCAACACAACTTTTAAGAGTGATAGGTAACACTTAGCTTATGGCCAAATGTCAAACAGTTCAAGACACTTTGCAAGCACTTCTTTATTTAGGCACAGTAGAGCCTCTCCCCTGATGCAATTGGGGAATGGGAAGTGAATTGATTTGCTCCATTTTCTGTACAAAGGATGAAGAAGATTATGTTCCTATGTATGTTCCAAAACGCTATGTCAGCAGGCCTTCATATACGATCTAGATATATTACACTCAGAGTTTTGCCATTGTCTTGCTCATAATTATAAGTCTGCTGTTTAACCTGCAGTAGTTAGTCATTAGATTTACTTTAGTAAGTTTGTATTTGGCCAATATTAATCCTTTTTAAATGCTACAATAAAATATTTCTTCCCTAATACTACTAGTTTTTAGCTATATTTATACAATCAAAATTTGACTAATTATTGGCTCTGTAATAATGATATATTAGTTGATTGCAATCATATGTACTCAGATTTGTTGATTCCATTGTATGACACATGGACTTATTTGAATTCTCGTGTTTCCGAGTCTCACTCCACCCCAGAGGGGTAGTTGTAAGATAGTTAGGCTTCTTGGGTGAGTTACCATAAAGGGGAACATAGAATTTCACGTAGCATATATCTACGTGCCTGCAGGTTGACTCTTGCTATGGCCTAAGTCCCTCATCATGTCAGAGCACCCATGTCACCTTAGATATATACATCTCCTCACTAGACTCTAAGAGCCCTCTGGAAAGGATGGCACACACTAGAAGTCACATGTGCCGGCCCCCCCTTGGGGGCCCGGAAAGAGGGGAATGTAGAAATATGCTGTCACTTGCTCTCAGTGAAATACAGGCCAAGGGCTCAGGCTAAGAGCTAGGCCTCTAAAAATCACAGATCATCTCTGACACAGATACATTTCACTGCAGCAAATGCTGAAGAAAGCAACTGAGGGCAGATAGAGGGAGGGGGAATCTACTCTATCAACAATGGTGGGACTGGCACCTGCAAGAAGTCATGAGCAAAGATGTTTTGGCTAGTGGAAGTAGGATGAGAACATCCAAAGGGGGGCTGGAGGAAGGCTTGGGGGACATGTGAAGTCATTCTTGTCAACTGATAAGGGCCAAAATGTTCTGGTGAGAAAGTTAGGGTCCATAGGAATGAATAGAGCCAGCAGGGTATAAAAAGGGCAATCTGCAGGGGTATCAGAGCAGAAGGCTGAAGAGAGAGGACAGACTGCACCTGCTGTGTGTCGTGAAGCGCTGTTCCACCATGTTCCAGATATGAATGCCTAATTGCCTGTACTGCCTTTGATAAGATTGTAATAAACTATCTTCATATATCCCGGTGAGTCCTTCTGATTATGGAGCTTGTTAGTACCCAGCTTGTGTAAGCAGACTGGGAGGATACGAGGTCCGAGTAGTTAGTGGGAACACGCAATTATTTACAGAAGTTACTCCATTTACTTTGTAGTTCCAAAGAAAGGGGATTTCTTCCACCTGGGTTTGGACTTCGAGAGTCAACAGAGTGTTAAAGGTTCAACATTTCATAGTGAAACATTACAGTCTGTAATAGTTTCAGTATCAGCAAGGAGAGTTTCTAATTTCCCTGGATCTCTAGGAACCGTACTTTCATATTCGCATTTGATCTCCCCACAGAAGATTTCTGTGATTTGCAATCCTTGCAGAGCATTGTCAATTTATGGCCATGCCATACAGCCTTTCCACAACACCAAGGACATTTTTTCAAGGTCATAGCAGTAGCAGAAGCATTCCTTCGCTAGGGCAGAATTTAGGTTAATCTATACCTTGATGGTTGGCTGATTCGTGACTCTTCCTATCACAAGAGTCTGCAAGTTTCATCCAAGGTAGCTGCTCTTCTTCAGTCCTTAAGATTGGCAATCAATTTCACAAAGACTCAGTTGTTTACAACTTAAATCTTGGACTATCTGGTAGTGATATTTGACATAGGCATAAGGAAGACATTTCTTCCTGTTGCTCATCAGCAAAGGATTCACACCCAAGTCAGGATCTACTTTCCCTTCCATGTCACAGGGTCTTAGAGCTATGTTCAAGTTCTGGTCACAATGGCCTCTACCTTGGATGTTCTTCCATGGACCAGATTCCACATCAGACCATTTCAGTGTTCCCTTCTCAGCTGTTTATCTTCATCTCTCTTGGACCCTCAACGCCAAACTCAGCCTCAACTGGTAGATTCAGTGCAGCCGTCCTCTTACAATTCAGACTTGGTTTGTAGTCACAGCAGATGCCAGCTTATTGGGCTGTGGTCTCCAATAGAAGCCTCTTGATACATCAACCGTCTAGAGCTTGGAGTCATTCAAAAAGCCTTGCTTTCTTTCACTCATTATCTCTGACGGAATCTAGTGAAGATTCTTTCATGCAACATGACAGTGGTTTCATAAATTCCTGTCTCATCAGGCAGTGGGGAGCCAAGAGTGTTCATCTAGCCACAGAAGCAGAGAATCCTTTCTGCTGGGCCGAGGTTCACATTTCTCTAATTTCAGCAGCAACTATTGCAGGAACTCTGAATACTCAAGCAGATTTACTCAGCAAATGTTCTCTGGAACTGGGGAAGTGGCAGTTATTGACAAAAGTATTCCATCTGGTTACGTCATGTTGGAGAGTCCTGGGGATAGATCTAAGTCCACAGATTCTTCATCCATTTGAAGGATCCCAATGTGGAGGGACTGGATGCTCTTCTACAACAGTGGAAAACAAACCATGTTTTACCTTTGTGGCCAATGTTAAGCAGAAAACGTCTTTGCATTGCTCGTCATCTAGGAAAAATAATCCTTGTAGATCTGGATTAGCCAAGATGCCTTTGATATGGAGATCTGATGCGGTTGAAGATTGATACTCCACTATCTCTTCCTCAGTTACAGAGACCTAATTCAGGGTCCAATTCCAGTGGACTGTCACTCCCCATTTGGTCTTAAGGCATGGCTTTTGAAAGGTCACGCCTAAGGAAGAAAAGGTTACGTGGAAGAAGTCATTGCTATTCTTCTGCAAGCCCAAAAAAGATCTACTTCTACTACATATGCTTGGGTATGAAGAACCTTTGAATCTTGGGTGTTTAGATGAGATAAGGTTTCTTTAAGTGTCACTGCCACAAATTCTAGCCTTTCTTCAAGAACGACTTAAAGGTCTTTCCCTCAATTCCCTCAAAGTTCAGGTAGTGGCTCTGGCTTGTTTTGTGGGCTTATCCAACAGTCTTGTTTGGCAACACATTCAGATAATGTGTGTTGTTTGAGGGGTGACAATCACCTTGGGTATCCATCTAGACATGTCTATCCTGAATGGGATCTTAATCTCATTCTTAAGGACCTTTAAAAAATCCATTTTTGAACCCCTACACAAATATACTCTTAAAGATCTTATTTTGAAAATGGTTTCCTTAGTAGCTATGTCTTCAGCCAGAAGGATCTCAGATAGAGGTCAACTGAAACTGATAACACCTGGTTTCGGCTAAAACCAAAACTGAAAACTAAAGTTTGGTTCACATTCACACAACCAATGAGACCCACTGGGGATTGTCAAAGTTTACAGTCAGCAGCTCTTTGCTTAAACCCACAGGAGATTACTATCTCTTGCAGCAGTCTCGCGAGATTGCCACTAGAGGTCATAGCAGCCATGTTGAGAACAGACCCAGCACGGGCAGGAGTGACTGGTGATCACATCTGCCCTGACTACACCCCTAGTCCACACTTGCAGGGGAGAAAGGCAACTCCTGTTTGAAGGGGAGGGGGTGAGAGAGGGAAATAAACATGACAAAGCACACATTTTCGGCTTCCACCAAAAACACATGGTGCGTTTCAGCCGAAACTGAAACCAGGGTGGTAGTCTTTTGGCTGAAACTGAAACCGAGTAGAAAAAGGATTTGGGGCCAGTTTCAGTACTGAAACCGAAATTCGGCAGCATCTAATCTCAGAGCTTCAAGCCTTATCTTGTAGAGCTCCCTAGAGCCCCCCTTTCTGTGTTTTACTGAAGCTGGGGTGACTGTTTTTACCTAAGGTTGTTTCTGCTTTTCATGTTTATCAGACTCTATATTTACACTCCTTTTCTGAAGAAGATTGTGGATAAGAATTTTCCTCCTTGTGTCTCCTTGATGTTGAGAGTTTTTATGCTGTTAAGAGGTCACTGACGATTTTAGGCACTCAGGCCCCAATGATCAATGCTAATAACATGCAAATTTAGGCACATTATTAGTGTTGATCATTGTGGGGGGGCGGGAGTGCAGGAGGATTGTGTCTGGGCATGTGCTCAGGCACATAAGTACATTAGCATCGCCATGCCGGGACAGACCAAGGGTCCATCGAGCCCAGCATCCTGTCTCTGACAGTGGCCAAAAGAACAAACAATTTGTCCCGCCCATCCCAGAAATAGTGGATTATTCCCACGTTCATTCAATAACATTCTATGGCCTTTTCCTCCAGGAAGCCGTCCAACCCTTTTTTAAAGAATTAGTCCAGATCCCATCTTTCTCCTCTCCTTCTGTTTTGTTGGGTTATTTGTTGATTTTCTTGCTTCTTAAGCACAGGTTAGTGTTGTTTCTTCTTCAAAGTTTATAAAAATTTGCTAGAGGCAGGAGTTCTACTTCTTTCTATTAACTTACTGCTTGCCTTTCTGAATAGTGAATAGGACCTAGTGCACAGCAACCTTATGTGGCAAAGTTCTAATTTGCTCTCTTATCTCCACCTGCTGGTAGATGGGCAAAACCTACAAGTATGGACTAACCCTTTGAGACTAGTGGTCAGTGCAGTAGCCTGTAGAGAAGGGGACCCATGCCCATATCCCACGCTAACTCAGTACACTTGTGGTGAAATGTGTGAGCACCCCAAAACCCACAAAATACCTACTGAACTCGCATATAGGTGACACCTGCAGGCTATTGTAGGGTTTACAGTTGGGTACAGTACATTTTTTGCTATTCCTTGAGGGCTTACTATAGAATATATGAGGGTTATAATGTGATGTGTACCTGGGACCTTTTATGTGAAGTTCACTGCAGTGCCCTCTAGGCTGTCCCACTGCTCTGCTGGAATGTCTTTGTGGCCAGTTTTTGTGCGTTTTTCCGTTGGATATTTTTTTGTTTGAAAGATGGCTCTTAAGAGCATAAAACATCTAAAATAGGGTGATTTTTGAAAATGCCCATGTTTGGCACTGGGGTTTTGGACTTTTTTGTTTTCCCCAAAATGTCCAAAATCAGATTTGGATGTCATATTGAAAATGCACCTCATAATCTCTGTGCTTGATTTTCCCTGATCTAAGTTAGCTTACTTTTAGCCCAGGTAGGTTGTGAGCATTTTGTTCCCAGTGCATAATTTTACCCAGGTAAGAGTGACTAATTTTCAGACAGTTTCCCTGGAAAAGAAGATTATTTACCTAGGTAAATGGCTTCTGAAATTTCCTTCCCAATTCTGAGACCCTGTACCCTATCTTTTTTACTTTTAGAAACTAAAAAACACAAGTGTTAACTATTTTTGAGAAAAGTACAATCAGAGATTAGATGATCAATATATGTCAATGAATCCTGATCTTTTGTGATAATCACTGTAGATTGCATGACCCTTTCTCAGAGAAGAAGTCATCAGAGTTTATTTTGAAAATGTTTTTAAAGAGTGTGAAATAAGAAAACGAGTCAAGCCTAAGAAATTAAAGGATAGGAGAGAGAAAAGAGCAGGAAAAAAGCTGATAAATAGAGAGGGAGAAAGTCCTTAACATTTTCTGTCTCCATTTTTCACCCCTATCCCTTCACCCCTACCTTTCCACGTGAGACTGTCATTGGATTGCTTTTATGTTTCACTTGTATATTCTGATACTGTCATCTTTTGCTCATTTCTGACTTGAAGAAGGCATTGCCTATGAAAGCTAGTCAAAATATTAAGTTAGTCCAATAAAAACCAGATAAAGCAGAGGGGGAGAGGACATAGAGAAAGAAACTGTGAAAAGTATCTGTCTGAATAGAAAGCAGAGAGAGATTGAATTGGAAGAGAGTGTGAAGAGCAGAAAGAATATTCCTGTGTGTGGCTTTTTTCCCTTTTGCAGTTGTTGGCTCTTCCAACAGAAGCAACGTGGTAACGCCAGTGTCTACTCCAACTCCAGCACCAGCAGTTTCTGCTGCACCCACCAGCCAGCCAACAGCCATCACCCGTCTCCATATGCAGCTGCACCTTCATGACCTCCAACAGAATGCCAGTGACCTTCGCAACCAGCTGCAGCAGCTGAAAAAACTGCAGGTACTATATAGTGTGGCTCAACAATATGGTGGGTGTTTACCACCTAGTATCACCTAATATTTTATGCCTTAGTGCAGCATTTGGCATATGAGTTTGAGGTTAGATTACTGAAATCACACAGCTATATGTAAAGCAAACTTGTCCCCCTTTTTACTAAGCCGCACAGCAATGCCGACACAGCCCATTCAAAGTAAATGAGCTGTGTTGGCATTGGCGCACGGCTTAATAAACGGGGGTTGATCTTTTGGGTGAAACTGCTTCTGTTGTAGAGAGTTATGTTAACAGCTCTAAACTCTGATATCAGTGAATGTGATCTGGAGGGGAAAGCTGCTGTAAAGCAGAGAGTCTTCCACAAGCAAATCATGTAATCATCAGTTGTGAATAAAGATGTGTGCAAATCTATTGCACAGAATGGAATAATTTTATAAGGGTTTTTATGCATTTAAAGACTGTTTACACATGGAGAAGGCCTTTTTATAAAATTGTCCTGCAGTATATGTACTTATTAGTATACATGTATTTAAACATGTAGCTTATAAGCTATTACTGGGGCATAGTGTGGATGGAGCAGGAGTGGAGTCACAATGCACATGGGTCTCTTATAAAATACAAGGATCTGGAATTGAATGGATTTAGGCTCCAAACTTTGATATTCAAGTGGTATATATCTGTCTTTTTTTCCCCATTTGTTTCTTGATATTATTACTGGCAATGTTCTTTGTATCTGCAAAAATAATTAGAAATAAAAAAGTTGAGCATCTGATATTCAGCCCACAGTCATTAGCAGCCTTTGAGCACCTGACAGCCATGGGCTGAATTCAGCCCGGATATTCAATGCTGAGCCATGTATTAGTGACGTAATCCACCTTTTACCAAGTTTTTTCATAATAGGATGCATCTGTGTATGCATCCTAAGACCCTGCCTAAGGCAGTGTTGAATTCCACTGTAACTCTTTAACCAGTTAATTGTTCTTCTGACACTGGGGCCTCCAGAGACCCCCATTCTTTTCCTGTTTTTTTCCCTGCTACTCTACCTCTCTACCCAGGCTCAGGACAGAAAGGGGAAAGTGGATTGGGTAAGCATGCTTGAAGGACAAGGCATTTCTCAATAGACAAAAGAGAATGCATATGAAAATGCTCACAGCCTTGAGGATACCCTCAAGTAAAGGTTGAAGGTGGGCTGGTAGGGATGGATTGACGCACACTGGTTAGCAGTGTTGTGGCTCTGAATGGGAGAACATTTGGCAGCTCTCCGTCAGCTCATTAGAATCCAATGTGGCTCCAGCTCAAAAATTAATGAAGACCACTGGCTTAGATAATATTTTATAGTCAGTAGATCAAATAGATTAATCCATAACCCATAAAAAATAGCTTGTTGACACCAAAAACATACTATTTGTGATTGCTCACTTGTTTTTTCACATTTTCCCTCTCTTTCATAGGCAACCTATAGCTATATATTCCCACTTCTGAGGAGTGATATTCTTCTCAGAGAAAGTAAAATTACTTGCTTGTATTTAACAGATCTAATAGCAGGATAGCAATCCTCACAGAACCCTCCCACCTTCCCAAGTACTTGCCTTAGATGTGAACTTAGATGGCAGGTTGTCCTTCACATGCACAATGGAACAATCTGAAAAGCTCTAAGCTTTGTTCATAATACTGTAACCTTGGTCCTGTTAGTTGACTATTCACTGACTTAAGAATTTAAGAACTACCATACTGGGTCAGACCCAAGTTCCATCAATCCCAGCATCCTTTTTCCAACAATAGCCAATCCAGGTCACAAGTACCTGGCAGGATCCCATAGAGTAGATACATTTTATTTTGCTCATACCCAGATCTATCAGTCCTTAATAACAGTTATGGACCTTTCCTCCAGAAATTTGTCCAAACCCTCTTTGAACAGAGAATTCTGATTGCCATGTCGGTCCACTTGGATATGTGGAAATAACGGTCAACAACCAAGCTCTAGATGTTACCTTTTTATTAGACTAGCTTAATATATCTTTGACAAGCTTTACTCCTTCAGATGGACATAATCCTAAACTAGATAACTACATAGAAAGTTTTCAACACAGGGTAAAAATACAGCTTTCCAAGAAACAGAAGAAAATTGTATACGATCTTTCTCCAGTAGAAAGAGCTGCAATTAAAAATCTGCTGAACAATAGTAACATCACCATCAAACCAGCAGACAAATGAGGGGTTGTAGTGATTATGGACACAGTAATACATAGAAGAGGAGTATAGATAGCTGATACTGCATATCACAAGAAACTTAAGGTATAATGAGGAGTATAGATAGCTGATACTGCATATCACAAGAAACTTAAGGTTATAATATAGGAATATGCAAAACAACTGAAAATTGTCATCAGTATATCTCTAAAGTGGCTATAGTCTCAGCTGGACAACCTGATTACAAGCCACCCCTCTATTGCTACACAAACCTGAGAACTCTGGCAAACTGATTATATTTGGTATTGGCACACTTGCAGAGAAAACATATGGACTAATTGAAGGGATCCTCAAGCCCTTAGTGAAAAAGACCGACAGCTTCTTACAAAGTACTACAGATTTTATGAACAATTTGAACATTGAGCATCCGCCCCCTGACACCCTACTTGTTACGATGGATGTGGAATCGCTATATGCAGGATCCCTCACACAGATAGAATTAGCAACATGTCATAAACTCCTGAACACAGCTTCCCTAGACCATGAATACACAGCAGAAATTGTTGCAAAACTAATTGAATTCATCCTAACTACTACTTCAGTTTTAATGATATCTATTTACAGCTTGTGGGAATTGCTAAGCGCACCAAAATGGCACCACAATATGTCAGAATTTGAGGAGAAAATACTTACCCCAATGAAGCTTTCAGATATTACCAGTACATAGGTGATTTATTCTTCAGTCCATCTTATGAAGATAACTTTAAACATTTTTACAACCCCTTCAATGCATCCCATCCCACATTCAAATTCAAATTGGACAACTCTATGAAAAGTATCTACTTTTTAGACACTGTAATCTCAATCTGCAGTGGTCACTTATAAACCTCAGTGCACAGGAAACCAAATGATGCAACTACCTCCCTAGCTCCAGTTTTCATCCTCCACCCATTAAAAAAAAATCCATTATATACAGCCAAGCCTCAAGATAACACTGTACTGCCTTCATTGTATGTAAATCTATCCCGTATATATTCAGTTTGGATATCCTGAAAACCACACTGGCTAGGTGTGTTCTGAGGACTGGGTTGATAACCCTGTGATGGAGAAAGTAACAAAGCTTATCAAAGATACATTAAGTTGGTCCAATAAAAAGGTTATTATTTATTTTATTTGTTACATTTGTATCCCACATTTTCCCACCTATTTGCAGGCTCAATGTGGCTTACATAATGCTGGAAATGTGATTGCAGACTCCGGTGTAAACAAATACAGAGTGATGTTGAGATAAGATAAGGTTCGTGTGGTATTGCCATATGAGATAGGATAGGAGGTTTTGGGGGGGGGGGGGAAGAGGAGTGCTTCCTATTCCTATCCTAGGCGTAGGTACACTCCTGCTTCTCGACAGCCTGCCCAGGCTCAGCACCAGCGTGCTCATTCTCATCAACAGCGTGCGCCTAAGGCCCCTGGTGCTCCCCAGCAAAAGCAGCGGACAGGCTTTTGACTGGCTCCAGTTCAGCATAGCCTCAGTAAAAGTAGGGGGGAGGTTGATGTTTTTTTCACCAAAGGTGGCCTCTCATATCCTCCGACCGGTGGGTTCTTCAAATAGTCCAGTTAGGATACACCCTCAATCTGAAATTCAAACATCCAAATTGCCCACCGGGAGCTCATTCTTACAGTTCCCAGCACAAGCAGGTACTTGCAAAAGAACTCTCTGCCCTTCTAAAGGCCAATGCGGTCGAACCCGTTCTACCAGGGGAAGAAGGGCTGGGATTCTATTTCAGGTACTTCCTTGTGCAAAAGAAAACAGGGGGGATGCGTCCCATCCTAGACCTAAGGGCCCTGAACAAATTTCTAGTCCCAGAAAAGTTCAGGATGGCTTCCATGGGCACCCTTCTTCCAGTGATTCAGGAAAATGATTGGCTATGCTGTCTGCACTTAAAGGATGCTTACACACACACATCTCGATACTTCCAGCTCACAGGAGGTATCTTCGATTTCGGCTAGGGACACAGCATTTTCAGTACCGTGTACTGCCCTTTGGCCTGGCGTCTGTGCCCAGAGTCTTCATAAAGTGCCTGGCAGTAGTCGCAGCATCGCTACACGGACTGGGAGTGCATGTGTTCCCTTATCTCGACGATTGGCTGGTGAAGAGCACCTCGGAGGCAGGTACTCTACAGTCCATGCGAATGACTATTCAGGTGCTAGAGCTACTGGGGTTCTCATCTCACCCCAGTTCAAAAATTGGAATTCATTGGAGCTCTGTTCAACACAAAGACAGCTCATGCTTATCTTCCCGAGGCAAGGGCAGACAACCTCCTGTCCCTAGTGTCCATAGTGCAAGCATCTGAACAGATCATGGCTCGGCAGATGTTGAGACTCCTGGGGCACATGGCCTCCACAGTTCATGTTACTCCCATGGCACGTCTACACATGAGGCCAGCTCAATGGACCCTAGCTTCCCAGTGGTATCAACCTGAGGGGGATCTAGAGGATGTGATCCAACTGTCCACTGACTTTCGGAATTCTCTTCAGTGATGGACAATTCAATCCAATTTGACCTTGGGAATCCCATTCCAAATTCCTCAGCCACAAAAGGTGCTGACAATGGATGCATCCCTCCTGGGTGGGGTGGCTCATGTAGATGGGCTTCACACTCAAGGAGCTTGGTCCTTTCAGGAAAAAGGTCTTCAGATCAACCTCCTGGAATTGCGAGCGATCTGGAACGCTTTAAAGGCTTTCAGAGATTGGCTGTCCAACCAAATCATTTTTATTCAGACAGACAATCAGGTTGCCATGTACTACACCAACAAGCAGGGGGGCACCGGATCTCGCCCTCTGTGTCAGGAAGCTGTCCAGATGTGGCTTGGGGCACGCCATCACGGCATGTTTCTCTAAGCCACTTATCTGGCAGGCGTAAAAAACAGTCTGGCCAACAGGTTGAGCAGGATAATGCAACCTCACGAGTGGTCACTGAACATGGGCGTAGTCCGCAAGATCTTCCGAGCGTGGGGCACCCCCTCGGTGGATATTTTTGCCGCTCAGATCAATCACAAGGTCCCTCAGTTCTGTTCCAGGCTTCAGGCCCACAACAGACTAGCGTCAGATGCCTTTCTCCTGCATTAGGGGACAGGCCTTCTGTTTGCGTATCCTCCCATTCCTCTGGTGGGGAAGACTTTACTGAAACTCAAGCAAGACTGCAGAACCATGATCCTGATTGCACCCTTCTGGCCGCGTCAGATTTGGTTCCCTCTTCTTCTGTAGTTGTCCTCTGAGGAACCGTGGAGAGTGGAATGTTTTCCAACCCTCATCACCCAGAATGAGGGGTCGCTTCTACATCCCAACCTCCAGTCTCTGTCACGGCCTGGATGTTGAGAGCTTAGAATTGGCCTCCTTGGGTCTTTTAGAGGGTGTCTCCTGAGTCTTGCTTCCAGAAAAGATTCCACAAAGAGGTGTTACTTTTTCAAATGGAGGAGGTTTGCCGTCTGGTGTGATCCTCTTTCTTGTCCTACACAGACCCTGCTTGAATACCTTCTACACTTATCAGAGTCTGGCCTCAAAACCAACTCAGTAAGGGTTCATCTTAGTTCGATTAGTGCTTATCATCGCCGTGTAGAGAGTAAGCCTCTCTCTTGACAGCCATTAGTTGTTCGCTTCATGAGAGGTTTGCTTTTGTCAAAGACCCCTGTCAAACCTCCACCAGTGTCACGGGAACTCAACGTCGTTCTCACCCAGCTGATGAAAGTTCCTTTTGAGCCACTGAATTTCTCCCATCTGAAGTACTTGACCGGGCAGGTCACTTTCTTGGTGGCTATTACTTCAGCTCGTAGAGTCAGTGAGCTTCAGGCCCTGGTAGTGCATGCACCTTATATCAAGTTTCATCACAACAGAGTAGTCCTCTGCACGCACCCTAAGTTTCTGCCAAAGGTGGTGTCAGGAGTTCCATCGGAATCAGTCTATTGTCTTGCCAACATTCTTTTCCCGTCCTCATACCCGCCCTGGTGAAAGCAGTTTGCATACCTTGGACTGTAAGAGAGCATTGGCCTTTTACGTGGAGCGGACAAAGCCCTTCGGACAGTCCACCCAGTTGTTTGTTTCCTTTGATCCCAACAGGAGGGGAGTTGCCGTCGGAAAACACACAATCTCCAATTGGCTAGCAGATTGCATTTCCTTTACTTATGCCCAAGCTTGGCTGACTAGAGTCACGGCTCATAATGTTAGAGCCATGGCGGCATCAGTGGCTCATTTGAAGTCAGCTTCCATTGAAGAGATTTGCAAGGCTGCAATGTGGTCATCAGTCCACACATTGACATCTCACTACTGCCTTCAGCAGAATACCTGACATGTCAGTCGGTTTGGGCAGTCAGTGCTGCAGAAACTGTTTGGGGTTTAGAATCCAACTCCACCCCTCTAGACCCATCTTTGTTTTGTTCCAGGCTGCAATCTCAGTTAGTTGTTTATGGTTTCAGGTCAATTTATGTTATGTCCTCGCCGTTGCAAGGCCCAATTGACCAATGTTCATTGTTTTGAGTGAGCCTGGTTGCTAGGGATACTCCACATTTGAGAACAAGCAGCCTGCTTGTCTTCGGAGAAAACGAAGATACTTACCTGTAGCAGGTATTCTCGGAGAACAAACCCGCCCTCCTCCCCTTTGGAGTTATTTATTTCTTTATATGCTTTTTGATTTAACTGATGAGACGTGCTCACGCAACGGGCGGAAAATCAGTCCGCGCATGCGCGGTGCACGCATGCCAGAAGACTCTGTCAAAACTGTTTTTATTTTGCTTGCAAAATGCCGATTCCTGGGCTGACGCAGATGTCGACCCTCATGTGAGAACAATCAGCCTGCTGTCCTCAGAGAATACCTGCTACAGGTAAGTATCTTCGCTTAATACTTTAAAACTACAACATAAAAGCGTTTGTTTTTATATTTGTAATTTTGATTTGATATTTTTTAACTCCTGACGTAGCCCTTCTATGGGCAAAACACGGTCTGTGTTGGGCATTGTATTGAATTGAAGTTCTACAATAAAGATCAGCTGCCGTGTTGCTTCTTGGGACTACCTAGCCCCTCCACATCCAGAGAGAGCATCAGTTGGTTTTTTTGTTGTTGTTGTTTTTACCCCTCAAATAGATGTGGGACCAGTCTTCTAAAATTGCTGTTCCCTCTGCAAAGGGCGCCAGTCCCAGCATCAACCACCCCCTTGGTGGACAGCTTTCCTGCCCTCCCCCTGACAGCATACCCTGGCATAAATCAGTCCCGACAGCACGAGGCCTCTCTCACAGGCACAATCACTCGCCCCTGAGCAAACCTGAAACCCCCTGCCAGCAGACAGACTGCCTCCAGACCCCTAACGGTAATATCATGGTATTACCACTAGAGGTCTTGGCAGCCATTTTTGTACATGCCCCACTAGCCACCAGGGACCTCTACTAAGCCTGGTGTCACGTCTGTGGTCGTGACAACCCTCAGACTTACTTTATTTCTGGGGGTCAGCATCTATGCTGGCTTCTGTCTGTTTCTGTGTTAGTCTTGTCTCTGTCTCTGTGTGCTGATTGCTTCACTAGACCTCACCTGTGTGGGCTATGCTTCTCTGAGGAGCCAGCATCTAAGATGGCTCCCGCTTGTTTTGTGCCAGCTTCCAAGATGGCTCCTGCCTGTTCTTCCTATGTGTTCCAAGCCTCTCCTTGGTGTGAGTGTGTTCCCTGCTCCTGTCCTGCAGTAGGTGACATCATCAGTGAGAGCCTTCCTAAGGAAGTGCTGTTCTTGCATTCAGGGCCTTTGCATAGTAAGTAAGTGTGTTATGCCAATAGGCTGTGAGGTTAGTGAGAGCACTGTTGCGCTGCTACTTAGCCTTTCTCTGGGGCTCTTGCCCATCTGCTATTTGTGTCTGTGGACTGCCAGTCCTTCTATGTGGGTGCTGCCCTTCTGCCTTGTGTCTGTGGACTGCTAGTCCTTCCGTATGGGCTTTTGCCCTTCTTTGTGTCTGTGGACTGCTAGTCCTTCCTTTGCCTTGCCCTGCGTTTGGAGTCTGAAGCTTCAGCCATTTTCTCTCTGTCTGTGTTTGGAGCTGCTGAAGCTTCATCCCTCTGCCTTTATTCCTCTGCCTGCTGCCTGCCCAAAGACTCTGTTTGCTCCTGGTTTATTCTATTGTCTGCTGCCTGCCCAAAGACACTTGTTTGCTCCTGGTTTATTCTATTGTCTGCTGCTTGCCCAAAGACTCTGTTTGCTCTTGGTTTATTCTATTATCTGTTGCCTGCCCAAAGACTCTGTTTGCTCCTGGTTTATTCTATTGTCCGCTGCCTACCCAAAGACTCTGCTAGATCCTGGTTCTTCTTCTGTCTGCTCTGTCTAGCTTGCTTTGCTAGTATATCCCGAGTCCTGCTTCTGCCAAGCTTGCTTGTATACCCTGAGTCCTGTTTCTGCCAAGCTTGCTTGTGTATCCTGCATCCTGTTTCTGTCTAGCTTGCTTGTGTATCCTGAGTCCTGCTTCTGCCAAGCTTGCTTGTGTATCCTGCATCCTGTTTCTGTCTAGCTTGCTTGTGTATCCTGAGTCCTGCTTCTGACTAGCTAGTGTGGATATCCTGAGTGTATATCCTGAATCCTGTCTCTGCCTAGCTAGTGTGGATATCCTGAGAGTATATCCTGAATCCTGTCTCTGCCTAGCCTTTGTGTACGTCTTGTCCCCTTGGTCTGTCTTGTGTTTCTGGCTTAGTGGCTGCATGGAGCTTTCAGTCCGAGTCTAGTATTTAGCCTAGTCTCCCTCGTGTACCCCGGACCCAGGGTGGGTCCTCTGGATCTTCAGTTCCTGCCTTATCCTGCAAGTCCTGCTGGCCACCCACACTACTACTACTACTTAACATTTCTAAAGCGCTACTAGGGTTACGCAGCGCTGTACAATTTAACATGGAAGGACAGTCCGTGCTCAAGGAGCTCAACTCTGGAGGAACGGTGGTCAAGCGCAGGTGAAGTTGTTCCTGTTCTGCCTGTTCTAGTTGCCTGCCTCAGTACTACTCCAGTCCAGAGTTCCAGTCCTGCTCTTCTGTGTATCCAGTTCTAGGATGGTCTTGCCTGCCACTGCCGCTCCTCGGCAGTGGCCCAAGGGCTCACGAATTCCGATCCGGCCTTGGGGTCCTGACACCTGGGGTGGGAGATGGTGGGATTTCTGCCCAGAAGGCCAGTTTTGAGGGCCTTGGCCCCTGGGGGCTGTGTGAGTCTGGGGGTGGGTGCCACATGTCAAGCTCATGAGGGCTTCCCTTGGCATTTGGCATGAGTAGGGGGGTCCAGGGGGTCTCTGCTGGCACAAGGGAGTTCTGTGCTAGGGGGAGTCTCTGTGATGATGAAAAGGTTCGCGTATGCTCGGGAGTGAGTACATAAGTAATGCCACACTGGGAAAAGACCAAGGGTCCATCAAACCCATTATCCTGTCCATGACAGCAGCCAATCCAGGCCAAGGGCACCTGGCAAGCTTCCCAAACGTACAAACATTCTATACATGTTATTGCTGGAATTGTGGAGTTTTCCCAAGTCCATTTAGTAGTGGTTTATGGACTTGTCCTTTAGGAAACCGTCTAACCCCTTTTTAAACTCTGCCAAGCTAACCGCCTTCACCACGTTCTCCGGCAACGAATTCCAGAGTTTAATTATGCGTTGGGTGAAGAAACATTTTCTCCGATTTGTTTTAAATTTACTAGTTTCATTGCATGCCCCCTAGTCCTAGTATTTTTGGAAAGCGTGAACAGACGCTTCACATCCACCTGTTCCACTCCACTCATTATTTTATATACCTCTATCATGTTTCCCTCAGCCGTCTCTTCTCCAAGCTGAAAAGCCCTATCCTCCTTAGTCTTTCCTCATAGGGAAGTCGTCCCATCCCCGCTATCATTTTAGTTGCCCTTCGCTGCACCTTTTCCAATTCTACTATGTCTTTCTTGAGATGCGGCGACCAGAATTGAACACAATACTCAAGGTGTGGTCGTACCATGGAGCGATACAATGGCATTATAACATCCTCACACCTGTTTGCCATACCTTTCCTAATAATACCTTAACATTCTATTCGCTTTCCTAGCCGCAGCAGCACACTGAGCAGAAAGTTTCAGTGTATTATCGACAACGACACCCAGATCCCTTTCTTGGTCTGTAACTCCTAACGTGGAACCTTGCATGACGTAGCTATAATTCGGGTTCTTTTTTCCCCACATGCATCACCTTGCACTTGCTCACATTAAACATCATCTGCCATTTAGCCACCCAGTCTCCCAGTCTCATAAGGTCCTTCTGTAATTTTTCACAATCCTGTCGCGAGTTAATGACTTTGAATAATTTTGTGTCATCAGTAAATTTAATTACCTCGCTAGTTACTACCATCTCTAAATCATTTATAAATATATTTAAAAGCAGCGGTCCTAGCACAGACCCCTGAGGAACCCCACTAACTACCCTTCTCCATTGTGAATACTGCCCATTTAACCCCACTCTCTGTTTCCTATCCTTCAACCAGTTTTTAATCCACAATAGGACATTTCCTCCTATCCCATGACCCTCCAATTTCCTCTGTAGCCTTTCATGAGGTACCTTGTTAAACGTCTTTTGAAAATCCAGATACACAATATCATCCGGCTCCCCTTTGTCCACATGTTTGTTTACTCCTTCAAAGAATTGAAGTAAATTGGTCAGGCAAGATTTCCCCACACAAAAGCCATGCTGACTTGGTCTCAGTAATCCATGTCCTTGGATGTGCTCTGTAATTTTGTTTTTGATAATAGCCTCTACCATTTTCCCCTGCACCGACGTCAGACTCACCGGTCTATAGTTTCCTGGATCTCCCCTGGAACCTTTTTTAAAAATCGGCGTTACATTGGCCACCCTCCAATCTTCCGGTAGCACGCTCGATTTTAAGGATAAATTGCATATCACTAACAATAGCTCTGCAAGCTCATTTTTCAGTTCTACCAGTACTGTAGGATGAATACCATCCGGTCCAGGAGATTTGCTGAACTGCCCCATTGCGTCCTCCAGGTTTACCGTGAAGTCATTAAGTTTCTCCAACTCGTCCGCTAGAAATACCATTTCCGACACCGGTATCCCACCCTAATCTTCCCCGGTGAAGACCGAAGCAAAGAATTCATTCAATCTCTCCGCTACGTCTTTACCTTCCTTGTGATGAGTGGATTTGGGTGCTGTTGGAGGTGGATAAATATGCCAATGAGGATGGCCTGGTGTGCTGTGAGGGTGAGGGCTTTGATTGAGCTGGTGAAGGAGTCCTGAGTGCTTTCTTGGGGGAGCATTGGTATCTCAGGATCCAGAACATGAAATTGCAATAATCTAGAGGTGACAAAATCAATTGTTGGACTATTGTGTAGAAATCAGAAATACAGAGCCATTGATATGAGGGGTGAAACAGTTCGGAGTCAAGTAAAATATTCAAATACCACACCTCTGTGAAGACTGGGATTTGGTGACTGTCTTAATACAGTTTGAAATGGTAAACAATTGCTCTCTGTTTTTTCCTAAACCTCTATCTTATCTCCTTTAAGCTGTTTTTTTTTTTATTTTAGCATTTCTATAAGGAGATATTTATTCCCTTTATCATGTTTATATCTCTTCTCTGAACTGTTTTTAACTCATTATGGTTTATTCTCCATTCGTTTCCTAATAATACCTAACATTCTATTTGGGTTTTGGACCACTGTGCCACATTGAGATCAAGATTTCAACATGTCCACAATGACCTCAAGATCCTTTTTCTGTGATTCTCAGGATCCATTATGAATCTATAGTGAAATTTTTTTTTTACTTATGTACATCACTTTGAACTTGTCCACATTAAATTTCATCTGCCATTTAGAGGCCCATCTCCAAGTCTCATAACGTCCTTCTGCAATTTCTCTTAGTCTCCTAAATTTGGTCACCCTACTCACTTGTTTTTCTAAATTATTTATAAAAGTTAAAAATTAGTCATCCCAGTACAGATCCCTAGGGTATACCTTTATTTTTACCATCACCATTTAAAAAAGTTGACATTCTCTGTACCCTGTTTCCTATCTTAACCAGTTTCCAATCCACAGTAAAACATTGCGTCCTATTTTAATTTTCTCAGGAGCCTCTCTGCTACTACTGTTACTTATGTTTATAGCATTACTAGATATGCACAGAGCTGTACACAAACACATAAGAAACAGTCCCTGTTTCTCCTCAAAGTGCCTTCTGAAAATCTATACATCATTTATTTGATCTCCAGGCAGTGATGGCCAGATATGGCCATATCAACAGCTTACTCTTATTAATATGTTTATTAAGCCCTTACAAAAAAAGCTAACAGGTTGGTAAGGAAGACTTCTGTCCTCTAAATCCATGTTCACCCTGCCCCATGCCTGCCTATATGTTCAGTAATTGTGTTTTTCTGAACAGCTTTTACTACTTTTCCTATCACCTACATCAGGCTCACTAGTTTAGTTTCCTGGATCTCCGGGAGCCCTTTTTAAAAACTGGTGTTATATTGGCCACCCTCCAATCCTCAAGTACCTTAGATGATTTTAATGATAGGTTTCAGATTGCCAGTAATAAGTTTGAAGTTTTTAGTTCTTTTATAACCTAGGAGTGTAAACCATCCAGTACAAATGATTTGCTATCCTTTAGTTTGTCGACAGGCTCTGGTAATATTCCTGGTTCACCATAACTTACTTAATTTCCTCTTAATCACCATTAAAGACTCTTTCTAGTGTGGATATCTCCCCAACCAGTATCCTCCTCAAAGATTGTAACAATGAATTCATTTAGGGACCCTTTTACTAAGCTGCAGTAAAAGGGGTTCTGCACTAACGGTGGCAGCCATGCGCCAAGGTCCTTTTTACCGCAGTGGGTGAAAATAGCCAAAAATGAAATGACTTCCATTGAGGTGGCGGTAAGGGCTCTTGTGCTAACTTAATGATAACCCAGCAATGCACGATGCAGCCCAATTACCGCTGGGTAACCCCCTGCAGAAATATTTTTTCAACATTTCCGACATGTGGAAATGGCATACGCTAGGGATGGAACTACTGCCGGCACCTGCATTGGACCGGTGGTAGTTCTGGGTTGCTGTGCAGCAGCCCTTTAGTAAAAGGGCCCCTTAGTTTTTCCTCTAAGTCCCATTTTTACCTCTTGCAGTCACTCCTTTTGAGGCTTCCTGCTTCTAAAATACATGGAAAAGGTTTTATTTATAGCTGCATGTTAATCGCAATTAATGCGCCATTTCTTAGTTGCAATTAAAAATGTTAATTGCAGATATTAAAATTAATTGATCCCCACTGGTGCCTTACCTTCTTTCCTCTCCTGCACTGGCACCGTCGCCATTACGTTCTCCTTTTCATCTCTTTCTCCAAGTGTCTCTCCATCCCTTCCCTTGATTGGCTGTCTAGCAGGATCTCCTCATTGGCTGTCTGCTGTGAAGCCAATGAGGAGGGCCGCTATTGTGCAACTAATTGGATATCAGCATGTCGCATTTCCAGTGAGTCTGTCTCTGAGACCCTTCTGCCATCGCCACTTGCTACCACTGCCTGCTGTCGCTTCTTTTGCTGGCCTGCTCACCCACCATGGTGTTGCTGCTTCTGGCCACCCACCCATCCACCTGTCCATTGCTGCCGCCACTGGTAAGTGTCTGGATCTTGGTTCTCTTCTCCTCCCCTTCCCTGAGACCTAGCAGTCCTAGTCCCGTTCTCTCCCCCCCTCCGCCCACGTGGTGCAGCAGCCCTGGTCCCCCTCCCCAGACTGCTTCCTGCCTGATCAGTGACCAATATCAGGCATGCAGGCAGGCAGTCTGTTGGGGGTGTGGAGGATAGGAGGGAAGAGATGCAGACACATAGGCTGTGAGTGACTGCATTTCTTCCCTCCTGTCTTTTCTCTCCCCCCCACTGCTTGCATGCCTGCCTGATCTGAGTCATGCAAGCACACAGTCTGGGGACAACGAGGACTAAGGTGGAAGACAGATGCAGTCACCCACAACCTGTGTGCCTGGCTGCATCTGTCTTTCCCCTAGACTGTATGTGAATGCTTGATCTGTGACTCAGATCAGGCAAGCAGGCATGCAAGCTGTAGGGGGGGGAGGAAAAGACAGGAGGGAAGTAATGCAGTCACTCCTAGCCTGTGTGACTGCATCTCTTCCCTCCTATCCTCCCCCCCCCCCCCCCCCCCCCCCAGCAGCCAGCCTGCCTGTTTGTGTGTTGCATGCCTGATCTGTGACTCAGAATAGGTAGGCATGCAGTCTGAGGGGAGGGAGACAGATAGATGCAGTGAGTGAATGCATCTGTCTTCCCCCCCCCCTTTCCGCTGCCTGATCTGAGTCAAAGATCAGGCAGGCAGCACACAGTCTGGGGTGGGTGGGCTGGGGTGGAAGACAGATGCAGTCACATACAGCCTGTGTGACTGTCTGCAGTTGTCAACACCCTCTCCCCTGCCCCCCCCCCCCCAGACTGTGTGCTGCATGCTTGATCTGTGAGCGAGCTTCCAGTTTTTTATAATTGCGCGATTAATTGCAAGATAAAGCCTTTTGATTGTCAGATTAATTGCAATTAAACATTTTAGTTGAAATGCAGCTCTAGTTTTATTATTACTTTTTTGCCTGTGTGTCAAGCTTCTTTACAAATTTTCTTCTGGCCTTTATCACAGCTTTTCATCTAACTTGCCAATGATTATGCTGCTTCCTGTTTACTGCATTTGGGTATATTTTCTATTTTCTGAAATTTGTCTTTTTGATTTTATTAGCTTCTCACTTACCCTAACCATGCAAGCAGTCATTTGGTCTTCTTTTTACCTTTTCTGTATGGAATAATCTGGGCTTTCAGGATGATATTTCTAAACAGCAAAAACCAACACATGGGATGCAAACGAAACAATATAGTATTTACAGATTTAAACTTTTAAGTTTTTAATCTATTAGAGTATCACACTTTCACGTTGTAAAACAAGTCATAGGACTTAAACAGAAGGTATTTCTATTTGATATCTAGACCTCACTCTGTAAGATTCTCAATCATCTGCCCAAAACATACATACAAATTACAAAAAAACGTCCAAACGTTTTTTTGTTGTAACCACTCCAAACCAAAAAAGTGAGAAAAAAAAATCTAAAAACAGTTCAAAATAACATCATAACTCAAAAACATTGAAATGACTTCAACAATTGCTTATCTTTAACGGTGCTGTTACTGCTCCCAAAACTTGCTTGACACCAACTTCCAATGGACACGCCCATCTAGTGAATAAAGAATCCTCAAAGATCTTATAAATGTATTCCAATAGATCTCCAATGGTGTTTTGATGGTCTCTTCTATATACCTCTCAGTCTGTCATTCTAGCCTCCAAAAATCAAACTCATACTCCAAGGTGTACACGTACAACCTCTCACTAACTAGGAGATAATCATACATTTGACACTTGGTGCAAAAAGACTGGATAGCTCTATTTCTCTGCTGGACTTCTGTTTCATCTTGATATTATTTAAATTCCCAGGGGAGTAAGGATGATTAAACTGATTTAAAGTCCTTATTTGGTTTATTTTATGTTAGTTTCTCAATGACCTGCAAAGGGGCTACAATAATTCTGTTGATAAGGTCAGTATTACTTATTGATAAAAATCCATAATCGATTGGTATCCTGATGTTCTTAGAACATCTGTCACAGGTCAGTAAGTTTGCTTTATTCTCCTTTTTACACATACTTTCTACGTTTTGCAGCTGCAGAATCAAGAGACTGTGAAAACAATGCTGAAGAGGACAGAGACAGAAATTAGTGTGCGAGTGACAGATACAATGCGAAAGCAGGAGGACCCCCTACAGCGTCAGCGTGCCTTGGTGGAAGAAGAACGGCTCAAGTACTTAAATGAGGAAGAGCTAATCACCCAACAGCTAAAGTGAGACGCTTTGTTTTTGAGAGGGGGTGTGTTAACTGTTTGTAGCAGTATACCGTGATGCCAATATCTGTTAGTACTAATGAGGTCCACTCTGTGTGATGAGTCTTCTGTGCATCATGGCTAGTGATTGTCAGTAATAGGGAGATATGGTGAAAATATTGATGCGTTCTTCCAGCTGTGTGTTAGGATAATTCTCCATTGTCAATGAGGATGAATCATTTAAAAAGATGAGTGACATCATCCAATAGCACCAACACAAATAGCTTTCACAGAGTTTTAAAAAAAAAAACAGAATTTAAGTCAGATTCTGAAACTTAGTAAACAGGCTGTTCAACAATTTTTTTTTACTGAATAAGCATAAAGAGAATGTAGAGCAACCAGAACTCTATACAATACCAACACAGCATCATAATATGCACATGGACAGCATGTTCTGACAAACATTTCTAATACACCACAATAACCTTGGTTCACATAGAACAGTTGAAATAACACCAATTTTTTTAAATAATAATACTGCAACACATAAACTATCCCTTCCTACCCCATGCTACTACACCAGTGGCCCATATTACTCCCCCTTTTTTGCCCCAGATCTGAACTCCCGGAGATGATTTGCTGAGTCGGTGGTAACAGAGGACCTGGACTCTTACAGTCCCCTGGATTAAACTTCTCTCCCCCCCCCCCCCCCCCCCCCCACAAACTCCTAACACCCTGATCTTTCTATTATGAGACAGGGACATCTATGAGAAATATCAACAAATCCCAGGGATTTCCAGTCAGTTTGATTTAAAATTAAATTTCAAGCTCTAGTGTAGAGGGAATATATGTAAGGATCCCATATGGATAGAAATAGCTGCTTCTTCAAGGATAACCTAGCCTCTTGTAGCTCCAACAACAGAAAAGTATGAAGTTTGTTACAGCAGTGCCAGAAAGAAGGTGCCTCCATCCAGATCCAATGCAGAAGGAAAATCTTCAATCCTAATATGCCTAACTTCTCAGCTTCCCTTTCCAGCTTTTCTCCATTCTTGCCCACTTCCTCCCCTCAAGCTTGTTCTGGTCCCACGACTCCTTCCCAGTGTAGCCTCTGTGAGCAAGAACTAGAAATGCTGTGTGCAGAGCCTCGTGCTTCAGCACTTCCAGCTGGGTTCTACCAGAATTGCCCCCATGGCAGCAGGAACCGCATCAGAGGCGGTGGTCTGGCAGAGCCCAGCTGGAAATGCTGCAGCACAAGACTCTGCACTGGCCATTTTTAGTTCCTGCTTACAGCGGCTGCACTGGAAAGGAGCCACAGGACTAAGGTTTGAGGAGAGGGAGTGAATGTGTGTGTGTGGGGTTGAGGGGACAAGAAGGGACAAAGCTTGAATGGGGAAGGAGGGAAGAGAGAGAGAGAGGGGGAGATACTGGAACGCGTGGGACAGGGAAGGAGAGTGAGGCACCCGGTCTAGTCCCTCCCTCACCCAAACTGAGCCCATAACCTCCACATACATGACTAATTTAATTTAAGATTACATTTTGGCCAGGTGGCTTTTGTGGGAAGCAATTTGTGAGAAAAACAGTTTATCAGCTAAGTTGGAACATCTAGGAAAATCAAGGAAAGATAAGTGAACTTTATTTTTCAGAGCCTCTTGAATATATGAACTATTTTTTTAGTCAATATAGAAGTGTTTTGTGAGAGGGATAGTGGTACTAGGGGTACAAGTTTGATGTGCACAATTGACATTAATTTTGCAGTTTTAGAGCACTATTGTGGTTTTTGAGAAGGAAGTGCATAGATAAAAGAAATATAAAAAAAACCACGGAGGAGCTCCATGATTGAGATGCTCAACCACCCTTTGAGATTTACAAATATATGTGTGATTTCTTGTTTTTGCGTGAGTTAATACTCTGAGAGCCCTCCAAAAATACTTAGTATTAACGCTATAGTATATTTAATATCAACTGGGTCAGATGTGCATCAAACTTTTTATTGTACTCCCGTATCCACATTTTTAGTCTCTGGTTAATTTTTTGTGGTGTTGATTATCACCAGGGTATCTTGTTGGGATTATTTTTGTTAATTTAATTAAGTGACAGACTACATCTTCAGACCCATTAGGTCTTTCTCCTTGTAGTTGGTCCCATTGTTTTAACTTAGAGACCTCCCTCCAGGTGTTTTCTTTAGGTTTCTTGTCCGCCTGTTTTATTAGTCTTCAAAAAGTATGTAAAGTGTTAGGCATGCCTTTTAGTGCTTTACAAATGCTAATATTCTTTGTTTGATTCATATATTAACAGTGGCGTAACCTTGCTCTGCTCTCTCTCCTGCCCCTGGATCTGACATTCCCCTCCTGTGACCCAGCAGCTCCCCCTTTCTCTCTCTGATCTACCTCAGCATGTTGGCCAGTTCAACAGTGGCTCACCTTCACTGCCAGCGTTGACCCCACAGGCTTTCCTCTGCCATGCCCCACCCTCAGTGATGTAATTTTCTGTTTCCTGGGTAAAGCAGAGGGAAGCCTGTGAAACCAAGGCAGGCAATGGATGTATGTCATTGCTGCACCAGCAAAGATGCTGAGGTTGACCAGTGGGGTAGGGGGGCTAATGCTGGATCCGGGGTTAGAAGAGAGATGCAAGACAAAGGGAGGGGGGACATTTTGGAAGGCCCACCCATCCTAACTGTAGGCCCACCCAAAATAATAGATCCTGCTGTGCCACTGTGTTTTAATTATCAACTCCACTTAGCCCATCTTGTTAGTATTTTGCATGCAGTGACGATTGCTGATGGTAAGTTTGTCATCCCTCAGTGATTTGGAGAAATCTGTGGAGAAGATTAAAAGGGACCTAACCCATAATCATCGTCTCATCGCTGTGCAGGAGCTAGAGGAAAAGGCATTGGTGCTAAAGCAGCTCGGAGAGACCCTAACAGAGCTGAAAGGTAATGGAAAGCAGACAGGAGAAGACCTGCAGGAAATGTTCTAGATTACTGCAATGAATGTAGATGAGAAATTTTAGAGCGTACTGTACATCTGAGATATGGCAGGTTTTGCCCTATTGTGTGCCTATACAAAAAATCTTTTTAAAAAACAGGCTGTAAATATGCACGGCTTCTGGGTCTGTCTCCAGTAAGACCCTGGATGGGTAGAAGAAAAAGAATGGTAGGTGAATTGTATCAGACAGGCCAAAGTTTCCCTGCTTTATTTAAGGCTGACTGTGTGCTGGTCTATGGTGGGATCTTAGGCCTCAGCCATAAGACTTTTAGCATACAGTCATCAGATGGCTCCAGCAGGTAAGACCAGAGTTGGCTCCTCCTGTCTGACCTGGCAAAAGTTTTTTTGTTTGTTTTTTCTTCTCAGGACAGATTTAGTTGGTTAGTACATGAATAAGATGCCCTTTGCTGTAATGGAGCACTTGTAGGGTGAGTGCTGCCCTCTAGTGTGTGTGTGTGTGTGTGGGGGGGGGGGGGGTTCTATAATAAGAGCATTTTAAAGGATGAGTATTGAGAAAGCAAAGAGCTTGACTATATAGTCTGACCTAGAAATGACTTTGTTTAATGGGCAGGTTGGTGACATGTTTTAAAAAAAAGACTTTTAGTATGGGTTGGTGAGTGCTGACAGTGGAAGCTTATAATTACTGTCAGGGATATCAACTCAGACATGTCCTGCAGGATCAGGCTGATGGTCTTGAGCATAATTAGTGCTAAATGCTCTGACACTTGTTGGGAAAAATCTAAACTTTTTTGCATGACAACTAGGAAAGTGTCTCCACTGATCAGAAGGGGGCTGAATTTTATTCCTTATACATAGCTTTCAAATCTGTCTGAGACAGCTTACTGGTTTAAGTTCCTTCTTAATGCATTTGATTTTATAATAGGATCCATATGTGAGAAGTACAAAAAAGTGCCTATTTTTTAAAGGCAACATAGAGATGTCTGCTTGCTTTGTAAAATAAGCAACCAGAGGAAGCCCAATAACTCACAAATGCCTATGTGCCCATTTACACCTGTTCCAAAGTTTATGTAAATTATTTATTTACTACACTTTTATTCTGCAATATCTACCATTCTATGTGGTGTACAAACTAACATACAAATTGTCATAAAAACACATAAAACAATAATCATCATAGACAAAACGTGGAGGGGCATTTTCGAACAGGGATGACCATCTCTAAGGGCGCCCAACTCTAAGGACGGTGCTGCGAAGGGGCAGGGCAACGTGTATTATCGAAACAAGATGGACGTCCATCTTTCGTTCCGATAATACGGTCGGGGATGCCTAAATCTTGACATTTAGGTCAACCTTAGAGATGGTCGTCCTTAGGTCGTTTTTCAGGTGGTCGTCCTCGGTTTTCGGCGATAATGGAAACCAAAGACGTCTATCTCAAAAACGTCCAAATCCAAGCCCTTTGGTCATGGGAGGAGCCAACATTTGTAGTGCACTGGTCATCCCCCTCACATGCCAGGACACCAACCGGGCACCCTAGGGGGCACTGCAGTGGACTTCAGAAATTGCTCCCAGGTGCATAGCTCCCTTACCTTGGGTGCTGAGCCCCCCAACACTCCCCCCCCCCAGGTCTGCCTACCTGAAGTACACTGAACCCACTACAACTACTCCAGGGACCTGTATACTGCTACAATGGACCTGAGTATGGCATTTGAGGCTGGCATAGAGGCTGGCAAAAAAGTATTTTTAAGCTTGTTTTTTATGGTGGGAGGGGATTAGTGACCACTGGGGAAGTAAGGGGACGTCATCCCCGATTCCCTCCGGTGGTCATCTGGTCAGTTCGGGCACCTTTTTGAGGCTTGGTCGTGAAAAAGAATGGACCAAGTAAAGTCTGCCAAGTGATCGTTGGGGATGCCCTTCTTTTTTCTATTATCAGCCGAGGACGACCATCTCCTAATCACGCCCCAGTCCCGCCTTCGCTACCCTGCTGTCACGGCCCCGTGAACTTTGGTCGTCCCCGCGACGGAAAGTAGAAGGTGTCAAAAAAATCGGATTTCGATTATGCCGATTTGGACGACCTTGCGAGAAGTATGCCCATCTCCCAATTTGTGTCGAAAAATGGGCGTCCTTCTCTTTCGAAAATAAGCGTGATTGTCTCCTAGTTAGTTATGTGTGTACTTGCATATTATACAAAATATGCTTGTACAGCACAACTACATCCCTAGGAATCTCTACACATAGTACACATACAAGTTTATATGACATTTTGTTGCCATGAGTACTTAGGTATGGTTTAGTGGTGCACAGGCTTTACATGTGGAAAAATATTTATAATATACCCCAAAATGTGAAACATTTCAGAATGTGCAGTTGGTATGTTGTGGGCATCCCTGTTCCTTACTGCATCTCCTTCCTTGGTGAGAGAAAGTTGGATTCAGACCTTCCTCTCGTCTCATTCTGTGTTCTTCTCAGCTCATTTTCCTAGCTTGCAGAGTAAAATGCGTGTAGTCCTGCGTGTTGAGGTGGAAGCTGTGAAATTCTTAAAGGAGGAGCCCAACAGATTGGACAGTTTGCTGAAACGCTGCAAAATGGTTACAGACACACTAGCTCAAATACGACGGTAAGTCCTGATGTTCACCCTGGGGTGAGATGTGAATCTGTGCCCTCTCAGGTGGTGCAGCCCTCTGGGGTGGAATATATCTCTGTGCTGTTTCGGGGGGGGCTGTACTCTTTTGGCATGGGGTACGCCTCTGCCCTCCATGAAAGGAAAGATGGGGGTGACATGATACAGACATTCAAATATTTGAAAGGTGTTAATATATAAACAAACCTTTTTGAGAGACAGGAAAGTGGTAGAACTTAGGTTGCGGGGGGCAACTCAGGAATAACATCAGAAAGTGCTTTTCATGGAGAAGGGTGGTAGATACCTGAAATGCCCTCCCACGGGAGGTGGTGGAGATTAAAATGGTAACAGAATTTAAAAATGTGTGGAATAAACACAAAGGAATCCTGTGTGAAAAGAGAATGAAACTAAACAAACTTAGCAGTTCTTAGATGGAAATGCCAGTAATTGGGGAAACAAAGCCAGAACTGTGTAGACTTCTACACAGTACCTTGATCATGGCTGGACAAATCAAGATCAAGTATGCATATGTGGGATACAAATGCTGCAAATAAATAAATAAAATATGTACCATCGCAACATACCTTATGCTATGAATTTATCTTGGTGGGCAGGCTCGTTGAATCGTACAGGTCTTCTTTATCTGTCATCATCTACTATGTTATATGTAGATAAGATCCTTTCATTCTAGGTGAAGCTGTTTCATTTTCAGAAGGTGGTGTCCTTTCAGGTTAATCCAATTAAAACTCCAGACTTAATGTTTTGTTTTAAATTTAGGAGGTCTGCATTTCCTCTGTTTCCAAATCCTATCCAGTTAGTGAATAGCTCTGGCTTCTCATCATATACACTAACCCCTAGATCCTATATATGGCACTTTGAATTGCACACACAAATGTAGATATATGTCCAATTTGCATATGCAATGTAATTGAATAATGAGCCAATCAACACAGATTTTTGGACAATAAGCAATTATCGGCAATAATTAGCAATGTAAATCCTAGTGAGTGGATCTGTAAAGGGGCATTGCCCTGGGAGACGCATGGGCGGGTCAAGGACATTTGTAAAATTTATGCATGTTATAGAATTAGGGGATCTACGCCTAATTTGTGAGTGGGGATTTACACCAGGGTTTCATTGGTGTGATGATCGCGCCTAAATGTAGTCGCAGTTTCTGGCACTAAGCACTATTCTATAAACTGAGCCCTTTATAGAATCTAGTCCTAAGAGTATATTTCATTAAAGAGGGCATGAACATTTAGGTGCCAAGATGAAAAATATTGACCAGAATACCAGAATATGCATGCAAATATGTGCATAAATTCCAATATTCCAGCTATACACTATTTTATAAGGTGGCACCTAAATGTGATGATGTGGAGTTTGAAGGTGGGCAAATATAGAATGCTATAATTTATTTTATTTATTTATTTATTTGGGACATTTATGTCCCACATTATCCCAAACAAGTTTGAGTTCAATGTGGCTTACAATAAACAGTATAGGATACATAACAAAGAATAATGCATAAGAAAGTAATTTGTTGTAAGAATCCAATTTTCCAATACAATATCATAAACTTACTGGGATAACTATGGATATTTAACATTTAGAAAATCTATTATGAATTAGAAATTGTACATGAAGCAAAGAGAAAATTAATGGTAAATAGAGTAATAACCAATTCAGGTAATAATTAATTGTTTGAGATATGGTTGTTCTTTGCAAGGGTTTGTTTGAATAGGAACAATTTGAGGATTTTGCGGAATCTAGTCTATTCCTGTATATTTCTTATTTTAGGTGGTAAGGAGTTCCACCTTTTGGAATGTATGCACCTTTTTTTTTTTAAACTAATCAAGGCAAAGCATTTACACCAGCTCAATGGCTGGTGTAAGTGGTCGCGCTTAAATTATATGCATGTATTTGCCTTGCTATACTAATCCTATATAGTAATTCTCACCTCCAACGTTCCATGCATCTTGCTGCCTGTGTCCGTGGCTTTTTAGGAGTTGGTCTGTTAGGCTCCGTAGCTCAGGTTGACGTCACACGCAGCACTGACGCCCCAGCTGGAAGTCTCGGCGGCCATTTTGAAGAGCGATCCGGCAATTGGGGAGGGTCAGTGCCAGCAGCGGGCAGGCAAGACTGGGGATCTTTCCTGCCTGCCCCGAAGAATTTGCTGGACAACCTGGGTGGCTGGGGGGGGGCAGGGGAGAGAGGAGAGTCACTGGACATGGGTGGCTGGAGGGGGGGCAGGGGAGAGAGGAGGGTCGCTGGACATGGGTGGCTGGAGGGGGGGCAGGGGAGAAAGGAGAGTCGCTGGACATGGGTGGCTGCTCACAGAGAGTCTGTGTATCGCACACATACTCTCTCACACTCTCTCTGTCTCACACACACTCTCTCACACACACACACACACTGTATCTGTGTGAAACACACTTTCTCTCTCTCTCTCTCACACTCACTGTGTCTCGGATAAGCAGTCACACACTCATTCTCACACACACTCTCTCTGTCACAGACACACTCGCACCCAGTCTCACTCTCTCTGTCACAGACACACACACTCGCACCCAGTCTCACTCTCTCTCACACAGTCACTCTCACACACACTCTTTCAAACATACACACTCCAAGGAAAACCTTGCTAGTGCCCATTTCATTTGTGTCAGAAACGGACCTTTTTTACTAGTGTTTTATAAAAGAAAAGAAGTGTCTACTGTCTTTTATAGAATAGGCTCCAGACAGGCATCTGCTAAGAGGGTAATTTTATAGCAGAGCACCAAGGGTAGGCACTATTTTATAAAAACCAATAGGTGCCTAGTTGTCTTTATAAAATACTAGGATATGTGATAGAGAATGTGCCTTGAATATAGTCATGATCACGTACACCTGCTTGACAGTTTATATAAATAAAGGTTGCATACTTTAAGCACAGACGCATAGAGATTAAGATAGTTTTATAATCTGTGCCCATACGTGCTTAATTCCACCCCTGTGTGCAACGTCATGTCATTGGCACATACTTTTATGCCAGTATTATAAGAGGTCATTTACTTGCATATTTGGTCACCTATGCAGATGTTCATCATGATCCCGCATTTCTGAGATGCTGAGTACACAGGAATTTCAACACATGAGACCTAATGTCTGTTACTTTTGTTTCCTTTTCATAGACAAGTGGAAGAGAGGGTATGGAATCTATCAGACAGCCTCAGCCAGACTCAGAAACAAGTGATGGCTGAGAGTGATATCTCAAAGAATTCTCGCTTTGATTTTCCCACCAGCCCTCTAATGCAGCTTCATGAACTGACATCAGCCTCTCCCCAGAGTTGGGAGGCCCTGAGCCAGAGTTCATCAGATTTCAACCAGAATACCCCTAACCCTTCAACGAATCCCCAGCAAAGCAATAACCCTTCTGCAGCTAGGGAGATGACTGCAAAGACTCTGACAGACTTAGAAACTCCAATCAAAAAGAATACAGACAAAGCAGTCTCTATGGAGGTAGGATGCCTTGGGTATTTCAACTACACTCAACTTTCAAGGTTCCTCTTCCACCGTCCTTTTTTTCTCACAGTCTGATATATCCTACAGAAGATGTTGACTTGTGATGACTCACAAACAAACTAGCTAATGTGTCTGTGCCATTTAGCAGAAAAACTTTAAAAAAAAAAAAAGACTAATTCTTGGTATTGAAGTGCTGTTTAAAGATAAAGGGTTCTCCCTGTGTTTTTCAGTCCCTGGTGAAATGTGTACTGCCGAGGAAGAAAATACATAGGAATAAAACAAAACAAAATAAAGATAGCAAAATTGCATACCTGTAATGGGGGTTCTCCGTACACAGCAGGGGAATGCAGCCACACTTGTAGGTGAAGTCTCATGACTGAGCCTGCATGCCTGTGCTCTCCCCTAGCTCATTAACCATTAAGGCTGGACTGAGCATGCTCTGGTATTCCCACACATAGAGCAGCTCCCTCCAAATGTTCAGTTTTTGTCCAATAGCTATATAGAGGAAGAGGGGAAGGAGTGCAGAAAAGCGCGGCTGCATTCTCCCAGAAGGCTCTGGCAAAAGTTTTTTCTTTTTTGCTATTGCAAATGCCGGTTCCCGGGCCATCGCAGATGTCGACCCAGTTGTGAGAATAATCAGCCTGCTGTCCTCGGAGAATACCTGCTACAGGTAACTATCTTCACTTCATCTGCCACAGAATGGTTTTACTTTAGGTTTAGCTTGTAGACATTTTCCACCCTCTTGGGGGAAAATTGTGCTTACCAATTCCAAAAAATCCTAGAGGTGATTTATTTTCTGTTAACAACTATCAACCAGTTGCGTCTATCCCTCTGTTTATGCAAATATTAGAGAGATATGTTGTAAAATTGTTGGATGATTATATTGATACTCGTAATATTCTCCATGTCTCTCAGTTGGGATTTAGAAAGAATCATAGTACTGAAACAGTAGTAGGGGCTGTGATTGCTTATGATAATCTTTGTTGAGCAAGAGACAGAACGCTATTATTATTCAGTTTGCTCTCTCAACGGCATTTGATCTGGTCGTTCATGATCTTTTGTTGTTTCGTCTGAGCAAGTTGGGAGTAAATGGGGCAGTGCTCTCTTGGTTTAAAGGCTTTTTGACACTACAAAGTTATATGGTGAAAAGGGTAGATTGTTTTTCCAAAAGTTGCAGGCCTGGTTTTGGAGTGCCGCAGGGAATCTGCACTGTCTCCCACTTTGTTTATTCTGTTGCTCCAACCTTTGGGAATGGAGCGTGAGCAGCTAAAAATACCATTTTATATTTATGCGGATGACATCACTTTATTGTTACCAACATCTAAAGATTGGGCCATCACCTTGAATAGCATGATTGGTTGTGTCAGACTTATTGATAATTGGATTACTACTAATTGTTTCAAACGAAATTGAGAAAAAATTAAGTTTCTATGACTGGGACCGGAATGTCTAAACTTCATAATTTTCAAATAGGAACTGACTCTTTTGTTTTTTTTAGAATTCTTCATGAATCTTAGGAGTTGAAGTGGATAGTTTATTGACCGTTTCAAATCATGTTAAACAGATTGTACAAAAATCTTTCTTTTCTACGTGTAAATTAAGAGCAATTCAAAATTTTTGTGGGATTTGCTGAATGTTGGATTAGCTGAATTTAGATTGCTGGTTCAAGCATTAGTTCTAAGCAGATTGGATTATTGTAATATTGTGTAGTGAATAGAATACATACTGCAGCATGTCTTATATTTTCAGTGTTTGTAGATTTGAATCTGCTATTCCACTTCTTAGGAAGCTTCACTGGCTTCCGATTGAAGCCAGGGTTCAGTTTAAACTTTGCTCTTTTGTTTACAAAGTATTAACTGGGTTAGCCCCTTTCTACGTTACTGAGTGAGTAAATTTGCTTTGTTCTAATTCCTCTTATTCTGTGCGTAAATTGATGTTGCTACTGTTTCCTTCAATCAGACAGCTTAGATATAAATCTATATTCAGTTCTTTTTTGTATTATCTTCTGCCTCTGGAGAAATTCGCACTATCTCAAATTACTTAACCTTTCGTAAAGTGTTAAAAACATGGCTATTTGAGAAGTATTTTGGAGTTTAATTTTGTTTTATTTTTGAAATTTATTGTAGTTTCTGGAAAGTTTTGATCCAGTCTTCTTTATGTAATCCACAATGAAGTGGTCAGGTGTTTTGCGGAATAGAACTACTGTATAGTATAGTATAAGAGGCAAGAGTACCACAGTGTCTTGGCCAGCATGGAGCTATCAAGATGATTTCTGCTGAATCTTGTATTACCTTTTGCAGCACTCTGGATATGAGAAGGAATGGAGGAAAGGCATAGGAAAGATGCTGGCTCTGTGATATGTCGAATGCATCCCTCGCCAGACAAGAAACTCCTTGCTGAAGAGAGCAAAAAATTGGACTTTTTACATTGTCTGGGGATGCAAACAGGTCCACTTGAGGTACTCCTCATTTTTGAAAGAGATGTTTTACAACCCTGGTAGTGAGGGACCACTCATGTAGATCTAGAGTGCGACTCAGAGAGTCTGCAATCTGATTGTAGTGGCCAGGTATATACATTGCTCTGATCCTGGATTGAAGAGAGATGACCATATTTGTGTCACCTCTTGGCAAAGTTGGAGAGATCCAGAACCTCACTGTTTGTTCATATAGAACATGGCTACCTGATTGTCCTGATGAGAATATTCTTGATGGCTATCCATGGCTTGAATGTTTGGAGAGCATAGTATTGTGCTCATAGTTCTAGGTAGTTTACATGGTGTGCCTGTTCCATGGTAGACCAGCTGCCATGAGTTTTCTGATGAGTGAGATAAGTGCCACGCCCTGTAAGTGACGCATCTGTTGTGATTGCGATCTGAGGGGGTGGAAGTTTGAAAGGGCATCTTGCTGTCAGAGATGGAGATTGTTGCCAATAATGAACAGACTTTTTTCCATGGCTTAAGGAACTAGAATGCAATGACTTAGAGGCTGTGTCTTTTGCTTCCAATGTGCCTTGAGATACCACTGTATTGGCCTCATGTGACATCTGTCATGAGGTACAAGAGAGACCGTAGCAGCCATGCGTCCAAGCAGTTTGAGGAAAGTGAGTGCAGTGACTGTATTAATGTGGCATAGACGCATTGATTGAGATATGGCAAGTCTTCTTTCAAGCGGTAGAAAGGCTCTGGCAGATTTGAGTTTCTAAATTGGCTCCTATGAATGTTAAGTTTCGAGTTGGGGTAATGTACGACTTTTTGTAGTTGTAGGCTTTGAAGAGTGTGAAGCGTTGATTGCATTGTAAGTTGAAGATGATTTCTGGAGTGTGCTGAAAGAAGCCAAGCGCCCAGATAAGGGTATACGAATAAGCCTTGCTTCCTGAGATGAGCTGCTGCTACCGCAAGGCATTTTGTGAATTACCCTGGGAGGAGCTGACAGGTCAAATGGTAGGACTTTCAGTACCTTGTTGCTTTAACTTTTCAGCCAGCTGTATAAATCCCTGCATCTGTGAAGGCTATAGGAGGAGCCGTTGAAATGCTTGTTGTTGGAGGGGCTAGAGCAGAAGCCCTTATGCTTGTGACCTGGCTCTCCCCGGACTGAGCTCCCCTGCTTCCGACATTGAAGCTAGGTGTGGGAGGGCGGTAGGAGCTGAGGCTGAATGCATTCTTGATTTCACCTCCCCCAGCGGTGCCATTTTTGAGCCCTGGGGGGAAGGAGCCTGAGAGTGAAGAACTTGGCAGGGAGTCAGTGGTGTGCTGGAGCCAGCTTGCAGTGGCTTGCAAGAGCCAGTTGTTAAATTTTAAAACATTTTGCGAGCCGGTTGTTCAGGCAGTGCGAGCCGGTTGCTGTTCAGGCAGGGCTCGCTCTCCCTCCCGCTCCATGTTGGGCTTTCTCCCCCCCCCCCCCCCCCCGAGCCGCAGGATACTGACACATACCTGAAGGCAGCCATCCAGGTGGTCTAGTGGATTCTTCTGGGCAGGAAAGATCCCCAGTCTTTCCTACCTGCTGCCGGCGCTGACTCTCCTGCAGCCACATAGCTCTTTAAAAATGGCTGCCAAGGCTTCCAGCGGCGGCCTCGTGAGACTTCCACTGAAGTCTTGTGAGGCCACCGCTGTAAGTCTCAGCAGCCATTTAAAAGAAGATGCGGCTGCAGGAGGGTCAGCCCTGGCAGCGGACAGGAAAGACTGGGGATCTTTCCTGCCCCAAAGACTCTACTAGACCACCAGGGTGGCTTCTGGCATGTGCCGGGAGGGCACCCTACAGCTCGGACCAGGGATGAGGTCAGCGCCAGCAGTGGGCAGGAAAGACTGGGGATCTTTCCTGCTCTGAAGAGTCCACTAGACCACTGGGATAGCTTCAGTTCACGTATGTGCCGGGACCCTGCGGCTTGGGGTAGCGGGAAGGAGGTCTGGAATAGGTCGGTGGGTGGTGAGGATACTATAAAAAAAATTGTGAATTTGTATTTACTCTCATATTTTCAAACATGCCGACTTATGCATACGGATGTACACAGAGGAAGTATAATAACGGAATAACTTTTCATAAATAGAGTAGTAATTTGTTATAAATCGTAATCAGTGTGTCATTTAGAGGGGCTGGTTAGAGCACCCTAGCACGTTGTTCAGAGATTTATTTTTTCTCCTGGTTAAGGGCCACTAAAACAAACATCGTTATGAGAATCAGGTGCTCAACATTCAGAGTTTCTATCTATTTACTTACTTACTTAGGGCATTTTATCCCACATTAAACATAAATTAGATTGGAACCTGGGCGCATTTAAAAAAAACATTTTCCTGGAGAGTAATGCATTGTCCGTCCCCCCGTCCCCCCCCCCAGGCTTTCTCCCTGGGTATAGCCATCCCTTCAGTTTGGGGGGGGCGCAGAGGTAGAGTGAGGCTCCCAGTCCACCTCTGCACCTCCCCCACCAAATTGCAGGGCTGGCTATACCCAGGGAGAAGGCCTGTTGTTAATAATTTACCAGCACACCACTGCTGGGAGTTGACATGCCACAGCAGAGGAAGGAAACAGGCTTGGTAATTGCTCACTTGTTTAAAGGCGTCAGTTTTCACAGCTTTAAGAAAATCTCTTCTTTTGTTGAGGGAGCTACTCATTTAAACACACCTAGAGGAGAGAGACACAACCGCTCAGTTGTGAGAGCTAAAACAAAACTGGAGGGAGGGAGCTGCTCTCCACATGGGATTACCAACGCATGCTCAATCATTGAGATAGGAGAGAGCACCAGCATGCACGCAGTCTCAGTCGTGAGCCTTCACCTACAAGCAAGGAGGTCAGACTCACCCCGTCTCCTGTTTTTATCTATCTAGTTCATTATATGGTCTGAAGCCAGTAGGCGGAGCTTGCTGCCATTCTAGTACACCCAAAACAATAGCAAATGCATGGTCTGTGAAAAGTCTAAACCTGTTCCAGTTGGATAGGCAGTGCCTTAAAAAGTGAAGGGCAAAATATATTTTTCATTTTTTTACTTATTTGACAGCTTTTTAATTTATTTGAAATCTTTCCTTATGCAGGTATAAATATCATGAAATAAAAAATGAATATCGGTAGAAGGTCACGTGATGCACGGCTAGAGGGTGGCTGTCGTCGTGCTGAGCTCCCCCCCTGCCTGAGATAGAACGGCGATAAAACGCATCGGCGAAATTGGTGACTCACCTGAAATACAAGCGAAATCCCGAGCTAATATTAGTGCTAACAAAACGCGACTAAGAAAAAGCGGATGGCAGCGAAATCGGGGAAGAAAGAGGGGACGAGAAGCCGGATCGTTGAATCCAAGATGGCGGACGCAAGGAGCGGGAGTCCTCCGACGGTGAGCTCCGCGTGGGCTGCAGAGGTAGCG
Source organism: Microcaecilia unicolor (assembly GCF_901765095.1). NCBI lineage: Eukaryota > Metazoa > Chordata > Amphibia > Gymnophiona > Siphonopidae > Microcaecilia > Microcaecilia unicolor. The sequence continues at coordinate 66,600,168 of NC_044042.1, read as the reverse complement.
GCAGAAGTATCTTTAATGCTGGAGGCCTCTGTAGATTTAAAATTACAAAGAATTACAGAACAACTACAGGGAATAGACGATAAGTTGGGCGGAATTCAGACGGAGTTCGCCCAGTACAAACAGAGACTATCCGATGTGGAAGATTATGTGCAGAGACAGGAACAAGCAGATAAAACCCTGAAACAAAAAGTGGAACGCTTAGAGGCTAAATTAGAGGACCTTGAAAACAGGGCGCGGAGGAGCAACATCAGAATGATAGGTTTGCCAGAAAATATCAAAGAAGCAGACCTGAGATCTGTATTGGAATCCTGGCTTCCTGCTGCACTTAACTTAACATTGGTAACAGGCCCGCTACGCGTGGAACGCGCCCACAGACTGGGCCCGCTGAGAAAAGAAGATCAGAGACCCAGAGTGGTGATCTTTAAAGTGCTCAATTTTGCGCATAAGCAGGAGATATTTCGAGCGCTTAGGAAAGTAGAACAGCTGAAATACGAAAATTGTGTGGTGCGCTGTTTCCAGGATTATTCCATGGCGGTGTCTCAGCAGAGGAGGGCATATCGAGATGTGTGCCAACTTTTGTTCACGAAAAAGATCCAATTTGCTTTACTTTATCCTGCCCGGCTGAAGGTTTGGTACAGAGGATCCCAACAGTTTTTTAACACAGTGGAGGAGGCGCTGAAATTTGCACAGCAGGCGGTGAGAGCAGAGGGACCGGCATGAGTGATCCAGCCGGGTAGACCAGAACTTTCGGAACTCAACGGGAGTGCAAGATCTTGCTGCCTGACAAATATCTAAAGCTCGATATTCCTAAGAGAACATTTGAAGAGACCTATACCATCAAATGTGATTCAATATGATGTTATTTAGATTATCTCTTGGGGTCTTCAAGATCAGGATTAGATAAATGATTGTTTTGTTTATCTGAATACTTGAACTATACTTGAGTAGGAAGATAGTAGGGACATGAAAAGTGTGATTGCTAAAGGAGCATATATAGGTGGGGGGGGGAACTCGCGTGATTGGGCTTCTCTTTAGGAGCCATGAAGGGTTTGACAGGGGATAGACAAGGGGGGGAGAGAGGGAGGGAGGGGTTGAAGAGATATCCGGGAAGAATAAGGGGAAAAAGTATCTGGAAAGGGTGGTCGGGGGGAGGGGGCCTAAGGGCTGGGAGGTCTCCTCTTTTGATATTTGGGAAAACTAACCTTGCAATTCAAATGTATGACTACTGGATTTATGAGTTCACTTAAAATAGTCTCGTGGAATGTGGGGGGGGGTTTCCTCCCCTATTAAACGAACTAAAGTACTACAGGAGTTACAGAGACAGAGAGCTGATGTGGCCTTGCTCCAAGAGACACATCTCTCCTCTGGAGAGCATGCTAAATTTAAGAGGGGATGGGTGGGATCCTTGGTGGAGGCCCCGGCAGTGGGTCGGAAGGCAGGAGTGCTGATTCTCTTTCGAAAAAGCATTCCGCTTCGGATCTGCTCCGTCTGGGCTGACCCGGAGGGCAGGTGGGTGTTGACTAAAGTAGAAATTAACGGCTGCCCTTTGGTCTTTTGCAATGTTTATGCCCCTAATGTGTTTAATGAAAAATTTTTGCAGGATTTGATTAAAAGGCTGTCTCCGCATGCAGAGGGAGGACTGATTGTAGGGGGGGACTTCAATTTGGTATGTGACCCTCTCATGGATCGTTCCACCCTAGCTTGCCAGGGTCCGGGAGGGAGTCGTAAAGCGCTGTCCTCTTTATGTAAAGCCCTAGCATTAGTAGATGTCTGGAGGGTGTTACATTCATCTGAAAGAGACTACACCCATCTCTCCAGGGCACATGGTTCTCAGTCCCGCCTAGACTATTTGTTTGTCTCACATTCCTTGTTTTCTCAGGTGCAAAAGGCAGAGATTGGCCCCTATGCAGTCTCGGATCACGCTCTGATATGGTTAAAATTGACGAGTCAATTGACGGGTCGGGGCAATTGGATGTGGAGATACCCCCTGGAGCTGGTGAGAGATTCGAGATTTCATAAGCACCTATTAAATAGATGGGAGGATTATATTTATCATAATGGAGCTCATGCCAATGAGCCGGCTCTGTTCTGGGAAACAGCAAAGGTGGTGTTGAGGGGAGATATTATTTCCTACTCAACACATAAAAAGAGAATGAGGGATAGGGAAATTGTTCGACTGGGAGGTCTGGTTCAGAGGTTGCGGAGAATATATGGGCACTCCCCCACGGTCTCAAATAGAGTGGCCTTATTGGAGGCGCAAAAAGAACTCAATGAGTTATTGCATCAACGGGCGACCAAGACTCAGCTATATTATAAATATCGTCTGTTCCAATATGGTAACAAGGCAGGAAGTATGTTGGCTAGAATGGTTCGTAGGAAGGAAGGGATCAACCGGGTTTCACAGTTGAAAACAAGAGATGGGAAGATGGTGAGAGAAGCTAGAGATATTGCGGACACATTTGGTAAGTTCTATGAGGCGCTATATGCATCGGACCGAGAAGTAGTGTTAGATAGCACTCTGTATCTAGACAACTTGGATTTACCTAGCCTCTCTGATCGGCAGAGAGAAGGATTGAATGCACCAATTACGGAGGGAGAACTGATGTTGGCTTTACAACAGAGTGCTTCTCACAAGGCTCCTGGACCTGATGGTTATAGAATAGAATTTTATAAACAGTTTTACGATCAGATTCAGGGGCCTTTATTGACTTTGTTTAACTCAATGGTGACTACGCAGACGCTCCCTGCTACATTTCGAGAAGCTCAAATTGTTGTGATACCTAAAGAGGGGAAAAATATGATGGACCCGGGATCTTATAGACCCATTTCTTTGATCAATGCTGACGCAAAACTATATGCTAAGATCTTAGCCAATCGATTAGCATTGGTTTTACCATCCCTGGTTGAGGAGTCCCAGGTGGGTTTTGTGCGAGGAAGGACGGCAGTGAAAAATGTTCGATCTTTACTGACATCTTTAGAAGTTGTAGCCAAAAGCCGCCTTCCGTCGCTCTTAGTGAGTTTTGATGCGGAAAAGGCGTTTGACCGGGTCAGTTGGACACATTTATTTGCGGTACTATGTGCTTATGGTTTTGAGGGCTTTTTTCTAGAAGCGGTCAAGGTCCTATATTCGGTGCCGAGTGCTTATGTATGGGTAAACGAAGAGCGCTCGAGATCCTTCCGGATTTATAGAGGGACGAGACAGGGATGTCCCTTGTCTCCTCTTTTGTTTGTTTTATCCTTGGATCCTCTTCTCCGAGAAATACTACAACACCCGGAGATTAGAGGTGTACAGATAGGGAATTCTGAGTTCTTGCTTTCTGCCTTTGCAGACGATTTACTAGTACATCTCACAGAGCCGCACTCTTCCTTACCGGCTCTCTTGGAATTATTTACGGAGTTTGGGGATTTTGCAGGGTTTCGTCTTAATTACAGTAAATCATTGGCACTGCCCTCGGTGGAAGGCCTAAAGGAAACGTGGGGAGAGAGATTTCCTCTCCGATGGGCACCGGGATCCTTCACATATCTTGGTCTACATATCTCGATGAAAGTCTCAGAGCTGTATAGTCTGAATGTTTCTAGACTGTTAAGGAACACGACGGAGAGATTACATGCTTGGCGGTCGTTGCCTCTGTCTCTCAGTGGACGGATTCAATTATTCAGAATGGTAGAGTTTCCTAGATGGTTGTATTTATTGCATTTGTTGCCTCTTTATTTGAAAACAAAAGATGTGAATTTGTTGACTAAAGTGATCAGGTGCTTCTGCTGGGGAGGTAGAAAAGCAAAATTGTCACTACATATGCTGCAGGGGACTTGGAGGGAGGGAGGTCTAGGGCTCCCGGATCTAAGGAGGTACAATTGGGCCTGCCTTCTGCGTCATCTTGGAGATTGGTTTTTGGCGCGAGATGATTATACTTGGAGGAGATTGGAAAGCCAATATTATGCACCGTGTCACTTTAATTTTCTCTTGCAGGCTCCTAGCAAATCACTTCCTCCTGATCTACATTCTAGTATACTTGTGTTCCCTTTACGGATGCTTTGGAGAGACATGATGCGGATGTATGGCCTGAATAGGTGTATATCAGATTTGCTCCCTATTCAGGGTAATCTGCTGTTTCGGCCGGGTTTGGAGAACGCGGTTTTTCGGACCTGGTCGAGACATGGGATAAATCGATTGGAGCATGTATTAAATCGACAAGGCCGTATGTTAAACCTAGGAGCACTGGGGCTGGGATATGATATGGGCGGTGCTTTTGCCTATGCCCAGTTAAAACACTATGTGGATTCATTGGAGATGGAGGCCTTGGGCGCTGGACACTGTCGCCTACTGAGACAGTTTTTTCACTCGGTACAAAGTGAACATCTATCTATTTCCGGGTTACATAAGGTATTGGGGACACTTATGGCGCCCAGGGATCGGGAGAACATTCGTCAGAGATGGGCAGGAGACTTGGAAAGACCACATCTTTCTTTAGATTTCAATGTTTTGACGGCCAGGATACGGAGCTTAACGGGGAATGCAGGACTTAGAGAGTGCCAATATCGCATTCTTCATAGGGCCTATCTAACGAAGGCTCAGGTATTCAAGATGGGAGGAGTCTCTACACCCTTATGTGGGAAGTGTGGGAGGGCTCCGGGATCTTTCTTTCACTGTTTATGGAGCTGCTATAAAGTGAGGCACTTTTGGGATTCTATTGCCCAATATTTGGCGGATCTTTTGGACTTGAGAATCATGTGCTCTCCGATGGGAATCTTGTTAGATAAATATGAAGCTTTTTTGTTGCAGAGGGGATCAGCCCGTCAAATGGTTCGGAAGGCCTTCTTGATTGGTAAAAGACTAATAATGAGTCAGTGGATGGCAGAGACCCCCCCGGACTTCTGGCACTGGCGCAACAAGTTACACGAATTTGTATTGTTTGAGAGGAGGGGGGTGGGAAGCTCCCCCGGGAGGTTGAAGCGATTTTTGGATGTTTGGGGGCCATATATTCATACTTTGTCTCCTAAAGGACGCAGTTTAATGGTGAACTCACTTTAGATGTATCTTGAAATTGGATCATCCTTTGTGGTAATAAGTTAAAATCTGGATATCTCTCAACAAGGGGTGGGAGGTAGAGGGAGGGGGGAGGAAGGGATTTTCTTAGTTGTCTCATTATATCACAAACCTTTTGGTAATAGTGTCCTCCTCATAACGCTGTTAAAGTGGTGGAGTTGATGAAAATAGGGGGAACATGCGAGCTTTGAATGTATTATTTTGGAGAGTGGATACGGGAGAAGAGAAGGCTGTGCTAACACACCAATGACAGTTGTTATTTGTATATTGGCCATGGTGAAAACTGTTGATAAAGCATGGCTAGGGGGGGAGGGGGGGATAGAAATGTTGAAAAATATGATGACTGTACGTAATGGGGTAGATCCCCTGTTTTGTTATGATGCTGAGTTTGTACTGTTATAATTTCATTAAGATGCTGAGTCGGATTTGTATTTCTTCAAGTCATCAATAAAAAACGTTGAAACATAAAAAATGAATATCGGTAAAACATCTTTAAAAATTATTGTAGCTGGTAGAAACAGCACTTGTAAACTCTGTATTTTGTGCTCATTTTTCTACACTGTTCTGTACAATACAGATGGCCAAATTTCAGTGAGGGTATCCTGTTTCCTGATGGGTTCATCTTAACTGTTGTTGTAATCTGCCTTGGGAAGCCTGGTGTTATAAAGATGGAATATATTGAAATTAAATGGAAGTAAAATTAAACTCTCCTTTCATTGGGACACATGGAATCACATCTTCATCTGTTTTATAGATGTTTACCTTTTAGATACACACATGGATTATTCTGTTTTGAACATGTTTCAGAGGCAAGTGGTTTTATCGGTCAAAATAAAAATAAATATTTTGTTTCATGCAGATCTCTTTAGTTTAAACATAACTAAATGGGCTATAAGCCCCTAATGCAGTCCATTGGTTTTCTTATATTTTGTTCTTGTAATGACTTATACCGTGCCAAAACCGAAAACTCTTATCTCTACCTGGTCGATAATAAAAGGAGCTCATTGTGGACACTATCCACCCTAAAAGTTTTTTTGTGGCTGTACATGAGGAATTGTGATATTGAATAAATAAGTATATGTTTGTGCCCCTAGTCATGCATCCAAAGTTTATATAATCATTTCAAGAACGCCAGTTAATCAGTTAACTTATTAATGGAACATAACCACAGAGGCATGGTATGGTCACTTTTTCAATATGGTAATACTAAGGCCCAACTAAGGAACAGGTTATTTTGAGTTAAGTCTTCACTGGACCAAACTTGCTCTCCTTGTGCTATCCACCATTCAGCTGGATAGGCAGTGTTTTGAAAGGTGAAGGATAAAGGATTTTTTTTAAACATTTATATTGCGCATTATCCCAAGCAAAGTTGGGTTCAATGCGGCTTACATCTGAAAATACAATGAGACAGAATAATAGAATTCAGTTATATCATGGAAGAAAATAGATGGCTACGTTTGAAATATTTAACAAAGTTGAAATTAACATGTATACCCAACTGGACATTTTCAAAAGTCTGTCCTTTAATGATGCCACATTTTCAGAAATTATAATCATGTTATAGATAGTTCAGTTGTTCAGTTATTCAAACATTATCACATGCATGCAGCAGAACGTGCATCCATTCACACATTTTGAAAGTAAACAAGAACTTCTATAGAATACATCTAAAACCTAATTTTTAGTACATCCAAAACTTAAGTTTTATTTTCTCATTTCCATTTTCCAAAATTCCAAACAGCAGATGTACAGATGAGCAAGACCCAGAGCAGTCCAAAACAAGTAAAGTCAGAAACAACACAGTTTATGCCTAATTGTTCCACCACCCTTAGGATTCACATTTGCGTTTAAAAAGAAAAAAAACGTGCATGTAAGAACTGAATAAACCAGATCTGACAGATTTATTTTCCATTGAACATAATTAACTTTGTGTGAACTTGGTGGCTAATAATGTGCTGAACTGGACAATGGTGGCATATTTAGACTAACTCTGGACTTCTGCATGTAGGTAGCTCTGCCCTCATTATTCAATGTCTTTTAAATGGTAGTAATAAAAAATATCAAGTGCATTTTTATAATATACAACAGCAATCCACAAAACAAAAGGAGCAAATTCCCACATGCCGTCTTTCTTTTGATCTAGGCACAGGAAAAAAAAAGATTTTTAAATGCTCCCAGGTTTCAACCTAATTCATGTTTGATGTGGGATATAAATGTCATAAATAATAAATAAATACATAGATAGAAACTCTAAATGCTTAGCACCTGATTCTCATAGCATGATGTCTGTTTTAGTGGCCCTTTATTAGGAGAAAAAAATCTCTGCACAAATATAACCCATGCTAGGTTGTCCCTATAACCAGCCTCTGCAAATGACACATTGATTATGATTTATAACAAATTACTTTTCTACCTATGAAAAATTATTCCATTATTATACTTCCTCTGTTGTACATCTGTATGCTGCACAAGCTGGAAGGTTTGAAAATATAAGTGAGATTAAATAAAAATGCTACCAACAATTTTAAAAAATGATGCATGGATGCAGCAGCTCATAGCTTTCTTTGTTTTGTTTTAATTGTACTGGGATGATGGCTGTGTGGAGAAGGGGAAACAGAGCCTAACCTAATTAGCTTCAACTTTTTGAAGTCATCCCATTTCCTGTATTCATTCAACCTCCTTGCCTACAAGTGTGTCTGCATTCCCCAGCTTGTCTACAGAGAAAATATGATACTTTTTTTTATTGGATTAAATACATTTTTGAATAGCTTTAAAAGGCAATACCTCCTTAGGGTCAGAAATGAACAAAAGATGACAAATGTCAGCATTTATCACGTAAAAGCATTCCTTCAAAAGCTAGTCAAAATGTATTAAATTAGACCAATAAAAAGTTATCATCTTGTTTTGTTTTATTTCAATTTATGACCTTTAAAAGTGGACTAGCATGGCTATCACACCATTTTGCACAGAAAGGAAAAATCCAAGGTTAGAAATCCAGGCTTGAAATCATCATTCAGTGCCAAGTTGTTCAGCTGCTATAAGTTGACCTGTTAATCTGGGGAAGACATAGTGCAGACAGTGCAGTGACCAGAAGGAGTAGAACTTGCAATAAGTTTACTCTTTCTGGTCACCAGTGCATCAGGCAAGTTTTGATTTCTTTTTGTAGGCACAGGATTGAAATGCTATCAGGAGAAAGGTATGGGAACAGGACAGAGCATAACTTTAAAGAGAAAAAAGAGACATAGAGGAGGGTAGACTGCACTGAGCATCAGTTACAATCCTAAAGACAAAGAAGAGAGAGGGTTGGCCTTTACAGAATCACAGGTGCAATCCTGGCCACCTTTCTGAGCAGCCTGGATGGACCATGCTGGTCTTTGTCTGCCATCATTTACTCTGATATTATGAACAGATAAATACTGCTTTAATCATCTCTCATGTAGAGAATATTTTGTTCCTGAAAAACTTATCAACTGTGAGCAGCTGCCAAATATAAGGGGGAGGGTATTAGGAGATTGTCCCCCTGTACAGCTATTCAGAGGTCTTTTACTGGTGACATTAATAAACAAGTAGCAGTGGAAAATTTCAGAATGGGATGCATCTGCCATAAAACTGTGACCAAGAAATTGCTGAGAATGTGTTAACATTGATCCATTGTAAGACACTTCCATGGGTTTTTGTCATTAGGCAGCAGAGCGTGATTGGGAGGAGAAGAGAGCAGCTCTGACCCAATACAGTGCCAAGGACATCAACAGGCTTCTGGAGGAAACTCAGGCTGAACTTATGAAAGCAATTCCTGACCTGGAGTTTGCTGCTAAGCACAAGCAACCTGGTAGTACCATCTCCATGCCCGAACAGAAGCCCATCAGACCACAGCATGCCCAGAAGGTGATAACCAAAACTGACTCCAGTGGCCGCAGGGGTTCAGGTAGGAAGCTAAACTGGAAACAGAGGGTCTTCTATCCTGTTTTTGCTCTGGGAAATAGCCAAGGATTTAAAGATTGACATGTCTTCTGGTTCCTAACATGCCAATTTAACTCATATCATCTTTCATCATGTATATCTTTTTACACATGCACCCTTTTACAGGCAGTAATGCTCACATGCTTCCCCTGTATTTCTCGTTGACCCTTGTTGTTCTGTGACTTACACTCACCATTCCCTTCAACATCTCCCACCTTTGTCTCAAAAGTATTGCAGTTTAGCAGGTGATGAGCAAGAACGTAACAATTCTCTGATCTCTGCAGATGAGCTCACAGTGCCCAGGTATCGAACTGAGAAGCCCTCCAAATCCCCACCTCCTCCACCACCTCGCCGCAGCTTCCCATCATCCCATGGGTTGACCACCACTCGTACTGGTGAGGTGGTTGTCACAAGCAAGAAGGACGCTACTTTGATTAAGGTAAAAATATTGCATGCACTGAAGCCCATGAGTTTTATTTATAATTGGGATTTAACTTTGTTTCTGTATATTACGTTACACATATATATGCAGCCTTCCTTGAACAAAGTGATATAGAACAGAGTCCTAGAGTGCTTCACCTTTTGCAGTTATGCTTTTAATATTTTTGTAGCATGTCTTGAGCCTTTGGAAAGATGAGTTCTAAATACTGTAAGCAAATGAATTGATAAATTTTCATCTCACTTAAACTGTGTGACCATGGGGCTCATTTTCTCCAACTCAGTCCAGATTGATCTGTTTTATCCTTTATCCATCTCTGTTCAAGCTTCCTACAGTTTTGCTTTAATTTCAATAATTCAGGTGTAAACCATTTATTACTACTTCTGGAATATTTAACTTTCGATTTAAGTGGAGCTATCTCATCAAGGACTGCGGAGCTTATCCTTTGCTAGTCATCAGTAAATTCTGCTAAATTTGTGTTAATCCACCGAGAGATAACAGTGTCCTAGAAATTAACTGGATCAACTTTACCTCTGGTGTCATACCAAACAGGTAGAGATTTGGTGATACCTCTAGCTTGCTTTCAGTGTAATATAAAAGAGGATTGATAGGTTTTGTTCCCAGTTGATGTCTGCTAAACTAATGTTTGAAGTTGTGGTAGTAGTATCACAAAAAGAAATTAAGTCCAATTGATGCCACTATCATGGGTAGTTTTAGAAAGAAGGATAGTATAATTCAAGGAAGAAAGAAAAGAAAAAAAAGATCATGTTTCCCTGAATTGCTATCCTCCTCTAAGTGTATATTTACGTCTCCCAAAATCAAAGTACATGGGCTGAGAATAGAGTTCCTAAGGACAAAATCATAAAACGTAATAGAAGCCTTAGCCCACTTCCCAGGGGCACAATAGCAAAGAAAACAAGTCAGGGAGTCACTTGAAGTAGATCTCTTCAGTTGACATGCAAAAATCTAAATGTTTGCTGTAATAGTCAACTCTAATTAGTATTGAATAATATATTATAAATTAAAGCAATACCACCGCCTTTCTGTCCACTCCTTGACAAAGAAATCATCTTATTACCTGCTGGACAGAAATCATTTATGTGAGGATCTTCCTCAGATGACAACCAGCTGATGATCATTAATCCAGTCTCTTATATCAGTACAGTTTTATTACTTATAGAACAGATGCTAATGTAAAAGGGAATTGGGACAGCGTAATAGTTTGAGATTGGATTTAACCCTTGTCCTAATGCCAGACTTTCTTTTATGACAGCGTTTATTACGTTTGTTATAATTATTTACTATAATTTCAGTGGGGTAGGAAATATCTTTGATATTGCCAACTGGACTATTTGGGAGTTCTCTCAACCCTAAACCTTGAGACTGACTGATGGATTTTCCATATGTAACGGATTTTTTCTCCTTGGACAGGCAGGATGATGAACAGCCAAACATATGGGTGACATCACAGCTGACGGTGCTAACCGGTCCTTGTCAGATAGCTCAGATGACCTTTAAATCAGGTCCTCTGAGCATGCATACAGCTACCCGTTCAAATTCCTTCAGTTATTTTCTAACCGCCACAGTGGTCGGCAGCAGAAGACCCTTATACTTAGTCTGCTGTCTGGATAACTTAGAACAGTGATGGCGAACCTTTCAGAGACCGAGTGCCCAAACAGCAACCCAAAATCTAATTATTTATCGCGAAGTGCTGGTACTCATTATGGGCGGGGTCACCACATATGACTCCACCCCTATGATAGCCACACCCCCTTACACCAGCCATGGTGCATATAAACAGACATCATTGAAAATATTATACTAGTATAGGAGAAAAAAAATAACATGATTTTCTTTCATTATAAATCATTTCTGTAAGTTGTTACAGCTCCAGTATACCCAGTGCAAAATAAGACAGCAGATGTAAGTTCTCAAATTGGACATATTCCAAACACTAAAATGAAAATAAAATGATTTTTTCTACTTTTGTTGTCTGGTGATTTTGTTTTTCTATCCCTATTGGTCCTAGTCGCTGATTCTGCTGCTCTCTGTTCTCTTAACTCCGTTTCCAGGGCTTCCTTTCCATTTATTTCTTTACTTTCCTCCTTTCTTCTTCATTTCTTGCCTCCATTTATTTCTTTACTTTCCTCCTTTTTTCATTTCTTGCCCTCCATCCATACCCAGCAACCCTCCTCTCCCCTCTAGCCACAAATGTCCAGCCACCCTCCTCTCCCCTCTAGCCACCCTCATGTCCAGCCACCCTCCTCTCCCCCCTGCCCTCCCTCCCACCCAGCACCCAGCTTCAGGCTGCCAGCCCTCCCACCCAGCATCAGGCCTCCCACCCAGCACTAGGCCTCCCTCCCACCCAGCATCAAGCCTCCCTCCCTCCCACCCAGCGGCACCCAACACCAGGCCTCCCTCCCAGCACTAAGCATTAGGCCTCCCACCACCCAGCAGCACCCAGCATCAGGCCTCCCTCCCACCACGCAGCAGCACCCAGCGTCAGGCCTACCTCCATCCCACCCAGCACCAGGCTGACCTCCCGCCCTCGCTCCCTCCCTCTTCCAAACAAGCATCAGCCCACCCGTCCTTCCTCCCTCCCTCCCAGCACCATGGCCCCCCTCCTCCTTCTCCTCTGCAAATGAAAAAACGTACCAGGTTAAGGCAGCGTCGGCAGCAGCAACGAAAAGCGTAGTCTTCACTCGGCGCGCTTCCCTTCTGTCTTGCTCTCAAGCTCGGGACCAGAGCTTGAGAGCAAGACAGAAGGGAAGCGCGCCGAGTGAAGACTACGCTTTTCGTTGCCGCTGCCGACGCTGCTTTAACCCGGTAAGTTTTTTCAATTGCAGAGGAGGAGGAGGAGGAGGGGGGTGGTGCTGGGAGGGAGGGAGGACGGGCGGGGCTGATGCTTGTTTGGAAGAGGGAGGGAGCGAGGGCAAGCGGCATGGTGCTTGGTGGGAGGGAGGGAGGATGGCCTGATACTCGGAGGGAGGGAGGGAGAGTGGGCGGAGCGGACTGGCGCATGTGCCAAGGGAGAGGGCTCTGCGTGCCCTAGGTTCGCCATCACTGACTTAGAACAACCTTCTAAATGTCATGAGTTATCCAGATAGCAAAACTGAATATTGCAACTATCTGGATAAGTCCTGGGACCACCCTGGATAGTGCCTATGAATATACTGATCAGCAGCCCTTATTCTGATAGCAAGTTCTGTTATCTCGATAAGTGTTTTGGGGGATCAGAATGCTGTCCTGAGTTATCTAGATAGCAGACTATTGGTACTATCCAAATAAATTCTGGCACTGACCTCCTTATCTAGGTATTCAGCACTGCCCCCTATCCAAATAATGCACTCAATATCCAGATATTTTTTGACTGCTACAGTTGGTGTTTAAAAAGAATGCTAACTGTGTCAACTGAATATTGACCCATATGTTTTTATCTCCTTTAGAATGTGTAAATTAAGGGCTCCTTTTACTAAGCCACGACAGTGATTTCTGCTAGGCAAATGCGATGAAGCCCATAGGAACTGAATTTACTTCGTCGCATTTGCCATCTCGGGAATCACTACCGCATCTTAGAAAAAGGAGCCCTAAATTTGTAGTTGTGTGCTTGTGTCTTCAGATGGTACAATACCCATTTAGTTGTATAAGTTGCACTGGTAACTCAGTGCAAATTACTTAGATTTACATTTTGCTTTCATGGTTGTAAGGAAACAGTGTGTGTATTCAATAAAAATATTGCTTATATCAAATTCTAGCAATGTTTAATCCTAACATGCACTAGTATCAGGACCAAAGTGGGCATTTGAAATTGAGCTCTACAGTTCTACCTTTTCTTAGGAGCCACCAAGTTCTGCATTTATTGGACGATTTATGAAAATGAGAAATATCTATAAAAATTGAACGAGAGTGGAAAGCACCTGTTTTAATTTGCTGTAGCTTATATTTTGGGTATGTTTTTGTTCTTTGTTAAATTCTATTTTTTATTTTGTATGTGAGCAAGAATAATTAAAACCTAACAGAATGATATTAGATGCATCATAGTTGAGATTCCCTGTATATACAAATTTATGCAGGAGTCGGGCCTTCACCTTGCTCTGTTTTCAGAAAGCAGATTCTGAAGAACTGGAGAGCCAAAAACCTCAAGTGAAGTTAAGACGAACCATGTCTGAGGTCACAAGACCTGCTTCTACCCCACCAATTGTGGCTTCAGGTATCAAGGATGATGATGATGAAGATCGGATCATTGCAGAGCTGGAGGTAAAATGGTGACACCACCTTAAACCCCTGGCCCCACCCTGCCTTGTACACTGCCAAAGGGAAATGTTACTCCACACATGGTCAACATCCTTTCATCTATGTTATTGCACAGGGTCATACCCACAATATCCTTTGACCACTTCCTCTTTTTTTGTTCACCGCTGCTTAATAGTGATAATAGTAATTATGTATGTAATGCTGTCAGTATAATGTTTAAGAAGATGAATCATATGTTGAAAAGCCTGTCCCAAAAGGGTTTGCCACACAGATTGAACACTTGGTAAAGGTCATACAGTGAGAAAGTGGTTAGAGAAATTGAAATAGTGATTCTGTTGTAACAAAGGGGCCATATTCAAGCTTGAGATTTCTTATATTTCTTTTTTTATACTATAGTGTCTATTCTTTTGCACAAGAAAGATTTTTTTTTTGTATAAAAATTGGTATTCTCAGCAAATACTTTGGTAGATGACCTGAAGATGGAGGACCATGGATGATTTGTGGTAGTAGACTTTCCACCTTGAAATACTGATGCTTTTTGAAGCTATGTGTTTTCTCTTATACCCTTCAAATTTTGACTCCTCAGGTGTTTGAAAGAAGTTCGCATTCCCCATTTATCCCCAAGTTCCATTGTGATCAGCTCACAGCTGCTGTCTCCCTTAATACCACTGATGCGTGGCCCAATGAGGCCACTGCAGCCACAGGATGGAAGGTAACAGCTTGTATCGACTTGTAAACATCTGAGCACCCACCTGGCTGCTGTCGCTGTTCTAACCAGCTTCCTTTCTGCCTTTTCTCCGCCTCCTGTTAATTAACCAACTAACGACTCTCACTGTGTCCCTGCACTTCCTGCATTACCAGTGCCACAGAATGATTGATTGTACAGCCTGATGATCCTACTAATGAGTCCTTGTAGCCAAGCACGCACTGTGTCATATAGTATTAATGCATCTGTCTTCCTGCACCTCAGAATTGGTTTTGCATGATAATTCCACACCCTCAGACCTGGCTCATGTATATTTTACTAGAATTACTACAGGGAAATGGTGATGCCAGTGGGTAGAAAGAGCCTACCTTTGAACAGGTACCATTGGGAAGGATACAGACAAAGCTGTCATTTCAGTTTCTCACACCTTTTTGGAATTATACTGTATGTTTTAGATAACACTATACAAGGAACTGATGTATTATCGCACTGCACAGTGAGAAATTATTTTAAGAGCATTAAAATTTGTCAAAAATTAGTTTTAGGCATCCCAGCTCTTCTCTCTGTAAGGCTACTTTGCTGAGTAGATAACGCATAATCTCTTTGGTGAGTACAAAGTGGTTTCATATGTTTTTTATATGCATTGGGTGGCTAATCCATTCCTCCTCTGTTCTGGTCAGAAACCGTCATGGTATGCATTGAATAATAATTATAAGAAAGTGCATCAGATTGAATCATTACAGGTATGATGTGAGTAACAGAACCTGGTAAGTTTTGCAGGATTTATTATTTATTTATGTTTATACAAAACGTAATATCTTGCATTTCCAAATTTGCACTAAAGCACAATTTAAATAACAGTATAAAATATATAAAACAACAACTGGCCCAAAACCCCTTGGTACCCCATGATTCCCTACATTATTCCCACATAACTTAATTTAAAAATCCAAGATGACTTGCATAAAACATGTCCCCAACTAAAATAATCAGACTTCTGTGTTCACCCCCAAAAAGAGCTCTCCCTCCAAAACCAGCATAGCTCATGACTCAAATACCTGCTCAAATGGTGAGGCCTTCATTCAACTTATGAAATCATAAATGCAGCCCTTCTTTGCATTTCAGATTCTAAGGTACCCAGTTTCAAAATAAGGTGATAGTCCAAATAAAAACCAAAAACTATGTAGATTTTAAAATTATGCACCCTATCTGAATTAGTTGAAAAAGATTCTGTTATGATAATCACAGCAATCACTTCACCTCATACTTCACCACCTGCCTTGCTAATGAGGGCAGTTTCATAATAAAACAGTTACTCCCTGATATTCAGCTGGCGGCGGTCAGGGATTTTTAACCGCTGGCCATCGGCAGCTAAATTATTCCCTGATATTCCGT
Source organism: Microcaecilia unicolor (assembly GCF_901765095.1). Taxonomy (NCBI): domain Eukaryota; kingdom Metazoa; phylum Chordata; class Amphibia; order Gymnophiona; family Siphonopidae; genus Microcaecilia; species Microcaecilia unicolor. The sequence continues at coordinate 66,584,367 of NC_044042.1, read as the reverse complement.
TATGAGTCATGTCTGGGCAATATTGGGGTAATTTGGAGGGGCTGGGTGCTGGAACTTAAGAGTTATACAGCCCGGCTGAATATCAGGCTGGGACCAGCATAATTTTTTAAAAACTTTTTTTAAGTTTCCCAGATCCCCCTCCCACCCACCCCTGACAATGCCCCCTCCTTCCCTCCCCCAGCACTCGCCAATAAGAAATCCCTCTCTACCCAGAATGCCCTCCCACACATCCAGGTAGGCCCTCCCCCAGGCTTACCTGTATCCCCGGTGGTCATTGGCAAGAGCACAGCCCCCATGTTCCTGCCCCTTGCGGCGCTGTTCCAAAATGACTGCCACGACCTCTCCTACACAAATCAGTGTTGGAGCTGGATGTAATAGAGGAGGTGAAGACAGATGGAAAGGAAAAAATGACAAATGGACAGGAAACCTTTGGAAAGGGAATGAAAAGACAGAAAGCAGTAAGCAGAGACTGGGATAAACATAATTAGAAAAATTAAGTAGCCAGACAACAAAGGTAGAAAAAGAATTTTATTTAGAATGAAGTAACGTGGTAGTCGTGTTAGCCAAATTAAAAGTTAATAAATAAGAAAACAAATGGAAAATAAGATGATACATATTTATTGGACTAAATACAGTTTTGACTAGTTTTCGTTGGGAGGCCAAAGACTTCTTCCTCAGGTTGAGACAGTATACTGCTGTCCTGACCTAAGAAAAGAGGTTTTGGCATGTGAAAGCTAATCAAAAATTGTATTGTTAATCTAATAAAAAAGGTATCACTTTATTTTCCATTTGTTTTATTTGTTAATTTGTAATGTAGTAATTGAAATATGCCAGTTTTTAAATTTACATCTGATATCTTTTTTATTTTGCACAGCAGAGGAGGAGCGTATATGTCACTGCTTCTCTTTCCCTGGGTGTTGCATTATATACAGAGTTAGGCTTTTTTGGAATTCAATTTAATTTTTATGTACATATTTATATTTTATGTTTGTGATTACTTATTCTGTATTTGGTGAGAGTTTGTGTTCTTCATGTGTGAAAGAGATGAGGTTTTCTGTTAGTATTGAATATCTGTGTAAGATCAATCCATGCTAATCAGGCTTGTTTAGTTTTCCAGTAGGTGAATTGGTATTCTAATGCCCATTGCCTTTTTCTAGGTAGGCCCTTGTTGTGTGACTACTGGAAGTTAGTGTTATGATATGGTAGAATTGCTTTATAGGTTCTGAGTGACTTTCCTAGTTTTCTTTTTAGTTACTTTACAGTATGCCTGGTACTGAATTTTGGATTTATATTTAGCTTATGCTTTTTTCAGTTTTAGATCAATGGGAGTTACATTCAAGTTTTATTCAAAATTTACTACCCTACCCATCACAAAGTATGTCTAGGCAGCTTACATTCTACTAATAGAAAGAAATAGAAAAGGAAAAGGGGGGGGGGGGGGGAAACTACAATATCAATAGGACAGAAAAAGGGTGGATATGGGGGGGGGGGGGGTTATGTCTGGTCAGGCTTGTCTGACAGGCTCACACTAATGGACCACACAGCAAGAGGCTATGAAAACACATCTGTAAAAGGTACAGTAAGTATTGTCCTGTCCCTGGAAGGCTTACACTCTGACAGTACCTGAAGCAATGGAGGGTTAAGTGACTTGTCCAAGAACTCAAGGAGCGGCAGTGGGTTTTGAACCCTGGCTTCCCTGGTTTTCAGACCTCTCCTCTAAGCATATTAGGTACAACTAATACAGTTAACATATTCCAAACATGTTTGGCAACTCAACAATAAAGGCCAGCAGATCTGAAGCCTGATGGCCATTTGCCAACCTTCCAAATGGTTGCCATTAACCACAGGATTTTTGTTACAGTGCTGTTGAACACCACTGTTCATATGGCCAACTGGAAGATAATGGACTGCAGTGCTAGAGCTGCCTGAGAGCATGTATTTCCAGAATGCTGCAAATATTCTATTTATATATTGTATTGCTTTGGTACATTATTTTGATATTTTGGAATATAATTTCTGGAGTGTATTCAGTTTGCATATTACCATCAGTAACAGAGATTCGAAGTTGGGGGGGGGAGAGATACATCTGGTACAGCTGCACCAGAGCCACACAGTGAGGGATTCCTTCTTTGTTGCGTTCATAAATGCCCCAGTCCTTTTCCATTGCCCTCACCCCAAGGATTTTAATTTGCTCTTTGCTGCCTACCCACGCCCTAAACCTCACCCCAGCCCCACACACTTTAGCCACCCCAAACAGCTGAGTCACCAACCACTTATGAACTTTGGAAGGATCTCCCGCTGTCTGTGTTTGTAGATGTGCTCTGTTTAAGATGGTACTCTTTCCCTGCTTGCTCTGCCCCTTGCTGGATGACAAGGAAAGATGTGACTAGTCTTAAGAATGGCGAATAGATTCATTTGACAGGATAGGATAGCCAGAATTAGCAAGGATAAGCTACATTATTCAAGAGAACTGGGCAGGTTGAGGTTGCCTGCTATGAGATTGTGTAATGTGGCATTCTAGAATTGCTTTTTATGTGAATGGGCTGCAGGCCAATACAAAGTGTGCACAGCTGGACTTGTGGAGAGCATGGTGGCCCCTCTTTCGCCCTTGTGGCTGATTTATGTTATGGGTGGTGAGCTACCCAAGAAGGCACAGGGAAATGTCTTTTTGGGCCCAATAGCAGCAGCATGGAGTAATTTTAGAAAAAGAAAAAAATGGGGGATGGCCAATCAAATTCCAACCCAAGGGTAACTTATTTATTTAAAAAAAAAATACAAATATGCTACAAAAGCTAAAATGGTGCTTATTATTAACAATCAACTTATAAATCCAATAATTACCCCTGGGTTGGAATTTGATTGGTCGTCCCCCATGTTTTCTTTTTCTCTGTTGGTTTGCTTGGGAGTTTCTTCTTCTTTTTCTTTAGAAAAAACAGATGCAGGAAGATAGTCTGTCAGGTTTGCTACTGTTGATGTGGAATTTGAATTTCTTGCTAGGGCCAGATGGGGGAGTTTTTAAAGAATGATCATCCTTTTGATGTAAGTGTCCATCTTTATAGAACACTAAGTTGAAGGGATGTCTCCATCTATAGTGAACTGTAGTTATTTTACTGTTAACTCTAGTTATTAGTGACTGTGTAACCTTGTAAGACTTAAGGCCCTGTTTACTAAGGGGTGTTAGCATTTTTAGCACACGCTAATTTTTAATGCATGCTAACGCTAAGGACACTCATAGAAATATATGGGTGTCTCTAACATTAGTGTGCTTTAAATTTTAGTGTGCACTAAAATTGCTAGCACAACAGGGCCCTGAGTGCATTGAAAACATGTCTGTATGTCTCATTATATTAAATGGGACCTGTGCTAAAATAGCATGAGTTACTGGTAGAATGACATGTCCACGTTGATAAGTACGCCCCTTTTGTCCAATTAGTTATTCAGCCACCAGTCTGAATATTGGCCAAAACCTGAAAAACCGCTGGGAGTTGCACGGGACCCAGGTATTCAATGCTACTGCCCGGAGTTGACCCAGCATTGAATATCTGTGTCTAATTCAGCCCATAGCTATCAGCAGCTGTAAATTTGCTGCTGGGGCTGAATATCTTGGGGGTGGGGCAGTGTGGTTAGTTACTAAATACAACAGTGCAGGTGCCCTAAATATGTCTGATTTGTTTCTTTGGGCCATTTTAAGGACATTAGGAAGTTTACTATCTCCTCTGCAACAACACAGGAGCCCTTGAGATCCTAATGCAATAATCCTGAAGTCCTATGGAGAGGTCGTTCAGTACTAGCATAGAATGCCTTAATGCCTGTAAATAAATAGTCTAAATTCAACAAGGCACTCTACTTTAATCCAGGAGGTTGTCAGAAGATTTTTATTAAACTAATCACCACTCTGGAATACATATTCAAATGTATAAAAGGATCAACAGTGGTGATGATACTCGGGAGCATTACTGTTTCTTCTGAAGATTATTCACCATGATCTTCACAGGTCCTACACATTATATTAATGATTTACTATTTACTTATTTTAGTTGCATTTCCTCACAATGTACTGCTATGTTTCTTACTAATTCAATTAATTTTATAAGATCAATACTTAATCTCTATTTATTTATTTGATAGGATTTATTTACCGCCTTTTTGAAAAAATTCATTCAAGGCTGTGTACAGTAAGAATAAATCAACATAAGCAATAGACAATTACAGCAGTAAAAATATTCAAATAACAATACAAAGTATGGCTTAGTACACTACTTTAACATAAGTCATGGAGACACTTATGCGACATGAGCCATGTTTTGCTATAAGGTATTTCAAGGTTCATCCCCATTACATTGCCAGCCATACCTTAATGATCTCTCTCTCTCTCTCTCTCTCTCTGGTATATAAACCATGCCACTATTACAGCACTGGCTGGTGTTTCTAATTAAACTTTGATATTTTCCAAGAATAGATGCAAAATCTTTTTTAAAAGACAAAAGAAAATGCTAATGGAGCAACAATTAAAATGTTCACATTAGTGCAAATTCTGCAGGGTTTGTGCTAGTGATCAAAGCCAAACTTCATGGGTGGTGGTGTTTTGATCGTTCCTCCAATTCAAAGTGTCTGCATAGATTTCCATGGGTACATTTTCCAGTGTAAATAAGTGTCATTTGAAAAATGCAAAATTGTGTGCATTGTTGACTCCTCCTACCCAGGGAACGTCTCCAAACAATGTAGGTAAATTATGCACAGCACTAAACAATGTATACAGTTTTACCCAGATAGATAGAAGTATCACTGACTATCTCCTGTTCAGAAAAGCTATGAAAACCTACGTATTCAAACTATTCTACAACTAACCACATAAACTATTGACAACCTCCCCACATCACAAATGTAAAACAGTAATGTAACTTCACTCAAATGTAAACTGTAAGCCACTTTGAACCAAAACTTGTTTTTGGATAACAGTGGGATACAAGAATGCATAAATAAGTAAATAGATGGTGGGCAATTCTCCTATAAATGGAGCATTTTTGGGATCAGGTTTCCTAACAGGCTCATGAGAGTTGGTGAATGCTATATATTCTGGTAACCTTTATATATACTGCTGAAATTCCCCCATGGGATACTGTAATAGACTTTATTACACACTGCAGATCCGGGTAAGGCACTTCTAAACATGGTTATTCCAGTGGTATTCTGGCTTTAGAAATCGCTAATATGCCTGTTCTCTTGGATATGTGCTTTCCAGAACTGCTTTTATTCAATATAATATGTACAGCTAAATACAGTGACAGTAATACATCAATGTCAGATGAGAATTTTATTTTCTGCAACAAGAAAGTTTTGTGTTGTGCCAATCCAGGCTGCACAGATCTATCTATACTTCTTTTTCTACTCTTTCAAGATGTATGAATGATTACTCCTTGAAGCACAAAATTCACTAATTAGAATCCAGAAATCTAATAGTTGTTCATGGCATGTTGTAGTATTTAGTGAAAGGTGTTTATAGTATATCGCCAGCTGAGAATGAGAATTCAGAATCAGGTTGGTCTTAGTTGCTGTGTGGGTCCTGTTTATTCTGTAATTCCATTATAAAGTTGTGATCATCTTGATCATTAACGTCGTCCTGTTTCTGAATTTGCTGTATAGGAGCGGGATGTTGTATCTCCAGCCAGAAGAATGTTCAGTCTCCCTCACATTGTCCTGACAGGGGTTTCAAACCCATCATCACCTACTGAAGTTGACTTTGAGCTGACTGAAAAAGCAAGTGATCCTGAGTATAGCGAAGCCAGTACTAATGTGTCATACAAGAAAGATATGGAAAAACAATCTGCTACTTATCAGCCTGAAAAGGGCAGTGTGAAATTCAAAGGGAACCCATTAAAGGCGGCACTTGGTTCAGAGGAGACAAGCTGTTCTGAAATAGATAGAATATCTTTGGTTCAAGAAGATATGCATGAGATGTTTCAGTCTATGTCATTAGAGGCACATTCCCAATCTATACAAAGTGAGTTTTCACCTCTCTACATTGATGAAGCCTCGATACCCAATAGCAATGATGCTAGTACAACAGACAACATTGCTGTCTTAATCACACCAACAAAGATTCAGGCATTGTCCAGAAACGAAGTTCATGAATTAGCAAAAGAGAAAGGGAAAGAAGTCTATACTTTGAATGTTGGATTTAGAGATGGGTGGTTCAGAGACATTGTCCCTGAAGAATCATTTATCAGTTTAGACAAACAAGCCATCCTTATAATCTTTGAAGAAACCTTGACGCTTGAAATGGCTTACAAAAGGCTGTCATCCATCATTGAAGATGATGAAAAGTATAGGAGCTTTTCTGAATTTCAGAATAAAGGTAGAATTCCTGAACTGGAAACAGAAATGTCCAGCCACAGTCTAGAGGAGAAGCTACCTGCTTGCAAAGAACTTGATGGCAAAGATTTTAAACAGACTGAAAGAGAAGCACCAGAAGAATTTCCAAACCAAGCATTTCCTGTGTCAGAGTGGCAGTCTTTTCATAGTAAAGATAGCATAACTGGGGTGTCTGAACAGCTCAAAGTGAGGGTTCCGAAGATACATTGTCATGCATTGTCACAAGCCATAAAGTCTGGAGCAGCATCTGTAAGTAGAATCATAGAGATTCTGGCATGTGAACAAAAAGAAAAAAATAATTTATATATAGATGAAAAACAGATGCAAGGAAGGAGATGCGTACTGAACTTTGCTGAAAATCCAGAATATAACGGGTCATCGGTAGGAGAGTTGTCTATTCCTTGCAATGTGACATCATCAAGAAGTCAGGAAATCTGTAAAAACACTTACAAAAGATTGAACAGCTTTGAGGAATCCATCAGAGAGCTGGAACTTACGATTCGTGATATTGGTGGTCACCAGACAGCAGAATTTCTTCTGTCTCAGGAGAATCCAAGAATAGTTCAATTAGGAAATCTAAATGAAAGTGGACTAGAAAAGGAAAAATCAAGTGAACAGATGTTCAGTGACACAGAGAGGGATGGGACTGTTAACATTCCTCATCAGAATTCTTCACAAAGGGACGTTAACTTATGGACACGGTCTACTGGGAAGAAACCTCCATTGTTGCCCAAGCCCCAGCTCCCAGTCTCCAGTCCTAAGGTGTATTTTCTCTTAATATTTCCTTGGCTGCTCTCTCTTTGGATTTCAGCTGCAGTTCCAGGCTTTCAGGGAATTTTTGGTGGGGGATAATGACGTGGCATCACCTGAAAAGCTGTGAAATTAGTGGGGAATATGGGGACTTCCACTGAAATCTTGGTGGTTAACCTGGATTTTTCTATGCCCTTAACTGCATTTGTTTTCTTGGCATAAAGCTTGTTTACAGCCAGCAGTCTATTTACAATGCCATATGTGCAAAGGAAGATTGATGGTATTTTGTAAGCTGTTGCTTTATAGTCACTTTTTTGGAGCAATGCAGGCAGCTTTTGCACCTTCAGCTAACAGTCATACCTGTCAGAATCCTGAGCTTTGGAAATTGAATACTCACTGCATTATACCTGTGAATTCTAGCATCTGTATGGATGTAAAGGTTGCTGCATATTGTATCAGAATGAGTTCTAGGGAACAAGGTTATATAAAAAGATGTTTTTTTCTGCCCCTCCTCCCTCTATTTTAGTGTCACATGATGCAGTATTTCAATTTCAGTCCTACTCAGAAAACTTTCTTAGAATTAAGAGATACAGAAAAGGCCAGGTTGACTGAGCAGATTTAAGTCAAGTATACAAACTGAGAGGATGATTTGAAAATCTGGTAGATTCCTCATTCTACTGATACCCGGGAGAGATCGGGGGGGGGGGGGGGGGCTGCTTTTCATCTTATCCCAGGATGGAAATTAGCCTTTTCCCAGAAGTTCCAGAGAGTGAATTTCTCACTTTCACAGTTGATTTGACTTGGACATGATAGTTTGGTTAGGCCAAACGTCCTGACCTTATGCCACCTTAAGTAAGTCATCTTTGTCTCAGAATAGCACACATTTATAACTTTTTTCACTTGCCTTTTGGAACCTGTTCTACAGGTTACTCTTTAAAATTTAGCAGTCACAATTTCCAACCCAAAAATGGCTCTGTGCACATTTTTGAAATACTAATTTCTAAAGATTATTAGGAACCTGTTTGTATAAAAGACATTATATAAATTTCTAAGCATTCTTGTTATGAGCTCTGGAAGATCTGAGCCACATTCATTGTGGTCTTGTTAAGGCGTGTGTGGTCCTAAATATCTGCTCATTGTATATTACAGATAAATGTAATTCTGATCAGCAGCCTATACATACACATCAATATACGCTATAGTTCAAAGACTCCCTTCTGTCTTTTTTTTTTCTTTTACTGGTCTTGTACTGTAATCACACAGATATTAAAGATGCTTTTATCTTCTCTCCTTACTTGGAAATCTGACTGACTGAATCATGTCTTCTTATCATTGCATTTTTCCATCCCTATACAGAAAATGTTTGCTGACTTTATTTTTGCCTTTCCATACACAATTGCAACTGTGTATTTTGCTTTGTATCTGAAAATATCTCCAAAATATTTAATAATAACAATTTAATTAGACTTTGTTACGGGGTGATTACATTAAATTGCCATTTATTCACTGGTAAGTGTCACCTATAGCATTTAAATGGCATGGGGCGATAAGGCAGATTTCTGTAAAATACTGAGGAATGGGTAAACATGAATCAGTTTGCTGTTTCAAAAAGTACAAAGAGTTGATGATATGCCATGAAGTTAGTACATTTAAAACCAATAGGAGAAAATATTTTTCCACTTAATGCATAATTAAACTCTGGAATTCATTGCCAGAGGATGTGATAAAAGCAGTTGGCATAAAAAGGTTTAGACAAGTTCCTGGAGGAAAAGTCCATAAACAGCTATTGAGGTAGACTTGGGGAAAGCCACTGCTTATCCTTAGGGGTAAGTAGCATGGAATCTTGCTACTTTTTGATATCCTGCCAGGTACTTGTGACCTGGATTGGCCACTGTTGGAAATAGAGCACTGGGCTTGATGGACCTTTGGTCTGTGTCAGTGTGGCAATTCTTATGATCATATAGCCAAGATATAGTTTGAAATGCCCTGATGCAAAGATTACCAAAAACAGGAAAGCAAGATAGGTAATGTATAGAGAGCAGGTCACCATGGGAGCCATTTTCTAATGGTGTTAATACATGCTCTCTGCCACAGAATCCATTTTATTCTGATGGGGCCTGTGGCAAATACTGTGCTAACTATTAGTAAATGACTAAGGTGCTTATTGTAGAAGCACCATTTACATTTTAGATGTGCATAAACCAGCACATAAACATTAATCTAGCATAAATATCTAAGTTCCAGTTTTACAAAGTTAGGCTATACACATGTAAAACTGAAGAATGGGCAAATGACAACAGGGCATGATATGGATGTTGAAGCAAGCCCCTAGGCAGCTGCCTATACTGTGAGCTCTGTGTGAAACTAACCCACAGCCTTTACGGCCTGTCAGCTAGGCAGCCTCTACTACAAGCTATCAGCTACAGCCTATCCTGCCTTCCCAATCTGGGTCATTAGGCAGCCCACTGTAAGCTCTTTACTGCCTTCAGTCTATACTGTCTCTCCATGGCTATTACAGTTCTTTAAGTTTCCCAGAGATATGTGCAGATAACACTCAGACATTTAATATAGGTATAACTTAACTTTATATGCATACTCTAGATCGATGTATCTCACAGGATTAAGGTGGGCAGGAATCAGGAATACAACATATAAATCAGAAGCCAGGAATCAGGAACATATAGAAACAGAATCCCGACCTGTCTGTCTTTGGAGCTCTGCCTAACTGTAGAGCTTCCTCTACATGAAGAAAGGCCAACAGTCCCAGCAAAAGAGATGAAAAGGCAGAGAGAGTCAAGGAGAAAAGGTGGAGGGGAAAAATGAGCTCCAAAATAGACCATCCCAGGCTGCCTAGCAGCCAATAGGGAAATCCCTGACCATGTAGGGAAAAACTGGATTCTGGCTGAGGCCTCTTTCCTTATCAGATGGGAAGGAATGTGAGGAATCTGGCTTTTACTCTGACTTAGTACAAAATGCACTTCAGGTTTTAGCAAAATGTATGCAGTCTACTAATATTAGCTAAAATAATGTAATACACGGGAATACAATGCCATGTATAATGTTATTAGTCCAGTAACTAAACTAAGTTACTAGACTAATAACATTATAAACTGGGATACATGTGTATATATATGCAGGTCAAAAACAGGTAATTTGGTATTACTTAGGCGATTGCCTAACTTCCACATAGTTTGATTTTTTTTTTTTTTGTGGCTCCCATCAGATGTGTTTTGGACTGTGCTAGGGGCAATCCTAAAAATGTTTATTCCCCATTTCAGAAGAGGAAAGAATATCTAAGAGACTGACTTTGAAATTTACACCTACTACCTAGGATGTCTAGGTTCCAGAAAAGTGCTTCGGTTGAGCAGTACTTTACTACAGGGATTAGGGGAAGTTGCCCCCTTAATCCCCCAGTGCTTGATGTCCCCCAAAAGCCAGACTGACAAGAGATACCAGGCTCTGTGATAGCTTTAGGAAAAATAAACATATATGATTCCAAAATGGCTAAGATAAACAATTATATTCTGGAACATAAACACTCATTTTGCTATTCCACCATTTTGACCCACTGATATTTTACATATTTATTTTTCTAAAATGGATGTTTGTGTTAAATGTCAGCAAAGCATAAATATCAATTTTTTCCACTTATTTTGGACAAGTTCTACATTGGGAGATCCTGATCTAAAATCCTAGCGGGATGTTTCAATTCTAATTTGAACTTCCTTTATAAAATTTAATTCCATGTGAGAAGGCTCGGCAGGACAAATCTGATTTCTATAAGAGAAGCCTGTAGAGGGCCAAATGCTGTACAGTACAGTGAGGAGAGTCTGAAGAGGTTTTTCCTTTTTCTAAGGGACGGAGTCTAATGTCTGAATATAAAATACCTCTGAGATGCCAACCTGTTAATGCAGTTTATAGAAAATGATGGGAATTGATCAAATTTATAAGGAGGGATAAAGATGGAGAAAAATTAGATATCCTGTAAAAGCAAGACAGAGAAGGAGAAAACTTAGCAGATTGTCCAAGAGTTGGATTAGTCTCAAATTCAGATGTGCTCTCTGGGGCTGCTTGTATACTAGGAGTGGTTTGAGTGCATAGTTTAGAAATTCATCCATAGTAGAAAAAGGAAATAGTGAAGGAAGAGGATTCATGTTATGACTTTGTCACATCTCCCAGTTCTGTTTATCAATATATCTTTGTACTTCTGCTGCCGTGTTTCACTCTAATTATTAAGCCCTCTGAGATGGTCCAGTTAGTATGCATTTTACAGAACATTGATGCTTTGAACTATTATGATAATTTCAGTGGTGTTAGTCTACCTTTAGCAGTAGAGAGAGAGAGAGTTGACGGGCATTCAGAGAATTATAGTGGGATATAATCAGGACAGAGGGAAAGGGAATGGGGCTTGATATACCGTCGTTCTGTGTTTTTTTGCATCTACATTCAAAGCGGTTTGCATATTAAATACAGGTACTTATTTGTACAGAGACAACATATTGCTGGTCTTCTATCAATAAGGGTACAAAATACTGCTCTGTTGAGCAAGTGATAAACATTTTATGGTAGTAATAGTTTAACTTTGCCCGAGGTGCCTTATAATAAATGACGACGTCCTCAGCATGGTAAAGGGCACTTGCTATGTATAGTTAGATGACAGTGATATTGCATCTGACATGAGCTCATCAACTGGAACATGAAGGTTTTACTTATATCTTTGTATGTTTTATGACTCTCTCTCTCTGCAGAGTGGTGGTGTCTCCATACCGGCAATGAAGATGGTAAATCCAGCTGCCTCTCGTCTGAAAGTGTCACAGCAGGGCAGTCCAGACAAGAGCAAGCACATGAAGCAAAGACTGGAGTACATGAGAATCCAGGGACAACAGCAGGTAGCTTATCTCTAAGGTAGCTGTCAGTGTGCAGAGTCATTGAGCTTACAAGGTTTACTTTAGGACAGGAGTGCTCTTCAGAAAATACCTAAAAGTCCCAGTCAGCTTACAATTCAGACCCATCAAGAGTCTGCTGTTGAGTTCCTGCTCTACTGCATACTCAGTCTCATAGCTAGTGAGGGGTGAGAGCAGGGGGTTGGAGGAAGAGGAGAAATGATGCACACATGAAAGAGCAACAAAGATATACATTTTACACATGGCTTGAATTCTGATGGAACCTGTGGTTCCTCTCTGAACAAGTCCTTTGGGTGCCAATGGATGGAATCTGTAAGCATTTTTCTCTTGCCTGGACATGCTGTGGGTAATTTTATAAACAGACCACCTAGCCAGTGGTGCAGAAAAGCACAAGTTATGCCTGTTTTATGAAAGGAAAACCAAATCACCCAAAAATCCCCAAACCGGGACAAAAATAAACAATGATAATCATCTAACAATCCTGAGTGTTAACATGCCATAAACTATAATTATAATGAGAGACCTTCATAAGTTTTAACTAAGCTGGACACACAGTAAACAGTGCAACCATGAAAAAGGCTAGATCATTTTTATTGGAAAAAATGTTAAAATACAGATAAATAAGTAGCACAAACGTTAATGAAAGAGAGCTGATATACATTATGCATTAGAGAAAGGAACAAATTCACAAAATATTTGAAGGGTCCCCAGACTTTGATATGTTTAACAACATATTTATTTGTTTTCAGCAAGATAAGATTCATATTTATAAAGTAAACAGAATTTAACCAAAATGAAAAGGTTTTTTTTTTAAATTATCTTTCCACTCAGTAAAAATTACTTTCAGTGCTATTGATCTCAATATCAGAGGGTTTTTTTCCTTAGATAGGTGGTCAGATAAAAAAGTAGATCATAGTATAATAAGTTTCTAAGACAAGTAGATTTAACAGATAAGAGATTCCACTCCCAAGCATTTAACCAAAAGAATTGTAAATTAGCACACGAACAAATCATATGTTCGATATGGACATTACATGGCCAACAGCGGTTGGAGAACGTGCTGTTTATTGTCATTGTAGTCCACAAAACTTTGTGCATCTAAAAGAGTAATTACTGTAATATTGAAGCAGACACACTAACCCCTGGATTCTATATATGGTGTCCTAAACTGGGCACCGATAGTTGGTGCTGATCCAAGATATGCACCCAACTAAATTGGCAAATGAACCAATTAGTGCCAATAATTGGGTGCTAATTGTCACTATTTGAATTTGCATTCATATCTTGCTACACGCTATTCTATAACAATATGCACTCAAATCCCATAGCATGCAACCCAAAAGGGGCCATGGCAATGGGAGGTGCATGGGTGTGCCAAGGGCGTTCCTAAAATTTGCTTGCAGTGTTATAGTTTACCGGGGATATGCACCCAAATTGGGCGCCAGGAATTACATCTGGTTTCAGTAGGTGTAAATCATGGCACTGAAATTGCACTCAGTGCTATTCTGTAATGGGCACTCATCTTTGAGTGCTGATTTTTTGGGGGAGTGCCAATTTTGAGCACCATTTATTAAATCTAGCCCTAAAGGTCTATTGGTCTTGGACCAAAAATTGGACCACTGACCTTTAGAAAGAGAGGCCAGCATCCAGTGACCATAAGTTTTGTAATGTAGTGATGTCAGTAGGATTCTTATTATGAAATAGTTTATAAAGCCTGGAAGCAGATTTACCTAAAATTAACGCTTTAGACAAGATCTTAAACATCTCGGGGTGAAGAAATGCAAGTAGAAATAATTTTGTTGGATGTGAAACATGAACAAAGTTGAGGATAATGAAAAAGTTGTGAATAGGGTAAAGAATATTTTCATGTAAATGTTCAAATAACTGATAGAATGTTGATGTATGATATATTTCAGGAGATAAATGCCACAATTAATCTAGCTTGGCCAATAAATAGGTTTATGATCATTACATATAAAGGAGTTGTCCCATAGGGGGAGGCATCAAGAGTATTAATAATAGGACAGGGAAGAGTGCAAGCTAAATTTGTAATGGCTAGATTCTGTATGATATCAATTTGTTTCGTTTTGTGTATACTATACAAGCCAAGTTTGCTTAAGAGGAATAGGTCTAAACAAGTATATAGTTTAAGAATCTGATATAGAATCACAAGTCCACAAGGAGGCAGTGTGTAAAAGAAATGTGTGATTATAATGCTCAAAAACTGAGAAATTCACTCCCCCACCCCCCCATATCCTTTGGATGCTTTAATTTTTGGAATGCTATTCTTGGAGTTTTATTGTTCCATTAAAAATGGGTGAGGGTCTTTTCTATATCTTTAAAATATTTCTTAGGGAATTGAAATGGGAGTATACTTAGCCCCACAAATAATATATATATATTAAGACCATTCTTATACAGTCTAGTCTACCCCACCAAGTGAGATAGAGTGGGGACCTTCTATAACACATGTTTTTATCCAGCTCTAATATCTGGGTCATGTTAATATTTATGGTGTCATGCAGAGGTAATTTATAAATTAGGCTGAGGTATGTTATATCCTCTCTGCACCGACAAGTAAGAATAGAAGGGGAGGTCTGTTATAACACAACAAATGTTAAGTGACAAAAGCTCAGTTTTGGACCAGGTTATAGTATATCCAGAGAGAGCTCCAAAATCTCAGTCGCCCTGACACTTCTGGGACTGAACTTTCAGGAGAAGACATGTACAAAAGAACATCATCTACATATACAGACAGTTTCAGTGGGATACCTGCTGTGCTTATACTTTTGATATTTTCAGAGGAATGGATATTCAATAATAGATAAAAAGTAACAGGGACGGGGGCAACCCTGACAGGTGCCTCTTGAGGTTGGGAAAGGTTAGAATAGAGTTAACATGTACACATGCAATAGGATTTCAATATGGCACTTTAACTGTATCGATAAATAATTCACCAAGATGAAACCAGTGAAGTACTGAAAATAAGAAATTCCATTCAATGTAGTCAAACGTTTTTTCAGCATCTAGGGAAATCGCACAAGCTGATTCCCCCATATGCTGAGTTACTTGTAATACGTGACAAAAAAGTCTGGTATTATCAGAAGAGCTTACCTTATACAAAACCAGTTTATGAGGGAGGAATTAATTTTCTTACAATTTTAGAGAGCCGATTTGCAAGAATCTTGGTATATACCTTGCAATCATACTTCAAAATAGAGATAAACCTGTAATTTTTAACCAAAACTCATCTCATCCAGGTTTTTCTAATGGCTAGATCATATTTGTAATCATAGGTACTCCCCAAATATCAGTGCTTGCTTGCATCCTTGAGTGCATCAATTTGATACTTATAAAATAACACTTGCATGTTGTATCCCTCTACAGAGTGATAAACAAAATTGTATACTTGTGCAAAAATGCTATTGTAGTCACAAAAAAAGAAATGGTGTTTTACTGAATTTGAAATTCAAAACATATTGTTACTCTCCTTGTCTTAGCAATCTTCATAAATGACAATACAAATATGGTTCAAACACAGTACTTAATTTATGTAGCTTCCACGACTTGTGTGAATTAGTCTGCAGTCCACAGCTTTTTGTGTCTCGTATCTGCTAATAAAGTATGCTACCTGTTCTCAAACTGAAAATAGCTTTAAAAAGAATAAATATAGCATCACAGTGTCAGTATTCCAGCGTTCCTAGCAGTGATCTCAGCCACTCCTCTGGTAATATCACGCTAAAAAAGTTATTCAGCTGGGAGACTTGCAAGCAAAGGTTCATATATGAATACATCACACACAAGTGTAAACCATATCAGAAATTAGACTTGGGCAATGTTTGCAAATCTTAAACTGCGCCAACCTACTTTTCAAAGCCACAAATAAAAATGCAAATATACTGAATTATAAGCAACTGCACAAGCAACTAGGAAAAACAAATTAACAGTATTAAAGTATTGTAAAATATATGAATAATATTGTAAATGGAATATGAGAATACAGTGTAAATGCAGAAAGATATAATGAAAAATAATGTAAATAAAAAAATATATTAAAAATGCCCACTCTCAACAGCATGAGAGTTGTTTAAAAAAATTATCTTAAAAGTATTTGAAAAATAAAAAGTAAACATTTCTTAGAAATGAATCAGCAATGAAATGTCACTTACAAGGAATATTCAACAATTTAGATGAAAAACGGCCATAAAATGCTATATAGTCAGGGTCCCTTGGGCTCCTCCAACGTGCTTGGCCACCCAGGAATCTTGACAGACTCTGTCTTGGTGGCATGTATAGCCAATGATGCTTGTAAAGTAAGCTTTTAGGTTCTTGCATTTTTAGTGAGCGATAGGGTGCTTGATATTTCTTTAGCTCTGCTCACTTGACTTCCTGTTGCATGTATCATGGCCCGCAGGCCTTGGAAAAGGGTGGCCTTAACAATCTGATGCAGGTCAGTGATAACCAGTGGGGGAGCCTGTTGCTGTAGTAGGTCAAACAGTACTCCTTTTTTGACACAGGACTTTAACCTTATTTTTAGTTCCCAGGATGTACATGATTTGGAAATCAAAGTGAGTAAAGAGCATTGTCTACCATAAGTATTAAAGATGCAGAGCCTTCAGTGTCTGAAGCTGCTCTAGGTTAGGTTGTCATGATAGGGCTGCTCCCAAACCACATTAGATATGTTTGTTTCCACCACAGATTGGATTGTGGAGTCAGGGTGGACCAACAGAAGCAAAAGCATTTTTTTTTAACTGTTCAAAGGCCTGTTCCACATCTGATGCCTTTGAAATTTGGCTAGTTTCTTGAGCAAAGTCATCAGTGGTACTATGATGTTAGAGAAATTCTGTATGAATCTACAGTAGAAATTTACAAATCCAGTAAAGTACTCGATGTCGTGTATTCCTTGTGGGACCTCTTAATGGTGTACTGCTTTCACTTTCTGGGCAATCTATCTGTACCCCTTGGGAAGAAGAGGTAAAGGTAGTAGAGAAGGGATGCCAGCCAACCAATAAAACATCTATCCAGAGGTTGATTGCACCAATTTTTTTATTAAACAGCAAGATATACAGACTCGACGTGAATCATATTTCGGCAGTAATATTGCCTGCCTAAGGAGTCAAGTATCTATATGGTGTTCAGCTCAACCGGAATGAAACTGGTTGAACCAAAAAGTGCATTGGTGAACTTCTTAATGCTCAAACTACCAAATAAACACAGCAGACATAGCGCTTTTTTGGTAGTTTGAGCATTAAGAAGTGTACCTTTTGGTTAACCAGTGCACCTTTTGGTTCAACCAGTTTCATTACAGTTGAGCTGAGCACCAAATAGATACTTGACTCCTTAGGCAAAACACTGCCCATGTCGAGTCTGTATATCTCGCTGTTTAATTTTTAAAAATTGCTACGATCAACCTCTGGATAGACATTTTATTGGTTGGTCATCGTCCCTTCCCTACTTTCTTTACCTCTTTGGGTTTATCGTAGGGATTTTTTCCTTGTTTGTGGTGGTGTACCCCCTTGGGAAGAAAGCATATAACCTAGACACTCTATAAAATTCTGTTTAAAAGAGTACTTCTTAGCACTGGTATAATCTGTTCTTGTAGCACCGGAGCCACATGTTGCTCATTGGGGGATGGAAGTTTCTGAATAAATGAGGATTTCCTCAAGGTTCTGTACCAGAAAAAGGTCTAAAACATAAGTACATAAGGAAAGCCATGCTGAATCAGACCATGTCCATTGAGCCCAACATCCTATCTCTGATAGTGGCCAGTCTGGATCACAAGTACCCAACAGATCCCAAAAACTAGATCTATTTCTCATAGTTAATGTCCAGGAATAAGCAATAGCACTCCCCAGTCTACCTTGCTTATAATTTGTTATGAACGTTTTACACCAGGTACTTGTCCAAACTTCTTTTGAAACCCACTGATAGTCACCTTGACCACATCCTCCAGCAACAGATTCCACAGCTTGATTATGCACTGTGGGGGAAACGTTCTAAGATTGTTTATTTCAGTCATTAGCTCTTATAGAGTTTCCTCTTGCTTTCATGTTTGAAAGGTTAAACAACCACTCCCTACTTAACTGTTCCACCCCACTCATGATTTATAAACTTCTATCACAAATGTTCTTAACCTTTTTTAAGTTCCCGCACCCATTTAACTGATCAATTAAACCCTCTCACCCCTTTCCTAAACCAGATGTCCACTAGTGACTACTGACAGCTACATATGTTGCTTAGCCATTAACGATAAAATTACAGTAGTACGCAGTTGTACTACCAAAGAAGTTATACTTAGAACTACAATGCTACATAAATTTTATATAATGTTGAATAAAATGACCATTTACAAATGATACATACTAGATTTCAAGACCCTTCCCCATGCTTCATTTGACTTCCTGCATCCCTTTGGGGTGTAGGCACCAGTGGATAAGACCCGTGTTCTGTCATATCCCATCTCAGTTGTCTTTTCTCCAAGCAGAAGATCCCCAATATGCCTATCTGTTCTTCATGTCCCCTTTATCAATTTGTTGCCCTTTTCTGAACCTTTTCTAGTTCTTGCATGTTCTTTTTGAGGTTAGGCGACCAGAAATGTATGTAATACTTAAAATGTGGTCATACCAAGTACCTATACAGAGGCATGACATTTGAAAATACTATACTCTGAAAACGCACTCCTGAATAAATAATGGCTTTCCCCCAAGATTCACTTCAGCAGTTGCTCTGTTTCCCTTTTAAAGGTTAGAGCCTACAGCCTGGTTCCACCCTGGTTAACATGAAACCTGTTCTTTTGGAATAGGCTTCCCTTTCCCATAATGTTGCACAGCTCCTAACAAATCTAAATCTTCCATTCTGCACCATTGTCTCATCCACACAATAAGATTCCAGATCTCTGCCTGCTTCTTGGGTCTTGCACATGGAACAGGGAACATTTCTGAGAATACTACCATGGAGGCTCTGGATTTCAACTTTCCACCTAAAATCCTAAATTTGGCTTCCAGAACCTCTCTCCTGCACTTTCTTATATTGTCAATATCCACATTTACCAAGCAAGCCAGCTACTCCCCTGCACCGTTTAAAATTCTGTTTAGCTGACTCTCCAAAGAAACCATTAGCCAGCATTAGAGCATAGTGGAACCATCTATTTATTATTTAGATTTAGCTGACAACAATCTTAAGTCTGTACAAATGACAGTGGGAGAACTCCCTCTGTGTGCAACCTATTCATAAGAAGGCCAACTCTATGTATAGCGTCCAAAAGGCTCCTGGATTCAAAACGTTCCAGCTGTCGCACCATTCTATGGTCATTGAATCCGCTATCAAGAGCCAAGAATTCCAAGTCTCACTTCTCAATGCCCCCGTGGAGTGACATTCAGACTTTGGATTCTTTGGGGAGGAAAGTGTTTCAGAATGGTATGCTAGCCTCCCACATACATTCTTACCAGCTTTTCATGAGAATGTACTTGAAGTCCTTGGTGAGCGGGTGGTGGATTTTGCAGGCATTCTACCATCAGAGTAGGCTATAAAGCTCCACCAGTTTGTGGCTAAGCAGAAGGAGTACCGAAAATTCATGGCAAAGGCAACCTATGTTGCTTTTGATGTAGTGACCAGGAACTCTTCTATGGGTTTAGGAATGCATAGATTCACCTGGCTGCATGCTTCTGACCTGGAACCCGCTGTTAGAGGCCAACCAAAACTACTTTTTTCAGTTTCAGCCAAAACCGAAACTGAAAGCTTTTGTCCAAAACCAAAACTAGAGCTGAAACTCATCACTTGGTTGTGGCCAAAGCCAAAACAGAAACTGAAAACTCAAGTTTGGTTGTCTAAATGTGAACTAGTGATTGTCAGATCTTTCAGTCTGCATCCCTCTGCTAAACCCATAATATCCAAACCAGGGTGCCCTCTCTATATTCTTTTTTTTTGGTACTGCAATTGTAAGAGCAGGCTTGATTCCCCAGTCACAGCAGCCATTTTGATAGCAGAACCGGAATGGGCAGGCATAACTGGGGATCACTTCTTCCCCAATTACACCCCTAGACCACCAAGGATTGTAAGATAGGCTTAGGCATACAGGAAGAAGGGGGCAATACACTGGGGAGGGGGTTTGGAAGGAGGGGCAACTCCTGTTCAAGAGAGACACAAATGAGACAAAGCACAAATTTTCAGCTTCCACCTAAAACACACAGGTGATAACCATTTCTGTGCCAAGGTGAAGGAGATCACTGACCTCATCAAGAAGCATGCTGATACCATCAAGTCACTATCCTGGCCCACTCCTGCTGAAACTTCCTCTTCCAGGAGGTATTCAGGTGCAGGTTAAAGGAGACCCTTTATTCGCAAAGGCATAGGGGTCCTCCTACCTCCTGAGGCAGCAGAGGGCTCAAAATTCCCAACCAGCTCCCCAGGCAAAGCAGGGATGAACTTTTGACTGGCTCCAAGAAAGTATAGCCACAGTAAAAGTAACCATGTTAGATAGCCTGCCAGCAAGAAGGAGTTTGAATTTTTTTTGCAGGAAAGGTGGCCCCTTATAGTTTTAGACCAGTGGGTTCTCAAAATAGTCCACATGGTTTCCGCCCTTCTTTTGTAAAGACTCCTTTCAAATTGCACCCCCACTCCCACCCCACTGAGAGAATCAAAATGAAGCTCTCAGCACCAAGAATTGTTTGTGGAAGAGCTGTCTTCCATTTTGAAGGCCAAGACAGTTGAACCCGTTCCACCAAGGAAGAAAGGGAAGGGATTTTACTTCAAGTACTTCTGGCCCCCAAAAAGAGAGGAGGATTCCGTCTCATCTTAGACCTAAGAGCCCTGAACAAAGTATCTGGCCAAAGAAATGTTCAGGAGGGTTTCCCTAGACATCTTTAATCCTCATGATTCAGGAAAACAATTGGCTATGCTCTCTGGACTTGAAGGATGCTTATAACCACAATTAGATACTTTTCAGCCACAGGAAATATCTCAGATTCAAAGTAGGAAAATATCACTACCAGTACCGCATTCTGCCTTTTGGCCTCGCATTGGCTCCCTGAGTTTTTACAAAATGTCTTGCAATAGCTGCAGCGTTGCTATGCAGACTGGGAGTTCATATGTTTCCCTACCTGGACAATTGGTTGGTCAAGAGCACGACAAAGGAAGGAGCTCAGGAATCTTTGTCCTGAATTATTCGGGTGCTGGAGCTACTAGGGTTCTTTGTCATCTACACAAAGTCCCACCTATTCCCTGTTCAAAGATTGGAATTCATAGGAGCCTTTCTAGGTATGGTTCAGGCCTGGGTCTATCTCCCAGACCGGTGCACAGACACAATAATCTGCATTGCGCTGCAGCTTCACCAGAGCCAGCAAGTCACAGCTTGGTAGATGCTAAGATTGTTGGGCACATAGCCTCCACTGTCCATGTGACACCCATGGCATGTCTCCACTTGAGACCAGCCCAGTAGACCCTAGATTCTAGTAGTCACAGGCTTTGGGGAACCCAGCAGATGTCATAGACATCACTCCCGCATTGCAGGAATCTCTCTTGTACTGGATGATTCAGTCCAATTTGAGGCAAGGACTTCCTATTCAAATTCTTCAACCTGATAAGACATTGATGACAGATGCATCTAACCTGGGATGGGGAGCTCATGTAGATAGGCCTCACACTCAAGGTTAGTGGTCCTCCCAGGAGACCCAGTTGCACATCAACATCCTGGAGCAGTGTGGAACACTCTAAAGGCTTTCAGAGATCGGCTAATACACAAAATTGTACTAATGCAGACAGATGATAAGCGTGCAATATACTTTATCAACAAGCAGGGAGGCATTGGTTCATACCTCCTGTGTAAGGAAGCACTTGGATTAGGAACATGGGCGTTTCAGCACAACATAGTGCTCAGGGCCACTTACCTGTCAGGAAAAACAAAATACCCTGCTCAGACTGTCTGGTAGACAGTCTGAGCAGGGTAATGCAACCAGACAAGTGATCTCTTATTATGGGTGTAGCCCGAAAAATCTTCCAAGATTGTGGAACCCTCTTGGTGGATCTCTTTGCCACTCATCTGAACAATAAGGACCTCAGTACTGTTCCAGACTGATCACATGGCAGACTAGCCTTGGATGCCTTTCTCCTCCCATACTTCTGCTGAAACTCGAGCAAGACAGAGGGACCATAACTGTCATCACGCCTGATTGGCCAAGACAGATATGGTTCCCTCTACTTCTAGAGTTGGCTTCCAAAGCTCCAGGGAGACTGGACTGATTTCTGACCCTTATCACCGAAAATGAGGGGTCACTTCTACATCCCAGCCTCCAGACCCTGGCCCTCATAACTTGGATGTTAAGAGGTTAGTGTTGACTCTCTCTACTTGCATGAGGTTTTTTCTGTGTCTTCTTGCCTCCAAACAAGTTTCCACTAAGAGGTCATATCATTTTAAATGCAAGAAGTTTGCTGTCTGGTGGGAGGGCAAGACCCTAGATCACTTTTCTTTTCCTACACAAAACTGCTTGAGTACCTTTTACGCTTATCAGAGTCTGGTCTTAGGATTTACCTCAGCATGCAGAAGGTAAGCCCATCTCTCTACAGCCTTTATTGTTCGGTTTATGAGAGGTTACTGCTGTTCAAGCCTCCTATCAGACCTCCCACGGTATCATGGGATCTCCCAGCTGGTGAAATCTCTATTTGAGCCCCTTGATACCTGCCACCTGAAATTTTTGATCTAGAAGGTTTTATTCTTGGTGGCGGTCTTTTCAGCCTGCAGGGCCAGTGAGCTCCAGACTCTAGTAGCTGATCCACCTTATACAAGATTTCATCAATACAGAGTAGTTCTTCATGCACATACAAAATTCCTTCCTAAGGTCATATCGGAATTCCATCTCAACCAGTCAGTTCTGCCAACCAGGGCCAGTGGGCGACAGGGGCGTTTGCACAGGGCCTCATGCTCCTAGGGGCCCCACATCTCTGGCACGTCTGTCCTCCTGTCTCAGAACACCTCCCTGCTCCATACCTTAATGTGCATCCACATTTCAGTAGAGAGCATCTGGCAGCGGCAGCGATTTTCATATCCCGTCAGCTGCCGAACCCAGAGCCTCCTTGTTGCTGCGTCCCACCTCTTTATGATGTCACTTCCTGCTTCCGCAAGGGCAGGATGCAGCAGCGAGGAGGCTCTGGGCTTGGCAGCTGACGGAATATGAAAATCGTTGCCACTGTCTGCCACTCTCTACTGAAACATGATGGATACACATCTAGTTATGGAGTGAGGTGGGGTTCCGAGAGCTCTAAACCTCCTTTTAAACTGATAAATTCTGGCTTATGGTGGGCGTGGGTAGGGGGTGGCCATAGGTGCAGGGGGGGCCTACTGAACTGGTCTGCACAGGGCCTCACAATTGCTAAGACCAGCCCTGCTGCCAACATTCTTACCAAACTTCTGTGCCCATCTCAACAAAGCATACTGCATACCTTGGACTGTAGGGAGCCTTGGCCTTCTATCTGGAGCAGACTAAAAACCCATAGACAGTCCACCCAGCTTTTTGTTTCTTTTGACCCTAACATAATGGAAGCAGCTGTCAGTAAATGCACTTTGTCCAGTTGGCTAGTAGACTGCATCTCCTTATACCCAAGCCAGGCTAACTCATCAGGGTCATGTCATGGCTCATAATTTCTGAGCCATGACTGTGTCAATAGCCTATTTGAGGTCAGTCTCAATAGACGAAATTTGCAGAGCTGCAACGTGGTCATCAGTCCATACATTCACATCTTACTATTTAGAGCAAGACTCCCGACGTGACAGTTGGTTTGGTCAGTTAGTTCATTAATATCTATTCTGGGTCTAGAATCCAACTCCACCAGGCAGCAGTGGAAGCAACAGCAATTACCTTAGGCTGCCCTGGCACTGGCTTCTTCTCCCACTACTGCCCGCTTCTTGTTTCCTCAGTAGCAAAGAGGCCGGTGCAGGCAGCAGGGCAGCCTATGAGAATCGCTGCCGCATTTTGGAAAAAAAATAAGGTAAACGCAGGGAAGGGGAGCTATGCTAGACCAGGGAAAAGGGCGGGCAGCATCTCATCCCTGCCTCGGGTGGCAGATTATGTTGGGCCGCCCCTGCTTCCACCTCTTAAGCATCTAGAAGAAAAGCTTGTTTAAAAAGCCATGTTTTCAATGCTGTTTTAAAAAGTTTTTAAAGACAGTTCAGACTTTGTGGAAAGAGGGAGGGAATTCCAGAAGAAAGGGGCCATGAAAAAGAAAGCATGATGGCAGGTAGATTCGAGTTGGGCAGCTTTCAGATTAGGGATAACTAGTCGGTGGTCGTTAATAGAGCCAAGTAGGTGGATGGGGGAGTAAGGAATAGTCAGTGTAGGAAGGTAATCGGCAAATCCAATTCTCTGTACCTTCAATGCAATGGTTAGTAGCTTAAATCTGATATCTCATTCGATTGACAGTGAATGTAATTTATGCAACAGAGAGAGACGTGATCAAATTTATGTGCATGGCAGATAAGTTTAATGGCAGTGTTCTGTATTGAATGGTGTTTTTTTCAGATTAGACCGAGAACAACCTAAGTATTTTATATTACAGTAATCCAGTCTTGCAATTGATGACAGAACCAGGGAGTAAAAAGTTGCTTGGTCAAAGTATTTTCAGACAGAGCACAGCAGATGAAGAACAAGAAAACTAGTTTTACATAGACTGGAAATTTATGGTGAAAATGTGAGGAGTGAATCCAAGATGACTCCTGAATAACAGAACAATGCACTCGGGTGCATAGGAATGCCAAAAAAGATTAAGAGAAGCAACTGGAACAGATAGCCCACTAGTGAACCAGCAGGCCACAGTGTTTTGCTTATTTAAAACTAATTTGTGGTCACTGAGCCAGTTTGAGACTAGCAATAAGCAATCCTGGAGTGGAATAATGACAGATACATTCACAGCAGGATGAAGTGGGGGGAGTGAGGGGGGGGAGTACATACTACTACTACTACTTAACATTTCTAGCTACTACTACTTATCATTTCTAAAGCGCTACTAGACATACGCAATGCTGTGCACTTGAACATGAAGAGACAGCCCCTGCTCGACAGAGCTTACAATCTAATTAGGACAGACAAACAGGACAAAAGAGATAAGGGAATATTAAAGTGAGGATGATAGAATAAGGGTTCTGAACAAGTGAACAAGGGTTAGGAGTTAAAAGCAGCATCAAAAAGGTGGGCTTTTAGCTTAGATTTGAAGACGGCCAGAGATGGAGCTTGACGTACTGGCTCAGGAAGTCTATTCCAGGCATATGGTGCAGCAAGATAAAAGAAACGGAGTCTGGAGTTAGCGGTGGAGGAGAAGAGTGAAGAGAGATTTACCCAGTGAACGGAGTTCCTGGGGAGGAATGTAGGGAGAGATGAGAGTGGAGAGGTACTGAGGAACTGCAGAGTGAATGCGCTTATAGGTCAATAAGAGGAGTTTGAACTGTATGCGGAAACGGATAGGAAGCCAGTGAAGTGACTTGAGGAGAGGGCTAATATGAGCATAACAACACTGGCGGAATATTAGTCATGCAGCAGAATTTTGAAGAGGAGAGAAGATAGCTAAGTGGGAGACCTGTGAGAAGCAAGTTGCAATAGTCTAAGCGAGAGGTGATAAGAGCAAGGGTGAGGGTTCTGGTAGTGCGCTCAGAAAGGAAAGGGCAAATTTTGGTGATATTATAGAGAAAGAAACGACAGGTTTTAGCAGTCTGCTGAATATGTGCAGAGAAGGAGAGGGAGGAGTCTAAGATGACCCCAAGGTTACGAGCTGATGAGACAGGAAGGACGAGAGTGTTAGCCACAGAAATAGAGAATGGGGGAGGAGGAGAGGTTGGTTTAGGGGAAAAGATAAGAAGCTCAGTCTTGGTCATGTTTAGTTTTTCAGATGGCACTGAGACATCCAGGCAGCAATGTCAGACAGGTAGGCTTATACTTTGGCCTGGATTTTCAGCTGAGATTTCTGGTGTGGAGAGGTAGATCTGGGAGTCGTCAGCGTAAAGATGATACTGAAAACCATGGGATGAGATCAGAGTACCAATAGAAGAAGTATAGATGGAGAAAAGAAGAGGTCCCAGGACAAATCCCTGAGGTACACCAACTGACAGTGGGATAGAAGTAGAGGAGGATCCACTAGAGTATTCACTAAAGGTACACTAAAGTACATCTTTTGTAATTATGAACTCAAAGCTCTTGGGTGGATCATGAGAAAAGAATGCACATCAGCCTATCAAAGCTTCAGGCTATTTTTCATGCAATTGCAACATTTTGCCAATGGCTTGAGGGGAAAGTCATTTGATTCACACAATAAAATGGCTATGTTTTAAATAGACTGTGGGGTTGGGGGAAATCGGGTTTGTTGGCTCTCTATCATGAAGCCATCAAAATATGGATCTTTGCTATCTCCCTGCAAGTGATACTATAGACAGCCTACCTACTGGAAATCCAAAATCAGCTGGCAGACAGACTTGGCCATTGTTTATCCCTATGAATGGGCTCTAGCCCATCGAGTAGCCCAACAGCTGTTTGAAACATGGGGTGCTCCACTGATAGACCACATTGCACTCAAGCAGAACCACAGGTGTGTACTTCTTTGCTCCAGAAAACTATCCAACCACAGAATTTCACACAATGCCATCATAATTTATTGATCTCAAGGCCTCCTCTATGCCTTTCCACTGACTCCCCTTTGTTCCTGAATAGTTCACAAGATTCTATAGGACCAAGCTCAAATAATCCTTGTGGCTGCCTCCTGGTCCTGGTTTCTATGGCTGGTGACTCTGCCCCAACAACAATCTAGAATTGTGTCCCCAGGCGATTGCCTAAAATGCTGAGATTTTGGGGTAGTAAAATAGAAGGCAGCCCAGGCAAGTATTAAATCTCCCCTCCCAATTAGCAGATGCACACACTGAAGGCCTGCTGTGTCTTCACCCACTCTGCCACAAATTTCCTGTTATGGAGTGGGCAGGGACATGGCAGCCTTCTGCGTGCACATTTGCTGAGGCCCTGTGCTTCTTTGTTTAGCTGCTGACTTGCCTGCTAGTTCTTGCTGCAGAAGGGACAGGAAAGGAGAAAGAGAAGATGGTGGGCTGTGGGAGTGAGACTGAACTGCAGAGATGCAGTGGGATGGGAAAGAGAAGAGAGAGGGGGGATTGCTGATCCATGAGAGGGGACAGAAGGATGCTGGATTGCAGAAGAGGGGGAGATCAGGGTACTCAAAATTAAAGGCTTGCCTCTGGCAACTAATATCACACACTCGTGACTTAACAAGGTGTGCATCTGCATAGAAAGTGAGAACCGAGTAGTATCTTCCATTCCAGTGTCACAGGAAGTTTGACATATACTTCTAGCCACCAGAAAATCAACTGCCCATAAGTCATTCTGTTCTATATGCTAAGTACTGCATATCAGTGTGCCTGCCGTCCTGTGACATGTCCAGTACCCACATTTTGGACTGTGTTCTGCATCTCTCTAATTCCAGTTTACTAACCACTTCTATACATTTTCACTTATCTGCATTCACAGCTTATGACAAAAACAATCTTACTATCCTTTGGTTACTAGACACATCTAAAGTCTCCTACACACCAAGGCCTATTCGTCTTCCTCCACCCAGACCAAATGGGACCTTAACATTGGCCCCACTCAGCTCTCTATCCACCATCTGAGCTCATGGCAGCAGCAATACTCCCAACACTTTCTTGGGAAGTCCTCTTTCTGATAGCAGTTACCTTGGCCAGGTGAGTGCATAAATTCCAAGCACTTACAAAGTTTTCCACAATCAAGTACTACTACAAACACACACCACCTTCATCCCTAAGGTGATTTAAGACATCCACCTCAGACTGTCGTCCTACCAATTTTTTTTTCCCAATACCCACGTTCCCCACCCAGCAGAATGTATGCTTCACACCATGGATTGCAAAAGAGTTCTTTGCTTTACTATCTAAATGCTATTCAGTCATTTAGGAAAGATTCACAGTTGTTTCCTACAGTCTCAACAATCCAAGCAATCCCTTTCTTATGAATTGCATAGAATTTTGTTATCTTTGGGCAGGAGAGCCTCTATTTGGGCAAGTCACCATCCATAAACTCCATTCTAAATCAGTAATAGTGGCTCATCTCACCACTGCATCAATTCTTGACATCTGTAGAGTGGCAAAGCAGTCATCTGTCCACACATTCATAAGATACTACTGCTTGGATGTATCTTCAGGCAGTGATACAGTTTGTGGACAGTACATTTTAAGAAATCTTTTTGCATGATTCCACCCTTAATATCACTCTGGGTCATTTAGCCTCAAAACCAGCAACCCTCTGCTTTGGAACCACCCAGCTCTGTTGCCCAAATTCCCCCCTACTTGTCCATGGAGAAGGCAAGATTGTTTACCTATAATAGGTGTTTTCCATGGACATCAGGAGAATGGAATCACACATCCTGCCCTCCTTCCCCACCACTATCTCATGAACTTTGGAAAAGACTGTAGAAACCAAGCATGGTTGATGGTACAGCAGCTGCTGTTCATGCTCAGGAGTGTAACAGCAGGTTCTCCTGAGCTTTGAGAAGAGAAAATCTAGAACCATACTGGCAGGGATAATACCCAGGGCTGTGGCTCTATTCCTCTACTGTCCACAGCAAGCTCATAGGCAGACAGATGATCACCTAAGGCGTGTAAGTAGGGTTGCTAACGAAATCCAGATTCGCCTGACTGGGTTGATCCAGTTCTGGGCTTACCTCAATGCATGCAGGGCAGGGGCGTAGCCAGATGGCCAATTTTAGGTGGGCCTGAGCCCAAGTTGAGTGGGCATGGAATTCACCCCCGCCCCCCTCCAGTTTGCTCCTCTCTCCACCCCTCCCTGCCCACAAACCCCAAATATTAAATACTTGAGCTGGCGAGGATCCCCAAACCCTGTCAGCTGAAGATTTCCTCCTCTTCGAGGAGCCATCACTCTTCCAGACAGCAGCCAGCAGCACTTGTCTCAAACTGATGCTGCTGCCAGCAGGCCATACATGCTCAGTGCTTTTGCACGTATGAAAACTGAGCATGTGCAGAAGGGCTAGTCTCAGCCTCAGCTCAAGGCAAGTGCTGCTGGCTGACATTTGGAAGAGCGAGGGCTACCCAAGGAAAGAAAGGTTTGGAAATCCCCACCAGCCCCACAGCAAGAGTGTCACAATTTTAGGTGGGCCTGAGTCCAAAGTGGGTGGGCCCTGGTCCACCCAGGCCCACCTGTGGCTACGCTACTGATGCAGGGACTTGTAGCCTTGCTTTTCTTAGAGAATCCAATGGGGAAATCAGAACCACAAGTCTCTCCGTGCAATGGGGTAAGCCCAGGACAGGATCAACCCTGTCAGGCAAATCTGGATCTAGTTGGCAACCCTACAAGAGCCATTTCTGGCAAGCAAGCTGGATTTGCTGCTGTCAGAGACAGGAAGCCGGGCTTGATGGACAATTGGTCTGACCCAGCATGGAAATTTGGTATTCTTTTAGGAGTCCAGTCTGAATGCTGAGAGGCAGGCTTACATTTCATGCTCCACTTGAAACTTGTGGCAAATGTTACAATTGAGTGAGTCATTAAAATAATGATTGCATTGTTTATCTTACCTCATTTAAAGGTATAGGAAAGAACAGGCTTTGAGTTCTAAATCAAATGGTCAGGTGTCTGTTACAGTTCCACCCTTTCTTTGCTGAGATGTATTTCTGATACACAGCATCTCTGCTATATATTTCCCAAATCAGTTGGTAACACTATTACTTATTGATGCATTGAAAAGCATGCCCAAGTTTAACATTTCAATTCTTCACCTTCCTCATCCCACCTGTCTCTCCTCTCTTCTTTTACCTGCCTATGTGTGTCTCTTTCTCTCTATACTGTGTGTGTATTAGGGACCTTGTTCCACCTATTTAACCTCAGGCCTAATTTGTGCTGCTTTTGATCAGCTCTTTGTTTAAAATTGTTTGATGTTATCCCCTGCTTCTTTGCCACCTCCTCTTGAATCTGCTTTTCTTTTTAGGCTGCTAGAACTTCTAAAGAGGCTAGTGGGGTGAATGAGACTTCTAACTCAGGCACAGAGAAACCTGCTTCTGCTAGAACATCCATCCCTGTATTGACTTCCTTTGGTACAAGGAACTCCTCCATTTCATTCTAAATCTGCTTGCTTACTTCGCATTCAACTGCTAAGGCCTCATTTTCCTCTTGTTCTCCCTTTGGACAGACTTTCTGAGGCTCCTTCAAAGATTACCGGGGTATCCCATCCAAAATGACTTACTTGCTTATCCCACTTCCTGCTCAAAATATGGCTAACCAGCCACCTCTGTTTCACATCTTTAAACCTTTTTTTTTCACCCTGACTTTTAAAAGCATTAGGAAATTGACCCACCTGTTTCACAGCCTTCAAGCAACATGGATGTCATGTCATAATGTGCAGCAAGACTCCATGAATCTGGTGAGAGAAACAGAAAACAATAGAGACTGAGGAATACTGAAGATACATCATGAATCCATGGGCCTGACTGTTAGCACCACTGCTTTTCTTACAGCTATAATTAACTTTCAAGAGACTTGAGACTAGGACTGTACTTCATTCTCTTATAGCCAAGTCTTCATTGCTCATGCGGAGCACCGTGCTTTTTATATATTTTGTTTCTTTTGCTGAGGCTGGGTTAGGTCGTGATGTGAGCAATAAGCACTGTCTGAAATAATCCAAAGACTGGATTCAAGTGTGGAGAATAAGGGCAGAGAGGGCTCATTGAGTTGGCTGCCCCTTAATATTGAAGGAAGCACAATCGCACAAAGAGACACACTATAAAGAAAGGGAAAGATTATGTTAAGTACTGATTTTTTTAACCAAACTTAAGTTTTCCATAAAATTATTTTGCTAGTTTTGCACTTTAAAATTAAGGTAACAGTGAAAGAAAGAGAAAAGTAGTGGAAGTGGTAAGGGATAAGTGGTATAGAAGGATATGTAACCCATTCAGTGAAGAATGAGTGAAATCAGTGGATCTGAGAATGTTTGGACATAGGGTATTCTTTACCAAGGTATTGTGATTTTAAAAAGTCAGCTTAGATTGTAAGGTGACAATTTTAGTATAACCTAGAATAATAAATATTAAATTGCCTATTTATAAGCAATACATAGTGTGTCTAGTTCACAGGAGATGGTTACAATGTTTGGTTACTATATAAATCTTGAGACTATAAATCAACCCTTCGAATTTTCAGGGTCTGAATTTTCCCTGAGATTAGCCTGTACCTATAGATCCTTGAATAATATAGGCAGCAGTATCATCCTCACGATTGGAATTCTCCTGGGGGTGGGTTCCTGAAGGCTTAGGGGGTAATTCTCTACAGGTTTTCTAAAGTTAGGCACTGGGATGCTGCAACTACACATGTAAATGCTGTTATAGAATAGTAGAGCAAGTCGGCCAGTGGCGTAGCTACGGGTGGGCCTGGGTTTACACGCATAATTGCAAATTAGTACTGATTAACTCAGTCATCACCAATTATTGGTTGTTAGTGCCAATGAACAGCTAATTTGTCAATTAAGTTATGCTCATAACTGCATGTGTAGTTTTGCACACTACGTGTAAAATTTTGCGCACAATATTATAGAATAAGAGAGTTAATGACTAACAACATACAATGCCCTCAAACGTGTGAATGAACATTGTCTAAGCCTTTATATCTACTAACCCCTATGAGAAGGGAGGTGGCAAGAATAGAGGAACAAGATGATGGTTAAATCCCAAAGGGTTATAAAGTCAGTTAGAAGCCTTAAGAGGGGCATTTAATTTATATATAATGAAAAGATTACATCCCCCATTAGAATACGTACAGCACATTTCTGTTCTGTTGTGGGGGAATCCTGTTCTAGCAGTGAACAAAGATAAGCACAGACAATGTGTGCGTGTGTGTATCCATATGTGTGTGGTAATGCATAGCTTGTTAAAGAGCATGAGAAACAGGATGTGATAATGTAAGAGATTGAATTGCCTCTGGTTTTGTTTTATTTTTCTTGGTTTTTCATTTTGTAAATCATTTTGTACAGAGATGGGCTTTTATGAAAATGAAGAAAAAAAATCTTGATGCAATGACTTTAGATTGCAAAGCAGATCTTTACATTTAAGTGAAGTGTCTTTAACAGTTTTTATATTGTTTTAAAAGAAATATACATATTATATATATATATATATAAAGTATATGTGATATAAGTATATATATATAAAAATATTAAAAGATGTTTTCATGTCTCCTATGTGTAGGAATGTGTTTGTGTTTGTTGCATTTTTAAATGTGGGGGTATTTAAAGAAAAGGGCAGTCTGTCAAGGTGCCATAAACTTAGGCCTGGACATAACCTGACCTTTAACCTAATGCCAGGCCTAGCTGCTTTCATAACTTTCTATGTATCGTAGTAGCCCTCAGGTCTGCCTTCTTCCCACCTTTCATATCACCATGTGCATGGGGGAGAGTAGTACAGAAAGGATGGGGACAGCTCTGAAATACTGTTTTCTGACCAGTTTATTTCTTTGTGTAATAAATTGACAGTCGTTATAAGGAGCTAGGGAAGAGGATGAGCAGTGAACAAATCCAGAAAAAGATGAACATCCAAAATACAGTAAGGATCAATTTATCTTTACTGTTTAAGAAAAGGCTGGTGAATGGGGTCTCCTACCTTCTGGCATTTCTTATGACCAGCAGGATATTTGGGACTAGTTTTGGCTGACCCCAATCTCAGCCATTTCTGGTGCTTCCTGCTTTTCCTATAAACCTAGATTATACAATGGCTATAGAAAGTCTACTCCTCTTTCAACATTTTTCACATTTTTTTGGCAATGCAGCAAACTTCCATACCTTTAAATGTTTAATATTTTTCCCAAGAATCAACACACCGTACACATGTTTAATTATAAGATAACAAATCAAAGGCAAAATCTAAATGAATTATAAAGCCCTAGTAAACAATGAAGCAATTATATTAATGAACCTGGGCTTTTGACAATGATTGATTAGGATTTTACGGACCTCAGTAGTGGGATTGAAAAAGGATTTGAAAACTTTTTCTCCATCACATTTCTACTCCCAGATCATCACCGGTCTACAGGAATCTTTTGAATTTCAACTTTAATTTTGTCTAAATGTAATGTCTCGATGGTTTCAATTGGTCATAGCTTCAAAATTATAAACATGAGCATTTAAACCTTCAAAAAAAACTTAGCTGAAAAAAGATGTCGGCTCCGGGGGGATTTTTAAGTCTTGACATGAGTCATGTCACCCGTAGGCTATATCAAGGATCAACCACCTGAGAAGAAAAAAAAATAAACAATCAGCATCTTAAATATTCATAAAGTTAACTAATAAAAAATATTTTTTTTCTTTTACCTAACTCTGCCCCAGACCATACATGCCGACATCACTAACATGTCGTCAAGATGGCATTGTCATCTATTACTTTCTTATTTATAGAAACAGCTGATAATTAACCCACTGATCAGACCCCTGGGATTTAAACGAATGTGTTCCATTCTAACTCTATGTTTAATCCATTGGGTGTCACTGTTTTTAACGTGAAGATCCAAAATTTCTCTTTATAATTTAGCAACTGTATGTGCCACCAAAGGTGCCTGAAGGTTTACAGTAAAAATCCTGGATTTGTGTTCGTTCAAACAAATTTTAAATAAGACGGCTGCTCCGTCTTTTACCTAAATCTGCCCCAGACCATACATGCCAACCTCACTAACCCGTCGTCAAGATGGTGGCAGCGTCTATTACTTCCTTATGTATAGAAACAAGCTGATAATTGAACCCACCAATCAGACCCCATGGAATTTAAATGAGTGTGTTCCATTCTAACTCTGTTTAACTCATTGGGTGTCACTGCTTTTAACGTGAAGATCCAAAATTGCTCTTTATAATTTAGCAACTGTATGTGCCTCCAAAGGTGCCTGGAGGTTTACAGTAAAAATCCTGGATTTGTGTTCATTCAAACAAATTTTAATCGGACGGCTGCTCTATCCAATATATATCAATTTGCATGGGCATTCAATTAAATATACAACATTTGTTGTATTACAGGAGGTATGACTCCTGGCTTTAAGGGTTCGTCCAGATGTATGAGTCTACTTTGGTCCCATCATAATCAAAGGGCACCATTGGCATCTCCCGCAAGGTTCCTGGGAACCTTCCATGTTATTTGAAGAAACATCCCTGTATCTCTGTGTGGATAACATTTCACCAATAGTTCTGCCCCTTTTATAGGCTTTAATCGGGAAAACTTCAAACCTCGGATATACTTGAAGACAGTGCCAATGGGTCAATAACGATCGAACTATCAAATCTCCAATACTGGAATGACACAGATCATTCTATACTGTGATTCAGCTTTTATATTCTGCAACAACAATTCATGTTGTGCAATCATGCCCTCAAGTAGGCTTGTTTGTTGCTTTCTTTGGATAGCCCCATTGCGCGAATCGTTTTGCTAATGATGTTGCTTGTGCCTTAAAATGTTTCAAAGTGGTTCAGATTCTCCAAAGTCATAAAAATTTACTTATTGGTAAATTGTATTTTAACTTAAATGGATGATAACTGTCAAATTTAAGTAAAGTGCTGCGTTCAACTGATTTTCTGTATAAGGTGGTATACAATCTCTGTTGGTCCTAATGACCCAAATGTCTAAAAAGTCAATTCTGGTACTACTGTATTTCAAAGAAAACCTCAAATTGTAATCCAGAGAATTAATCCACTGTTCAAACCCCTTCAATGTCTATTGGGTTCCATTCCAAAGGAAAAATATGTCATATAAAAATCTTTTCCATAGAACTACAAATTTGAACTCCGGTGCTGTATATAGATTGTTCTTTTCAAACTTAGCCACGTAGAGCGCGGCCACTAATAAGGCTAATGTCGCCCCCATGGCCACCCTCTGTGTTTGTTGAAAAATTTTGTCCACACCAGAAATAAGTTTCATAAATAACCAGAGTAGCTAATTCCATCAGAAAAAAAGTAGATATGACTGCTGGTTGTAAACGCTGTTCCAACATTTCTTGAATAACTTCTAGTGCTCCTGATTGAGGTATCACATCTAGTGTGGCCAATGAAGTATCTTCAGACAAATCTGGTAAAGACTGTATGATGTTCAAAAAATGTATCGTGTCATTCAAATATGAAGGTATCAGTGGCACTTCCACTCTTAGAAACTTGTCTAAGAATATAGACAAAGGTTCTAAAATAGAGTCTTTTGTGGATACTATGGGTCTTTCCAGAGGTGGCTGTAAATTCTTGTGAATTTTCAGAACAAAATATATTTTGGGAGCTTTCGGCTGATTTTCCATCAAAAAAAGATGTTTCTTCTAAAGTTAACATACCTATTTTTAAAACTGGTTATATAATGTTTTTGATACTTTCTTTCAATCGGAGCACAGGATTTTCAGTTCATTTCTTAGAGGTGTTAGCATCAGATAAATGTCTGTGTGCTTCTTCCATATAATTTCCCTTCATCTGAACCACTGTCACTCCACCTTTGTCTGCCCACAGGATTATTAAATCATTGGAGTTCTTTAAAGCTGTCAAACCTTTGGCTTGTTCCGATGTCAAATTGGAACCATAATTTCTCCTTGGTATAGTGTTTTCTGCAATCTACAAAGCACACAGCGTGTTTTACTTTTGTACATTCTGATTATATCATCTTTTGTTCATGCCTGATTTGAAAAAGTTTCTGTCTTTGAAAGCTTGTGAAAAAATGCATTAAGTTAAGGTACGATATCACCTTATGTCCCTTCCTTTTGTTCTATTTCTGTTTATTACCTTTAAAGTGGAGTAACACAGCAACCACACTACTTTTGATCACTCAAGGACATTTACCATTTTATTTCTTAGGCATTCCACTATAGTCTTAGCTTATTGCTTTGGTCATTATGTTGAAAGGTGAACTTCCATCCCAGTTTCAGCTTTTCATGTGGAGGGCAGCAAATTTTCTTTGATTTTTCTATACTTTTCTCCATTCATTGTCCTTTCTGTCCTGACAAGTGCCCCAGCCCCTGCCAATGAGAAATACCCCAATAGTTTGATGCTGCCAGCACCATGCTGCACAGTAGCAATGGGGTTCTCTGGGTGATGTTC
This sequence comes from Microcaecilia unicolor, assembly GCF_901765095.1. Classification (NCBI taxonomy): domain Eukaryota; kingdom Metazoa; phylum Chordata; class Amphibia; order Gymnophiona; family Siphonopidae; genus Microcaecilia; species Microcaecilia unicolor. The sequence goes on along the minus strand of NC_044042.1, from coordinate 66,548,242 downwards.
TGTATTGGGTTTGGCCCAAACACAGCACTTTCCATTCAGGTCAGAAAGTTATTTTTTAGTTTTGTCAAACCATAAGACTTTTGCCATGTGGCCAGGGCTGGCCCAAGGAGGTCAGATGCCTAGACAAACTTTTAGCATGCACCCCACCTCCTAGGAGTAGCTGAAGGCCCTACCACTTCTCCCTCTCCCTTCCCTGTAGGTCAGCATTCCCCCTTCCCCTTCCTACACCCCCCCCCCCCCCAGTTTGCCAGCATCTCTTCCTCCAACTGCCTCCTTCAAGGTTACCAGCATCTCCCTTTCCTCTCTATTCCCCTCCCCCAAGGTTGCTAGCATATCTTCACCTCCATAGCCCCACCTTGTGTCTTGCATCTCCTCCCTCCCTCCTTTTCCAATCCATGCTCTCATTACCTCTCGCCTTGACTACTGCAACCTACTCCTCACTGGCCTCCCACTTAACCATCTATCCCCCCTTCAATCAGTTCAGAACTCTGCCGCACATCTTATATTCCGCCTGAACCCATATACTCATATCACCCCTCTCCTCAGGTCACTTCACTGGCTTCCGATCAGATACCGCATACAGTTCAAGCTCCTCCTTACCTACAAATGCACTCAATCTGCAGCCCCTCACTACCTCTCTACCCTCATCTCCCCTTACGTTCCCGCCCAAAACCTCCGCTCACAGGACAAATCCCTCCTCTCAGTACCCTTCTCCACCACTGCCAACTCTAGGCTCCGCCCATTCTGCCTCGCCTCACCCTATGCCTGGAATAAACTTCCTGAGCCCTTACGCCAAGCCCCCTCCCTACCCATCTTCAAATCCTTGCTCAAAGCCCACCTCTTCAATGTTGCCTTCGGCACCTAACCTTTATACCTTTCAGGAAATCTAGACTGCCCCAATTTGACTACCCCTTCTTGATTGACTGTACACTTGTCCTTTAGATTGTAAGCTCTTTGAGCAGGGACTGTCCTTCTATGTTAAACTGTACAGCACTGCGTAACCCTAGTAGCGCTTTAGAAATGTTAAATAGTAGTAGTAGTACTGCTGCTGACACCCCTCTACCTTCTCTTGCACTGGGCTCTAAGATTTAAAATAATAGAGCATTGCATGAGACCTGTAAATGCAGTCCTGCAATGTCTTGTCCCCCTCTGACAGGCTTGGGTTATATGCACAGTGCTTCTGTGGGCCAGAACAGGGGAAATAGGGATGTGGTGGTAGCAGCCCAGCAAGGAAAAGGCTCTTGTGCATGCTGGAGCAGTGTACCACTCTGTAGGGCCAGCCGTGCACATGACTACAGTATCTCCTGATTATTCCTATACATTCAACTGGGATTCAGGGTGGGCTGTTCGAGTAATGACTTTCTTCTTTCCACCTTAACATGCAGGTCAGATTTGTGGTGTGCTTGGATATTGTTGACACATCACAAAACGATCAGTCTATAGTTCTTTCAAAGCTGTCATCCTGTTTAGTTTCCTCCTTGCTCAGTCATTGAATTTGGAGAGATGGCCTGATCTAAGCATGGTCTTGCTGGTGCAATATACCTTTCTCTTTTTAATCATCCTGACTGAGGGATGTTCAAGGGCTTTGCAATTTTTATATCCAGCCCCTAAGCATTGCCTTTCTACAAGCAGCTTCTTGATGGTTGTGGTTGGTTATTTGCTTTAAAAATGTACTACCCAGCTGAAGAAACCATTAGGATACATTCAGCAGTTCCTGTCATCATTTAATCAATATAGTTTAACACAGGCACAACCAATTTACCTAGTATTTGCTGTTTGATGCAATCCTAAATACTTTACGCTCTGATGTACGGTAATTAATTTCCTTCAAAGTACAAAAGGATGGATATTTATCCAACCAAGTTATTCCATGATCTTTTTCTACACATTTTATAAGGATTAGATGTATGGACAAATACTGTTCTAATGCATTTTACTTCCAAGGAAAAAAAAGGTGAACATTTTGGAATAGGGTATAGACTTTCTACATAGCCACTGTATTTGGATGGGATTTATTGAGCAAGAAAAATAGAGAATATCTATCAGTGGGACCTCATACAACCAACCTGATTTATCAAGTTTTCTCTCATAAACCTTTTGTTAATTGGGTGTGATGGGTTTGGCACCAGTGGGAAAGGGGATAGTTTCTAATAAAAGATGAGTTTCTTGCAAGCCTGAGGTAACTTTAGTGGCATTGTCTTCCTCATAGGTTAAACATTTTAATTTAATTAATTATGTGATCTGCAGTTAGACAAGTTGTCAGAAGAAAATGGCATACACTTACAAACAAGTCCCTTCATTAATAGTAACAGTAGATCTTAACACATTTTTTTAATATCATATAAATCTGTAGTGATGAAAGGACATTATTAATGAAAGCAGGATTTAAGTTACCAGAACTAAGCAAAATGAAGGAACTAGCCCTTTTCAAAGCTGAAGAGCCAGTCATAGGTGTGTGATACATGTGTAGAATATTGAAGGGCATTAAAGTCATGATTCAAGCAGAAATTCAAAGAACTTCTCTACCAGCAAGGAACAGATCAGCCTTCTCTTATTAGGAAATTTGTCTTGATGCTTGGTCTTTTGGTCAATTCACAATACCCAAGTGAATATACCACCAAAAGTTCTCCTGAGAAAAAGCAGAAAGATAGATATAAAATACTGCACTGCTTGCCTTTAAGTATGTTCATTTGGTTGTGCAGGTTAATAGTTATGCTGGTTGTAAGAAACATGTGAAGCAGTAACCGTGTATAGAGCCACAGATGGAGCAACAAAGGCGGAGTCCAGATGCCAAGGAAGCAATTATTGTAATACCCGACACAGCCCGTGTTTCGGCAGATGCCTGTGTCAGGGGTCAAAAGTGAGTTACAGCACAATGTGTCTTTCTTGAACAAGTCATCCACAACAGCACAGAAAGCGTTACTTTGGCACCACTGTATTTTGCTGTTGTGCATCTTGTTCAAGGCAGACACATTGTGCTGTAACTTTTTTTTTTAATGATCCAAATAGTTTATTAGTAAAAACAGCAGCAAAAGGGGTACAAACTGCACCCTTAAAAAAACGTTCTTTTTAATTGTGCACAATCCTTTGTGCTCAGCAGATTACAAAATTCACATACATAATCTTCTTGACATCTTACAAAGGCTAATAGTCAACATCTAAACTAAAAAAAAATGCAGTTACCTAACATCTACTATAATAAAACTCACCCTCAACGTTCTGAAGTCACTCAGTCACTCCCTGAAGGGTTCATGGATTCATGGTGGTGAAGCCACAACACTGACCGTGTCTCTCTGCCCCGCCCTCGCATGACGGACCAATCAGAAAAAACACCCTCAACATTCTGAAACACAAAGGACCATCACAACACCGTTCCCAGGCAACACTAGGCAACGTAAGACGGACCAATCAGAGGAAACTACGTGACAATAAGGGAGGAGCATTCCCCAGCAGAATGGCTCATTATCTGTGCAGCACGGAGAGCACAGAACCACCGCTGGAACGAGAGAAGAATATTCCTGCTGTGGGTATGTGCAAAAATAGGGGGGGGGGGGGGAGAAGAAATTTTTAAATGCCTAATGCTAGTACTGAAGAGTGCCAGAGGGCCTATAGCACAGACTATATTTGGGATCGCTTGACATGGAGTCAGAGGAGCCGGAAAACAACGTGCCCGTCACCATCTGGGACGTGGGCGATCAGGACAAGCTGCGGCCCAGCTGGATTACCCGCGACCCAGCCAGCAGCAAACAGCAACCAAGGACAGCACAGCACATCCCCCAACCCCCAAGCAAAAAACAAAACAAAAAAAGACACACATCAACAACCTGCACACACACCGCACCCTCACACACTCACACACACACACACAAAATAACTCTGTGACACATACACACACACACAAAAAGCCACATGCTAGCGCCCATTTCATTGGTTTCGGAAACGGGCCTTTTTTACTAGTATATTCATAATCAGCATGGATTGATCAGCAGCAACCTCTAATCAGCCATTTAATCATCCTTCATCTCAGTTCAACATGACCCACCCAATTGCCTCCTAAACAAAACAGTGTTTCTACTTTCTGCAATTCAGCTAGGAGAGGCTATTTCACAATTTAGGCGCAGCAATTTTGAAAAATAGTAGAACAAGGACCCAAAAGGCTAACAGACCGAAAGTTTGGTGCCTCTTATAGATATTTATCAGCAGATCTTAATGAATGAGCAGGTTTATAAATCCTAAGAGAAGACAATAATATCAATGGAGCTGCATTACTTAAAGCTTTAATTCAAATGTCAAAAGTTTGTACTGAATCCTTAATGATATCGGAAGACAATTTAAGCCAATGCAAGTGTAGCTGTAATATGCTCACTTCTAGATTTCCGTTAATAGCTCTAGAACTTTCCTCTATGCTGTACTTTTCTCTGCAACTCAGTTTTGAGCCCTGATGCAGGCATTCGCCGAAACATGGGCTGTATCAGGTCTTACAATAAATTGCTTCCTTTGAACTTGGACTCCACCTTTTTGTTCCATCTGTGGCTCTATACATTGTTACCACTTCTCAATTTTTTGTGTTGTTTCCCTCTTATCTGCCTGTAAGAAACATGTGACAGTACAAAATGGAAATTTACCATATATTTTTAACATATGAAAACGAAAAAAAATCATTAGAAATCTTTGGGAAGAAAGGTTTGATTAGTGCCACAAGACTAACGCATAACATTCTGCATATTCCCTCCAACCCCAATTAACCTGCTATCCCTTATGACTATAGAAAGGTCATCTTCCACCCCTTAGATCAGAGATTTTCAACCCAGGGCACCCCGAGCCAATCAGGGTTTTCAGGATATCCCCGTTGAATTCAATGGGGATATCCTGAAAACCCTAAATGGCAGGGGGGTGCCCTGAGGACAGGGTTGAAAACCCCTGCCTTAGATGGTTTTAGCTGATCAGGATCACACCAAGTTAGACTTAAATTTGTCTCATAACACGTAGGAAATTATAGATCTGAATGCCCTCAGAAAGCAAGACCCCAGCTATTTAAAGGCAAGACTGGTACTAGCTAGTGGCTCTTCTACTCCCAGGTTTCTGTTGCTATGCATCCTGTTAAAATGTGTCTGAGGCACAGTGCAGGCTTTTTACACCCCATTTCATCCCACCATGAGCCTGCTGAAGCACACAGAACGTTTTTGTAATAATTTGTAATTTAAATGTAGAAAGGAAAGGTTATCAGCCATATTTTGTTCTTGATCATTGAGTTACTTTTGTATATGAAGTGCGTGTCTGATTGCTCATACCATTGGCTGCTGTTTGTGACCAGCGCTCACTATGGCCTCTGTGCTGTGAAATTCAGCAGTGTGTAAAAATTTATGCACAGGAGTAAATCTCCTTGGACAGGGGCCAAATGTCCCTTGAGGTCCGTCAAAACACATATTTACCTAGCAAAGTGAATGGGAATTTGGTAAAAATGAAGGGCCATGGTGCTCACTGAGAACCAACATCACTTTAATACACATTTAATAAACACCAAAACAATCCCTCCCTGGGTTATGCATGTGTAGGCAGTAGCTGCTGTTGCATGGTATACCTCGCGCTATAATCCTGTATGTTGTTTAAAAAAATGTAAAATTGAAGAAAAAAAATCCTTTAGAAACCATTTGGGGGCTTTAAACTGTGTTAGTCTCTTCAGCATGGATTTTATTGTAAACTGTTAAAAAATTAAAAACCTGGTCAAATTCTACACAGATGGTTCTGGAGTCTGTAAGTTTTGTAAATCTAATGCTTCTTTCTGTAGAATAGTTTGATGTGGAACTATATGGATGCCATGAATATTCTGTGAGATGACAGCTGTTTGTGGGGTGTTCTGTGAAATGATAATCCCAAATAAGAGGGCATTGCTTTTTCTTTTTGTCTTTTTTTTCTATCCAAGTGTTTTGGCTTAAATAAATACTTTTTTCCTCTAATATATTTTCTTCCTTTGTGTATATCCTTTAATTAGTTCTCTGCTTTCACTTTCCACTCATCCACTTTCAAACATGGGAATTTCTCTTTCTTGGCATACTGGAATTTTTGTTAAGTTTATGAATTCTGGAGACCATGCTGATCCCTTGCTATTTTCTCCAGAATCAGTATAACTAGACCAGAACATGGGACAGAAGCTGTTTTCTATGGACAATCAGTATATTTATTTATTTATTTCTGACATTTATATCCCACATTATCCCAAACAAGTTTAATTTCAGTGTGGCTTACAATAAACAGTATAGGGTACATAACAAAGAATAATGCATACGAAAATAATTTATTGTAAGAATCCAATTTTACAATACAGTATGAAACATACTGGGATAACTATGGATGTTTAACATTTAGAAAATCTATTATGAATGAGAAATTGTACATAATCAACCACATTATCCCTGATGGCGCCAGTTCAGCTGTGCCCTTCCAGAGCCCAGAAGAGCTTAGAAAAGGTTCCTGGGCATGCTCCAGTGCTCCTTCCCACCCACACATAGCTGTGCTCCTAACCTCCACCCCCCCCCCCCCCCCAAAAAAAAAAAGTATTTTTCATCCACTGGCAAGGCAGGAACAGATCTTCATTTTTCTTTCACAGTTAGGGGAAAACAAAACTTGTAGGAATCTGCCTTTATTTCAAGCTGTTTCAGGTACCCATGGAGTTTGAGCCAGGCAGTGAAAGAAGAACCTACATCTCCCTTCCCAAAGGGCCATGTGTTGGTACTAAGGGATGGGTGAAATAAATATCGTCAACAATTGGGACCCGCCGGACCTATTTGACGCTACCATGGTCCTCGAGATGTATGGCTGCACTTTAGTTTTCAAGATAAAGGCTTTTGACTGGTGAAAAGGAATTTTAAAAAAATCAGTTCTCAGGTAAGATCCCTGTCAAGAGCTTACAAGCAACTGTGTTTTTTCTGCAGGTACTTCTTCCTCTAATATCCTTTATCAGGGCCATGCAAGCTATCATTATGCTTTATGCAATTCACTTACCATGGCACCCAAGGGACGTGGGGAGCCTTTGGGAGGGAGTCTGATACCCTTCAGGGGGGGGAATGGATACACTTTGAGGGTGGTGTAAGGCTGGTCTCTACCAATTTTCATTAAATCTAGAAGCTGGCCAAAAAAACTTAGGAGCCAGCAGCTGCAACCTCTTCTGATTCTCCTTTCCCACCCCTCCAGCATTGTCCCCAGTGGGAGGGAGGGGGAGAGAGGGAAATCCCCTCCCCAGATCAGCTGTAGCACTTTCAGAAAATGATTAGCTAAGGCTCTTTCCCTATTCTGTGACTGTAGACAAAGAAACTTGCAATCTCCTTTCTCAAAGTAGGCCATTAACTGTGTGACAGCAGCACCTTGATAGGTGAAGGAAAGAGGCAATTGCCTTTGTTTTACATAACACCATGGCCTGGGTCCCCTCCTGTCTCTCTTTCTCTCTCCTACCTCTCCTGAGCTTCCAGTGTTTCTCTCCCCCCACCTACCCCTCACCAGCCTTTATCCAGTCTCTCCCTGTACCCTCTTTCCTTTACCTTGGCTGCCTTATAAATAGCACCTTTCCCATAGGTGCACCACAATTCAGCTCTAAGCTTTGACTCAAGCAGCCGGTGCAGGAAGTCTTGCAGGACTTGAAATCACAAGCCCAGCCTGAACTTTGTGTACTGGGCCATGAAATCACAGGAAGGAATGGACTGGGTGCAACTTTGGCACCCCCCCTGCCTCCCTTCCACCCTCACTACAGCCCTGTCCTTTATTGACAATTCCCCCTATTTCTAAATATATAAACTAGTTCTGCAGCAAGCCCACTTCTTATCATCAGCAAATCTGTTGCTCAGTATATGTTTCTGAGGCTGTAACCAAAACAACAACACAGCAACAACATATATGTACTGTGAGTGTCAGTTTGCTAATTTCTGTAGTGTTTGGAAATGGAAAATGGGCAGACTCTTACTTGCATAACATTCACAGTAAATCTTCATAAGGGCTCTAATCACAGAAGACTTAGCTGCTTGATTCTCATATATTATAGAGAAAGCTATTATTATAAAAGATTTTCAGGTGTCTCCTTGCACCTGTGAGGGTGCCTGTTTGACTATATATAAACAGTTAAACTTCTATAAAGAAACTGGTATATCTTATTGCTTTTTTTTTTTATTTTATTTTATTGTACCACCTGGACCACCAGTGATGAGGAAAGGACTTTAGTTTTTCTTTGTTCCTGGACCACCAGTGTTGAGGAAAGGATGTTATTTTTTCTTTGTTGGTTATTTAATCATCTCAGGAGTTTGCACTTCCAATTCTCTCTCTCATTCTCATATTCTCTCTCTCTTTCAACAGTAGTGCAGGCAAGTCTAATTCATGTGAATTCCTTATGAATATCCTGGAGCACAGCTAATTAAAGAAAAGTCAGGAAAATATGTCAGCAAAACATTGTGGAGTTACCTGCCATTTCTCTCAAATGCATAGAACCAAGCATTCAAACATCTCAGCATCAACACAGCAGGCAGTACTCATGGTGGCTAATTAAACATGTCTTCATTTCTACCTTTTGGCTTTTCTTTCTGCCTTTATCACTATTACTTCTTTCTCTCCGCTTGATTAGTGTTCTGAGGAGGAACATGCTATTAAGGTCATACTTGGAGCTGCAAAATGGCATTCTTTAAATAATCTGGTTAGACTATATGAAGGATACACCAGTTGATTCATTTTTTGTTAAAAAAAAACAAAAAACACACCACCAAATTCATAGCTCCTAAGCAAAGATTCTGTTACGTCTACAGGTCACAAAGGGCCCCAGTATAACAACAACAGGTCTAAACCTATTTTTCTCAATGACAGAGATACGAAGTTACCAATTCCCGACTGGAGATTTTTTGGCCAGTCCTGGTTTTGAACTTACATCCCAAAGCACTATGGAACTTGTAGTGCCTGATCCTGCCCACTGAAATCAGTGCTGCGAGTCTCATAATGCACTGGATAGGGTGGTCAGAAACCCAGGACTGTCCCAAAATCTCCAGCCTAGAACTGGGTAACTTGGCATCTCTGCAATAACAGTTTTATCTCCCTCAGGGGAGAAAAGCAGACTTCCCTTGTTTCTTCTACAGTAGGTCATAACATTAAAAACTGAATGGGTTCTTTTGTTTTCTAGAACCCTACAATCTAGCTTCATCAGAAAGATTGCTTCTTAAATGCCTAGCAAAACACAGGCGAAAGAAGGCTAAGAGAAATTCTTAGTAGGCACTGTACAGCCATAACACATGGTTCACAACAAACTGAAGGCACAAATCAACAATGCAACATAAGAATTTGTAATAAAATATAAACATTACAAAATACCTAAAAACTACAAATGACAAATTTCATGCTTGTGATCTCCCATGGCAATTCCAGTTTTGCTTTTGTGTAACAGTACCTTAAAGTTTTACCCTTTACCATAGCTTTGCACCTTGGAGTGGAGGAGTAGCCTAGTAGTTAGTTCAGTGGACTTTCATCCTGGGGAACTGGGTTCAATTCCCACTGAAGCTCCTTGTGACTGGGCAAGTTACTTTAACCCTCCATTGCCCCAGGTACAATTAAGTGCCTGTAAATACTACATAAACCACTTTGAATGTAATTGCAAAAAGCCAAAGAAGAAAGGCAGTATATCAAGTTCCATTCCCTCCCCCTCTCCCCTAACGTCCATATGCTTTACCACAGTCAACTGTCTCATTCCAACAGGGCCCACCTGTGATTTATCAGCCCTAGGCTTATAGATCTTTTTATCCCTTAAGACCACTTGGATTAATCCACTTAGATTATTTTTAAAAACATAGTATAGCAGAAATAAAATGATGTGCAATACTGTATACTATATTCAAGAATCATTGGATATATGTATACATATCTAAAATTAATTTATTCATTTGGAGAACATTTAATATATATATAGATAGATAGATGAAAGTAGGTGCTATGTTTATATATTCATGTATTTATTTTGCCTTTAAGTGCTATGCCTCTCACTCATCCCTTCCAGACTATAACAGCCTCTGTTCTTCCTTATGACCCTGCTTTTCCTGCAGCCCTCAAGAAAGGCCTGCTAATCTGAAACATAAGAGGGGATTTGAGACAATTCATGCCCCCCCCCTCCTTATACAATAACCATAACTCAATAACAATAACCACTTATATTAAAATATTGTAATTGCACATATAAGAAATCACCAGTCCAAACAAGTAGGTGGAGTAAATCAAGCTACAGCTTTATTTATAGGTAGTATTTACCAAAGTTAAGACAAAAACTTATCAAAACCAGACTGCCTGCTGTCAGCAGCTAGGAGTCCAAGCATTACTGTAGCAGAAAAAAAAATAATATCCTGCCATAAAAGCTAGAGCTAATGGCAGGCATGGACCGCTGTGCCTGAGTTCCAGAGCTTGGGTCTAACATTCAGCACCTGGTAAATATTTCAAAGGCCCTGTTCTAAAGGACATCTTTCAGAATATGCTCATAGCTCAGATACCCTTCCCCCCCCCCCCAAACAGCAACACAGAATCCCTTAGAAACAACCCAGAAGACAACCACCTGAGAGTAAAGAGAGGGTGAGTCGCTTCTGAGGAGCAGAAAGGAACCTGAGCCTCAGAGGTGCTCATTTAAATATGCCTATCAAAATCCTTCCCTGAGGAAGAGGGAAATGCTCCCCTTCAGCTCTCCCTCTCTCCCTTCCTTCCACCTTCAGGGTCCAGAATTACTCCCTTTCTATCCCTTCCACAGCCAGTAGGTTCAGCATCTCAATCCCCATCTCTTCGCTGTGTACCTTCTAAAGCAGTTGCCAAGTTGGTCCTGGAGTACCCCCTGCCAGTCAGGTTTTCAGGATATCCACAATGAATATTTCTAAAAAAATTTGCATACAATGGAGGTAGTGTATGCAAATGAATATCATGCATATTCATTGTGGATATCCTGAAAATCTGACTGGCAAGGGGGTACTCCAGGACCGACATGGGAAACACTGTAAAGTATCATCTATACCATAGGTTTTCAACCCAATCCTCAGGGTACCCTCAACTAGTCGAGGTTTTCAGGATAGCCTCATTGAAAACTCTGACTGACTTGGTTGAAAACCCCTGTTCTATACTGTTCCGGAGTGCACGCTCTGTCCCGCCTAAGGAGGTTTGATAACAGACAACAGCATGATGTCACAAGGCTGAAGTCTATCTCCACCCAAGGACTTTTTAATTCTCCCCAGTGCAGCTGCTGCCATCTTGGTACATCCAAAACAATGACATTGACAGGGCAACAAGCTGCCTACTGTCTTCAACCCACCATCTTCTGTTATCAAACCTCCTTGGGCCCGCCCCTGCAGAAACAGGAAATCAAGTCAAGGGGGGGGGGGGGGCAGGACAAATCAGAGAGTGCTCCAGAGCAGGCAACCTAAGAGGATCACTGCACTCTCTTGAAGATATTTTGAAGGTACACAGGCGGGTGGGGATTGAGACACTAAACCTGCTGGCTGTTGGGGAACAGATACAGGATCATGCTGCCAATAGGGTTAGACGTGTGTGGATAATTTTTTCACCCTCATAGATAAGACCCTTCCCCCCCCCCCCCCCCCCCCCCCCGGGTCATATTTTGGTCAAAATTTCTCAACTTATAGTCAAGCATATACAGTAAACTCTTTGCTTTCATAGGTGTAGACTTCTGCAACACTGCAATTTAACAGCACTGCCTATAGTAACATCTAAACTTTTTCATCTTTGTCAAATACATCTAAGTATACTTTGCATACTATCTACTGTGGTATTGGGGCGCAAACCCTCCCACCTTCAAATCTCACAACTTCATATTGCTGCATGACTAAATAATTAGACCTAAATTCATTCATCACAGTAAAACTGTCATAAGGAAACAGAATACTAGTATCTAACAGCCTATATGGTTATGTAATTTCTTCAATGCTCTTGAAACCGCTTAGATTGATATACCACAAATGAGAAAGAGGATCGATGTGTGGCCCTCCTTCATAGTTAAACAAAAGTTTTCTTTTGCTCACCACAACCCTAATTTTCCCAATACAATGGGTTAAGCAATGTCTTCCTCATTTGGGTTTTTGCAACAAAAGCTATCTTCTTAGCCAAGATGAGTTTCTTTATTTCTCCAGTTGCCAGAGCATTTGATCATTGATTCCAATACAACATACCTTTCAGATGAATGAGTCATTGTCACACATAAAGTCCAACCTACCACAGCACTAGCAATCAGGTTGCAAGGGTTTCCTATTGTAAATTCTTTTGCCCCCCCCCCCCAATCTAGTTGAATGTGCCACACACTCATACAGGCTACGTAATGATGAGAAAATAGTGCTTTATTTACTTACCAAGCTAGAAAAACAGTCTATAATGTGGACTTTGATCCTGGGGAACTGAGTTCCAATTCCCACTGCAGCTCCTTGTGACTCTGGGCAAGTCACTTAACCCTCCATTGCCCCTGGTACAAAATAAGTACCTGACTATATGTAAACCGCTTTGAATGTAGTTGTAAAAACCTCAGAAAGGCGGTATATCAAGTCCCCTTTCCCTTTTCTCATGGGAAAGATACAAAGACTGCACACAGATGAAATCTCTAAGTACTTCTCCAAAGACGTCCAGCTGACTCTCAGGTTTTATACTTTTCTATCATCATATAGCTCAAACAGTTAGTTAGCCAGCCTTAGCTTCGACCACATTGTTGCTAAACATTAGTTTCGACCACTGATCAAGATTATTAGGTCTAAAGCAACATCATACCAATTAGCATGTTCCACTTGCTACATCAGGTCCCATTTCACCAGCAACCATTTATCTGTTTCCAGACATATAAACTGCAAAAAGCCCCTAACCACATTCTTCAGTAAACACCTTCCACGGAAAGTTGCTTCATGTTCCTCTGCAAGCCTGTCAGCAAGAGCTCATGAGCCTCTGGGTCACATGGGTTATGATTTTTAGGTTTGGCTGTCAGCTTCAGGCCTCTTGACCTGTTTTTAGAAGGGCCTAGATAGGTCCATTATTTACACTATGTATATTCAATATACCAATGACCCTCAGCTTGGGAATCATCCATGTGTGTGGCTGATTAAATCCTGCTTGTCCATAGAGAAATTTATTTACCATGGAAAACAGGATAAATCAGCCACATAACCCTCCCACCTCCACTTACAGTTCAAATTGTTTAAGCTTTGAGATTAACTGAAGTGGAGGAGCTAAGTGTGGGTGGGAAAGAGCACTGGGGCATGCCCAGAAAGCTCTTTAAGGTCAGATCCAAATTGTCGCGGTCAGGAATGACAACACCCATGTGTGTGGCTGATTTATCCTGCTGTCCATGGAGAATCTATATTACAGGTAAGCAACTTCACTTTTCATGACTGGCTAACTTAAAACTGTTGCCTCCTACTGGCTTGTGGTAGCTGGCCTGTTATACATCACTAAATCCATCATTGCAGGATGCAGAGAACACTGGCACCACTCTTTTATGAGAAGCTGATCCAGTCCTGAAATGCATGGCTTTCTAGTCCTCTTTTGCAATGCAAACCAGACGTAGACGTCCTTGCATGCAGCATGTAATTTAAAACTTAACCAATCGAGGACGTAGATTTCTCACATGTAGGTGTCATCATCTATGGAACCCCAGTGCAGACGCTGGCCAGCGTTCTGATTATTCCAGAAGTGTTTGGCAGGCCTGGCCATACGTGCACACGTGTCTCGCACAAGATTCACAAGTTCTGTTCATCCGCGGAGCAGTACAGATGTGTCACACTGTGCTCTCCTCAGAGCGATTTTTTTCTGTTTGCCTTCCTGCTCAATCTCAGGAGTAGTACAAGAGAATTTTTTTTTATTTCTTCTCGTTTCCCCTCCTTGTATTTCTTTAGATTGTTTTCAGCTCTTAAGGTTTTCTTATGTTTTATTTCCAAGGCTTGCTACCCCCTTAAGCCTGAGCTCCCAGCAGGGTTCTGTTTTTCAAAAAACAAACAAAAAACAGTTTCTTACAATTGAGCCATTTGATTTTGCCACAGCTATTTTCCCCATTATTATTATTAACATTTGTATAGCGCTACCAGACACACACAGCGCTGAACACCTGACATAGAGAGACAGTCCCCCATCATGTCTCAGAATCTTTCTAGTGCGTCCAAGCAGTGCATAGACTTTGCAAAAGGGCTTAACTCTTACAGCCTCCATTGTTCCTATTAACCCCCCCCCACCCCAATATCCCCCTAAACCCATACTGCTCCTCTACAACCTATATGTTTATCCACTCCTACCCTAGCTGAGATAATATTTAACTACTTCTCTGACCTCATGTGCAACTTTCTTTAAATCAGTCACCTTATTTTCTAACTCTTCCTACTTTCTTACCTATCTATATGCTGCTTTACCCTTCACAATCAAGTATAATGTTCTATTACATATTATGTTGACATTGTAAATACTATACCATGCTGTACTTTGTATTGTTTTTGAATATTTTTACTGCTGTAATTGTCTATTGCTCATGTTTGATTTATTCTTACTGTAAACCACCTTGAGTGAATTCCTTCAAAAAGGCGGTAAATAAATCCTAATAAATATGTGGATGAATTTTAGCATATTATCATAAGGATAAAGCATTTAATACTAGGCTCCTCAATTTGGGGGACAGATTTTATATATGGTTCCCAAACCATCCAGAATTGTTTCTTCCTTTTTCTCTGTAAGAGATGCTATACTTTTAATTGGAGGAAGTTTGGATCTCTAGGGCCTTACCCTCACACCAGACAGCATTGTCTTGTCCTACACAAAAACTGCTTAGAGTACCTTCTGGTCTGAACACCAACTCTGCTCTACCTCTGTGTAATTAGTGCTTACCATCACCATGTAGAAGGTAGATCTATCTTTGTACAGCCTCTAGATATTTGCTTCATGAGAGGTATGCTGTTAACAAAGTCACCTGTCAAACCTCCAACTGTATCATGGGACCTCAACGTTGTCCTCATTTACATGATGAAAGCTCCTTTTGAGCCATTTGATTCCTGTCATCTGAAGCACCCTACCTGGAAGGTCTTATTTTTGGTGGCAGTCACTTCAGCTCGCAGAGTCAGTGAGCTTCAGGCCCTAGTAGCTGATCCACCTTACACAAAAAGTTTCACCATAACAAAGTAGTTCTCCGCACATATCGTAAGTTTCTTCTTAAGGTAGTTTCAGAGTTCCATCTTAACCAGTCAATTGTTCCAATAATTTTTCAGAAACTTCATTGCATACCTTCGACTGCAAGTGAGCCTTAGCCTTCTATCTGGAGTGAACAAAAACTCATAGACAGTCCACCCAGATTTTTGTTTCAACCCAAACAGGATAGGGGGAATCCATCAGTAAATGCATTTTATCCAACTGGCTAGCAGACTCTGTCATTTATGCTGAGGCTGGGCTGACTGTGAAGGGGCATGTCACGGCTCACAAAGTCAGAGCCATGGCAGCATTCATAGCTCACTTGAGGTCAGCCTTCATTGAAGAGATCTGCAGAGCTACAATTTGGTCTTCAGTTCACACATTCACATCTAACTACCGCCTTAAGCAGAACACTTGATGCGACATCCAGTTTGGTCCAACAGTTCTGCAGAATTTATTTGGAGTCTACAATCCAACTCCATCTTCCTAGGCCCATTCTTTTCTTTTCCAGGCTGCACTTTCACAACAGAACTGTTTTGTTCTTAGCATTATTGGTTCTGAGTGGCCTTGTTGTTGCAAGTCCCTATTGACCATTGTTTGTTGTTTTTCACTGAGCCCGATAGCTAGGAATTCCCACATGTGAGAAATCTGCCCTGCTTGTCCTCAGAGATTGCAAAGTTACTCACCTATAGCAGGTATTCTCCAAGGACAGCGGGACATATATTCTCACATACGCTCCCACCTCCCCAAGGAGTTTAATTCTTTGCTATGGCTTCCATGCAAGTCAGGTGGGTGGGAAGGCACATAAGCAATCACAGATGGGTCTGCCCAAGGCTTCTGAAATAATCAGTACGCTAGGCAGCGTCCACACCAGCAGCCACATGTGAGAATATATATCCTGCTGTCCTGGAGAACACCTGCTACAGGGTCCATTCTGCTATGCTGAAAGAATGGACCCATTTCATACACTTTAATTCCTTTCCTGTTTTATTAGAATGAAAATGTGTAGAAACTGAGATGAAAGCAGGTAGTCCTGAATAACCATATGCTACCAAACCATAAGCAATGGGGTAGTAAAGCAGCTCTTTAAGAATCTTATAATGTATTCATTTTCTTTATCATTTGCAGCACTGATGTGAAGACCCATTCTCCATGAATGCTTTATCTTTCAAAATACATAACAGTTTTGGTACCAGATATGTGCAGCTGTGCACCAAACTGGTCCTCAGCCTAGCTCCTAATGTATCCAACTCATGTATTAGCATTAGAGAGAGCCTCAAAAGCAGACTGGGGGGGGGGGGGGGGGGGGGGAGTCACAGAGAAACACTTTCAGTACCACTGTACAACACCAAGAAAGCAAATTCGCTGTAATCTATTCCTATTTGAGGTTTCTAATTTATTTATTTGTTACATTTGTATCCCACATTTCCCACCTGTTTGCAGGCTCAATGTGGCTTACATAATACCGTGAAGGCGTGTGCCAGGTCCGGTAATAGGCTGTAGGGTAAGACTGACATTTCTTGGTCCTTCTCATGATTTCTACCAAGGCATTAACGTCAGAAAAATGCTGAACTCTAACTCATCATTTAAATGAATGCCACTAAGCCAGTATGACTTACAACATTTCTGTCTATAAGATTTTTTTCCTTCAGCCACAAGTGGAGCATTAATATATTAAATTAAAATACACATAATGTTGATGTAACATATTTATTTAAAAAATTTATAGTTTGCTTACAGTGGAACACAGTAAGTGTATTAGTGTAGACTGTTAACTAAAGATTTCCATCTGCAACTTTCATGAAGCCAGGAATGTTATCAACAGGTCTCACATTGCAAAGCAACACAGCTGATGTCCAAAAGGACCAGGCCAAAGTTCCTGGTCTATCATAGGGCAGGTTCACACTCTGTGCTTCACATAGATAAGAGAGGAAGCAGAGTCAGGGTAGGTGGTGTCCATTTCATTCACTCAAGTATTTATATACCCCTTAGACCTAAGTGGTTTACAGTTTCATTTTACAGGTAATGGCCTGTCCCTAGTGGGCTCACAATCTAAGTGGTACATTGTACTACTGTTGTACCTGGGGCAATAGAGGGCTATGTGACTTGCCCAGGGTCACACGGAGCGGCAGAGGGAATTGAACCTGGTTCCCCAGGATCTCAACCCACTGCCGACCATCAGGCAGCAGCGGGAATCAAACCCAGGTCTGCAACCCACTAGGCCACTCCTCTACTCATTTCCATTAGATAGTGTACATTTAGTTTTCCACAAGCAGATCTTCTACAAGACATGAAGAAAAATATACAGGTAGCATTTATTATAGCATTTTTAAAAGGAGCCAATACCAAAATCCCTAAGATGATTTTTATAAAATGCTGCATGTTGAAAGAATATTTACAAAAAGATGAGTAGGCATACAGCACACATTTTGCATAAAACACAGTGAGTGCAAGAGCTCCATTATTCCTCAAAAACATTGACTGCATTTTAAGTTGTGAATTCTGAAGTGTCATGGAAATTGTGGTTTCTTCTGAATTAATTTTTTTTTTTTTTTGTTCGACTTTAATTTCTAATAGTTTTTGTACTAAAGAATGTGGAGGTAGCTACACTGACTATTTCTTCTTATAATACCATTGTAGTAAGGCATCTCCAAATCACATTTGACTGTTTTACACTGCAGCTTTATCTTTAAAATTCAGATGCATCTGGGCAGCAACAGAAAGAGGTAGGTTTGCGTTTTAAAGCACAAAACATATGAGTGCTGTGAAGAAGAGAGTACAGCTATTGAGCTATTGTCTTGTAAATAAGACATCCAACAACCCCCAAAATTATGTACTTTACATTTAAAGAGCAGACCCAATCAACTGCTTAAACTGGACCCAGTACAATGCTGTAATCTTTCTTACTTGTGTGACACTTTTCACTTCTGTTACCACAGATGACCAAGGTTAAGGAGTTGACGGTCTCTTGGGAGAATTATGAATGTCAGATGAGGATATTGACAGCATTTCTAGTTAGTCCTTCTCTTTCAAGTGTTGAAACTCAAAGCTGGCCACAAGGTTTGAAGAGTCACAAGTAAGAAATATCTTCAGTCAGTCCATTTAACAGTAACAGCTACAGGGTTTTTTTACTTTCTGCTATACTGTTTGCCCTATCCCACTTTCCAGTCTTGTCAATTCAATTTTAAGATGAAAAGCATACTCTATCCAGTACATAATTTCCAAAAGAGATCTTTACAGTGAGTGCAAGTTTACAAAATGTGTTGATGAGAGATAGAAGGCAGTTTATTTGTGAAGGTAAGCAAAAGGGACTTTGGATGGGTTGCCTCCACAAGTGCTAGAAATGGTGCTCTGTAAAGACAGCTTCATTTTACCTTGGTGATAGACTTGTTTGTGTGGTTATTGAGTGAGGAGTATTGGGTGTGAAAGAGAACAGATATTGTGGCTAGTGACCATCAGTCCCTTTTATGTAATTCGTCCCAATATTCTTCACACTTGCTTACATTAAGCCAGCCATACAAACCTCCAATTCACACCTATACAGGCTGCCCCCTAGAGCCCTATGCAGGCACACATCTATCCCTGTGGCGATCCTTGGTTGGCTGCCACCCAGGGCGGATTGCTGCTGCGTGCACACACACCCCCCCCCCCCCCCCCCCGAGTGCATTCTTACCTGCTGGGAGCAGCCGCGCGGCTGTCAGTTCCGTTGGTTCCCTGCTCAGGAACACAGGAAGTAACCTGTTCTGGGGCAGAGGGAACTGGGAACCGGTGGAGCCGACAGCTGTGTGGCTGCTTTCTGCACCCCTCCAGCAGCCAGCACCCGGGGTGGACCGCCCCCACTGCCCCACTCTCGGTTCGCCACTGACACCAACAACTCCACTTCTCCCTCAAATACACACATCTCTACATTTCCAAACAGAGACCTCCCTCACATGTGCTCACAACTTACATTCCCTAAAAACAAAACTCCCCATACCTACAAGTTAAAAATGTTGGAAAGCACTCCCTACTTGTTTCAACTTACATACAGCTTTCCATTATTAGTCATTTTATACATATAAATTCAGCAGTGTAAGAAAAATATGCTCTTATGTATATTAATTTAAAAAAATCAGTAAATATAAAAAAAAAAAAAATTTTCTAAGCTACTACTGCAAATCAGGATCACAGGCAGCAAATTAAATCTGTACTCCACATAGCCTCAAAGAGGATACAGTTCATATTACTTGTAAGCGCCCATGTCCAAAACTATGAATCACCCAGACAGGTCACTCCTACTACTACTTTACCACTTATTTCCATAACACTAGTAGACATTCACAGCGCTGTACACATACACATAGGAGACAATTACTGCACCATGGACCTCAAGACAGAAAAAAACAGGACAAATAAGCAAAGTAGAGAGCTTCATTTAATATGAGAATGTTAAAAACCTGTCAGGTTGATCCTGTTGCCAACGAAAACGGGAAAATCAACTCAACAGCATAAAAGGATTGAGTGCATGAGGGCCTAATATGGCAGCAGAGGGCTCTTGGTTTCCTCCTCACCGGAGACATCAGATGAGGGCTCACCGCACCAAGACACACCACCATCGCACACTGACCAGCCAGAAGCCTTAACCGATACTGAGATGATCTTAGCCTCAATTAAGGAAGCTATAGCAGTGGAAGAGAAGGGCACAGATAAACATGACTTAAACAATAGAGTTCCCAAGGAGGAAAAATGTGAGAGGAGAGGTAATGAGCTGCAGAATGAATGCAGGTAAGCAAGAGAAATTCAACCTTGACATGGAAGTGGATAAATAGCTAATTAGTGACTTGAGAAGAGGGGTTATGTGAGTATAACAACACTGGTGGAATGTAAAATCAGGCAGAGGTTTGAAAAGACTGACGTGGAGAGAGATGGTTCACTGGGAGACCTGAGGAGCAGATTGCAAAAGTTTAAACAGGAGATGAGTGTGGATTGGGGTTTTGGTAGTGTTTAGAAAGGAAGGGATGAATTTTGGTGGCGATAGAAAGAAATGGCATGGTTTTGTTGGATATACATAGGGAATGATGCAGGAGTTGAAGATGACCCCATGCTGAGGGGTCTGGAAGGTTGACAGTTATCCACAGAAAGGGTTTCTTATCTTTTCTATTAAAACCACTTCCAAATTACTTTGATATCTACAGTAGACAACCTGCGAAGAGGATAGCAGGTAGAAAGATGTGAAGTGACTTGCTCATTAGTCAAAAGGTTTGAAGATCAGTTTATCTAAAGGAACTACTGCTCAGGGATGATGTCTCCAGACAGTAGTTTTGCAGAAGTATGGACAGAGGACCAGGTTGCATCTTTGCATATCTCCATACACAAGGCTGATGGAGGTCAATTTGGTCCACAGATGGTGGATGCCAACTTTCCTGGAAAGGGGGGGGGGGGGGGGTATGTAAGCTTTATTGTAGCAAAACGCAGTGGCATTTGGTACCCAATTGGAAACTGTGTGTGTCCTCTAGCCTAAACAAAATTGCCACATGAATTGCCAAGTAAATAATTATGGCCATTTGTATACATCCTTTATTCCATAGAGGTGGTACAATAGGGCAGAGTTGCAGCCCGTTATGTATAGAACAGCTTCTGATGTACTGGAATTAGGCTTGGAGAAAAAGAAAGTGAGAAGCATGATGCACGGATTGATGTGGAATTCTGAAATCACTTTGGCTGAAAACAACTCAGGGCAAAATTGAATGTAGGAAAAATAATGCACCAGGACCTGAAGCCCGCTGACTCTGCTTGCTGAAGTTATAGTTGTAAGGAACATGGTCTTGCAGATCAGGTACTTGAGTGATGCCCACAATCGTTCAGCGTGGGCCTCTAGAAGCTAGGGAAGGATGATTTTGAAATCTTATGCCAAAGAAGGTAGCCACAGGGGTAGCTGCTTGGTCAAGTCCCCATAAAGTGGGTAACCAAAGGGTGGAAAGATAGAGGTTAGCCATCAACTTGGTCATACTGCAATGGTTAAGAGATCAAACCATAATGAAGTGATCTGAAAGCCCAAATTTGAGAGGGATAGAAGATAACTGTCCAGATAAGCTAGGACTTATGGTACCGATACTGAATATTAGCAGTATCTGGATAACGTCCAGTAGCTGCCTTATATCCAGGTATAAATTTAAACACCATGGTCAATGTTTGAAGTCAATGCTGACCATGGTGTTTAATGTTTGGGGGAGGGGAAGGGAGTGGTTAGATTGTAAGCCCTATGAATGTAACTTGTCTAGAACTACTCTTTAGAAAAATGAATGAACTAAGGTAAATTCAAATCACCTTTCCCCTCTCCTGCCTGTTTTTTTTTTTTTTTTTTTTGTTACATTTGTACCCCGCGCTGTCCCACTCATGGCAGGCTCAATGCGGCTTACAGGGGGGAATGGAGGGTTAAGTGACTTGCCCAGAGTCACAAGGAGCTGCCTGTGCCAGGAATCAAACTCAGTTCCTCAGTTCCCCAGGACCAAAGTCCACCACCCTAACCACTAGGCCACTCCTCCACTCCACTTTTCTGCAACACACTGAGCATAAGGTGAAATGGTGGGAAAATGTAAAGAAGCTCATGGTTCACTAGGAGTGAGAAGGCATCATGACCTAGCCTCCTACAGGCATGTTGCAGGAAGCAGCTGATGTGACACTTGTTCTCTGGAGTGAATAGATTCACCCCAAGGAGCCCCCATTTCCTGAACTGACTCTGTACCACTGAGAAAGGAAAGTGATCACTTGTAGAATTTCAATTTGTGACTCAACATGTCTATAATATGTTTAGGGGTGCATGGAAGATACGTAGCCTGTAAGTTGCTTTTATGGAAAGGGCTAGGGTTCCACATTCTGGTCACTTTCTGATGGTGAGATGGAGCCTGAACCACCTACTTTGTTGATATAGAACATGGTGACTTAATTATATGTCCAAACAAGAACAACTTTGCTTCAGAACCATTCCTTTAAAAAAATCTGAAGTGTGCAGAAGAGGCCCATTAGCTCTAGCTGATTTATGTTTAGGGCCAGTTCATTGGGTGTGTAGTTGAAGGCTATGTATTCCCTCTCCTCTGATCAAGCAGAAGATGCATCAGTTGTGGAGGGAGAGCTGGAGAGGTCCGTGGTTTCTTGCCACTGACATAAGTAGTACTTCACTTTTAACAGGTTGACCTTCGGGTGAGGAACTGTTGATGCTGGTCCCAATGGAGCTTGAGGTGCTAATGAAGAGATCGCATATGTACTCTCATAAAAAGGGACAACGTGGATTGTAGCCACCCTGTTTGTTATGGGCAGTTGCAGATTTCACAGTGCAGAGTTGGCTGCAAAATGTCTTAATTGTATGCAGTCTGTAATCTGCACTGTCTTAATTGTGTGCAGTCAATGAAGATAGAGGAATCCCAAATGACATAGAATGAACACGGAGACCTGAAGGGTGTTATATGTATCTAGTGATGTCTGGCCTGAGATGAGCCAATTGATCACAAAATGTCTGCTCCTTGGAAGGTGGACAGTAGCAACCACTAAGCACTTCATGAACACTCAGGGTGCTGAAGAAAGCCTGAAGAGACGTACTCTGTACTGATGATTCTGGAATGTGAAGTGGAGGAATAGCTACGCTCACATATGTATCCATCCCCACTAGTAGTGGAATTTCAGATCTAAGGAGGCAAGCCATTCAAGGTTTATTTACTGTTAATATACTGCCTAAAGCAGCTAGGCAGGTTAACAATAAAAATAATAAGCAAGAAAAGAAGTTACATATTTTTAAAAAAGAACAGAATGAGAAGAAAAAGCAGTGGAACAGTATGTACTATATAATAGTACAAGAGACTCAGGTTTCTCATCTTCCCTCAAGAATGTAGGTTTTTTTTCATATACCAAAGTCTTAAGATATGCCTTAAATTTTAACAAAGGCAGCTCAGCACAAATAGTATGGAAGAATATTCCAAAGAAATGGGTCCATGACAGTGAATAGGTAACTATGAACATCGTTCAGATAAGATGACAACCAGGAAATCTGTCTTGAACTTCTATGCATGTGTGTTGAATTCTTGAAGATAAAGTATAGGCCAGAGGGCACATGATTTTTTGGGCATGAGAAAGGCTCAGGAATAGAACCTGCAGCCTAGATATAAAATTCATACTGGTTCAAGCGCATGCCTTTTCAGAAGAGTGTTCAACTCTGAAGCCAGGTCACAAATGTGCTGAAAGGGGACAGAGGGAGGTTCTGTTTTGATGAGCTTGGGCACGCTTGTACAAGAAAACTGGGAGATCTCTTGTGTCCTTCATTGATTAGCTTTGGCGCTTCTCTATCTGTTATGGATTGCCATGCTTCTGAAAAACCAAAGTGTGTCCCCTGTGGGAGGACAATCAAAAGCTAAAAGTAGGATTAAGGGCAGTGGAATGCAGTCATGAGGCTTACAGACTGATGCTGTTGAGTTAGTTAGATGTATGACTGGAAGGGTCTGTACCTGCAGAACTTTTGGAAGAATGGCTGCTTCTTGTATGACAACTGTTGACCCTCCTGAATAATAAAGGCTGATCAGATGGTAGAGTAGAGTTGGTCATGAATCTGTAAAACTGTGCCCTTGACCCTTTTAAAGAGGTTATACCCTTTTGCAAAGAGCATCAGCAAGATGGTCATGGAGATCTCCCCCCAGACCACAGGTGCAGATCCTAATATTCTGTATGCTTGGCTGGTGATCACTGATGTAGGTGGAGCAGATGGGGGATTATCTCAAGGACTTGTCTGAATGGGAACATCTGGATGAAGTAGGAAAGCAGTGGGCAAAACTGAAAGGAGCTATTGTAAGGGCAAAAAAACTTTTTGTAAGGAAAAGTAAACAAAATTTAGAGGACAAGAAGGCCGCTGTGGTTCTCGAAAGTAGTAGCTGAAAAGGTAAGGAAAAGGCCACTCTGGTTCTCAAAAGTAGTAGCTGAAAAGGTAAAGAAAAAGAAGTTGGCCTTCATAAATTACAAGAGATTTCAGAAAAAGGAAGACAGGTGACAGAGAAGCTGGTAGAGTAGTCAGGAAAGTGAAGATGCAAATGGAAGAAAAAAAACAGCCAATACAGTAAAATGGAGGGACTTTTTTTTTTTTTAGATATGTTAGCAATAGGAGGACATGCAAAAGTGGCACTATAATGCTCAAAGGGAAGGAATATGTAGAAGCCGATAAAGATAAGGCAGAATTGCTTAACAAATATTTCTGTTCTGTATTTACAGCTGAAGCACCAGGAACAGGACCACAGAAGACAAACAAATAGGAATGGAAGTGCAATAAACCCTGAACGATTTTCCAAGGACAGTGTTTATGAGGAGCTAGCTAAAGGTGAACAAAGCGATGGGGCTGGATGGTATACATCTGAGGGTACTGAAGGAACATAGGGAAGCCTTGCCTGCTCCACTAGTTGACCTTTTCAATGCTTCACTAAAGTTGGGTGTGGTCCCCAAGGACTGGAGAAAGGAAGATGTGGTCCCTCTCCACAAAAGTGGAAGAAAGAAGAGGGAGGAAACTACAGGCCAGTAAGTCAGATTTTTGTGGTCAGTAAATTAATAGAAATGCTTTTAAAAGGGAGAATATTGAAGTTTCTGGAATCCAATGGATTAAAAGACACTAGAGGCAGGTGTTGTCTGACAAATCTGATTAATTTGACTGAATGACCAGAGAGTTGGATCAAGAGAGTGAGCTAGATGTGGTGTATTTAGATTTTAGGAAAATCTTTGGCATAGTTCCCCACAACTAATAAATTGAGTGCTCTTAGTATGGGTTAGGAACTGGTTGAGTGGAAGGTGACAGAGGGTAGTGGCAAATGGAGCTCACTCTGAGGAAAACGTTTTACCAATGGGCTGCCACAATGTTCGGTTTTTGGGCCAGCTCTTTTTAACATTTTTGTAAGCGATATTGTCAAAGGGCTGACTGGTAAGGTTTGCTTCTTTGTAGATGATTACAAAATCTGATGTGTGAATAACACAAAATCTGATGTGTGAATAACATGAGGAAGGACCTAACAAGACTCGAAGAATGGTCCAGAACTTGGCAGCTAAGATTTGATGCTAAAAATGCAAGGTCATGCATTTGGACTGCAAAAAACCAAGGGAGTACAGTTTTGGGGGTGAAGAACTTTTGTGCATGAAAGAGAAGTGGGACTTGGGTGTGATCATATGTAATGATCATAATGTGGCCAAAATAGGTAGAAAAGTTGACAGTAAAGTGGAATGGTGGCAGCATTATGTTATGGAGACGTTTTGCAACAGGAGGGAGAGAGAGGCTTGTGAAGATCAAGGGAAAGATGTATGGTCCATGGTATAGACCTATCCTAATCATAAAGCAAATGCAACAGTTGCATTGGCTCAGCAATGGCCCCAGTCAGAGCCCAAAGAAAATCTGTGGCATGAGTTGAAGACTGCAATCCACAGATAAATCCCAGAAACTTGAAACAGCTTGAGCTATTCTTCCAAAACTGGGCAAAAACCATACTATACCGTTGTGCAAAGCTGATAGATGCTCATCTTAAAATGATTCGTGACAGTTATTCCTGAAAAAAGGGCTCCCACCAAGTATTGAGCCAAGGGGTGTGAAGACTTATGCTATCAAGACTTTTTTTTTGTTTCTTGTTTACTTTGTGAATATTCTTATAATTGTTTGTTCATACTAAAAGTGTACAGTATGTTGTGTAGATAGGTGAAAAACTCCTACTTTAATGCATTTTGGATTGCATTTTTTAAACGAATTTGAAAAATGTATAAGGATATTCAGACTCTTGCATCGTACTGTAGGAATCAAAACTGGCAGAACTCAAGCATGCATAGTATAGACTCAAAAGGACAGTAGTGATGAGGGGAAAGAGAAGTGGAAGGCAGAAGATCTCTTCAAGCATGGTACTCAGGAGAAGTTGGTAGAAAAGGACAGTTATCTCCCAGTTTCCCATTTGCACCTATTTTCTGCATGCATTATGTTTGTTGACTACACCTGTCTTTAAAGTAATCCTATTCCAGTAAGGTTAAATGACCATTTTTCTCAATGAAGAAGGGTGAATAGTGGAGTGCCGCAGGGATCTATACTGGAACTGGTGCCATTTAACATATTTATAAATACTCTGGAAATCAGAACGAGTGAGGTAATTAAATTTGCAGATGGCACAAAACTTTTAAAGATGTCAAAACACATGCAGATTGTGAAAAATTGCAGGAAGACTGGGCATCTAAATGGCAGATGACATTAAATGTGGACAAATGCACAATGATGCATATTGGGAAGAATAATCCAAATCTTAGTTACCTGATGCTAAGGGCCACCTTAGGAGTCAGCACTCAAGAAAAAGATCTAGGTGTCATCGTAGACAATACACTGAAATCTTCTGCCCAGTGTGCGGCGGTGACCAAAAAAATAAACAGGATGCTAGGAATTGTTAGGAAATGGTTGCAAAATAAGACCAAGAATAATATACTGCCTCTGTATTGCTCCATTCAATTCTGGTCACTGTATCTCAAAAAAAAGATATAGCGGAATTAGAAAAGGTTCAAAGAGGAGCTACCAAAATGATAAAGAGGATGGAATTCTTCCCGTATGAGGAAAGGATAAAGGAGGCGAGGATAGAGCTGGGCAGACTTATACGGTCTGTGCCAGAGCCAGTGGTTGGG
This sequence comes from Microcaecilia unicolor, assembly GCF_901765095.1. NCBI lineage: Eukaryota > Metazoa > Chordata > Amphibia > Gymnophiona > Siphonopidae > Microcaecilia > Microcaecilia unicolor. Next base: position 66,521,440 of record NC_044042.1, on the reverse strand, counting down.
AGGCGGGGCTGATGGTTGAGAGGCGGGGATAGTGCTGGGCAGACTTATACGGTCTGTGCCCTGAAGAGCACAGGTACAAATCAAAGTAGGGTATACACAAAAAGTAGCACATATGAGTTATCTTGTTGGGCAGACTGGATAGACCGTGCAGGTCTTTTTCTGCCGTCATCTACTATGTTACTATGTTAGGTTAGGGCTCCTCAGCTTGGAAAAGGGATGGCTGAGGGGAGATACAATCAAGGTCTATAAAATCCTGAGTGGTATAGAACGGGTAAAAGTGAATAAATTTTTCACTCTTTCAAAAAGTACAAAGACCAGAGGAGACTCAAAATTACAAGTAAATACTTTTAAAACAAATAGAAGGAAATATTTTTTCACTGAAAGAACAGTTATGCTCTGGAACTCGTTGCTGGAGGATGTGGTAACAGCAGTTAGCATATCTGTGTTTTAAAAAAGGTTTGGACAAGTTCCTGTAGGAAATGTCCACAGTCTGTTATTGAGATGGACATGGGGGAAGCCACTGCTTGCTCTGGGATTGGTAACACAGAATGTTACTACTAATTGGGTTTCTGGCAGGTACTTGTGACCTGGCTAGGCCACTGTTGGAAACAGGATACTGGGCTAGATGGAATATTGGTCTGAACCAGTATGGTTCTTAGGTGTCTCAATGAAAACAGCTACATTGATAAGAACTAGAACGTTCTGACTAGGGCCCTTAGGGCAAGATGCACTAAACTAAACAAGGCTTTAACGAGCCTTTAACGAACATTTTTCCTACCCTGGCATGCATTAAAGCCCAATTTCTGACGACGGTAGCAGCAAACGAAAACGGAATGCAGATGAGCAAATTGTGTAGAAACCCCATTGAAATGAGATGCACTAAAGTTTTCTGCTTGCCCTAATGCTGGAAAACTACCGGAAAGCTAACGAGAGGTCTGTACCTCTCGTTATCTTAAATGTCAAAAAACTTAAATGTCAAAACAAAAGAAAAAATCACGAAGGGGGCAAAAACGCTCGTCAGGAGTGTCCTTTATTGACGCCCGAGGTCACCGCTGCTTCCCACTCCCCCTGCATTAAAAAAAAAAAAAAAAGGATCGGGAGGGGACAAAGGCGCTCGTCAGGAGCGTCCTTTATGGACAGTCTTGCCCCCCCCCCCCCCGCCCGAGGTCACCGCTGCTCCCCGCTTCCCCCTGCATAAAAATCAAAACTTTAGCAGCCCCGGCCCCCCTCCTTTCCTCTCTTTCTTTCTCTTTTTCTCCCCAGCTCCGCCTCCTGCCATCCTCCGCCCCCGTGCCACGCTGCCCCCCCTGAGGTTGTCGCCACTGCTCCCCCCCTCCACGCCCTGAGGTTACATCAGACAAGGGCGGGCCCAGGAGCAAAGGAGAGATGTCCGAAGACTCGGCGAAGAGGCGATCAGCTGTTCTTGCCCGTGCAGCGCCTTCACACAGAGGTGGAGGGGGAGCGGCAGCGACGACCTCGGGGGCGGAGGATGGCGGGAGGCAGAGCTGGGGAGAAAGGGAGGGGGCCGGGGCTGCTAAAGTTTTGATTTTTATGCACGGGGAAGCGGGGAGCAGCGGCGACCTCGGGCGGGGGGGGGGGCAAGGCCGTCCATAAAGGATGTGTTTCTTTTGGTGGGGGGTTGTTTTTGTTTTTACGTTTGTGGTATGCGCAGAGCAGCCAGCATAACGCTTGGCTGCTCTGCGCATGCTTTACGGGCCGATTACCGACGTTTTTAAAGAAGGGTTAGTGAATGCAAGTGAGCTGCAACGAACAGCTCATTTGCATTCCCTATCCTTCTTGCATAGCCGTTCTGTAGCAATTCGTTATGGAAGTCGGTACGGAACGGCTCTAACGAGGACTTTTGTGTATCTTGGCCTTAGTCTCTTGCAATATTTTCCAGTGAGTATAGTAAGTATAAACCCTTCTCTACCACAAAACATTGCAAGGTCAGAACCTGCTCCACGTCCAGTCCTCTTTTCTCAGCTTTACCTCCAAGCCAACTCACGGTGCGTTGCCATTTACCTGTACTTAAGCACAGCAAGCATTTGCACTTCTAGCAGTCACATGGACCCATCACCTTCAGGGTTTAAAAAAAACAAATTCTTCCAAAGTCTGAATTTGATCAGTGGCTCTCTCATTGATAGCAGAGTATACCCCTCCTTTTACCACATCCCAAATAATCACAACTTTGTGACCTACACATTCTGACTACAATCATAAAAATATATTTTACTTGACTTTCAGTTGCTACTATGAAACATCACCCATCCAGTGTATCTGATTAGCCTATATCTCCCTGATGGGCAGGGGAATGAAGCCTGCACAAGAAACCTGCCCATCTCACCTACTCTGTTGTCTACAGGAGGTAATGTTAATAGAACTTAAAATTGCAAATATAGCATTACATGTATATGACAAAATGGATTAGTGCTCTAAGGGACAAGTTGCTCTTTGTAGAATCTAAGCACACAAATTAATTCCATTTCTTTAACTTATTTTAGTGTCATTAAGTCAGATCAGTAAAAATCTCCTAAGGCTAAGTGTACCACTTTGATTGTAACCACAGAAAGTCAGTATATCATATCCCATCCCTATCACCCGTCCTTGGATATAGCAATGGCAGAAAGGGGAGAAAAGAAATCATATTGGATTCTGTAGATGAGCCAAGAGTTTTTCTTCTTACTGATTTGAATGGGTTCTATTTTCTAAACAAACCCAGTCCTGCATTGTGACAGACAACTTATACAATTACTTAGAAACACAGAAAAATATAGGCAGATAAAGACCATATGGCCTATCCAGGCTACCCATGCCATCTATTCTTCCTATCACTCCCTCAGAGTTCCTATGTACTTGTCCAAAGCTCTCTTTTATTTTATTTATAATATCAAACAAGTACAACCAAGCACTGTTTCAAGAAACCAATACAGCCCACATCACGGGAAAAGGAAGAGAACAATTAAATATGAAAATAAACATTAAGGAAATTAGGACTAGTCACAACATACAAGGACTAAACGTAAAGCGATGGTATTATGTTCCCTATCTAATAACAGTCTTTCCAGATGGTCTGGTTCAAAGACAACACATTTAAAATCAGATAAAGTAATCAAACATTTGGAGGGAAGCTTTATTTAAAAAAAAAAAAAAAGGTAGCACCTAAAGCTAAGGCCCTAACTTTTAACTGAAGAAATTGCTTACGTTTTATTGAATTGTCATAGAGACATCTGGAAAGATCTATATTTTCCCTCCACAATACAGGAAATCTTTCTTTCTAAAGTAATTTTGCATAATTGTAGCCTTGTCCAGTTCTGAAGAAAAAGACACCAGGAGAGTGGACCGCAATGATATATCATCCTGCAGTTAAATTATCCATCTCATTATCTCTAATGAATAATATATCAGGTACCACCAACTCATCTTAGGTAAATAACATTTTATAACAACAATAGTATCAGCACTAGGCAAAAGTAAACACTTCTTTGAAATATTTCTTAAGCAGTATCTCTGCAGACAACAAAGGACAAACAGGAAAATTCAAGAATCTCAAATTGGTAGCTCTCTATGTAAATACAAGTTATCTTTAATCCTAGATTTATTTATTTATAGCATTTATACCCCGCTCTTTCCCGCTTGATAGCAGGTTCTGTGCAGCTTACAAGGTACGGTACAAAGTATCATTGAGATAACACAAAGTATGGCACAATTTATCACAGAGATAACCCAGTTATATATAATATAGGAGGACAATAGGAGGAGACGTGGGGGGGAGGATTGGAGTATGGGTAGTGCTAGTGGTGTGGATTAGGTTCGAGAATTAAGTTGGGTTGATTGGGTAGGCTTGTTTGAAGAGGTATGTTTTCAGCAGCTTTCGGAAGGGTAGGTGTTCATAGGTTGTTCGGATGTGTCGAGGTACTGTGTTCCAGAGTTGGCTGCCTATGACGGAGAAGTTGGATACGTAGTAGGTTTTGTATTTGAGGCCTTTGCAATTGGGAAGATGAAGATTGAGATATGTTCGAGAAGATTTGGACCCGTTCCTGGCTGGAAGATCGATCAAGTTGGTCATGTAGCTTGGAGATTCGCCATGGAGGATCTTGTGGATCAATGTGTGGGCTTTGAAGTTTATGCGTTCCTTGATAGGGAGCCAGTGAAGTTTTTCTCTAAGTGGTGTAGATGTGCCTGCTTGTTCTAATACCCCAATTTGAGATCCAATTGTTAAGAAAACTTCAGCTGATACAGAATAGAGCAGCTCAACTAATATTCCAGATTAAGAAATACAGTATCATCTCTGGGTATCTTCATAAACGCCATTGGCTCCCTTTAAAAGCTTGAATTATTTTTAAAATTGCTTGTATTATTTTTTTCATATATTACATACTTCTTCACTAGATCTACTAATTCAACTTTTGTCTCAATCATCTTTTTCTTCATCTCAGGTATAAAATACATTTCTATTAAAAGATAGTCCTTTAACAGTAGGATGTTACAAGTGTCAGTTATATCTGATCTTTTCTTGCTATGCCATCATTATATGGAATGATCTACCCCAATGTATTAGAAATGACCCAAACTATCTTCCGTTTTGAAGGAAACTGAAAACTCTGATAAGTTTTTAAAAAATTTCTTTTGATAATTTTGATGTTATTTTTACAAGTTTCATGTATCACTGCTGATGTAATTCCCCTTCTTATGCTATAAGCCACTTAGAACCACCAATTGGGATTTGCGTGGTAAATATGTTCAGTATTAGATTCAGATTTATTAAAAGAACTATCGTTGAATCTTAGAGTCAAAATCATCCATCTTTGGGACAACTAGATGAGAAAAAACACAGTTGTTGTACAGGACCTTTTAGCATTGTCTCAGTCCTCTTAACCACTTTTCACACATCATCCTATATAATTTTCACCTCCAACGTTCTGAAGCTGCCTAGCATCCTGGCTTCCGCCGTGGTCTGCTAGGTGCTGTAGATCAAAATGACGTCACGAATCCCACTGATTGGCTGCGCCTCGGGATGTCACCAGCCAGACACACAGCAACAAACCGCGACCCAGCCAGCAGCAAATAGTGAGCCAGGCAGGGGGAGGAGTAGGGAAACATGCAGAGCGTGTTTCCCTACTCCTCCCCCTGCCTAGGAATCGCTCAAGACTGGCTGTAAATATCCCAAAACACCCGCGCGCAGTAGCTGCCATCAAAAAAACGCCGCCCTAGACTGTTGGAGAGGACGAAGAGGAAGGAGAGCGCCTGCGGCGACTGTCCAATGTGGAAGAGGTGGGTGAGGGCTCAGGGTGGCCATCAGGGTCCACTGTTGACTCGGAAGAGGGGGGGAGGGACAGAGCAGCGGGTCCGACTCCAGCGCAGCCGTCATCCCCTTTCACTCAAATGAAGCAAACCTATGAGATGCTGCAGGACGTTTAATGCACAGGAGTGGAAGTGAGCAACGCAAGTCTACAGTAAGCAAGGAAGCCCATTGGCAGTGGCGTACCAAGGGGGGAGTGGTGGGGGGGTGGTCCGCCCTGGGTGTACGCCGCTGGGGGGGGGTGCCGCACGCCGGTCAGCTTCGTTCATTTCCATGCTCCCTCTGCCCCGGAACAGGAAATAACCTGTTCCGGGGCAGAGGGAGCATTGAAACGAACTAAGCTGACCAGCGCGCAGCACCCCCCCCCCCCCAGCGGTGTGCACCCGGGGGAGGGAGGGTTCTTTCGTCGGGGGGGGGGTTGCGCTGCGCCGGGGGGGGGGGGCGCTGCACTCGGGGAGGCGAGGAGTATCGGCGATCTGGCCCGGGTGTCAGCCCCCTAGGAACACTACTGCCCATTGGTTAGTACATAAGTACATAAGTAGTGCCATACTGGGAAAGACCAAAGGTCCATCTAGCCCAGCATCCTGTCACCGACAGTGGCCAATCCAGGTCAAGGGCACCTGGCACGCTCCCCAAACGTAAAAACATTCCAGACAAGTTATACCTAAAAATGCGGAATTTTTCCAAGTCCATTTAATAGCGGTCTATGGACTTGTCCTTTAGGAATCTATCTAATCTCTGTTTCCACTCCCCTACGCAGCCATCATTGGTATACACTCAAAACCAAGCAAACCTAAGAGCTGCTGCTTCACATTGGTGTTTTAAAATTGTTGTTCTATCTGAAACAAGTCTAAAGCTGTTTCAACTGGATAGGCAGTGCCTTAAAACATGGAGGACAAAAGGAGGGGGGAGACAGACAGACCCTGCAACTGGGAGGGAGACCGGGAGGGGGGGCCCTGCAACTGGGAAAAGAGGAAGGAAGGAAGGGAGGAGGGACCCCCCTGCAACTGGGAGACAGACCGGGGGGGGGGGGGAGACCATGGAACTGGGAGCGAGGGGGGACCCTGGCACATACTCTCATTCTCACACACACACTCGTACCCAATCTCACTCTCTGTCACACACACACTCACATTCACTCTGTCTCACACAGTCACTCTCACACACACTCAAACATACACACTCCAAGGAATACCTTGCTAGCGCCCATTTCCTTTAAAGAGCAACGGGCCTTTTTTTACTAGAATAGAGATATTTCTGAAGTTTCAAGGTCTTCTGTTGGGGCTTCTTTAGGAAATTCAACAGGTTTCAAAGACAAAAAACAAAGGTGGCTTACACCAGGGGTGTAGCCACGGGTGGGCCTGGATGGGCCCAAGCCCACCCACTTTCCCTCCAGGCCCGCCCAGCCAACATCCTTGTACCAAGGTATCAGCAGGTGGGGGGGGGGGGTGTTCCGCCGGCGCCACAGTCCCCACCTGCCTACCAGCTTCATCGAAGCTCTTCTCATTCCATCCAGCCTTTAAAAAAAAAAACCAGTGAAGCGTGTCTGCTCTGCTTGGCTGTAAAGCAAGCAAATTGCCTTGTCGCGTCGGCCCTTCCTTCACTGTGTCCCACCCTCTGATGTAACTTTCTATTTCCGCGAGGGCGGGACACAGTGAAGGAAGGGCCGACGCAACGAGGCGATTTGCTTGCTTTACAGCAGAGCAGACGCGAGGCGCTTCACAGGGTTTTTTTTTAAAGGCTGGGTGGCAGGAGAAGAGCATCGATGGAGCTGGTAGGCAGGTGGGGACTGGGTCGGGGAGGGGGGCTCAGATGGGAAAAGGGGTCTGGGTGGGGCTCAGATGGGAGATGGGGACTGGGTCTGGGTGGGGAGGGACTCAGATGGGAGAAGGGAGCTGGAACTGGGGTCTGAGAAGGGGGCAGGAGGGATTATGGGGCCATGCCTGGGGCAGGTGGGAGAATGGGTCTGGGGCTGAAAAGGGGGGGCCCTAATGCAAGGCATGTGGATGAACTGGGCGCCAGTACTGAAACTAGGGGCTGAAACTGCGGACTGGGGGCTAAAAAGGGGACAAGGAGAAGTGGCTGGGGCTGAAGCTCGGGACTGGTGGGAGAAAAGTGCTGGGGTTGAAACTGGGGGCTGAAAAGGGGACAGGGAGAAGTGGCTGGGGCTGAAGCTCAGGACTGGTGGGAGAAAAGTTCTGGGGTTGAAACTGGGGGCTGAAAAGGGGACAGGGAGAAATGGCTGGGGGCTGAAGCTCTAGACTGGTGGGAGAAAAGGGCTGGGGCTGAAACTGGGGACTGGTGGGATAGTTGGGCTGAAAAGGAGGGGCAGCGAGAGGGAGGGCAGACCCTGGATGGATGGGAGAGGGAGGGCAAATGGTGGATTGAAGGGGCAGACACTGGATGGAAGGGCCAGCAGAGAGGGCAGACACTGGATGGCAGAGAGAGAGCGAAGACAGATGCTGGATGGAAGGAAGACGGTGTAAAAAGATTAGGAGGGCAGAAACCAGAGACAACAAATTGTAAATAAAATATATATTTTTATTTTTTTTGCTTTAGGATAAAGTAGTATTGTAGATGTGTTAACAAATATTTATAAATAGAACATGTAAATAAGGTAATCTTTTTATTGGACTAATTTTAATACATTTTGACTAACTTTCAGAGAACAAAACCCCCTTCCTCAGGTCAGGATAGGATACTGTAACAGCACTATCATGTATTGACCTGAGGAAGGAGGTTTTGGCCTCTGAAAGCTAAATGTATTAGTCCAATAAAATGGTATTTTATTTTCTATATTTGTTTTATTTCTATTTGTTAATTTGTAAAGTGGTGATTGGTATTTGTTAGTTTTTTTTTCTTCAAATTTACATCTGTTGTCTTTATATTTTGCACAGTACTAGGGGACATTTTCTGTTTCTGTGGTGTTGCATTGTATGCAGAGTCTGGCATCTTGGGGGTTCAGTTTAATTTTTGTCTAAATAGAAAGTTTATGATTACTTATTCTATAGTGGATTAGGGTGTATCTGTGTTTGTGAAAAAGACATGGCTTTCAGGTGGCACTGACTGTGCAGGATTGACGATCTGTACTATTCTGTCTGGTTTCATTTTACAATAGGTGAATTGATGGTCTAGTGCTCACTGTAGTGTTTAAGATGCTTTCCTTTTCCTTGTGTGTGACTTGTAGAAATGACTGCTTATGGTATGGTAGAATTGCTCTATTGGTCCTGAGTGTTTTGTATTCTCGGTATGCCTAGTACTGGATTTTGGAGGGGGGGTGTTAAAAAATGACCAGCCCCGGGTGTCAACTACCCTAGGTACACCACTGCTTTGATCGCGGTCGCTGCCTTTTCTCCTGCGGCTGATGCCAAACTATGGGGGAGGGGGAAGGGCAGGGTTGATGCCGGGCTACAGTTCCAGGCTGGAGATTTTGGGACAGTCCTGCATTTCTGACCACCCCATTGTTATGGGACTTGCAGCACTGATTTCCATGGGCATAATCAGGCACTGCAAATCCCACACTGATTTGGGTTATAAAGTTTAAATCAGGACTGCACAAAATCTCAAGCCTGGAACTGGTTAATTTGCCATCTCTGTGATTTCTAATTTTTTGTGTTTTATTCTGCAATTTGTAAGGGGTGGTCTGTGTTCTTGGCATCTCTGCGATTTCTCATTTTTTGTCTTTTATTTTGCAGTTGGTAAGGGGTGGTCTGTGTTCTGCATGTGACTGATGTAAAAGATTCTATGTGCATGTAGTTCGTGTTGGGATCTATATGAGTCTGACTGCTCTGGCTTTTTAAATGGGAATGGCCGTTTCAGAATTTACCTGTTTTATGAATACAGCTTAATCAGGCATTTGCATTTGTTACAAAGCAAAGTTTGAAGGATATGTGCCATTGACATGTTTGCCTTATAGCAGCCATATTTGGTCAAGTTTAAGATATGGGATAAAATCACAATATTTTAAAATGTCGGTGTTCCATGAACCAGGTATGTGGTTTGTGTTAATGCAGGAGAGCTGTTGCACAGACTGTTTACTTAGAAATCCATCATCAAGTGCACTCTAAGGCATTATTAAGGAGTATCCCAAGAAACACTACTCACACCTAGTGCCCACCCATATTAGCTCTGGGCCCACCCAAAATGTCAGGTCTGGCTACGCCACTGGCTTACACCAAATCTCTCCCGAGCAAAAACATCTTCATGGGAAAATCCTCCAATGGAGGATAAGTGGTAAGAAATGGATGGATGAGGGGGGTCTGCCTATCCCCTGAACTTAGTGAAGCACCGGAGCCCATACCAGCAATCATAGGAGAAGCACCCCTAATTCAAGGACACCATACCCCCTTTATTAAGTGGCGGTAAGCCCGTGGGCTTACCACTCTGTCATATCTGGCGCTACAAAAATATATTTATTTTTGTAGCACCGGAGAGTACCTGGTGGTAATCAGGCAGTACCATGTGCTGCCCAGTTGCTGCCGGGTTATTGCGGGAGCCCTTACCGCCACCTCAATGGGTAGCGGTAAGGGCTCCCCCATCGAAATGGCCACGCAGCAAGTGCTTTACTTTCTGCACAGTCATTTCCTGTAGGAAAGAGAGACTTTCCTTTTACCTGCTGCAGTAAAAGGGGGCCTTGGCGCGTGTGAAAATCTTGCGCCAATGTCAGTGCAGGCCCCCTTTTGCCGCAGCTTGGTAAAAGGAGCACCAGATGTTTTTCTATAGGGGCTGGAGTAGAAGTGCCCACCACTGGATGTTTTTGCTTTCCTTTTCCCCCTAATGTAATTTAATCTAAAACAAACAGGAAGGCAGGGGCTTCACAAACAAAATTTCCTGGCTTCCTCAAGGCTTCACCGGGGATCCAAAGTGGAGGAGTGGCCTAGTGGCGGACTTTGGTCCTGGGGAACTGGGTTCAATTCCCACTGCAGGCACAGGCAGCTCCTTGTGACTCTGAGCAATTCACTTAACCCTCCATTGCCCCAGGTACAAATAAGTACCTGAATATAATATGTAAGCTGCATTGAACCTGCTATGAGTGGGAAAGCGCGGGGTACAAATGTAAGAAAAAGAAAAGTGACACACAAAGGGCCTGGCAGGGGCATGCCCCTTTAGTCACATCCTGTAGCTGCACCATAGAGAATCCAGGATATTGCCTTGCTTCTAAAAGACCCCACAACAGGGATACCCCATTCAATATCTGGCATATTAAAATAATCTATTAGTAGTACTTCCCCTTTCCCAGCTATATTTTCAAATGCCCTCCACAGGGAGGTGGTAGAGACAAAAACTGTGTCAGAATTCAAAAAGGCATAGGATGAACACAGAGGAACCCTATTTAGAAAATAGATGGTAGAAGAAAAAAATAAAAAAAAATCTTTAAATGGCTGCAGGGGGTTGTGTGAGTGACAATTGAATGGCTACTCCAGCTGTGAAGAACTAAGGCCGGTGCCAGGCAGACTTTGTAGATCTATGTCTGTATATGGCAATCCAGTTTAAGATAGGCTGGAGAAGGCTTCAATGGCTACTTCAGTAGTTGGAACTGAGGACAGTGCTGGGCAGACTTCCACAGTCTGGGTTCCACAAATGACGAGACGGATTTGATAGGCTGGAGTGAGTTTTGATGGCAACTCCAGTAGGTGGAACATAAGGACTGAGCCGGGCACACTGGATGGACCGTTCAGGTCTTTATCTGCCGTCATTTATTATGTTACTATCGGCCTTATTTTCGAAAGTGGTGGGCGCCCATATTTCGACCCAAATCGGGAGATGGGCACCCATCTCGCAAAGGCGCCCAGATCGGTATAATCGAAAGCCGATTTTGGGCGTCTTCAACTGCACTCGGTCGCGGGAACGAACAAAGTTGACTGGGGCATGTCGGAGGCGTGGTGAAGGCGAGACTGGGGCGTTTATCGGCCGAGGAGAGATGGACGCCTTCGGCCGATAATCGAAAACAAAAGAGCGGCAGAAGCGAGAATTTGGGTCGCTTTTTTTGGACCCTTTTTTTTCACGACCCAAGTCCCAAAAAAGTGCCCCAACTGGCCAGATGACCACCAGAGGGAATCGGAGATGACCTCCCCTGACTCCCCCAGTGGTCACTAACCCCCTCCCACCACAAAAAAAGAACTTTAAAAAACTTTTTTTGACAACCTATATGCGAGCCTCAAATGTCATACCCAGCTCCATGACAGCAGTATGCAGATCCCTGGAGCAGTTGTTAGTGGGTGCAGTGGACGTCAGGCAGGCCCATCCCCCCCCTACCTGTTCCACTTGTGCTGGTTAATGTTGAGCCTTCCAACCCCCCCCCAAACCCACTGTACCCACATGTAGGTGCCCCCCTGCACCCCCTTAGGGCTATAGTAATGGTGTAGACTTGTGGGCAGTGGGTTTTGGGGGGGCTCAGCACACAAGGGAAGGGTGCTATGCACCTGGGAGCTATTTTAATTTTTTTTTTTAATTTGTAAAAGTGCCCCCTAGGGTGCCCAGTTGGTATCCTGGCATGTGAGGGGGACCAGTGCACTACGAATCCTGGCCCCTTCCACAACCCAATGCCTTGGATTTGTTCGTTTTTGAGCTGGGCGGCTTCAGTTTCCATTATCACTGAAAACCAATAGCGCCCAGCTCAAAAACACCCAAATCTTAGGTATGTGCCCCGCCCAACCCATATTATAAAAAAATACGGTTTGTCCCGCCTCTTCGCAAGGCCGCCCATGGAGATGGGCACCCACTTTCGATTATGCCCCTCCACATCTTCAATTAAATCTCTGTCCAATACATTTGCTATCCCCTCTTTCCAAATTGACCCACAGTGCCTCTTCCTTACCCTATAGGTCCTGCAATTGTGTGACTTTAATATTATCGTTAACATATAATGCCACTCTTCCTCCCTTTCTTCCTAACCTTTCTTTCCGCTCATGGTTCTCTATGAACCATGTCTCTGATCGCCACTAAATCTAAATCAGCCTCTTCCATTACAGCCTTATTTCCCATACTTTGGGCATTAGAATATACTGCTTTTCAAATGTTGCCCCTTTTTCCCCATTGGTGTAGAGGTAGTCAATGCTTCACTTACCTGAGGGGCTTCTACTTACCTGGGGGTTTTGATCATTATGCCTCAACGATTTGAGTTAAAAGCCCTCTTAAGTACATAAGTACCGCCATACTGGAAAAAGACCAAGGGTCCATGAAGCCCAGCATCCTGCCTCCGACAGCGGCCAATCCGGGCCTCAAGAACCCGGCAACCCCCCCCCCCCCCCCCCCAAAAAAAAAAAATGTTCAATGGACCTTTCCCTCAGGAATCTGTCCAAACTCCCTTTAAATTCCGTAAGGCCAGCTGTTATCACTACATTCTCCAGCAACAAGTTCCAGAGTCTGAGTAAAGAAAAGCTTTCTCCTATTTGTTTTAAATCTACCATATTCTAGCTTCATCTTGTGTCCCCTGGTTTTTGTTGTTTGAAAGTGTTAGGTTAGCCAGTCTGCTGCTGAAAACAGATGGGCACCATCTCTGTTCAGCAACCCTTGAAAACATCCAAGCCAAAATGCTGTTCACACCATTTCTGCAGCCACATATTCATCTCTAGGATGTGAGCTTCTCAGCCTTGGCCTTTACCCTCAAACAAGGAGGATCGATCAGAATACCACCTGCGCACCTGTCTGCTTCACCTTCTCTCCCAGAGCCATGAAGTCACTTTTGATACATTCAGAGGGATAGCTAGCTGATGACTGGATAATGTCATTAGGCTTGATGAGTATGGGCAAACTTTCGTAACATCTTGGATTTTGGCACCTGGCAGACACACACAACAATCCACATTTATTACTACAGAGCCACTATATACATACTTATACATATTTACAGTGCTTCTAGTCCTCAATACAAAATTAGCCCCTGTGTTTGTAATAGTTTGCATAGGTGTAAAGTTCACTGCTAAATATTACCTAATTTTCCAAGTGAAAGTATGCACGAGTTCACTTTGAAAATTACACCAGGAAACGACCTGCACACATTTACACCTAATATGTATGCCTAGCTCATAGGAAATTTTATATGTATACTTTTGAAAATGTGAAAGTATGCCCTTTAGTGCAAATCCCTCCTCACCTCCATCCCCAGAATATAGTGCAGGTACACTACTACTATGAACAAATTTAGCTGTATATAGAGACGGAGACTTTGTAAAAGCTCATTTCTATAGTACTTTTTCTTTTGTACTTGCAAGAATGACTTTTAAAATTGTTTCCACAATGTATAATAATCTCCTGATAGAACAGAACTTCACAGAGATGAGATGCCATACCAGACAGTTGCCAGTAGCCCCAGTGAGTTTCAAACAGTGTAGCAGAGTTACCTACTGTGGCAAAACAGTGGGTTTCCAAGCCTGTGAACTGTAATTTCATGAAGTGCATTTCCCTTGTTTGGCCAGCAGATGGTGACTGTCTTTTTTTTTTTTTTTTTTATAAAGCTGTTACAGAAGTGACAGTTTTTTCTCGTCTAAGTGTGAGGTAATCTTTAGTTCCAGATAGGGGAAGGAGAAAGAAAGATCTTTTCACTGGGGCCCTGCGAGCAGCTATATTTTATAACCTGTGAGAAGCTATATTTCCTGAACTCCCCAGATAGTAACAAGGGTTTTAAGACAGTTTTAATGTTGATCCTTGTTTTAGTTATGTTATTGCTTGCTGTACTTTTTTCACCTAGTTTTTTCAAACATTCACTGTTTTACTGTAACAATAAACCTATTAGTTTATTGGCTCTGCTGTCCTGGACTAAGAATCCTGGTGGTTTGTGTTTTGGGTGCTTTCTAGGAACTGTGGGACCCCTGGAAGTATGGACCCAGTGTCCTTAGAAACCACTGGAGAATAAAATTGCGGGTGGGAGACTTACCCAGAGGCAAGTGTAACCCAGCAGGTGGGAAGAAGGATATGGCAGAGTAGAGCATGTGCACAGGTGGTAGTGGGCCTGAGCAGTGCTGGGACAGCCCTTTAGGTTGCTGCACGGTTAAACACCCCCAAGTGGGTTGACACCTACCTTTAACAGGTTTGTGCACAGACCCCAGGATTAATCAGACACAGAAGGGAGTGGCATTACATGGAACCAGAATGAACAGCTCGCAGACTAGTATAATGTTCTGAGCAAGAGAAGCCCCCTTCCTATGCACAATGATTTCCTCAGACCTCTGTTAGTTCCATACCTCAAAGAGTAGTGCAAATCTCAGAGAGATGAGGGATTTGTGTGCCTGATGTATCCTATCTGTGGAAAACACCTGCTAAAGGTAAGCAACTTAATTTTTTTTCTGTCAGCAAGCAGGATATAATCAGGCACATACACAGGTAACTCCCGAGTGCAAGGCTGCTCAGAAAGAAATTTTTCTAACAGTAGCCTGTTTACAAAAAATGATGCAAGATCTTCTGCTCTCACAAAGACAGGTTGATCACTATAGCTCAACTAAATACTATCTCTCTGGCTGAGGACTGGTTCAAGCAGTAGTAAGAAATGATAGTATGAAGCAAGGATCAAGTAACTGTTTTCCATATGCTGTCCAGCAAAGCAGACTTCAGGAGAGTTCTGGTAGCTGCAGTGGCTACAATTTGATATTCCTCTAGCCTGCAATGTCAGAACTCAACACTCTTTTCATAACAGAATTGAAAAAAGGATGACAATTGACTACTGAAATTTTTGTTTATTCATACTTGTATCCCACAGTGATCCAAAAACGAGTTTCGGTTCAATGTGGCTTACATTTAACAGTTGTTAGAGATTACATTGTTTCAATTACATTTACAGGGTTGTATGATGCTGTGTTTTACAGTGGTTGGCAAGGTAAACTATTAGTGCATATGGAATAGTCATTGGGTTTCTTAAGAAAACATGTTTTAGTTCATTTCTTAAATGAAAAGATGCGTTACAGTTCGAGGTTGTGTTGTCAATTGTTGTTCCAGAATGATTAGTGCATATTTTACTCATAGAATTTCCTGAAGAGGTAGGTCTTTAGGTCTTTTCAGAACTGGAGGTAGTTCGTGATGCTTCTTATGACTATGGGAATTGAGTTCTACCATTTTGATCCCAGGAAGCAAAATCTCACCGTGTAGGTGGACTTGTATAGTACATTTTTGCAATTGGGCAGATGTAGTAGGTAACTTCTGGTTCCTTGGATTACATTTCTTATGATTTCATGTCTAGCATGTAGTCCAGTGAAATGCCAAACAATATTCTGAAGATGATTGTGCTGGTTTTGAAAAATAGTCTGGCCTCGATCGGGAGCCAATGTAGCATTCTTCCCGACGGAAATATTTCGTAACCTGATACAATCAATGGTACTAAGCCACGCAGACTACTGTAATGGAATCTATGCGGGATGCAAAGATCAAATCATAAAAAAATTTCAGACCGCCCAAAACACAGCAGCCAGGCTTATATTTGGAAAAACGCGTTTTGACAGCACCAAACCACTCCGAGAAAAACTGCATTGGCTACCAACCAAAGAAAGTATCACTTTCAAAATCTGCATGAATGTTCATAGAATTGGCGAGGCACCTGGATACATGACAGACCTTATTGACCTGCCAACCAGAAACACCACAAAATCTACACGATCATACCTAAACCCCCACTACCCAAGCAACAAAGGACTCAAATATAAATCCACCTTTGCATCCAGCTTTTCCTCATGGGATGGCTGAGTCTGCATCTGCCTCAGGCCACTGGACCAAAGCACCAAGGTACAAGTCTTCTCCTGAACTCTGGAATTGCTTCCTCCTCCGATGGGCTGGAGAGGGGTATCTTATTGGTAAGAGCTTGCTTCAATGCCCAAACAGGCACCAGCATAGTCGAACATTTGACAGTCAAGGCATGTGTCCCTCTCTGTTGGGGGGGGGGGGGGGGGGGGGTCTGGTTGAGGAGTGCTAGACCACCAGGGAAGTGTTGGGGGATGGGTGTCAGCTGCTCTGTCGGGGGGGGGGGGGGGGGCTAGGGGTGTCTGGTGCTGTGTCTCGGGGGGGGGGGGGGGGGGGGCTAGGGGTGTCCGGTAATCTGTCCAGGGTGGAATGGGGAGGTATGCTAGCATGCAGATGCATACTAGACAGGGCTCTCCATTCTCCCCAATGCCCTGCAAACCCCAATGCCAGTTCTGAGCTGATGTAGGGTTTGCCACGGGAGCAGTGCCCTTGTTTGGCATGCTGCATACTGAGCATTGGGGAGGAATAGGTAATGCCCTGTTTAGCTTGCATACTCATTGCATTCAGAGCTGGCCAGCGTGTTACACGCACTGGCCAGCTCTGATCATCACATGGGATCAAGCACAGGCAGCTAGTAGGGCGCTACTGACCTCTAGCACTCACGTTTGCTTTTGATCTGGGCATTAGAGTGGCTGACAATTTCAGAAACTTAGCCGTACCAAATAGCAACATTTACAGATGTTTTTGTAAGGCATATTTAAAGTCATTCTTGTCATTTTACAATCTCTGGTAGAAGCTGCATTGGAAGTTTTGTACTGGCTCCAAAGCAGCAGTTTTTGTCCCACAAGTGACACTTCACCTCAAAGGAGGACATGGGGGGGTGCCAAGATACTGCAAACCGTTGTGGCAAGGCAACAGTTCAGCACCTATGCTACACAAAAGGCAGGGGTTGGGATCTGCCATGGTGACTGAGGACTGTTCCAGTGCCTCAGACGGTACAAGGGGCTGTGGGCAGAATGATGAACATGCTGAAAACCAGACAGTATCACAGAAGGGAACCTTTGTACCCCAGAGGGGAGGGAAAGGAGTATTTGGAATGTTATTGAAGGTGGGAGAGGTAGCAGATGAGGAGATGAAGGTGTTTCAGATGACAAATCTGGGTGGACGGAAATGGCAATCAGGCTCTCAGACTCTCTCACAGTCAGCACCAACGCAAACATGCTGCAGTGACACTTATTCATGATTCATGACATTCATCTGGCATTGGATGTACATTGGCATGCTATCTAGAACTGTTGGCTAGACATCACTGAAACAGGGTCCTTCACACTCCCCTGTACCACCCACACCTCCACCAGCCCTATACATATTTTTTGCCTTCAAGTTTTTTGTCATGCACTTTTGCTTAGAATATGCCGGGATTGGGACGTTTAAAGAGCAAATAGCACTTCTAAAATGACCGCCCTAGTATTTTATTGACACACATAGATGCCTTACACAAAGCCTGCAGGAACAGTGTCTCGATTGTGGACACTGACACTTATGCCTGCAAGTAAAGCACACATTTTAGAAAATACACATTAAAGCTTCACCCAAACTCCTCCCATGAGCACACCTACTCTATAAATATGTGCCATGTATTTTTACATGTGCACTAATTTGATAAAAGGCCTTTCACAAGTGAAAAGGATTTACAAAATTACCTCCTTAAAGTCATTGTATATGGCGATAAAAGCAACATCTGCAAAGGAGAATCTACCTGAATGCTTCTTTTCTCTGCTTCATGCTTGCAGAAAAGATTTAAGTGGTCCTTTCAAGCTCACAGAGACATCCTTCTATAATGCTTGCATTCAGCCTGCCTGTATTTGAAACCCAGACAGGAGGAGCTGGCATTGAAATTCTGAATCTTTCTACGGCATTTAGGGCATGGTCAGAATTCCAACTTTCATTTGATAGCTTATTTTTATTTTTCCTGCTGAAAATATAACAAAAAAAGACAACATAACTATGCATGACTTCTCACTGACAAAACATAAACTTTTCAAAAAGAGATCTTTTTTGTGTCCATTTGGCAGAGCATAAAACAAAATTGAGGGGTCCGAGGAGCACAATGCGAATGCGGACAGCCACAAATGCTCTTAAGCGCTCAGAACAGTTGCAGCGCTGTGTGATGTTACCCACTTTTGTGCCTGATTATATCCTGCTTGTCAACAGAAAACGTATTTTACAGTTGTAACTTACCTTTGTCTGATAAGATTAGGGATGTTCAGCGTGGACTGTCCCTGCTAGAGGGAAAGGGTTATAGCTGATCACAACGGTTGAAGAAAACCACACAGCTTACATGCAAGATTGTGTTTTTTTTGCCATACTGCTTTAGAGGGTGGCAATACAAAGTGATAGGACTGTGCCTGAGAGATTGTAAGTCACTCAGCTAACAGTTGCCATGTTAAAATTTGTGACTTTGCTTAGCAGTGAGTTGCTTCAAATACAGTGTGCAAAGTGCATTGATGTTATATTCACAACAGTGACTATTTCCTCTTCTAGTGCTGTTAGGCCATTACTCTATGGTTCCCAACTGTTTTTAACACTATGGTATACCATCTTCCTTTTTCTGCACCCCATGCCATCATCACCTTTCCTCCCCCAACCCTCAAAATCACTTTTCTTCCTTCCTTCCCATCCCTTGGCATCACCAACCCCTGGATGGCATTCAACTGAAGAGAGGAATGGAAAAGCAGCACTTGCTACATGCTGCTTCCTCCTTTGCTGTTTTCCTTCTGAAATTGGAGCACGTGAGACTCTCTGGCCCCATGTGGTTTTTGTCTTCAAAAGTAGAGAGGTGTGGTAGCCGTGTTAGTCCATTTTTAAAGGTAATCAATAGAAATAAAACAAAATAAAACATGATGCCTTTTTTTTATTGGACATAACTTAGTACATTTCTTGATTAGCTTTCGAAGGTTGCCCTTCTTTGTCGGATCGGAAATAAGCAAATCTTGGTAAATGACAGTATATATAAGTGAGACTTCAAAGCATTTCAGTGACAATCTAACAGGGTGGGGATGGAGGTGGATGGGTGAGACAGGGGGATATGCATGGAGACAGGAGAGTGACAAACAAAGCTTACTAGCCCATTATACGCCATAAAATTGTAAATTGTACTGCTTTGTTTGTCACTCTCCTGTCTCCATGCATATCCCCCTGTCTCGCCCATCCACCTCTATCCCCACCCTGTTAGATTGTCACAGAAATGCTTTGATGTCTCACTTATATATACTGTCATCTACCAAGATTTGCTTATTTCCGATCTGACGAAGAAGGGCAACCTTCGAAAGCTGATCAAGAAATGTACTTCTGCGCAAGCAGAAGAGCAAATGGCTAGAAATGTAAGGAGGGGTGACAAAAATTTCTTCAGGTATATTAGTGAAAGGAGAATGACTAAAAAGGGAATTGTGAGACTAAAAGATACAACAAACCGCTATGTAGATAATGACAAAGAAAAAGCCAATTTGCTAAATAGATACTTTTGTTCTGTTTTCACTGAAGAAAATCCTGGAGAAGGACCATGAGGGACTGGCAAAAGTACATTTGAGAATGGAGTGGATATAGCACCGTTCACAGAAGAGAGTGTGTATGAACAACTTGGAAAGCTAAGGGTGGACAAAGCCATGGGACCAGACGGGATTCACCACAGAATATTGAGGGAGCTCAGAGAGGTTCTGGCGGGTCCTCTTAAAGATTTGTTTAATAAATCCTTGGAGATGGGAGAGGTTCCGAGGGATTGGAGAATGGCGGATGTGGTCCCTCTTCACAAAAGTGGTGATAGGGAAGAAGCTAGAAACTATAGGCTGGTAAGCCTCACTTCGGTTATTGGAAAAGTAATGGAAGCGATGCTGAAGGAAAGGATAGTGAATTTCCTGGAAGCCAATAAGTTGCAAGATCCGAGACAACATGGTTTTACCAGAGGGAAATCGTGCCAAACGAATCTCATTGAATTCTTTGATTGGGTAACTGGAGAATTGAATCATCGACATGCTACAGACGTAATCTACTTAGATTTTAACAAAGCTTTTGACACGGTTCCCCACAGGAGGCTTTTAAATAAACTCGATGGGCTGAAGATAGGTCCCGAAGTGGAGAACTGGATTAGGAACTGGTTGACAGACAGACGACTGAGGGTGGTGATAAATGAAGTTCACTCGGAGGAGGGAAAGGTGAGTAGTGGAGTGCCTCAGGGATCGGTGCTGGGGCCGATTCTGTTCAATATATTTGTGAGTGACATTGCCGTAGGGTTAGAAGGTAAAGTTTGCCTATTTGCGGATGATACTAAGATTTGTAACAGAGTGGACACCCGGGAGTGGAAAACATGAAAAAGGATCTGCAGAAGCTAGAAGAATGGTCTAAGGTTTGGCAATTAAAATTCAATGCGAAGAAATGCAAAGTGATGCACTTAGGGAGTAGAAACCCACGAGAGACTTATGTGTTAGGCGGTGAGAGTCTGATATGTACTGAGGGGGAGAGGGATCTTGGGGTGATAGTATCCGAGGATCTGAAGGCGACGAAACAGTGTGACAAGGCGGTGGCCGTAGCGAGAATGTTGCTAGGCTGTATAGAGAGAGGTGTGACCAGCAGAAGAAAGGAAGTGTTGATGCCCCTGTACAAGTCGTTGATGAGGCCCCACCTGGAGTATTGTGTTCAGTTTTGGAGGACATACCTTGCTAAGGATGTAAAAAAAATTGAAGCGGTGCAAAGAAAAGCTACGAGATTGGTATGGGATTTGCGTTCCAAGACGTATGAGGAGAGAATTGCTGACCTGAGCATGTATACCCTGGAGGAACAGGGATATGATATGATACAGACGTTCAAATATTTGAAAGGTATTAATCCGCAAACAAATCTTTTCCAGAGATGGGAAGGCGGTAGAACAAGAGGACATGAAATGAGATTGAAGGGGGGCAGACTCAAAAAAAGATGTCAGGAAGTATTTTTTCACAGAGAGAGAGTGGTGGATGCTTGGAATGCCCTCCCGCGGAAGGTGGTGGAGAAGAAAACAGTAACGGAATTCAAACATGCATGGGATATACATAAAGGAATCCTGTGCAGAAGGAATGGATCCTCAGGAGCTTAGCCGAAATTGGGTGGTGGAGCCAGTGGGGGGAAGAGGGGTTGGTGGTTGGGAGGCGAGGATCCTGGTGGGCAGACTTATACGGTCTGTGCCAGAGCCAGAGGTGGGAGGCGGGACTGGTGGTGGGGAGGCGGGGAATAGTGCTGGGCAGACTTATACGGTCTGTGCCAGAGCCGGTGGTGGGAGGCGGGGCTGGTGGTTGGGAGGAGGGGATAGTGCTGGGCAGACTTATACAGTCTGTGCCCTGAAAAAGACAGGTACAAATCAAGGTAAGGTATACACATATGAGTTTATCTTGTTGGGCAGACTGGATGGACCGTGCAGGTCTTTTTCTGCCGTCATCTACTATGTTACTAAGTTATGTCCAATAAAAAAGGTATCATCTTATTTTCTTTTTCATGTTTTATTTTGTTTTATTTCTATTGATTGTCTTCAAAAGGAAGCTGACAAGAGAGGCAGTGCCAGTGGCAGCAGGAGGCAAGCAGTGCTATTCACTTTTTTCTTTGTCAGCAGGCCCTAGCCAGGGGGGGAGGGGACGGGAGAAAGAGAGCACATGCTAGCCTTGGTAAAGACAGCTATGACCTGCTGCGGTCTTCCCTCTGTTGGCAGGTAAATTTCAGCTGCACATCTAACATTCCCCTATGGCACACAGGTTAGCAACCCCTGCCTGCAGATAGTATGCTAGCTACAAAGTGAAAATGCTTGTTGTAAAGAACACCCCGGGTTCTCCATGTACTGCCCTGGGACTACACCTTCTATACTTGTCCTTTCTCTGTAAGAGGAAAAATCCTGTAAGGGTTCATAGCACTAAACACCTGGCTATAGTCCAGGTACAAGCCTGGAGGACAGCCTGAAGTGAAGGGACCTGCTTTCCTATCAATTTAAAAGCAGAAGACACCAATTGGCACTTCTTAGAAAAACAAAATTAGAAATAAAGGTCAAACAGGATGCAGGTGTGACTTTTTTTTTTACTCTAATCTCGCTTAAAGCTGGTCACAAATCTGAAAGATACCCAATATAAAAAAAAGGTCACACTTGTATACTGTTTATTGACATTTAAGTGAAACAATGATCATCCAGGTTCATTAAAATCTTTAGAAAGTGTGATTTTTCACAGGTCAAATAGCGTCCCTACTGTCACAGTGCTGCCAAAGCACAGCAGGAAACAAACCCTTCCTAGACACAACCCCAGAGTTTCCTGGTTAGCAGCCATGTCAAATACCATTCTCCCAGAAGGGAGATGTTATTGCTTTAAACAGCTGGGATAATTTGGTAAACAATTCTGATAGCCCTGTTAAGGCAAGTAACAGCCTCACACCTACAAACACTGAGGTTCCTTTCTCTTCAAAGAAAAGAATGGTTTCACAGACAGGTTAAATAAATCAGTAATATATTAAGCACCATAAAATGCAAACAAATGCAGCATTAATAAATTAATTTGCCAAGCTGACAAAATTGCCCTACAGAAGTCCACTCAGGAGGATAGCAAAACATCATCTTAAATATACACAATGAGGATGGCTGAGATAAATACAAAAACTGGGTGTCCATTCCAAATGAGAGCTGCTCTTGAAGGGCTCTTGTGGATCAGTGAAAGCCTACAGTTACCAGAAAGCAATCACTGTTTGCCAAAACTATTAGACACACCAAATAAATCCCAGCTTTGGGCTAGGATGCATCCTTCTCCAAGCATCCAGAGGGCTGTGCCTCTGAGTGCATAGCATGAAGTGCCATGGCCATCATCCTTTCCGAGTCAGATAACTGTTAAATGATCAAACTTGTAAACAAAACAACTATAGAATTTAAGGTTTATGAGAAAGCAGGTAAGTTACAAATACTGGTGGAATCGTAAGGATGCAGCACATTTGGGTGCCTGACTCGTTACTATAGGATTACCCGTGCTGTCCTGGTCTTTGTCCAGGCGGGGAGTCGATGCTGAGGAATTTAATGTTGAAGGGAGAGGTCTTGCTTTAAAGGATTCTAAACTGCTAAGACCAGAGTCCTTACAGTCACTGTGTAGGTCTCTATAGGAATTTGGGTCCTCTAAACTTTCAGTTGTTCTAGTGCATGATTCTAGTGAGCAGGCATCTCCAACATGCATAATACTACAGCTGAGGAGGCCACTGGACAATTGGACAGCTTTTGGCTCCCCTGTGCCTCCTGGGTGCTCCTTCCATTCATTAAAATTAAAGTCAGTCAGCTTGCTTTGTACCACTACCGTGTGCCTCCTCCACACTTTCTTTTTCCGTCTCGTCTCTGGAGAGTTTGGTTTCCTCAAACCAACCCCAAACATGTCATCAGCAGAGGATTTCATGTGTGGTTTGTGCTGCATTGGTACTGGGTGTTTAAGGGATTCAGAGACTTGGAGCTCATCTGGCTTGTGGTCAGAAGGGGCTGTATCAACACTAGTTGGCACACAGCTTTCTGTTTTCTGCCGTGATACTTTCAGGCGAGCCAGGGTGTCGCATTTGATCAGCTGATGGGAGCTGAAGGAACGCCGCTGGCCATGTACTTTGCTGTCAGAACACCTCTCAGCATACAACCCAGGGCTGCTGTCTTCCCTGCATTTATTCTGTAGAACTCCCAACACGGACTTCTCTGGCAAGAAGCAGGAAGCAAAACTACTTTGAGTGTCTGATTCCAGGTGACTGAATTCACTCCGCTCATCATCTGCCTCATCCCCACGGCTTTCAGCAACTGACTGGACCTCGGAGCAAATGCTGCGGTCAATGGTGGACATTGTAGAATATCCTGAAACTATAGAGTGCGAATCAGCAGTGATTCTATCCTGTGACATGTCTGAAGACTGCCAGAGCCTTTCACCTGGCATCTCTTGTGAACTGCAGTCGGTACTTTGAGTTTCAGCTGTAACCTCCATTTCTTCAACAGATCTTCCCAGTCTTACAGAACTCATCTTCTTTGTTTTGAAGTTCATTTGAACTTGAGCCACAGTTTGTACCTCAGCTGCTAGGGCAGCAAAGTGTTGCTGGTTTTGAATGTCAGGTTCCCTATTCATGTTATCTTTGTCCTTCATGCCTTGGTTTCTGTGATTCAGTGATTTTACATTGTCCAACTGTTCCTCCATGGCCCCATGACCCTGTTGTTCTTGGGTTTCTTCCACTCTCACATGATGTTTGTTAGCAGTCTCATGTTCTGAGTCATCTCTGTTGCTTGGAACGCACTTTTCCTCCTGCCATTTCATTTTCTTGCGATTCACTATCGCCATGAAGGGGATGCTCAGCATCTCCTTTGTCTGAAAGAAAAGATGCACACAGGTAATTACGATTTCCGAACAGCTCATACCAATCCATAGTGGATTTCTTATTACCTTCATTATGGCTGTGGTCAATTTTGAAGTACAGTGAAAAAAAATATTAAATAGATCATATTTGAACCAGGAAGTAATATTACCGACCTCCTCATACTAGCCAATCATTTTATTATTTAGGAGAGTAAGCACTGGCAAATGTTCCACTGTTTCAACTCTCACTCTGAATATGGTGAAATCTAATTCTCCTAGGCCCTATAGAATACTCTCTTGGTTCTGTGTGCTGTTCCTGGGATAAAAGGTTGGCATGTGAAGTGGGCATTCACCTTAGATTTAGCCGAGTTGCTCCTGGTTGAATCTGTAATCATAAGAAAAGCAACGATTAGCCAGTCTGTGACAGCCACTCTGAGGTAATTACAATGTTAGAACAAACAGCAGGTTTATGATTTTAGTAAAACTTAAGTCCAGCCCTATTTCTGAAATTACCAACCAGAGGAGCAGTAAGTATATGAAAAATGGATTATAAGCTGAAAAGCAACCAAAAACACCCTATGTATGTACAGCCCTTGCTGACAGATTATCACAAAATATTGTCAACTGTATGCGATATTGTATTTTGTTTTGACTGTAATGTGTTTATGATACTTTTTGATTATGAATGTTTTATTATAATTTGCATAGACTATTAGATAATGTGGGGTATAAATCTTGTAAAATAAATAAACAAACCAACTAAAAAACATCAAGAACTGCTGTTAGTAAGACTGTGAATGTACTGCCATTAGGGTAATGTGTGCACACATACACCATAAGGACATTTATGTACATGCTGCATGTGCTGCTATTGGGGGGGTGGGGAGACTGTGTACAATGCTGCAAAGTGACTGTATGTGCATTAGCAGATACAATAGCAAACTGCCTTCAGCAGATCACCAGAGCTTTAATTTACACTCTTGTGAGGTGCTCAAAATCAGCTCATCCTGGTGCCTGCAATGCAAATGCGTTTCTGCTAGAATGTCTTGTATATCATTCTAGTTTATTATGGCACCACATCACTTATGTGGGACTGTAAATCACTACGATGGACTTTGTAATCAGAATGGAAGTCTAGCAAGCTTTTAAAAATAAATAACGATGCTTGCCTACACTTATATTAAAATGGTAATTCCTAAACATACAGGAAGTAATATATCTAACCACATGCTAGTAATAAGGTCAGAATAATCAAGAAGTTTTAGATTAGTAAGATCATCTCAGATTCTGTGTCTTTAATAATTGTTTTCTTATCAGAACTGTCTCACTATCTTGATTATGAACAGATTTTCTGCAGCCTCTTCTTTTATATTTTCTTGGGCTCTCTTAAAATTCTGAGACCTAACCTTGGCTTCTAGAGATTCCTGTAAATACTTAAAACAATTAGGCCTAACCTCAAGCCACAAAAACACACAGGAATGCCCACTTACAAATAAGCAAAGCTTGAATAAACTATGGAAATTAAGGAGGCAATTTTAACAATATTTGTGGGTGCCTTAAGCAAATGTTCACTCCCCACTGGTTTCCTTTGAAAATTCAGGGCCCGAATGCCACCATGGGTACTTCTATCTCTCCACACCTTGCACCTGCTTTACAACAGATACAAAGTTGTCACTGTATATTAAAACAAAAAGCCTGTGGACTGTAGGCTTTCAGAAGTACGCAGACACTGATCTGCTGAAGGGAAGGACAAGTTTTAGTCTATGATTTACCTAGGTTAAATCATTTGAAAAATTGTTCTCTAATGGATTAAGTAGACCAACTGACTAGTTCTTCAGGATATTGCTCCATTATATGCACAGACATAGTGTTCTGGTGTTCCTATTAATTTCCCTATGGAAAAAACCCTAAAACAAACTAACTACAAGTCCCTGTATATAGTGAGGTAAAACCAGGACTGGATTAATCTGTCCTAAAAATCTGGAGTCAGGCTTTTGTAAATTCTAACATGTGACCCTGTAATGTCCTAAACTTGTCCAATTAGGCAAGGCCAAATATCAGCACCGAAGACCAATAGAAGCTTATCCTGGGATAATTCTAGAGACGGGGCAATTTCACAAGTGGCAGTACAGGCAGGCAGCTGATAATATCTCTCCCTTTCTGGTTACACTGACTTGTCAGAAAGCTGTGGTGAGTAGGCAGCAGATGCAGAAGTGAAACAACCACAACAAATCACAATGGTAATATCACCAAGACAAAGAACAAGGTAAGACAAGGAGACAGCAATGTGAGATGGCATTAGATGTGAGAAGGGGGAACCCAGTGCTCCTGAAACTTTCTTACTAAAGCCCAGGATGTTAATGTGTAAGTCACTCGCAAAGCAGCACACGCCGTACCAGTTCTACATCTCCATAGGGTCTGCTGAAGGAGGAAAAGGATGACAGTAACAGAGTCAAAGCAAGAACTTATGAAAAGAATGTCAGAATCACAATCATAAAAAGGTTTAATTACTTTTTTGAGTAGCAGTATGACTTGGGAGTCCTGCCTACCTCTGTTATGCAGTTTACTGTATTTGTTACAGCAATCACCTTATGCCTCTCCATCACATTACTTATCTCCTCTTACAGAAATCCACCACCCTAAGGTTCTCTACCAAAAGCTCATAAAGCCCACCATCTAGAAGGAAATAAGGTGGCCCAGCCTTGACACATTAGAAAGAGAAAATCATCACCCCTCCTGTCCCAAGTTCCCAGCTATTACCTGAGGCTTCTGCAGGGGCTACTGTCCTCCCAATGTTGGGAAGCAAATGCTCTATATTTGGCACAGACTGCGTGTCCCTCTCCTCCACAGGAGTCTGTAATTACAACATAGACCAGTCAACCAATAGCACAATCCCTGCACAGCACCCAAAATACACAAGGTGGAATTCAAGTCACTCACTTTTTCCCCCTTCTCCTCTTCACTAAAGAACCAGTCTGACTGCAGAGAACAACAACAAAAAAAAAGAACATTAAAGTAACCTCCTCCCAGATCAGACTCAATACACCATAGCACTCACACACTTCATACAGCTGTCAACCATTCCCCTCCCATGCTCAGCCAGAACTCAGTTCCTAAATGGTAGTTTTATTGTTACATCCTTATTGCAATAATTATGGATGCAAAAGTTATACAAGTGTGGCTGCGATATGTACATACGCACATATGCATGCAATCACTGTGTAGGTAATACAAAGCTTTTTAGCTGCACCACAGTTCCTACTTATCTTACTTACATGTTGAATAAGGGTCTCCACGATCTTATAGCGGTCTGGCATGTGAGTAACCATATCTGTCATATTATCCTCTGAAGTTCTGACCAGAGTGGGACCAAAAACAAGTGCGAGGTTACGGGGCTCCATCTGCAAATAAGACGGAGTTAGAAAGTAGACGAACCTTGACAATAGAAAAACAGGGAGTGCTGTTGTTGGGGTGAGGGGAAGAGGCAGGAGTAAATACCTTGTTCTTGTCGCAGTGATCCGCTATAATCTTCAGGTGTCTTATCAGGAACTTCAAGGTTTCGTAATTGTGTGCCGGCAGATCTTTGATCTGAGGACGAGGGGAAGAAGAGAGGAGGTTTGAGGAACTTATGGAACGTATTCAAATTCCTTTCTTCTCGCAGCCTGTCAAAAGAGAGGAGCAACTTCTGGATTTGGAATTATCAAACTGCCTCCATCTCTACAGATCCTTCTGGTAGATATATCATATTGCCCTGCCTATCCTTTCCTTGAGACTCTTCTCCTAGGACATGTAACACACTGCCCCTCCTTCTCAGAGATCTCTCTCCATGTTAAATAAAATAATCTCACGCTTCCCCTTCCCCAATGTCTCTCTTCAGGGGGACTGGGATGGGATACGATTAGTAAACTTTGTATTTTCTTTTACCAGTTTCCAAAGTGTTTTGATGCGGTCTGTGGCATTTTCCACACGGTTTGCTTCAATGAAGTCACTGTATTTATCTGAAACCAAACCAAAGTTACAGACCTTTGTCAGTGATATGTAGGAACAATCATATCTAAGCACGTATATATGAGGGACCTTAAAAGGACTAATAAATTAAATGAGACAGAATGAGGTACCACATTAGGAATATTCACTCACCGTCCGTGAAAAGTGGTTCTGGCAGTTTTCGGAAGAATGACTTCAATAAGCTGCTGATAACATTGAGGTCTTGCCATCTCTGTGGAGAGAAACATGGAGAATTCAACCACATGCAAACAGTTAACATAAAGAAGCAAGAGCAGAGTGTCCTTGTGAAGAGAAAGCAAGTTATTTACTTGTAACAAAGTTACAAGGCAACAGGGGAACACAGCTGCACAAACTGGTGATGTCTCCTTAGAAAAACCTGTGTGTGTGTGGAACTCTCCTTTAGCTCAGTAAAACCTTTAGGCTTGTCTAAGTATATGTAGGCATTCCCATAAGTATAGGTCCCCTCCCCCTCAGTCCATAGCGAAGCAAGACATTTTAACCTGTCAGTCACTTCTCTTTATTTAAAGAATCTGTATCTTGAGGGGAAATGTGGCTGCATTCCCCTACTGTCTACACAGGATCATCATCACAGGTAAGCAACTTTGCTTCCTCTGGAGACAAGCAGGGGAGATACAGGCACTGACTGGTGATTTGGAAGTTGACAACCACTTGTTAGTTGTAGTATAGAGATAGCTAGAGGCAGGCAACCTAGGAATGATGTGAGGGTGGTTAGCATTTCCAGTTTCACTTTGTTTCTCTCATTTTTTTTTAAATACAGAGGCTACCTAGAACTGCCTGTACAAAAGGCCATGTCTGTGCAAGAAGTGTCAACACAATAATGCTTAGTAAATGTGTATGTGGAAGTCTACATGGCAGCTTTTTAGATATCTTTGTGTAAGAAAAACTGATTCAATCTGACACCCAGTTGGAAAGAGAATGCTTGGACATTGGTAACCCTGGGTTGTTACGTTTGTATGAAATAAAAAGTTGCAAAGTTTTGCGCATCTCCTTTGTGGCTTGAAGGTAGTACAGCAATGGACTTCTACAGTATACAAAGCAAAGCCTTTTTTCTACCGTGTCAGCAGGAAAGAAAATAGGTAAAGTGATGTTTTGATTTAGATGAAATTCTGACTGCCTTTGGTAGGAATCTGAGAATCACTTTGCTGGAAAAGAATTGCAAGTAGGTGTTGTATTGAACTAACGCTTGAATTTCACTGACTTGTATGGCCAAGGTGATAATTACAACGAATATAGTCTTCCATGTTAGAAATTTAAGTGAATCACTATATAGAGGTTCAAACAGAGCTTCCATTAGAGCTGCAAGCATTACATTAAGGTCCCAAGGATACAGTGGGGTACACCTTGCTGGTTGGTGTTCATTAATCCTCTCATAAACCAGGAAAAAAAAGGGTGATTAGAAAGCAGTTCAATAGCGTCTAAGAGTGACAATATTTCTGCACCACAAAGGTCTTTTTTAAAGACCATACTCTTCTAGAATCTACATACCAAGGACCAATATTATCATACACAGACAAGACTCCTGAGGAAGGCACCGTGTGTGCCGAAACATGGTACCCTGTTGAGTCATTTTTCAATAAAGCTTTTGATCTACATATACGTCTCCGGTCCATTTTGGATAGCTCAACTCTGCTCCCACTCCCCGCCTTTTCTTGTTTTGAAAGTAAACATAAGCAGAAATTGCTGAAAGTGTAGTCTGCTATAGGTGGTCTTAACTCCACACTGATAACAAAACAGGTAAGAAAATCAGAATGATTAGAGGAACGCCATCGTGTAAACCTTGTCCATTTATGTTGATACTTCTTTTTTGTAGGGGTTTTCTTGCAGCAAGTAATATGTCTTGAACTTCTTGGGAGAGCGACAGGGATTGGATTATGTGCCTTTCAACATCCAGGCCAAAAGATACAGAGACTTGATGTTTGGGTGTTAACAGTGTTCCTGGCTGCTGTGTCAGCAGTGGCAAGTCCCCAAATGGTAGTGGGTTGTGCAGAATAAGGGATAATAGTTGAGGGAACCAAATATGTTTCAGCCAATGGGGGATCTATATTAGAATTACATGAGCTTTGCCTCGAGATATTTTTTTCTTAAATGTTTATTGAAATGCAACAAAGCAAATCATAATAGTCTCAACAACATAAACACATTCACAAATACAAAGTTATATTGAAACACTAAGCATAATAATTTTTTCCATGCCCCATCCCCATAGCCAACTATGACACACAAAAAAAAAACCCACTCACACAAGACCACTGAAGCTAAGAAAAGAAAGAGAAAGAATAACACAATTGAGTAAAAAAAAAAAATGCTCCTAAGGCACAGAGTCCAAATGTTTCAGCAAAGCAGCCCAGCTTTTATTAAACTTTTCAGTGGTATGTTTCTGACTGTCAGTAAGCAATACCACAAATCTCAGTCTCTTATACCACTCTCCCACTTTTGGTGGGGAAGCTGAAGTCCACTCGTTTCCAATGGAGCATTTTGCCGCCAACAAGCAATTGACAATCACTTTCTGTTGAGTGAACAGGTAACCGTCTAACCCCAAACATAGCAAGCACAACTGGAGTACCAATTAAATGAAGTGCAAAACACAAAAACAGGAGGAAGACCTCTCTACAAAGATCCCGAAGAAGAAACCTAGGAGTAGAGGTTGATACATGAGGAGTAGTGAAAAGTTGAGTTCTTTGTTAGAGCACCAATGATGAGACCCGACACGGGGACGTGTTTTGGCGGACAACCTGCCTGCGTCAGGGGTTGCTGACAAACCATTCCAAATGTAGAACACAGAGAGTCTGGTGCCTTGTTGTAGCGATCAAAAGTAATAAAATACTTGCCAGCTAATAGCTGGACAACAGAATAAAGTACTATCAAAGCTACACCATAGTGTGGATGTCATCGTGTCAACCTCTATTCCTTCATAACAATTAAATGAGCATCTAAAGCCAGATTGATGGCCTCTATAATGCGGGCCCAGAAGGGCTTCATGTAAGAACATTCTCACCACATATGCAAATAAGACCCCCTCTTCTGGCATTCCCTCAAGCAAGGATTAGAACCTCCCCCTTTAAAAGTGCACAGCCACACCGGGGTCATATACCACCGGATAAACATCTTAACATTGGTCTCCCGCATTTGGGTAGAGATACTTGTCTTATTTACCAATATGATCACCTCTTTCCACAGCAGGATACCAAACATCTGCTGGAGGTCTTTCTCCCACTGCATCACATAAGTAAGTTTGCCAACTTGGCTTCCCTGGATGCACTTGAATAAGGCTGAGATCAGGCCTTTCGCTTCCGGATGCTGGGTCCAAAGTGCCTCTCGGGAGCTAAATGACCTGGATTTTGCATCTTTGTAGGGGTTACTATACAGACTGTGCCTATACTGAAGATAAAAGAAAAGGTCCAGTCAATGCAGATCAAACTCTTCCTGGCGCTGATCAAATGCTTCAAGATATTTTCTGAAGTACTTTGGATATGAGCAGGAAGGGAGGGAACGCACAACAGAAACTGTGATTCCAGGTGATCAGAAAGTATAGCAGGCTGTTCTTTGACTTCTTCCCCAGAGAACAGGAAGCGTCTTCACTTCTGCTCACTGCATCCCAACAAACAGATCAATCTTAGGATGACCCCAGGAACCACATGAGGTTTGGGCTATTGACTTAAAGTAGTCTTAATCTGACTGAGGTTTCCTAGTAAATAGTAGGTCACTCACAGGGTAGCCTGAATGGCACATGCAAATTGCCATATCCAGACACCTCAATAAAAACTAAAGGAAGCTGATCCTCCTTGTATTTTTATGTAGAACATTGCTATCTGGCTGTCTGGATGGATGAAAATGTTCTTGCCTTGTAGTCAGCTTGTGAATGTGCAAAGTACAGAAGCAATGGTTGTGAGTTCTAGGCCTGCATTCTTTCAGTGACCAGACACCTGAGTGCATAGCTGTAGAAGGTAAGATATCTGTGAGGTGAGGCATCTATTGTTAAGGAACATGTCAGCCTATTTGGGGGGGGGGGGGGGAACTTGTCCTCTGGATAGACTGACTCCTGTTAGCCACCACTGTAAGTATTCTTTGATTGGTGGAAGTGACCCAAATCCTCTTGAAAATGCCAGTGCTCTCATGTGTGACCCTGCAAGTGGCACTATGTCAACTGATGTGCCCATATGATCTAGGAGGCGCAGAGTGTCTTGAGACGTTACTGACCAAGCCTGGTGAAGTCACAGCTACAGTTGATGACGCACGACTGTCTTCTGGGAGGTATGCTTTGGTATCTATGGTGTAAAAAATTGCCCTGATGAACTTGATTACTGCAATGATTGTGCAGAAAGCTGAGACGAGTTCATGGATTGAAGAGACACTGTCTTTAACTGAGACACAGTGACCTTCACCTTGTCAAACAGATTATCTTCTATTCGGGTAGCATCTGCAAGGCAGTCTAGACGATCTGAACCAAGTTGTCTGTCTTGCACCTATGGCTACAGCTGCAGTCTGGAAGGCCACACCATATGCATCATAACTTGTACATATGAGATGGTATACCCATTCCTGAAAATTGTGTTCTAAAGACAGTGATCTGAAAAGGATTCAGCCAAGCTTTCCACCATTTGTTGAAGAAGGGAGCGGTGATGGTGGAGGATTTGTAGTTGATATGCCAGAATTTTCATGGTGAGCATGGTTCCTTGGTAAAACTTTTTTCCTATCATATCAAGTAACTTCTGCTTTGCCAGCTGATGTCTGTGCAGAAGTCTTGAGCAGTTCACACTTCTAAGGGTAGTCACAACCTGGTGTCAGAAGGACCTTATATTTTAGGTCCAGACATCTTGACATTGTCTGGGCCAAAAAGGGTGCCTTCCAATTATATTAATTGAAGATCCTGATAAAGGTGATGCACTGGACAAGCAATTACTTCTTTTGGAGCACCGAGAGATAACAATATGGCTTGGAGGTTGGTCTTATCACTGGTTGGTAGTGTGGAAGACAAACCTAAGACCCCTGATAATTTTAATAAGAATTTTGGATGAGTGATCCTTCTGCATGTTCCTCAAGGATTTGTGAAAAGTGATCTGAAATGCTTTTCAACAGTCTAGACTTGTTCATTCACCTCTACTGATTCACCAGAATATGATATTCCCCTAGACACCAAGATCTACATAATTGTTAGGTAGTTCATTCCTATGCTAGCATAAAATTCCCATAAATTAAGCAAAGGCAGCAAAGGTGATTATAGTGGACCCTGAAGGGGCTCTTGACATGGGGTGACATTCCTGAGCCACACAAGCATTTAGAAGGGCTGAGCTGTTGAATAAACTTTTGAAGCAAAAAGAGCAACCCACCATGTAAAGCTTCACTACTGTGGGTTCATGTGATAATAGTTTTTGTTTCAGTGAGGAGATATGCATCTGAATAGGTCACAGAGACTTTTAGACTGTTTAGAAGAGAGAGGAAACTGTACTAGTGCAGTATAGCCTGAACATACATAGGAAAGACTAAAGGCTTTCCTGAGCTAGAGGAGAGAGCTGCACACACAGGTTCCTCAAGGAGATATCACCAGTGTGCCTGCATCTCCCCTGTCTGTCTCTGAAGAAGCAAAAGCACAACCAAATTCTAGTTCCTTTCTTGATATATGTTGATTTTTATATTTTTTTAATGTAAACCGCTTTGAAATGCGTTAGCAAAGGCAATATATTAAATGTAAATAAACCATAAACCTGACATCCACTGCTGGAATTCACATCACTTGCAGTCACTGCTTCCACATACAGTATTTAAAATGAAATACATTTTCATCATTCCAGTTCTATAACAAAAAAAAATCACTGAAAGAAGGTAAAGTGTATTCAAACAGTACAATAGAAGAGGCAACTCCATTGTGTTGTGAATAAGACGAACAAGACTGAAAGCGGGGACAGGGCAGGGGTTGTAAGTTAAGCACAGACAGAGCAGGGCCAGAAATGCTTAAGGCCAGGAGATCAATACAACATTATCCAACTGTAAAGATCTTATCTGATAAGGTGACTATTTAGTTGAAAACCCATATTTGTAACCAAGAAGTTTGGATGAATGAGGATTACTAGACCATGGTCCTAAAGATTCGGTGTGTGGTTTGTGATTGTTGGTGTAAATGGAACATTTGTTTTAGACAGAAACCATCTTACATATAAGGTTGACTACACTAATATAGTTCATGTATTGAGATCTAGTAGGCTGGTCAGCCTTCTGAAAAATACAGCTTGGATTGTGGTAGGCTGCAGTATCCATGAAAAAAATGACTCCTAGTGGGACTACATTGGTACCAGTCAAATACATGATCTGCTTTAAAGATTTGTGTTTACCACTGAACATCTTGAGAGGCTCAGAAAGACAGGTTATCATAAAACAGTCCTAGCTGTAGGTGCACTACTGACCAAACTACCTTTTAAAGATAATTCACTTACATACATTAAGGAATCAAACACAATAAAACGTGGAAAAGAAAATAAGATGATACCTTTTTTATTGGACATAACTTAATACATTTCTTGATTAGCTTTCGAAGGTCGCCCTTCTTCCTCAGATCGGAAATAAGCAAATGTGCTAGCTGACAGTGTATATAAGTGAAAACATTCAAGCATTACTATGACAGTCTGACAGGGTGGGAGGATGGGGGTGGGTAGGAGGTATGCATGGGGACATCAAAGCATATCAATGATATTCTAACAGGATGGGTGTGGATAGGTGAGGGGAGGGTGATCAACAGAGACATACAGCTTTATGGTTTATAATGGGCTAGGAACCCCAGGTCCTTGTTAAGTCCTTTCTGTTGGGTGTTAAAATATTCAATCATTCTGACTTCAAAGGTCTTACGTTCGTGTATGGTTTTAAAGTTACCTTGCAGGATTCTCACTGTGAAGTCACTGGTACAGTGTCCTGGTCCTGTAAAATGTTGACCAACAGGCGTGGGAACCCTACTGGCACTAGTATTGTTCGGCTAGCCCATTATAAACCATAAAGCTGTATGTCTCTGTTGATCACCCTCCCCTCACCTATCCGCACCCATCCTGTTAGAATATCAATGATATGCTTTGATGTCCCCATGCATACCTCCTACCCACCCCCATCCTCCCACCCTGTCAGACTGTCATAGTAATGCTTGAATGTTTTCACTTATATACACTGTCAGCTAGCACATTTGCTTATTTCCGATCTGAGGAAGAAGGGCGACCTTCGAAAGCTAATCAAGAAATGTATTAAGTTATGTCCAATAAAAAAGGTATCATCTTATTTTCTTTTCCATGTTTTATTTTGTTTG
Source organism: Microcaecilia unicolor (assembly GCF_901765095.1). Lineage (NCBI taxonomy): Eukaryota > Metazoa > Chordata > Amphibia > Gymnophiona > Siphonopidae > Microcaecilia > Microcaecilia unicolor. Next base: position 66,485,802 of record NC_044042.1, on the reverse strand, counting down.
ATTTCTATTGATAACCTTAAGAATGGACTAACACGGCTACCATACTCCTATACATTAAGGAAAAAGCTTTTAGGTGTCTAATGCTAATGTTATGGACTAAGCTTCCCTTGAAACTTTGCATATTAGGCTGATTATTCTTTAAGAAGGGGTTGAAAGTCCCTTTATTGTTTTACTGTTTAAGACTTTTGGTTACCTTCTGAACGCTGTTTTACCATTTAATGTTGAGAATCATTTTGTTGACTGAAAATCATTCTTAATTATCGGCAGGGGAGCAACCGTGGGTCAGCTTTTTGTTTTGTCCTTGGTTGTTTTCATTTTGTTCTCTGATTTAGTATGTTCATTTTTATTGCAATATATTAATGTAAAGATTTGAAGTAAATATAAATAAGGGTGAGAAGAGACAGAGTGCAGAGCCCCAGGGTTATGCTTCCTTACCTCATCCTGCAGGTTAATTTCCGTCACCCCTTTGTTGAGCTGCTCCTGGAGGCTGGACACCACGGCATTATTACCTGGCACTCGGTAAATGCCCATGTAGTGCAGACCCTTCTCCTCCACTAGTTTACAGCAAGACTCCACAATCAGGGGAACTTTCTGCAAATGCAGGGCACATGTTACCATTTATACAGTGTAAAGGGGGGGGGGGGAGACAAAGACAACTATTCATTCGCAATGAATTTGGAAATACACATATGCTTTCCCAGACAAATGTGCTCTAGATTCTCACCTTGTTATCAACACCTGGCTGACAATCTTCTAACCTCACTCCAAAGGCTCGGGGGGAAAATTTCTTGGTTTTTTTCATGATACTTCGTCCCCAAGATCCTTTTGTGGGACCACCTTCATCTAGGGAACAGATTAATTTATTATAACCTCAATATCTAATCAAATCAAGGACAGTCATGCACTATAAAATAACAGCAGCCATTCTATGTAGCCTTCCTTTCTGAATGGACGTTTCCCAATCAAAAAGCTTAATGCTACGCTGGACTTGTTCATTGTCTGAAAATTTGAGCACACATGGAAGGAGAGAATTATATATATTTAAGTCATTTTTATTAGAAGCATTATAGCAGACGCAATCAAAACTATGCAATTGATAAAGAACAATACCCTCAAAACTTTGTAATATACTCCCCCATTCCCCACCCCCCCCCCCCATCCCATGTCATGGTTGGCTCCCCTTGAAGAATTCCTAGCTAAATATCCATAGGCTCATGAATTTAAAAGGTAACTATGAGCCTTACTAGGCAATAACTGCCACAAAGGTGCCTAAGTCTCTTGAAAAAGGTTTCCTTGACAACTGTCCAGTCAGCCTATTCCTTGCCGCCCTATTCACAATTACTGGACGAGGAGAGCTCGCCAGCCCAGTATTGTGGGACCAGAAGATGTCAACCATGTTAACAGTATGTCTTTGATCCCAAAATGAATAGCCTTGTGAAGAAATTGCAAGAAACCTAATGGCACAGGATCAGTGCACACATAAATGTCCAAATAGCATAAGGGTGATCATACAGTCCCAACAAATGTCTAAGGCAGAAAGGATGCCACCCCAAAAATGGGCTATAGTGGGACAGAGCCAGAACATATGCCCCAAGGTTGCTGCAGAACAGGCACTTTAAGGACAAATTCAAGCAGCCTTGAAAGCTCAAGATGGAAAGATATGCAACTTTAATGTAAATTTATAAAGGAGCGCCCGCAATAACATGGATTCAGACATTTTATGTGACAGGAGAAAATTATAAAAACAAGAATCTGAGTAGGCATCTTGGATTTTGTGGTGGATTCAATGTTTTGGTCACAATTCTTATGTCTCTTGAAATTCAAAGATTGGAAGCTGCTGCTCTTATCCAACACATCCATATGACAATTAATGGAGAAATATAAAAGATACAGACTGTCAAAGCCATTACCTTTCATGGAAGAGTCTTGCTTTGGGGATTGGGGGGCATTCATTCCTGTTGACCTCAAAAACTCAGGTACACGAGGCCCCTTCGGAGAGGAGTCAGGTTTGGTTCCAGAGAGGCTGTATGCAAGGGCATAAAGGAAGACCTTAATTTCCATCTCTTTCAAGCAAATGAAAAGGGTCTATCATCTCCTTTCCCCAGAGACTAGAGGGCTTTAAGAGCACAAATACAGTTTACAAATCTGATTACAAGTAAAATTTCTACATGGCTAATACAGCTATTCAAAAGCACTGTCTTGGACTCAAAATGCACTAAATGTAATCAAACACAAGCAGGTCTTTGTTCTTTAATCCCAGAACATATGCACTTGAATTTTGAAGGCCCAAAATCCCAAAGCAGTTGCTGACCTCATGCATCACTTGCAGGTATGGAAGGCAAAAAACTGCAATGCCCAAAGGCCTCTCCAAATCATACAGCGCCACCCAAGTACTAGAAATACAGACAGAACCTGACAAATCACATACACACACCACAATGTCTTACCTCACTTTTCGATAATCATTTAATTTCTTATTGATTAGTGCTTGACTCGCAAATCCAGGCTGCTGGGGGTAAGAGAAACAAACCATCTTGTGAGTGGGATTCTCAAGCTCACCTGTTTCTCCCTGTTGAGTGTGATCAAGGCCTCTTGTAGGTGAGGAAAGTGCCAACTACATGGTCAAGGATACTGCTTCCTCTTGCTTTTTTTTTTTTTTAGCAGTCTTATGACCAAGTCCCTACTAGTTCTAGTTCTGGCTTAGATATTTCCTCACAGTGCGAGTATCAGAAAGTTAAGTAGCTTATTCTAAACTAGTTACACGTAGCACAACTGGCTAATTGCATGACATTACAATCTAAGGTTTAAAGGTACAGGATTTCATCTCCTTACTGAGGAAGGGGAAGGCAGGAGACACAGAGTTAATCTTAGTACATGGATTAACTGCCAGCAAATAACTCCTAGCAGCTCTTTCCTTGTAAAAACCTAATATTGGTGATCTCTCTATATGAATAAAGGTTTCTGTCCTGAAAGCAAGTATATACTATGTAAGCCACATTGAGCCTGCAAATAGGTGGGAAAATGTGGGATACAAATGTAACATATAAATAAATAAACCTCTCAGCAATAACCATAAGGTAGTAGGCTGTCTCCAACTGCGAGACATAAGAGGAGGTATTCAAAGCCTCTCACCTCTCCCTCTATTTTGCTGTCCTCCCTAATGGCTTTGATCCAGGAGAGCATATCATCACGATCCTCTGCCTGAAAGAGATATTCACAGAAATCAGCCGTCGTCAGCCGCAAGACGTGCTTCCTCTTGGTCTCGCTGTAGGAAATGTCCACCAGGCAGGCTTGGATGCTGATTGGCTGCTCCTCCTCACCTTGGGATGGTGCATAGCTGTCAGCCTCCCGTCGGTCCTTGTACAAGTACAGCAAGTGTGAGCGGAGAACAGAGAAAACTCGTTTCCACTGACGAATTCCACCACCTACTTTCTGTGGGGAAAGAGAATGATATTTTATTGTATTCATGTTTATACTTGGCTATTTTACTATTGTTATGCTGTTAACAAAATTGTAAGATTTATTTTAAACTGTACCTGCTGTAAACTGCCTTGGGTGAATCTCTTCATAAAGCCAGTTAATAAATCCCAATAAATAAACAAAAATGGTGAAATGTCGATAAATACCTACTGCTCTCTAACTGCATGTCCTGGTCAGGACCATCTTCTCAAGGAATATAAATGTCAAGGAAGGCTCTCATTTCACTATATACAGTTTTTACTCATATTAATGCACTTCTAGAAGCTACATGCAGAACTTTTTTAAAGAATGCTTGCAAACTGCATGGCCATTTCCTCAGATTACTTCTAGAACCCTGCCCATTGTAAACTATGTGCAACAGAAGCCACAAGAGGCAGGCAAGCAAAGTCTCCTGTATCTCAGATACAGAAGGAAGTCTCTCCTGGAAGCAATGCCATCTTTCACTTCAAATACAATCCCCTGGGATGGTATTTCCTCCTACCCACTGATGATTTTCTTGATTTCAGGCGTCTCATCTCACTGGGAAAGTCACCTGGGAATGTGGGCAACTCCCCTTCTGATGACACAGCCCTTGGGAACATGAGTATTTCACTTTACCTTGCCCTTTTTGGTGAGGATCTGCTTGTAATGCAGCCACCCCTCCTTCCGTACATCACTGAATTTAACATCCAAAAGGTCAGATGGCAAATGTTTCTTTGATCTTGAGTCTTCTGATGTCCCCAGACTGTCCAGTGACTGAAAAAAAAGGGCCTCCAGTTATCACCAGCTATAATAGGGATTTCTGATTAACTTAAATTCTTGTTCTATTAGTACTGTTCTCTATACTAGTCTGAGCATGAAGGATGTGTTCACAATACCACATCACAGTCAAGACAAATTCCTAACTACCCTCCTCCTCTTCCCTCCACCTGGTCTGACCCCCTCCACTCTCCAAGTCAAAAGGTCCCATCCCACCAGAGCCTGACCTTTCCTCTACCCCCTCAACCTATCCCTGGTGGTCTCGAGGCAGTCTCCTCTGCTCCTGCCCCATACTGTGCTGAATTCAATCAAAATGGTATCTATGACCCATAGTGGTAAGTCCTTGGAAGGGAAATCAGACAAAGGGGGGAGATGGAGGGGGCATGTAGCATAGCAGCAATATCTTTTTTTTGGATTGGGCTCCCATTGTAATACATACTGTGGCAGATACTGCCACTGCATGTAATAGTGGCCACGCACAAGCATCTGCTCATTGTGGTAAATGCAGGGTAGATGCTGGAGACACCCCCCCCTCCATTTACTACACTGGCCTTGCACTTACCACACATTAATCTTTTCACCATATGCATGGCAAGACCCCATAACAACATAGTAAATGTTAACAAAACCAACCAGTGTGTCCCATTCAATTTGGCCATTAAGGTAGATAGGATTGGAACAGCTGCTCTGTGCAGGTTACCTCCCATGCCTTCATAAAAATGCAAAATTTATTTCCCTTCTACTTTGGAGTGGAAGTGCTCTATGCTTAGCTTCAATCCTCTTGCTATTTAGAGATCCTCTGTGTACATCTCACTCCTATTTGAATTCCATCACTATTTCTCTCTGCTACCTCCTCTAGCAGGGCATTCCAAGCATCCACCACTCTCTCCACGTATTAAAAAAATGTTCCAGATGTTGCTTTTGAGTTTAGTTCCTTGCAGCTTCATATGTCCCCTAGTTCCACAGCTGTACTGCCTGTGGAAAAGGTTAATCTGTCCATGAATTAGTTTCAAATATTTATAAGTCTGAATCATATTTCCGTTGTCTCTCCTCTTATCAGAAGTACACATAATTTGGGTCACCAAGAGGCATATTTTCAAAGCACTTAGCCTTCCAAAGCTCCATAGGTTTCTTTGGAACCTTGGAGTGGAGGAGTAGCCTAGTGGTTAGTGCAGTGGACTTTGATCCTGGGGAACTGAGTTCAATTCCCACTGTAATTCCCACTGCAGCTCCTTGTGACTCTGGGCAAGTCACTTAACCCTCCATTGCCCCTGGTACAAAATAAGTACCTGAATATATGTAAACCGCTTTGAATGTAGTTGCAAAAACCTCAGAAAGGCGGTATATCAAGTCCCATTTCCCTTCCCTTCTCATGCGTCCTTTGCTGCAGACCCTCTTGTTTTGATTGCTTTTCTCTGGACTGTCTCCAGTTTCTTTCCCGAGATAAGGCCTCCAAAACTAAGCACAATACTCCAAGTAAAGTCTTATCAACAACCTGCAACCTCCTTCTTTCTGCTGGTTATGCTTCTCTCTATGCAGCTCATGATCCTTACGGCTTTGGTCTGTGCTGGGACTGCTGCTTTTTAACATACTTATAAATGACCTAGAGATGGGAGTAACTAGTGAGGTAATTAAATTTGCAGATGACACAAAGTTATTCAGGGTCGTCAAGTCGCAGGAGGAGTGTGAAAGATTACAGGAGGACTTCGCGAGACTCGGGGATTGGGCGTCCAAGTGGCAGATGAAGTTCAATACTGACAGATGCATGTGGGTAAGAAGAACCCAAATTACAGCTATGTCATGCAAGGTTCCACGTTAGGAGTCACAGACCTAGAAAGGGATCTGGGAGTTGATAAGACGTTGAAAACTTCTGCTCAGTGTGCCTCGGCAGCTAAGAAAGCACACAGAATGTTGAGTATTATTAGGAAAGGGATGGAAAACAAACACGAGGATGTTATAATGCCGTTGTATTGCTCCATGGTGCAACCGCACCTCGAATACTGTATCCAAGTCTGGTCGCCGCATCTCAAGATATAAAGGAATTAGAGAAGGTGCAGAGAAGGGCAACGAAAATGATAAAAGGGATGGAACGACTTCTCTATGAGGAAAGGCTGAGAAGGTTAGGGCTCTTCAGCTTGGAGAAAAGACAGCTGAGGGGTGATATGATAGAAGTCTACAAAATAATGAGCGAAGTAGAGCGGACAGATGTGAAGCGTTTGTTTACACTTTCAAACAATAATAGAACCAGGGGACACAAGATGGAGCTAGAACATGGTAGATTTAAAACAAATAGGAGAAAGTTTTTCTTTACTCAGCGTGTAGTTGGACTCTGGAACTCGTTGCCGGAGAATGTAGTGACAGCAGCTGGCCTTACAGAGTTTAAGGGGGGGGGGGGGGGGGTTTACACAGATTCCTGAGGGAAAAGTCCATTGAACATTATTAAAAAATCATTTGGGGGGGGGGGGGGGTTGCCGGGTTCTTGAAGCTCCTTTGGATTTCTATAACCCAAATGCATCACTCTGAACTTCTAAGCATTAAAGCATGATTGGTTTTGCTGAAATCCAAGTAAACCACATCCAGCTCATACCTTTAAGCTATTTCTCAGATTACTCAGTTGAAGAAATCAAATCAGATTAATTTAACAACATCTGCTTCTGGTAAAAATCATGTTGCCTCGGATCTTGCAACCCACTGGATTGTAGCTTGTTTGCTATCCTTTCATTCAGTTGGCATTTTTGTTACTTGTCCCCAACACCAAGGTAACACTTACTGGACTGTAGTTTCCCACTTTGTCTGCTGACACGGGACCACATCTGCCTTTTTTCAATCCTATGGAATCGCTCCCATCTTCAAGGATTTTTTAAACACATCCTTCAATTAACCCATTGGAACTTTTTTGAGCTCCCTTAGTACCCTGGAATGTATCTCATCTGTCCCCATAGCTTTGTCCACTTTGTTTTGCAAGTTGTTCACAACAGTTACTTATCTGTAGCAGGTATTCTCCAAGCAGAATAGGAATCCTCATCCAACAAAACCTATGCGAGAAGAATTCTCCAGAACTTCTGAGAAAACTTCACTGCAAGGTTTTTAGAATACAACTTCTTGGCAGGAGGTAGGGTTGTGAGACTTCCTATCCTATTATCCTCAGAGAACATCTGCTACAGGTGAGTAACTGCATCTTCTCCGAGGACAAGCAAAATAGATGAATCTTCATCCCTAGCTACAAGCTGCGTGAACATAAAAAAAAAAAAAGAGGCAAAATGAGCAAACACCAAAACAGTTTTTGGTGGCAACAAACCTTAAACTATGTTTTTATAATTTGTTTGGTTTTTGTTACAGGCAGATTGGAATGGAAAGCAATGAGCCTGGGATTCTAAAATCCTAATAGTTTCTGGAGGACTATTTGGCTAAATCTACTATCATGTCCTGCTCTAGACAATGTGAAGTGAATAACTGAAGTCCATGTTACTACCCTGTAAATCTCTTCTATGGAGACTAGTCTCAAGTCAGCTAACACCACCAACATAGCTCCAACATGTGAGCCATGATATGACCCTGTAGAGGCAGTCCAGCCTGGGTGTAAGTGAAGGAAATGCAGTCTGCTAGCCAATTGTAGAGTGTATGCTTGCCAACGGCAACCTCCATCCTGTTTGGGTCAAAACAAAGTCCACCCAGCCTTTGTTTATGGGCTTTATTATGCTCCAGATGGAAGGCCAAGGCCCTCTTGCAGCATGCAGTGTACTTTGACCTTTATGAACATGAGGTTTAGAGCAGAAAGCTGGTTGGACAAGTGACCGGTTAAGATGGACTTCTGATACTACCTTTCAGATGAGAGTGTAGAACTGCTCTGTTACTGAAAAACTTAGTGTAAAAATTTCAATTACTAGAGCCAGGAGCTCACTTACTCTACAAGCTTAAGTAACTGCCACCAAAAACAAGGACTTTCCAGGTCAGGTACTTCAAATTGCAGGTATCCAGTAGCTCAAATGGAGCTTTCATCAGCTGGGTAAGAACAACATTGAGATCACATAACACTTAGAACTTGAAGAATCCTGGTAAGTGCGTCTGCAAAATCCTCATCTTACCATGGAAACTTTGCAACTTCAACTTTAAGCTGAGATAAAATTATTATTAAAAGGCAATTATTAAAAGACTGAACTAGATATACACGTGCACACACACAGAAATAGATAGATATGTATGCACACACAAATAAGAGGAAATGACCCAAGGGCAAACTTCATAGGTACAAACGTAGCCATATACTACTACTTTCACAACAGTGTATGTTAGTGAAAATTACCCTCCATCTCTGTCAAGATCCAAAAACTAGAGAAAGTCAAACATCCAGGCTATGATCTGTAAATACAAGACCAGCAGTATCCCAGCTGCAGTAATTTCATGGTGAAGGTATAAGATTTGCCTTAGTCCCTGAACCTATGTCAAGGCTGCCAGCAACTTCAATGAGCTTTCTAACGTTTGTGAATACTCACGCCATCTGTGAAGAAGCTCCTCAGCATGCGCAAACTAGGTACACGATTGGGTAGTTTTCTGAAAGCAAAGATCCATAAATTAGCTAATAGATGAAAAAAAGCAATGCACAGAAAATCCCAGCAAACAAAAAACACTACATAAGAAAGCTCTTCCAAAGCTAGAGAAAGTCAAATGTGCCAGGTCACCTAGCTGCCTAAAATACATTAACTGAGAAGATCTCAAAAAAATATGGATGAAGAGTGTGATACTGATGCAGAGCCTACTCCAAGAGGTTTCCATTCCCACTGATCTCAAGGTTCAAACTGAGTCGGACGTGCCCAGACAATTCTGTCCTTTAACACAGGGAACAGAGGGTCAGGAAGTGGGGAAGAGAGTATCTAGAAGAATACCTGAGGGAGAGTGTGACAATGTTCACAAAAAGAGCAAAGAAAAAGTTTAGAGGAATAATAAAAGAACAAAAGTTCCAAAAACAGCTAAAAATGTATAATAAAGGGGAAAAAAGTGAAAAAAATTTGGCTAGTGATAACATTTTTCTAAATAATTTTTCATTCCTAGGCCTTCTCCAAGTATTTACCTCAGGAACTTCCCTTCCTCCCGGAAAGAGTTCAGACCTTCATCACATGACTTGGATCGCTCTGTTGTTATAGCAACTAGGTATGAGGACCGCCGGCTGGCTTTGATGCTGCCTGTCGTAGAGAACAAAAGAAATCTGACTAAAAGTAGAACACATCTGAACAGAGAAAGTAAATTTCACCTAAATAAAAGAAAAATTATATTTAAAAAAAAAAAGGAAAGGAAAGAAAAAGATAGTAGCTATCCAGGTACTGCCGCTGAATATCAGCAGTGCCCAGGTAACTCCTTGAAGGCCAGATATTTAGTGCCATTACTTGGATACATGCCGGCACTGAATATCTTGACTCAATCTGGCATCAGGTTCCATTTATACACAACATTGACCTCCACTGGCTGAATATTGCCCCCTAAAAATGTTGCCATGCTGCCAATTTGACTCCTATCTCTGCTCAGCATACAGGAAGTAGCAAGGTGGGTGTGACACAGATAACATCTGGGGCTGGAGTAGGGTGCAGTGTGCTGAAGTTTAACATGTGGAGATACTGTACAGGGTGGAGTTTCATGCAGTATTAATGCAGTGAAACACTGTGTATATGTGAAAGACTATACCAAGGGGCTGGAGCAGAGTGTAGTGTGATGCAGTAAAGTGTGGGGAGACAAAAGGTGTGAAATAGATTCGTTTTGAGCAGGATAAAATTTGATGCATTATAACATTGACAGACACTGGATATGGCACAGATTATACTGAAAGGCCGGAGCAGTGTGTAGCATGACAGAATAGCAACAGGGAGTAGGTGTAACTTTTTAACATGTTGCAGCATAGCATAAGATTTATTTTACATACGAAGGACAGTGGGACACTTACTGCAATCCTGGGAATAATGGCGATTTATAGCAAAGTTGAAGTTTGGCAAAGCAGGGCTGGTAGTTTTGATGGGGGCAGATTTCATGGCACTGCAGACGACAGATGAAGCTGGCACATGTTTTGCCTTCAGGTCAATGTTAGGACTCGTTGGCTCATCTGAAAATTAAACATAGTAACATAGTAGATGACGGCAGAAAAAGACCTGCACGGTCCATCCAGTCTGCCCAACAAGATAACTCATATTTGCTGCTTTTTGTGTATACCCTACTTTGATTTGTACCTGTGCTCTTCAGGACACAGACCATATAAGTCTGCCCAGCACTATCCCCGCCTCGCAACCACCAGCCCCTCCTCCCAACCACCGGCTCTGGCACAGACCGTACAAGTCTGTCCAGCACTATCCCCGCCTCCCAACCACCAGCCCCCCCCCCCTCCCAACCACCGGCTCTGGCACAGACCGTATAAGTCTGTAATTCAACTAGAAAGTGTATGCTTGGCTACTACAGTCCAAGTTTTATTGGTGTCAAAACAAACAAAAAGCAGGGTGGACTTTGAGGGTTTTAGCTTATCCCAAATAGAAAGCTAAGGCACTTCTGCAACTCAAAATGTGCAAGACATGTTCCCCATCATGAATGTGTGGTCTGGGGAAAATATTTGAAAATATGATCGAGTGGTTAAGGTGGAAATTCAGAAACGAAGGATGTGTCTGTATAACCATCCTAATTTTGATAAGCTTTTGTTTAGGGTGGATCAGTCACTAAGGCCTAGGGCTCACAGACCTTGCATGCTGAGGTGATCACCACCACCCACCTGAGAACGATCAACGAATTAACTAACTTCCGCAAATCTCTGAAGACTTACATCTTTGACAAAGCCTACCACGAGAACCCATAACTAACCATAACACAACACCCTTCCAACTTTAGGCAGAATGTTTCTCTCTACAACTTCTTGATCAAATCCTCTTGTCTTCCTTGACTTCTTTGTAACACCAAATGTACACTTCATCCTGTATGGCGATGCCACAACAGGTCTTTGTAAGCCACATTGAGCCTGCAAATAGGTGGGAAAATGTGGGATACAAGTGAAAATAAATAAATAAATAAAAATAAAATAAAATCTTCCAGAGCAGATACAAAACTTCAGTTCACAATTGCCTAGTAACTCAAAGAGAGCTTTCATCAACTGGGTCAATATCACACTGATGTCCCAAGACACAGCGAGTGGTTTGATGGGAGACTTCAATAGAAGCAAGCCTGACATAAAATGAAAGAAGGCAGAGAGATGGGTTTCCCTTCTACATGCTAGTGATAAGTGACAGTTGAACTGAGGTGAATTCTAACTGAATTGGTTTCCAAACCTGACTCTGGTAGATGTGGAAAGTATTCAAGGAGTTTAATGTGAGAAAGGGTTTAAGGGCTTTCTGTCACACTGGACAACAAACCTCTTCCACTTAATAAGACCTTCCACCAGACTCCTAGAAATCAGAAGGATATGAGAGATGTTATCAGGTACATCCGATGAACTGGCATTACCCTCTAGAGGCTGCAAGGCCAGGGATCTAATTTTGAGATAAGGGAGTTCCCCGATTTTGCATTAGATCCCAGCTCAAACATAAGCCCTTCCTCCAATCTAGGAGGACGGCACAGAAGGCTAATTGGTCCTTATCCTTGACCAAGGAACTTTCTTATTCTGATGAGATGCAAATAAATCTACACGAATGTTTCACACTCACAGATCATCAATGGCTGCCTCTCTGAAGCTACAGTTGCACCCTGTGCCACTTGCCCACTTCCCATCCATCCTTGCCAATGAGAGGAGACGGTGAGCTGGGAGCAATTTTTGTGCCCCCATATATTTATGCTGTGTGCCGCACCACTCACACAGCCAATATATGGCATGGCCCCTCTGTCCAGGGATCACTTGGTGGTTGGGACTAGACTCACTTCGTGAATGTCATCCCATGTGAGATGGCCAAATTCCACATCCTAACAGTTTTCCCACAGAACAAGTATGATTTCCCATGCTTTAAATAGAACATAGCTACTGTAGCTGCAGCAGGATGATTTTATTGGACAACTGATCTGTGACAGTTTTAAGAGTATTCCAGATCATCCTTATCTCTAGGAACTTTATCTAATGAAAACTTTTGTGAGCATACCATGCGCCCCTTTCCCCCTCCAATCCTAGTCTAGATAATTAGGAAAATTAGGCCTAAAGAATTTGGGAATAAGCAGTTCCTGGTCAGATTCAATTGTATCAGCCACCAGAAAGAGTGTGCATGAACGGTCAGGTGACTTGAAGGGATTCTCACATGTTCTAAATGGCCCAATTCCATTGAGATCATAAGGTCCACTGGGCTAAGGGCTGCATTTTGATTAAAAATTTTAATCATGATTAATCACATGATTAAAGAACCAACAGCTTCCTCTCTCCTGCTGCCAGGTCCATTATCTCTCTCTCTTCCTTCCCTCCTATCCGCCCCTCCCCTGTGGTCAACATCTCTCCTCTTTCTTCCTTCCTACCCCCCCAAGTCCATTATCTTTTTTTATTTTATTTTAGTTACATTGTACCCCGCGCTTTCCCACTCATGGCAGGCTCAATGCGGCAAGCAATGGAGGGTTAAGTGCCTTGCCCAGAGTCACAAGGAGCTACCTGTGCCGGGAATTGAACTCAGTTCCTCAGTTCCCCAGGACCAAAGTCCACCACCCTAACCACTAGGCCACTCCTCCACTCCTTTTCTTCCCTCCCCCCACCCTCTCCACCCCAGGTCCATTATCTCACTCTTTCGTCCCTCCCTCTCTCCACCTCTCCAAGTACATTTCTCCTTTTCTCTTCCCGCCTTCCAGTTGTGCATCTCTCTCTCTCCCTTACCCCCACTCCCATCCATTATCTCTCCCTCTATCCTTCTCTCCTTCCATTGGACAGCATCCCCCCCTCCATGTAGCATCTCTCTTCCTCTCCTCCATGCCCAGGTCTATTATCTCTCTCTCTCTCTCTCTCCATCCTTCTCTTCTTTCACCCTCCCCGTGCTCCATCTCTCCATCCTTCTCTTCTTTCCCCCTCCCCATGTGCAGTCAAGCTTCTCTCCCTCTACATCTCCCCCTCTTTCCCCCCTCCCCCATGCATGATCCAGCATCTCTTCCTCCTCACCCTGCCTGTGGTTCGTCAGCAGACCTGTGGCATGCACTGTGGCTTTCCCTCTGACCCATCCCTCCCCTGCAGAAACAGGAAGTTGCATCAGAAAGCCCAAGAGCAGGCCATAGGCAGTGTATGAGCATTGCTGCTGCTGCTGCTGCCAGGGACCTGAGAGAAGGCCTGATTTAAGGTACATCCAGGGGGGGAGGAGGGAATTGAGACAGCTGTCAAACCACAGGCAGGGCAGAGAAGGAGAATGGAGAGGAATGCTGGGGAGAGACTGCAGCACAATTCACTTTATTAGCTGTGATTATTAATTTTTTTTCCCGCAATTAACATGCAGCCCTACTGGGCCCGTACCATGTTGAGGTATACCCAAGGTAGTTACACGTACTGTTGAAGCCATAAAGACCAACAATCTCAATATGTCCCGTCCTTAAGCCTACTGATTCTCTAATTTCTTCCAAGATGGATACTTAAGTGTGATCCTTTCTTGTGGAAGAAAGTCTTTTGCCCGAATCATGTCTAGCAGAGCTTCTATAATTGATGACAGAAACAAGTGAGATTTGGGGTTCTGCTCATGAATTCTGTGGTTTCTTCCTGAGATGTGCTCTTGATTAGCCAATTGTCCTGATGAGGAAACGCATGTGTCTACCGAACTAAGGCTGCAACCTTTTCTGGATGCCTTCAAAGCTGGTCTCAAGCCTTTTTTGTTCAAGGACGCCTTTGGGTAGCTCTCCTCTGCATGCCTTAGCAGCGAGTCCTAATTACACAGACGTGTACCTCATGTACTCCCTCCCCACACACTTTATGTACATTGTAGTTCACCCCTTATCACCCTCCATCTTGTTTTGTCTAACTGCGTTTACAACTCTTCATTGCCTACTTTTTAGGCTGTTAAGCCACTCAGATGGTTCATCTAATGGGTGGGGTAGAAAGCTCTTAATAAATTTGAAACTTTAACTAGTGTTGGTGTACAACTCTAACAGCTAGCATTTTCATTAACACATGTGATACCGATACGAGGATGAAGGGCAGCATGCAAAACTAGGAAGTTGTGTTTTCCTACTATGATTCTGAAATACTTCTTGTGCCACCATGTATCTCTATGTGGGTAAATCCTGGGAGTATAGCCAAGTCTCCCTTCTGGAGGAAAAGAAAAAAATGCAGCTGCCCAGGGAAACAATCTTTAATTTTTCTTTTGCAAAAATGTTGTTCAAGGCCTTTAAATCTTTAGGTCTAAGGTGGGATTAGTTCCTCTGTTTGGAATCAGAAAATATTTGGAGCAAAATCTCCATCCTGCTGATGGAACAGGCTTGATTGCATTGGTCTCTAAGAGAGAGGAGAGTTCCTTTAACAATACATTTTGAGGCTGAAATTTTGACCACAATATCTTTTGCACACAATTTAAGCAGATTTACAATAGATGCAATATGTACCTGCTTTGTATTATGCTGAGAACTCAGATGTCTGTGGTTATAGTAGACCAAGGTTTATGTACAACTTTAGCCCTCCCCTGACAAAAAGGTCCTCTGGAACAGACACTGGAAAACTGGCTTTGTCTACTTAGATATAATCAAAACCTTGTTTTAGCTGGGAGCCCTCTACTACCTGAGGCAAAAGTGAGGTCACTGTTATTGACAAGATTGATGGGGTGAGGAGTAATACCTCCACAGAAAATAGAAGTGCCTCCTCAGCACCCCACTCAAGTACCCCCTAGATGATGTGAAGGGTGGGTAAAAAGTAGCTGCAGAGAAGGTCTGAACCACAGCACAATGGTCTTTAATCTGATCCAGTTCCTCCTTGATGTTATTTCCAAAGAGAATTATTTTCCTTGCAGAGCACATCAGTGAGCTTTTCCCACGTCATAACTGAGATTTGAAGCCAACAGTCATGAGAGTCTGCAGGCATCACTACCCATGGCAAAAGATTTCATGCTGTCTTGAAAATGTCACAGGTCAACTTGACCAGGCGTTGTCCCCTAGTGACCTGGGGTTATCATTTTTCTATTGAGAAAAACTCTTGACAGACCTATCTTGTCCAGAATGTTTTGCATATATTGGTAAAAAGCTATATGGAAGGTAAGCAAAGAATTCTGGGGGGGGGGAAGCTCTTCCAAACGTGGTCCCAGTTATGAGCATCTCCCAGAGAGCACAGATGGGTGGATTCTTGTCTGCTTGATCTTTAGAGTGTATTTGACCACCAATGAGTGATGTGGTAGCTGTTACTGGATTCCAGAAGTCTTCTGGACACTGTTTATGGAGTTAGCCTTTTTATTCACAGGTTGTGCAGGAAGTGAGGGTTAAATTCTCACCTGTAAACGGAACACTGTCACACTTTCCTTGGAGGAGAGATCTGAGAAAGTGAAAGATGTCCAACATTTCTGGCCTAGGCTCAAGCTCTCTCTAAATTAAACGGGGTCTCAGCCATTCCCCAACAAAATCAGTGAAAAAAAAGGTCCTCAAGCAAATACTTTTTCCTTTCCAGTGGAAGAGAAGAATCTGAGGGGAGACTAGTAAATTCCTCCTGATTACAAATACCTCCAGGTAGAGGTAGTGGAGATGAGGACTATATCTGAATTCAAGAAAGCATGGGACAGGTGTGTAGGATCTCTTAGGGGGAGGAAGAGATAGAGGATGATAAGGATGGACAGACTGGATGGGCCGTATGGCTTTTATCTGTCATTTTCTCTGTTGTTATGTTTCTAAATGGAACCCTAGAAATGCTCAGACTCAATAATCAGAAAAATACTCTGGCAAACTTCCTATGCTCCATAAAGTCGAGCCACTTTGCTCAGCAGACTAAATGGAGTGACGTGGTCGAAGCGGTGTGCATGATGAATGATTTTACCCGCTGTTGATTGCATACGTTGAAGGCGCTTCAAGGCGTGCAAGGGTAAACCAGCATACAGGGAGTTATAGTAGTCGATTTTAGAAATTACCAAAGAAAGGAGCAGGGTACAAATAGACTGAGAAGAAAGGAATGGACGAATAACATGAATATGATGAAGAGCTGTATTTAGGATTTTTTCCCCTGTTTTGTTAATCCAAGTTCATCTTTTCCTTTTTTTATCTACTAATGAGATTACAATTGTAAAATTTATAAAAATAAAAAACAAACAGTAGTAAAACCTACCTAGGGCTTTTCTAAAAGGGAAAAGGAATGAAACTGAGGTGGTCCTGATGAAGAGACAGAATTTTAATGAGAAAGGTAGCTCATAAATCCTGTAGGAAAAGACAACGGTTGTACTCTGCAGAAGCAAAGGAACTGAGGTGGCCCCATACGATGATGGTTCTCTGCACTAGAATGCACTACAAACTTAAAAAACTTGGATATTTATTTATTGCATTTGTATCCCACATTTTCCCACCTCTTTGCAGGCTCAATGTGGCTATATACTTTTGTAGCCTGGATGACGCCACCCAGTCACGAGGGCTCATATTCTGTTACCCTCAGAGAAAACAAGCTCCAGGACAAGGTTGGGGGTGCAAAGCATGGTAAATAACTGAGATATAGGACACCCTGACAGAAAATGTCCAGAAAATGAAACTATTTCCTTCTAGCCCAAGGAGGTTTGATAACAGGAGACAGCACAATGTCACAAAGCTGAAGCTGGTCTCCACCTAATGAGGTTTTAATTCTCCCCAATGCAGCTGCCAACATCTTGGTACAACTAAAACAATGAAACTGATAGGGTGACGAGCTCCGCCTACTGACTTCAGCCCCTATAAAAGACTAGATAGGCTCATACCATCTCCTGTTATCAAACCTCCTTGTTCTAGCCATTGACTCTAGCAGGCAAGTATCAAAACCAGAAATGGACCATTTTTCACTGTAACAAGGGGCCTGTACTTTACTAAGAATAAAATCACTCCACTGGAGGTGGGAATACCCGCCAGCAGCATGAATGGCACTGGAAAACGTTCTGGGTTCACACACAGTATGTCAGAGTGTGAATGATTGAGACTGTGTGCATATGATAACATAACCTACTTGTTTTTTCCAAAATGGGTCTTTTCTTGCTCCTCTGATATTTTCTTCATGCTTTACTTTCTTCCCATGCTGTTCCTTCAAGACCCAAAAGACATGCATTCTGACTACTGTTGCTAGATTTTATGGTACAATAACAAACTCCTTTTCCTTCTGCATTGTTCACAGTTCTAACTAACCCAAGGAGCAGAAGCCACCAAGCACTGGAATCAAACCCAAATCTGAGGCCAGAATTGGCACAACCACAGGGCTGGCTCTATAATATGTTCTTTAATAACAAAAGGTATTAAATTATGTTAATTTCAGCGGAATAGAAGAAAGAGCATGTAGACCCTGCATAACAAATACCAGTTACTTTACTACCCAGAATGTCAAAGAAAGATGTAGACCATACTTCCAGAACTAGAACACCAACCATGGCCTATGACCATTTCATATTGTTTTTTTTTTTCAATTTTACTTTATTAAGAGAACACACACGCAAATAAAACTTTACAGATCCATAATGTGTAGTCTATTAGTATCCCATTCTGTCCCTCATGGGGCGGATACAGCTCTATCGAATGATAGTATTCCCTCGATGGTTATATGTGTTACAGGCCTTGCCATTGAGACTGACAAAACGGGATGTAATGGCACTTAGGAGGCTAGTAGTCAAATTCTGCTGGGGGGGAAAAAAGTCTAGGATGAAATGGCAGCATCTCATAGGGAACTGGAGACAGGGTGGGCTGGGATTGCCGGACATCCGATTGTACAACCAAGCATGTCTTATGAGACATATGAGGGACTGGGTACTAGGTACAACCACATACATGGATATGGGGATGGAACGCGCATTTTTCCATCCGTGGCATTTGAACTATTTGCTACACGTTGAAAGGAAAGGAAAGCTGCCAGAAAGAATAAGGGACAGTGTATTGCTGGGGCCATTGTGGCATATGTGGAGGGAGCTATTACAGCGCTGGGGTCAGGACCCCACAGCTAGTGTATTGATGCCGTTAACTGGGAATGATTCTTTCACCCCCGGTAGAGAGAATGTGGTGTTTCGTAGACTTCAGGAACAGGGTGTGGAATTGTTGGAAAATTTTATTCAGGAAGATGGAACTTTGGTACCAGTAGAAGACTTTGTGCAAAGGTGGTCAGGGGGACCGGCGATAATATTGGCCTATCATCAACTAGCCCATTACGTACGTAGCTTATCGAAAGAAGGTCTGTCTTTGCGATTTAGGAGACAGCTTCGGGAATTTATAGAGGGAGATGCGATGGGTCAGGTCTCGGTATCCTGGTTTTGCAAAGAACTAGAGAAGGGACAACCAGAAAAACAAGTCCTAGAGGTGGCTACTAGATGGAGCGTTGAAGCGCAGCAGTCAATATCTGAGCGCCACATAAAACAATCGCTGACAGGGTTATCGGGGATAGTGCATAGTGCAGAGCTCCAAGAATGCCAGTTCAGGACAGTACACAGAGCCTATTTCTCTCCCAGAAGGGCATTTCAAGCAAAAGTCATAAAATCTGACCATTGCCTAAAATGTAAGCAGGGAGGTGCTACATTGACACACTGTATGTGGCAATGCAGGCGTATTAGATCTTTCTGGGGGGGGACTAAGTAACTACTTAAGTGGGGTATTAGGGTATCAAATTGATATCACCTTTGATAAAATGCTATTCGGTAACCTGGGACAGTGGGGGGTGGGGACACAAGGAGAACGGCTGTTTCTAAGTAAATCTTGCATAGTGGGGAAAAAGTGTATCCTTAATCATTGGGTAATGGACATGCCTCCCTCTCATTGGTACTGGAGAAATAAACTCCATCAGCTTATGCTCTGGGAGGCGAGAGGGGCACGACTGACACCAAGAAGGCAGGTCCGGTTTCTGAGTATTTGGCAGAAATATATAAATACGATATCTCCACGAGCACGCAGTCAAGTACTTAATGGGCTACCTTGGGGTAGAGGAGGAGATTAGAATTGATAAGTTATGAGATATGGAACAGGACAAGGAGGGGAGGGGGGGTGAGGGGAGGGGAGGGGGGAAAAGAATGCACATGACCAGATAGCGAAGGCCTGAATGGTGGAGCTTTCAATTGACAAGCATTGTTGAAGTTAAAGGTACACTTTAGTGAAGTTGTAGTATCAGGGTACAACATTGGCTATCAGAGGAGAATGGGAGAGGGGGGGGAGGGAGGAATTGGGAGGGGTAGACTGTAATATTAAAAGTTATAAAAATTGATGCCTGTTAGTTAGCAATTATTGCACAATCGCATTGAGATCTGATGTTTGATCTGTGCAGAGTTTGTATGAAAACGTTTATTGTGTTGCAGCATCAATAAAAAAATGTTTAAAACTAGTATCCCATTCTATAAAACAACAGACCATATTACCATCCCTCCCTCCCCTTCCAAATAATCCCCACCCCCCAGACCTAAGCTGTAAACAAAAGAGGAATCTGGATTAGCAGACCATTGTATATAAAAGAGTCCCAAGTCTGGTGATACTTCACAATAGATCCATTGTGTCTCGCTGTTAACTTAGACATCAGGTGGATATAATTCAATTTGCGAAGAATCATCTGAGGACCAGGGAGTATTATCATTTCATATTGAAAGTCTGCATCAACTAAGGTCTCAGCACAAGGCCCAATATTCAGTGGGATTTATCCAGGTAGTAGCAGCTCCTTAATTCCCAGATTTTCTGCAGCACTTATCCAAACAGTGCAGCTGAAAATCTGGTAAGACCACCTTGGCACCATCCAAGAAGTGTTATGGTAGTCTGGGGGTGGAGTTTAGATGAGGCTGTGAGTTAAAAACTGTTCTAATTTTATCAAGGTACCAGTCTGAATATCACCTGTAGCAGGATTAGGTGCTGGCAGCCACATCATATCCAAAATTTCAGAACAGCCACCAAATATCCAGGTATAAAAATTCTGTGGCAACCAGCATTTAAAAAAACAATACCTGAATGCCGACCTGGAAAAAAGAGAAAGGGGCCATAGGAGCATTCTACAGGACTGTTAATCTCCTACTCTCTCTTCACTGCTATTACTAATATGTTCTGTAGTGCTACTAGATGAATGAGATGCTGTACATAAACACTTAAAAGACAATTCCCACATCACAAAGCTTACAATCTTTTCAAGACAGATGAAAAGCCAATAAAAGATTAGGGAATTTAATTTATTATGGGAATGATTAAAACATCATAAGTAGTAAACAAGGAGTTAAGATTTAAAGGCCAAAATGTGGCCTTTGAGCCTAGATTTGAACAGAGCCAGAGATGGAGCATGATATACTGGTAATTGGGAAACAAAATGGGAGCTGGAAAGACTTCTACCGTCTATGCCCTGATTGTGACTGAATAGATAGGGATGGGGGCTGGAGTGTAAACTTTAAGGGGCTTCGACGTTAGCTTCAGAACTTAGTACAAGAACAGTGCTGGGCATACTTTTACGGTCTGTGCCCTGAGAACGGCAAGGACAAATCAAACTCGGCTATACATACCATGTAAAATGAGTTTATCTTGTTGGGCAGACTGGATGGACCGTACAGGTCTTTATCTGCCGTCATTTACTATGTTATACTGATTCAAGAAGCCTATTTCAGGCATATGGTGCAGCAAGATGGAAGAAACAGAGTCTGGTGCTGGCGATGGACCAAAGAATGGAGTTCTCAGGGAGAGGTCTAAGGAGAGATACTAAGGAGCTGCAAAATGAATGCACCTGTGAGTAACAGACGTTTGAATAGCATGTGGAAATGGATAGGGAGCCAATGAAATGAACTGAGAAGAGGGGTTATGTGAGTATTGATACTGGTAGAAGATAAATCATGCAGCAAAATTCTGAATAGATTAACATGGAAAAAGATGGCTCAATGGGAGACTTCTGAGGAGCAAGTTGTAGTAGTCTATGCAGGAGGCAAGGATGTGTGTTCAGAAAGAAATGAATTTTGGTGATGTTATGTAGAAAGAAATGATAGGTCAACCTGGAAGACATACTGAGCCAAAATGACAAATTACTAAATCACCTAGACTGGATGGCATGCACCCTAAGATATGGAAAGAACTCAAACATGAAACTGATTATCTGCTGTTAGTGATCTGTAACCTGTCTTTAAAATTGTCCATAGTACCTGAAGATTGGAGGGTGGCCAAAGTAACACTGATTTTTAGAAAGGGTTCCAAGGGTGATCTGGGAAATTACAGACCAGTAAGCCTGACGTTAGTGCCAGGCAAAATAGTATAAACTACTATGAAGAATAAAGTTACGGAACATGGTTTAATGGGACAGAGTCAGCATGGATTCAGCCAAGGGAAGTCTTGCCTCACCAATTTGATTTTTTACTTTGAAGGCATGAATAAACATGACGATCAAGGTAAGCCAGTTGATGTAGTGTATCTAGATTTTCAGAAACCTTTTAACAAAGTTCCTCATGACAGACTCTTGAGAAAATTAAAAGTTGGATAGGAGGCAATATTCTGTTGAGGATTAGGAATTGGTTACTGTACAGAAAACAGGGAGTAGAGTTAAATGGCCATTTCTCTCAATGGAGAAGGGTGAATAGTGGTGTGCTGCAGGGATCTGTACTGGGACCGGTACTATTCAACATATTTATAAATGATCTGGAAATTGAAATGACGAGTGAGGTGTTTAAATGTGCAGATGACACAAAACTATTCAAAGTTGTCAAAATACATGTGGACTGTAAAAAAACTGCAGGGAAACGTTAGGAAATTGGAAGACTGGGTATCCAAATGACAGATGAAATTTAATGTGGACAAATACAAATTGATGCACATTGGGAAGAATAATCCAAATCTTAGTTACCTAATGCTAGGGTTCACCTTGGGAGTCAGCACTCAAGAAAAAGATCTAGGTGTCATTGTAGACAATATGATGGAGAGAGTGAAAGGGTCAATAGATTGAAGATCCTAAATGTGTTGGTACTGATTGGACAAGACTGTAGGGGGGGGGCTGGTTAATCGTGGAAAGGTATCAGATGATGGTCAAGCAAGGGAAGAACTGAAGTGGAAAAGTTTGAGAACAAGCAGGTGGAGGAGGACAAAATTGAGGAGGTGACCATATTGGTAAGCAGGAGTAGTGGAGCACCACTGGAAGTCAAATGAGGTTAAGACAAACTTTGAGGCATAAGAGTCAGAGGGGTCATCAGCATACATATTAAAGTCTCCAAGAACGAGGAAAAGGGAAGATGGTTCAATAAAGAAGGAAAGTTAAGAGTCGGAGTTGGTGACAATGGAAGAGACAAACTTATCTGGGGCAAATAGGCCTATGGAATGCACTTCAAAGGAAGAAAAGGAGTGAGACAGAGATGGAAAAATGGATTGAAACCTACAAGAAGGTGAGATCAACAGCTCGTCACCACTGCCACAGCCAACTGGATAAGGTATATGGGAGAAAAGGTAACATCAATGAAAACAGTCTTCAGAGAAAAGTCAAACCTCAATCTCACTATAATTGTATCCAGATTCTACTGCAGAGAACAGTGCTTCAAAAATACACATCCATACGTCTTCCATTTCAACAGTTTGTAAGAAGGGTTTTGGAAAATCAATGTTCAATTTGTGATAGCTCTGTATAATAGAACTATTCTTGTATTTTAAATAAATACATTCCAGTCTACACTCACCTATAAATGGAATGGAAGCCAATGAGTCTTCAGTAGTTGCCAACGGAGCCACTCTCTGACTGGAACTATCTCCATGTTTGTCTTTGCTGCTGCTAGTTTTAATAGAAATGTTTGAAACATCCTTCACATCCACTGGGAAGGCAAAATTCATCTGTCTCAAGGCAGGTGGGGCTTTGCGGCCTGTGGGGGGTTTCTGCCTGAGAACCACTTCTTCCTTCTTCTCTTCTACTTCAGGCTGCTGGTGCCCCATATCCTCATGTGAAGACTGTTCAGGTGACTTGTCCAGAATGGTCAATCTTTGGTCCCTGGTAATTTCTGAAGTACCACTCAGTGAGGATTCTGAGCAAGATGTGCCATCAATATGGGAGGATGACAATTTATCTAAGCAAGGGGCTGGTTGGGTTTCTTTCCTTTGAGACATATTAAATGTTGGAAGGTCACCAAAGGTAGTGTCCCTATAAGAAAGAGCATGAAGTAGCTCAGTCCTGCGCTGGAACGAGGGGCTATAGCTTTGGTAGCCTACATAGCCAGAATCTTCAGTGCTCTGGAGGTTTGGTTGGGAAGGGTGTTTTCGCACTTGTACAGCAAAGTCCCTGGAAGTGAGAGGAGATGAATAAGAACTTGCTTGGCTCTGTTGGAGTCTACCAACTTGTGGTCCGGCAAAAGGTCCAGGCCTATAAAACTTATCCATTTTCCATAGGCACCTGTCAAACCTTGGTGAAGCTACAGCATTTTGTTCCAGGCTGTCCGTGGAGTTTTCATAGTTAGCCAGATAAATATCTGACCGTGATCGGAGACTGCTATGTTCGTGGTTTGACTGATGCAGAGTGTCCTGGGAGGCACTATGAGGCCAGGCTTTGTTAACTGGAACATACCCTAGACGGTCTTGAGAAATACTGCGGTACTGTAGTGGCATGGCATGTCGCTGCTCCTCTGAAGTGTTCCTCCGGGGGACTTGGTTAGACATCCAATTGGACAGTGCCTGCTGGCATTCAAACCTGGTGATGGCATTGGGGTTCCGTAAACATTCCCAATTTGGATTCCCTTTAGTGGCAGGAACTTGACCGAGATCTCTAAAGTCCTTAAACACAGCACGGGTCTGATGGGCTGGAAGCAGTTTAGAATTACTATAATTAGTCATGGAGGAAAGGGAATGATTTACAGAACCTTGGCAACTGCTTTTAGGAAAGTGAAATGAAGGAGAAGCAAGGAAGGTAGACCTCCCTACTGGTATTCCAGTTTTTGGCTGGGTCATTCCATACTGGATCTCCTCCATGAGACAGACAGGGCTGGGTATATTACTCTCAACACTTCTGATGGCATCTATTCTTGGTCTGCTTCTAGCACTAGGTATTGGACTGGTGACAGAGTCTGCAGTCATGGGTAATGAATTTCCAATCCAATGTGGCCTGCTCTCTGCCCGTTTATTCACCAAAGGTTCTAGGACTCTGGGTTCCTGGGCTTGATTCCAGCCCCGGTATGTGCAAGTCTTTTGGGAGTAGCAAACTGGAGGCGGCTCTGGAATACTCTGAGCACCCCCTGTGTATGGGTCATTCCCCTTCAAGTAGGCATCTTGAGAATAGGCCTGCAAGAAAAATAGACAAACTATGGGTATTACTAATCATCAGGCTTCCTTGTGGAGTAGACTATTTAGCAGTTTAGAGAGGCAGGATGACATTGGATACTTCTGGAGGAAAGCTTTAAAAAAAAAAAAAGCAACGAGGAGGACGGCTAAAACTAGGAGAACTTTCATGTCTTAGTGAGATTCTTTTGCCGAAATAAAGTCCTGCACAAGGAGATGAAGGACATTAGTGCAGAACCATCATATAAAAATTTAAACTCTCTGAAAACCAAGGCTTTTCCTTAATTTGTTACCAATCTAGTATTACTTTTTCCTTTAATCTTGTTTTCCAGTGCTGCTTATTGCATTTTGTCCCAGTATTAGTTTCATGGTGTTTACTGTTTCCCCCCACCCCCAGATATTCAGCCAGCGGCGGTCAGAGTTTTTTTTAAAATACTGATCGTTGCTGGCTAACTTATCCCCCGACATTCAGTGCCAAACCATGTCCGGCCACCGGCACTGAATATCAGGGATTTTGGGGGCAGGCTGGGCGCCCAGAACTCTGCGGGCCCAGTCAATATTTAGCCAGGGCCATATAAACATTATGAATATTGGGCCAGCCAGCCCACATTACTTTTTTTTATTTTTAAATTTTTTTTTCTTTACTAAAGCCCCAGAGCCCCCCTCAAGCCCTCCCGTCAATGTCTTTTTCTTTTCCTCCCCCATCCCAGCCCTTATCAAGGCCCCTGACCCCCCCCCAGTCATGCAGGCATGCCCTCCCCTCCATCCCTAGTGGTCCAGCGGGGTCATTAGGGGCAGGAGCACAGTCCACTCAGTCATGCCCCTTGAGGCGCAGGTCTAAAATGGCTGCCGCAACCTGAGACCAGCACCACAAGGGGCAAGAATAAGGGGGCTGCCATCCTCCCCCAACGACCCCGCTGGACCACCAGGGGTACAGGTAGGCCCAGAGGGAGGGCCTGCCTGAATTTCTGGGGGGGGGGGGGGGGCTGGGGGTTCTTGATAAGGGCTGGGAAGTGGGAAGAAAAAAGGGGACATTGGTGGTGGTGGGGGGGGGGGGGGGAATTGAGAGGGCTCAGGAGTTTTAGTAAAGAAAAAAAATAAAAAGAAATAAAATTTTTTTTTTAAAAGCTATACAGGTACCAGTCCGATATTCAGAGCCGGAACCCACGTAGCTAAATGGCCTTTATTTATGACAGCTCTTGACTACTGCCAGCACCCGCATAACCTAGGGCTCCTCCCGAGTGAAGCCCCTGATCTGCCCACTTTTTGTTTGGGCGGTCTCAGGGGATATTCAGCAGCACTGTCCAGTTACGTGCTGCTGAATATCCCTGGTTAGATGCCAGGAAGCAATTTTCTCCTCTCTCCCTTCCCCTCCAACCGTGTGCATCTCTTTCCTTCCCTCCAACATTTCTCTTCTCTTCCCTGCCCTCCATTCCATCTCCTTACTGTCTTCCCTCCACTCCATCCATGTCCAGCATTTCTCCTGCCCTTCCCTCCATCCATGTCCAGAAACTCTGCTCTCTCCCTTGCCCTCTCTTCCCATCCATGTCCAGATTCTCCTCTACCCTCCCATCTGTGTCCAGCGATTCTCACCTGCCCTCCATGTCCAGCGATTCTCCTCTGCCCTCCCCTCCCATCTATGTCCAGCGATGTCTCCTCTCTTCTCTCCCCTGCCCTACCCTCCCCATCCATGTCCAGCGATTCTCCTCTCTCCCCTGCCCTCCATGTCCAACGATTCTCCACTGCCATCCCCTCCCATCTATGACCAGCAATTTCTCCTCTCTCCCCTCCCCTCCATGTCCAGCAATTCTCCTTTGCCACCTATCCTCCCCTCCATATCCAGTAACTCGCCCCAGGCCTCCACCTGCCCCCCCCTTTTAAGTCCCCGACGAGTTCCAGCACCTCAGCCCCACCTGCCCGCCCTTAGCTTCCCGACAGCCCCCCCCCCCCTCCACGACGCGTTTAAATCTTTTATTTTATTTTTTTTTACGTGAAGTCGCAGCACCGGCATTAGTGAGAGGACCAGGCTCACCTCCTCCTGCCTTCCCTTCTGTCCCGTTTGTGGCCGTGCCACCCTTCAGACTTACCCTGTTTCTGGGAGTCAGTGTCTGTGCTGGCTTCTGCTTGTCTCTGTGTCTGTGTTTGTCTTAGGTTCTCTCTGGCTCTGTGTGCTGATTGCCCTACTGAACCTCACCTGTGTGGGCTATGCCTCTTCCAAGATGGCTGCCGCCTCTTCGTCTCTGCCAGTATCCAAGATGGCTGCCGCCTCTTCGTCTCTGCCAGTATCCAAGATGGCTGCCGCCTCTTCGTCTCTGCCAGTATCCAAGATGGCTCCCGCTGTTACTTTCTATGGGATGCCTGCTCTGAGTGTCAAGCCTCTGTTTGGTTGCAAGGTGATTGCTGCACCTGTGGCTCTGGTGTTGATGGGCTTTATTAGTCACCTGAAGACTAGAGCCTGGGCCTTTGTATCTACTAACCTCTACTCACCTCATCTAATCTCATGCAAAGGTCCTGGAGTATAGAGTGCTGTACCCGGTGTCAGTGTTTGCTCTGTGTGAGTGTTCTATGTTTGTTTGACTAGCTAGCTTAGGCACCGTGTAGCTTATAGCCTGTGTATAGCTTTGCTAGTGTTTTATGTTTGTTTGACTAGATAGCTTAGGCACCGTCTGGCTTGTTGCCTGTGCCTAGCTCTTCTAGTTCTATGTGTTTGTTTCCAAGGTATGACTAGTTAGCTAAGGCACCGTCTGGCTTGTTGCCTGTGCATAGCTTTACTAGTGCTCTATGTTTGTTTCCAAGGTATGACTAGTTAGCTAAGGCACCGTCTGGCTTGTTGCCTGTGCATAGCTTTACTAGTGCGCTATGTTTGTTTCCAAGGTATGACTAGTTAGCTTAGGCACCGTCTGGCTTGTTGCCTGTGCATAGCTTTACTAGTTCTATGTGTTTGTTTCCAAGGTATGACTAGTTAGCTAAGGCACCGTCTGGCTTGTTGCCTGTGCATAGCTTTACTAGTGCTCTATGTTTGTTTCCAAGATATGAATAGTTAGCTTAGGCACCGTCTGGCTTGTTGCCTGTGCATAGCTGTACTAGTGTTCCATGTTTGTTCCTTGTGTCAGCTAGCCGTCCTGCTAAGCTGTTTCCAAGACCATGTTTGTTCCTCGTGTCAGCTAGCCGTCCTGCTAGCCATTTCCTCGTCTGTGTTTGTTTCTAGTGTTAGCCTAGCCGCCCTTGCTAGCCACTATTCCAAGACTGTGTTTGTTCTTAGTGTAGACTAGCCAGCTTAGGCCCCGCTGGCTTGTAGCCTGTGTCAAGCTGTGCTTGTCTTCTGTGTTTGGGCCCAGGGCATGACTTGTTAGCTGGGGCACAGCTTAGTTGTTAGCTGGTGTATAGCCTTCCAAGCCTCTTGAGTCTGCTCTGTGGATGTTCTTGTGTATGACTGGGTTGCCCGGGTACAGCGTCTCTATGCGCCTGGGTCCAGCTTACTTGTCATTGTGTTGATTCCTGCTGACTACCAGAACCCGGATAGTTCCTGATTGTCTGCCTTGCCTTCGCCTAGGTGCCAGGGGGCACTCCTGGATCTTCATTCCTGCTGTTCCTGTAAGTCCTACCGGCTGCAAGAACCTGAGGGCTCAACCCGAGGGGGAAGGCAGTCAAGTGTAGGTGAAGCCTAGGTCCAGGGTGTTCCAGTTCCGTGGGTTCCGCTCCAGTGTGTTCCAGTCCAGTGGGGCCACTCCAGTGTGTCCAGTCCAGTGGGCCCCACTCCAGTGCGCACCAGTCCGGTGCGTTCCAGTTCCGAGGGTTCCGGTGTACAACTCCAGTCCGGAGTTCCGGTCCAGTCTTTTCTCTTTTCTACCTGGAGGGTGATTTTGCCTTAAGGACTCACAAACCCCGCGCTCCCGGGGAAGAAGCCTGAAGGTATGCCAAGGTCCTCGAGAGCGCGGCGAGCGCGTGAGGCGCGACAGAATACAAAGGCCATGAGTTCGGCGAGATCATCAGTCCAGGTGGGTTTCCTGCCCATAAATTCGTGCCCCACGGACAATCCGAGGGGAACTTCTGAAATTTTTTTTGATTCCAAGGACAGTCTAGTTTCTAGTTTTGATTCCGATATAAGCCTGGAGGAATACCGAGACGAACTTCTGTGGAATCCAGCCTTTGCGGATACTCTTGAAGCAGCAGCGGAGAAGGAGCGTATCGAATGGAGGCTGTACGACGATGACCCAGTTTTTGACATGGATCCGGACATCACGCTCCGTGAGTACCGCCGCAGACTTCGGGAAGACCCTGCTCTGTGGGATACTCTGGAGTCTGAACTCGAAAGAGGACGCTGGGAACGTTCTCCGCCCAGGTCTTTTCGCCCTCCTCAGCCGAGTAGCTGGCTGTACCATGGTGGGGTAACTTCTCGTCGGGATCATAGTCCACAGATGCTGAGTCCAGTTCGAAGAGGGGTTCCAGTGAAGCCTCTAGCCAAGCCACTGAGGTCGGGCCGAGGGAAGCGTCAGACCAAGCCCCGGACCTCAGTTCAAGTAGCGCGGCCTCCTAGGCGCTTGAGTCCAGTCCAGGGGATGCTTCATACTGAACCTCCTATTCCAGTCCAAGTAACGAGGAGGCTTAAGTCTCCGAGACCAGTTCGAGGAAGGCCTTCAATGGAGCCCCAGATTCTTATGCAAGTGGCGCTCCAGGTTGAGCCTCCAGTCCTCATGCAAGTGGCACGCCCTTTGAAGTTTCCGAGTCCAGTCCGAGGGAAGCTGTCGATGGAGCCTCAGATTCCTGTGCAAGTGGCACTTCGGGTCGAGCCTCCAGTCCTCCTTCAAATGGCATGCCCTTGGAAGTCTCCGAGTCCAGTCCGAGGGAAGCTGTCGAGGGAGCCTCAGATTCCTGTGCAAGTGGCGCTTCGGGTCGAGCCTCCAGTCCTCCTTCAAATGGCATGTCCTTGGAAGTCTCCGAGTCCAGTCCGAGGGAAGCTGTCGAGGGAGCCTCAGATTCCTGTGCAAGTGGCGCTTCGGGTCGAGCCTCCAGTCCTCCTTCAAATGGCACGCCCTTTGAAGTTTCTGAGTCCAGTCCGAGGGAAGCCTTCGATGGAGCCTCAGATTCCTGTGCGAGTGGCGCTTCGGGTCAAGTCCCCGGTTCCTGTTCAAGTGACCCGTCCAGTCAAGCCACTGAGTCCAGTTCGAGCAGCGCTCCAGATCGAGCCGCCGATCCCTGCCGTAAGGGTGTGTTCGGCCAAGCCTCAGTTAAAGTTCCGGCCCTGCCAGGAGGCAGAGGGCGTCTCGAGTTGCAAGTCCAGTCAAGATGCTGAGTCTGGATCGAGTTGCAAGTCCAGTCAAGATGCTGAGCCTGGACCGAGTTGCAAGTCCAGTCAAGATGCTGAGCCTGGACCGAGTTGCAAGTCCAGTCAAGATGCTGAGCCTGGATCGAGTTGCAAGTCCAGTCAAGATGCTGAGCCTGGATCGAGTTGCAAGTCCAGTCAAGATGCTGAGTCTGGATCGAGTTGCAAGTCCAGTCAAGATGCTGAGCCTGGATTGAGTTGCAAGTCCAGTCAAGATGCTGAATCTGCACCGAGTGCAGAGGTCAGCCACGATATTGAGTCTGCTATTGAGGAAGAGATGATGTTCCCAGAGGACTGTGATAGACCTTGTGTTGATTCAGCCTGGGAGAAGATCTCCGAAGCTATAGCTGAGAGAGGGTGTGTTCAACGGCTTGGAGCCCGGAGAAACCCATTTTCTGCATTTCAGCCTGCTAGCATGCTCTGGGGATACCAGGGCCGTCTCCTCTTGAACCCTGCTCGGCAGAGGCCGCCCGAAGCTAAGGTTAGAGAGACGTCCCAGTCCGGCCAGAGAGGGGCGTCCAGCCCTGCAGCTGAATCTCTTCCAAGTTCCAGTTCTAACCATGATGCTAAGCCTGTTCCGAGTTCTAGTTCCAGCCAGGAGGCTGAGTCCATGTCTAGTTCCAAGTCCGACCAAGATGTTGAGGTCGTCCTAAGTTCCAGTGTCTGTCAGGAGGCTGACTTTCTGTTGAGTTCCCGGTCCAGTCAAGCCCCTGAATCCAGTTCCAGTCAAGGGGTTGAGGCCAACCCGGGTGCTAGTTCCAGATCCATTTCTGTTCAGACTTCTAGCTCCTGCCAAGATGGGAATGCCACCTTGAGCCTCAGCCCAGCTTCTAATGTCAGCTGGAGTAGTGACTCCAGTCCTGTTCCTGTCATTTCATGGACTTGCCAAGAGGTTCAGGACATTGGGGGTTCCCTCAGGAGAGGGTTACTTTTGAATTGTGTTCCTCTTGATGTTTCCATGTTCCTGAGGTTGCCCCATGGTGACTCGAAGGAGCTTCCTGGTCACAAGTTCTACTTTTGTCTGCCAGTTTTGATCTTCCTTGTGACTTCCAGCCCAGTGATCTATGTCTGGCTTTTGAGACCTATCAGGAGGTTTCATCATAGTTACCCCTGGATACCCGACCGCCTCCGGGAGACCGAGAGGGGGGTCTTGAGGAAGGGATACTGTCCCGTTTGTGGCCGTGCCACCCTTCAGACTTACCCTGTTTCTGGGAGTCAGTGTCTGTGCTGGCTTCTGCTTGTCTCTGTGTCTGTGTTTGTCTTAGGTTCTCTCTGGCTCTGTGTGCTGATTGCCCTACTGAACCTCACCTGTGTGGGCTATGCCTCTTCCAAGATGGCTGCCGCCTCTTCGTCTCTGCCAGTATCCAAGATGGCTGCCGCCTCTTCGTCTCTGCCAGTATCCAAGATGGCTGCCGCCTCTTCGTCTCTGCCAGTATCCAAGATGGCTCCCGCTGTTACTTTCTATGGGATGCCTGCTCTGAGTGTCAAGCCTCTGTTTGGTTGCAAGGTGATTGCTGCACCTGTGGCTCTGGTGTTGATGGGCTTTATTAGTCACCTGAAGACTAGAGCCTGGGCCTTTGTATCTACTAACCTCTACTCACCTCATCTAATCTCATGCAAAGGTCCTGGAGTATAGAGTGCTGTACCCGGTGTCAGTGTTTGCTCTGTGTGAGTGTTCTATGTTTGTTTGACTAGCTAGCTTAGGCACCGTGTAGCTTATAGCCTGTGTATAGCTTTGCTAGTGTTTTATGTTTGTTTGACTAGATAGCTTAGGCACCGTCTGGCTTGTTGCCTGTGCCTAGCTCTTCTAGTTCTATGTGTTTGTTTCCAAGGTATGACTAGTTAGCTAAGGCACCGTCTGGCTTGTTGCCTGTGCATAGCTTTACTAGTGCTCTATGTTTGTTTCCAAGGTATGACTAGTTAGCTAAGGCACCGTCTGGCTTGTTGCCTGTGCATAGCTTTACTAGTGCGCTATGTTTGTTTCCAAGGTATGACTAGTTAGCTTAGGCACCGTCTGGCTTGTTGCCTGTGCATAGCTTTACTAGTTCTATGTGTTTGTTTCCAAGGTATGACTAGTTAGCTAAGGCACCGTCTGGCTTGTTGCCTGTGCATAGCTTTACTAGTGCTCTATGTTTGTTTCCAAGATATGAATAGTTAGCTTAGGCACCGTCTGGCTTGTTGCCTGTGCATAGCTGTACTAGTGTTCCATGTTTGTTCCTTGTGTCAGCTAGCCGTCCTGCTAAGCTGTTTCCAAGACCATGTTTGTTCCTCGTGTCAGCTAGCCGTCCTGCTAGCCATTTCCTCGTCTGTGTTTGTTTCTAGTGTTAGCCTAGCCGCCCTTGCTAGCCACTATTCCAAGACTGTGTTTGTTCTTAGTGTAGACTAGCCAGCTTAGGCCCCGCTGGCTTGTAGCCTGTGTCAAGCTGTGCTTGTCTTCTGTGTTTGGGCCCAGGGCATGACTTGTTAGCTGGGGCACAGCTTAGTTGTTAGCTGGTGTATAGCCTTCCAAGCCTCTTGAGTCTGCTCTGTGGATGTTCTTGTGTATGACTGGGTTGCCCGGGTACAGCGTCTCTATGCGCCTGGGTCCAGCTTACTTGTCATTGTGTTGATTCCTGCTGACTACCAGAACCCGGATAGTTCCTGATTGTCTGCCTTGCCTTCGCCTAGGTGCCAGGGGGCACTCCTGGATCTTCATTCCTGCTGTTCCTGTAAGTCCTACCGGCTGCAAGAACCTGAGGGCTCAACCCGAGGGGGAAGGCAGTCAAGTGTAGGTGAAGCCTAGGTCCAGGGTGTTCCAGTTCCGTGGGTTCCGCTCCAGTGTGTTCCAGTCCAGCGGGTTTCACTCCTGTATGTTCCAGTCCAGTGGGGCCACTCCAGTGTGTCCAGTCCAGTGGGCCCCACTCCAGTGCGCACCAGTCCGGTGCGTTCCAGTTCCGAGGGTTCCGGTGTACAACTCCAGTCCGGAGTTCCGGTCCAGTCTTTTCTCTTTTCTACCTGGAGGGTGATTTTGCCTTAAGGACTCACAAACCCCGCGCTCCCGGGGAAGAAGCCTGAAGGTATGCCAAGGTCCTCGAGAGCGCGGCGAGCGCGTGAGGCGCGACACCTTCGTTCCCTCTCAGTGTCCCGCCTTCCTGTGACATAGTTTCCTGTTTCCGCGAGGGCGGGACATTGAGAGGGAACGAAAGGAAAGGGGGGTGGGGCTGTAG
The DNA here is from genome assembly GCF_901765095.1 of Microcaecilia unicolor. Lineage (NCBI taxonomy): Eukaryota > Metazoa > Chordata > Amphibia > Gymnophiona > Siphonopidae > Microcaecilia > Microcaecilia unicolor. Next base: position 66,452,775 of record NC_044042.1, on the reverse strand, counting down.
GGAAGCTAAGGGCGGGCAGGTGGGGCTGGGGTGCTGGAACTCGACAGGGGCTTAAAAGGAGTGTCACAGGTGGCAGGAACGGAAAGCAGGGCTAGGGAGCTAAGGGCGGGTAGGTAAGCCTAGGGGAAAAAAGCACTGGTTCTACGTATAATCCCTACACTTATGGTTTCAGTTTTGTAACTTATATTGTCTTTGCTTGTCTGTCTCCTGCCTGCTTAAATTTCTTGGCTCTGGCTATCCACTGATACTCAGCATCACTAACCAGGCAGTGTCTCTGAATATTGACACTAACCAGCCATACTGCTCCCTCACATTGGAATTTCCTCCCTCTCTCCCTCCAATCCAAGCGTTCACTCCCTAGATTCAAAATGGCATTTAAGACACTTTTGTTCACTCGAACTTTAACTCTGAGCCGGAAGTGTTGCACAGAGCCTCTTCTGTGTTTTTTTTTCTTGTTTCTTCTGGATTCTTTTCTCCAGCCTCAGTGGCGTACCAAGGGGGGGGGGGGGGCGGTGGTCCTCCCCGGGTGCACGCCACTGGGGGGTGCCGCAGCGCACGCCTGCTCCTCCGAGTTCGCTAAACTTTGTTCGTTCGCTGCAGCTCCCTCTGCCCCAGAACAGGTTACTTCCTGTTCCGGGGCAGAGGGAGCTGCAGCGAACGAAAGCGAACTCGGAGCAGGCACGCGCCGCGGCACCCCCCAGCGGCGTGCACCCGGGGGGGGGTGTCATTTTGCCGGAGGGGGGGGGAGGTGTCATCTAGCGAGGGGAGGGGCACACTGCACCCGGGGGGGGGGGGGGGGGCGCATCGGCGCTCCGCCCCGGGTGCCATCCAGGCCAGGAATGCCACTGTCTAGCCTTCTTTCCTCACCTATGATCACCCTAACTATTTGTATTTTGGTGTTCTGTTTCTTTCTTCTACTTGCTTAATGTATTTTGTAAATCACCTTGTTTGCCAGGTGGTATTATCAAGTCACATAAACAAACATTTTGGAACTGGGCTACAGATGGGCATCATTGGGGGGCAGAATCATGGAGGAGCTGGTAGTTATTTGGTGCTGGTAATTCTCAATACCTGCATAGCTAACTGGGTATACAGGACCACAGAAAAAGCAGTCCTAATTCTACCCGCTTAGCTATGTGAGTGCTGGCCTTAAATATCAGCTGGCACCAAACATAACTTCTAAGTAGCCAATCCAATTTTTACCCCATTTCCAACCTCCTCAGTCCCTCCACGCTCATCAGCAAACCTTTCCCCGTTCCAATTGCCCCGTGGCCCCTTGCTCCTCATCCAATCAGCTGCCCCTTTCTAATCCCTTCACCTCACCAAGGTTCCAATCTCCTCTCTGATCCCTGAACCTACGTCAATATATGAAGCCTCACCCACAACCCAACACTCACCCATCCCCACATCCCCTAGACCTCTCCATCATCACAGACTTACCCTGGAGAGATCTCTGGTATCCAGCAGGACAGGGCTGCAATGTCCCCTTTCAGCTCCAGCTATCCACATCTGTACCCCTAGTTGTAGGCCTCTGGTACTACCGCTAGGGGGTGCCATTTTTGATAGCCAGAAACGAGGAGAAGAAAAGGCACCACTCCAGCTCTGTCGCACTAGACAGCAGAGATCTCCCTTGGGGAGGTGCAGGGCTGAAAAGAGGTGATGGAGTGGGTTTTGGATTGTGGGCGGAGCTTCATGTATCGACATGGATCAGGGACTATTCATGGGGGGGGGGGGGGGGGGGGGGACTCGCATAAGTCAGGGCGGCACACTTTTGGCCGTTCATGATCTCGTATTCAGTGCCAGTACCCAGACATGGCCCAGCTCTGAATAACCAGGGCCTAATTTAGCCTATGGCCACCAGCAGAATATTGATCAGATGATTCTTTCTAGTTCCAAGTAGAGTTAAAATTACAATAACAGCTCTCAGACAGTGTGGAAGAGAGCTATCTGATATCACTAGAAATGGAAACAGCAGGCATGTCCTATACTCTCCCAGGAACAACTCGCAAGCCTGAGAGAGCTGTAAGGAAAGGAACTCTATCCCACCTGCACTTACCTTCATGGACACCCAAAAATGCTCACTGGCCCACTTCAGGGGCACTCAAAAGTGCTTACCAGTTGTAAGATATCCTCATCCTTAGGCATGATGGAGAGTTCCAAAGCATCCTCACTGTAAACAAAACAAAACCAAAAATGATAAAGTTGACTGGGCCAAGACTTGCTTCTGGAGGAATCTGTTCTAAACACCTTTGTATAGTCACTCAAACTAAAAGATAATTTGAATTTAGATTGTGGAACTAAAGGTGAGTTACATTTATGTTCAGTATATATTTCTCTGTTCCAGGTGGCTTATAGTCAGGATTTAGATTAGTTTACTAACTAGTTTTCCCACGCCACAGCAATTTAATGATACCTGTCCTGGAAAAGGGCAGATAACTAGCATCACACACATTGTTAAAACAGGCTTGCATATATTTATTACTCAGATATGCAAATATGGAGGGCAATTTTAGACGCCATTCGGTTTCAGTGCCAAAACCAACTTAAAAAGCTGTTTTTGGCAAGTTTCTGTTTCTGCAAGAAAGCTTTCCGCAGGGTATCGGTTATGGCCAAAACTGGTCTCTTGTTTACGGTGGTTCCCACAACCCCTCCCCACCCCCTGGTCCCAGAAGAGGAGCTCACCTCTGGCAGCAAAAAAAAAAAAAAGCAGCTCACTGGCTCTGGCAGCAAAAGGAGCAGCAGCAGCTCAACTCCAGTAGCAAAAACTCATCTCCAGCATCAAAAAAAAAAAAGTGTGTAACGTCTGCTGCTTGAACGCATTAGTGACAGCAGTCACTAAGGTGACAACCACCCTGTAGAAAGGGATACTAGTACTGAAGGATATGCGGGATCACAAGCTTCAGTTCTTGCTGAAGCAGTACTTTTGAGATGTCAACTTCTGTCTGAAGACCCATATATCAAGGTTGGAAGCAGACATATCTTACATGGCAAGTGTTCTATATCACTCTAGCCAGTACTGTAGAAAAATGCATCCTTTTCAAATTACTTACACTTACTTTCAAAGCACATAAGATTGGACTACTAGACTATCTACTTTTACCATTCCATATTCCCCTACGCGACTGCTCTGCACTATAAATCATCACTGTCTCGTTCTTCCAAACCCAAAACAAGTTCAGTTAGCATCAACCCGCCATTGTGCCACTTCCAGGCACCTTTTCAGTGGAATTCTCTCCAGAATCATCTTTCAAAAAAAATTCAAGAAAATCTTAAAAACCTGGCTATTTGAGAAGCCATTTAATTTAATGGAATCAAATGGGGTTGAGAGTTTGCTGTACCATCTCCAAGGTTTGCTCCTGTTCCCTCAGCTATCCCTTACCTCCCCTTTTATATTTGCCTATTGCTGTCTACCTGTGAGCTTGTATACTCTGTCCTATCTACACACTTTAGTTCATTTCAATTTTTCTTTTTTGTTGCTATTTTACTCTGTAAACTGTCCAGATCTGTGAGTTAGCTTGAGCAGTATAGTAAGTTATTTAATAAACTATAAACGACTATGGCAGTATCTAACTTAGCTAGGTAGGCTCATGTGACTATGAAACTGGGCTGTGAATACAGCCTCAAAACCCAGCTTGGCAGGCTTTGTTTTAGGGTCAAGATGATTTTTGGACAGGACTTAAAGAAGACAGTGGAATATTTGGGGGAAAGCACATCCTTAGAGACTGGCTTATCCTCTGCAAAGAGCACTTCCTGCTCATTGCCAGGAAGAACTCTCGAACTGCATACTCCCACACTGCTACAGCACCCTGCACACTGGGAGCACCATTTAGCATTCTCCGGAGGCATCTTCATTAAGCTACAGCAGTACTCGGAGATGCAATCAACTGAAATTTTCCCTTCCCTGTTTTGCACCAAAAAGCCACCATCGCAGCTGACTCACGATGCCTCGACTTTTAAGTGAGGTGAAAACAGCAGTGCAGTACCAGCTTGCCTGCCTCACTCCCCAAACCTGTCTCTTCTCCTCACAGCTGCACCATCCCTGGCACAAACTCGACCTCTCTGGAGATAGCCAAAGGACCCTAACTAATGGTGATCTCAATATTGAGCTGATCCCCTCGGAAGGAGTAAGGAACTGCAGCAGGGATTGAAGCCCTCCTCTTGCCACCGAGGCTGTACAATGGCTCTGGCAGAGCAGTCTCTTCTTAAAGTCTGGGGCAAGAAAGGAACAATGTTTTCTTCTTAAGCCAGAAATATATAAGGAAATTGGGGAGAGGCACAAGGGAGGCAAGGGAGAAGTAAAGTTCTAAACCCAGTAAGATCTGTCTGGGAAGGGAAGGGACCTGAACCCCTCTAAGTATTCTGTACACAATCAAATTCCAGCTGGACTTTGGATTCCCTCTGACTTTCCCTGCTCAACTGGGTAAGAAGTTCTCCGACTGGGTCCAGCAGCACTCTACTACTACTACTATTTAACATTTCTAAAGCGCTACTAGGGTTACGCAGCGCTGTACAGTTAACAAAGAAGGACAGCCCCTGCTCAAAGGAGCTTACAATCTAATGGACAACATGTGAAGTCAGCTTACAATCTAATGGACAGTATGTGCGGACAGACAAATTGGGGCAGTCTAGATTCCTGGGTAGAGTTGAAATGGTTAGGTGCCGAAGGTGACATTGAAGAGATGGGCTTTGAGCAAGGATTTAAAGATGGGCAGGGAGGGAGCTTGGCGTATGGGCTGAGGAAGTTTATTCCAAGCATAGGGAGAGGCAAGGCAGAAAGGGCAGAGCCTGGAGTTGGCGATGGTGGAGAAGGGGACAGAGAGGAGGGATTTGTCCTGTGAGCGGAGGTTTCGGGTAGGAGCGTACGGGGAGATAAGGGTAGAGAGGTAGTGGGGGGCAGCAGACTGAGTGCATTTATAGGTTAGTAGGAGAAGCTTGAATTCTATGCGGTACCTCATCGGAAGCCAGTGAAGTGACTTGAGGAGAGGGGTGATATGAGTATATCGGTCTAGGCGGAAGATAAGATGCACAGCAGAGTTCTGAACGGATTGAAGGGGGGGATAGATGGCTAAGTGGGAGGCCAGTGAGGAGTAGGTTGCAGTAGTCAAGGCGAGAGGTAACGAGAGCGTGGACGAGAGTTCGGGTGGTGTGCTCAGAGAGGAAAGGGTGAATTTTGCTGATGTTATAGAGAAAGAAGCGACAGGTCTTGGCTATCTGCTGGATATGTGCAGAGAAGGAGAAGGAGGAGTTGAAGATGACTCCGAGGTTGCGGGCAGATGAGACTGGGAGGATGAGGGTGCCATTTACTGAGATAGAGAGCGGAGGGAGGGGAGAGGTGGGTTTGGGTGGAAAGACAATAAGCTCTGTCTTGGACATGTTCAGTTTCAGGTGGCGGTTGGATATCCATGCAGCAATGTCAGATAAGCAGGCCGATACTTTGGCTTGGGTTTCCGCAGTGATGTCTGGTGTGGAGAGATAAAGCTGGGTGTCGTCAGCGTAGAGATGATACTGGAAGCCATGGGATGAAATCTAGCAGCACTCTCACCAGACCAGTCCTCTGCAGCATGAAATGCAAGTCACCATCGGCTGGAGACAGAATACTGGCATGCTGGAGCTGCACAGAGCCTCTTAAACGGCAGAGTTCTCAATTCACACATCTGGGCTTGGACTGGTGCATGAAAGGACACAATTTTGCAATTTCCATATGTTAAGTGGAGCCACTTCCACATGTAGCTGTCCCATTTTACAACTTCCCCATGTAAGAGCTGCCAAATAACTAGTAAGATCACATTCTTTTTTTGTTTTTGATGGAAGGCAAAAACAAAACAGGGGATTTAGGAGAATTACTCTCTTAATCCCTGGCCAAAATAAGCACTTTTTAGAAATCTGTTTGTGCCCCTGAGCTGGCATAAAACCCAAACAAGAAAGTTTTTCTCCACAACATGTATTCCCTTTGTAAAATGGGAAATATGTGTATAGATTTTTGTCTCACCCAAATCATGCCCCTACCACACCCTTTCAAAATCTCTGCGTGATGTGGATCTCCACATGTAAACAGTGGCTTTCTGAAATCATCATTTACAAGTGAATTAATGCTGCTATTTATACATGGAGATGCTTCTAAAATAAGCATCTATATGTCTTTATAAAATACTAGCACAAATCCTACAGAAATCCTGCCTAGATTGAAGGAGCTGACTTTATGCTAGCTCAAGAACAAGTTTAAAAGAGCATGTGTACTATACACATATGAATGTACATTGTAACTCCACCCACACTCTCTCTGAACATGCCTACTATACAACTTCATGCCAGCTTCTATCACATGTATTTTTAGGAATAACCCAATGTTGTAAGAGCCCATTTATCTGTGTTACATGCAAAAACAGTTTATAAAATTATCCTCTATGTATGGTCCCATCTAGTTTAACAGATCCATGCAGGTTACACCCCTCTATGATCTGTTTAAAGTGATATGGCAATTTGTGTTTTGCTTCAATTCCATCCTCTTTCGATATAGTCATCCTTTCTGTTTATCCCATGCATTTTTAAATTCTGTCACTTTTCTTTGACCCCGTCACCTCCACCGGGATGATATTTCCAAGCATCCTTCTCCTAGGTCCTCAATTACAATATGTAACTTTACCCGATATGTGGGTAAAGTTATGCACATACAGCCTATACAGGCATAACGTTTTACTTTACTGTACATGGGACTTGTAGCCCGCAAATAAAATAGTTCAATGCAGTTAACAATAGTTAAAGAATGAACCAACTTAAACTATGTGGAGGAGTTCCCGGAGGCAGGGTTGGGGAGGAATTCACAATTATGCACATAGTATTTTTTTTTAAATGCATGTATTCTTACTGTACACTGCCTTGAGTGAATTCCTTCAAAAAGGCGGTAAATAAATCCTAATAAATAAATAAATAAATATGCATAGAACCACCAAGAAAATTTCTACATAGTAAGAAGGAGGTGCATAAATTCCATGGGGCAACTTTTAAAATCTGAACGTGCAGATTTTCTTTTTCAAAATATGCCTACACCATACAGGAAAACTTATGCATGCATACATCTAGAAAATTAGCTCCTAAAAGTTCAGTATAATCATGTCATCACAAGCATGAAATTACACTAATTTATATGAGACAAATACTAAAGGTATTTACTGCATGTATAGACTGCTGAAGGAAAACAATTCAGCACATATCCACACCACTGTAAGAATTCCTACCTTTACTGAATCCCTCCTACTCACCTGTTCTGTATCAGAGCTATGACCTGGGAGTAGGTCTTACCAACAATGCTCTCTCCATTTACTTTCACTAGTCGGTCCCCTGTCAACACAAGAACAGATGTAATCAGAAGGACAGCACAGGCCAAGGACCTCTATTCAACAGCCCTTATTGCCCCATATGCATCTTCTGCCAGTCTGCATGTCCCCAAGGGCTCTTAATTCCCTTAACCTGGAATAACACAATTGAGGCATATTTTCAAAGCAAAGCACTTAGCCTTCCAAAGTTCCATAGAAACCTATGGAACTTTGGAAGGCTAAGGGCTTTGAAAATATGCCTCATTGACACCTTGAATTCTTCCTTCTGGAGTCAGGGACAGAAGTTGGCATCAATCTTATTGTCTACAGTAACTTTTATTAAAGGATACAGGGTCATGTTATCACACACCAGGACAATTCAACAAAGGTAGAGCTGCCTTCTAATTTTACCATCCCACTATCTGCCTACAGGAAGGAACCAGAGAACTGCATGGGAATGAACACTGCGGGAATCCTGTGGAATCTGAAGGATTCCCGCTGGGATGGAAGAAGTTACAATGGGATTCTAGCGAGGATAGAAGTTACCATGGGATTCTAGCGGAGATGGAAGAAGTTACCATGGGATTCTCGCAGGAGTGTGGTCAAAATCTCTGGCAACTCCAGAATGGAATGCACTGCAAGAGGCAATTAGAGCACCAGAATGAGGCTTAGAATGTCCATAGAGGCAGCTGGAACACTCAATGGATGAATAAGAACATAAGAATAGCCATACTGGATCAGACCAATGGTCCATCTAGCCCAGTATCCAGCTTCCACCAGTGGCCAATCCAGGTCACAAATACCTGACAGAATCCCAAATAGCAGCAAGATTCATACTACTGATCCCAAGGACAAGCAATGGCTTTCCCCATATCTATCTTAATAGCAAATTATGTACTTTTCCTCCAGGGATTTGTTCAAACCTTTTTTAAAACCCAGATATACTAACTGCTGATAACACATCCTCTGGCAACAAGTTCCAGAGCTTAACTATTTGATGAGTGAAATTTTTTTTCCTCCTGTTCCTTTTAAAAGTACTACCACGTAACTTCCATGGGTGTTGAAAGAGTAAAAACAAATCGATTTATGTTCTACACCACTCAGTATTTTGTAGATCTCTATCATATCCCCCTCAGCCACCTCTTTTCCATGAAGAGTCCTAACTTCTATAGCCTTTCCTAATACGAGAGGAGTTCCATCCTCTTAATCATTTTGGTCGCTCTTCTTTAAACCTTTTCTAATTCACAATACTCAAGGTGTGGTCGCACCATGGAGCGATACAGAGGCTTTATAATATTCTGTGTCTTATTTTCTATCCTTTTCCTAATAATTCCTAGCATTCTGTTTGCATTTTTGGTCACCGCCCCCAAACTGGGCAGAAAATTTCAGCACATTGTCCACAATGACACCTAGATCTTTTTCTTAGGTGCTGACTCCTAACTCATAGTTCCCATTTCCAGTTCATTAATAAATATTTTGAACAGCACCGATTCCAGTACAGACCCCTGGGGCACGCCACTATTTACCCTCCTCCACTGAGATCATAAGAATAGCCATGATGGGTCAGACCAATGGTCTATCTAGCCCAGTATCCAGCTTCCAGCAATGGCCCAATCCAGGTCACAAGTACCTGGCAGAAACCCAATTAGTAGCAACATTCCATGTTACCAATCCCGGGGCAAGAAGTGGCTTCCCCATGTCCATCTCAATAACAGACTTTTCCTCAAGGAAATTGTTCAAACCATTTTTAAACCCAGATACACTAACCACTGTTACCACATCCTCTGGCAATGAGTTCCAGAAATTAACTATTCTTTGAGTGAAAAAATATTGCCTCCTATTTGTTTTAAAAGTATTTCCATGTAATTTCATTGCATGTTCCCTGGTCTTTGTACTTTTTGAAAGAGTGAAAAATCGATTCACTTCTACCCGTTCCACTCCACTCAGGATTTTGTAGACCTCAATCATATCCCCCTCAGCCATCTCTTTTCCAAGCTGAAGAGGTCTAACCGCTTTAGCCTTTCCTCATATGGGAGGCGTTCCAACCCCTTTATCATTTTGGTCGCTCTTCTTTGAGCCTTTTCTAATTCCACTATATCTTTTTTGATATATGGCAACCAGAAGTAAATTGGCAATTGAACCCTACCCTCTTTTTTCTATCCATCAACCAATTCCTAATCTACATTCCTAATCCACAACAGAACATTGCCTCCTATCCCATGGGTTTTTAATTTTCTCAGGAATCTCTCGTAAAACTTTATCAAATGCTTTCTGAAAATCTAGATACATTACATTAACCAGCTCAACTTTATCCACAAAAAAATGAAGCAAATTGGTGAGGCAAGACTTCCCTTGGCTGAATCCATGTTGACTCTGTCTCATTAAACCATGTTTATCTATGTATTCTTTATAATAGTTTCCACTATTTTGCACGGAACCAACATCAGGCTTACTGTCTGTAATTTCCCAGATCATCCCAGATCCCTTTTTAAAAATAGGTGTTGCATTGGCCACCCTCCAATCTTCAGGAGCTATGGACGATTTTAAAGACAGATTGCAGATCAATAACAGCAGATCTGCAATTTCATGTTTGAGATCATAGTTAATGAATATCATCCAAAAAAAACCACAGGAGGCTGTTGGGGTTGGCTGCCATGAAGTAAATAATAGCGTCAACTCCTGCAGTTACGGGTGGGGATGGAGGAGATTGACTAGGGGATGGAATGGATCTTAGCAGATATGGGTGAACATAAGAATAGCCATACTGGGTCATACCAATAGTCCATCTAGCCCAGTATCCTGTTTCCAACAGTGGCCAAGCAGAAACCCAGATGGGTTAGATTCCACTGGGGATAGTTGAAATTTCTGTTCCCATGCAACTCTCTAGAAGGAACCCAAAAACAGTAGGCAAAAGAAGGTGAGGGAGAGACTGACACCATCAGACAGAGAAACACTGAGTGACAGAGCATACCAATAATCAAATATACTGATGAATAAAGTGAGAGGCAGAAAGCAAAGAGAGGTCAGTATTCAGTGGCACAGCTTAACATTTAGGGCTCCTTTTACTAAGGTGTGCTAATAGATTTAGCACGCGCTAATGAATTAGTGTGCATTAAGTGCCATGCAGCTCATTTTATTCCTATGGGCTTCTTAGCATTTAGCGTGCGCTAAATCTGTTAGCGTATCTTAGTAAAAGGAGCCCTTAACTTTTAAACACATAACTGACTATTTGATGATATGTGTATCTTCAGCTGCAGATATCTGTTTAAGTGGCACTCTGAAAATTCACATACAACTTTAAGCATTCAGTTATATATGTAAAAGCTACACTGCTACTTGACCATCAGCATTTAGATGTATAATTTATATGTTCCACAGCTGAATTTCACTGCTGAACATATAAGTTTATAACCTGCCCTAAGACCCCTCTGCCACTATCACTCCCCTTTTTGAAACACATAACTGGCCATTTTACAAATAAAATGGCCATCGTTTTACATAGAAGAAGGCTGCCAACTGGAACCAGATTCATAGGACAGGGTTGATCCAATCCTGGTTTACCCTCAGTGCATGCTGGGACTTGTAGTCTTGCTTTTCTTAGGGAACAGCTTCAATACAAAACCACGTGGAAACCCAAGAAACCTATCCAGATTCTCTAAGTTATACTGTTAATCTTTCCACTTAAATATTGTAATATACCATTTGCTATTTTTTGTTTTATTTTGTCCAAAAGAGAGGAAAAAAGCCTTAGCAGTGAAAGGCTTATGCTGTGAAAATTAGGCAATGTCCATTCCACTCAGTTGCATTAACATGAGTACCACAGCTGCCTACTGACTTGGACTAATCATTGGCAAAAACCTCCCGATTAATTTTTCAATTTCTTCTTGTACTCAATTCTCTCTTCCTTCACCATACTTGCAGCAAACATGTGAATTTCAAATGCTTAATTACCAATGTCCAAAAGCACAGCAAAAAAAACAAAAAGACAGCACTTAACTTTTAATGTGGAGTGGAGGAGTAGCTTAGTGGTTAGTGCAGTGGACTTTGATCCTGGGGAACTGAGTTCAATTCCCACTGCAGCTCCTTGTGGCTCTGGGCAAGTCACTTAACCCTCCACTGCCCCTGGTACAAAATAAGTACCTGTATATATGTAAACCGCTTTGAATGTAGTTGCAAAATACCACAGAAAGGCGGTATATCAAGTCCCATTTCCCTTCCCTTTGTCTCTAACCCGATCCCAACACCTGTTTCACCAATGCAGACTTCTTCAGGGGAAACTGTAGGTCTAAGGGGTCGTCTTGTCGTCAATTGCTTGATTGGTGGAACTGTTCACAGTTTTTTGATTTTGGCAAAAAGTTTTCTTAGGGAATGTGATATCGATATCAGAACTACAAGTCCCTGAATGCAATGGGATAAAAACACAGGAATGGATCAACCTTGTCCTGTGAATCTAGATCCAGTTGGCAGCCTTAACATACATCCACCAGCAATTTCTTTTTTAAGCAGTACTTGTGAGGTTACACTGTGACCATCTGCATAAGTGCATTTGAATAAACAGACCTCTTATGTGTCTTCGTTTCCCCGTCAATCCCATCACTGACCTGGTCATATCTGTTTCTCTTTCCTAACACTCTTCAAGACTGCCTTACAAATACAGCCCTAAAGAAATACTGATTCTGCCCTCCCATCTCACCTGTGCAGAGTCCAGCTAGATGTGCAGGACCACCTTCCTTCACATTCTTAACAAAAATAGTATCCATGGGCTCTAAGTGACTGCATGGAGACTGGACAGCTGAAGGAAGCATTAAGCAGAATGAGAGAACAATCAGCCACAGGGACATTTATCTTTGCAGTAAGATTCACAGTTACACTCACATTGTACTCATATATACAGCAAATGTTATGTGTACCTGGCATAACATCCACCACTAAACTGTATCAAATCAAGAATGTAACACCTATACCTGCAGGACAAGCACATGTACATACACACACACATATATGACCAACAAAAGGCGGCATCACACACACACAGGTGGTGACAGATTGACCAACAAAAGGTGGAGTCACATACAAACATTATATATATATATATATATATATATATATATATATATATATATATATATATACATACACACACATACTAGTAAAACATGCCCGAACCCCCCCCCCCCCCATCCACCCCTTCGGCGTTGTGAAGCCACTGACCGCCATTGTTCCGGAGCTCGTCAACGCATGCCACCTTCATCTCCCGAGTCCTTGTTGGTTGTAAAGCCACTGACGTCATTGCTCTGCCCTCGACGTCATCACATTTGACGCGAGGGCGGGGCCCAGACACAGCGATTTCGGTGGCTTCACTACCACGAACCCTTCGAACCCGAAGGAAGTGCCCACAGGTACTGACAGTGACGTCAGTGTCCTCAGAATGTTGAGGGTGAGTTTTATTATATAGGATATACACACACACACAAACACACAGATGGTGACTGACAAGAGAGGGTGTCATACACATGCACGCAACTGCAGACAGGCACACCAACTGATGACAGATGGAGTCACTCACCCATGAACGGGTGGGCGAGAGACTTGAAGAATGAGTAAAAGAACAGAATGAGTCCGAGGTTTTACCTGTCTGATTCCTATTGTCCTTTTCCTCCTCCTGTAAAAACAAATTTGCATTACCAGCTGTGTTAATGAGTAAAAATAAATGCATATCATGGGTAAACATATATGCCCATATAAGCCATCCATAGTTCCATACACATACTGCCTTGTATTTTCAAGTCACTTCTGATTGGTTCAAAGATCACCACATGAATGAAACGCCTCATTAACACCTTTTTCCCCCAAAATCTATTTTATTGGTTTTATAAAGAAACCAAAAACATTTATAACAAACCATCATTACCAAGTTAAATTTTTCTGACAAAGTACTTCTTGCATACACTTTATAGAATAGTATCAGTTACGGCATTTAGGCATAGACATGGTGCTGGCGTGTAAATGCTGACTTACATGCTTAACCGCCGTTAAAGAATTCACACTTAGCGCACAAGTTTGGTGCCTAACTTAGGTGACTTTTCTTGAATTAACCTCATAGTGCCCAAAGATTTGAGTTAGGCACCAGCAGTGGAGGAGTAGCCTAATGGGTAGTGCAGTGGGCTGAGAACCTGGGGAATTGGGTACGATTCCCACTGCAGCTCATTATGACCATGGGCAAATCACTTAACCCTCCATGGCCCCAGGTACAAACTTAGGGGCCCTTTTTCTAAAAGGGTTGGCGGGTGGCAATGGGCTTCCCACTTGCCAATCTGGAACTACCACCGGGCTACTGCAGGAGCTCAGCTGTAGTTCCCACCCCCCAGCATGCGCCATTAACAGTGCTACAAAAATATTTTCTATTTTTGTAGTGCCAGTGCCCGGTTAGCAAGTGAGCCCTTACCGCCACCTCAATGGGTGGTAGTAAGTGCTCCTTCCCGAAATGGCCGTGCAATAAATGGTTCACTTAGTGCACGGGCATTTTCTTGTTGACAAAAACACCAGCCTTTTACTCGCTGCGGTAAAAGGGGGTCTCAGCACATGTTAAAAACATACTGATGCTAACGAAGGCCCCCCTTTTACCACAGCTTAGTAAAAGGACCCCTTAGACTCTGAGCCCACTAGGGACAGAAAAGTACCTGCATATATGTAAACCGCTTTGGCTGTACCCACAGAAAGGCGGTATATCAAATCACTAACCCTTGACATTTTCTTTAACAGTACATTGCATCAATGAAGATTATGAAAAATGAACTGTATAGCCCAACATTGCACCCGTCTTAATTGCTTTATTCAAGGAAATGATTCTCCAAAGCAAGTTAGAAAAATGAGAGTGTCATCACCATATAATGATACCGAATGCTGTTCTTAACTGACCATTATACCAAATATACTTTTAGCTTGTCAAATTTCAGTGGCTAGTGGCTCTATGTCTACGGCAAAAAGAATAGGTGACAAAAGGCACCTTGTCTTCTACCATGATATAAAGATAAATTTTGGGGATGCCAACTATTAACTAAAACTGAAGCACTGGGATTCATACACATAGCTCTTATCCAGTACATAAAATTTTGAACAAAATCAAAATGCTGTTAACAAAAACAGTCATTCAATTTTGTCAAAAGCTTTTCAGCCTCTAAAGATAACTCACTAACACAACAGTGGCAAAGCTGAGCAAAGTGTCGGGAGATTAATCAGTCTAATGCATTGTCAGAACCATGGCAATCTTTGATAAAATCTGTTTGGTCATGGTGTATAATAGTATGAATAAAGTCATCTACACTGGTACACAAAATCTTTGCAAACATTTTAAAATCTCTCTCTTTACTATACACAGGTCTATAATTAGCACATAGTAGAGAGTCTCTTTCTTGTTTTGGTATAAGAGAAACAGATACCTCACAGAAAGATTTAGGAAGAATAACTTTTTTAAAAATATTGTTAAATATTTCTACTATAGGTGCGATTTGATATATTGCTTGGTAAAATTTTATCAGAAGGAAATGTGAACCTGCTGTTTTACTGTGCTTCAGGTTCTTAAATACTCACTGTACGTGAATGTAACTCACCTTGAGCTACTACTGAAACAAGTGTGAGCAAAATCCAAATAAATAAATAGTGTTATGTACTTTCTCAGTGGCATAGCCACCAGGCCCACCCATAGAGACCAACCAAATTTCGGTTTTGGTTGTGGTGTCAAAACTAGCCTTAAATTCTTTTTCTGCCTGGTTTCGGCCTTGGCCAAAAGGTTATGGCCATGATTTCAATTTCAGTCAAAACTACCAATGTGTTTTCAGTGAAAGCTGAAAATTTGTGTTTTGTCCTGTTTGTCTCCCTCACTCTCCTCCAAACAGGAGTTGCCTCCCCCCCCCCCCCCCCCCCCAAGCCTGTCTTACAATTCCTGGCTGTCTAGGGGTGTAGGCAGGGCAGGAGTGATCCCTAGTTGCTCTTGTCCATGCTGGCTCTGCTCTCAAAATGGCTGCCATGATCTCTAGAGACAATCTCACATGACTGCCGCAAAAGATCATGGCAACCGTTTTGAGAGTAGAGCTGTCATGGGCAAGGGTGACTGGGGTTCACTCCTGCCCTGAATATATCATTACACCACTAGTGACTGTAAGACAGTCTGGGGTGGGGGGGGGGGGGGGGAGGCTACTCTTTGCATTCTTTTTTGTGCAATTGCAAGTAATGCGGTTATAATCTTGCATAGTAGTTTATATAGTAAATAGAGTAATCCAAATAAATGCATTTGATACAAAAGTTTAGAAGGAATATAAGTCTGTAAATTTGGGATGATAAGCTCCTTAGGAATTAGCCTCTCTATGGTGATATGACATCAGCTGTCACTCCAATAGTGGCACAAACTCAGCCATTGTAAAAGCACTATGGCTTTTAGTTCATTTTCATTAACTGAGGTCCATGTGTGCAGAGGCTATTTTGCTTGAAGGTAAAATATGGTCTTTTATTATTTAAATTATTATACATATTCTGCCTTGGATACTATTTAGGTGATTCTAAAGAATTTCCAGGCTCTGTTGGGTATGATGAAAACGCAGCATTTTAATCAAACTTGTGGGGTGCAGAACTAGATTCTATGAGAAAGGAACCTGCAGCAATTATTTTCAAGTACAAGTACTGGTCAGCTTATAATGTTAGCTGGGAAATATTAGTGAAATGAAGTTTAGATATTAGAAAATTGAGAAATGTATTGCTCTTGATTTGTAACTTTTCAGAACGTATAGTGCTCATATTCAGTGACATCAATGTGCTTTTTCATTCTGGATTGTGCATCAGGCTGGTATATTATCCGCAGAGTAGACCAGTGTCTGGACTCCTTTACTCTGTTTTAGTAAGAATCTATATCATGCTTGTCCTTAATCAGTTTTGTAACTGAACACAAAACGAGAAACTCTAAGTGCTACTTTCTCTTGTTAAGTCTGCACAGTGTGGATAAGCATAAAAAGCTGATTTTTTTTTTTTTTTTACATGTTCTCACAAAGTTTCTGTCTCAGAGTATATTTAACTACATCTGCACTGACTTGGGAACCTAAACATGCCAGACTTGAGAAAATCCTTATTAAAATAGCTCTCCCAGTTGTCACAGCCTGTGCTTGCAGTTCCTGGGACTGGAGGGTAATCTCCTGTGAGTTTAGCAGAGAGCTGCCAACTGCAAGTTCAGCAATCCTCAGTTGGCCTCATTGGTTCACATTCACACAACCAATCTTTAGTTTTCCAGATCAGTTTCAGCCAAAACCAGGCAATAAAGTTTTGGTAGGAGTTTCGGTTTTGGCAAAACTGTAAAAAGTAGCACTTAACTGGGCAGTGCTGCTGAATATCGGCACTAACCAGCCAGCTGTACTCTGGGCAGGAGCAGAGTGTTCTATGGGGTGGAGTCAGGGAGAAGGCGGCAGTTATGCAGATGCCCACATAGCTAAGTAGGCATACAATCCCCCTCCCTACCCATCTTCAAATCCTTGCTCAAAGCCCACCTCTTCAATGTTGCTTTCGGCACTTAACCTTTATAACCTTTCAGGAAATCTAGATTGCCCCAATTTGACTGCCCCTACTTGACTGACTGTACATTTGTCCTTTAGATTGTAAGCTCTTTGAACAGGGACTGTCCTTTTATGTTAAATTGTACAGCGCTGTGTAACCCTAGTAGCGCTTTAGAAATGTTAAGTAGTAGAAGTAGTAGTAGTAGTAGGACCGCACAAAAAAACAGTTCTAACTATACTGTATTGAACATTGGCTGGCACCCACATAGCTTTCGGGTAGTGGCCATGGACATGGTTGACCTCCCCTCCCTCCAGCCCCCCCCCAGATCCAACCTCCTCCCAACCCCCACCAACATGACCCAATCCCATCCCCCTATCACGACTGGTCCCCTCTCCTAGCAGCCCCCCTCCCAGCACCCACCACCTCCTGAAACCTCCTTGCCTACCCACCTGTAGGCCCCCCCTCCCACAGCCTACCTTATGCTCCCTGATGGTCTAGTGGGGTAGATCGGACAAAGGCAGACCTCACTCACTCCTGTCTTTACCAGCTCCAGCTATAAAATGGCTGCTGTGATCTCAAGCAGTAGTCTCATGGTACTAACGCTAGAGGTCAACCTTAAATATCTTATGTGTGTACATTTCCATTGAGAGCCAGATATTCAATGCCAGTGCCCAGACATGGCCCACCATTGAATATCCAAGGCTAATTTAGCAGGCAACAATCAGCATTTAAAAATATGCTGACCACCACCTGCTGAATATTGGCTGGCTAGTAGTTTATCTTTGAACTCATAAAAATGTCTTTAGGTCAAATTATAAGTAATATGCCATCAGAGCTTTCTAGGGCATTAAGCTTCCCTCTCACTGCTATTAAATCTTCAAAAAAATACACAAGCAAATATTTTTACAGTCTTCTAATTTTTATAAATATGGTTTGAGGGCAAGCACCTCTGCTTCCTTATTTGTTCTCAAAACTATTGAAAGAGAAATAATCTGGCCTCTCGGTACTGTTTCAACAGGCTAAAAGAATCAATATCTGGGGTACAATCAAATCTTAAATATTCTTGCCAAGCCATCATTAGTTGTTCAATAAAATTAGATTCACTAAGAAGCTGGCTGTCAAAGTTCCTCAGAGGAGTATCTCCTATTAAACTTTTTAAACCATAAGCAGATGGGCATGATCTGAGATTAGAATGGGTGCCATTTTATAAGAATGTAAAGCACCTAATAAATCAGCAGAGACAAACCAGTAGTCAACTAATACATATATCCAGTCCATACGTTATCTATGCCCTTGGCTTTCCAAACACCCCATGTAGAAGTCTCTAACATGTTTAAGTAAAGCTTTAGCATCTTGATTAATCACTATTTTATTATGGGATTTATCCACTGAGGAGAGACTGATATTAAAGTCTCTTAAGCAGATTGCTCCTTTGGCTATTGATTTTTAGCTGCTCCATTACTAAGAGGGTAAACATATAGACAGTGTAATGAGGTGATCCTGAAAAATTCCTGTCGCAATTGCTTATCATCCCTCTATTATAGTGTGAACAATTTGTATAGGACAATTTTTAGCAAGTACAAAGTCCTGGAAAGAAAATATGGAACTTCTATCCACACAGGTGTTATCTACAGACCTCCAGCACAAATGGAGTAGCTGGCCAGTGTTGGGTTCAGTTTGTCAGCTTTGGATCAATAAACTACTGCTCTGATCATCTTGAAGATTGTGGTTGGCTTTTTCCCTGTATTCACTTGAAGCTGGACAAGGACCTGATGGAAGACATTCATAAGCTTGGTATGAAAGGGGAGGTGCTACTGTTGGGAGATTTCAACGTACCTAAGTGGATCGAAACGTCCCGTCAGCAGAATCAGATAGAAGTAGCAAGATCGTGAACGCCTGCCAAACTGACTTGCTCAGACAAATGGCAAAAGAACCCATAAGGGAAGGGTCGACACTGGATCTAGTACTCACAAATGGAGAAAGTGTTTCCAGTGTCTGGTGGGGCCCCACCTGGGTAATAGTTATCATCAAATGGTTTAATGTAAGAGCAAAAGCAGAGTACAGACACACAAAAAGCACTGGATTTTGGTAAAATGGGGTAATATTTGAAGAAGGGGCTGATGGCAGGGGTAGGAATTGGAGAAGTGGAAGTGCAGTGGTCTAAGCTGAAAACTGCTATAAATATGGCAACTGATCTTTACACAAGGAAAGTGATCAAAAACAAGAGAAGCAGGAAGCCTATATGGTTCTACAAAGAAGTGGCTGAAAAAATAAGGGCAAAAGAGGTTTTGTTCAAGAAATACAGAAGAATGCAAAGAGAGGATCATGGAAAAGATTACCAGATTAAACTCAAAGCAGCAAAGAGGGAAATACGGCTAGTGAAAGCGTGGACAGAAGAAAAAATGGCTAAAGGTGTAAAGAGAGGTGACAAAATATTTTTTTACATATATTGGGGAAAGGAGAAAAAATAGATGCTGAAAATAGCTATGTGGAGAGCAATGAGGATAAAGCAAACGTGCTAAACAAACACTTCAGAAGTATTTATTTAGCATGGAAGTAAATTCTGGAGAAGGACCCTTGTTGGCTGCCAAGGATATCTGTGAATGGAGTGGATATAGCGCCATTTATTTATTTATTCAGAACATTTATACCCCGCTTTATACCACTTAAAGCAGCCTCAAAGTGGCTTACAATGAACTGAGGAAACATCAATATATATAAAAGGCGAGTGTCGTACTCACTCGCAAATGCACAGTAGAGACCTTCTCTGCCCCGCCCCCACGTCAATACGTGATGACGGGGGCGGAACAGAGAGGGTCTGTACTGCGCATTTCTGAGGGAGGGACACCGCCGTCTAACGCTCCCCCCACCCGAATCACCGCCGCCACCCACCTTCTACCCGGTCAGGCCCTCACTCCACTATTGAAACAGCGAGGGTCCGGGAACGCAGCACTGAGCTCTGCTCAGCTGCCGACATCGCCCTTCCTTCTTCTTCTCTGCCTCTGTCCCGCCCTCGACGACGTTACGTCACACGAGGGCGGGACAGGCAGAGAAGAAGAACGAAGGCCGATGTCGGCAGTTCAGCAGAGCTCAGTGCTGCGTTCCCTGACCCTCGCTGTTTCAATAGCAGAGCGAGGGCCCGGCCGGGTGGAAGGTGGGTGGTGACGGTTCGGGGGGGCAGCGGCGAACTCGGCGGCGGGGGCAGGCCTTTCAACCCCCCCTTCCTATAATAGCCCCTTTTTACGGGCTCAAAGGCTAGTTCACAGAAGAAAGCAACAGCTTGAAAATCTGAAAGATGATAAAGCTATGTTGCCAGACGGGTACATCCCAGGATACTGGGGAGCTCAGAGAAGTCCTGACGGGACCTCTTAATAGATCTTTAGAGACAGGTGAGGTTCCTCGGGATTGGCGACGTGCGGATGTGGTCCCTCTTCACAAAAGCGGAGACAGGGAAGAAGTGGGAAACTACAGGCTAGAAAGCCTCATGTCAGTGGTAGAAAAAATAATGGAATCGCTGCTGAACAAAAGGATAGTTGACTTTCTAGAAGCCGACGGGTAACAGGATCCGAGGCAACATGACTTTACCAAAGGAAAATCCTGCCAAACAAATCTGATTGACTTCTTCAACTGGGTGACCAAAGAACTGGATGGAGGAAATAAGATAGATGTGATCTACTTCGATTTCAGCAAAGCCTTTGATATGGTCCCTCACTGAAGACTCATGAATAAGCTGAGAGGGCTGAACATAGGACCTAAAGTGGTGAACTGGACTGGAAACTGGTTGACTGACAGGTGGCAGAGGGTGGTGGTAAATGGAATCGGCTCAGAGGAAAGGAAGTTGAGTAATGGAGTGCCTAAGGGGTTGTTGCTGAGGCTGATTCTGTTTAATATGTTTGTGAGAGACATTGCTGAAGGGTTAGAAGAAAAAGGTTTGCCCTTTTGCGAATGACACAAAGATAGACAATAGAATGGATACCTTAGGGTGTAGAAACCATGAGACGGGATCTCCAAACATTAGAAGAATGGTCGAGAGTCTGGCAGTTAAAATTTAATTACATTTAATTAAAATTTAACTGTACAGTTAAGTTCTCCTGAGGACGCCATTACAAGGCAAAACATGGACCATGTAGAGAATGAAAAAAGTAAAAAGAGAAAGTTATTAGCAAGAAACAGAAGAAGTTAAAAAAATTGAACTTTGGGGGCAAAAAAGAAAAGATGAGGTCCTCCCTTGTATTACTGGATGGACAAACAAGAAGAAACCACAAGTGAGTTATAAAATCCTATATAATAATTCTCACCTCCAACGTTCTATGCTTGGGACCGTGGCTCCCTGGCTGCAAGTGGTCTGCGAGGCAGACAAGCACGGATGTCACTGACGTCAACACAGCTGATTCCAAGGCAAGGGGAGGAGTAGGGAAACACGCGCAGTGTGTTTCCCTACTCCTCCTACTGCCTCGGAATCAGCTGTCACCCCCCCCCCCCCCGCGCGCTACGGCCCCCTTGAAACCCACCCCCTCCCGCGAACCTGTCGAACCCCCCCCAGAACGCTGAAAACCGCACCCCCCCTCCCGCCGCTGTTGTGCACTACCTTCGGGTGGGTTCCTCAATCATCTTCTCAGAAAGTTTAACTCCGTGCGTCTGACGTCAGACGCACGCAGAGGAACTTCCAGACAAGATGATTGAAGAACCTACGGGAAGGGAAGAACAACACTTCAGCTGTAAGCACAGGTAGCACAACAACGGCGGCGGCAATGGCAGCAGTTTTCGCTGGCACGGGGGGGGGGGGGGAAACGACAGGTTTGCGGAAGGGGGGTTCGAGGGGGCCGTAGCACGGGGGGGGGGGGAATTGCCTGCCTAAGGCCCGTTTCCTTGCCTACAGAAACGGGCCTTTTTTACTAGTTTCAAATAAAATAAGCAACAGAGCGACAGCATGTAAGGAGACTGTCATGAATTAAATGAGTATTACTTAGAAAATCCAACCACCTTCCCCGTAAAATAAATCTTAATTTGGCAGGGTTAAGTCCATTTCTTGTTGTGCAGGAGATTCAGGATCCACCAGATCTTTTGTCTTATCAGAGTCACCAAGTTCTGCATTTTCAAGGTCATCATTTTCACGGAGTTTCACAGAATCTAAACCTGAATTCTTTTTCCATTTCTTCTGCAATTTCTAGTGCAAATTCAAAGCCATGAATATTCTCCTTTAAATTCAAAATGATGGCAAAAGGGAATGCCCATCTATATTTAATTATCTTTTCTCTAAGGAACTGAATAAGTGGTTGAAAATCTGTCTATGTAACATAAATGATGCACGATCAGCATTTTTTTTTTAAATCTCCACTCCACAAAAGGAAACAATTCTATAAAGTTGGTCTGATGTAGGTGCCATTAACTGACAGGCACCTATGTGCACTAAGCGTTATTCCATAAGGAAACATCTAAGTACCATGGTGCTTAACTGCAAGGAGGGGGGCATACCTCCCATATATGCAGGTAGTTTACAGATTATAAATTACACATCATTTGGCACACACTGGTGCCAACTTACACCTCCATTGACATGGCATAAGAGGATGCACCTACACATGAGTGTGCCAGTGCTGACCAAGATGCCATTATAGAACTGGCACTAAGCGCACGGCATTGGGGCACCTAGATTGAGTGTCAATTTATAGAATTGTCCCCAATATGCCTTTGTTGCAGGTGGCCATAATAGCCGGTTTATCTAATGAAGAGTTATGCTAGCCCTTGCTCTCAGTAAAATACAGGCCAATGGCTCATAATAAGAGCTAGGCTTCTTAAAATCAGAGATCACCTTTGACACAGTTACATTTCACTGTGGCAAGTGCTGAACTGGCAAGGGTGGGGGCAATCTACTCTATAAACAATCCTGAGATTGGCACCTGCAAGACGTCATGAGCAAGAGTTGCTATGGTTACGTAGAGATAGTGCTGGGTCAGCTGCACCCCAGATGGGACCATCCAAAGGGGGGGCTACAGGAAGGTTTGGGAATATGTGAAGTCATTCTGATCAACTGATAAGGACTAGGAGCCCTGTTGAGACAGCTGGGGTCCATTGAAATGAATAGGGCCAAAATTGTATATAAGCAGCAGTTTGAGGAGTATTAGTTCAGACGAGACGAGACGAGAAGAGAAGAAGAAGGAGATGAGAGGAGAAGATGAAAAGAGAAGGGAGACTCCAGAAGGCTAGAGAGAGAGGACGTGCCGTGATATGCGGTTCCATTATGTGAATGCTTAACCTACCTGTATTACCATTGGTAAGATTGTGATAAACTATCTTATTATATCTACTACATACTGGGTTCCTTTCTAATTACAAGAGTCCATACTGCCTGACGGTGTAAGCCTGTCATGAGCAGATTCGAGGTTGGGAAAGCTAGATATTTGGAGGGCATATGTAACTTTGCCCAGAGAGATGAGACGGGCCACTGCTTCCGCTGCTGGATTAGCAAAGGCAGATTCGGAGAAAATAAACACTTCCTACATGTGGAAACAATTTCTCTAAACCATGAGTGGGCAACCTCCATCCTCAAGGGTTGCAGGATTCCCCCAATGAATATGCACGAGATCCATTTGCATTCACTGCCCCCATTGTATACAAACTGATCTCATACATACTCATTAGAAAAATCCTGAAAACCTGAATGGGCTGCAGCCCTTGAGGACCAAGATTACTCACCTCTGATGTAGACTATTAAGATGATTAGAAAGACAATTGAGGATACCAAACAGATCATTTTATCAGGGTAGCCAGGAAGAAAGTGATAAAAGAGGTCCTGCAAAGTTTGAAAGATAGGTTTGTTTTACATTTTTAACTTTATAACAGTCAGAGTTTTTAAATATGTAAGGTGAAATTTAGTTACTGAAAAAAATTTCATCTTTCTAATGAGCTCTTTCTATAATACAATCAATTCAGACCTAGTGTTACGAGACATAACTGAAGCAGGTAAGTGCTAGGTTCAGCAATCATCTTTTTCTATGGTATTAGTAAGGAACTCCGTATTTAAAATTATACATTTAGCTCCAGCAGACAGAATGTGTCAGACAGCATTCTGTGGTGAAGGAGCTTTTTATCCAGCTCTGCTAAAGCAGGTCAGGCAGTACACACACAGAGACCTGCCAAACCTCCCACTTTTGCATGTAATCTCCCACACTCTTGCCAGGGTAACTGGGATCTCCTGCTCTGAATGGCATCCCCATCCAGTGGCAGCAGGAAACGCCTTCATAAAACATCATCTCCTGCTACTGCTGATCCTGTGGCAGCAGGAGACATTTAATGAAGGCGTTTTCTGCTGCTGCTGGATGGGAACGCCACTTCTTTTGCCCCTGGCTGTGAATCGGCATGTGCAAGGGACGGAACTATGGGCGGGATTGGATGGAGCTATGGGCAGGCCCTAAATCTCCTGTTAAGTGGGTAGGCCCCCTTGGCAGCTCTGCACAGAGCACAGTTAGAGAGCATTGAAAATAGTGACCCTGGTAAACAAATGCCACAGAACCTTTGGAGATATAAAAAGCAAAGTTTCCAAAGCTAATTAGTAGATTTTATGAACTCTTTGTGTCATCTTGGATGCCCAAAAAAAACCAATAGGAGGAGTTGGGAGGGCAGAGCTTTACCTTCATACAACCATCTTCTTCACAAGAATACCACTCCCACATTAACATTTTCTAAGAAGAAAGCACCATCAGACTCACAAATACTGAAGATATGTTCAAGAAGTGAGTTCTTTTTGTTCTTAGTCCTAAAGAAAACAAGATTCCACAATACTTTTTAATCGACTGGCTCAGCATTTATTTCTGCATTTGTATCCCACATTTTCCCACCGATTGGTAGGTGCAATGTGACTTACAAGATTCTGGAGTTGATTGGTTACAGTTTGTATAGAACAAGGTTACAATTATATAGAACAGTGAGATTAACAGATGTATGCAAATATGTTGATGTCCATAGCTTCTGAAATTATAAAGGCTCATCTTCAGATATGACCCAAGCTTGGGGATACCACATCACATCTTGCTGATGCGTTTCACTGGGTCAACATTTGGAGTATCATGTGCTAAATCAAGTTATGCAGGTTACTCAGATGCAAAACACCAAGAGTTAGTAAATGATAAATTGATTGCATTTATCCTTATATTTGGTCATTTTACTATTGTTATGCAGTTAACAAAACTGTAAGGTTTATGTTAAACTATACCCTGCTGTACACCGCCTTGGATGAATCTCTTCATAAAGGCAGATAAATCCCAATAAATGGAGACACTTTCTTATGAAAGTTCTGTGCTGTTAGAAGCATTGCAGTGTAGAGTTAACTTCCAGAGACCTCAGGAAATCACAAGAGGAAAGCGAAAAAGAAACCTTTGTACCACCCTCTGAACTTCCTGCATGCCACATTCCAAGGATCAAGCCCTACAGCCCTCTCAGCTCAACAATGGGACATCTACTTACAGCCATCCTCTAGCTCGCCCCTCCCCCCACCCCACCCCCAGAATGAAAGCTAAACTGAACCACTCATACCATTTTCCTTCTTTCTGCCATGAGGGGTAACCTCCTCAATCACAATCAACCAAAGCTAGTGATCAAAACCAAAAAGGCCTATGACAGGGATCAAAGTAACTACCAGTGGGGACACCAAAACAATACCTACATTCATTTCACCCTCCCTTACAGTCGCCTTGCTCAAATCTTCCTTAGTAACAAGTTTATGGATTATTCTTCCAGGAACAAATCTAAACCTTTTTAAAACAGATTTACACTACCAGCTTTTACCATATCGTCTGACAATAAATTCTAGAGCTTATGTATTTCAAGAAAAATTATTTTCTTCAGTTTGTTTTAAATATATTACTTAGTTAACTTATGTGCTCCCCAATCTCTGTACTTTTACCAAAAAGTAAATAGATTTGCATTTACCTGTTCTTCTCTACCCATTTTTTAGACTTACCATATTATCCCTCAGTCTTCTGCTCTCCAACCTGACTAGCCTTAACCTCTTTAGCTTTTCCTCATAGGGGAGTTGGTCCATTACCATATTTTAGGAGGTTTTTTTCGTACCTTTCTGAATTCCACTATATCTTTTCTGAGATGCTGCAACTACAACTACACAAAATACTCAAGATGTGGTTGAACCACGGAGAGCTGCAGAAGCATTATGATATTCTCTGTTTTATTCTTCCTTGCTTTCCTATTAATTCCTAACATTCTATTTGCTTACTTGATTGCCACACACTGAGCAGAGGATTTCAATGTATTATCTACAATAATACCTAGATCCTCTGCTGGGTGGTAACTCCTATTGTGGAACTTTGTATCATGTAGATATAGTTTGAATTGTTCTTCTCTATTTGCCATTTGGATGCCCAGTTTCCCAGTCTCACAAAGTCCTCTTCCAATTTCTCACAATCCTCTTGTGATTTAGCAGCTTTGAATAATTTTGTGTCATCTGCGATCTGGTCGCCTCATTTGCTGTTCCCATTTCCAGGTCACTTATAAAGCAGAGGTTCCAGTACAGATCCTTACGGAACTCTTCTAGTCACCTTTCTCCATATAGGTAGAACTGTTCTGGCAACATAATCCACCTGGGAGGGGACTGTACTGGACCTGGAGCTTACAAATGTGGAGAAGATTTATAGTGGGTGATCTGGCACCCGGTGATCACCTGATGGAAAAATTACATCTTACTCCCTTATTTTCTTTCCTTTAGTCCTACCAGACCAGTCTAGAACCTATGGGTTATGGTTATCTACCATCAGATAGAGATAGAGAAACAAAAGTAGTTCCATGTGATTCACTCCATAAGGCACAGAAGTTCAGTATTTCAACTGGGAAAGCTTTGCATTCTCTCACTAATTTGAAATGCTATACATAATATAGCTAAAATAGCATATTACCTCTTCATCATGGAAGTTGAACCTGTTGATTTAACATAATATAGTAAAGGCAGAATAACACAGGTGTACTTGTTGACTGAGGCCAACCTAGTGAAGCTTGCATATTACTACTACGTAGGTAAAACCAAAAAAAGAGAAGAAGATGAAGCTGTTGGGGAAAAAATAATATAGTAAAACCAGGATACTAGTAACAAATCAGTTGCAAAACGAAAAAATGGAAACCTATACCTGAAATGAAGGATAACATAGTAGAAAAGCTGAATAATTAAATATATACTCAGGTGGGTTTCTGGACTTGTCTGGTATGACTAAATGAAAGACAATAAGTGAGTAAGATATAATTGTTCCTTCCTTAGCATCCTTACAAGACCAACCCAGAACATGTGGGATGTAACAAAGCAGTCTGGAATAGGGGTGGGTCAGAAAAACATCTGCTAGAATTAAAATTCAACAAACCAAAGGAAAGTATTCCCTGGGACACAGCAAAGAAAAAAAAGTAACTCCAGACTATTGAGGCTAGAGACCTGCTTGGATATGATGCATACAAGGGAGAATGAACGAGGCAGAAACACTGAAAAAGAACTGAGAAACATTAGGAAGGAGAAGGGGAAAAGGAATCCCAAAAGGCAGGAAGCAGCAGTATAGAATATTGCAAAGTAGAGAGGACTCCTCATAAGTACCCATGAAGAATACAACTGTTGGAACTCCAAAAGGAAGAGGTCTATAAGGAAGACCCAAGTTGAGATTCATACAAGCTTGTCTTTGAAAAGGAGAAGACAATAAAACAAGATACTAGATGCAGAAGAGACTAACCCCAAATTGTAGAGAAATACTAATTTGTCTGAAATAGACTAATTTCAACTTCCCTCTAATAAAGCAAAGAAGGATCAGTTCCAATATGATATGTATGATAGATAAAGCAAACAGAAAAAGATGAAAATCCATCGTACTCAAATGAACCCAAAAGGGGAGTTCCTTAGAGAAAGACAGTATGGTTAAACCATGGAGAGATGCAGAAGCATTAAGATATTCTCTATTTTATTCTTCATTCCTTTCCTATTAATTCCCAAAATTCTATTTGTTACCTTGGCTGCTGCCACACACTGAGCAAAGGAGTTCAATGTATTATCTAAAATAATGCCTAGATCCTTTGCTGGGTGGTGATTTCTATTGTTGAACTTTGTATCATGTAACATATATACATAGTAAATGACGGCAGAAAACCAGTCCATCCAATCACAACATAAACAGTCACACACAATATCAATTCATGATTAACCTAACAATGAATGTGATATAAAATACTTGATCATGGTCTCTCTTTGGCATTTCTGGGACACAGATCATAGAAGTCCATCTGGCACTGTCTTTATGTTCCAACTACTGGAGTTGCCATCAAAGTCCACTCTAGCTTACCCGAATTGGTCTTATTTGTAGGACAAAGATCATAAATGTCTGCCCGGCACTATTCTCACATTTCAGCTAACGAAGTTGTTGTCGAAGCCCTCTCAGCACATCCTAAACCGGACTGCCCTATATGGGACAGACTACATACGGGACACAGACCATACAAATCTGCCCCCACTGGCCATCTGAGCACCACTAGACACATCCACACATATACGGCAGATACAGTATGAATTGTTCTTCCCTATGTGCATATGAAAATTCATCTGCCATTTGGATGCCCAGTTTCCCAGTCTTGTGAAGTCCACTTCCAGTTTCTTGCACTCTCGCAGATCTGCTGGATTTATAATCTTCAAATTTATTTTTTTAAATTTCCCTCTCTTGTGTTCTGCAATATTGTTTTATTAGGTTTTATTATTGTTGTGCTATTACATCTCCATCTCATATTTTAGGTTTTATGAGTTTAATTGCATGTGTATTATGTTGATTGTTAATTTGTTCGGTTATTACATTTTAATATGTACACTGTCATGATCAAATTTGAATGGCTGCATATTAAATTCTCAAAAATATATAAATAAATATCAGAAGGACAGGGTCCAACATAAACCTCTAGGTGATGACTCATTCTTTGGGTAGTCAAAACAATCAGAGATAAAAGACAAGGTAACAAGAATAATCTGACTGTAGTTGGAGGCAACTACCAACCACAATAAGGTGCGTTCTGGATAAAAACCCTAGACTGCAATAAAGACTAGAAGACAATTTCACTTAGTTACGGTCTGAGTCTGCAGAAATACCAACATTATTGCAAAACAGCTGGCTTGAACTTATTGACATCTAAAGAAAAAAAAATAGCACCAGCATCTGTAAGGAACAACAAAGAATAGGAGAGGAAACAAATTTACTAGATGAGAAAATTCAGACACTCCTCTGGTCCCTTAGGTGACCACTTGTATCCAAATAAACTAATCTGTAAGTATCAGTTGAAAATTGAAGGATATAGCTTCTGGATCAACAAATACATATATCCCATCTGTTGGAAACAGAGGCATTAGTCCAGAAGAATGGAGAATAAGAACCCGTCATTAAAGAGTTCTAGTTATAGCCCGAGTATCAGAAAATAGGAAAGATACAGAGTTGTGCCATTTAAAGGAATCCACAGAATAAAGAAGCACTACTAGTGTTGAACTAGAAGAGTTGACACATGTAGACAAAGTCCCAGAGGAGAACAGTGTAAGAAATATAAGGTAGGAGATGAAAATGTGATTCCCAGGGCTAATATATCTTGCAGAAACAATGTAAGAAACTATACTCCCTCTGCTATGCAACTATAATAGCCACATTTGGAACAGGTATAAAGATAAGGGAAAAGAAGTTTTGAATTCAAAATACCTAGCATGAATTATAAGAAGTTGAAAAGCAAAATTCCCAACTGATTCTTTGCCAACCATAGAAAGAAAAGTGATCCTGCAAGAATTAGTACACTGAAGGAACTAAACATCTGGCCAGTGGCGTTCCTAGCCTGCATGGCACCCGGGGCAGATCACCGATGCGCCCCCCCCCCCCCCGGGTGCACGCCGCTGGGGGGGGGGGGTGCCGCGGCGCACGCCTGTTGGCTCCGAAGAGTTCGCTAACTTCGCTCGTTCGCTGCAGCTCCCTCTGCCCCGGAACAGGAAGTAACCTGTTCCGGGGCACAGGGAGCTGCAGCGAATGAGCGAAGATAGCGAACTTGGAGCCAGGCGCGCGCCGTGGCACCCCCCAGCGGCGTGCACCTGGGGCGGACCGCCCCCACCCCCTTGGTACGCCACTGTATCTGGCAACTTGAATAACTAATGCAGATCCACAGAGATACTGAAAATTTGAAGGGCAAAGGCCAAAATATCCAGAAACTAGTATTTAGAAAGTGCTAAAGGACTGCACTAGACATAGTGGAAATAAGACATAAAACATATGGGTCACTTGGAGGAACTCCAACTGATGGCTGAAATAATCCAGCCTGCCAAAGGCAAACCAACCTACAGTGAAAGAAGACCTTTAGAATTAGTCCTGCCTTTAAGACAAGACTTCAATGATATCTTCTTGAAAGCAAACCGATAAGAGAACATCCCATGGCAGTCCCCCCTTAGCAAAAAAAAAAAAAAAAAAAAGTATAATTTTGCAGGTAAGAATGCTTCTAAACTAATCAAACTTGTTAGCAGCCCCTGTCAGAGGTTCTGAGGAGGAAAACTGCTGAGAAATGTTGATCCTTTCATAAAGCGAATGCTACATACCTGTAGAAGGTATTCTCCGAGGACAGCAGGCTGATTGTTCTCACTGATGGGTGACGTCCACGGCAGCCCCTCCAATCGGAATCTTCACTAGCAAAGTCCTTTGCTAGCCCTCGCGCGCCCGCGCGCACCGCGCATGCGTGGCCGTCTTCCCGCCCAAAACCGGCTCGAGCCGGCCAGTCTCATATGTAGCAAAAGAGATACGAGGGAAGACACAACTCCAAAGGGGAGGCGGGCGGGTTTGTGAGAACAATCAGCCTGCTGTCCTCGGAGAATACCTTCTACAGGTATGTAGCATTCGCTTTCTCCGAGGACAAGCAGGCTGCTTGTTCTCACTGATGGGGTATCCCTAGCCCCCAGGCTCACTCAAAACAACAACCATGGTCAATTGGGCCTCGCAACGGCGAGGACATAACAGAGATTGACCTAAAAAAATTTACCAACTAACTGAGAGTGCAGCCTGGAACAGAACAAACAGGGCCCTCGGGGGGTGGAGTTGGATCCTAAAGCCCAAACAGGTTCTGAAGAACTGACTGCCCGAACCGACTGTCGCGTCGGGAATCCTGCTGCAGGCAGTAATGAGATGTGAATGTGTGGACAGAAGACCACGTCGCAGCTTTGCAAATTTCTTCAATGGAGGCTGACTTCAAGTGGGCTACCGACGCAGCCATGGCTCTAACATTATGAGCCGTGACATGACCCTCAAGAGCCAGCCCCGCCTGGGCGTAAGTGAAGGAAATGCAATCTGCTAGCCAATTGGATATGGTGCGTTTCCCCACAGCCACTCCCCTCCTATTGGGATCAAAAGAAACAAACAATTGGGCGGACTGTCTGTTGGGCTGTGTCCGCTCCAGATAGAAGGCCAATGCTCTCTTGCAGTCCAATGTGTGCAGCTGACGTTCAGCAGGGCAGGAATGAGGACGGGGAAAGAATGTTGGCAAGACAATTGACTGGTTCAGATGGAACTCCGACACGACCTTTGGCAAGAACTTAGGGTGAGTGCGGAGGACTACTCTGTTATGATGAAATTTGGTGTAAGGGGCCTGGGCTACCAGGGCCTGAAGCTCACTGACTCTACGAGCTGAAGTAACTGCCACCAAGAAAATGACCTTCCAGGTCAAGTACTTCAGATGGCAGGAGTTCAGTGGCTCAAAAGGAGGTTTCATCAGCTGGGTGAGAACGACATTGAGATCCCATGACACTGTAGGAGGCTTGACAGGGGGCTTTGACAAAAGCAAACCTCTCATGAAGCGAACAACTAAAGGCTGTCCCGAGATCGGCTTACCTTCCACATGGTAATGGTATGCACTAATCGCACTAAGGTGAACCCTTACAGAGTTGGTCTTGAGACCAGACTCAGACAAGTGCAGAAGGTATTCAAGCAGGGTCTGTGTAGGACAAGAGCGAGGATCTAGGGCCTTGCTGTCACACCAGACGGCAAACCTCCTCCATAAAAAGAAGTAACTCCTCTTAGTGGACTCTTTCCTGGAAGCAAGCAAGATGCGGGAGACACCCTCTGACAGACCCAAAGAGGCAAACTCTACGCTCTCAACATCCAGGCCGTGAGAGCCAGGGACCGGAGGCTGGGATGCAGAAGAGCCCCTTCGTCCTGCGTAATGAGGGTCGGAAAACACTCCAATCTCCACGGTTCTTCGGAGGATAACTCCAGAAGAAGAGGGAACCAGATCTGACGCGGCCAAAAAGGAGCAATCAGAATCATGGTGCCTCGGTCTTGCTTGAGTTTCAACAAAGTCTTCCCCACCAGAGGAATGGGAGGATAAGCATACAGCAGGCCCTCCCCCCAATGCAGGAGGAAGGCATCCGATGCCAGTCTGCCGTGGGCCTGAAGCCTGGAACAGAACTGAGGGACTTTGTGGTTGGCTCGAGATGCGAAGAGATCCACCAAGGGGGTGCCCCACGTTTGGAAGATCTGGCGCACCACTCGGGAATTGAGCGACCACTCGTGGGGTTGCATAATCCTGCTCAACCTGTCGGCCAGACTGTTGTTTACGCCTGCCAGATATGTGGCTTGGAGCACCATGCCGTGATGGCGAGCCCAGAGCCACATGCTGACGGCTTCCTGACACAGGGGGCGAGATCCGGTGCCCCCCTGCTTGTTGACGTAGTACATGGCAACCTGGTTGTCTGTCTGAATTTGGATAATTTGGTGGGACAGCCGATCTCTGAAAGCCTTCAGAGCGTTCCAGATCGCTCGCAACTCCAGGAGATTGATCTGTAGATCGCGTTCCTGGAGGGACCAGCTTCCTTGGGTGTGAAGCCCATCGACATGAGCTCCCCAGCCCAGGAGAGACGCATCCGTGGTCAGCACTTTTTGTAGCTGAGGAATTTGGAAAGGACGTCCCAGAGCAGGGCCGTGCCTAGGGTCTCTGGCGCCCCCCTGCAGACTATCAGTTGGCGCCCCCCCCCCCCCCCCCCCATGAAAATGATCGCTCACCACTTGCCACACTGAAAGGAATTGTCAGCAATATTCTTAGAAACAAATTGCTATACATTGCAAAATAAGATAGCAGATGTAAATTCTCAAAGTGGACATATTCCAAACGCTAAAATGAAAATAAAATAATTTTTTTCTACCTTTGTTGTCTGGTGACTTTCTTTTTTCAATCATGCTGGTCCAGTATCTGATTCTGCTGCTATATGTCCTCTTAACTCCATTTCCAGGGCTTCCTTTCCATTTATTTTTTTACTTTTCTCCTTTCTTCTTCATTTCTTGCTCTATATCCATTTCCAGCAATTTCTCCTCTCTCCCTGGGTCCTGCCCTCCCATCCATGTCCATTCTTGTCCCTCTCTGCCCTTCCCTCCTCCATCCATACCCAGCAATCCTCCTCTCTCCCCTCCCCTCCATTTCCAGCAATTTGTCCTCTCCCTGGGCCCCCATGTCCATCCTTGTCCCTCTCTGCCCTTCCCTCCTCCATCCATAGCCAGCAATCCTCTCTCCCCTCCCCTTCCCTTCCAGCAATTTGTCCTCTCCCTGGGCCCTGCCCTCCCATCCATGCCTCTCTGCCCTTCCCTCCGCACCCTGGGGCCTTTAAATCT
Source organism: Microcaecilia unicolor (assembly GCF_901765095.1). Taxonomy (NCBI): domain Eukaryota; kingdom Metazoa; phylum Chordata; class Amphibia; order Gymnophiona; family Siphonopidae; genus Microcaecilia; species Microcaecilia unicolor. The sequence goes on along the minus strand of NC_044042.1, from coordinate 66,419,285 downwards.
TTTACTTCCGGTCGCAGCAGCGTCAGTGAAAGCGGAGCGCTGCCGACGTCTCCCTTCCCTTTGCGCTCTTGGTTCCCTCAGTGTCCGCCTTCTTCTGACGTCAGAAGAAGGCGGGACACTGAGGGAACCAACGAGTGCAAGGGAAGGGAGACGTCGGCAGCAGTGGCGTAGCTAGGATAGTTGACACCCGGGGCCGGTCATTGTTTAACACCCCCCCCCCCCCAATCCAGTACTAGGCATACCGAGAATACAAAACACTCACGACCTATAGAGCAATTTTACCATACCATAAGCAGTCATTTCTACGAGTTACACAAGGAAAAGGAAAGCATCTTAAACACTACAGTGAGCACTAGAACATCAATTCACCTATTGTAAAACGAAACCAGACAGAATAGTACAGATCGTAGATCCTGCACAGTCAATGCCAACTGAAAGCCATGTCTTTTTCAAACACAGATACACCCAAATCCACTATAGGATAAGTAATCATAAACTTTCTATTTAGACAAAAATTAAACTGAACCCCCAAGATGCCAGACTCTGCATACAATGCAACACCACAGAAACAGAAAATGTCCCCTAGTACTGTGCAAAATATAAAGACAGCAGATGTAAATTTGAAAAAACTAACAAATACCAATCACCACTTTACAAATTAACAAATAGAAATAAAACAAATACAGAAAATAAAATCATTTTATTGGACTAATACATTTAGCTTCCAGAGGCCAAAATCTCCTTCCTCAGGTCAATACAGTATAGTGCTGTTACAGTATCCTATCCTGATCTGAGGAAGGGGGTTTTGTTCTCTGAAAGTTAAGTCAAAATGTATTAAAATTAGTCCAATAAAAAGATTACCTTATTTACATGTTCTATTTATAAACATTTATTAACACAGCTAAAATACTATATCCTAAAGCAAAATAATAAAAATATATATTTACAGTTTGTTGTCTTTGGTTTCTGCTTTCCTTATCTTCTTTTCACCTTCTTCCTTCCATCCAGCATCTGTCTTCGCTCTCTCTCTGCTCTCAAGTGTCTGCCCTCTCTAATGTCCCTTCCATCCACATCTGCCCTCTATTTCTGCTCCTTCCATCCACCATCTGCCCCAGTCTGCCATCTCTCTCTCCCCCTTCCATCCACCATCTGCCCTCTCTCTCTCCTTTCCCTCTAGCATTTGCCCTCTATCTCTGCCCCCTTCCATCCACTGTCTGCTCTTTCACTCCCTTCTATCCACTGTCTGCCCTTTCTCTCTGCTCCTTCGATTCACCATTTGCCCTCTCTCTTTCCCCCTCCCATCCATTCAGGGTCTGCCCTCCCTCTCACTCCCCATTCCATCCAGGATCTATCCCCCCTCTCTCACTGCCCCCTCTTTTCGGCTCCCAGTTCCCACCTGCGGCTGCCCCTAGTTCCAGATCCATTGATTCTCCCATCCACCCCTGCCCCAGGCATGACCCCATTCTCCCTCCTGCTCACTTTTCAGACCCCAGTTCCAGCTCCATGCCCCTTCTCCCATCTGTCTCCCACCCAGTCCCTTCTGCCCATCCGAGTCCCCCTCACCCCATCTGTCTCCCACCCAGTCCCTTCTGCTATCCAAGTGCCCCCACCCTCACCCCATCATCTGTCTCCCACCCAGTCCCTTCTGCCTATCCGAGTCCCCCTCACCCCATCTGTCTCCCACCCAGTCCCTTCTGCTATCCAAGTGCCCCGCACCCTCACCCCATCATATGTCTCCCACCCAGTCCCTTCTGCCCATCCGAGTCCCCCTCACCCCATCTGTCTCCCACCTAGTCCCTTCTGCTATCCAAGTGCCCCCCACCCTCACCCCATCTGTCTCCCACCCAGTCCCTTCTGCCCATCCGAGTCCCCCTCACCCCATCTGGCTCCCACCCAGTCCCTTCTGCTATCCAAGTGCCCCCCACCCTCACCCCTCTGTCTCCCACCCAGTCCCTTCTGCCCATCCGAGTCCCCCTCACCCCATCTGGCTCCCACCCAGTCCCTTCTGCTATCCAAGTGCCCCCCACCCTCACCCCATCTGTCTCCCACCCAGTCCCTTCTGCCCATCCGAGTCCCCCTCACCCCATATGGCTCCCACCCAGTCCCTTCTGCCCATCCGAGTCCCCCTCACCCCATCTGTCTCCCACCCAGTCCCTTCTGCCCATCCGAGTCCCCCTCACCCCATCTGTCTCCCACCCAGTCCCTTCTGCTATCCAAGTGCCCCCCACCCTCACCCCATCTGTCTCCCACCCAGTCCCTTCTGCCCATCCGAGTCCCCCTCACCCCATCTGGCTCCCACCCAGTACCCTCTGCCCATCCGAGTCCCCCTCACCCCATCTGTCTCCCACCCAGTCCCTTCTGCCCATCCGAGTCCCCCTCACCCCATCTGTCTCCCACCCAATCCCTTCTGCTATCCGAGTCCTCCCCCACCTTCACGGTCACCCCATCTGTCCCCACCCTCACCCTGCCTCGTCTTCTCCCTGCCACCCGTCTTTAAAAAGAAATTGCCGACGCGATAGCGAGCGCAGCACCTCGTGTGGAAGTAAAAGAAGCGAATCCGATCATCTCATTGGGCCTTCCTTCACTGTCCCGCCCTAGAGGAAATAGGAAGTTGCGTCAGAGGAGGGCGGGACAGTGAGGGAAGGCCCAATGAGATGATCGGATCCGCTTCCTTTACTTCCACACGAGGTGCTGCGCTCGCTACCGCGTCGGCAAATAAATTTAAAGGGCTGGTGCGGGGGGGGGGTGCCAGGATGAAGAGCAGCGGGAGCGGCGGCACCCCCCTTTCTGGTGACACCCGGGGCGACCAAAAGATTTAAAGGCCTCGGCGGGGTGAGGGTAAGCACCGCGGCGGCGCCCTCCAGAGGTGGGCGCCCCCCTGCGGCGCTTACCTCGCTTACCGCATCGGCACGGCCCTGTCCCAGAGTCAAATTGGACCAAATCGTCCACCAATACAGGGATTCGAGAAAACTCGTGGACAGGTGGATCACGTCTTCTAGATCCCCAGCAGCCTGAAACCACTGGGAAGCTAGGGTCCATTGAGCAGATCTCATGTGAAGGCGGGCCATGGGAGTCACATGAACTGTGGAGGCCATATGGCCCAGCAATCTCAACATCTGCCGAGCTGTGATCTGCTGGGACGCTCGCACCCGCGAGACGAGGGACAAGTTGTTGGCCCTCGCCTCTGGGAGATAGGCGCGAGCCGTCCGAGAATCCAGCAGAGCTCCTATGAATTCGAGTCTCTGCGCCGGGAGAAGATGGGACTTTGGGTAATTTATCACAAACCTCAGTAGCTCCAGGAGGCGAATAGTCATCTGCATGGACTGCAGGGCTCCTGCCTCGGACGTGCTCTTCACCAGCCAATCGTCGAGATATGGGAACACGTGCACCCCCAGCCTGCGAAGTGCTGCTGCTGCTACAGCCAAGCACTTTGTGAACACCCTGGGCGCAGAGGCGAGCCCAAAGGGTAGCACACAGTACTGGAAGTGACGTGTGCCCAGCTGAAATCGCAGATACTGTCTGTGAGCTGGCAGTATCGGGATGTGTGTGGAGAGCATAGCCAATCGTTTTCCTGAATCATGGGAAGTAGGGTGCCCAGGGAAAGCATCCTGAACTTTTCTTTGACCAGATATTTGTTCAGGGCCCTTAGGTCTAGGATGGGACGCATCCCCCCTGTTTTCTTTTCCACAAGGAAGTACCTGGAATAGAATCCCAGCCCTTCTTGCCCGGATGGCACGGGCTCGACCGCATTGGCGCTGAGAAGGGCGGAGAGTTCCTCTGCAAGTACCTGCTTGTGCTGGGAGCTGTAAGACTGAGCTCCCGGTGGACAATTTGGAGGTTTTGAGGCCAAATTGAGGGTGTATCCTTGCCGGACTATTTGCAGAACCCACTGATCGGAGGTTATGAGAGGCCACCTTTGGTGAAAAGCTTTCAACCTCCCTCTGACTGGCAGGTCGCCCGGCACTGACACTTGGGTGGCGGCTATGCTCTGCTGGAGCCAGTCAAAAGCTCGCCCCTTGCTTTTGCTGGGGAGCCGAGGGGCCTTGCTGAGTCGCACGCTGCTGACGAGAGCGAGCGCGCTGGGGCTTAGCCTGGGCCGCAGGCTGTCGAGAAGGAGGATTGTACCTACGCTTGCCAGAAGAGTAGGGAACAGTCTTCCTTCCCCCGAAAAATCGTCTACCTGTAGAGGTAGAAGCTGAAGGCTGCCGGCGGGAGAACTTGTCGAATGCGGTGTCCCGCTGGTGGAGCTGCTCTACCACCTGTTCGACTTTCTCTCCAAAAATATTATCCGCACGGCAAGGCGAGTCCGCAATCCGCTGCTGGATTCTATTCTCCAGGTCGGAGGCACGCAGCCATGAGAGTCTGCGCATCACCACACCTTGAGCAGCGGCCCTGGACGCAACATCAAAGGTGTCATACACTCCTCTGGCCAGGAATTTTCTGCACGCCTTCAGCTGCCTGACCACCTCCTGAAAAGGCTTGGCTTGCTCAGGGGGGAGAGCATCAACCAAGCCCGCCAACTGCCGCACATTGTTCCGCATGTGTATGCTCGTGTAGAGCTGGTAAGACTGAATTTTGGCCACGAGCATAGAAGAATGGTAGGCCTTCCTCCCAAAGGAGTCTAAGGTTCTAGAGTCCTTGCCCGGGGGCGCCGAAGCATGCTCCCTAGAACTCTTAGCCTTCTTTAGGGCCAGATCCACAACTCCAGAATCATGAGGCAACTGAGTGCGCATCAGATCTGGGTCCCCATGGATCCGGTACTGGGACTCGATCTTCTTGGGAATGTGGGGATTAGTTAAGGGTTTTGTCCAGTTCGCAAGCAATGTCTTTTTTAGGACATGGTGCAAGGGAACAGTGGACGCTTCCTTAGGTGGAGAAGGATAGTCCAGGAGCTCAAACATTTCAGCCCTGGGCTCGTCCTCCACAACCACCGGGAAGGGGATGGCCGTAGACATCTCCCGGACAAAGGAAGCGAAAGACAGACTCTCAGGAGGAGAAAGCTGTCTTTCAGGAGAGGGAGTGGGATCGGAAGTAAGACCCTCAGACTCCTCGTCAGAGAAATATCTGGGGTCTTCTTCCTCTTACCACGAGGCCTCACCCTCGGTGTCAGACACAAGTTCACGGACCTGTGTCTGCAACCGTGCCCGGCTCGACTCCGTGGAGCCACGTCCACGATGGGGGCGTCGAGAGGTAGACTCCCTCGCCCGCATCGGCGAAGCTCCCTCCGCCGACGTAGTCGGGGAGCCTTCCTGGGAGGCGACGGCAGCCGGCACCGACGCCGGAGACCTCACCTCGGGCGATGGACCAGCCGGCGCCACGCTCTACGGTACCGGTGGCGCAAGCACCGCCGGTACCGGAGGGGTAGGGCGCAACAGCTCTCCCAGGATCTCTGGGAGAACGGCCCGGAGGCTCTCGTTCAGAGCGGCTGCGGAGAAAGGCATGGAAGTCGATGCAGGCGTCGACGTCAGAACCTGTTCCGGGCGTGGAGGCTGTTCCGGGCTGTCCAGAGTGGAGCGCATCGACACCTCCTGAACAGAGGGTGAGCGGTCCTCTCGGTGCCGATGCCTACTGGGTGCCGACTCCCTCGGCGACCCAGAGCTCTCGGTACCGACACGGGAAGGGGACCAGTGACGATGCTTCTTCGATTTCTTAGAACGAAGCATGTCACCGGAGCTTCCCGGTACCGACGAGGAGGACGTAGAATCCAGCCGTCGCTTCCTCGGGGCCGAGGCCGAAGGAGGTCGGTCTCGGGGGGGCTGTACCGCAGGAGCCCTCAGGGTAGGGGGAGACCCACCCGAAGGCTCACCGCCACCAACAGGGGAATGGACAGCCCTCACCTGCACTCCTGACGATGCGCCACCGTCCGACGACATCAGCAGACGAGGTCCCGGTACCACCGACGTCGATGCAGCTATCCGATGTCTCGGCGCCGATGCAGAGGGCCGATGCCTCGATGCACTGGCAGCCGAGGATGAAGCTCTGGACGCTGAAGACGTCGACGCACTCGATACCCCCGGTGCCGATGCCGACGAAGAGCCCGAGAACAAAACGTTCCACTGGGCCAATCTCGCTACCTGAGTTCGCCTTTGCAAAAGGGAACACAGACTACAGGCCTGAGGGCGGTGCTCGGCCCCAAGACACTGAAGACACGACGCGTGCCTGTCAGTGAGCGAGATAACCCGGGCGCACTGGGTGCACTTCTTGAAGCCGCTGGAAGGCTTCGATGTCATGGGCGGAAAAATCACGCCGGCGAAATCAAAATCCGAAATGACGAAATTGAGCACCAAAACTTTGAGGGAGAAAAAATCTCGACCGAGGCCGAAAAGAGGCCTACCCCGACGACGAAAGAAAACTTACCGGGGGAAAAGTCTGAAAATACGGGAAGGGGCAAAACGAAACCCGAAGGGCTTCCGGAGCACTTCCCAACAATTTTGAAGGATTTTCCGAAGAAAAACAACACGTCGAAGACAAAGGACGCGCGAGGTCGACTTTCCGGGGCTCGACACGGCGAAAACACGACCATACCGAGTGCGGACAAAAGAAGACTGGCCAGCTCGAGCCGGTTTCGGGCAGGAAGACGGCCGCGCATGCGCGGTGCGCGCGGGCGCGCGAGGGCTAGCAAAGGACTTTGCTAGTGAAGATTCCGATTGGAGGGGCTGCCGTGGACGTCACCCATCAGTGAGAACAAGCAGTCTGCTTGTCCTCGGAGAAAGTACCATACTAGCCTAGTTCCCTAGGCCTAAAAGCAGCCAAATTTGATAGGTCCAGCTAGGAGATCTGCAGACAGAATGGAAGGCAGCCCAGTGCCAGAATCTGGGAAGTATGAAAGAGTAGAGAAACCTTGTTCTAAATTATCTTTGAATTTGTGACAGAGAGAGATATTATTTTATCTCAGAGCAGGGGCAGCCCAAGGCAATTTGCAATGCCGCTCTCACCTGGTCTGGCATCTCCCCCTTCCCCACATTTTACTTAATTTTTTCTTTTCCAAAAGGCAGCAGCGGTAGCAATTCTCATAGGCAGCCCTGCCATGGTGCCAGCAGCCTCTTCGCTGTACTGTGTCCTGCCTCTGAGGAAACAGGAAGTTATGTCAAGAGGTGGGCCGCAGTAGGGAGAAGATTTATAGCCAAAAATAAGATAAACTTGCTTGAGGGAGGTGGAGGGCATACAGCCGATGACGATCGGGGTACATAAGTCTCTGCATATGAACTGATAGATGCAGTGCGGTACAACTGAGGTTCATGTTCTACACAGCTGTATGGTTGAATCAAAGTGATATGCATAAAAATTAATTGTATTTCTTAAGATAATCTAAACTTGATTGAGTGATTCAACAAAGTATTGTGAAGTTACTGCCTACATTGAGTCTAAAATACTGGCAGCCAGCCCCCTGAGCGTGATTTAAGTGGGCAGCAGCCTCTCCTGCCCACTTAAATTGTTTTGAATATTAACCTCTATGTTTCTATGAGAAAACCGACTATTTAGCCCTACTCTGTTTTTTTACCCTTTAACCAGTTCCCAGTCCATAATAGGCCATTGCCTCTTATCCCATGACTTTTCAATTTCCTCAGGAGTCTCTGATGAGGTACTGTATCTAGATTTTGACATCTAAAATAACCCCACAGTATATCTTCACATCTAAATAATAGCATTTACACATGTAGATTGCATATACATGTAAACAGTAATTTTAGAAAACCACTATTTACCCATGGAGATCCACGTCACAGAGATGTCAAGGGGGCATGGGGGATGCATGGTTTGGGTGTGCCTTAGGCAGGACAGAAATACACATATTTATTTCTCTGTTGTGTAAAAGGAACATGTGTTTGAGGGGAAATGCCCCAGTGGGTTTTACACAAGCTCAGAGGCATCATGCACAGATTTTTTTTATTTTTAAGTGCTTGTTTCAGTCAGGGCTTTACAAGACGGATTAAGAGGTAAATGGTTCATAATCCCACATTGTTTAGTTCTGCCTCTAAAATAAAGAAAAAGAAAAATTGCAGCCTCACTACTTGAGTGGTGGAACATTCAGGTCTAGGTTTTTTTTTAATGGGAAAGCTACAAGTGGAATGATGTCACTTGCATGTGGAAGTTGTGAAATCACTCCTCCAACTAACAGAGCAGACCAATATTTTTATGATTTGGAGACATTTTATTTTTTTATTTACATTTGTTTTTATGTGTATTCTTGTAGTGGCAAGTTAAGCCCCTCATACAGCCTCTGGGAAGCGAAACATGGCCACATCAGGCATCCAATTTTAATAAAGCTGTGTTTGTTTTTTTTATCTTTGGTCTGTCCTTTGGTTGGAGGACTGTTTGCATGTGGATCTAAGCCTCTGTTGTCCGTGCAGTTGTAAAATCACTACCTCCATATGGAAGCTGGCACGTTTATGCTGTTAATTTTTCCACTGTATATATTTGCAAAATGGTTGCTCACACTTTATGTGCCCTCCTGCATACCCTATGGTGAACTTCGATCTAATTTCCTTTCTTCGATTCCTGCTAGACCAGACCAATGGATTAAGTCACACTACCAACAGATGGAGGCAGACACATCAGCTTTTCCAGTGACATTATAAGGAATGGTGAAGCCCTGGAACTTGTCAGCATAACTATTGTCAACGCTGATTTATATGGAATAGAGAAATAGCTTTCAGGAAAAAGGAAGGTACTGTCTGCAACAGAGCCCATCACACAGGAAACATAAGGATCCCCTACATGAGAGAAGCTGCAACCCCGAGATGCATCTGGTTGAATTTATAGACACCAAAAAAGACAAAAAAAAAGTTTTACAAGGAGTCTTTTAGGTATACATATTGCAGAGACTTAAATGGCTGGCTTGCTAAGGCAGTCAGAACCAAAATAAGATATCACTGTGAAACCACTGCTTAACCACTTCACAACAAGAAACTTGTCTGGATGAGCTGCCAACAGCACCTCCTTGACTCTACCTTTAATAATAGCAAAGTATAGCCACCTGCACCTTAAGCGAGCTCAGGGATAGGCACTGGACAAGATCATCCTAATAAAAGCCCAAGATGGACAGCACACCTGCCAGTAAGAAAGCTGACATCCCTTGTACCAACCTTTAAAAAGGCTCAACACAGGCTAGAAATGTACAAGCCCTACATCTCTTAAGAGCCTTACTATCACCACCAATGAATAAACTCGGCACTTTAAACAGATTCTCCTTGGACAGGCCATAAGCCAAAGGGATCTGGAACCTCCAGGAAAATAGGACCCTGCTAATAAAGACTCCAACTGCAGGGGAATGGCAGGGGAAACTAAGCCAACCAACCCCCCAGGTCAGCATACCATGGCTGACAAGGCCAGAATTACCACAGAGGGATGGTCCCTATCCTGCACAGAATACCCCTGACCATGAAGAAAAGACACAGAGAAGATCCTCCTGTGGCCACAGATCAATCAGCACATCTATTGTCAGAGCCAAACTCTTTTCTACAACTGAAAACACATGATGTTTTGGCATTTTGCTGCACCACCACCTAGTTGAATAAGGGAGGGAAACACCACTCGCCTACAACTATTTGACAGACGAAAGACCACAACTTCCACTCTCCTGGGTCCAGGATGTGCCAGCTGAGAAAGTCCACCGCAAAGGAAAGATAAGGATCCCTACATAGAAACAAGATGGCAGATAAGGGCCAAATGGCTCATCCAGTCTGCCCATCCTCAGTAACCACTAGCTCTTCCTTTCCTAAGGGATCCCACATGGCTGGATGTACAAAACTCGAAGTACTGGATTTCAGAAGTACTGATTTTGGTAAAATACCTGAAGAAGGAACTGATGGCGTGGGAAGGCATAGATGAAGCGGAAGCCCAGTGGTCCAAGTTGAAAGCTACTATACACATAGCAACTGATCTTTATGCAAGGAAAGTAAACAAAAACAAGAGAAATGGGAAGCCTATATGGTTCTCCAAACAAGCGGCTGAAAAAATAAGGGCAAAATAGGCTTCGTTCAAGAAATACAGAAGAACACACAGAGGATCACAAAAAAGATTTTTGGATTAAACTCAAAGAAGCGAAGAGGGAAATATAGCCAGCGAAAGCGCAGGCAGAAGAAAAAGGCTAAAGATGATAAGAGGTGACAAGACCTTTTTCGGATATACTGGGAAAAGGATAGGAATAGAATTGGTAGACTGAAAGATACTGAGAATGGCTATGTGGAGAGTGATGAGTTAATGCGACCATGCTAAACAAATACTTCTCTTCGGTGTTCATGGAGGAAAATCCTGGAGAAGGACCACAGTTGGTTGCCAAGGGTATATCTGGGAATAAAGTGGATACTGCACCATTCACAGAAGAAAGTGTTTTTAAACAACTTGAAAATCTGAAAGTGGACAAAACTATGGGGCCAGATGGAATAAATCCCAGAATGCTCAAGGAGCTCAAAGACGTCCTGGCAGATCCTCTTACAGATTTAATAGATCTTTAGAGATGGAACGCAGGATTAGAGATGAGTTGATGTGGTCCCTCTTCACAAAAGCAGGGACCGGGAAATGGTGGGAAACTACAGACCTCACGCTGGTGGTAGGAAAAATAATAGAGTCACTGCTAAAGGAAAAGCTAGCCAACTTTATAGAATCCAATGGGTTGCAGGATCCAAAGCAACATGATTTTACCAAAGGAAGATTCTGCCAAACAAATCCAATTGATTTCTTTGACTGGATGACCAAAGAACTATGAATAAGCTGACAGGGCTGAACTTATGACTCAAAGTGGTGAACTGGATTGGAAACAGGTTGACCGACAGGCGGCAGAGGGTGGTGGTAAATGGACTTCACTCGGAGGAAATGAAGGCCTCAGGGAGGAAGTGGAGTGCCTCAGGGGTCAGTACTGGGGCCGATTCTGTTTAATATATTTGTGAGGGACATTGCTGAAGGGTTAGAAGGAAAATTTTGCCTTTTTTGTGGATGGCACGAAGATCACAAAGAGTGGATAACCTGGAGGGAGTAGAATCCATGAGAAGAGATCTCCAAAAATTAAACGAATGGTCTAAGGTCTTGCAGTTAAAATTTAATGTGAAGAAGTACAGAGTGATGCATTTGGGGTGCAGAAATCCAAAGGAGATGTACCGGATAGGAAGTGAGATATTGATAAGCACAGCTCAAGAGAGGGACCTTGGTGTGATGGTGTCTGAAGATCTCAAGGTGACAAAACAATGTACAAGGCGGTGCCATGACCAGAAGGATGCTGGGCTGCATAGAGAATGGTATAATCAGCAGAAGAAAGGAGGTGCTGATGCCCCTTTACAAGTCGTTGGTGAGGCCCCACTTGGAGTACTGTGTTCAGTTTTGGAGGCCCTATCTTGTTAAGGACGTAAAAAGACTTGAAGCAGCTCAGAGAAAAGTGACGAAAATGATATGGGGTTTGCGCCACAAGACATATTACGAGAGACTTGATGACCTGAAGATATATACCCCAGAGGAAGATATATACCCCAGAGGAAAGAAAAAACAGGAGTGATACAATACCTTTCAAATATTTGAATGTCTGTATTAATCTACAAACAAACCTTTTCCAGAGACAGGAAGATGATAGAATCAGAGGGGACATGAATTTAGGCTGCAGGGGAGCCAATTTAGGAATAACGTCGGGAAGTACTTTTCACCAAGAGGGTGGTAGATACCTGGAATGCCCTCCCACAGGAGATAGGGGAGATGAAAACAGTAATGGAATTAAAAAATGCATGGGATAAACAAAGGAATCCTTTATGGAAAGAATGGAACCAAAAACTTAGTGGTGCTTAGATGGCAACCCCAGTAATTGGGAAGCAAGAACATTGCAGGACAGACTTCTACACAGTCTGTGCCCTGAAAATAGCAAGGGGGTATCAAGATCAAGTATGCATATGTAGTATCGCATCATACCTTATGCCAGGGCTGAACAAAGTTTCTTAGGATCTAGGAGCCAGCCCAAAAATCTAGGAGCTAGACTTGTAACGAGCTAGGGAGTGAATACACACACACATACCCATAGCTCTATCTCTGCCTCTCTTTAGCATTCAAACACTCATAGATCAGTCAATCACCACCCCATATGGTATACAAGCCCCCCCCCCCCCCACACACACACACACAACACACACCAAAACGAATTCTCAATACTGCTCTTAAGCTTTTTATTGTTTTCACCTGCACATACCTCCCTAGCTCCTGCACCCCATCATATTGACACCAGCTCGTGCTCCCCCTCCCCCACTGTCCAGTAGCACAGACACCCAAGTTTGTGCTCCCCCCATCCCCCCACCCCCGCAATACTACAGAAATGAAATATATCAGAGATGAACATTTCCCAAAGCTGACATAGTCTAAATGAGTGGAGGAGTGGCTTAGTGGTTAGGGTGGTGGACTTTGGTCCTGGGGAACTGAGGAACTGAGTTCGATTCCCACTTCAGGCACAGGCAGCTCCTTGTGACTCTGGGCAAGTCACTTAACCCTCCATTGCCCCATGTAAGCTGCATTGAGCCTGCCATGAGTAGGAAAGCACGGGGTACAAATGTAACAAAAAAAATAAAATAAAATATTTTTTTCTATCTCTGTAGGCTGAACATTTTATTTTTCCATTTGATTTGGTCTGTCTCTCTTCTGCTTTTCTCTATTTTTCCTGCCTTTCCAGGTCTCCTGGCCAGGAGCTATTTTTGGATGGTTAAATCACTTTGAATATCAACCCCCCCTGCCCCCCCTGCATTCATGGTGTTTCCTGTTTTCTTCATTCGGATTCCTTTTTCATTATTTGAAAGATGTTCTTTTGACTATTATAGCCTCTTTCACCTTTTAACCATGCCAGCAGTAATTTGGCCTTCCTTCCACCTTTTTTAAAGCATGGAGTACATCCATTCTGCCAATGACGACTGCAGAGAGCTAAGCCTCATTCCGAGATGGGAGAAAGGAGAATAAAAATATGCACTAGGGGAGAGAGGTACTGAAGGGAGGTTGGAAGTATGTGCTAGGAGTGGAAAAGTGCTATTGGGGGGGGGGGGGGAAAGAGTGGGGAAGGGAAGGGTGGGGTGCATCATAAACAGGCACAATGCTTCCTGTTCTAAAGCACTATTTCTTCCTTTCTGAGGAAGCTGACGGGGCATTAAAAAAAAAAAGTGACGAGAGAAAAAGGAACAGGAGAGGTGGAGGAGCAAAGAACACATGACTGTGCAAACCTACAGACTACATGTAAGGAGAGAAGCAGGGAGCACACACACCTGTGTTTGCTATCTACTCCACACCAAGAATCAGCATTTTCTAGTATGGTGTTAGTATATCAGGCAAACAACAAGCTGGGGAGGGGCTGCCTGCACCTTTTGACTGCCACCCCCCCCCCCCCCCCCCCCCGTGCAGCTTTCTTTTTTATCCTGGCGCCCAAAGTAGAAAATACAAGTTATTTTTGCTGCTTGCTTCCTTGCTATCTTCAGCACAGATTGTCATAGAGGACAACAACCTCCTAATTGATGCTATATCACCCTTTAAGAGTAGCATGGAAAAGGCTAAAAGTAATCACAGCTCCTGCTCTGAATTTCACAAGTATACCACACAGCAGAAACATTCCCTGGGCCTTGCACACAAACACCCATTGTCATGACCGGATTCTGGAAGCTCTAGATGGCTCCCAGGCATTATAATAAGGTATAACAAAAGATTTCATTTGCAAGATATCAGAAATGATCTCACCAAAACTCTGTCAGGTGATCTGTAAGATTGCATCTTCCCCAAAGACATTCCTTGTGACATTATTCAGGAGGAATCCTGGATTCATTTTTTTATTCCATTCATAAGAATACAACCTTAAACAGCATCCGCCAGCTCAACCTCATCCCTTGAGCAGCACCCACATATACAGTAATAGATGACTGACCAAATAAAAGCGGAGTCACTCATACACTCATCTACTCGGCCTTCTACCCCAGCAACACTAGTCCGTTGCCCCAGCAACACCCTCTGGGACAGCCCCAGACTCAGAGCTGCTTTCTTACCTTTGCACCAGCCTGCACTGCTGACTCTGGTGGATATACAATGAAATGTCTGAGTGTAAATCCAAAGCCTTGGGGATTCTTCCTAATATGTAAAGTTTTCGGGCCCACCCAGGGAACCAGTGGCCCAGGTGGGAAGTCTCCATCCATCTGCTGAAGACAGAAAAAAAAAAAAAAACAATGAGTCAAACAAGACTTAAGATCATCTTCCATTACACACCATGCAACATTTATTCCCATTACCCAGCATATGGTAAATGTCACATAAGCATGGTAGGCTGGGAGCTGGGGAGCAAAGAGAGAGACAGAGGTGTAGGTATATAAGTAAAAAAAGACCTCAGACTCCAGAAACCTCACAAACTCCCCATTCAGCTTCTCTATGTTCAGATACAGCCATTACCGGTGAGGAAGCTCAAAAGAATGAAATAATGGCCAGAGGCCAGATGGATTTCCTCTCAGATTCCTTGCTGTGGGACACACACAGTTAACCAGTATCGAACGTTGAGTATTGGAAGACCTATATATACAGATAGATACAGTAAGAGAAGGAATTCAATAAGGCAGCTTGAAGAGAAAATGTATCATACTGAGTTCCCCTACTGAAGCCTGCCAAAATTGTAAAGTTTTTTTTCTCAAACAGTTTTCATTGTCAGCAAGTGCAGAGGAACAATGAGGGGTGTCGCAAAGGTGTTATCAAGCCTCTTGTCAATTCTGAGGAGTCACGGGGCACATCAAACTGAGGGAATTGTGGAAGGATGGCAGCTTTAGCTTCAGTACCATTAAGATCTCATGAACTGAGCATGTGATCACTGGTGGCTTTGTTGGAAGAATTTCAGAAGAGATGGGACTGTATCCTACTCCAGGAGCTGGGTTAAGTCAACAGTATTGACCAGTTTAAACAACACATCTCCATTGCACTAATCAACTACTGTGATATTAGACTCAGTTTGTCTAGACTGCCCTGACTTAGCTGGAAATCGTTTCTTCATTAGGTATACACTGATTTCTCATAAGTACCTGTGCTTTTAGGCACAACAAATCTAGCCAAGCAGAGGTTGACATCAGAATTATGTATCTGAAAATTTTAAACTGCAAATGCAATTTCTATCATCCATTAAAACAGCCTTTAAGCAAGATAAGAAAACTTAAGAGAAAAGCAGGCAACACTACTGAATTTGCAGGTTGTTAATTTTCTAGTTATTCCTTTAATCTTTTGAATGAACTCTTTCAACACCATCTAATGGAGGTCCTTATGGTCCCACAGAAGCCATGCCATTTCTAATATAGTTCCACTATTCATGATGTATTGTAAGCCACATTGAGCCTGCAAAAAGGTGGGAAAATGTGGGATACAAATGCAATAAATAAATAAATAAATACCTCCCGTAAGGATTTTTCCTACAATCTGGAAAGCATAGTGGGTGAGGTACAAAGAAAATACAAGTTAAGTAGGAGGACATAATCCTCACAAAGATAATAGATGGATAAAAAGTGACGAGAACAACAAAATGGAAGTCGTCTGTCTTAATAAAAACAGTCTTTATTGGATCATATGTTCTTCGGTGATAAACTGTGACACAGGCAGGTTCACTATGTGCATTGATGGCAAGCCGTAGCACATATGGACTCAACACGGCTGTGTTTCTGCACTAAGGCCTGCATCAGGAATCAATGATTCTAGAACAGTTGTGACTAATACTCTAATGAGACTGGTGAATCTCAATCTGTAGCATAAAAAGTCTGCATATTCACTATCAATTAACTGAGTGTTTAGTCCTTGTAATCTGAAATCGGGGCAAATGTAGTCAAAACCTTGGATGACCCCCAGGTTTTCCATGGAGAGGGGGGGTGCTTTCCAGCTCCCAACTTATGTTGATATTAGAAAATCAGATATTGTGGTAAAGGGAAAAAAAACATAACACCATTACAAACAGGAGGTACCTATACAAAGTGATTACTCTGTACTATGTATGGAGAAAGAGAAGCAATTAAATAAAGTAGAAGAAAGATATAGAAATAGTACCAAGGTCTTAACTAAAAACAACTCCCACGCCTGCCAGTACATATCACACCCTATGAGCTCTAGAAGGAAGTTCTTTGGCCCAATGCCAGTATCAAGAAGCGCCCTTAGCAGTAAATCTGAGAGACTAAAATCAGGTCCAACCAATCACAGCTTATGAGTGAGTAAATTCCTGTCATGGTGTATGCAAAATAAACCCATTTGGAGACACTACCCCATGGAAAACAAGAGAAGTGAGATCTAGGGTTATCTGATGTTAGTCACAGTGAGTCACCTCTCTCAGCCCTGCCACATTCCATTTCAAAGACGTCAACTTGAAAGAAAATGGAGAAAATCTCATCTAGATGAAGACAGGCTCAACTGTAAGAAACAGATACAAGGGAATAATGGGAAATTGACCACAGGCTCCAGGAACCAGGATGAAGTCTCAATGCTTTGAAAAGTTTATTTATAAAAGACACAGTACTGTGACTCGGCCCATGGCCTGCTTCAGGAGTCTTTGACAATAAAGAGGTTACAAAATCTGGAATATCAGATCTTTCCAGTTA
This sequence comes from Microcaecilia unicolor, assembly GCF_901765095.1. NCBI lineage: Eukaryota > Metazoa > Chordata > Amphibia > Gymnophiona > Siphonopidae > Microcaecilia > Microcaecilia unicolor. Next base: position 66,402,732 of record NC_044042.1, on the reverse strand, counting down.
TTAATACAAGGATTGGTCTTGAGAACGACCTTTTAAATAATAATGGCAAATGTGCGTGTCTTCTAATCTTGTGACACAGAAGCTGAGTGGACCAATCCCACTATTCCGTTGTATCTGTTTTTCCCATGGGATTTTGAATTTCTCCACCTAGTCAGATTGTCGCTTCAACTATAAGAACACATGATAATATACCGCAAGGCCATAACAGCAGCCAAAAAACAATATTTTTCTCAACACATAGAACAAGCAGCAAATTAAAATAATGAACAGTCTACTGCAAACCACACAACAGAACCAGCCTTCCAGTCACAACTAACCAGCAACAATTTTGTCACTTACTTTGCCAACAAAATTAAAGATCTCTATCAGGACCTACAGACAGTCCCATCAAAGCTCCTATCAGCTAATGAAGAGAACACTCCCTCTTCCTTGCCATGCACAGCCATCAAGGACTTATTCAACCAGGTCACAGAGAAAGCTCTTGAAAATATCCCGAAAGGTCTATGGCCTACAACCTGCCCTCTTGATCCCTGCCCAGCAAAGATTGTACGAGTGAGTACAGGCCTCACTGAAGGAACCACTAAAACTGTTAGCTCCTCTCTTATGTCAACACTAAAAAGAGCTGTGGTGCGCCCCTACTGAAAAAGAGCTCACTGGACCAGGACAAGCTCGAAAACTACCAACCAGTCTCTTAACATTCCTTTCCTGGCAAAACTTATAGAACATACAGTTTGCAGTCAACTCAATGACTGGCTAATTGAAAGTAATTGGCTAGACCGATGTCAATCTGGCTTCAGACCTGGGTATGGAACAGAGACAGTTCTTGTGTCTCTTCTTGAAGATCTGCACAGAAACCGTGACAAAGGATCTGCTTCGATACTAGTGCTGCTCAAATTTCTCGACAGCCTTCGACACCGTGGATCATAATATCAAGCTTACAAGACTGGCAGAAACAAGTATCAGTGACACAGTATCTACTTGGTTCAAATCCTGTCAGATAGACAACAATCAGTTCTGTTCAGTAACAGCACATTACCTTGGGCACTGGACTGTGGGGTGCCACATGGATCCATACTGTCTCTCATTTTATTTAATATCTACCTCAAGCCTCTGGCCGAGCTGCGTTGGTCAATAGACACAAAATTTCTACATCTATGCTAATGATGTGCAACTAGTCATACCCACTGAACCAGATCTACCCATAGCTCTGAATAAACTGACTGCCTGCCTAATTGCAACTCAGGAATGGGCAAACAACAATATATATAACAATATATAGATCCAGAATTATCGTATATTATTTGTTATTCTAATATCATGCTTTTTCATCATCATGTTACCAAGATCCTTCTGTAATTACTAAAAGCTATTTCTTGTATACCTCCACTACTCATGATAATTGTAAGCCACATTGAGCCTGCAAGAGGTGGGAAAATGTGGGATATAAATGCAATAAATAAATATATAAATATATAAATAAATATATAAATAAACTTTACCTGAACCCAAATAAAACAAAGATTCTTTGGGTACCAAACACAAGTGGACAAATGCCAAACTTCAAAATACTTTTCGGGAAGTATGAACTCCTCCTAAAATCACAGGTCAGAAATCTTGGGATACTGCTAGACTCATCACTCACTCTAATCTTGCAAATTCAAACAATCTTTGAAAATTGTCTCCATCAAATCTCTCTCCATATATTGAAAAGACAAGTCTAACCAGAGTGATCTATGCCATAACATTACGACTAGACTACTGTAATGCCCTGTACACTGGCCAAACCAAAAAGAGTTTGTATCAGCTCCAACACCAGCACAATTGATAGAAAGCTGCAAGTGGCGTGACCACATCACACCCTTCCTGCAAAAGCTACACCGACTACCAGGAACTTACAGGGCTGTTTGATTTTCAAGGTCCTCAGACAAAATAGGCCAGAGTACTTAAAGAATAAGTTAACCCTTTACACACCTTTAAGACCTCTAAGATCCTCTAAAGGATCATCACTATCTGTACCCTCCTCAAAAGAAATTTACCCGCCAACAATCCTTCTCAGGAGTAGCCCCTACATTCTGGAATTTATTATCAGAGGGGCTACGTATAACTCGAGACTACCTCTACTAGTTCCCACCCTTCACTTGCACAGGCCTGCAGCAGGAAGAAGCACACTAAGGTCAATTCATAGAACCTGGGCCATGCTATCTATCTAAGCTGTCCTTATATTCCACCAACTCTTCATAAGGGCCAAAAGCAGACTGCTAATAAAGAAAACCGAACAACATCCAGAATCAACAGAATTAAAGTATTTAAAGGATAATACATATAAATCCAAAAAATGTTTAAAATATATCACATTAATGAAGAGAAAACTATTACATAAAAATGATTTTTTTTTGCTGTTCTCTGAAAACAAGTATGAACTTTGACATCGTTATCTATTGGTAACATCTTCCATGATATCGCCTGATAGGTAAAAAAAAAATTTCCAATAATCTTTTATAACATACTCCAGACACAAAAGGAAAGAACAATGTCCCATTATTCCTCGCCTGAGGAAATTTTAAGACTTTGGGAAAAAGAACAAGTGGACTAACCACTCTGGACCAGAACCTTCAAATTTTATATACATCAAGCAAACTAATTTAAACATAATAATTTGCACTTATACAAGCAACTAACGTAAGCAAATCAATTATGGAGAAGCTATCATATTTATACTAACAAAACATCAACTCAGCAGCTGTATTTTGTAAAATATGAAGCTTAAACTTTAATTGTTTTGAAATACTAGATTATAAATTATTGCAATAATCCAAATGTGACAAAAGCTTGGACCAACAAAAAAATATGTTCTTCAATAAAGAGCCTATTGTTTGTAACTGAAGCAATATTAAAAAAAAAATACACACTGTTTTAACTATCTGATTAACTTTAGGTTCTAACAAGAGTATAGTAGCATCCAGCAAAATTCCCAACATTTTAGTTTTTCAGCTTTCAGTACCGGTGTAAGAATATAAACAGCTGTGTCCAAAGCATCAGGACCTGCTCTCCAGAAAATAGGCAGTTTAAATCTATTAACAAATAACCAGATCCAATGTAAAAGAAAACATGTTTTTTCCCCCCATTGCAGATTCCAGGGAAGAAAAGATGTGCCTAAGCTTCAAACATTCAAGTCATTACTTCTAGGGTACCAGCCTCCAAAACTCACAGCAGTTTCAACCCATCCTGTTCTATACTTCTCTAGACTTGTCCGCGCCATCATGTTCAGAAACTTCTATTCTCTGCATTAGGTTGGAATTTGTGCCAATGTTTTCAGCCCCCACAATCTGCACCCTCAGAGACTCCTCTAAGCCCCTTGTTCTCTGAATTTCATTGGCGTCTCCTTGGGCATCCTCAAATACACATTTAGTAGCAATTCTAATTTCCCACTGGAAACTTTTCATCCTTGTTCCAGTGGTACCATTCCTGGCTCACTTCTTTAGTGCACCAGTAGTAGCAAGGAGTAAAGCCCAGGAGCTCTATCTCAGGCAGGGAGGGGCTGGGAAATGCTGGTATCACAGGTTTCCCCATTATGACCCAGGCATGCTGGAACATGAGCACACTCCCAGCACTGCTCAGTCACTTACTCTACCAGTGTCTCGGTTCTTTTATCATAATATTTTTAAGCTGACAGCTAAATGTGCCCTTGTGATTTAACCTGTAGAGACAAGTAAAAAGAAATACTCAAAGACAGAAAAACTAAAACAAAACAAGCTAGGAAGAACCAGAGCTAGTAGTAGCAATAGCAGTAATGAGCAGGAGGAGTCAGAGTAATGCAGACAGATCAGCTCACGGAAAGAAAGAATGACAACCATATACAGAATAAGTAGGACAGGAAAAGCAAATTAACACACAAATATACCGAGAGAAGTGCATGAATGGGCTCTGGGGCTCCCACTGTACCTCTAAACCCCTGAGCCCCAAAGTTCCATGGCGAATGGGGCACAAGACAATTAGGTAAATGAGAAGTAATGCTTAAAGGATTCCAGTGACCATAGCACATAAGGCATCAGAAATACTCACAGCATCTAAAAAGGGGTCCTGCCATTATTCTACAGCTGCAGAAGGCTCCTGTCAGAACTCAACCAGGTTAGAAACTGTAAGAGGTCTGAGAGTATATGTGCAGTGCAGGGGAAAACTGTATAATATTCTGAGAACACCTGGAGTATGTGGACCATCTATGATAGCCTGTGGCTCTGGGGCCAACCACCAAGAGGCCTGTACATCATGCAAACTCCCAACTACGACACTACCAAGAATACATGTGCATGCCATAGGAGCCAGCTTTTCAAAATTGTTGGGGGTGCTAAAACCATGGAAATTACTTCTCCCGGGACACAATCAAGGAATTTGTTTAATATTGGGGGTGCTCAAGCACCCACAGAGCTGGCTCCTATGGTGCATGCAAGATGACCACTAACATTAAGTATAAAAGAACCCATTTTTGTCCCCCGTGAGCCGTTCATACCACCCACTCCCCTAAGGATTAACAGCCTGCTTTTCCATGAAGTCTCTTGCTTCTCTCACCAGAAATTGTTGTTCTGTGCCCAAATGAGGCCTACATTGCTGCTTCATACAGTCGGTAGTGCTGCTACTTTGCTGCTGCGACTTGGTACCCGTAATTTCTTGACGTAAACTGGCCAACCAGATGCAGCGGGGCTCCGGGGAGCTGCAGTCCACCCCAATAGCTTGCTCCCATTGAAAGTATGGACTTTGCCAAGCACTTTCCACCACAGACATCACTGCACCTCACTTTCTGCTGCCAAACAACCCAAGAAATACTGCTATGAACTGAAAAAGAAGCAGGGACTGTGCAAAGCAACAGCAGCTGGAAGAAGAAAGCGTCTTTTTGGCGGGTGGTCTGCTGCTCTCATGTCTTGTCCTGATTCAGCAGAAGCAGTGGAAGGAATGTGTGGTGGACACAGCACTACCTGCAGATGGGTCTGCCCCAGTCAGTCAGTCTGTCCCAAGGAGAGAGAGAAAAGATAAAGTAGAATAAAAAGATGGACATCCATGAAGCGACACTGGAAGTTCCTCAGTCGGGTGTTTTCTGTTTCTGTCTGCAGCTGCTAAAGGCGATCATCATTCCAGCCCTCCTCTCCCTGTGACCCAGCCCACTCCAGCTGACACCAGCACAACCCACTGCAAGTCTCACCCTGCTGGAAATATGCTGGCCTGGATGAAAAGCACATAGCACCTCCTTACTCTCTCACAATTCATTTCAAGCCAAAAAAAAAAAAAACTATAGGAAAGATCATCTGTGTGCTGCCTGAGAAACGCAAAGGCTGAGAAATTTTCAAAGAGATTTCCTTGGTTAAAGGAGCATTTTACCTCTCAGAAGCCAAATGAAAACTTGCCACTATTTATGGGTAAAAGTATATGCACATGCAACAAAACACGAGCAGGGGAACAATACACATCCTTCGAATTTTCAAAATATGCACAGTTTTTTAAACATGAGAAAAGTATTACAGAAAGACTATGCAAGCATATACTGGTGCTCACACCATGTACTTTTTTACTTTGAAAATTAGTATAAGTTCTGCAGATAAAAGTATCTATGCACTTCCCCCCACCCCCGACATTCAAGGCTATTTAACTGGCCAGAAAAAGCCAGAAACAGCCTCTGACCAGTTAAAAAGCATATCGGTGCATAACTGTGGATATGCAGTAACCAGTTATCTCTTGCTAAATACCATGGCTAGCAGCTAGCCACTATTCTGCTACGTCACGCGACACAGTTGGTTAGGAATGGATATCCAGCACTTAATTGACTATGTTCAGCGGTTAAAACAGGCCTATCTTTAACCGCTAAAAAGTTAACTGGTTAGTGTTGAATATTGGCTTAACCTAGGGTTACCATATGTCCGGTTTTACTCGAACATGTCCACTTTTTCAGGACACGCCGGGCAACCAGGCAGGTTTTTCCAGCCTGCCCATTTGTTCGGATTTACGGACGAACGGGCAGGCTGACGGGCTTCCTAACTTCCCCTCCTTTACCTTAGTGTGGTGCCCTGGTGGTCTAGTAACCTCTTCGGGGCAGGAAAGAGCCCCCTCTTTCCTGCCTGGCACGTCTGCAGACTGTCTTTCTCCCAGTGCCGATTCAAAATGGCTGCCAAGAATTCAAGCGGCAGCCTAGTGAGACTTCTGCAGAAGTCAGTCTGAAGACAGTCTGCAGACACGCTGGGCAAGGAAGAGGGGGCTCTTTCCTGCCCGGAAGAGGTCACTAGACCACCAGTGCACCACACTAAGGTAAAGGAGAGGAGGAGTGGGGTAGTGAATGGAATCATGTGGATGGAGGGAAGCTGGAAAATTGGGGGGAGAGGGAATCAGGCTTTCTTTGGAGGGGTCAAAGTGATGGGGGAGGAGCGGGGCATGTATCCTCTTTTTTTTTTCTTCAGGCAAATATAGTAACCCTAGCTTAACTGGCTAACTTTTTAGCAGTTAAAAAAAACCCCAGATATTCAATTCCAGTCACTGGAAATGGCCCAGTATTGAATATCCTGGTTTAACGTCTGCGGCGGACAGCAAAAATTCGGCCTGCCACCAGAAAAATAATCGGGCCCTTTGCAATGAAGGTAGTTCAAATTTTGTTGCTTCAGAGGGCCAACTTTTTAAACCTTGGCGTTGCTTGCAGGCTCACAGATACTCCTTGGGGGGGGGGGGGGGGGGGGGGGGGGGGGAGTTGCCTTTCAAAAACTGGTAGATGAGCGACACAGGTATTTTTGTACCAGAGGGCTATAAAGCAGGTCGAGAGTCAATGTGGTAAAGCATAACCACAGATTTTGAAATGAGCTCTGAGAGCATGTTCAACCTGCAACTTTAATCTATGCAACTAATTAGTTGCCCAGGTAAAATCTTTTGAAAATTGTCCTCTGAGTAATAACGAATAGGACAAACAAAGGTTGAATTAGTACAAGAAGAAAAGAAAAGCAGCTATCGGGTTTTGGTACAGGTTTGAATCACTTCTAGTTGTTTTTGGCGTTTTCTTTTCCCTGGCTGTTTTGGGAAATGTGCATCTCTGATCTCTATTTTGCATGTGCAGGAGGAAATGCTTTCCCCGCTTCTATTTCTCCAGTATTGCACTGAATGCAGGGTCTGCCTGTATGGGATTTCCATTTTAGTTTGTGCCTGCATGTTATTTGTGTTTTCTTATACTTTATTTGATGAGTTTTGTCTTTGTTTTGCATGTGACCAACATATTGTGTTACTTATTCCCCCAGCAAGTCCCCCAGAATCTTTAATTTGAGCTTATGCCAATTCCAAGAAAGCAACAAAGGTGCTAAAAGATAAGTTCAATGTTTTTGGTACCCAGAAATACCAGAAATCAAAGGGTAACTAGTACTGCTCGTTACCTACAAGAAGACGCCTGGGCAACCAGGGAAGACTAGCAACGATCAATTTTTGGCTTTACTATGTGTCAGAAAACGCTGATAAATTATTTGCTTTTTACTTGGATTTAGATCATGTGTTTTCATTAGTAGGTCACAAAGAGTCACGTCGTTCTCTCTCCTCTAGGCGAATTCTCTGCTAATCCTGAGTAAGCAAAACAGTAAAATCCCTAAATTCGCAGGTATACTGGAGGTTTGAGGAGTCTGTGTAGCCACTGCTATATCTACCATGAGTGTATGGCAGGCCCAGAAAAAAACAAAAGGGGTTCAAGAAAGCATAATCAAAGGCATCCTTAGCAAAAATTTGGGAATCGTTTCCCAGCAAGCAAAGTACTGGTGCTCTAGGGCCTGGTGGAATATTTGCAGTACTGCTTTTACTTCAATGTACTATACACTCAATTGCACAACAGACCCCCCCCCCCCCCGACTGAAGAGCTACAGAATATACATCAAAAAACATACACAAAAATCCTTACATTAATATACTTTCATTACTGATCATTCACAGAATAAAAAATAAAGGGACATATCCAAATGCAACCATAAAAATGGAACCTTTTACCCTCCCCCCCCCCTTAAAATCAACTTTAAAACACCAAGTTTGTGTTTCTTTATGGAACTTCCAATAATCTGGGCACTCACAGTAACACAGTAAATTATGGTAGACTAGGAAAACAGGCCCTTTTCAGGAGCAAATGAAACAGGCGCTAGCAAGGTTTTCCTCCCTAACCCCCCCTTCTCCCTCCCTCCCTCCCAACCGAGCCCTTCGTCGCCCCCGTCTCCCTCCCTACCTACCTACGGACCCCTTCATCTTTCTGACGGCATTGCTCCGCATTCCGCACCTGCCTCTTGGACGCAACGAACGCCATTATGGGACAATATATGTTATAACCAAAGTATTGCTAACAGTATTTAAACTTGCTATTTAAAAATAAGTTTTCCTCCCCGCCCCCCCCCCCCTTGAGTTGTATAGCATCCTCACTGATAGAAGCCAACTTTTCAAAATGATTAGGGGAGCTGAACACAACCCAATATTCTCCCTCTGCCTGCCACCACCTCCAAAAAAGAAATAGTTTTAGACTGCATTCAAAGATAACATGAGGCTCCATTTCCCAAACTTTAGCTTGCACACCATTCCTGAGACATCACCGTCCCCTGCATGTTTTCAAATCTAAACCACACCTTAAGATATCTTTACACTATACACAAACTTCAGCACAAACGCACTCAGAACCTTACCATACTATAATAGCACTAACTCCCAGGACACGAAGAGCTACAACCCATTTATGAAAAGGCAGCACTGTAAATACTACATAGGGCCATAAAACACCAATGCACTAAACTAGTGAAAAAAACAAAACAAACAACATCCCTACGCAGATGCTACCAGAATACCACATTGAGTCCTGAGGCAGGCACGGTTAGACAGACTTCTATCAAGTGCAATTCCAGCAGCTGCTGTAAGAGACTAACAAAATCCGGTCTTTGCTGTTCAGGTTATCAAATCCCAATTTTTTTTTCAAATCATATTCAACTCTTTTTTTAGTTGTCTTTTCTTTGGAAGGTCTGCTGCTTTGGCAGGTCCTGGGAGTAAGGGCTGTTATGGAATGGCAGATCTACTACATAGGTCCGCCCTGAGAAGGTTTTGTGTTACCTGATAATGAGAAAACATTTTGCGTCATTGTTAGTGAGGTAATACAAGAACTGGAACACTCTTTTTGGTATGATGAGTACTAAGAGGAACATTCTAGTTTAGCTCTGCATCCAAGGGAGTTTCTGTGGGTATACAGTGTTTGCTTCAAACACTGGAGGTGCATGGTTTCTCGCTCTCCCTATCTTTCTCCAAATATCCATATCAACTCTATTTGAAGCACTTGACTGCCATAAGACCATGTGCTGCCCACATTATATATTAAAGGGTATACAGCAAAAGAAGCAGTGAAAGGAACTAAAGTCATGGATATATGGGCAGGTCCTAGTTTGTATATTTGTTTCTCCGAGAATTAACGGACCTGCTCCTTTGAGTGGTTTGTGGTCACAAGAATTGGAGTTTCATTTTAGAAGAAATTTCATCTCATTGCTGCTGTCTCAGTTCTAATATTTATGCCAGTCATATGCAGGTTGAAAAATAGTTACAAGTTGCCTCAATAGACATCAAGGTACCAGCACAGGGGTCCAAGAACTAGCAAGGGAGGAAAGTGTCCTGCAGGCTTGGAAAAATGACATCAGCTCCAACAAGCTGAGAGAAAAAGCACCAAGTTAAGGTAGTTAGTCTCTGCATGCAGCGGAAACAGGAGAGGGAGGAAGGAAGGAAGAGGCAGGGAGGGAGACAGAAACATAGAAGGGAAAGCAGAAAGAAAAGCCAGAACAGAAAAACAAGGAAATATGGAGCACAAAGGAGAAAGATAGAAGCCTTTCCATTAAAAAAGCAAACAAATCACTGTCAAAGACATGTACAATTGTATGCATAATCCAGCAAGGAAAGCTGTGTCAGAAGGGACACTCTGGCCATGAACCCACTGAGGTCCTACAGTGGAGCTGGGGGCAGCTCCGAACCAGGTCATCCCACTTGAAAACAAAGGACAGCTACTGTTCTGTGTGAACGCAGATTCCTCTGTTCAGCAATTAATGGAAGGGAATGATATCACCAGCAGAAACCCAAATAAGGTAAACTGCATCCCCAGCTCACAGAACAAAGAGATTAGAGATGCAGGCTGCAGTGCCAGACCCAGAACTACCCTACACACATAAGGGTGGTGATGGCAGTACCAGTCAGTCCCAGGACTCTCCTACACACTACACACACACACACGAGGCACACCAAAAGGGCGGCAGCCCTATTCTACAGTCACAAAGATTCTACGGTAATACCAGGCCTACACTAGACACAAAGAAGTCATGAAAGTTCCAGAGCCATACCACATATACAGTGGGACACTATGGCAGTGCCACACTGAGAAACTTAATTACTTGCCTTTTCCAAATCCAAAACATACAGTGCCTTGCACAGTTCAAATTCAGCAGTCGGTCTCTGGCAGCAGAGGATTATGCAGCCCAATGCTAGGGCTGTTGAGTTGGTACATCAAATCTTCGACCCACACCCCCCTCCCACAGCCCTGCCAATTCACTTCACTTCTGCCCTGTAAACACCCCTCACTATTCCAGTACCGAAAAACTCGCGCACTGCTTTGTCCATAACCCTCACTCAGGCCCTACAGCACCCACTGCTATTCTAACATTGAGAACCTCTCCTCTGTGTTCTGTAGCATCTCCAACTATTCTAGCACCAAGAACCCCTCCTCCAGCTTACAGTACATACACAGCTCTCCCAATGAAACCAACTCCTGCCCCACATTACTACCTGCTTTTCCAGTATCGAGACCCCACATACCAAAGGAATTAAGCTCTATGAGCAATTGCATTCTATTTCACAAAGCCGCCTTTTTCAGGAAATCCTTTCACCTTCACAGCAAATAATTCCTGCCTTCACTCACTGTACAAGTCTCAAGCCAATGATCACAACTATTAGTTACTATGCGTTCCACTATCTTCACGTTGCACTTTTCTAACTATTGTCTCAACTGATGTTAGCCTTCTACTAGAGAATGACACGGGGACGGGGAACCGAAGTAACCTCGGGAATGGGGACGGGGACAGAGCTCGTGGGGACACACTTTGTCCCAGTGTCATTTTCTAGCTGGAAGGGTAGAGGGTGGTGGTTGTAAGGAGGGTTATTATAGCTGCTCATTGTTATTATTGTTTTCCATTTGTAATTTATACACAACAGTTGCACATCATAGTGTTCTTTTTTATACTTTAATAAAAAGATTGGAATATAAAATCATAAGTGTTCAAGGCTTCTGTAGATGAGGAGAGCCCACGGGGACAGGGCGGGGATGGGGACAAACTTTGCCCCCCCCCCCCGTGTCATTCTCTACTTTCTACTTCAATTGTCAAAATCTTCTCCTCTGATTTTATTGTGAGCCACACTGAAACCAAACATGTTGGGAAAACGTGGGATACAAATGTCAAATAAATAAAACTCTGCCCATGCAAACCCTAGCACCAATATGCCGCTTTCCACTACCAAACACAAAAAATCAGGGACAGATGGTGTTAGAAAGGAACAGGCAAGCACAGAGAGGGGGAGACCACCACCTCCTAAGAGGTCAGCCTGTAAGTGAAGTGCAGCAGCCTGAGGGCTCTAGGAAAGAAATGCAGAGCATGTAGCAAAGGAATTGAAACCCTCCAGTACTATGTATAGAAAGAAGCTCATGCCCTGTACTTTACAGAGTGAAAGCTGGCAAATAGCAGCTATATGCAGCCCTTTTTTTCCCCCCCAAATCAAATTCAAAATCCAAATCCCACTTAAAGTAGCCACTATTATGGTCCAAGTGTCCAGAAACTTCAAGTTTCATCAAATCCACAAATTCTCATTCATTTAATCTTGGCAGCTCCCGGGGCTGTAGAAAGCTATAATTGCTCACCAGGGAGCTCCCAACCTCCCCCTCCCCCAGAGGGAAGTGGGGATGGAGGGGTTCTTCCAAGGGGTGGATGAAGGAGCTTACAAGGGGTGGGGAGCGTAGGACAGGCCTCTACAAATTTTACTGACCATTTAAAATCACTTCACTTGTCTGGGGCTAACAGGCATATTCAGCAATACTTAACCAGGTGACGCTAAATATGTCTTGTGAACACCTAAGATGAAACCACATAAAACAACAGTCTTATCTTTAAGCGGTTCATTGCCAGGTACTGCACTTAACCATATATGTTAGCCAGCCGCATATGCCTGGAAATTCAATGGCAGTGCCCAGACATGGCCTGGCATTGAACATCCGGGAATAAAGCTAGCAGCAGCCAACAAAAAAGTGACTGCCGGCTGAATTATCTACCCCTCTGAATCTATAAGGTATGTGCCTCTCCTCCGATGCAATGTTTTTGTGCTTGAACTCTTCAGTCTTTATATAGCGTAATTGGAATACAACTCCAAAAGGAGGTGGAAGGGAATGTGAGGATTTGTATCCTGTTGTCCAGAGAACACCGGCTACAGGTAAATAACTTGTCATGCTGCTTGTCCACAGGGAAAACCAAAGTCCTCACAACTGGGAATCCCTAGCTACAGGCTGCCTTTAACAGAAAAAGGGGAAAATGGAAAAGGAGACTTCCAATTGCAAACAACAAATTGTTTTGGTGACTAAAGGCTTTTTTTTTTTTTTTTTTTAGTTTTGTGGCCACCCCCATGTTATTTTAAAAAATGCAACCTGATAAAAGTGAGCCCTAGAGATAGTGGAGTTGGATTCTAAGCCTCAAAGAGATTCCAAAGGACAGGATCCACATCATAGCCCTGCAAATCTCTGCAAAAGGAGATTGTAACAGCGAGAACGATTTTGGATTTTTACTTTGAGCACCAGAGAACCACACGGTTTAAATAGAACAATAGCATGGCATTATTTCTTTTGACTTGAATTTTCCATGGGAGCTTTGTTATTGGCTACCTGCAACAAATAAATGATTACCTTTTTTAGGACTGGATAGCTAGTCGAGAGAATCTTCTTAAAACAGGGCACCATTTTTTCTGTAAGGTGAGTTCGGCTCCAGAAGTCACAGTTAAATGAAGTATGTTATTTCTATCATTTGAGTTTTAGTTCTAGAGAAGATTACAGAATGCTATTTGATATCACATTTTAAAATATTTTTCCTCCAAATGGTCAAGCGGTTGTTTACAGTCGTAAACTGCGAAACGCTGGCCACCACTGGCATATAAAATAAGACTAAAGGAGGAAGATTTTCACTTTAACAACACACATTAGATAACTAAAAGCTAAGTAAATTAATGTTTGAAACTTCTGAAAGGCATCTTAAGTACTTTTAATGGAGAGAGAGTAATTCCATAAGGAAGGGGTTTTTTAGCCAATGACTTAACATTGAGCTTTGGCTGCTAAAATAGAGCCTTGAACGTTCTGAGGCTTTTTTTTCCTTCCTATAACATAACTGGCAACTCAGATTTTAAAATTTTAAACGATCCATGAGGTCAAAGGAATAATTTGCATTGATAGTTGTGAAGGTGTAATCTTTATTCCTGCCCCCCTTTTTTTCTGGTTGTTTCTTACCAATTATGGTCAGACAAAATGGATACTGGGAACATCTCTTCAAGCCACTGGGGTCTTCTTAGACATATTGTTAGGAAAAATAGCTGCAGCAAAATCAAATGACTCAATTTTGAAAAGTTATCCAGATGGAAGCCTGAGCCTAAAAACAACTTGCAAAAAAAAAAATGTTTTTTATTTTGAAAAAAATAACAAAACATTAGAGGTACCTACCTAGGAAAATCTAATGGGGGGGGGGGGGGGTAGACTGCATGACAGCAACATACTTACACAGCAAAAAACAGTTTTGGGTCACAGAAGACAAGCGGAGGTGAGCGTGATACCAAATACATCTGATCGGATCCACAGAAAACTTAGGACTAAGGAGAACCAGTATGACAGCAGTAAGAACATAAACCTTGCCATACTGGAACAGAACAAAGGTCCATCAAGCCCACATCCTGTTTCCAACCATGGGTTGGAACAGGTGTGCCTGCTCAAAAGCTTCTAGAAAAAGTTACTGGAGTAGTTGCTTTCTGTGCTAGGCTCCATCAGTGATGTCACTCATTAATGAGGATTTATGTCCTGCTGCTTGTTAGAGAATCAAAAATGGCTTTACAAATTTAAGCGAAACTTGTACTGCCTTTCCCACAGGTCACAGCTGCAACAGTACAAACAATCGTAACACAAATTAACCAAGTTTTACATGATCTGCTTTTTCTTTACTTTGCCCCTGCTCACAAGCTTGATGCTGTTGTGTCATACGGCCAGACGTAAATTACTGGTCATTTAAAACCAGCCTGAAGACGTGGCTATGTCGCTCGGTGTTTGGCACATAAGGGCTGTTTTGTTTCATGTGTATATCTGATGATTTCTGGATGCTGCCCTGCTATCATATTAGAGAGCTTGACCCTGAGAAGCTGGTTGTTTGCTTTGTAAGTTCAGCTGTTGAGGTTGTTCCGTTTGTATGCAAGTCTATGCCTCTTTTGCTTTATTTTATTACTACTTGACTACAAAACTGCTGCTCTGTTTTTATTATTCTATTATAAACCACTTTGCTGATCAAATGAAAAGAGGTATAGCAAATGATTAAAATAAACTATAGGAGGTAAAAAGCGTAGTGTTCCAATTTTTCTCCCAAGAGCTGTCCATGGAACAAGCATCCCCCCCCCCCCCCCCAAGTGCCTCAGGGTTCTAGTGCTTTGTACTTCTTGAGAGCAAATCTGATCACCACAGAATGTTAAGGAAGCTGTTGCCTCAATAAAATCTGGGAGACATTTGACTTTATACATGGAATCAACCTTTTTATTCACCGAGTGCACAGCGAGGGGACTTTCCCACATTTTTATTTCTAGGTCCATCAGGATCATATAAACAGGCATTGCAACGCTTTCCGGGGGGGGGGGGGGGGGGGGCGGTGTAAAGGAATTGGAGGATGTTATCATGCGTCTTGGGTTCCTCCTCACTCTCTAACTAAAAGACACTGAAATTAGCCATTTCACATCATTATTATTATAGATGCTCCCCAGCATTTTCCTCACCTAACCGCCCAGTGAGCACAAACCTCTAGCAGTAGCAAACTTCCACGCTTTCCCCTACACAAGGCTCGACTCCTCCTTTGGCTGCTTAGGAGCAGTTCATTGCTGAAGGCATGAAAAGTCCACCTTTGACACATGCATCTCAATATACCATAACATGGGCATTTTGGAGCTTTGGTAAGGTCACCAGGGCAGCCAGGAAACCTGGGTTGGTGGGACCACACTTAGTCCACAATCTGAAGTTTGTCCATCCCTGCTCTATTCTATCCCCTATTCAGACATCTAAAAAGTTCTAATGTACCAAAAGTATTTTTCCCATAAGGAAACCATTTCATCCTCTTTAGCTTTCTCTGTAGTCTTCCTAGTTCTGTTCTATCTTTCTCAATAGGCAGTGTCCAAAACTGCACACAATAACCAAGGTACTCTCACACCATGAGCTGATAGAGGCATTATCATAATCCATTCCTTTCAGAATAAATCCTATCAATTTATTTTTTTTTGGCCACTGTTGTCCACTGAGCTGAGGAGTGGCCTAGTGGTTAGGGTGGTGGACTCTGGTCCTGGGGAACTGAGGAACTGAGTTTGATTCCCACTTCAGGCACAGGCAGCTCCTTGTGACTCTGGGCAAGTCACTTAACCCTCCATTGCCCCATGTAAGCTGCATTGAGCCTGCCATGAGTGGGAAAGCGCAGGGTACAAATGTAACAAAAATAAAATAGATACTATTGGAGATTCTACATGGAATGTTGTTATTCCACTAGCAACATTCCATGTAGAAGGCTGCGCAGGCTTCTGTTTCTGTGTGTCTGACGTCCTGCACGTACGTGCAGGACGTCAGACTCACAGAAGCAGAAGCCTGCGCGGCCACATTGGTGATCTGCAAGGGCCGACTTCTACATGGAATATTGCTAGTGGAATAGCAGTAGAATCTCAAATAGTAGCAACAGTGGAGGAGTGGCCTAGTGGTTAGGGTGGTGGACTTTGGGCCTGAGGAACTGAGTTCGATTCCCGGCACAGGCAGCTCCTTGTGACTCTGGGCAAGTCACTTAACCCTCCATTGCCCCATGTAAGCCGCATTGAGCCTGCCATGAGTGGGAAAAGCGCGGGGTACAAATGTAACAAAAATAAATGTATTGTCTACAGTGACTCCAAGATCCTTTTGCTGAGTGGTAATTCCTAATATAGAACCCAATGTTGCATACCTATAATTTGTAATCCCTCACACCCAATCTTCATTACTTTGCATTTGTCCATTTATTTGGATGCCCAGTTCCCTAGGTTTGCAACATCTTCCTACAGTTCTTCACAGCCCACTCGAGTTTTAATAACCGTGAATAATTTTGTCTCATCAGCAAAACTGATCACCTCACTCACTGCTCCCTTTTCCAAATCATTTACACAAATGTTAAACATAGTGACTCCCATACAGATCCTTTAGGCATGCCACTACTCACCCCTCTTCACTGAGTCCCGTTCTGCGATTCCTCTCTTTTAAACAATTATCAAACCACAGCAGAAATTACCTCCTATTCCATGATATATTAATTTAATTTATTGATGGCTCTTCTCATGAGGAATTTTGTTACATGCTTTCTGAAAATTCAGATACACTACTACACTGCTTCCATGAGAATGAATGACGACTAATGGTCTGCGATATAGAAGTGGTAAAACCAAGGAAGTGGCTAGGGCTCTTCAGCTTGGACAAGAGATGGCTGAGGGAAGATATGATAGAGGTTTATAAAATACGGAATGGAGTGGAATGGGTACAGGTGAATTGCCGGTGGTTGGGAGGCGGGGATAGTGCTGGGCAGACTTATACGGTCTGTGCCCTGAAGAGCACAGGTACAAATCAAAGTAGGGTATACACAGAAAGTAGCACATATGAGTTATCTTGTTGGGCAGACTGGATGGACCGTGCAGGTCTTTTTCTGCCATCATCTACTATGTTACTATGTAACTTTTCACAAATACTAGGACTAGAGGGAATGCAACGAAGCTACAAAGTAGTAAATTTAAAACAAACCAGAGAAAACAGTTCTTCAACTCAATGAGTAATTAAACTCTGGAATGTGTTGCCAGAGAATGTGTTAAAAGCAGTTAGCTTAGCAGGGTTTTAAAAAGATTTGGATAATTTCCTAACAAGTAGTAGTAGATAGACATATATACACACACACAATTTAAATATTCATCTGTTTGCGAGTATGCTCTCTTTATGAAACTATGAAAGAAGCAGCCATATCCCTTCCCAATCTTTTTTGTTAGATCTTGAATCCCGTACTTCTCTACCGGGCTTTAATGGAAAGCAATGCACGCTAGCGCAGCCCTTAGACCAAAAATCATGTCAACCCTGCCCCCACCCCCCACTTCAAAAAGATGGAATGAAAAGTCTTTTTTGTTTGGAAAGCAGTCAATTGCTTAGCAGATAAGTTTCACTACCAAAACAAAAAGAGAGAGTTATACATTCTGGATGCAGAAATTCAAGGAAGCAGTACACAGATGGACATGCTGATGTCCACGAAAGATGTCGGGGTGATTATATCCAATTATTTTAAGGCAGCAAATCAGTATGACAGGACAGCGGCCAAAAGCAGAGAAATGCTGGGTGCGTAAGGAAGTACAAAACTAGAAGGGAGAAAAAAAAAAAGGACAATCAACTCTTCTTTTTTTTTTTTCCAAGCAGTGCATAATTAAACTGTGGAATCTGTTGTCAGAGGATGTGCTCAAGGCAATTTACACAGTAGGATTCAAGAAAGGGTTGGACAAGTTCCTAGAAAAAATATCCATTAAAAAAAGTATTAGGCAGGCTTTGGAAATGTGCTATGAGAAATAGACCTATTTTTGTGATCAGCTGGATACTTGCAACCCAGACTGGCCCTTATCAGGGACAGAATGCTGGGTTTGATGGACTTTGGAGTGGAGGAGTAGCCTAGTGGTTAGTGCTGTGGACTTTGATCCTGGGGAACTGAGTTCAATTCCCACTGCAGCTCCTTGTGACTCTGGGCAAGTCACTTAACCCTCCATTGCCCCTGGTACAAAATAAGTACCTGAATATATGTAAACCGCTTTTGAATGTAGTTGCAAAAAAACCTCAGAAAGGCAGTATATCAAGTCCCAATTCCCTTTGGTCCGACTCAGTATGGCTCTTCTTTTGTTCCAAGTCAGGTGTGAGACCTCACTTGGAGAACTGTATCATTCTGGAGGCTCACTGAGAAGAGCTATAAAAGAAAATGGTGCAGCATCTTCATCAGAAGTACCAGGTGAGGCTTAGGGATCTAAACATATATATCTTAGAGGAGGGACCAGATAAGCGAGATACAATAGCTGCATTCAAGGACCTAAAAGAAGATATAGCAGCAAGCCTGTAACAGAGGAAAGCAAGCTGAGAAGAACAAGGTGTCATGACCTAGGTGAAATGTCGGTAAGTATATTTTAAATGAAAAAAGAAGTGGAAGAGCGAACACCCTCCTAAGGTAGATGATGGTGCCTAAAATAATTATGGAATTTTAAGAGGGCCTGGGATAAACACAGAAGATCCTAATTTGTTAAAAGTGAAGAAAGCATGACCTAGTGGTATATGTTCATAGCAGTGTAGTCACCTGATTAAATAGTGGGTGTTGGGGCTGCCTCAATGTTAGAAGTCCTAATGGAAATGTAGGGATACAACCCCTATCACTATACTAGTGCAACACGGAGCTTGGTCTACAGCCTCCTGCACTCCAGAATACAAATGACCAGTGATGATGTTTCAATACAGCATAAATTTGCACTTCAGAAAGGAAATACCTGTAACCCACTTTTGGCTGATGCAATAATGAGGCAACCATGGCAAGAGCCTTGGTCAGGGCAGCCTCCCTGGTGCTGGAATTAGGAGTAAAGTTTCTAGAATAACATCAAAAGACATTCCTGTAGTGTTCCACACCATAATATACAGGAAACAAGCAATCATCTCTCTAATCGTAAGAGACAGTGCCTTATTGAAAATTATATAAAACGGGCAGCTATGGGGTCAAGGGGTTCTTATTTCTCTCTTGAACACCTCTGAACTTATCTCTACTCATCAGTTCACCTACTGGAGCACTTCAGAGTGTGCCTGGCCAGCTCAAAACCACCTTCCGATCCCGCCGTTCTCAAGGGAAAGAGACTTGCCCCACCTTCAGTCTGTATGACAAGCTCTATAATTGCTATTGGGTAATAAGACAGGTGGCCTGATCATGAGCCGTAAAGAGTGTGTTTAGCCCAACTAGATTTTGATAAGTGTTCATTCTAAAGCATTTAACGTACACTTATTTCTAACTTCTAAGCATACCTAGCAGTTGTTCATAACTTAAATCTTGACTTCCATTCTTGGTTATTCAAATTCAATTCAAATCAATTCTTTTATACCACTAATATCCCCTTTCTTCAGTGCGGTTTACATTCTAGGTGAGACAAAAGCAAATAGTGTGAGGTTTGAGAAACATTAGAGACCATTGGATTAATGCACGAGACTGAAAACATTAAGGAAAGGATAATGGATGATACTAGGAGATAGAAGTCATAATGGATTATTATGAAGAAGTCTTTAGGAAGAGAAATGTTTTTAGCGTCTTCCTGAAGTCGAGGTAGCTGTTTTCTGTTCTGATGGAAATAGGTAGAGAGTTCCATATTTTGACTCCAAGAACAGGAGGGGGGAATAGAGAACTGAAAATGTTCTTATTTCTAACTTGCTTTTGGAATGGTGATGCTGGCATCAGTTGTTGTTTCAGTCTGCTATATTAATTTCCTGTAAATAAAGCTTCATTATTACTGTATTCAACACTTGTATTATGTCTGTCAGTGTGTCTAGAGTGAAGGAATAGCCTAATGGTTAGTACAGTGGGCTGAGAACCTGGGGAATTGGGTTCAATTACCACAGCTGCTCCTTGTGATCCTGGGCAAGCCACTTAACCCTCCGTTGACTACAAAAAAAAAAAAAAAAAAAAAAGATTGAGACAGGGAAAGTACCTACACATAAAACATATGTAACTGCTTTGGTTGTACCCACAGAAAAGGAGTATATCAAATCCATGACACTTTATCCTTTATATCTGGGAGGGATGAGAACTCAGATTTCTGATACTGTTTCATAGTAGTTCTATTATTAGGTTTCAATTTACTGTTTTCAAGTTACCTCGTTTTTTTGTATTTATGTCTATTCTTGGTTATTCTACTATTGTTATGCTGTTAACAAAATTGTAAGTTTTATGTTAAATTGTACCTGCTGTACACCGCCTTGGGTGAATCTCTTCATACAGGCAGTTAATAAAGTCTAATAAATAAAATAAGATTTGACCAGTTACAGGGATGTGAGTCTAAGATCATTCCAGAGTGCTTTACATTAATATTCTTTCCACATCCCTACCCGCACTGTCCCATAGGAGGCAGTGTTATTACTGATTTACTCGTACAGAAACATGTGGTCAGGTTTGTCCAACAGGCTCCTATGGTGGAATCAAGTAGGAGCTGGGTCTGTCTGTCAGGCTGAAAGTTCTAGAAGAACAGGAAGTGCTAATGGAAACGCAGTTGCTCACATAGTGGTCCTCTTACTAAGCTGCAGTACAAAATTACCTTAGAGCACTCTTATGCAGGCCTTTCCCATGTGCTAAAGTCATTTTTACCACAGCCGGAAAATGGCCAATTTTCACATTTTCTGAATTAATGGTTATGCGCTAATTTTGCCATTAGCACATGGCGATTTTAAAAAACGTTAGCTCATGAGCACTTACCACCTATTTTGTTGGCAGCAAAGAGCTCACAAGCCAATCCTGTGCTAATCAGCATGCAGTAATGTAGATGCGCAGAAATGCCACACTCTGCCCCCAAACATGCCTTCTCCCAGAAAAATTGGGAAATATTTTTTAGCGCGTGGTTTCCACATGCGGATTCAAAATACTGCAGCTTAATAAACGGAACCCATAGTGGGGTCTCTGGAAGGCTATGCAGGAGAAGTACGATGCGGAATGTTTGGGTAATTTGTATAGATCAAAGTAGGTTACAACATACACAAATAGAAATACATGAAAAACATACAAAATATTAAAATATAGCAATATACAAAAATACAAAACAATGCTGCCCTTATAAATTTTTTTCATATTACTGTAATGAAAATCACATCACAGCACCAAAAATTATTAGAACGAGACAAACCTGAAGGCTTAAATAAAAACTTAAGCATTTTTTAAAAGAAATCATATTAGGTCAAACACATTTCAATAAGAGGCGAGTTCCACAGGATTGGAACCACCACCGAAAAGACAAGAGATTCTCAGCCAGGAGAACCTGAAGATGAACTGGCACATCCACTAACACCAATTCTCAGATCTTTTTTTTTTATTGAAGTTTAACAAAATATACAAGTAGGAACTTGTAACAAAAATTATAGACAATGTTCCTAAATGTTTATACAGTACAGGAAAAAAAATACAATAAGGAAATAATCTTAGGAATATTATCTAATTTTAGCCCTCAAGTAAAAGGAGGCGGAACACTCAAATAAAACAGAGAGAAAAAAATACAAATAAAGGTAAAGGCATTCAGTGCAAGCATTATCACAATACCCAAATAACCTATTCTATACTGAAGGATTACCAAACAACTCAATTGGAAACATATTATCCAGAAAATTATTTAACTGTAAAGGCTCATACAAAATATATCTAATATTGTAAATTTTAATCATACATTTTGAAGGAAAATAAAGAAAAAAAAATCGCCATTATTCTGTAATACATGTGGGCAACGAGCCAAGAATGACTTACATCATTCTTGAATCTCCCGCCCCACGTCAGGAAAACACCAAATTTTTTGACCCATAAATGATGACGGAAAAATAGCTTAAGAACTAAGGGGTCCTTTTACTAAGGTGCGCTGAAAATGGCTTGCGGTAGTGTAGGCGCGCGTTTTGGGCACACCCAATCCATTTTTCAGCGCACCTGTAAAAAAAGGCCTTTTTAAAATTTTTGCCAAAAATGGGCGTGCAGCAAAATCAAAATTGCAGCACATCCATTTTGGGTCTGCGATCTTACCACCAATCATTGACCTAGCAGTAAAGTCTCACATGGTAACCGGGCAGTAATGACCTATGCATATCAAGTGCTACTTGGCGCACATCCAATACGTACATTCAGATGAATTTGAATTTCCAGTAACCAAAGCTTTTGAAGAACGAACAATAGGATGTTTGCTTTTAAGGTGGTAGGTCAGCGTAGTGAGGCTGCTATGGTATTTGAAATCCTTACCACAATATTTGCAAAGAACAGTTGTCTTGTCCTTGAAACGAAAGTCAACATTCAGCAAAACTTTATTGTTGTCCGTTGCCATTCACATTTGTGAAAGGGGGGTCCCAGCTTTGAGTCGGATACACAGCACTAGCAGCTTTGAGTGAGGTTGGCAGCTGAGTGGAGTTGGCGGCACTCGCAGCTCTGAGTGGAGTTGGCGGCTCTGGCAGCTCTGAGTGGGGTCAGCGGCACTAATTGTGCTGCCCTACTGTTGTTTTTTTTAGTACCTTGGTTGTCTGGTGATTTTATCTTCCCTTCCCTTCCACTTCCCCTCCCCTCCTCAGGCACCATCTCCTCCCTTCCCTTCTCCTGACACCATCTACTACTACAAATCATTTCCTCCTTTCCCTTCATCCATGATCACCATTTTCCCCTTCTCCCCTCCCTTCTATGGCCACTATGAGTCTTTTTTGATTCTTCCATCCATCCCCCATTTCCAGCATGTGTCCCTCTACCCCTCCCCCACACACACATCTTCTCTCTCTCTCCCCTCCCCCCAGCACCTTTTCTTACTTCTCCCGGCACTCCAGCAGCCTCTTCTCCTCTGTGCGATTCTTCTTCCTGCTCCTCACGGCCCTCGGCCTTGACTGCTTCAGTGAAAGCACACTGCTTCTCATCTGGCTCCAAGCCTCTCTCTAACAGGAGGTTCTGTCAAAGGCAGCAGGCACCATCTCCTCCATTTTCCCTTCCCCTCCCCTGGCACCATCTCCTCCCATCTCCCTCCCTTCCAAGGGCACCATCTCCTCCTTCCTCTCCTCAGGCACCATCTCCCTTCTCCCGCTCCCTCTCCTGGAACCATCTTCATTTCTGATCACAAGCCCAGCAGAGACTGGTATTGCTCCTTCAGTCTGGAAAGCCACTTATATTACCATTTTTTAATATTTTTCCCCTTTCTCCCCCCCTTCCCTTCTATGGCCACCATTTCCCTTCTTTAATTCTTCCATCCCTCCCATCTCTTTCTCTCTCCTCCCCCCTGCATCTGTCTCTCTCTCTCTCTCTCCTGCTGCAGCCTCCCTCCTCTGCCCACATCTATTTTCCTCCTGCTGTGGTTGCACCCCCCCCCCCCCCCCCGGTGCTGGCATGCAGCTGTTCCTTCTCCCTGTCTTACCCAAAGCCTCTGTATGCCCACCTCTCTTTTTTTTTTTCTCCCACTGTGGTTGGTGGTCAGGTTAGCAGTTGACAGTCGGGTCAGTGGTCAGGTTGGCCCCTCCCACCCCTTTCTCTTTCTATCTTACCTGGTAGCTCCTCACAGTGCTGGCACAGTGTGGAACAAATGAGGGATTCAGCAACTCCTCCTTATGCTTGCTCGCAGCTCCCTGGCAGCTTCCTCTCCCTGCCTCACCCAAAGCCTCTGTAACAGGAAGTTCCATCCCCTCTGACAGAACTTCCTGTTACAGAGAGTAGCTTGGAGCAAGCAAAAGACAGGGGCACTACCGGAGCATCAGAGAGGTAAGGTCCCGAAGAAAACAAAAAATGGGAGAGAGATTTGGCCAAGTGATCTTTTAACTCGAGTTAAACATTTAACAAATTAATCGTGTTATTAATGCGTTAAATTTTCAGCCCAATCACCTGAAACATCTCTATCCCAACAGATAAGTTGGATGCAAGAAAACCAAACATAGTGGTAAAAGAGAAAAACACCAGAACAGCATTAATAATAAAGACGTCAGTCCTGAGAGATTACTTTATGAACCGTGTAGAGAGAGAGAAGATCCTCAAGTACCAAGAAATGTAGTCCAAGACTAAGAAAATAAGGTGAAAAGATAAAGAAATATTTTCAAGCATTTTAGGTGCCACAGACTTGATCATAAAGAATTTGCAAACCCACCTGGATAAGTTGCCTATATGTTCCATCTCATGAACTCCAGAAGGAAGCTCTCTTTGGCACAATGCAAGTTTTATAGCAAATGTTAGCAGTAAATTCGAGAAACTAAGATCATACTCCACACACCTTAACTTAGGAGTGAGGTTCACTCCTGTCACAGTATGTGCAAAACTAACCCATATGGAGAAATTGCCCCAAGGGAAAAAACAATTTCAGTCTTCTGCATATTTAAGCATAGCTTACTTGCAAGCATCCAGGTTTCAATAAATTTTCAGGCAACGCTATAAACTGAATAGTCTCATCAACTGTAATAACTACACTAGTACTGCTGGCAATATAAGGGACAATATTCGGCAAAATCATACCCTGTTAGATAGCTGGGTAAAGTTATCCACATATTTTAAACTAGACATTGCGAGACATCTGCCACTGAACATTTATCCAGCTAATTTTTGAAGCTAACTAAACAAATGCTTCTGAATATGGACCCATTTGATTACACAGCTTTGTGGTTAGGCATGAGAAAGCTGGATGCTAGAGAGACATAAGTGGGTATCTCGATTTCTCATTTACAGAATAACTGTACAGACTGGATGGCCTGGATAGCCGGCAGTCATTTGCTGCATTACAATGTTACTATGTTATGTCCAAGCAAAGCTGATTCTCTGCAGATCAGATTCTGAAAGGGGCTCCCCATGCATATGATTTACAAGTCACTTCCTCTCATTGCTTCAAGCTCTGCAGATCAGGGCTAGAATCCCCTGGGCTCAGCTCTGTGATGACAAGGAGGCCAAAGGTCTTGAACTAGTTATGCTCTTCTGTAGAGGAAGACACTAAAGTGCGGAATAAAGAGGTGACATTACAGACCATGTTCCAGCTAATTAAGGAGTCCTGGGATGGAGAAGGGAGTTGTTGCCAACACATTGTTTTATGCCCTAGAATGGTACAGCACATCACTCACATTCCAGTATGCTGGGCCCCCTGACCCTTGCATACAATGTGCTCATTTACAGCTCTGCTGGGAGGGAGGCCAGATCCTGTGATCACAGCTCTGGTCATTCACAGCTGTCTGTTAAGTCACTCACTCCTCCTCTAAAGGCCCAGAAACAAACAGATCCATAAGTATCCAATTCATGGTGATATTAAGTGATACACTAAAGATATTATCAAATACTAGTAATAAAAAAAGCCCGTTTCTCATTGAAATGAAACGGGCACTAGCAAGGTAATCACCTTCTGCCATTAATGTTTTTAAGGGAAGTTCCAACATCCCCCTCCCTCCCAATACCAGGGGGCCCCCCCCTCTCTTCCCAGTTCCAGGGTCGTCGTCCCTCCCTCAGAGTTCCAGGGTCATCGTCCCTCCCTCCCTTCCAGTTCCAGGCCCCCTCCCTCCGAATTTTAAAATTCATCTTGACCTACCTCGTCGGTAAGTAAGCGGTCAGGCTCGGTATTTACTTCAGTTTTCCCTTCTCTGTCTCTCAGCTCTGGTCCCGCCCTCATGTCCTGTTTCCGCAAGGGCGGGACCAGAGCTGAGAGACAGAGAAGGGAAAACTGAAGTGCCGAGCCTGCACGCGTTTTACCGTGCGAGGTAAGTCAGGATAACTTTTAAAATTCGGAGGGAGGGGGCCTGGAACTGGAAGGAAAGGAGGGAGGATGACAACCCTGGAACTGGGAGGGAGGGGGGACAGACAATGACCCTGGAACTCGGAGGGAGGGAACGAACTTCCAGTGGGTGAATATTATATGCAGCCTTCCCTTCCCTCCAAGAGCGAGGCACTGAGAGCGAGTGCAAGGCCTGTGGTTGGTCCCTTCTCCTTCTGACGTCGCGTTTCTTTCCCTGGCAACTATACAGAGTTCCCTCGAGGGCGGGGCGATTACGAACCCTACACGGCTTCACTGCCATGCTGCCATGGAGTCAGCTTCAGAACGTTGGAGGTGCAAATTATTATATTAGATATGCTTTAAAAAGTGCTATGTTCCTATTCTGCTTTTCTTTTACATGTCAAAGGATTTCAGGTACAGCTGACCAAGCAGCAGAGATAAGCTTGCTGTATCACAGAACAGAGGCACTCCAGTAAAGCTTGGGTAGGAAGGGTGCAATACCAAAAGTCTATTTAATCACACAATGCATCGGCTAAAGATACTCCAGACTTCATAGCCACAAATTCATAATTATACTACTAGATAATCTTTTCATATATGCAAACTCAGAATGAATTACAAACCTGAAGGCAACATCTCGCCAAGATAAATGGTTCCTCAAACTGCTCGCTCACAAAAAGACATGTACCCTCTTCCTGACACACAGTTCTGTTTTCCTTTCTCCTCCCTTTCCCACTCCTCTTGCCTCAACAATCTGCTTCATTTCTTTGAAGGCGTGAACATATGGATAAAGGAGAGCCTATTGATATAGTGTATCTAGATTTTTAGAAAGCTTTTGATACCATCCCTCATGGGAGACTCCTGACAAAATTTTTAAAAACATCGGATAGATGGCAATGTTTTGTTTTGGATTGGTAACTGGTTAAATGATAAAAAACAGAGGGTAGGGCATCATTACTATAACATATTTATAAATTATAAACAAAGAAAAAATATTAGGCACTGAAATGGCAGATGACATTTAATGTGGTCAAATGCAAAGTGAAGCACACTGAAAAGAATTATCCAAATCAGTTACTTGATGCTGGAGTCCACCTTAGGCGTCAACACCCAAGAAAAGACCTAGATGCCACTGTGGACAATATGTTGAAATGTTCTGCTCAATGTGTGGTAGCAGTGGCCAAAAAATCAAATAGAATGTTAGGAATTAATAGGAAAGGGATAGAAAATAAGACAAAATATATGTCGTCTCTGTATCACTCCATGGTGCAACCTCTCCTGTTGCAATTCTGGTTGCCGTATCTCAAAAGATATAGCGGAATTAGAAAAGGTTCAAAGAAGGGTGACCAAAACGATTAAGGAGATGGAATTTTTCTCATATGAGGAAAGGATTAAAGGCCAGATGCACAAAGCTTAAAGCGCTATTAACGTTTGCTTTAGACTGGTTCTAGCCAGTCTAAAGCAAGCGATTATGTAGCTAGTAATGTACAAGGGGGTTTTCCTTGGTTCTGTGTGCCGTTAGCAGCCTATGAGAACCCCACGCATATTCTAGTGTGCATTTGGGGGGGGATACACAGCTCCAGAACAGCCATAAAGTCAATGAGAAAATTTTATAGCTGCTATGGAGCTGTCGGAGAGGAGAGAAGCAGAAGCAGGCAGCTGCAAAGGTTGCTTGCTTGTGCTCCCTACTTCTCTCCTCCAAAATTTTTTTTATTTCCCTGGTGGTCCAATGGACCCTGCCCCCTCCCCCCCCCCCCCCCCCCCGGAATCTTGTTTTATTTGTTTTAAATTTTCCCTGGTGGTACCAGTGGACCCTGACATCCCCTCCCTGCAACACTCCCCCAAACCTTTTTTTTTTTTTTATTTTCTCTGGTGCTCCCTTTCCCCCTATGCACACACATACCCCCTCCCGACCTCTCCATGTACCTTTACAAGGTGGAGGCAGGAGGGCAGGAGCAACAGCTCTTCCCTCCTGTCTAAGGCCCGCCTGGAACAAACTGGCAGCATCTAGGCCCTGCCCAGTGCATTCTAGGATGTAGTGGGAAGGCCTAAGCACCATATAAGGAAATAAACTCCTTATATGGTGTTTAGCCCCACTCAGTGCATCACTGGGCAGGGCCTGGATGCCACCATTGTGTTCCGGGCGGGCCCGAGGAAGGAGGGAGGAGCTGTTGCTCCTGCCTCCACATTGTAAAGGTACACCTGAGGGGTGCGGGTGGGGATGCGGAGTATATGTACATTGAGGGAAGGGGTCTGGTTCACTGGATCAACAGGGAAAATAAAAAAAAAATTGGGGGTTTGGGGGGGGGGGGGGGTAAGGGTCCACTGAACTACCAAGGAAAATTTTTAAGACAAACCAAGAGACTGGGGATGAGTTTAGAGGGGCTGTCCTCCACAATCCCAAACCCCCATACCCCCAACCCCAGCAGCTCATAGACATCCACAACTGAGCTTTGGAGAAAGGAATAAGCAGTGCAACTAGACTGGAATCCAGGACCTGTAAATGGGTAAACATTTCGGAGCTGCTATTCAAAAGTACTTTTGCATTGGTCACTGGGGAACATGGCTGCCTAAGCCCCAAGCTCCCGATCACTCGCAGCGTTTTTTTATTTTTTGCATTCCCCCAGCTCACAGTGATTTGCTTTTGCCTGATCTGCACGGCAGAGACAATCAACTTGTGGGTGTTCTGGAGAGGTGATGCAGACCCGTGCAGAGCCAGTCGATCTCTCCCAATTTGCATTCGAGGGTGGCACGAGCAAGAAGCACATGGCGGCCCAGGTAGAGGAGACCTTGGAGGAGCAGAAGCTAAGCGGAGGCCCGTCCTCTGGGGACGGACTCACGACGCAAGACCAGGCAGGTCCCGAAGACGCAGTTTTCCCGGAGCTGAGTTCCTGGCTGCAGGAGATTCGGTCGGACCTTACGGCGGTCCGCTCTGATCGGGCCGCTTTGGGGGCTGGCCTACGAGGTAAGAGTAAAGTGCTGGGACGCTAGGTGGAGGAAACCGAGGGCCGAATTGACGAGCATACAGAGGCACTGGGGTCCATGGACCGGCAGATCACAGATGTCCGCATCGGTCAGCAACAAATGGCTGACAAACTAGAAGACTTAGAAAACCGGAGCAGATGCAACAATCTGCAGTTCCGCGGTCTTCCAGAGACCCCAACATCGGTGGTCCAACAAGTGGTTAGCTCGCTGCTTTCTGCAACTGAGTCGCCTATTGCCCCGGACAGTGTAATACTGGAGAATAACCTCCCTAAAGATAATATAGCCTGTTTTCAGGATTTCAAACTGAAAGAGCAGGTCTTAAAAGCCGCACGCCAAGCTAGCAATTTCAAATGGGACTCCTACTCTGTGGAGATTTATCAAGATCTGGCATCAGCCACATTGAAACGCCGGGCTGACCTAAAGCCTGTTACAGCCAGACTTCCTGAACTGGGTATCCGGTATAGGTCGAGACATCCCTTTGCGCTGGTTTTCTATAAAGATGGATGTATGCACCATCTGTTTCAGAAGCTCGTGAGGTCCTCCCTGAGGGGGACCTAACATCGACACCATCACAATCTGGTGTGTCTCGGCCCGACATCGCCCTGAGGTCTCAACCAAAGTGGCAGCGAGTGGGACACAAACGTCTGCAGCACCAGCAATCGGCTGGCCTCCTCACTTGAGGGTGGACCGGGAGTATATAAATAAGGTCACTTCTATGCTGACAGTGTTGGACCCCCTTTCTGGGGTCAGGTTCATGTGTGAAAGATGTTGTTTTGACTATTGAGACTGGGAGTTGGAACTGCTCGATGTTTGGGATTGCTGCTGTGAACCGACCGTTCACTTGTCTATTAGATTGTAAGCTCTTTGAGCAGGGACTGTCTCTCTTTGTTAAATTGTACAGCGCTGCGTAACCCTAGTAGCACTCTAGAAATGTTAAGTAGTAGTAGTAGTATATTGACGTTCCATACTTTGGCTGTTTGTTGCTGAGTGGGGGTTTAATATAGCTGGATGCATAATAGGTTGTGGGTGTGAGGGTCACGTTCCTTCCCTAGGGCACCTATTCTGATATGGACAGGGTGTCATGGATAAGTGGGGGGCTGGATGGGGAGGGGAGATAGGAGAGGATCTCCACAGGGTACGGGGGAGGGGACTGGTTTGGTGGTTGAATGGTGGTCAGGAGTGGAGGGAGAGGAGTGTGATTGGGGGTGTGTGGATGGCTAGAGTGGGGCTATAACACTGTTAGGATGACAAATATAAACTTAATGTTCCTGAATGTCAGGGGTTTGAATGTGCATATGAAGCGTCAGCTGCTATTTCGGGAGCTGGTTCATTTGAAGGTAGACATTGCCCTGATTCAGGAGATGCATCAAAAGCCACAACACAAGCATTTGTGCAAACATCGTAATTATCCACTTATGTATTTTGCATCTAATTGAGTGGGGGGCAAGACCAAGGGGGTTCTGATAGCGTTTAATGATTCCCATCCTTGGCGTACTGAAAAACAACATTCCAGATAAGGGGGGTCATTTCTTATTAGTAGTTTTTTCAGTGGGGTCTCAAAAATACACTATAGCACAATCAATGGTACTCAGTCATCTAGATTACTGCAATGCACTCTACGCTGGCAGCAAAGAGCAAATAATTAAGAAACTTCAGACAGCTCAGAATACTGCAGCTAGACTCATATTCGACAAATCAAAATATGAAAGTGCTAAATAAACACCTACGAGAAAAGCTACATTGGCTCTCACTCAAAGAACGCATCACGTTCAAAACATGTACCTTAGTTCACAAAATCATCCACGGAGACGCCCCAGCCTACATATCAGACCTGATAGACCTACCACGCAGGAATGCCAAAAAATCATCCCGCACATTCCTTAATCTTCACTTCCCCAACTGTAAAAGGTCTAAAATACAAACTAATGCATGCGTCAACCTTTTCCTACCTGAGGACACAATTCTGGAACACGCTGCCGCACAACTTAAAAACGCTCTATGAACTAACCAACTTCCGCAAAATACTGAAGACCCATCTCTTTAACAAGGCATACCACAAAGACCAACAAATATGAACTCAAATACAAATATCCAGAACTGCCTTACAATATCTGCTTGCTAAACTACTAGTATGTTCTATCATTATCATGTTTGCTTGTTAAACTACTATTATGTTTTATCATTATCATGTTACTGAAGATCCTTCTATAATGCTAAATGTATATCTTCTTATATGCCTCCACTATTCATGATGTATTGTAAGCCACATTGAGCCTGTAAAGAGGTGGGAAAATGTGGGATACAAATGCAACAAATAAAATAAATAAATAAATATAAGGGCCTAATACGAATCATAGGGAATTTTTTCACCAATTGGATCAGTTATTACTGGCACATGGGGAGGGGTCATTGTTAGTTGGGAGGGACTTTAACCTCACCTTAAACCCCTGGTTAGATAACGCGACCCTAACAATACAATACACTCAACAGAGCCGTTCACTGCTTCGTGCATTTTTAACTAGGTGGCAATTGATAAATTTCTGGCGACATACGAACCCTGTTACAGAGAGAATACACATATTTCTCATCAGTTCATCAATCTTATTCTCGTATTGACTTCTGGTTAGGCGACGCGTCAACTCTTCCATGTATTCAGGACCAGCGGATAATACCTCGCACATGGTCAGATCATAGTCCGGTCGCTCTATGTCTGTTCTCGGACCCTGTCTAATATTACCCCACAATGGCATTGGGGGTATCCTATGACTATACAGAATGGAAAAGGGTATTCAAATCCTTACTCAAGGTGTCGGTGTCCAGTTCCCTGGTAGAGAATGGAAACAAGATACTTTACTGCTGGTACTATACTCCCAAGAGATTGGTTAGAATGTTCAAAGGGGGGGGTCAGCCTTGTGTTTGACGCCAGTGTGAGGGAGGGGGGAGAGTGAATGTATCACATTTGGTGGTCTTGCCCCTCAGCACAAGAGTTCTGGACTAAAGTTTTGAAATTTGTGTCTAGTTTGACTGAGGTCAGTTATCCCAAGAAAATGGAGCACTGTCTTTTGCATGCTAAACCGCAAGGTGTGAACCTGAATACTCATCGGCTGGTCACACAGGTGTTTGTGGCTAGTAAATTAGTATTGGCGGCAGCATGGAAACAACAGTCCCTGCCTGATATATCTGTGATACTGCGTAAGCTGGATTATATCCATTTGATGTCTAGACTCACAGCGTTGTGTACAGGGAGTATAATAGATTATCATTGCATTTGGGACCCATATGTTCTATGGTCATCTCACCCCGAATCTGCTTCGCAAGAATCTTAGATTTGGGGGGGGAAGGGGTGGGAGGAGGGGGTGGATGGGTATGTTAAGCTAAAAGAAAAGCCAGTTATCTTTTGGTATCTGTTATACTTATTAATGTGAACCTAGTTTGTGGATGGTTCAGATGTTGTATTATTCAACTGCAGATATTTCAATAAAATTATAAATAAACATTTTTTTAAAAAGTACTTTTGCATTTGACACTAGGGTTCCTAGCAACTAAACATATCATTTTGGCCATTTTTTTATTTACAAAATGTCCATTATATTTTTAAAGGGGTGTGGTTTGTGGCAGAGCAAAGATTCATGGGGGGAGGGGGAGGAGTCACGGTCCACTGACCGCCAGGGAAAATTAAGAAAAAAACAAACCTATGGGATCTGGGAGGTCCGGTGCATCAGAGCTGTCAAATCCATTTGAAAAGCTTAGACTCACAAACAGCGAGCGATGCACAAAGCGGGATCCGTGCAGCTCATTTGCATGCCATCCCCTTTATGCACTGGCCCTAAGGGCTCTTCCACTAGGAGAAGAAAACACTTGAGGGAGGATATGATAGAGGTCTACAAAATCCTGAGGGGAGTAGAGTGGGTGGACATAAATCAATTTTAAAAGAGTAAACAAAGTACACAGACAAGGGGACACTCCATGAAGTTATAGGGTAGTACTTTTAAAACAAAATAGGAGAAAATATTTTTTCTCTCAAAGTTAAGTTCAGGAACTCATTGCCAGGGGACGTGGTAACAGCAGTTAGTATATCTGGGTTTAAAAAAAAAAAAAGGTTTGGACCAGTTGTTGAAGGAGAAGTCCATGAAGTCCGTAGAATGGAATCTTGCTACTCTTTTGGGTTACTAACAGGTACTTGTGGAAGCAGGATACTGGGCTAGACAGACCATTGGTCTGACCCACTATGGTTATTCTTAAGTTCTTGTACATTTGTCTGTGTTCATAAACCTGGCATCCACCTTGATCTGTGAGTGAAACCTGCATGCAAAGCCACAAGCCTGACCCTCTCTGTATGTCAAGGGATACAAGAAACTGTGTTGCCCAATATTTGGGGGTTCCAAGAGTCACCGACACTGGTTATGCATAGAACAGGGGACTCTCTGGAATTTCGATACTTTGGGCATTTATTTGCAGCAAAAGCTCAAATCTCCAGCTGCTACAGACTTGATTCCACTGTGCCAGGATGGTGTATAGAAGCTCCCTTTGCTTGCCCCTATCCCTCACACCCCCAGCACAGACTGCCCTCTTGCCTCCCAGCACCAACAAACAGCGCAGGCAATAGAATGCACGACTGCAACAATATGAAAAGACGACAGTCTATGGGAAAGGGTGTTGGATGTGTGGAACAGCCTCCCGATGGAGGTGGAGGATACTAAGAGGTACATTTTTAACACATCTAAATCCGATTTTGGATGTTTTGTGAAAAACATCCAAAAATCCAGCAGCGAATATGGTTTTCAAACCAGAAAAACGTCCAACTCTTTTTTTTTTTTTTTTTCAAAAATGGCTATTTGCTAGACATTTTTGTGCTCAGTGTATATCTTTTAGGGACATTTTTGGGGAAAAAAAAGTCCAAGGGAAAAACACACAAAAACAAACCACTGAGATATATGGGGGAGGGTCAGCATTCTTACTAGACTGGCCACAGACATCCCAGCAGAGCAGTGGGGCACCCTAAGGGGCACAGTAGTGTACTTCACATAAAAGGTCCCAGGTACACCTCTCACTTACCAGTTACAGTGGGATATGGGCCTGGATATCCTTCTCTACAGTCCACTACACTGACCACTAGGAAACTCTAGGGACCTGCTTGCTGCTCTAATAGGACTGGCCATAACATCTGAAGCTGTCAGAGGCTGGTATGTACTGTTTCTTTCACAGTTTTAAGGGGTGGGAGGGGGCTTTATGTGGAAATTAAAAAGAGTAAGACCTTTCTTCCCAAGAACCGTTTTCCGTAACCTTGTACAATCAATGGTGCTCAGTCATTTAGACTACTGCAATGCACTCTACGCCGGTTGCAAAGAGCAAATAATCAAGAAACTTCAGACAGCCCAGAACACTGCAGCTAGACTCATATTCGGTAAAACAAAGTATGAAAGTGCTAAACCCCTATGAGAAAAGCTGCACTGGCTCCCACTTAAAGAACGCATCACGTTCAAAATATGCACCCTAGTTCACAAAATCATTCATGGAGATGCACCAGCCTACATGTCAGACCTGATAGACTTACCACCCAGGAATGCTAAAAGATCATCCCGCACATTCCTTAACCTGCACTTCCCCAACTGCAAAGGGCTAAAATACAAACTAATGCATGCGTCTAACTTTACCTACCTGTGCACACAGTTATGGAACGCATTACCGCGCAACCTAAAAACGATCTACGAACTAACTAACTTCCACAAACTACTGAACACCCATCTCTTTAACAAGGCATACAACAAAGACTAACAAATATGAACATACACAACTCCTCCACATATATTCAGAACTGTCTTACTATATCTGCTTGTTATATTACTATCATGTTTTCATTATAATGTTACAAAAGATCCTTCTGTACCATTAAATGTATATTTTCTAATTATATTTCCACCTATCATGATGTATTGTAAGCCACATTGACCCTGCAAAGAGGTGGGAAAATGTGGGATACAAATGCAATAAATAAATTCCCCCCGTGGTCATTTGGTCATTTAGGGCACCTTTTGGTCACTTGGTCGTAACTGAAACAGATCTAGCCAAAAATCTCTTAATTTTGGCCCTGGATGTTTTCATTTTGTTCCATTATTGAAGCTAAACATCTATTTTTTGGTGCCACCCATGGCCCGCCAAAACACACTCCCAACATGCCCTCTTCAAATCTGGGTAAACTGGAGCAACACATCTAAAATTGGGGTGTCAAAAATTGCAACTTGGACGTTTGAGAGAAAAACATCCTTCTTCCACCTTATGATGTTTTGGAAACTTTTTTTTATTTTATTTTCAAAATGAGCTCCTAAGGCTATTTCCAATTAAAAAAAAAAAGCATGGTATAAGCACACAAGATCTCTAAGAAAGAGGCAGGGATAGTAGATAGTATGGATGGGCAGACTGGGTAAGCCATAAAAGTCTATCTGCCATCATTTTCTCTGTTTCTCTGATGCTTTCCTTTCTGCTTTTGATTGGTTCATTCTACTAACCATGTGCAACTTTCTTTAAATTATTCACCTTACTTTCTAACTCTTCTTACTCTCTTACCTATCTATATGTTCAGCTTTGCTTTACCCTTCACTATCAATTAAAATGCTCTATTACGTATTGTGTTGACATTGTAAGTAGTATACTATACCATACTTATTATTTGAATATTTTTATTGCTGTAATCACCTATTGCTTATGTTTGATCTATTCTTACTGAACACAGCCTTAAGCGAATTCCTTCTAAAAGGCGGTAAATAAATCCTAATAATAACCAGAAACAGTCAACTGCAAGAAGCAGGAAAACAGCAGCAGCTGCTCAGCAGTACTTTGACACCACAGCATTATCACAGGGTATGACAGGAGACAGAGGCAAGGAGAAGAAGGATTGGGGGGGGGGGGGGGGGCAGCGACATAGCAACCACCTCCCCCTCCTTCTACAGTAATCTCAAACTGAGTAAAACTCAAAAGTTCCCATCTTGGCATAAGCCTAGTCTACCTATATCTTCAAGCAACCTCACTCCCGCTCTCCTCCAACCATGTTATCCTAAATTTACTGCTATTAGTCACAGGCCTTAGACATGGAACAGGATTTCATTTCCTGTTTTCACTGAAAAGCCTTCAAAAAGTTGTTGGCAGCATTTCTACAGGACTTAAAATGAGCTACTTCCTGCAGTAGCATGCCATACAGTCCCTAGCTAAGAGAAACCAAGAGACGGGGGATGAGGTTAGAGGGGCTGTCCTCCACAATCCTGAACCCCCATACCCCCACAAACCCAGCAGCTCATAAGCATCCACAACTGAAAGCTTTGGAGAAAGGAAAAGGGAATGCAACTGGAATGGAATCCCAGACCTGTAAATGGATAAAGCATTTCAGAGCTGATATTCAAAAGTACTTTTGCATTTGACGCTAGGGTTCCTAGCAACTAAACATATCATTCTGGCCGTTTTTTTATTTACAAAATGTCTGTTATATTTTTAAAAAGGGATGAGGTTTGTAGCGGAGCAATAGTGAACGAAAAGGTTATACACTGAGGAGGAAAATTCAGCCACAGAATATAACTTATACATTCAACTGGCAACACAAAAATAACGGGTATAATTAACCATTCAGCCTAGACGTTTCAAGTATCTGTGGATTTTCAAAACTAGTACTTTATGGTTGGGGTCACTGAACATATGTATAACCTACAAGTTTTACATTTAACAATGACCAACCACACTGGTGAATGACCTCTTTTTCTCATAATATGAATTTTTGTCAGGATCACTCAACCCCTGCTGCAGTCAGATTTCAGCTGAGAAATGCAAGGAAGCCCCACACACACAAAGCTTTAACATTGTGCCATGACTCCTGGGGGAGGAAAAGAATGTGGCAAGAGTGTACGGGACTTGAGAAAATGTGCTGTAAATGAACATCACATCTCCTCTCTTTTTGAGCTACATGATGCAGGGTTATGGTGTGTCCTAGTCCTAGAAACCTTTTGAACACATTTACACAGCACACTGCCCTCTGCCTTTAAAAGAAGCGCTGTGCTATGACATGTGGCTGTACAAGGGCACACCCTTACAGATACTGAAAAATACTGAAAGCAACCCACCTATGTGGTGAATCTCTTCATAAAAAGGCAGTTAATACATCCCAAGAAAGAAAGAAATCAAAAACTTGGCACCCAAAACTCTCTCCCCTCTTACTTCTCTGTAAGTTTAAATTAGTTCTCCAAACTGCAGACCACATCTAATGCAGACACCCGTCACTTCACAAATGAGAGAATTGCACAGCAGTCTACTACCCCTATTCCTGTCTAGCTGTGATTCAAGCTCTGGAGGGTCCCAAGGACTAAAAGAAATGCACGTCAGCACTGGCCACATCTTTGCTCCCTCGAAGGGCTCCTCTCCTTACTATAGAGATAAGAATGGTATACGTGTACAGCATACCGTCAGTGACAACTATGATGCCCTTGGAGTCTCTCCCTAAACCTACTTCTGCTGCTGATCTGCAGTCTTTCTCTGGGGCCCAGCATGACACACATTAATACCACATCTTCAGCCTTTTCAGCAGCCGTTAACTAATCTTAACAACTGCATCTCTACGACTGAGAAATTTTCAGTTGAAACCCAGAAAGGAGTAAGCAAGTCTAGTACAGTCTCTACTCAGCATAAGATAAACAAAGGGAGAGAAGAGAGAAAAGGAGTGACAGATGCCCTTCACTCTGATAATTTAGGACAGAGAAAGTATCTTCAGACTGCCCTTCCCAGGGAGAGACCCAGGCATTCTCTTGAATAAACTAAGAGGGAGGTTTGACCGGACAGGAAACACCAGCAAAGACCACATCTCAGACATGTACTTACTTGTATATTTGGAAAAGGAGGAATTCCAACCAGGCAAAAAGTGACTCCATTCATTTGCCAGTTGGAGGGAGGGAAGTGCTGAATTCCAGAAGCTGCAGATTGTTGGAGAGTTGCTCTGACCCCAAGACGTGTCTTGCCCTTGAAGCTATTTTACTGCTTAGGAGTCTTTTTCTAAAGTTTGGGTCTCCTTCTCTACCCTGGAGCTGCAATTCCTGTGTGTTTCTGTCCTGAGTTTGGGCTGTCTTTCCTTCTCGCTCCTCTTTCTCTCCTGTCCTGTACTGTCTAAGTCTAGAAAACAACAGTTACTCTAAAAGGAAACACTTGAAGCTTTATTTCACAAAGGCGGCACTGATGCGCTGCAAAAATGAGAGGCCCTCCCCCAACTTTCCCTAAGGAAGTTTCCGGGATTTTGACTGAAGAGAGCATGGAGAGCCTGTGACAGAGAGCTCATCGCTAAAAAGCCACACACAGGGATAGAAAGTATTCAGCTACAGACAGTATGTTTTTCTGTGCTTGCCCTGAATCAAACAAACTGATAAATGGCAGATTCAGTAGCACAGAACTAGAAATAGCTGCACACATCTTGTGGCTGAGTGTGATGTGCCAGTGGAGGCTGCCTTAAAGAACAGGCAACCGTGACACCCTCCCTGACCCACCTCACCAACACTGCCCAGGCTACAGCCCTTCTTTTCTCTCCCCCTCCCTCGTGCAATTCGAGGGTGGGGCTCCGACCCCGGCAAAGAATTACAATAAACACCACACCATACAAGATCTAGTGGTAACAACTTGGCCACAGCTTTATTAAGTAAAACATGTAATCAACAATTATAAGAAGTATACAGGGATACCAAAGGCAACTAAAAACCCATCTAGAGCAATTACAATATCCCTAGTCCACCTTGGGATCAGCGAGGTTGACAGTCTGACATTTGCAAACTAGTGAGCCCAACCTTGGGTGCCGAGAGAAATGGTGGAAGCTATAATTCAGAACGAAATCAGTGAACAAATGGGACAGACATGCATTAACGAGGAAAGCCAGATGACCTAGCAAGATGTCAGGACTTAACTGTATTAGAAATTTTTGAAAATAGAATCAAATATGCGAGTACGAGTAAAGGGGTCATGGATTTGATAGAACATCTTTCTGTGGTACAACCAAAGCAGTTTACATTTATTATATGAAGGTACTTTGTCTCTAGTGGGCTAAAAATCTACAGTTTTGTACCTGGGGCAATGGGTTAAGTGACTTTCCCAGGGTCACAAGAAACCAGAATGGGAAAATGAACCCAGTTCCCAAGGTTCTCAGTTCACTACACTAACCATCTAGCTACTCCTCCCTCACATGTGGATGGAGGAGCCATGAAGTCCCTCATTAGAGGCTCCTGTGGAAATGAGGAAGCAGGAGGCAATCCCTATTGTGGGCAAGGAACTGGCTAAAAGACAGGAAACAGAATAGAATGAAATGGTCAGTTCTCTCAATGAAAGGGCGTGCCCCAGCGATCAGTGCTAGGTCCAGAGTTTCACATATTCATTAATAACCTAAAAAAAAGGAGAAAAGGGCAAAGTAGTCAAATATGCAGATGACAGAGTCATCTGAAGTGGACAAAATGAAAGCTGACAATTAAGAATTTCAGAATTTGATTCACTGACTTGTCAATCCACTCTTCACATAGAATCAAGGCAGAATACAATCCCAATAACCAAAAACAACATAAGCATCATATAGAAAAGAATACCATAAAATAAAGTAAAAAGCAATAAAATAGCATAGATCTCTGTCCTAAAAACATTCATCCATAACTAAAATCCTTACCCCAAACTGACAACAGTTTTATCTTAACCACATAATAAAAATAAATATTTCTTGACCTCTTTTGCATAATTCTTTCCAACTTTTGTCAGGTTGGAAAGAATAAAAATAAAAAAAAGTACTAGAAGATGTAAGAGCCATTGTCGCCAGTCACTTTAACGCTCATCTTTTAAGAATGTGTCATTTAGTCACGTACAATTAAGGGTGCGTCAGTTTGTCAATTATAACATTTCAGTGTGTGTCACTTAAGTGTGCATCTCTTAAGGGGGCCAGGAAACAAGCATGTCCGTCATGTTCCACAAGGCCATACTGGTAGAGGCACGGAGATTTATAAGTCCTCAAAGGGAAGAGACAAACTTTAATGGCTTTTCCTACTGTTTCTCACAGAAATAAAATGTCCACTTTGAGCTGGAAATGCATCTTTTCAAGAATTACGACCTCACAACCATACTCTTGATTCTGCCTCTGAGGAGCTCAAAGTGAAACTACAAAGAATGGCAATGGCACTTAATGGGTGCCTCAATAGGCTACCTGCCTTCCAAACACAGATCAACACAGATCAATTATCACCAAATCATCCTTTTTTAAATTTCTGCGTGCTCTTCAACACGAAGGACTCCAGTTTGCCTTGTATTCTAGAGTTTCCATGAAGAAAGCCAAAAGTCAAAGAAATATAAAAATTTGAATTTGCAGATTAATTTAATTCAAGAGTACTCTAAGAATAATAGTATTAATTGAAAAACCTGTCTAAGCGTTGCTTACAACATCAATTTGAATGTTTAAAGTGAACAGCAACTATTTTTTTTCTAAGCCATGGTTTTAAATTTCAGGTTGTTTTTTTTTTTTTTTTTACTTGTTAAGCACTTTTAACGTTGCTTTGTATGCATTTGTATGCTTTTGGTGAAGACATTAATAAACGTTTCATGAATTTTATACATTCTGTGTCTCTTCCCTCCATCAATGGCTTACTAATAAGTGTCACACACTTAAAAAAATGCTTCTATAACTAACGTGCTATAAAGTGTCACATGGGTATGTGTCACGCTTGACAATGACACTGGTCAAAGTAACACTTGCTCTTCTGTCGTACAGAGAAAGGCAACAAAATGGCTTGACAGGTTAGGGCTCTTTATCTTGGAGAACAGAAAGTAACAGAGGGAAGATAAGATGGGCTTATGAAAATATAAGTGATGTGGCACAAGTTAATAGGGAATGGGTATTTACTCTTTCAAATAGTACTAGGAACCAAGGAACCATATGAAGCTAGCCAGGGTGAAATTTATATTTACCTACTCATTACCTTTCCTCGAGTCATAAGAATATAAGAATAGTCATACTGGGTCAGACCAATGGTCCATATAGCCCGGTATCCTGCTTCCAGCAGTGGCCAATCCAGGTCACAAGTACCTGGCAGAAACCCAATTAGTAGTAGCATTCCATACTACCAATTCCAGAGTAAACAATGGCTAAGGACTTAGGACTTTTCCTCCAGGAACTTGTGCAAACCGTTTTTTAAACCCATATACACTAAACACTGTTACCAAATCCTCCAGCAACGAGTTCCAGAGCTTAACTACTCTGAGTGAAAAAATATTTCCTCCCATTTGTTCTAAAAGTATTTACATGAAATTTCATTGTGTCCCCTGATATGTTTTGAAGAAGTTGG
Organism: Microcaecilia unicolor; assembly: GCF_901765095.1. Taxonomy (NCBI): domain Eukaryota; kingdom Metazoa; phylum Chordata; class Amphibia; order Gymnophiona; family Siphonopidae; genus Microcaecilia; species Microcaecilia unicolor. The sequence goes on along the minus strand of NC_044042.1, from coordinate 66,361,627 downwards.
GGGGGGGGGGGGGAGAAATTGATTCACCTCCACCTGCTCCACACCACTCAGGATTTTGTAGACCTCAATCATGTCCCCCCTCAGCTGTCTCTTTTTCAAGCTAAAGAGCCCTAACCTCTTTAGCCTTTCCTCATATAGGAGCAATTCCACCCCTCTATCATTTTGGTCACTGTTCTTTGAGCCTTTTCTAATTCCGCTATATATTTTTTGAGATATGGCAACCAGAATTGAACATAATACTCAAGGTGAGGTTGAACCACGGAGCGATACAGAGGCATTATAATATTTTTGGTCTTATTTTGCATTCCTCTCCTAATAATTCCTAGCAGCCTTGTTTGCATTTTTGGTCACTGTCAAACACTTGGCAGATTTCAGCATATTGTCTACAATGACACTGTGAAGTAACAGTGTGTGTTAAGCCTGTAAAAATGTATTGGATATTTTCCTACCTAAATTAATTCTGAAGAGCATTTCTCTAGTTTGGCTAGCAGATGGTGCATGTTTATGCTTAAAGCTGTTACAGAGGACTGACTTCTCTTTCCTTTAGTCAGTACAGAGATAATAGGAAGTGCCTGTAGTGATGTAATAGTTTTTATTTGAAACTTGACTCTTCTGGGCTTTGAATGTTCTGAAGTTTGAAATTACCCAACAGATACTGGCTGTTGCTCCAGTCTTAGCCCGGGAGGAAAAGAGAGAAAGATCTCTTTACTGAGGCTCTGTGAATTATATGTTCTGACCTTCCCAGGTATATAGATGTTTAGACAATGCAATAATTGATCCATATTTCAGTTACCTGTTATGGTTTGCTATTTGCACTATTTTGTTCCACTGTTCAATTTTTAAGAGAATAAACATAATTGTTTGTTCGCCCTGTTTGTCTGATAAAGAATCCTGGTGGTTTGTGTGTTGGATCTGCGAGTGCTTTCTGGGAACTGTGGGACCACTGGGAGTGTGGCCTAAGCATCCTAGATATCACTGGGGATAATTTGAGAGTGGGAGACTCGCAGAGAGGCAGTTGTGACCCCAGTCGGTGGGAGGAGGGTGCTAGTATAAAGCACGTGTGGCAGGTGCAGGCGGACCTGAGCTCTGCTGGGGATAGACCCTCTAAGTGGCCACGGGGTAACCCCAGGCGGGTGGGCTAGGCATTTCGTGGCAGACACCTAGATCTTTTTCTTGAGTGCTGATTCCTAAAGTGGACCCTAGCATCAGATAACTATGATTTGGATTATTCTTCCCAATGTGCATCATTTTGCATTTGCCTACGTTATAAATACATAAGTATTGCCACACTGGGACAGACCAAAGGTCCATCAAGCCCAGCATCCTGTTTCCAACAGTGGCCAATCCAGGTCACAAATACCTGGCAAGACCCCCAAAAAGTTCAATACATTTTATGCTGCTTATCCCAGAAATGGAGAAATTAGATCTTACCTGCTAATGCCCCTGTATAAGACGTTGGTGAGGCCCCACCTGGAGTATTGTGTTCAGTTTTGGAGGCCATACCTTGCGAAGGATGTTAAAAAAATGGAAGCGGTACAAAGAAAAGCTACAAGGATGGTATGGGAGTTGCATTCCAAGACGTATGAAGAGAGACTTGCTGACCTGAACATGTATACTCTGGAGGAAAGGAGGAACAGGGGTGATATGATACAGACGTTCAAATATTTGAAAGGTATTAATCCGCAAACGAATCTTTTCCGGAGAGGGGAAGGCGGTAGTACGAGAGGACATGAAATGAGATTGAAGGGGTGCAGACTCAGGAAAGATGTCAGGAAGTATTTCTTCACGGAGAGGGTGGTGAACGCTTGGAATGCCCTCCCGCGGGAGGTGGTGGAGATGAAAACGGTAACGGAATTCAAGCATGCGTGGGACAGGCATAAAGGAATCCTGTGCAGAAGGAATGGATCCACAGAAGCTTAGCTGAAATTGGGTGGCGGGGGGAAGAGGGGTTGGTGGTTGAGAGGCTAGGATGGGGGAGGGCAGACTTATACGGGGTCTGTGCCGGAGCCGGTGATGGGAGGCGGGACTGGTGGTTGGGAGGCGGGAAATACTGCTGCACAGACTTATATGGTCTGTGCCCTGAAAAAGACAGGTACAAATCAAGGTAAGGTATACACATGAGTTTATCGTGGGCAGACTAGATGGACCGTGCAGGTCTTTTTCTGCCGTCATCTACTATGTTACTATGTTACTATGTAATTTGCTTTCCTTTAGTCCCTCCGGACCGGACCAGGATTGGACTGTTGGGTTGTGCCCGCCTACCAGCAGGTGGAGACTGAGAAAAAACTCTGACTCTAGAGAGCCAATAGGAGCCCTGGCCATGTGACCTTAGCCTCAGTATTTGAATAACAAAGCAGGAAAGAAAGAAAGAACTTCTGTGCCGTATGGAATCCTAGCAGCCACAAATTCCTCGGCAAAACCGAGTACTAGAGCTCACCAGCAACTCTCACCAAAGAAGTGGTATGGCCCATTTGTATTAGAGCTCGCCAGCAACTCTCACCAGAGAAGTGGCATGGCCCATTCATATTAGAGCTCACTAGCAACTCTCACCAGAGAAGTGGTATGACTCACTTAAGGTTTCATATATATTCCATCAACTGAGCTCACCAGCAACTCTCACCAGAGTAGTGGTATGACTCACTTAAGGTTTCATATATATTCCATCAACTGAGCTCACCAGCAACTCTCACCAAAGAAGTGGTATGACCCATTAAGGTTTTATATATATATATTCCAGCAACTGAGCTCACCAGCAACTCTCGGCAGAGAAGTGGTATGACATATTTAAGGCTTTATATATATTCCAGCAACTGAACTCACCAGCAACTCTCACCAGAGAAGTGGTATGACATATTTAAGGCTTTATATATATTCCAGCAACTGAACTCACCAGCAACTCTCACCAGAGAAGTGGTATGACCCATTAAGGTTTTATATATATTCCAGCAACCGAGCTCACCAGCAACCACCAGAGAAGTGGTATGGACCACGCAAAGTCTTTTTTTTTTTTTTTAAACATTCCACGTGTGGTAAAGGAACGAATACACTTCCAAACTTAATAAAAGAATCTAAAGAGTTGATAGAACATGGGAGGGGCCTGGTCCGGTCCGGAGGGACTAAAGGAAAGCAAATTAGCAGGTAAGATCTAATTTCTCCTTCCTTAGCATCCCTCCGGACCGGACCAGGATTGGACTGTTGGGAAGTACCAAAGCAGTAATCTTAAGGGAGGGACAGACATTGAGAATGTGGTAGAGTCCCTGAAGACACCCAAACTAGGATGAATACGAAGCCAAAGCTTGATGATCCAAGAACTGCCAATAAACTAAATAGAATGACTACAAAGCAAAAAAGCTGAAAAGTCCAAGCGATGCTGAACATTGTCCCCTACCAAGTGGCCGCTATATAATGTCCCCTACCGCACTATCAGTGCAGCGCAAAGGACAGAGAGACTCGAGGAAAAAAAAAAAACGACTGAAAGAAAGATGGCAAAGGTAGAAGCAGAGCCACCTGGAAACAAAAATCTGCAATGAATCTACCTCAGCTGAGAAAGTGGAAACCGAGATCCTGAAGTACAATACTCCAGATATCGTAGACTATTGCTGACCTAGCAACAGATTGGAAGTATGTAAAGCCTGTCAGTGAGAAAGTACCTGATCACTAGAAGCTAAATAGGTAAAAACAAGAATGCAGTTAAATACTATGCAGAAGAAGAAGGTACCTAAATCCTTGCTGCAAATTAGACTGAAGGTCCAAATAAACTGACAGCCGCTGCAGTTACCCAACATGAAAAAAAAAAAACATATCTCAGAGCGCAATTCAACTGAGAGAGAAAGAATCATCTGTAGCTGTTGCCTCTGCAAACCAATCACCTGAGACTCTTGTCGTAGACCCCAATTAGTGAAAACGGGAATAAATCAACAGTAGACACTTGTTAGTACCTTTCATCTGTTAGAAACATATAGAAGTCCATAAAACACTACACAGTTCCAGGAACAACATGTATAGAATGTTTGTACGTTTAGGAATCTAGCCAGGTGCTCATGGTCTGGATTGGCCGTGGACAAAAAGGTGGGCTCAATAGGACCTTTGAGCTTTTCCCAGTGTGGAATTACATATGTACTTATGTAGTAGAACTATAAATATACATATATATTTTCACAGATGCAGCCATCAAAAAACTGGTCACTGTGTATATGCTCCCGGCATACCTGCAGGAAGAATGCTCAATCTCAACCACCAGACCACTAGTGAGAATACAGAGGCCAACTGAGTGGAGGGATTCCATCAGAGATAAATATCTGGATACGAGAGGGCATCTATCTCTGCCGCTGACAAGTCTTTTTAGCAAGAGAGTAAGCGAGGCACATGGAAGGTCAGAGCAAAAAGAAATAGTTGTAGAACTGGGACCTCCCCTTAAGGTACTATCCACTGAGAACTCTTTTTTTTTTTTTTTTTCCTTCAATGGTCACGAAATTGACAGAGTGAAAAGCTGCCCAAAAAAGACTACCGAGACTCCAAAGCGAATGAAGAAAAAATTGCTTCTTGGGAGCTAGAAAGTAATATTTTACTCTGCAAAATAGAGCAAGGTAATGGCCGAAGGCCCAAGAACATCCAGAGAAAACAGAAAGTGGGACGCTTGTAGAGAAGACAAAAACAGTCTGCGCCAACTTGACTAAACAAAGAGAGAAAAAATAGAAACATGCTATGAAATCTAATGAGATCACACGAGAGCTCAAAAGAGAGACCTGGCTACATGCACCCCATAACCTAGGGTGTGCCCGAAATGCACCACCCGTTGCTTGACCTGACAACTCTGCCAATAAGACTGTCTGTAATGAACCAGACATCTATGGAAAGGATGAAACGACGAGACGTAGTTTCATGAGCGCCGCTGCTACTACGACCATAACTTAAGAAAAAAGTGCGCGGAGCCGACGCGAGACCGAAGAGCAGGGCAAGAAAACTGGTAATGAGGACCTTATCATCCTCGTATCACGGACATTACTCCTCCTATACTGAGATGTACTAAGATGTACCGACCCACATCCATAAGAAATGAATGTGGTACTTGCAACCTGGACTGACCACAACTGAGAACAGGATGCTGGGCTTAATGGACTCTTAGACTTTCCCCGTATGACCATACTCATATACTAATAGCAAAAATGCACAGGAAGTGAAAGAATCCCCTTCCAATTGAAAGGAAGGTCTGGAATGAGGACATATAGAATGAAAATGAAAGGATCACCATATGTTGAGCGTGGACTGAGACACACTGGCCTTTAATTTTACCGGATCTCCCCAAACCTCATATCATGTCATGCCTCCTTCCTCACTGAGATGTACAGAGATGAACAGACGCACACTCACGAGATATGAATGTGGTATTTGCAATCTGGATTGACCCCATCTGAAAACAGGATGGGGACTCTTGGCCTTTCCCATTATGGCAACACTTATGCCCTTATGGCAAAAAATGCACAGAAAATGAGTGAATCTCCTTCCAAGAGAAAAAAACTCTTGAGAGAGGAAGAATAAAATGAAAATGAAAAGGAATAGACTTGGAAAATACCTATTACGGAAAAGGTGGTGAATTTGTGCCACAGGAGACAAGACTGTACCTGACGTCAAGAAAGCTTGAAACAAGACCCTAAAATCTGTAAGGAAGAGAAAGGGATAGCAGATATTATGGATGGTCATACTGGACAAAACCAGAATGTTTACCATGTGCCCAGGCTGAATAGAGGAAACAAAAATACAAGTAGATGGCATGAGGACCTCCCACTATCCTTAAGTGGGAGAAAATGCAAATTGACCTGATAACTTTACTCCCTAAGTGGACATATATCTTGTAAGTCCTAGAAGAAAACTAAGATAACACATGAGAAACTCCAAGACAGTTGGAAAGTAGAGAAGATGTGAATAAAACATGCCTTCTAAAGCATCTGAGAAAACTGGGTGCTCGGTAGACAGGACTGAGTCTCCTAGAATATGAGAACCATCTGAACCATGTAGCCTATGCAGCTGTCATCTGCTATGCCAAAGAGAATGCATAGCCATGAAAGAAAATTGCTGAAAGGAAGTAAGACCTTATGTCCAGAATTGCAAAGTACGCAACAATTGAGTATCAGACAATGTATTTCATTGCACATGGCATCTGAACCATATAGCCTACGCTCTAGAGAACGTTTGTTAAGATCTTAAAACACTGTATAAGAACATAGCCACGGAGGAAAATTTCCTAAAAGGAATTAAGATCTTATGTCCAGCATTGTAAAGTACCAAACAATGGCACCTGAACCAGATAGCCTATGCCACAGAAAATGTTTGTTAAGTTCTTAAAACACTGTATAACATCATAGCCATGAAGGGACATGCTTGAAAGGAACTAAGATATTATGGCCAGATTTGTAAAGTACTAATCAATTGACTATTAGACAATGTAGTCCTATTCACCAGGAAATGAGAAAGACACAGAGTGACACACACTGGACCTCCATAAAAACTGCGCTAGACAATAGCAAAGACCTTTCCTCCAAACATCACACACAAGGGAAAGGAATAGGAAATTGGTTATTTTGGAGCTGAGATATAATTTAATTCGCCCCATCGTCTAAAACAGAGAATTCCCGACTGAGCTGCACTTTGAATCGGAGTCTTGCCAAGAACAAAGAAATCGCCAACTGAGCTGCACTTTAATTCACAACATTGCTAGCAACCAAAAAGTCCCCGACGGAGAAAAAACAGAGGGGAAAACAAAATGAGCGCCATTCGCATCGTAACATTTCGTTTTTGTTTTGTTTTTTTAATAGCTTGAAAAATACATGTAAAAATTAATTGCGGGGAAAATATACTACCAATTGCCCCAACTACCGGAGAAACAATATCTCCTTTCCATTGCACAAACAGCCAAACACAGTAAAAGCAGAAAAACGCTGCCGCATCAAGGGAAATTGCAGCTGCAGGCAAAACAATGGCGGCCAAGCGCGCCAAAATGAGAAGAATAAAGTTCGGGGGAGAAAACCACTGACCAGACCGACGAAGAAGCAGGAAATCCGTACCGCTGAAAAACAGATAACCTCCGATGCTGCACAAAACATGGTTTAGCCTCTGGCCCGACAGGAACCGTCAATACAGCTCCCAAGCTATACAGACCTGTCCAAGAGCGAGCACGCGCTTAACAGTTCGCGCCTCTCTTTTTTTTTTTTTTTTACAACTACCGCCACTAACAACGCCGGATAGCAGAGGAAAAATAATGAAGATAACAAAAAAAAACACCGATTAAAGTCACAGATGCTGACTTTTCACTTTTTTTTTTTTTTTTTTTTTAATAGCTCCGCCAGAAAAGAAAATAAAGACTCTTCAAACAGAATAAGACAGAAGAGCTACCTGCTCGTTATAAGACTGGGGAAAGCAAAAACTACTTCCTTTAAATTCCTTTCATTTGAATTAATTTTTTAAATTTTCTTTTACTTGATTTAATTCTTTAAAAACAGCTGCCTATTAAAAGTGGCTGCCTCTCCCAAAGACGGTACACCTTTCCAGAGAAAGGGACGGCCCTTCCCTGCTAAGCCAGGGAGATGGGGAGGAAGGGGGGTGGACTCGAGACACCCGAGTTTAACACCCCAGAGGCTGTCAAAGAAAGAAAAGAAACCCTGTCAAGCCTCTAATTACGATTCCAGGCACAGAAGAAGTATTATAAATATATCTGTAATATCTTATAGAGAAAAAGAGAGAGAGAGACTAATGGGCTCACTTCCTACCTGCTGAGAGACTGAGAAAATACTGAGGCTAAGGTCACATGGCCAGGGCTCCTATTGGCTCTCTAGAGTCAGAGTTTTTTCTCAGTCTCCACCTGCTGGTAGGCGGGCACAACCCAACAGTCCAATCCTGGTCCGGTCCGGAGGGATGCTAAGGAAAGCAGTGGATTTTCCCCAAGTCATTTTAATAATGACCTAAGGATTTTACCTTTAGGAAGCCGTCCACATCTTTTTTTAAACCCTGATAAGCTAAATTGCCTTTATCACATTCTCTGGCAACGAATTCCAGAGTTGAATTACATGTTGAGTAAGGAGAAATTAGATCTTACCTGCTAATTTGCTTTCCTTTAGTCCCTCCGGACCGGACCAGGATTTGACTGATGGGTTGTGCTCGCCTTCCAGCAGGTGGAGACTGAGAAAAAAACTGACTCTAGAGAGCCAATAAGAGCCCTGGTCATGTGACCTTAGCCTCAGTATTTGACTAACAAAGCAGGAAAGAAAGACCTTCTGTGCCGTATGGAATTCTAGCAGCCACAAAGCACTGGGCAATGCCAAGGATTAGAGCTCACCAGCAACTCTAACCAGAGAAGTGGTATGGCCCCTTTTTGTATTCGAGCTCACCAGCAACTCTCACCAGAGAAGTGGTATGGCCCCTTTTTTATTAGAGCTCACCAGCGACTCTCACCAGAGAAGTGGTATGGCTTACTTGTATTATAGTTTACCAGCAACTCTCACCAGAGAAGTGGAATGGCTCACTTGTATTATAGCATACCAGCAATTCTCACTAGAGAAAAGGTATGTCTCAGTTGTATTATAGCTCACTATGAACTCCCACCAGAGCAGTGGTATAGACCACTTAAAGTTTTACATATACATACCAGCAACTGAGCACCCTAGCAACTCTCACTAGAGAAGAGGTATGTCCCTCTCGCAGTAAAGCTTACTAGCAACTCCCACCAGATGGCTCACATGAATTATAACTCACCAGGAACTCACAGCAGAGAAAAAGGTAAGACCCTATTTAAAGTTCTTTATATATATAAACCCATACATACCTATAGCTACATATAAATTCCAGCAACTGAGCCTACCAGCAACTCCGACCAGAGACATGGCATGGCCCACTTAAAGGTCACTATATATAGTAGCATCTGGTTTGTTTGTTTGTTTTATTTATTTATTTATTTATTTATTTTTATTCTGTTGAAAACAAAAGACGAAACCTGGGAGGGGCCTGGTCCGGTCCGGAGGGACTAAAGGAAAGCAAATTAGCAGGTAAGATCTAATTTCTCCTTCCTTAGCGTCCCTCCGGACCGGACCAGGATTTGACTGATGGGAAGTACCAAAGCAGTAATGTTACGGGAGGGACCCTATGAAAACCCTGAGGGAATACTGGAGTTGCCAAGACCGCCTACTGGCGACAGGGACCATTCAATATACAAAAGACTTTGAGGGCCCCCAAAAGAAATCCCTCTGCAAAGAGACAACCGATTATCTAGTTGAGAAATGAATTTCATTACTGTAACTGTACCCCTGGAGAGAAGACAATTAGAAGGTCTGAATTTCCTAATGCAGCGAAATATAGTGAAGCAGAAACGACCAATCCGTTACGCCAATCGGCTAGAAGGACAGAAGGACTATCCCAGCGCCGAAAATGTTCAATAGTGGTGAAACACCATGTAACAGAAGGACAGGACAATCCCAACGCCGAAAAATGGGAAATAGTTGTGAAATATCATGTACATAAGTACATAAGTACATAAGTAGTGCCATACTGGGAAAGACCAAAGGTCCATCTAGCCCAGCATCCTGTCACCGACAGTGGCCAATCCAGGTCAAGGGCACCTGGCACGCTCCCCAAACGTAAAAACATTCCAGACAAGTTATACCTAAAAATGAGGAATTTTTCCAGTCCATTTAATAGCGGTCTATGGACTTGTCCTTTAGGAATCTATCTAACCCCTTTTTAAACTCCGTCAAGCTAACCGCCCGTACCACGTTCTCCGGCAATGAATTCCAGAGTCTAATTACACGTTGGGTGAAGAAACATTTTCTCCGATTCGTTTTAAATTTACCACACTGTAGCTTCAACTCATGCCCTCTAGTCCTAGTATTTTTGGATAGCGTGAACAGTCGCTTCACATCCACCCGATCCATTCCACTCATTATTTTATACACTTCTATCATATCTCCCCTCAGCCGTCTCTTCTCCAAGCTGAAAAGCCCTAGCCTTCTCAGCCTCTCTTCATAGGAAAGTCGTCCCATCCCCACTATCATTTTCGTCGCCCTTCGCTGTACCTTTTCCAATTCTACTATATCTTTTTGAGATACGGAGACCAGTACTGAACACAATACTCCAGGTGCGGTCGCACCATGGAGCGATACAACGGCATTATAACATCCGCACACCTGGACTCCATACCCTTCTTAATAACACCCAACATTCTATTCGCTTTCCTAGCCGCAGCAGCACACTGAGCAGAAGGTTTCAGCGTATCATCGACGACGACACCCAGATCCCTTTCTTGATCCGTAACTCCTAACGCGGAACCTTGCAAGACGTAGCTATAATTCGGGTTCCTCTTACCCACATGCATCACTTTGCACTTGTCAACATTGAACTTCATCTGCCACTTGCACGCCCATTCTCCCAGTCTCGCAAGGTCCTCCTGTAATCGTTCACATTCCTCCTGCGACTTGACGACCCTGAATAATTTTGTGTCATCGGCGAATTTAATTACCTCACTAGTTATTCCCATCTCTAGGTCATTTATAAATACATTAAAAAGCAACGGACCCAGCACAGACCCCTGCGGGACCCCACTAACTACCCTCCTCCACTGAGAATACTGGCCACGCAATCCTACTCTCTGCTTCCTATCTTTCAACCAGTTCTTAATCCATAATAACAGCTCCCTTAATTGGCAAGATCCCCGTTAATGTCGAAATCATTGAATCTGTTGTTATCTTAAGATCACGAAGAAGACCCCATAACAGCAAGAAAAAACTGACTGAGAAAGATGAAAACATGACCTTCCGGAAGACAGAAAAGAAGGAACCAGAAGAAAAATCAGCTGCAACCTGCAGGTAAAGAAAAGAGAGAGAGAGACGCGGTCCGACGATGCAACTGCAGCCTAGTTACAATTACTGACGCAGCAAATCCTGTCTTAGCTCAACAAGGCCGTAGGAAAAAACCAAAGAAGAAGACCAAAACAAACCTGTTCTGAATGAAAGATGGGACTGTGGAACAGCAGGGCCTTGCGAACAGGAAGATGTAGAATAGACACCAAGAAAGACGCTAAAGATCCGCATATCCCGGATCTCAGGACCAATATGGAGCTGCCAGATCTACTGGGCCCCCGTGTGTCTCTATCTCTTGTAAAAGACGACTCCAGAGAAAAAACGGAGGAAAGAGATAGAGAAGATTATCGCTGCCATAGGACACCTACCCCTGCCGCTGACGAGACAGTTCAGTGAGAGACTAAGCGAGGAGCCTGTGAGGACAGAGCAAAAGCAAAAGGTTGCAGAACTGAAGCGTCCCACTAAGGAACTATCAGCTGACCACGCTCATAAGGTGAGAGTCCATTCCTCTGAAACTAGGGAGAAACAAAAGAGAAAAATGCACTTAATAAATCTCGTTTTTTTTTTTGTTTTTTTTTTTAACTCCAACCACATGAAAAACAGAGCGACAGTAAGGCGAAAAACTGCCCATGCTAATAAAGTCGCCTTCTGCCATATGAATCGTAGCCTCGACATTGATCTTTGAGAAAATACATAGGCTGTCAAGGAATCGTCCGACAGACTCTCACAGAGAAAGAAACGCCTCTAGAAGTAAAGAAATTATTCAAATTTTGAAGATATTGAAGAAGTGACAAGTTGCCCACTGAAAATGGGGTAGCCTGCCTAACCAACAGGCACCCCCACCACGGAAACTGCCAAGGAACGATAAAACATGTCCACTGTGCATATTATAGAGACATACGTGCAGTAAGGATGCTTTAGCATGTTCTTTTACAAAGAATGAGCCAGCATTACTACTAGTAACAGGTGTGGTAACCTTAGTACTGTGGTGGTAGTGGTCATTATGGTTGAAACACCAGAACAGAAAATAGCAGAAAAATGTCAAGAAAAATATAGCCTAGGAAAGAACTCCAACAAATCGCTGTCATGGACAGTAACCTGAATATAATGTCAAACAAAGAACGCAACCTAGGAACTATATTTGAATCTGCCCCACCTTAGTAGCCAGCCGCTCAGTCTAAGACCGGTCAACTTGCTTGATAAAAAGTTTTCCTGATGAGCCGGACATGTAGATACTAGAAAGTAGAATTCTCTCTTCCATAAGAACTACTGCCACCACTACCAAAAACTTGGTAACAGTGGGAGTGACTGTTGCGAGATACAACAGCAGTGCAAGAAAGCGAAAAAAAAAAAAAAAAAAAAAATGGTGTCCCAGAATCTCAAACCGCATAAAACCTTTGGCAAGCGGTTCTGAAAGGAATATGTAGGTAAGTTGCCATCAGATCCAAGGATATTAAAAACAGTATGCCATATTCAAATGACTCCATAGAAAAAACATGTGACATGGAGAACGCGGTACCTTGAAAACAAACACATTAGGCTGCTTGCAAAGTCAAAAGCTTAAAGATCCAAGAACCGCCAACAAACAAAATAGGAGGATTACAAATCCAAAATCCTGAGGGTCCAAGAGCCGCTGTAGATTGCCCCCTACCGCACTAGCAGTGCAGTGAGGACAGGAAGACTCTAGAAAGACGGCTGAAAGAAAGTTGACAAAGCTAGAGGCATAACCGTCTCGAAAAATCTGCAATGATTCCGCCTCAACTGTAGAAAGTGGAAACACGAATCCTGAACTACAAACTCCTACTTGTCTCTTACAGAGCTTGCAGTACCGTGATAGTGACAGGTAGCCGGTAAACATACCCGGAAACGAAACTGGACCAAGAGTAAGGAATAGCCTTCCCCACTGAACAGAGAAAATATAGGCCCTTCTGAAAAAACAAGGGTCCTGAACTACCAAGACCTCACCTGATAAAGGTAGGTGCTAAACTATTGGCCACATAGGAGCAGATAGCGACATGCGCAAATAGTGTCATCCACATCTTACTTCCTCCCCTGAAACCAGAGAGGTGAGAATTGAACAAATTAAACATGTACCCATAGAAAGTAAGTTATGAGAAAAAATATACATCCAACAAGAACAATCCATACCAGGCAGAAAAAACTGCCTGTGACTGCTACTGCTGCAAGGAAATTCTCAGTGGGTTTTTTTTTTTTTTTAAATCTGGCTATTGTTACCAATATTATGATGCCCAGTCCGCCTTCCAGTGGTGAACCCGGACCGCTCCTGATGAGCTGGGCACTTGCGTTATCCGGAATGCACACCTGCACCTGCCCCGTTTTTTTTTTTTTTTTTTTACAGCAAGTGCAGCTACCTGAATTGCCACAAAAATCAGATACCTGACATGAGAAAAGGCAAAAATACTGTGAAAGAGGTCCTCACTGTGCGCTATCTACTCACACACAAAAATCAAACAGACTGACCAAATACAAAAGCAAAAGATATTGACACCAAAACATACAGGTATCTCCTAAAGGGTGACCTGATATTAAGAACATAAGGGACAAGCAAAATATTATTATTATTATAATTATTATTAACATTTGTATAGCGGTACCAGATGCCCGCAGCGCACAACATCTTACATAGAAAGACAATCCCTGCTCCATAGAGCTTACATGAGTCTTTATGTAACATATAGTATAGAGGAGCAGCCACTGACCCATGGCCAGACCCTGGGCCAAAGAAGAAAAGGCCCGAGGGAAATACCCGTCTGCTGCAAATCCCCAGACTACCCCAGAAACAACATCTCCGTTTCCTTCTACACTCCCGAGAAAAACAAAACCGAACCGGAGAAACGCTGCCTCGTAAAGGAAACTGCAGCTGGAGGCAAACATGGCTACCTAGCGCGCCAAAAGTAAAAGAACGAGGATCAAAGAAGAAAAAACACGGAGGACATGAAAGGAGATGCGACCGCAAACGAAGAAGCAGGAAATCGCTGCCGCTGGTAGAGGAAGAAAAAGTTACCCTCCGGTGCCGAGCAAAAACATGCTTTAGCCTCTCCTCCGACGCTAATAGACAGCGCAGCACATCCTGAGCTTTTCAGACCGATCGGAGAAGAGCGGGTGCGCGCCGAAGCGGTTCGCGCCATTTTTTTTTTTTTTCTTCAATTCACAGCTGCTAAAACGCCAGAAAACGGAGGAACATAATTGTGAAAATAAAACAAATCGCCCTTTAAAGTCTCAAACACTGAATTGTTCCCATCTTTTATTTATTTATTTATTTTTGCACAGCTGAACTAGAAAAGAAAAAACTCCTCAAGCATAATAAATCACAACCGAGCTGACTGCCAGGAAAAATCTGGGGAAAGAAAAAAGGGCTTCTTCTCGTAATTTCCTTCTATTTGTTTTAACTCTTTTAAAGTACAATCCCCAAAGAGAAATATTCTCTTAAGTTTTTTTTTTTTTTTTTTTTCCAACCGAATTAGAAAAGACAGTGCTGAAGAGAAGTAGAATAGCACAGAGCTGCCTGCTCGTTAACAGCCTGGGTATATACATTTTTTTTTTTTTTTTTTTTTTAACAGTGGAGCTTGCTCATTAAAATTGTGACTTTCTAGAGTGGCTGCCTCTCCCAAAGACATACACCTTTCTAAACAAAGGGTAGCCCTTCCCAGCTACATATGGGAGATGGGGAGGAAGGGGGGAGGGACCCGGGGACACCCGAGTTTAACACCCCCAGAGGCTGTAAAAGAAAGGAAAAGAAATTCCTACCTGCCCAGCGTCTAATAGAGAATTCCTAGGCACAGAAGAAGAGGTAGCATTATTGTTGTTGTAATTATGAACCTCTAAAAGAGAAAGAGATAGAGAGAGACTAAAGGGCTCACTTCCTACCTGCTGGGAGACTGAGAAAATACTGAGGCTAAGGTCACATGACCAGGGCTCTTATTGGCTCTCTAGAGTCAGTTTTTTTTCTCAGTCTCCACCTGCTGGAAGGCGAGCACAACCCATCAGTCAAATCCTGGTCCGGTCCGGAGGGACGCTAAGGAAATAAAAATTTTCTCTGATTCGTATTAAATTTACTACTTTGTAGCTTCATCGCATGCCCCCTAGTCCTAGTATTTTTGGAAAGAGTAAACAATTCACATCTACCCGTTCCACTCCACTCATTATTTTATAGACCTCTATCATATTTCCCCTCTGCCGTCTTTTCTCCAAGCTGAATAGCCACTTTAACCTTTCCTCATAGGGAAGTCGTCCCATCCCCTTTATCATTTTAGTCACCCTTCTCTACACCTTTTCTAATTCCACTATATCTTTTTTGAGAATCGGTGACCAGAATTGAACACAATATTCAAGGTGCGGTCGCACCATGGAGTGATACAAAGGCATTATAATGTCCTCATTTTTGTTTTTCATTCCCTTCCTAATAATACCTAACATACTATTTGATTTCTTAGCTGCCGCAGAACACTGAGCAGAAGGTTTCAACATATCATCAACAACACCTTGGTTGGTGACTCCTAACGTAGAACCTTGCATTACGTAGCTATAATTCGGGTTCCTCTTTCCCACATGCATCACTTTGCACTTGCTCACATTAAACATCATCTGCCATTTAGATGGCAGTCTCCCAGTCTCATAAGGTCCCCTTGTAATTTTTCACAATCCTCTTGCAATTTAACAACTTTAAATTTGCTGACGACACAAAGTTATTCAATTACCTCACTAGTTACTCCCATCTCTAGGTCATTTATAAATATGTTAAAAAGCAGCAGTCCCAGCACAGACCCCTGAGGAACCCCACTAACTACCCTTCTCCATTGAGAATACTGACCATTTAATCCTACTCAGTTTTCTATCTTTTAGCCAGTTTTTAATCCACAATAGGACACTACCTCCTATCCCATGACTCTCCAATTTCCTCTGGAGTCTTTCATGAGGTACTTTGTCAAACACCTTTTGAAAATCCAGATACACAACATCAACCGGCTCACCTTTATCCATGTTTGTTCACCCCTTGCCCAGAATGTTGCCCAGTTCCGAACAAATCTAAATCCCTCATCCCTGCTCCATCATCTCAACCACACATTGAGACTTTAGAGCACTGCCTGTCTCTTGGGTCCTGCACATGAAACAGGAAGCATTTCTAAAACACTACCCTGGAAGATCTGGATTTCATCTTTCTACCTAGGAGTCTAAATTCCAGAGCCTCCCTCCCACATTTTCCTATGTCATTGGTACCCACATTTACCAAGACAGCAGGATCCTCCCCAGCACTGTCTAAAATCCTGCTAGATCATTCCAGACAAGAAGGTAATGTCCCCATAGCAGCAGATATAGACACAACACTGACAATTCAGTACAGCCCTGGAACTTGCCAGTATACTGCAGGGATCGGTGCTGGGACCTCTGCTTTTTAACATATCAAACATATAAACGGCGAGTGACCGTACTCACTCGCAAATGCGCAGTAGACTTCCCTCTCTGTCCCGCCCCCGCGTCAATACGTGATGACGGGGGGGCGGGACAGAGAGGGAAACTGCGCTAAGGGGAGGGAACCGTCGAGGTCGCCACTGCTCCCCCTCCCCCCCAAGGTCGCCGCCACTGGTACCCCCCCCCCCCGGAGTCGCCGCCATCGCCACCCCTCCACCCAGCCTGTCTCTTCACTATTCAACTTACATCTCTGCAGCAGGGCAGATCAGCTGAGCTGCCGTTGGCCTTCCTTCCCTGCCTGTGTCCCGCCCTCGCCGACGTTACGTCACACGAGGGCAGGACACAGGCAGAGAAGGAAGGCCGATGGGAGCTCAGCTGATCTGCCTGATCTGGAGATGTAAGTTGAATAGCGAAGAGACGGGGCAGCAGCAACTCGGGGGGGGGGGGGGGTACCGGCAGCGGCGACCCAATAGCTCGTTTTAACGGGCTCAACGGCTAGTTCATAAATGACCTAGAGATGGGGGTAACTAGTGAGGAAATCAAATTTGCCGATGACACAAAGTTATTCAAAGTAGTCAAATCGCAGGAAGATTGTGTAAAACCAGAAGCAATCACTCACGAACTTCCTGTTCGCTAGCAATTACTTCTGGTTACTCACGCCTTGATACAGCACTTCTCTAGCGAAACTATGGCCACAGTGGGCGTGCTGAACCAATGACTCACACATTTCCCTGCACTCACACTTGAAAGCTAAGTTTGGATTTGATTCTTTCATGTTTTATTTGGATCCCTCATATACTCTGTGGAGCTAGCATTTATGTATATCAAAGGGGTTTTTGCCTATGACAAAAAATATACCCAACATTTACATACATAAAAAACTCCACCCTTGTTATTAACCTATAACTATTGGGTTGGAGGTTGGGCTTGAATCAGGGTTTTTTTCCCCTTACCCTTTCGAACAATACGAACGCACCACACAGAGTTATAGTTGCGTTCTTTTGAGAGTTTTCTTTTGCCAATTACCTTGAGAGTTATATTTATATGACTGAATTTGGTACTCTCTTCCCTTTCATTGGTGATATATAACTAAGCGCAAATTACTCGTGCCAGAATTCTGCACCAAAAAAAATAAAAATAAAAAAAATTATACAGACAAAATGTGCAACTTCTGCAAAATTCTGCACAAAAAAGTGCAAATTCTGCAAGTTTGTCATAATTTAACCAATATTATAGCCCCATACACAGATACCATCTATATTATTCCCAGCCCCCTCAGCATCCATATTTTTTCCAGGTCCCTCCTTCCCACCAACACACATATATAGCATCCACTTTTTTTTTTCAACAGCTCCCTCCCTGACTGCACTCAGAGACCATCAATATTTTGTTTTCAGCCTGCCCCTGCACTCACCCGTGATGTAGGAGATACATGGAAGTACCTCTTCAGGGCAGGAAAGACCCACTCTTTCCTGCCTGCTGCCACTGCTCTGGGCCGATGCCGCCAAGGAGGTCAGCGGTGCTCTCACTTTTTCCAAATGGCCGCCCAAGACTACTTGCGGCAGTCTCACAAAATTACTGCTTGAAGTCTCGGTGGCCATTTTGAAAAAGCAGCAGCACAAGCCAGAGAGCGGCGGGGGAGCCAGCCAGGCTGGGGAGGGCAGCAGATAGCGAAACATTTATATTACTGTACCATAATCTCCTACCTCCACCAGCTACTCCAAGCTATTCTGCTGGCAAACATTTAAGGGGAGAACACTGGAGGTGATCCTATGTGCAGATTCTGTGCAAAAATGTGGAATTCTGCGCAAATTCTGTGCGTCACAGTCACGCAGAATTCAGTCACTCATGAGTAGCAAATGACAGGATAGCCCCCATATATGATTATCTCTCAGTTGGTAAGAGGTTGCATGTGTGCTCTCTGCAAACAGTTCCTGACTCTCACAGAATGAGTCCAATCTCTGGAGGCTAGAATAAGGAGTAAGAGGAACTAAGGCAGACAGAGGTATACAAAAAGGAGACCTCCAGGGATATAGTAAAGTCGTCCCAACTACAGTCAAACAGCCTCTGTGCTACCCTTGCAGGAGCAGAAAGTAAGCCTGTAGTTATGACTTGCCTTCCAGGGGATGCAATATCCTCTTGTACCAAAGATGCGTCTCCAGGGGCTTCTGCCTGGAAGGAAGGGTTAGGACTGCTGTTTTATTTTATTATTTTTAAAAGATCTTCATTGTGTCATCTTGCAAAAACATACAGACAAAAATGTAAAACAGTACAAGTACTACCAGGGCAGCAATATCTAATACAAATACATTTTTTTCCCCCAGTAAACATCAAGAGCCTGATATTGTAACAATTTCAATGGCTAGGAGAGGCTCCTGACTGTGTAAATCGCTTGTTCAAGGATAACCAGCAATATTCAGTGGCACTTAACTCCAACCTCTAACCAGAGAGGTTAGGGGCGGGACAGAGGTTGAGACTATGTAGAGCAGTGCTCTAGCTGGTTAGCGACGATATTCAGACTGCTAATTCGCAAAGTAAGCGCCTAAAGTTAGGACAGAAAAAAAGTCTGTCCTAACTTTATGCACAAAGTTTAACCAGGCACTGGTCTAAATTATCAGCCAGTGGCCTCCTCCCAATACCCGAAGAAAATAGAAATTTATACCCCGCTTAATACTCCCCTATAAAGAAAAAAAAAAAAGATAAACAGTGAGAACTCCTCCCCTTCACCCCAAAACATTGGTTTTATGACAGCTACTCTCTTGCACCAACTTCTAACAACGAAACCAAACTGCTTACTCACACATCTGTCAAATATATACCCTATTTGGACAGAAAGGATGCCCAGAAGTTTTAGAAGTTTTCCCATTTATGCAATGCACACCTACACTCAGCAGTCAGGCAATCCATCTCACATACTTAACGAAGCTTATGTAGTCATCTGACAAGAAGAGGATCAGACTAACTTCCAACCATTGGTTACAATCAGCTTAGCTGCATTGACACTATGCTTCACCAATGTCTGCTGAACCAGGCACAAGCCAGAACAGATTTACTAAAATAAAAAGATCCCTAATCCCACAGCATCAACACATCCAACCAGTACTGCAATGAGAATGAATTGCCTGTCAAAACTCCCTCACTTTTCAAGATGACCACAAAATGTGCCCCATGGTGCAGCCATGCCAACTTGGAGGCAAGGCTTTTGGAAATATATGATGTATTCGGCCTGGGCTAAGATGCCATCTATACAGCACCTTAACACAATTTTCCTGTACATTCACAGCCTCTCTCCATGTATTTTAGATCAGGATCTACCTCAGCAGATCTTATTCTAAAATACTAGCAAAATTTGAGATGTCACAACCTGGAGATCTCAGTTTATTTATTTTTTTTATTGCATTTGTATCCCACATTATCCCACCTATTTGCAGGCTCAATGTGGCTTACAGAGTTTTGTTATGACATAGTCATTACAGGAAATCAGATACAATTGGTAGTATACAAAGATTAAGTAAGGGAAGAGAGAAGGAGGTGTTAGGGAGGATAGTATAGAGGTGGACTATCATAGCTGGGTGGATTCGTGGGGTAGTTTTGTAAGGCTATGGGTTCTCTTTGTAGGCCTTGTTGAAGAGTTCTGATTTCTACATCCTTTCTAAAAATTCCGCTTCATGATGTAATTAAATTAAATAATAAAAAGACAGATATGCAGACCTGATGGGGTCAGGGAGTGATCACTGCTTTATCTAGCTAAATTTCAAACCTTTTCCTCTTGTTTTCAACTGTAAACAACATGTCCAGCTATTACAAACTAAGCTTAGATTGCAGTCTGTATTTTATAACCCAGAATCACCCCTCACAAGGTGGTATATGGTTTATTTGGTTTTTATTATACCACTTTTAGAGGGTATAACAAAGTGGTTTACAATCAAATCAGGGTAGGACACTATCTGTTTAACAGGACACAGCCTAGGATACACACAATAAGGTAGAGTCATTTTGTTAAGATCTGAGGCCCTTATTCACTGCTTGAAGTCCTCAGTTAAGCTTTATGGATTCCATCTACTACAAGCCCTTTCAGGACAAATGGATTACCACACATCTTAAGTCTCTTCAACAGAAACCAGAGGCTTAAGGGTGTCACTAGCCCTAAGATTGACATACTCACATCCACTTGCATTAGCAGGATACTGATCCCTTTTCGTGCCCATCCTTGATCAGACTTTGTTCATTCTGGCTACAATGCAGTTAGCATTCTGTGCTCTGAACAGATCTGGGGAAAAGAATCAGTGGAGTAAGTTCCATTTCTTATGTGCACTATTCCTACCAAAGTAGCATTTTCTGTTCATATTAGGTAGGGAGGAACAGCACCTTACTAGTTAGAACAGCAGCTGAGAGCCCAGCCCATCCCACCCCAAAAAATATATATATTTGAACCCTGACAACACCTATTGTTTCCTTCAGAAAGCCACTTCATCCTCCACTGCCTCAGGCACAAACTTAAGGCTAGATTTACTGAAGTACAGTACTATGCTAATACTCATCAGTCAGTAAATAAATCCCACTGCAAAAAAAAAAACAAATGGGACTTGCAATAACATTCACTAATGCACTGCAATACTTTAGTAAAGCTAGCTCTTAGATTATAAACCCTCTAAAGATAGAGAGATACCCATTCTACCTAAATGTAACTTTGCTTGAACTACCAATGAAAAGGCATGCATTAGAAAAGTGGGCCCTATGCGCAGAGAAGGCCAACAATGCTCTTCCAGAGGTCCTTCTGAATGGGTGTGCCTACTCAACTGATTTTGACTGTCTGGCTAATTTAATACACATTTATATTACTGTACAGTAATCCCCCACCTCCACCAGCTACACCATGCTGGAGGTGATCCTATGTGCAGATTTTCGTAAACCATCTTGCCAGTTCTCCATATAGGACTTAGCTAAGCACACAATCGCAGGAATGCAAATGAAATCAAGTGCCTACACCAAAGTTTCTCAAGAAATCCAACACTAAACACCCAGATCTGAAACCGCAGAGAGAATGGGAGGGACATATTATAAAAGCAATCATAGCTCTATACACAACAGCTATAAACTAAATGCTAAAATTTACCTGCCGATTTGGTTTACCATGTTTGGGTTTTTTTCCCATTTGATATACCGCTTCCTTGAGGACAAAACAAGGCAGTTTACAATCAAATCAGAAACTTGAAAGGAATGCCATTTCATCAGATAGGAGAGCAGAAAAGGAATGAAATTCTTTGCCATTAATGAATAAGCACCACCACTTCAATCTTTATGTCGAATATGGTCTCTCCATAGCCGATGACCTAAATTATGCTACAATCCAATTTATTACTCAGGAACCTTCATGCATTACCATAATTTATTCTTCTATACCATGTATATGCACACGATATATATCTATACCATGATCTGTTCCACGTATGTTATGTTCCATGTATTTTACCATGTATGTATGCAACTTAACGCATTACCACTTGTAATTCTGTTACCCGGAAATGGCAACCGCCATTTCGGCAAATGTAAGCCACATTGAGCCTGCAAATTGGTGGGAAAATGAGGGATACAAATGCTACAAATAAATAAATAAATAAAATAGACACTGAGGGACAGAGAAAAGAGGAAGTTAGAATCATCCCGTGCATGCCTCTTCCGCAGGCTAGATATCTCTGAAGGCTTAGCTAAAAAGGTTAGTTTTTAAAGGTTGACTTGTATTTGGCAAAGGATTGTTCAAGTTGGGGCAAGGGTGGCAGGACATAAGGTGGGGGCAACAAAGAACAATGCTGAGTTTCTTCTGGTGTCAATTTGGGCCAATGACGGCGGATGACTATAAAGGTGTATTAGACAAATGAAGGAAGAAGATAAAGGCGTGAGGAGAGATGCAAGGCAAGGAGGAGAACCAGTGTAGATTAAATTACTAATTCTTGCTCATAAAGCAAACTGGACTTGAAAGATAACAGGGGGCAAGTGATGCTGGTAGGGAAGAGGGAATAAGGTCCAACTTGTGAGCCTTAAAAAAAAAAAAAAAAGACTTGCTTATTTTGTACTGACTGGAGAGACATTAAATAAGACCTAGTGGAAGTCCTACATACACAGTATTACAAGGTTACAGTAATCTAACCTTGATATGTGTGCATGGAAAAGTGTTTGGGGGGGGGGGGGTTCAACATAAAAAAAAGGAACGGATTGATCTGCATTGCTGTAAACCCCAAAAGCAGGTATGGACTTCATAGGAAACTTGGATGTCAAAGTTGTTGGCCAATATAAATTCCCAGGTGTATAAAGCAGTCTACAAGAGGTAAGAGATGCCAGCTATGCAAGATACCTGGATAATCTTTGTGCCTGTATACAACAAGGTCTTGGTATGATTCAAAAGATGGTTGTCTTGAAATGCAGCACTGAATTTGAGACAGAACAGGAGGAGCAGGTGCAGAAAAGAGAAGGACATCATTGGCGTAGAAATGTAATAAGAAACCTTGATCATGAACGACTGTAGCAAGAGGACTGAGGAATAGATTGAAGAGAAGTGGTGCAAGGACAGAGCCTTGCAGGAAACACCACAAAAGAGGCAACGAAGGGAAGAAAAGGTAGAGTGAGAATTAACAGAAGATGAATGATCAGTGAGCAAGGAAATGAACCATTTGAGCACCTTTACCAGATAGACTAAAGCCACTACTGCATTGTAGGAGGTGGTCATGATCCACAAAGATTGAAAGCAGAGGATAAATCTAGTAAAAACATGGCAGCAGATAAAGGCCAAATGGCCCATCCAGTCTGCCCATCCTCAGCAACCACTAACTCCTCCTTTCCCTTGTTTTCTTAAAATTCAGACGCAGTCCTCGTCTCCACCACCCCCCTCCGGAAGGCTATTCCATGCGTCCACCACCCTTTCCATAAAAAAGTATTTCCTTAGATTACTCCTAAGCCTATAACATCTTAACTTCATCCTATGCCCTCTCATTCTAGAGTGTTCCTTCGTTTGAAAAAGGCTCACCTCCTATACATTAATTTCACAGAGATAAACATTTCTATCATATCCCCTCTCTCCTGTCTTTCTTCCAGAGTATACATATTGTGATAAGTATGAGGCTGTCCTATCCGGGGTAGGCCACTAGAGGGTGCTAGTAAGAGAATAGATGGAGGTCGCTAGGACCGGGGCGAGCCCTGGGATGTCCACAGGTGTAGGAGGTTATGGGCTGGGTCCTGTGTAGCTAATTAACCTCTTTATACCCCACCTGAGTTGTGAGAGGAAGAGAAGTGAGCTGGCAGCAGAAGAAGAGAGATCCCCCTGGAAGATACTGGCTAACCCTATGGACTGGGGGTGGACTGTGGATCCAAAGGAGATCAGCAGGCTGAAAATCCTGGGGTAAGAAGTCCCTAAAGCATTAGTGTTTAACTGTGTGTCCCAGTACTGAGAGAAGCAGGCTGCAAAGCCTGGGGTTAAAAGTCCCCAAAGTATTGAAGTTAGTACTGAGCCCATGTATCTGTGTGGGGAGGCTCAGTGTGAAGACCTATGAAAGTATAAAGTATTAAGCTAGAAGAAGTGAGCCCAGGGGCTGGAATAAAGAGTTGCCTGAAAAATATGCTGTTGGTGAGACCTGTCTAATTTGCTTAGTGAGAACCAGGTCACCCTGAGTGAGAAGGGGGGTAGCACACTAATTTGCATATGATCTGCATATTGAGAACCAGGTCACCCTGAGTGAGAAGGGGGGTATCACAATATTGAGAGTCTGTCCCCATACACTTTACAGCTGAGACCACTGACCAATTTTGTGGCTACCCTCTGGACCAACTCCATCCTGTTTACCTTTTTGAAGGTGCAGTCTCCAGAATTGTACACAGTATTCTTAAATGGGGCCTCACCAGAGACTTATACAAGGGCACTATTACCTCCTTTTTCTTGCTGATCATTCCTCTCCCTGTGCACCCCAAGCATCCTTCTGGCTTTGAACATCACTTTTTCTACCTGTTTGGCCATCAGATACAGTCACCCCCCACCCAGTCCAGCTCTTCTTTCATACACAGAAGTACTTCACCTCCTATACTATACCATTCCCTTAGATTTTTGCAACCCAAGTGCATGACTCTCCATTATGTAGCATTAAATCTTTGGTCCAGAAACTGGACCATTCTTCAAGCTTCACTATCCCTCCTCATGCTATCTACATCTCCAGGGGTCTACTCTATTACAAAGTTTGGTATAATCCACAAACAGATAAACCTTACCACACCAGTCCTTCTGCAATATAACTCAAAGATGTTAAAAAAAAAAGAGCTGGCCCAGGGAGAAGATTAAGATAATCTGGGCACTGGCACAAATGTAGCCTCAGAGAGGACCTGGGGCTGTTCTGCTGGTGGCATAAGTGCTCTTAATGCCAAAGTGGGAGCCCTCTGCAGCAACTGCACCAGTTCCTCTCAGAGCATGCCAAGGAACAGCTTGAAGGTGGGCATCAGCAAAGGCATAAGAGCCGGAGCAGCGGCAGTCTGAGAAGATGTCTTGTGCCGAACCAGTGGTGGAAACAGGGCTGCTCAATGACTTGCGCACCAGCACTTCTTCTAAGGAGGGGAAGCACTCCTCCCTGCACTGGCGCTTTTTGGGTATCAGAGGAGCCGATGTTTCGATGCTCCCAGCCCTGTGTGTCGAGAAAGACAGATGCTTATGCTTCTTGAGCTTCCCCCAATGCATAGAGCCTCGATGATGCCGAATTTATACATGTCCTCGGTGTCAGGTCCGATGCTGACCAGTCCCAGGGTCTGCTACCAGCGCTCGGTGTTCAGGCAGGTGGAGACCCAGTGGATGCCGAAGTTGAAGCAGCCATGGAGGTTGAAGTCAATGTTCCAGCCTTCGAGGAGCCAAAAATATGCTCCATTTGAGCCAGTTGCACCCAATGTGCCAGAAATGAACTTTCTATAGTTGATTATCTAACTTATTCTATAATTCACTCTATCATTCAGGAACTTCAATGCAATACCACTTGTAATTCTCTATCTGGAACTGGCGATCGCCACTACGGCATAATGCACGCCACACTGAGCCTGCAAATTGGTGGGAAAATGTTGGATACAAATGCAACAAATAAATAAATAAAAGCATCACTAGACTATTGCTCACTACTGATATTATCAACAAATGAAAGATCACACTCTACTTTTTCTAACATTGTTATTGAATTTTTCTTTATCAGGCCAATTTTCAGATGCGTTAAAATTACCACTGTATGCCCTTTATTAAAAAAAATATATATTAGGTTGATAATAGGTTTGACAGGTTTGGCCAATCTCCTCTCTTTCAGTCTTAGTTAAGGTATACACCTGAGGGTACTGAAGGAACTTAGGGAAGTTCTAGCAGCTCCACTGGCTAACCTTTTCAATGCTTCTCTAGAGTTAGAAGTGGTACTGGAGGACTGGAAAAAAGCAGATGTGGTCCTTCTCCACAAAAGCGGAAGGAAGACGATGAGAACTACAGGCTGGTATGTCAATTAATGGAAACACTTTTAAAACAGACAATAGTAAAGGATTTGGAATCCAATGGATTACAGAACCCAAGGCAACGTGGTCTTATTAGAGGCAGGTCTTTGTCAGACAAATCTGATTTTATTTCTTTTTTTTATTTGTTACATTTATATCCCACATTTTCCCACCTATTTGTAGGCTCAAATTTATATCCCACATTTTCCAACTAAATCATTTCAATGTGTATTACAAACATAATTAGGGTAGTTACATTCGATAAACTGATCGGTGTCACTAGTATTGGGTAATCTGTGATTAGTTGCATGTTGATGTGTTACAGTGGTTGAGTATGTTGGGGATTATCCGTGAAGGTGGAGTGTTTTTGTTGGCTACTAGTATCCTGTCAGTGAATAAAAGGTTGAGTTCAGATTAGTGGCAAAGATCAGGTTAACAAGGAACTTGGGTTTTTCACCGAGGTTGAGCGTTTTTTAATTGGTGGTTAACTGTGGAAAGAAGGATCGAGTTCAGGTTGGTGGCGAAGAATAGGTTGACAAGGAACTTACTAGTTGATATTTTTAGACTAGGGATTCCCCGAGTCCTCGTAAAAGAACTTTTTGAAGAAGAAAGTTTTTAGTTGTTTGCAGAAGATCAGGTAGTTGTTCATGTTTAAGGCCTTGGGGAGAGTTCCAGTTGTGTGTGCGTAGATATGTGAAACTCGAGTAAGCTGATGTGTATCGCAGTCCTTGGCAGTTGGGGAAGTGGAGTATGATAATTTCTTGATTCTGTGCCAATGTTGTGCATTGGTAGGGTTATTAGGTCTGTCATGTAGCTGGAAGCAAGACCGAATATGATTCTGTGGGCTAATGTGCAAACCTTGAAGGCTATTAGCTTGATGGGGAGGTGGAGTAGTGGGGTGGCTCTGATAAATCGTGATTTTCCGTGAATTAACCTTGTTGCTGTGTTTTGTGCCGTTTGTAACTTTCTCAAAACTTGTTCTTTGTATCCAGTGTAAATTCCATTACAGTAGTCTAGGTGTGTTATGGTTAATGTTTGTACCAGCATGCGAAAGACTGTTCTTGGAAAGTGGCATCTAATGTGCCTTAGTTTCCACATTGTTCAGAACACTTTCAGTACAACATTTGTTGTCTATTCTTTGAAAGACAGGTTTCAGTCTATTGTGATCCCTAAGACTTTAGGCTATACCTGCCATCAGGTGGGTGAATCTATTTAGCATGATGCTGGAGAATGTGTCTTTGCAGTAGGAGGATGTGAGGATAAAGAATTGTGTTTTTTTGTTTCGTTTCAGTTTGAATGTGGTCGCCCAGGATTATAAGATATTAACTCCTTGGGTTATTTTGGTTTCGATTTCTGACATGTTCTTGTCAAATGGAATGTAGATTGTCATATCAGCTGCGTAGATTAATAGGTTGAAGCCCTTTTTTGACAGTGTTAGCCAGTGCTTTTTTTGTAGAAAAAAAGGTGCTGGTACTCATTGTGGGCGGAGTCACTACATATGACTCAACTCCTATTATAGCCACACCCACATTTGCCACACCCCTTATACCAGCCATAGCGCTTATAAGCAGACATCATTGAAAATATTATAACGTGATTTTTTTTTCATTATAAATAATTTCTGTAAGCTGTTACAGCTCCAGTATACCCAGTGCAAAATAAGACAACAGATGTAAATTCTCAAATTGCACATATTCCAGACACTAAAATGAAAACAAAATGATTTTTTCTACCTTTGTTGTCTGGTGACTGTTTTTCTGATCATGCTGGCTCAGTGTCTGATTCTGCTGCTATCTGTCCTCTTAACTCCATTTCCAGGGCTTCCTTTCCATTTATTTCTTTACTTCCCTCCTTTCTTCTTCATTTCTTGCCCTACATCCGTAAGTAAAAGCTGGGTCCTCCGCAGACTTGACTGTCCAGTGGATCCAGCTTCTGCCTATTTTCTACATCCATGTGCAGCTTTTCTCCTCTCTTCCTTTTCCCTCATCTCATCTCCTTCCTCACTCTTCCCTCTCCTCCATCCATGTCCAGCATTTCTTCTCTCTCCTCCATCCATCCATGTCTAGCAACCCTCCTCTCCATCCACCCATGCCCTCCATCCACCCATGTCCAGTGATTCTCTCTTTCCCCTGCCATCCACCCATGTCCAGCGACCCTCCTGTCCCTCCCCTGCCTTCCACCCATGTCCAGCGACTCTCGTTTCCCTGCTCCCCCTCCCTCCAGCCACCACCTGCCTACCAGCTCCGTGCCGACAACCCTCTTCTCCTGCCACCCGGCACCGTGACCCAGCCTTTTAAAAAATCTATGAAGCGGCGGAGCAGTGCCTCGCGTCTGCCTGTAAAAGAAGAAAAATCGCCTCGTCGGCCGGCCTTCCCTCACTGTGTTCCGCCCTTGCGGAAATAGGAAGTTACGTCAGAGGGCGGGACACAGTGAGGGAAGGCCGGCCGACGAGGCAATTTTTCTTCTTTTACAGGCAGACACAAGGCACCGCTCCGCCACTTCATAGATTGGAGCTCATTCGGAGGAAAAGGATGTTACCAGTGATGTGCCGCAAGGTTCAGTTCTTGGGCCGGCTCTTTAAATGTTTTTGTAAATGATATTGCTCAAGGGCTGTCTGATGTTTGCTTCTTGCGGATGATACCAAAATCTGCAATAGGGCAGACACCCCTGATGGTGTGGATAACATGAGGAAGGACTTAGCAAACCTAGAGCAATGGTCTGGAATTTGGCAACTTAGCTTTAATGCTAAAAAAAATGCAAGGTCATGCATTTGGGCTGCAAAAACCCGAGGGAATGGTACAAATTTAGGGTGTGAAGAACTTTGTGCACGAAAGAGGAGCAGGACTTGGGTGTGATCATATGTAATGATCTCAAGGTGGCCAAACAGGTAGAAAAGGCGATGGCGAAAGCTAGAAGGATGCTTGGGTGCATATGGAGAGGAATGGCCAACAGCAAAAAGGAGGTGATGATGCCTCAGTATAAGACTCTGGTGAATCCTCAATTTACAGTATTAGTACAATTCTAGAGACCATACCTTCAAAGAGATAATAGGATGGAGTTGGTCCAGAGGATGGCTACTAAAATGGTCAGTGGTCTTCATCACAATGTGTATGGGGACAGACATAAATATCTCAATATGTTTTCTTTAGAAGAGAGACAGAAGAGAGGAGATAGTAGTAGTAGTAGATATGATAGAGATATTTAAATACCTATGTGGCATAAATGCACAGGAGGTGAGTCTTTCAATTGAGAAGAAGCTCTGGAACAGTGCATCGGATGAAGGTGAAAGGGGAAAGACTCAGAAGTAACCTGAGGAAATACTTCACGAAAGGGTTTTGAATTTGTGGAACAGCCTCCCAGTGGAAGTGGTAGAAACAAAAACAGTACCTGAAGTCAAGAGAGCTTGGGACAAATACACAGGATCTCTACGGGAGTGACAGGAAGAATAGATGATATGGATGGGCAGCTGGATAGGCCATATGGTCTTTATCTGACTAAATTATGTTTCTATGTTAAGTTACTTTGAAGCAACTGGGTGACTTCTTGACTAAGAGTAACATTTTAGACCAGGACTTGGTCCTCGAGGGCCACAACCCAATCAGGTTTTCAAAATTTCTACAATGAATATGCATGAGATCTATTTGCATTCAATGGAAGCAGTAAATGCAAATCAATCTCGTGCATATTGACTGTGTAGTCCTGAAAACCTGACTGGGTTGTGGCCCTTGAGAATCATGGTTGCTCAGCCCTGTTTTAAGAGCCTTTTCAGTATGGGTACAGGAAGACCCATAGCACCAAGTTCTCATTGTTATCAACCTTGGATGTACTAAGATATTGGGGGGGGGGGGGTGGGGATTGGATATAATCAGCTGCTTGCCATCAAATACTGATTAATGGACAAAGTCAACATGGATTTAGTGAAGGGAAGTCTTGCCTCAGCAATCTACATTTCTTTGAAGGGGTGAACATATGGATAAAGGTGAGCCGGTTGATATTTTGTATCTGGATTTTCAGAAGGCGTTTGACGAAGTACCTCATGAAAGACTCCAGAGGAAATTGGAGAGTCATGGGATAGAAGGTAGTGTTCCATTGTGGATTAAAAACTGGTTAAAAGATAGTACGACTGGTAGCGCTATAGAAGTGATTTATAGTAGTAGTAGTAGAAAACAGAGAGTAGGGTTAAATGGTCAGTATTCTCAATGGAGAAGGGTAGTTAGTGGGGTTCCCCAAGGGTCTGTGCTGGGACCACTGCATTTTAACATGTTAATAAATGATCTAGAGATGGGAGTAACTAGTGAGGTAATTACATTTGCTGATGACACAAAGTTATTCAAAGTCGTTAAATCGCAGGAGGATTGTGAAAAATTACAAGAGGACCTTACGAGACTGGGAGATTGGCCATCTAAATGGCAGATGACGTTTAACTGTGAGCAAGTGCAAAGTGATGCATGTGGGAAAGAGGAACCCAAATTATAGCTACGTCATGCAAGGTTCCACGTTAGGAGTCACAGACCAAGAAATGGATCTCGGTGTCGTCGATGATACATTGAAAACTTCTGCTCAATGTGCTGCTGCGGCTAGGAAAAAAATAGAATGTTGGGTATCATTAGGAAAGGGATTGA
Organism: Microcaecilia unicolor; assembly: GCF_901765095.1. NCBI lineage: Eukaryota > Metazoa > Chordata > Amphibia > Gymnophiona > Siphonopidae > Microcaecilia > Microcaecilia unicolor. The sequence continues at coordinate 66,331,239 of NC_044042.1, read as the reverse complement.
AAACAAAAATAAGGATATTATTCTGCCACTGTATCGCTCCATGGTGCGACCGCACCTCTATTATTGTGTTCAATTCTGGTTGCCGCATCTCAAAAAAGATATAGTGGACTTAGAAAAGGTACAGAGAAGGGTGACGAAAATAATAAAGGGGATGGGATGACTTCCCTATGAGGAAAGGCTAAAGCGGCTAGGGCTCTTCAGCTTGGAGAAAAGGCGGCTGAGGGGAGATATGATAGAGGTCTATAAAATAATGAGTGGAGTTGAATGGGTAGATGTGAAGCATCTGTTCACGCTTTCCAAAAATACTAGGACTAGGGGCATGCGATGAAGCTACAATGTACTAAATTTAAAACGAATCTGAGAAACATTTTATTCACTCAACGTGTAATTAAACTCTGGAATTCGTTGCCAGAGAATGTGGTAAAGGCGGTTAGCTTAGTAGAGTTTAAAAAAAGGTTTGGACGGCTTCCTAAAGGAAATGTCCATAGACATTATTAAATGGACTGGGAAAATCCACTATTTCTGGGATAAGCAGTATAGAATGTTTTGTACTTTTTTGGGATCTTGCCAGGTATTTGTGACCTGGATTGGCCACTGTTGGAAACAGGATGCTGGGCTTGACGGACCTTTGGTCTGTACTGTTTACCTTCTAGTCGGATCCAGAGCTTTTTGTATCCCAAGCTTATGTCTCGGCCTACCCAACAACTACTGAACATAATTAAAAACAAAAGTGGCTTCTAACCTCCAGGAATAGCTGGCAGTGTATTAGCCAGCCTGTCTCTCCAAAAGGTTAGATGTATATTTATTTATTAGGATTTATTTTTCACCTTTTTGAAGGTGTTCATTCAAGGCGGTGTACAGTAAAAATTGAATGGGCTTTCTCTCATTTGCTGAACTGGGAATCACTAGCGCGGCTTTGTAAAATAGGTCCTAAATTTTAAAACAATGGCATGAAACAGTAGCAAAATATCGTTTGCACTAAATGGAAGTAAAGTAAATCATAGCATTAAACTGGAAGTAATGTGTTAAAAATAAAAGCAAAAAACTTCAAAGTAAACTTTACTTCCATTTTAACTTCAGAAGCTCTTGTCCTGGGATTCTCTCAAGTTAGGAACTCCTAACATAAGGAGACCAAACTAGCCTTTCCCCCTCTACTCTGCCGATGCACCAGCAGTATTTACCTGGTCATGGGAAAGTGCACTCCACCCCCACTTTTGTTTTACCACCATCTTGGGAAATAAGCGCTTCAGGGATACCCAGGACATGGGGGGGTGCTAGCTTGAGAATCCCACATTTCTACAAGCTGAATTTTAACTTCCACTGAAGACAATGGAAAGAAGAGAGAAATTTTACCTCTGGAGGTGAAGTAAAGTTTCAGCACTTTCAAGAAAGAAAAAAAAAAGTGTGCAAATCTTTACAACAGTTTGTTGCACAGGAAGCGTTTTTTTTAATGCAGCTCACTAGCATGCATTTCCATGCTAAATGCATTACGCTTAGTAAAGCCATTTAGTTCTATTTTAACGCTAAATTTTGTGCGTTACTATCCTTGATACATCAGATATAATCATAGTACACAATTAGAACTAAACCAGAAGTTGCTGCACTGAGCTTAACGCTGTTTATTACTGTAACCTGAACGTAAACAACACATCATCGCTGCTCCATTATAACTTAATTTGTCGGTTCCCCTATCCGGCCCTTCCTGTCATCTAGGTACAATACAGGAAACAGCAATCTCACACAGAAACTGTTACCATGGATATTTCACCTTCTCACAAATATAGAGCCAAGCTGTCCAGGAAGAGAAAGGCAGGGTACAACATGAACTGCAAATTGACCTAAAATATAATAAAGCATCTGGTAACCATGAGGAAACCCAGACACCCACCAGCTCCCTCAGTGTCTATGGGAATTCCCAAACACAAACAGCTCTCCTCCAGTCAGGGCCAGTGTTAGGGGGACGCCCAACAGGGAAATTGCCCAGGGCCCCTAAGCTTGCTTATAGCTGGAGATGTAGCCTGCAGGTGGGCTTCGGAACTTCTTGCCAGGTTTCTGCTCTGGGATCCAGATGTTTAACACTGGCTCTGCTTTCGACAGGCCACATGCCTGGCATCATCTTTATGCTTTGCTACTTAAATGCATCTTCATCTATTTTTTTATGTTGATGTTTCCTGAATTCACTGCTATACCAAAGCTTCCCCCACCACCACCCCCACTTTTTATTTCACCAGACATACAAACAGAGCCACAGAAGAAAGGAACATACAGTATTTGCATTCCTCCCAGTAAATTAACACATGCCCTCTTCACAACCCTTTCACTTTCAAATTCCCCAGCTCTTATGCTCTAGCTCTGGTGCAGCAGAACCAGTGGGGGAGGCCTGTCAGTTTGTTGTTTGTTTGTTTTTAACTTGTGCAGCTGAGATGTCCTTGGTGCAGAAAAGGCATGAAACAAATTGATGATACAAGGCAGCAAACATATGGGTCAGAATATACAGTAGGGGCAGCGGGGCTTCCCCCCCCCCCCCCCCCACCCCGGGAGGTACTAAGTACCAACACTTTTTCCATTGCCTGCTAAAATTATTCCTACAAGGCTTCTGCATTGCGCAAAGTTTGAGCAGAATTCCCCAGTCACACAGGATTCACTATTTTCACACAGAATCTGCGCTTAAGAGGGGAATTTTTTTTTAATTGGTAGGAACAGACCATGGTAAAGGAAAGAAGGCAGGCAGGCCTCACTGCCACCTCTCCTCCCCAAGCATCCATGGGCCCTCCTCAGGCTTACCTTAACACGCCCTGGTGGTCTAATGTCCTCTTCAGAGGCAAAAGAGAACCCCACTCTTTCCTGCCCACTACCACTGCTCTGGGCCAGTGCAGCCACTTCTTAAAACAGCCACCAAGACTTCAAGCAGTAATCCCATGATGCTGTGCAGCAAGTCGACAGCCATTTGTAAGAAACGGCATTGACCCAGAGCAGCAGCAGCAGCGGGCAAAAAAGAGTGGGGTTATTTCCTGTCCCAAAGAGGTACTTCCAATGCAGCAGCTCCTCCTCCTCCTCCTTCACAGTGACTGGACTAGTGAGTAGGGGTGCAGGTGTGTGTGTGTGTGTGTGGGGGGGGGGGGGGGATCTTGAACAAAATGGAGTATGACTATGTGCAAGGGATGGATAGTGGGGGTTTCAAAAAGGTGGATGGAGTATGGGTACGGGGGGGGGGGGGGCCTGGAAAAAAGGTGGATGCTATAGGTGCTGGAGGGAACTGGGAAAAATATGGATGGTATCTGTGTACAGGGACAGGGGCTGTAATATTAAGACTCTAGTGAGAACTAACAAACTTGCAGAATTTGCAAATTTTATGTACAGAATTTTGTTTTTTGCACAGAACTTCAGCAGGAAAATAAAATATACCCCTGGTCTCCAAAGCCCAGGCTCTTGACACCAAGTCTGCCTTTTCATAGATCACCCAAACCCTGAAAGATGGCCTTGGGCCTTGAATTTGAGAACTGGCATCTTTTTTACTAAAAAAAAAAAAAAAAAAATGCACCAAGGGGCAGTGATGTTTTTCTAATGTTTCTTGAACAAAATACCCTGATGCAAAAAAAAAAAAAAAGGTAAAGTATTTTTCAATGGTCACCAGTTTAAAATCCAAAACCAGAAGCAATATGAATAAACACAGCGTTTTCTGATGTGCCGCAATACTATCTTTGCAGCTCTTCTGGGCCATGCTTTGTTTGGTTTTCTGTGTGTATTGGCCTTTGAAAATGTCTCCATCCCCTTCCCAAGCAACACCATCAAAACACCATAGAGAAGAAAGGAAATCTTTATGACTTCACTAATGGAAAACTACCTCTTGATACCCCTACTGCGCTTTAAAAACCAACGAACATAAGAAGCCATACAGGGTCAGACCAATAGACCATCCAGCCCAGTATCCTACTTCCAACAGTGGCAAATCCAGGTCACAAGTACCTGGCAGAAACCCAAATAGTAGGAATATCCCATGCTATGAATCCCAGGGCAAGCAGTGGCTTCCACTATGTCCAACTCAACAACAGTCTATGGACTTTTCCTCCAAGAACTTGTCCAAATACACTAACTTCTGTTATCACATACTCCGGCAGCAAGTTCCACAGCTTATCTATTCTTTGAGTGAAAAAATATTTCCTCCCATTTGCTTTAAAAGCATTTACATGTAATGATATGGTGACTAGAATCGAATGAAATACACAGGCATTATATTATTCTTGGTCTTATGTTGCATCCCTTTCGTAACAATTCCTAGCATTCTGTTTGTTTTTGGGCTGCCACCACGCACTGGGCAGAAGATTTCAGCGTATTGTCTACAATGGCACCTAGATCTTTTTCTTGAGTACTAACTCCTAAGGTGGACCCTAGCATCACACTATGATTCGGATTATTCTTCCCAATGTGCATCACTTTGCATTTGTCCACATTAAATTTCATCTGCCATTTAGATGCCCAGTCTCCCAAGGTCTTCATGAAATTTTTCACAATCCGCATGCGTTTTGACAACTTTGAATAGTTTTGTGTCATCTGAAAATTTAATCATCTCACTCATCATTCCAATTTATACATCATTTATAAATACGTTAAATAGCACCTGTGCCAGTACAGATCCCTGCGGCACTCCACTATTCACCCTCTTCCATTGAGAAAAGTGGCCATTTAACCATACCCTCTATTTTCTGTCCAATAACCAATTCCTAATCCACAGAAGTCTCTCATGAGGAACTTTGTCAAAAGCTTTCTGAAAATCCAGATACACTAAATCAACTGGCTCACCTTTATCCACGTGTTTATTTACGCCTTCAAAGAAGTGACACAAATTGGTGAGGCAAGACTTCCCCTTGGCTGAACCCATGCTGACTCTGTCCCATTAAATCATATTTATCTATGTGTTCTGTAATTTTATTCCTTATAACATTATCTCCTCCTCCCATAACTGAGTAACCCTCTGGACAAAAAAACCGAAAGCCTGCAAGCACCAAGCAGACCAAACACCTAAGACCTAATCACAATGGGTAGCCATCCTGAACTTGTGGATATCCCACCCCTTCTTGTCTCAGCGCTTGTATCCAAAAGAAGAACACAACTGCCATACTGAGTCAGATCAAAAAGGTCCTTCTAGCCCAGTATCCTGTTTTCAACATTGGCCAATCCAGGTCACAAGTACCCGTGCTTTAATATAGTTATTAAAATCCAAGGAGAGGCCTCTTAAGAAATTGAGGGCCGATGAGATGAATAACTTTATAGCAGGGGTTGGTAACCTGTGGCATGTATGGTTGGTATTGCTGGCTGGGATGCCCAAGCCCCGCCAGCTGAAGATGTTCTGTGCCTGGAACCCCCCCCCCCCCCCCCCCCAAAATGCTGTATGAGCAGCGGAAAAGTTGGCAATATGCTTCCAGCTGCTGATGCCGGCACTTCCTGCGCATATTCGGATCAGGAACTGAGCAAGTGCAGGGGTCCGTCAGCAGCTAGAACCACGCCAACTTCCTCGCTAATCAGACAGCATGGGGGGGGAGGGGGTTCATGCACAGAACATCTTCATCTGGCAATGCTTGGGCATCCCCGCCAGCCAGGGTATTAAATATTCATGCAGCAAAAGGGTGAGGCAAAGTGAGGAAATGTGTAGAGGCACGTGATCATTCATTCTAACTGAATCTAAGAAAAAATTGGCACACAATGTACAATAGGCTGCCGATCCCCGATTTACAGAAACTGAACATTTGAGAGAAATAAATTAGCTCAAATTCATATTTTACTGTTCACATATATTCCTTCCACTACCGTCTCATGCTGAGCAGAATCAGAGTTTAGGACACCTGGACTGCTGCCTGTGCTGGCTGCACAAATGAGGAACCACCACCCCTTGAGCTCCAGTTTTAAGATGCCAAGTCACTGTTTCCATTGTCCGTGCCAGCCTCATGCCCATATCCAAGTTTCTGGTACTTCAGCAAAACAACAGAAACAGCAGGAAACATCATTTACATCCTCTGAATTACACTCCATATTGCTCCCTTTGCAGTCTCTCACAGGGATGTATAAACACAGTCACATGTAACACAGATACTTATCTACTCACACATACAATATAAACACAGACATATCACTTGGCTGTTGTAATCTCCTCACATAAATATAGAACATTGTCTGACACACCCTCAAAACACATCCGTACCATGGCGACAACCAAAATCCAAAGCTTTTAATTTACAACTTCTCATCTAAGACTGATTAGAGCCCATCTTCCTCTGTTCCCCATACAAAGTGCTGCACAAAGCATTTTGTAGATCCTTATGGGGAGGTATCACTATGGAAAGGAAAGAATTAAAAATGCAACTAAAAAGGCAGGCCACCCACTATCCTTATCAGCCTCTACCTATTACTCTTCCCTTCACCTTTAAATCTCACAATGCCACTTTTGCACTTCTTCTGTCACTAAAGTTTTTTTAGATATGTATTGTCGTCGTCCCCCCCCCCCCCCCCATTTGACCATATTTGCATCTTTTCTTTCCTGCCTACTTTACCAGCTTAACTTTTCAAGATATCATCACCTGTCTTACTCTCTTTCTATGATCTCTTATAGTTTATGAAGGCTAACCTCTTTTTCCCTACCTTTTCAGCTACTACTTTTGAAAACTAAAGTGGACTTCTTTTCCTCTCCTCTTTTTTTTTTTTTTTTTTTTTTAAAGAGGTTTGTTTCCCTTAAAATAGTTCCTTTTGGTTTTGCTCACTGTTTTTCTATTTCTCCCAGCTATCTCTATCGAGCTAACTCCTCTTTAAGGTATTCACTCATCTCAAAGTTAATTTTTTGGAAACCTAGAACCTTTGCTTTTGAATGAACCCTTTCCACACCTGTCTTAATATTGAACTACACCATTCAGTGATCGCTCACTAACATCAAAAACATTCTCCCCATTCAAAGTACTTAGTCCAGTATGGCCCCATCCCACGTGGGTTCCATTTCCAACTGCTAGATTCTCCCTGTAGAGAATCCAGGATCTCCCTACTTCTTAGCAAACCCAGAACGGGATAGTCCATTCAACATTTGGCTTACTGAAATCTCCTAATTTAGTAGTATTTTCCCTTTCACAGCTATAGCTTACAAGTACATAAGTATTGCGACACTGGGACAGACCGAAGATCCATCAAGCCCAGCATCCTGTTTCCAACAGTGGCCAATCCAGATTACAAGTACCTGGCAAGATCCCAAAACAGTACATTTTATCCTAGAAGTAAGCAGTGGATTTTCCCCAAGTCCATTTTAATAATGGTGTATGGACTTTTCCTTTAGGAAGCCATCCAAATCTTTTTTTAAACCCTGATAAACTAACCACTTTTACTCATTCTCTGGCAATGAATTCCAGAATTTAATTACATGTTGAGTGAAGAAATATTTTCTCTGATTTGTTTTAAATTTACTACTTTGTAGCTTCATTGCATACCCCTAGTCCTATTATTTTTGGAAAGAGTAAACAAGCAATTCACATCTACCCATTCCACTCCACTCATTATTTTATCATATCTTCCCTCAGCTGTCTTTTCTCCAAGCTGAAGAGCCCTAGAGGCATATTTTCAAAGCACTTTGGGAGGCTAAGTTCCATAGGTTTCTATGGAACTTTGGGAGGATAAGTGCTTTGAAAATGAGCCCGCTAGCCTCTTTAGCCTTTCCTCATAGGGAAGTCGTCCCATCCCCTTTATCATTTTCACTGCCTTTCTCTGTACCTTTTCAAATTCCACTATATCTTTTTCAAGATGCGGTAACCAGAACCAAATACAATATTTGATGTGCTGTCACATTAGGAATCTCTGACCAGAAAAGGGATCTAGGCGTCATCGTTGATGATACGTTGAAACTCTCTGCTCAGTGTGTGGTGGTGGCTAAGAAAGCAAATAAAATGTTAGGTATTATTAGGAAAGGCATGGAAAACAAAAGTGAGGATGTTATAATGCCTTTGTATCAGTCCATGGTGCAACCGCGCCTCGAATATTGTGTTATTCTGGTCGCCGTATCTGAAAAAAGATATAGCGGAATTAGAAAAGGTACAGAGAAGAGCAACAAAAATGATAAAGGGGATGGGAACACATTAAAATGCCCAGATCAGCTTGAATAATAATTTTCACCCCCTATAGAAATACCCCTGCTCCCTAAAGTACCAACCTAGCAAAAGTTAAGTTAAGCATGAAGGTAATGCTGAAATAATAACCCAAAATGATACACTGCTATCTGCCTTAGTTTTCCTAAGTGCTGTTAGTTTCTCCATCAATACAACATGCTGCAGTCTCCGACGCCATTGAGTGACAGAAATCGGTGAATGAGTTTTCTATTCATTGCGAGCTGCATAAATGCAACATTTTACTATTAGCCGAGTAGTGGTATCAAAATCCTCAGAAATTAAAGTTCAATAGACACATATTCACAGAAAAATCAAACACTCCCAGAATAACCAAGAGAGCAGAATGCACATATGTCCAAAATGTTCTCATACTTGGACAGTCCACCACAGGTGCACTAGTGTGCCAGTTTCTCCACATTGTTTCTGACATAAGGAACAGCTGTTACCACATCCTCCAGCAACGAGTTTCAGAGCTTAACTATTCGTTGAGTGAAAAATATTTCCTCCTATTTGTTTTGAAAGTATTTCCATGTAACTTCCTCGAGTGTCCCCTAGTCTTTGTACTTTTTGAAAGAGTAAAAAAAAAAAAACAATTCACTTCTACTCGTTCTACACCACTCAGGATTTTGTAGACCTCAATCATATCTCCCCTCGGCCATCTCTTCCAAGCTGAAGAGCCCTAACCTCTTTAGCATTTCCTTATATGAGAGGAGTTCCATCCCCTTTATCATTGTGATCACTTTTTCTATCTCAATTTGCCTAAAGGAGAACGGACTGAAAATTCTTACACGTTGCTACATCACTCCACTGATGTTGTTCAAGAGAGAATTAAAAGTTGGAGTAGCATATTTGGATTTAAAAAACATTTGAACAAGTTCCTGGATAAAAAGTCCATAGTCTGCTATGGGGAAGCCACTGCTTGTCCTAGGATTAGTAGCACGGAATCTTGCTACCAGTGGTGTACCAAGGGCGGAGTGGTCCGCCCTGGGTGTCAACAGTTGAGGGGTGCTCAGCTGGATAGAGGAGAAGAGGGTCGTCTATCGAAGGAGCTGGTAAGCAGGTGGGGAATGGGGAGGGGAGGGGGGCTCAGATGGGAGAAGGGGCCTGGAGCTGGAGTCTGAGAAGGGGGCAGGAGGGAGAATGGGGCCATGCCTGGGCAGGTGGGAGAATGGGTCTGGGGCTGAAAAGGGGGGCCCTAATGCAAGGCATGTGGATGAAGGGGTCTGGAACTGGGGGCTGAAAGGGGGAAAGGGAAATGGGACTTGATATACCGCCTTTCTATGGTATTTTGCAACTACATTCAAAGCGGTTTACATATATACAGGTACTTATTTTGTACCTGGGGCAATGGAGGGTTAAGTGACTTGCCCACAGTCACAAGGAGCTGCAGTGGGAATTGAACCCAGTTCCCCAGGATCAAAGTCCGCTGCACTAACCACTAAGCTACTCCTAGGGTAGGTGGGATATGGGGGCTAGTACTGGAACTGGGGGCTGAAAAGGGGCAGGGGCTGAAGCTCGGGACAGATGGGATAATGGGGCTGGAACTGGGATCTGAAAAGAGGGGGCAGAGACAGGGGACAGATCCTGGACAGAAGGGGCAGACAGGTGGATGGAAGGGGCAGAGATAGAGGGCAGATTTGGATGGAGGGGACAGCAGAGAGACAGACACTGGATAGCAGAGAGAGAGCGAAGACAGATGCTGGATGGAAGGAAGACAGTGAAAAGAAGTTGAGGAAAGCAGAAACCAGACACAACAAACTGTAAATAAAATATATATTTTTATTTTTTTGCTTTAGGATAAAGTAGTATTTTAGGTTTGTTAATAAATGTTTATAAACAGAACATGTAAATAAGGTGATCTTTTTATTGGACTAATTTTAATACATTTTGACTAACCTTCGGAGAACAAAACCCCCTTCCTCAGGTCAGGATAGGATACTGTAACAGCACTATATTGTATTGACCTGAGGAAGGAGGTTTTGGCCTCTGAAAGCTAAATGTATTAGTCCAATAAAATTATTTTATTTCTATTGGTTAATTTGTAAAGTGATGATTGGTATTTGTTAGTTTTTTCAAATTTACATCTGCTGTCTTTATATTTTGCACAGTACTAGGGGACATTTTCTGTGGTATTGCATTGTATGCAGAGTCTGGCATCTTGGGGGTTCAGTTTAATTTTTGTCTAAATAGAAAGTTTATGATTACTTATTCTATAGTGGATTAGGGTGTATCTGTGTTTGTGAAAAACACATGGCTTTCAGTTGGCATTGACTGTGCAGGATCGACGATCTATACTATTCTGTCTGGTTTCGTTTTACAGTAGGTGAATTGATGTTCTAGTGCTCACTGTAGTGTTTAAGATGCTTTCCTTTTCCTTGTGCGACTCGTAGAAATGACTGCTTATGGTATGGTAGAATTGCTCTATAGGTCCTGAGTGTTTTGTATTCTCGATATGCCTAGTACTGGCTTTTGGAGGGGGGTGTTAAAAAATGACCAGCCCCGGGTGTCAACTACACTAGGTACGCCACTGCTTGCTACTAATTAGGTTTCTATCCAAAGTGTAAAGGGGAAACGGGTCACCCCACAAAAAAATATTATATAAAAAAAATATGAAAGTGCAAATAGGAATACCAGCACTGTGGCAAGAAAAACAATTATGTTAAAGCTAAACACAGTATACTCTATGCAGTCTATATATTTTATGTTTTATTTAAAGACAGAGAGGCATTAGAAGGTTATCAGAGTGAGCTATCAGACCTCTTACAGCACTCAGCTATTTCAGATCTAAACTCTTTAAAGCTTCATCAATCATTTGCCTCAATGTCTCTACAGACTTCTTTTCATTTCTTTCAAAAATAAAAAAAACTCAATCACAAACAGCAAAACCGCCGCTGTAATATTAGTTTTACCAGAAATAATTATTCAAATAAAGATAAATGCAAAAAAAAAAAGTGACTTAGGTTGCTCAGATATGTAAAGCCAGTACTGCGAAGCTTGTTCAACACACCAGATTCCTATATTAAGCAAATGGCATTTTGGTCTTCATGACATGCTTCAGGGGGGGAATTAGAAAGCAGTCACTAAACATAATTAAATCCATCAGCGAACAAACTCCTACTTGCTCTTTACTATTTGGGTTTCTGCCAGGTCGTTGTAACCTGGACTAGCCACTGTTGGAAACAGGATACTGGGCTAGATGGACCATTGGTCTGACCCAGTATGGCTATTCTTATGTTCTAGTACATCTGATCATGACCTTCCAATCAGACTCTGTAAAACATCCAGCCTAAATCATTTTCCCAGGCAATCATATAAAGAAGATTAACACACCTATATTGCTTAATAATTTTGTAGACTAGAGATTAATCCCCTCGAAGAATCAGACCTCCACCAGAGCTCCTCAAGGGGAGACCATGGACCCACGATATGCGCAGATAGTAATAAAAATCCGAACTGCAAAGATTACATTCTGCTTGCAAAGCTGAAAATGAGCAGAAGCCACCATCATCATATAGTCAGTACAAGTATCAGAGCCCCGTCAGCCCATGATACCAAGTGACAATCACATATATGAGCAGCCCCCCCCCATAGCATCACCACAGATGTAAACCAAGAGCACCAATACTTACCATATTATAAAGAAAGCACAGCATGTCACATCACTTTTGTAGTATATGGCGAAGAATAGGACAAATGGAATCAAATATCAATGACTAGTAAAAGAGGCCCGTTTCCAACAGAAAGGAAAGGGGCGCTAGCAAGGTTCCTCCCTCTCTCCCTCCGTCCTCAGAGCTCCAGGCCCCCCTACCCCCTCCCTCCCTCACCCCCTAAGCTTCCCTCCCCCTCCTCCACACCCCTCCCACCCCCTCCCTCTCACCCCTTCCCCCCCCCCCCGTGTCGTTTCAGGACCCCACTCCCCCCCCCCCGCCCCTCCTCTTCGTAAGAGCTGGCTGTTTAAAGTTTTTACCTCCTGCACGCACGGATGCCTTTGCTTTCGATGGTTTCAGCTGTTCCTGTGGTCCCGCCCTCATTTCCTGTTTGCGGAAGAGCGGGATCACAGGAACAGCTGAAACAGAAGCGAAAGCAAAGGCAGTGTGAAGCGGCGTCCATGCGTGCAGGGCTTCAATGTGGCCGGTGGACCGCAGAGGAGGTAAAACGTTCTTGGGCAGAGGAAATCGGAGGGGGGGGGGGCGTCGAACTCGGACAGGAGTGGGGCCGTCGGACTGGAGCTTCCAGTGGCTGCTGCTGGGTTCTCTTCCCTCTCACTTCCCATTGGTCCGCCCTGTGACGTCATCCCCAGGGCGGACCAATGGGAACTGTGTTACGAACCCAGGCATCCAGACGGATGTGCAGAGCTGCAAATTATTATATAGGATGTGTGCTATTTTTTAAAAAAGAAAAAATGTTTTAAATATGTAAAAAAGAAGCTAATAACATATTATGAACTTTAGTAAATGTATATACAGAGTTTGTATACCTCTTCTGTTGTGGCTGATTTGTCTAATTAATTTTAATAAATGTAATTGCCCAGTCTAAACTGAATTGCAATGATTTTGCTGCATACTTTGCCAACAAAATTAAAAGTCTCCGCCAGGATTCACTGGCAATCTCACACAGACCCTGACCAATCAACCAGGGGTGCACAAACTTGCCCCCTCCTGAAAAAGACGGATGGGACACTTTTAACCCAATGACAGGAGAGCCTTGACAAAATCTTAAGAAACCTTCGACCAACTACCTGCTCCCTCAATCCCTGCCCATCAAAATTAGTGCAGCAGGCAAGTATGGGCCTCATAGAAGGCACCACAAAAATTGTGAACATCTCTCTTTCTAATGGGCAGCTACCAACAGCATTAAAAAGGGCAGTGGTCCACCCTTTGATCATCAAGGTTTTTCACCTTGATCAGGACAAACTTGAAAATTACAGGCCAGTATCCAACATCCCATTTCTAGGGAAACTCATAGAACAAACAGTCTGTGTTCAACTTAATGACTGGTTACAAAAGAGAAACTGGCTAGATCCATGTCAATCTGGATTCAGACCTAGTTATCGTACAGTAACGGTCCTTGTATCCCTATTAGATGATCTTCACAGAAACCGAGACAAGGGATTCGCCTCGATGTTAGTATTGCTTGATTTCTCTGCAGCTTTTGACACTGTGGATCATATTTACTACTGATTGTTATTCATATCCTACTTCAATACCCATTGCTGTTTAACTGTTATTTTTTATTCTGCTAAATTTGAAAATTGTACTTCTTGCATTGTAACTTACTACAATATTTTTGTAAGCCACTTTGAGCCTGCTATCAGTGGGAAAAGGTGGGATACAAATGTGATAAATAAAAAAGGTTAAATGGCAGCTGTTTAGCGAGCTTAACTACCGTCAGCTCCACATACCATCGCGGAGCTGGCCCGTTGTTGCACCTACCGGGTTCGTTGGGCATCGCAGAGGTTTGATTTTCTCCTCAATACCTGGTTCGGACCGGAAAATCAGGGGAGCAGTTTTCTTTTTCAGGCTTGCTCGTCGTGTCGGCGGTCCGGTTACATCAGTGTGGCAGTTTTGGGTCCACGAGTGCCAGGACCGGCTCCCCACGTCGCGGGAAGCTGTTGGTTGGCTCTTTCCCAGTGTTTGCTCGTCCAAGCTCTCCCTCAGCCTTTCAATCGGCGTGCTCCGGTCTGCGATGGTCATCTGCGCTGCTTGTGGCTGGCTGCTGTGCATCGAAGCCTTCATCGCGTTTGGGAGATATACTGCGCATAGCTGCATCTTGAGGGGGACTTGCCTCCTATTGAGTCACCAGATGTTGCCTTTGGCTCCGGTAGTCTGCGTCCTCTGTTCCTCAGCAGTGTTATTGCCGGACCAGTTGGCTGCTGTCATCTGCCTCCACTCTCCAGGCTGCATGCTGCTTCTTCGGCACTTCTTCGCGCCTTGTTGGGAGCTGTTCCAGCCACTTTGATACATCTCAACGCCTGGCTTTCCACAGTCCATTTTAGACTCTTTTTTCCCTTCCCTTCTCCCTACATACCTGACATCAAAATCCCTTTTGGGAAGTATGAACTCCCCCTCAAATCACAAGTCAGAAACCTTGGAAGATTAAACACTTACTCTGATTACCCAAATCCAAGCAACCTTCAAGAGCTGCTTCTACTATTTGCAATAGCTACGCTGCCTCTCTCCTTACATCAAGAAGGTAAATCTTATCCCAATTGTACATGCCATGATAACATCAAGACTGGATTACTGCAATGCACTATACAATGGTCTGACTACAAAGGGCCTGCACCAGCTCCAGTTGATTCAGAATGCAGCAGCAAGACTCATAGAAGGTTGCAAGCGACGTGACCATATCACACCATTTTTGCAAAAACTTCATTGGCTACCAGTACAATACAGAGCTAAATTTAAAACTCTATGTCTGATCTTCAAGGTCCTGAAAGGAAATGGCCCCGAGTACCTGTAAAATAGGATGATCCAACACACACCACCAAGGACACTAAGCTCCTCCCAAGGGCTTTCACTAACCACACCCTCTCCAAAAGACATTAGATGATGTGATACCCGCAAGCGAGCCTTCTCTGGAGTAGCCTCCACACTCTGGAATGCACTGCCTGAAAGGCTGCGCTTAACACAAGACTATCTCTACTTCAGGAAGCAGGTGAAAACTTTGCTCTTCAACCAGGCCTTTACTGGAAGAAGTAACTAACTCACTAGTCTCACTCACACACACGAGTACTCAGGCTGCATATACTGCAGCAGAATATGTTTATCCACTCTTACTCTAGCTGAGATAACATTTAACCATTTCTCTGACCTCATGTGCAACTTTCTTTAAATCAATCAACTTACTTTCTAACTCTTCCCACTTTCTTACCCTTCTATATGTTACATCTTTGCTTTACCCTTCACTATCACCTATAATGTTCTATTACGTATTGTGCTGACATTGTAAATAGTATACCATGCCATACTCTGTACTGTTTTTGAATATTTTTGTCTATTGCTCATGCTTAATCTATTCTTACTGTACACCGCCTTGAGTGAATTCCTTCAAAAAGGCGGTAAATAAATCCTAATAAATAAATATCATTACAGTTTTTTAGACCATCACTCATATCAATTTTTAAATTTTTTATTTCATTTTTATAATTTTTCATTTTAGCTTCATCTATTTGTTTACTACATTATTTTTATAACATTTTAACACTCATGAATGTGTTCATTGTATAAATTAATCTGAAACGTGTCACTTTTCGTTTGTCTAATTCGCTTATTTAATTAGTTATTTATTTTTCTCTTTATGTAGATTCAATAGACCCCTGATGCAAGCCTTGGTACCGAAACACGGCCATGTTGGGTCGTTTTTTTTAGCTGTTAATAGTAAAGACTGCCTGATATTCTCCTTGAGCTGTCCTCACTCTTTTGTCCATTGCTTTTGTTGCACGTGAGTGTTTTCCTGTTTAAACATTTAGAACATCTATTATAAATAAGAAATTGTACATGAAGCAAAGAGAAGGTTAAAGGTAAATATACGAATCACACAATGTTATTCCTCCCAGGTTTGCAAAGTATAGTAATACTTGCAGTATTGAAGTGATATGGTATCACAAATGCAAAGAATTAAAATAACAGGTCATAATGGGGCATACCAATAGGGCAAAAGAATAGCCTATTTTCTTTATCTTCGCCCTTTTAAGAGCAATGTCATAAGACAATACAGACACATCCGGCATGCCGATAAGGCCTTGAACCAACAGATACTCCCTGTTCACCATACCAGGGTCTTCATGGCCAGTATGGAGCAATCAAAAAAAACAGCACCACGGGCCTTTAAAAATGGAACACAGTTCTTTAATGAATGAGCCTTGACAAAAAGACCCGACACGGGCCGTGTTTCGGTGACTAGCACCTGCGTCAGGGGTCACAGTGATGACGTGGAAAACTTGGGGAATAACTCGAATATATTCCTCTACAATATATTATTCCTTACCCCACGTCTCATGTAGTAAAAGCTACAAAGCACCAAGGCACTTTCACTTTCTGTATCAAGTTTTCCACGTCATCACTGTGACCCCTGACGCAGGTGCTAGTCACCGAAACACGGCCCGTGTCGGGTCTTTTTGTCAAGGCTCATTCATTAAAGAACTGTGTTCCATTTTTAAAGGCCCGTGGTGCTGTTTTTTTTGTTTGGACTTTAGTTTGTACTTTGTTCCCTCTCTTTTGTTACATCCAGTATGGAGCAATCAACATTACCATACCATAATGTTTCTTTATCCTTTGCATAACTCTGTGTATGAGCAGCCATGGCAAAAATACACACAGAAGACCCAACTGTAGCCATGTTTGAATTAATGCGTCTATTCCTTTAAGTTCCAATCTCAGGCTGAAAAAGGATGAAATTTTCACATTCTGGCCTATTGTCATCAGGTCCATGATTAGATAACCCCATCAGTGTACCACTTCCAAGAAAGCAACCTCCACTAGACTCCATTCTCCTGGATCTAAAGAATTCCTGCTGAGGTAATCCATCCGATATTTTGGGTCCTAGCCACGTGCCGCCAAGACATCTCAGTGGCACTGACCCTGCAGCACTGACCCACGTGCCGCTGAGATATCTTCCAGATTCTCCTCCACCCAATCCATGAACATCTACACCTCTTCTGCCACTTGCAGACTTCTTGTTCCTCCTCATTTGTTGACATAGGCTACTGCCATCATGTATCACCTGTGCTTCTAGACAGTAGATCAAGCACTGTGCTTCTACAGAGGACCATCAACCTTGTGCCCATTTATGAGATAATGTGCCCTCCCCCAACCTGTGAGATTTGCATCTGTCATCACGAGGATCCAACTATGAGTTTACAAACTTTTTCTTTTGGTCAGATTGTTGCTGTGTAGCCACCAGTTAAGTCACTGTTTGACCTCCAGTACTAGTGACATGACAAAGTGGAACTCTCAATCTGGAGGCCATCAAGTTAGAAGAGACCTCTCTAAAGATCTCATGTGCATCCAAGCCTACAACACTAACTCTTAAAGTCACAATCATTAATCCAAACAAAGATAGGGATTGCAAAGATTGAGAAGAGTTCTCTCATATAGCTTTTCCTTCTCACCACAGGAAGAAACACTTTGCCCCCATATATGCCAACATTTAAGACAGGGTAAGGTTGCTCTTGGAGAAACTGACAACCTATCCCAACTCTTGTAAGAAGTGTACCACTTGCTGTGTGACTTTCACTATCTTGGAATGACTTCATTCTTATCAGCCAGTCATCTAAATAAGGTTGGATCAAAATTTCCTCTTTGTATAAGGTAGTTGCCACCATCACCACTGTAAACATATGCAATGCACTGACTAGTCCAAAATGTAGAGCACAAAATAGGGAATGCTGTCCCAAGTTAGCAAACCTCGGGTAACATTGATGAGACATAGGGATGTGCAGATAAGATTCCTTTAAATCTACAGAAGAAACTCTCCTTAGTGGACCACCACAATCACTGATCTTCCATTCGAAAACTTGGAACTTTGAAAAATTTACTGACCACTATGAGACTGAAAATTAGTAAAAAAAAAAAATAATAATAATAATAATAAAATACTTATTTCGGAACTACGGAATAAATTGAATAACATCTTGTTTTCTCTTCTGGAGGCCAAACTGGAACTACCACTTCTAAATGAAGTAACCTAAAAAAGGTCTGTCAGATTGCAACCACTTTTAAGTGAGAAAGACAGGGTGATTCCTGAACCACTTTGGGAAGACACAAAGCAAACTCTAGACCATAATTGTCGTGAATAACTTTGAATATGCAAAGATCTGTGGTTATCTAGGCCCATCGCTGGTAAAATGACTTCAGTCAATCTCCTACTAAAAGCACCAGAGAGGAGGCCCTCAAACTTTCATTTTGATCTCCTGGTAGTACCAGACATTCCTATGGAAAAAATCCCAGTCTCTTCTACAGCTACTTCAAAAGGACTGACCTTGAAAGAAAGTCTACTGCACCAAACAGTACTCACCACTCCCAGTTTATATTTCCTGTACTCCCTAAAGTGTCCTCTAGAAGAAAAACCTCAAAAAGAAGGTTTGGAGCGATCTGAAAAGCAAAGTATCTACCAAGTAGGTTGTGCCCAAATCTAAAGATGTCAGCAGAGGATGATCCAGATTCCACAACTGAATAGTTTTTTCCATCAATTGCTCTGAGCACCTAAAACACATCCAAAGGTAATCGAAAGACTTCAAATAAGATTCCTTCTTGCAGTGCTAGGAATCTTTCAACGTTGCACCCCTCGACTGGGACAGCAGTCTTCTTTGTCACTAACGAACCCACCACATCTGCCTTAGGCAGCCTAAATCTTTCAGACTGGCAAAAACTAGGGCTTTGCTTTTCACTCCCCCACATGAAGAATATCTAATAGATTTGTTGTCACTCTCTTCAACCAAAGGATTCCTAATTAGTAAAATCGGTAATAATCTTAGGTGTTACTCTGGATTCTGATTTGATATTTCATTCCCATATTTCAACTGTTATTGGAGAATGTTTTTCAAAATGCATCAAATCTGTTCTACTCAGAATTTCCTTGAACCTAAGGCAATTTGTGTCTTGACCAACTCCTTAATCTGACTATTTTAATTCTTTGTTTGTAGACTCCCACAGGGAGGGAGGAAGGACAGAGACTACACCAGGAGGGGGGTGAGAAGAAACACTGGCTCCACGGGAGGGGGGGGGGGGCGGGGCGCTGCCAAAACAAGTTGGCTTAGCGTGTCACTGTTCCTACTTTCCAACCTGGGCTGCTTGAAAGAAGAATATGTAGCACCAGCCTTGTTTTAGTTTTCCTAACAGGGATACTGATGTTCTAGAACTCACTGCAAATATTTACAGTACTGCCTTTTCTGAGGTTTTAGAAGTTGGTGCTGTTAATCTAGTCAAATAAAATAAACATTCCACATGAGACAGACAGAAATATGGAATCATTACGGATAGAAATTCCAGGTGTGAAGGGAAGGAGTATTCTTGTAGGGCTGTACTACCATTCGCTGGGAAAGAACAGATGTATGAAGAAATGTTTACAGAGATTAGGAAAGCTAGCAAATTGGGTAACGCTATAATAATGGGCAATTTCAATTAACCCAATATTGACTGGATAAATGTTACATCAGGGAGTGCCATGGAGATAAGTCTAGATGTAATAAACAACCAATTCTTGGTGCAGCTCATCTAGGAACAGACAAGAGGGGGAGCCATTTTGGATCTGGTCCTCGGTGGCGTGCAGGGCATAGTGCAACAGGTGTCTGTGTTGGGTCCTTTTAACATCAGCAAAATTCGCCCTTTCCTCTCAGAGCACACCACCCGTACTCTCGTCCACGCTCTCATTACCTCTCGCCTTGACTACTGCAACATACTCCTCACTGGCCTCCCACTTAGCCATCTAGCCCCCCTTCAATCCGTTCAGAACTCTGCTGCACGTCTTATATTCCGCCTGAACCGATATAATCATATCACCCCTCTCCTCAGGTCACTTCACTGGCTTCCGATCAGATACCGCATACAGTTCAAGCTTCTCCTTCTTACCTACAAATGCACTCAGTCTGCAACCCCTCATTACCTCTCTACCCTCATTTCCCCATACGTTCCCGCCCGTAACCTCCGCTCACAGGACAAATCCCTCCTCTCAGTACCCTTCTCCACCACCGCCAACTCCAGGCTCCGCTCATTCTGCCTCGCCTCACCCTATGCTTGGAATAAACTTCCTGAGCCCTTACGCCAAGCCCCCTCCCTACCCATCTTCAAATCTTTGCTCAAAGCCCACCTCTTCAATTTTACTTTCGGCACCTAACCTTTATACCTTTCAGGAAATCTAGACTGCCCCAATTTGACTGACTGTACATTTGTCCTTTAGATTGTAAGCTCCTGTGAGCAGGGACTGTCCTTCTATGTTAAATTGTACAGCGCTGCGTAACCCTAGTAGCGCTTTAGAAATGTCAAGTAGTAGTAGTCCTCTGGGAAACTGATCATAACATGATCAAGTTTTGCTACCATCTGGGATGAACCCGCAAAAGAAATCTACTGTAGCTGCATTTAATTTTCGGAAGAGCAACTGTAATAAAATGAGAAAATTTAAAAGAAACTAAAAGGATCGGCTGCTATGGTTAGGACAGTAAATCAGGCATGGACGTTATTCAAACATACCATCTTGGAAGCCCAGTCCAAATGCATTTCACATATTTGCAAAGGTGAAAAGAAGAGAAAACGTCAGGTGAAGTAAAAGAGACCATTACAGCCAAAAGATTGTCCTTCAAAGAATGGAAAAAGGACCCAAATGAAGACAATAAGAAGCAACGTAAGCACGTCAGATGCAAGCATTCATAAAGAAGGCTATAAGAGAATATGAAGAGAAACTTGCAGCAGAGGCTAAAACTCGCAGTAACAACGTTTTCTGGTGCATCAAAAAAAAGAAAGCCTGGGAGGAAATGCGTGGGACTGTTAGATCACAAAGGAGCAAAAGGGGAGCTCAGGGAGGACAAGGCCATAGTGGAGGAACTGAATGAATAATTTACTTCTGTCTTTACAGAAGAAGATGTAAGAGATCTGCCTGTACTGGAAATGGTTTTCAAGGGTGATAAAGCGGAGGAACTGAAAGAAATCTCGGTAAACCTGGAAA
This sequence comes from Microcaecilia unicolor, assembly GCF_901765095.1. Classification (NCBI taxonomy): domain Eukaryota; kingdom Metazoa; phylum Chordata; class Amphibia; order Gymnophiona; family Siphonopidae; genus Microcaecilia; species Microcaecilia unicolor. Next base: position 66,310,444 of record NC_044042.1, on the reverse strand, counting down.
ATGTACTGAACCAAATTGACAAAATTAAAGATTAGTAAATCACCTGGACCAGATTACATACTTCCAAGGGTACTCAAAGAACTCAAGCATGAAATTGCTGATCTGCTGTTAGTAATATGTAACCTGTCGTTAAAATCGTCCGTAGTACCTGAAGATTGGAGGGTGGCCAATGTGACGCCGATTCTTTAAAAAGGGTGCTAGGGGTGATCTGGGAAATTAAAGACCAGTAAGCCTGACGTTGGTACCAGGCAAAATAGTGGAAACTATTATAAATAACAAAATTATAGAACACGTAGAACAATATGGTTTAACAGGACAGAGTCAACATGAGTTCAACCAAGGGAAGTCTTGCCTCATCAAATTTGCTTCATTGATTTGAAGGCGTGAATAAACATGTAGATAAAGGTGAGCCGGTTGATGTAGTGTATCTAGAAAGCTCTTGATAAAGTTCCTCATAAGAAACTCCTGAGAAAATTGAAGAGTCATGGGATAGGAAGGAAGGTTCTGGCGTAGATTAGGAATTGGTTATTGGACAGAAAACAGAAAGTAAGGTTAAATGGTCATTTCTCTCAATGGAGGAGGGTGAACAGTGGAGTGCCGCAGGGATCTGTACTGAGACCGGTACTATTTAACATATTTATAAATGATATGGAAATCGGAACGATGAGTGACGTGATCAGATGATACAAAACTATTCAAGATTGTTAAAACACATGAGGACTGTGAAATATTGCAGGAAGACTGAAAAAGCTAGAAGAATGGTCTAAGGTTTGGCAATTAAAATTCAATGCGAAGAAATGCAAAGTGATGCACTTAGGAAGCAGAAATCCAAGAGAGGCGTACGTGTTAGGCGGTGAGAGTCTGCTAGGTACGGATGGGGAGAGGGATCTTGGGGTGATAGTATCTGAGGATCTGAAGGCGATGAAACAGTGCGACAAGGCGGTGGCCGTAGCTAGAAGGTTACTAGGCTGTATAGAGAGAAGTGTGACCAGCAGAAGAAAAGAGGTGTTGATGCCCCTGTACAAGTCATTGGTGAGGCCCCACCTGGAGTATTGTGTTCAGTTTTGGAGGCCGTATCTTGCTAAGGATGTAAAAAGAATTGAAGCGGTGCAAAGAAAAGCTACGAGGATGGTATGGGATTTGCGTTACAAGACGTATGAGGAGAGACTTGCGGACCTGAACATGTATACCCTGGAAGAAAGAAGAAACAGGGGTGATATGATACAGACGTTCAAATATTTGAAAGGTATTAATCCGCAAACAAACCTTTTTCGGAGATGGGAAGGCGGTAGAACGAGAGGGCATGAAATGAGATTGAAGGGGGCAGACTCAAGAAGAATGTCAGGAAGTATTTTTTCACGGAGGAGGGTGGTGGATGCTTGGAATGCCCTCCCGCGGGAGGTGGTGGAGATGAAAACGGTAACGGAATTCAAACATGCGTTGGGATAAACATAAGGAATCCTGTGCAGAAGGAAGGGATCCTCAGGAGCTTAGCCTAGAATGGGTGGCAGAGCTGGTGGTTGGGAGGCGGGGCTAGTGCTGGGCAGACTTATACGGTCTGTGCCAGAGCTGGTGGTGGGAGGCGGGACTGGTAGTTGGGAGGCGGGGATAGTGCTGGGCAGACTTATAGGGTCTGTGCCAGAGCTGGTGGTTGGGAGGTGGGGTTGGTGGTTGGGAGGCGGGGATAGGGCTGGCCAGACTTATACGGTCTGTGCACTGAAGTGGACAGTACAAATAAAAAAGTAGCACATATGAATTTATCTTCTTGGGCAGACTGGATGGACCGTGCAGGTCTTTTTCTGCCGTCATCTACTATGTTTATGACCTTAGGAAATTGGAAGACTGGGCATCCAAATGGCAGATGAATTTTAATGTGGACAAATGCAAGGTGATACACGTTGGAAAGAATAATCTGAATCATAGTTACCTGACACTAAGGTCCACCTTGGGGGTCAGCGCTCAAGAAAAGATCTGGGTGGTGTTGTAGATAATACGCTGAAATCTTCTGCTCACTGTGCGGCGGCGGCAGCCAAAAAAGCAAACAGGATGCAAGGAATTATTAAAAAAAGGGATGGTGAATAAGACCAAAAATACTAATAATACCTCTGTACTCTCTCCATGGTGCGTCCGCACCTGAGTATTGCGTTCAGTTCTGGTCGCCATGTCTCAAAAAGATATAGCGGAATTAGAAAAGGTTCAAAGAAGAGCAATCTAAATGATAAAGGGATTGGAGCTCCTCTCGTATGAGGGAAGGCTTAAAGAGATTAGGGCTCTTCAGCTTGGAAAAGAGACGGATGAGGGGAGATATGACTGAGGTCTACAAAATCCTGTGTGGTGTAGAATACTCGCTCCAAAAGTACAAAGACTAGGGGACACTCGTAGAAGTTATATGGAAATACTTTTAAAACAAAAAGGCTATATTTTTCACTCAACAAATAGTTAAGCACTAGAACTCTTTTGCCGGAGCATGTGGTAACTGGGTTTAAAAACGGTTGGACAAAAGTCCACAGTCTGCTATTGACACAGACATGGGGAAGCAACTGCTTGCCCTAGGATTTGTAGTATGGAGTGTTGACAAGATTTGGGTTTCTGCCAGGTACTTGTGACCTGGCTTGGCACTGTTTGGAACAGGTGTGTAGCTACGTGGGGCCACGGAGGCCTGGGCCCCCGGAGATTTCGTCCTGGACCCCCCTGCCGACAACCCCTCGACCCCCCCTCCCCGCGGACAACCCCATCCCCGCCATCGACGTGGGCTACCAACCCCTGCCAGCTGAGGTCCTCTTGCTTCCCGCGGAAGGCTTTGTCTGTTTCTGGCGTTAGACTCACAGAACAGAACGAAGCCTTGCAGATCAAGGTTCGTTCTGTTTCAGTGAGTCTGACGTCCTGCACGTTACAGAACGAAGCTTGCGCAGGAAGCAAGAGGATCTCGGCTGGCGGGGATTGGGGTCCCTCGCCAGCAAAGGCAGGCAACGACCGGCCGCGGCGGGGGAGGGCTGGTGACCGAGGGGGGGGGTTTGAGGAAGGGTCGTCGCAAGGTGGTGGTGGTGGTGGCGGCGGTGTCGGCAATGGCGGGGGGGGGGCTAAAATGTGCCCCCTAACCTGGGCTCTGGACCCCCCTCCCGACGAAGTCTAGCTACGCCCCGGTTTGGAAAACAGAATACTGGGCTAGTTGGACCATTGCTCGACCAGTATGGTTAGTCTTATGTAATGGTAGTTTTGCTAAAGGTCCTGGGTGACTTTTTTTTCATGGAGGTTTGTGTTATTTCATATATACCTGGTAATGAGAAAGTTTATATTGCTATGACTGAGAACACACTACAATCATTACTTTGTGTGGTAAGTTTTATGCGGACATGAAAGGCTATTGATGCTTTAACAGTTCTTTAAATTTATCTATTCAAACATTCTAAATATTCTATTTTATCCCACTATATACAGTATAAAGCCATTCTCATCAGGATCACTCTCCCCGTTACTACCGTCTGCCTGAAAAACCTTTCCTTGTGTACTATTTATAAACTGTCTAAAAATACTGTTTTCTTGAGCAAATGTGAAGCAGTCGGCAGAGATGCAACAAAATCCCAACTTATGAGCGAGATTCACCTTTACCATGCAATATACAAAATCAAAATGCACAACACCTAATCTTGCAAAGGAAAACATCAGTAGCTGGGCGCGCCACTGCCACACCCCTGCCATCCCATACAACCATCCCTACCCTATCCTATGTTCCGATGCACTATATTGGCCCGTGAAAAGCGTTTTACCCATTCCTACCTGCTCCATGCTGCTTTCTCCGCGCACCCTCAATGCTGCGGGCTCAGAGAACCATCGCTGGCTCGCGGTACAGGCGCCTACTACTACTACTAACTACTACTACTCCCTCCCCCGCCATCTCTCCAGCAGTAGCACCCAGAACCGCGGAATAAGTCAGCGGACCTGCTGAGGCTTGCACGCCGCCGCCCCCCATGCCTAAACCGTGTCACGTGACGTCCACCTCCCATCTGGATGGGGTGGGGGATGGGCTGCTTTCCCCTTCCCAATCCAGCCGCGTTTCGGCTAGAGGCGGGATTTTTATTTTACGGTCACCTGTAGCTCCCGCCGGGAGCCGGGTGCTAGCTGCTAACTGCTAGGCTGAACCGCGTCCGCCCATGCGCATCAACACGGATTAGAAGCAAGCAGAAGAAAGCAAGATAGAAATACTGCTGCTAGGAATGGACGCTATGAGAGCAACCTCTTCGGCAGTGGCGGCGACTAGCACGAGAAAGACTTTTAAAATGAACGAGGAGAGGGAGGCTTTGAGAGAAGCCTGTGTGAATAGAGCGTTCAAAGTGAAACACCCCCCCTCCCCCGAGGTTTGAAAGTGTTGAAAATTGACAACTCCTTTAGACAGTTTTCTGTTAATTTACAGAAGGATGGCAGTATTACTCCATTCATTCAATCTGAAAGCAACACTCTTAACTGACACCATAGCACAGATGCCGAGAGTAGCCCATCCCAAAATTGGAGATTACTACTACGATGCTAGAAAATGCTGGAGGTATTTCTCAGGTGCCCCAGCCAAGTCACCAGCTCTAGTAAGATTCCAAAAACTGCCATGTTCTTCTATTCGGTGCATTAACATTAAAAATATTTTTCTAACTTTATATTATATTTTATTTTAAATATATTATATAATATATTTATTTTTATATTGTCTGTTCACTTGTCTCATAGATTGTAGCTTCCTTGAGCAGGGACCGTCCCTCTATGTCAAAATTGTACAGCGCTGCGTAACCCTAGTAGCGCTTTAGAAATGTTAAGTAGTAGTAGTAGTAGTATTCTGGCACATTTATTTTTCTCATTATTTTGGTCACAGGCTCTGGTTTCTTGCTGTCCTCTGCCTTTTCTTAACTCTGTCCAGAGTTCTCTGCCAGTTTGGCATTTCTTCTCTCCATGTCCACCACCCAGCTTCCCTCTGTCCAATATATTGAGCATCCCTATTCTTGCCCAGTCCAGTCAGGAGCATTGCCAGACACCCAATTTTGGGTGGGCCTAGGCCCAAGATGGGTGGGCAGAAGAACTCTGCAATTCCAACAAGTGATTTGGGTTCTCCCTTGGTCGCCTGCATGCCATATGGAGGCATATTTTCAAAGCATTTTGGGAGGCTAAGTTCCATAGGTTTCTATGGACTTTGAGAGGCTAAGTGCTTTGAAAATATGCCTCATGGTCTCTCAAATATCCCCCTCCCCTGCATACCTTGTAAACAGCAGATTTTCACCGGCAGCAAGCAACAGCTAATACACACTGCTCATGCTGGCCCCACAGCCTTCCCTCTGATGCAACCTCCTGTTTCTGCATAGGTGGGAATATATCAGAGGGAAGGCTATGGGGCCAGTGCAAGCAGTATGTATCAGTCGCTGCTCACTGCAGGCTAAGATCTGCTACTTAAAAGGTATGCAGGCAGGACAGTTGGGAGTTTTCGGCTAGTGGGGCTTGGGGATCCCTGCCAGCCACATCGTAGGTATGTTGCTACTGGGTGGGCCTGGGCCCACCCTTGGCTACGCCACTGGGTCCAGTATCACCCTTCTGTGTCTTTATCATTGGAGGAGTAGCCTAGTGGTTAGTGCAGTGGACTTTGATCCAGGGGAACTGGGTTCAATTCCCACTGCAGCTCCTTGTTACTGTGGCCAAGTCACTTAACCCTCCATTGCCCCCGGTACAAAATAAGTACCATGAATATATGTGAAACCGCGTTGAATGTAGTTGCAAAATAACCACAGAAAGGGTGGTAGTAGTCAAGTCCCATTTCCCTTTATCTCTCTGGTCCTAACTGCCCCTCCATCCAGCATTGTTCCCTGTATTCCCTAGTCCTATCCCTCCCCCTTCCAGCATATTCCTTCACTTCCCCCCCCCCCCCCCCCCAGAATCCAACATATCGCCTTTCCCTTTCCCTTCTTCCTGCCCAATAATTCAGCAAGTATTCTCTCTTCTCTTGGCCTTCCCCACCCAGGAATTGATCAAGTAGCCCTCTCCTCTGGCCTGCCCGCGAGGTCATTTATGCTCTGCTCTTTCCAGTGCCTATCCCTCCCTCTTGCACCTTTGCTTTCAGGTCCCACCATCATTTCCAATTCCCCACCCCAGCAGGTCCAGTATCTCTCCTTCTTGCTTCTGGTACAGGTGCTGGCTTAATTTCCAATTCCGACCACCACCAAGACAGGTCTAGTATCCCCTCTTGCTCCCACCACTGCAGTCCTAGCTTCATTTCCAATCTCCCCCCTCCACCACACCCACCCACACTGATCCAGCATCTCTCCCTCTTTCCCCTGTGCGCACAGGTCCTGCCATTTCCTTCCTCTCCCTCCTCCTCCTCCCCCCCCCCCCCCAAAAAAAAAACAAGTTCACTACCTCTTCCTCTCTCTCTCCACCAAAGGTCCCAATCAGTATAGCTCTCCCCCCTCCCCCCTAGCCCAAACACCCCCACCCACCCCTTCTCTTTTAAGCTTACCCTAGATTAGCAATACTGACAACAGGCCACCTTGGGCTAATCTACCAGGCAGGCCTTCCCGCCTAACTCTGCTACCTGCAAAGGGAAGGCCATACAGACTGGATCAAGGGATCCTGTTTTCGGTACTAGTGCTGCTGACCATCTACAGAAAGTTTTAGAAGACTGGGGAGAGGTGGGAATATAAGGGATGTAAAGAGCCAATGCTACAAAGCAAGAAACTTTGGCCTGTGAACTTGAATAGGTGATCATATGTATGTGACTTGGCAAAATGTTAAGTGTTAAGTACAGTAGACATCATCTCACCCTGCACACAATAAGGGGGAGGGGGGGGGTCAGCTTCTATGTCTGATACTGTCCAGGTTAACAACAGGTGACACTATTGTGCCTAAAGAGTTGTATGTTTGTTTTAACTACTGTCCAATAAGTGTATATTCCACCAGTTAACTGACATTTCGCTTCTTCATTCTGTGATATTCTAATTGTTTCTGCTTTATTCATTGTGTAAATAAAAATCTTTATTAATTTTTATCAGCTTCTTGTTTCAGGTTTAATAATATAAACAGAAAGAAAAGAGTTGAGCTCAGCATTGCTCATTAAGATACATGGCAATTAGCCCACAATTTTGAGTGCTCTATAAAAAAAAAAATAATAATAATATTTGCAGATCTGTGCCTTACCACTAGGTGATGATTATTATTTAGTCCTATACACCACTAAGGGTCAGTCTACTAAAGAAAGCATTACAATCAATTAAATCCCTTATTCCATATCATCATGCTGATCAATCCATAGACTGGTGGGTTGTGTCCATCTACCAGCAGGTGGAGATAGAGAGCAAACTTTTGCCTCCCTATATGTGGTCATGTGCTGCCGGAAACTCCTCAGTATGTTCTGTATCTCAGCAGGTGGTGGTCACACACAGCAGCAGCTCTGGCTAGGCCTCCAAGCCTAATTTTTAGGTTTTATTGAGTGCCTGGGGTTGAGGGCTCTTCTTGAGCAAGTGCAAACCTGGTGGCGCCAGGTCCCTCCTTTTCTCCCCCCTCCCGCTGGCTCCGTTTAAAAAAAAAAAAAAATTTTGAACGTCCTTAAATGCGCTTATTTCGACGTTTATTTAAACGTTTATTGCAGCTACTCACTGGGACACCAGGTCGTTACAGCTCGGAGCGGAAAGCAGGTAATTTTTACCTTTTTATAGCAGGCAGGGGGTTCCCCGATTGATCTCCACGTGGCCTATGGCGTCGGAGGGCGAGGGCGCAAAGAGTCGCTCCCCGGATCGCTTGTGCGCTTCTAGAGGGGATGCGGGGGTCTTAAAGTCTGATTCGCCCTTGTTGGGTGACAGTTTCGTGACCGATGAGTGTCCCGGTCCTTCCTCCGGTGTGGCGGTTTTTCCCGCCATAAACGCCCATCCCCCGCTGCTCACCTCCGCCATCTTGGCCGGCCACGCGGCTCGGACGGCTTCTTCTTGGGCCGCCCTTGAGGTGGGAGACGTTAATGCCATGAACGCCCTTAATTTGGGCGACGGCACAAAAGCAGCTAAACTTAAGCGCCGTTCTTCCCGCGCGGCTCCTTCGCGGAGTGTCGCGCCGGACGCCATTTTGGATGCGCAGCATGTCTCTCCCCCGCTCTTGCGAGCGCCGGTTGAGAGTGCGTCTAGGGCTGTAGCCCAGGCTGCGGAAGTGCACAGTCTGGGGGGTTTCTCCCCCGAGTTTGTTTTGCTGCTGCATCAGGCCTTCCTTATGCAAAACGCTGCCCCTGCTCCCTCGTCTGGTAAAGAGGTTGAGGCCCCCGGAGGTAAACGCCCTCGGGTTGATTCCCAGGCCTTGGAGGACTTTGTCTCCTCCGATGTAGATGAGGGCAGCGTTTCTGAGTTCTCCCAACGGTCCTTTGCGGATTCCTTGGAGGAGACGGATCCCCGCTCGGATGGAGCGGATGACCCCTCTGCAGCGCGGCTCTTTAGCTCAGAGGATTTGCCCAACCTGTTAGTGCAGGCCATGGGCATTTTGAAGATTTCCTCTCCGGAGGACGTCTCTCCCTCAGCCCCTGTTGGTTCTGCCATTATGCTGGGGACGAAGCGCCCGCCTAGAACCTTCCACGTGCATGATGCCATGCACACCTTAATTTCGGCTCAGTGGGATGTCCCGGAAGCGAGCCTTAAAGTGGCTAGGGCTATGTCCCGCCTCTATCCTTTGCCTGAAAGTGAACGTGAGGCCTATCTGTGGCCTACCGTGGATTCTTTAATCACTGCGGTGACTAAGAAAACGGCGTTGCCGGTGGAAGGTGGCACGGCCCTAAAGGACGCCCAAGACAGAAGATTGGAGGCGGCCTTAAGGTCGTCCTTTGAGGCGGCTGCTTTAAGTTTGCAGGCCTCAATTTGCGGCTCTTATGTGGCCAGGGCGTGCCTGACTATGGTGCAGCGGGCTTCCCCCTCGGATCATTCCTTGAGGGCTGATTGGCCGGCCCTGGAATCGGGCTTGGCCTATTTGGCAGACTTGCTGTTTGATGTCTTGAGGGCCTCAGCTAAAGGCATGGCTTAGACAATCTCTGCGCGGCGGTGGCTTTGGCTGAAGCATTGGTCTGCTGAACACGCCTCTAAATCCCGCCTGGCTAAATTGCCTTTTAAAGGCAAGCTGCTGTTTGGGGTCGAGCTGGACAAAATCGTGACCGATCTCGGCACGTCTAAGGGCAAGAAGTTACCAGAGGTCAGGGCTCGGGCTAGTACTCGCCCCGGTACCTCCAGAGGACGGTTTCAGGAAGCCCGTCGGTACCGCCCGGGCAGGTCGGGCTCTTCTGCCTCCTCTTCCTTCAAGAGGAACTTCTCCCCCAAGCAGCATTCCTTTCGCAGAGACCGCCGTCCCGGAGGTGCTCCCTCCAGTCCTCCCCCAGGGTCTCGTACCCAATGACGGGGCCTTGGTCCACCCCCCAGTGCAGATTGGAGGACGGCTGTCCTCGTTTCTGGGCGAGTGGACCACAATAACTTCAGACGCTTGGGTGCTGGAAGTCATCAGAGACGGCTACAAGCTAGAGTTCTGCCGACCCTTAAGAGACGGGTTTGTACTCTCTCCCTGCAAGTCTCCGGTCAAAGCTGTGGCAGTGCAGCAGACCTTGGACAATCTGATCCGCCTGGGTGCGGTCGTTCCGGTGCCAGAAAATCAGCTTGGCAAGGGACGTTACTCCATTTACTTTGTGGTACCAAAGAAAGGAGGTTCTGTACGGCCTATCCTCGACCTCAAAGGGGTCAATCGGGCCTTGAAAGTTCGGCACTTTCGCATGGAGACTCTCCGCTCTGTTATAGCAGCAGTGAAGGCAGGGGAGTACCTGGCATCCTTGGACATCAAGGAAGCGTACTTGCATATTCCCATCTGGCCTCCTCATCAACGCTTTCTGCGTTTTGCAGTACTGGGCCGACACTTCCAGTTCAGAGCCCTCCTGTTCGGGTTGGCTACTGATCCGCGGACCTTCTCCAAAGTAATGGTGGTCATCGCGGCCTTCCTGAGGAAGGAAGGAGTACAAGTCCATCCTTATCTGGACGACTGGTTGATCCGAGCCACCTCTTATGCAGAGTGCGGCAAAGCTGTGAACCGGGTGGTTGCTCTTTTGAGCTCCCTGGGGTGGATCATCAACTGGGAGAAAAGCCAGCTGCGCCCAACTCAGTCCCTGGAGTATCTGGGAGTTCGATTCGACACCCAAGTGGGCAGAGTGTTCCTGCCAGACAATCGGATTGTCAAGCTTCAGGCTCAGGTGGACCAGTTCCTAGTAGCCTCTCCTCTTCGGGCTTGGGACTATGTGCAGCTGTTGGGCTCTATGACGGCCACGATGGAAGTAGTGCCCTGGGCCAGGGCTCATATGAGACCACTACAACACTCTCTGCTGCAGCGCTGGACTCCGATGTCGGAGGATTATGCTGTGCGCCTTCCCTTGGACCCAGCAGTGCGCAAGGCGCTGAGCTGGTGGACGCAGACAGACAAGTTGTCTGCAGGAATGCCTCTGGTGACCCCGGAGTGGATTGTCGTCACGACGGACGCCTCTTTGTCGGGCTGGGGAGCCCACTGCTTGGGAAGGACAGCGCAGGGGCTCTGGTCTCCTGCAGAGGCAAAGTGGTCTATCAACCTCCTGGAACTCAGAGCCATTCGGTTGGCGCTTTTGGAGTTCATCCCGGTACTGGCGTTGAAGCCAGTACGGGTCCTGTCGGACAATGCCACTGCTGTGGCCTATGTCAACCGCCAGGGAGGTACCAAGAGCGCCCCTCTAGCCAAGGAGGCCATGAATCTATGCCAGTGGGCGGAAGCGAACCTGGAACAGCTGTCAGCGGCCCACATTGCCGGAGTCATGAATGTCAAGGCGGACTTTCTCAGTCGCCATACCTTGGAGCCCGGAGAGTGGCAGCTATCTGCTCAGGCGTTCTTGGGCATCACGAAGCGCTGGGGCCAGCCGAGCCTAGATCTGATGGCGTCATCGGCCAATTGCCAAGTGCCGCGCTTTTTCAGCAGAGGACGGGACCCTCGATCCCTGGGAGTAGATGCTCTTCTCCAACAGTGGCCGACACAAGAGCTCCTCTATGTGTTCCCGCCCTGGCCCATGTTGGGCAGGGTGCTAGACCGGGTGGCAAAGCATCCGGGCCGGGTAATCCTGGTGGGTCCGGATTGGCCCAGACGTCCCTGGTATGCGGACTTGATCAGGCTCTCAGTCGACGATCCTCTGCGGCTGCCAGTGGAGCAGGGTCTGTTACATCAGGGTCCCGTGGTGATGGAGGATCCCTCCCCCTTTGGTCTTACGGCCTGGCTATTGAGCGGCAGCGTCTGAGGAAGAAGGGCTTCTCAGACAAGGTCATCGCCACTATGCTGAGAGCGAGGAAGCGCTCTACTTCTACTGCTTACGCCAGGGTTTGGCATACCTTTGCAGCGTGGTGTGAAGCAGGCTCATGTTCTCCATTCACTGCTCCAATTTCTTCAGTGTTGGCATTCCTGCAAGAAGGTCTGGAGAAAGGCCTGTCGCTCAGTTCCCTTAAAGTCCAGGTAGCGGCCCTGGCTTGCTTCAGGGGCCGCCTGAAGGGTGCTTCCCTGACTTCGCAGCCAGATGTGGTGCGTTTTCTCAAGGGAGTTAATCACCTGCGCCCTCCTCTGCACTCGGTGGTGCCTGCGTGGAATCTCAACCTGGTGCTAAGAGCATTACAGAAGCCGCCTTTTGAACCCTTGTCGAGGGCATCTCTGAAAGACCTGACGTTGAAAGCAGTCTTTTTGGTGGCTATCACTTCAGCCAGAAGAGTTTCCGAGCTCCAGGCACTCTCATGTCGAGAGCCTTTTCTGCAGTTCACTGAGGCAGGAGTGACTATTCGCACAGTGCCTTCCTTCCTGCCCAAGATTGTTTCTCGCTTCCATGTGAATCAGCAGCTCTGTCTCCCTTCATTTCGTAGGGAGGACTACCCAGAGGAATACTCTGCTCTTAAATATCTGGATGTGAGACGAGTCATCATCAGATATTTGGAAGTGACCAATGATTTCCGGAAGTCGGATCATCTGTTTGTCCTGTGTGCAGGTCCTCGTAAGGGTCTGCAGGCTGCTAAGCCTGCAGTGGCAAGATGGGTCAAGGAAGCCATTGCAGCGGCTTATGTGGCCGCGGGGAAGGTGCCGCCTATCCAGCTGAAGGCTCACTCCACTAGAGCTCAGGCGGCCTCGATGGCAGAGGCCGGCTCCGTCTCCTTGGAAGAGATATGCAAGGCGGCAACTTGGGCATCGGCCCATACATTCTCCAAGCATTACCGCTTGACTGTGGCGGCATGGGCGGAGGCCCGGTTTGGAGCTTCAGTGTTGAGGTCAGGGATTTCAATGTCCCGCCCTGGGTGAGTACTGCTTCGGTACATCCCACCAGTCTATGGATTGATCAGCATGATGATATGGAAGGTAAAATTATGTATCATACCTGATAATTTTCTTTCCATTAATCATAGCTGATCAATCCATAGTCCCTCCCAGATATCTGTATTGTTTATATTCTGGTTGCATTTCAGGTTCAAGTTTAGTCTTCAGTTCCTGTTCAGGAGGACTTCGTGTTCAAGTTTTTCAATGGATTCTTCAAGAGTTGAGACGAATTTGTGTTACAGTGAGCTGCTGCATTCCTCTCCCCTCCGTTTTACGGGGCTGGATTGAGACTTAAATTCTGCCGGCACTCCCTCCCGCTTCGTGCGGCTGTAGGGCAGCTTTGTACCCTTCCCGCTTCGGCGGTGTTAGGGTCAGTCAGCTCCTCCCGCGGTTGCGGTTGCAGGATAAGACAGATCCCCCCGCATCGGCGGGTGTGGTGTCCCTCCCCCGCTCCGCGGGGATGAGCTGGACGGATTCCCCTCCCCCACTTGTGTGGGGATGAGCTGGGTTAATTCCCCTCCCCCGTTTCGGCGGTGGTGAGCTGGGCAGAGTGTCCCTTTGTGGGTGTAATTCTCTAAGTGCTGAGTCCTGCGGATGGAGCTTTGATATCGACATACTGAGGAGTTTCCGGCAGCACATGACCACATATAGGGAGGCAAAAGTTTGCTCTCTATCTCCACCTGCTGGTAGATGGACACAACCCACCAGTCTATGGATTGATCAGCTATGATTAATGGAAAGAAAATTATCAGGTATGATACATAATTTTACCTTTTGTAGACTAGTCCCTAGCAGTGCATCACAACACACCACTAGGAGGTCAGGTGCTGCCATTTTGGATCACAGCAGTGCCAGAGGTGGAAAGGGAAAATTGATATATTGCCTTTCTGTGGTGTTTTGCAACTACATTCAAAGTGGTTTACATATATACAGGTACTTATTTTGTACCTGGGGCAATGGAGGGTTAGGTGACTTGCCCACAGTCACAGGGAGCTGCAGTGGGAATTGAACCCAGTTCCCCAGGATCAAGGTCTGCTGCATTAACCAGTAGGCTACTCCTCCACTCAAGTGAATAGGCATTGCTCCTGCCTGGCCAGTCTTTGAAGTGAGGCAGCTGAGAAAGGAGGGGGTAACACTAGAACCCAGGAATATTTTGGGCTTTCTGTGTTTGTTTTTTTAAGGTCAGAGTAGGACTGGGGGCCACCATGGACTGTTAGTCACTATTTTTAGGTAGGATTGCTGGGACAAGGGTGGGTAGCAGTCAAGTTCTGAGGTGAGGGACAGTGGTCAGGTCATGAGGAGGGGTATGTTGGTCAATGAGGAAAGCTGCCAGGTGGTCAGGCTGATGGGTTCCTAATGCATTTCAGATGTAGCAATATTTTTTTTAAACCAGCTGGTGCAGTAGATGATCAGTACACATCTTTACATTGTTGTGGCTTACTAAAAAGTCTACCGCACGAGACAACATCAGCACTGGGACCATTGTACAGCCACTAACAAGCATGAAGACTGCTCATTAACCACACCAGTAAGGCCCACAGTCACTTTGTGCATCAGCACCCTAGTAAGGTAGCTAACACAGTAATTACCACTAGAGGCAGGAGACCTTGTTGATGCCTTTCTTGAAATATGAAAATCATTTTAAATAATACTAGCAGAAGCAGTAGATAATGATTTACTTACTACTACTTATCAATTCTAAAGCGCTACTAGACGTACGCAGCGCTGTACACTTGAACATGAAGAGACTGTCCCTGCTTGACAGAGCTTACAATCTAATTAGGACAAACAAGAGATAAGGGAATATTAAAGTGAGGAAGATAAAATAAGGGTTCTGAACAAGTGAGTAAGGGTTAGGAGTTAAAACCAGCATCAAAAACGTGGGCTTTTAGCTTAGATTTGAAGACGGTCAGAGATGGAGCTTGATGTACTGGCTCAGGAAGTCTATTCCAGGCATATGGTGCAGCAAGATAAAAGGAACGGAGTCTGGAGTTAGCAGTGGAGGAGAAGGGTGCAGATAAGAGATATTTACCCAGTGACCAGAGTTCCCAGGGAAGAATGTAGGGAGAGGTGAGAGTGGAGAGGTACTGAGGAGCTGCAGAGTGAATGCAATTATAGGTCAATAAGAGGAGTTTGAACTGTATGCGGAAACGGATAGGAAGCCAGTGAAGTGACTTGAGGAGAGGGCTAATATGAGCATAACGTAGTCGTACAGCAGAATTTAAAACAGATTGAAGAGGAGAGAGATGTCTAAGTGGGAGACCTGTGAGAAGCAAGTTGCAATAGTCTAAGCGAGAGGTGATAAGAGTGTGGATTTACTTGGTTATATCTGCATGACACATTTGCCAGGTAAAGCACAACACACAAGACTTATAAATACTGATTTACTCTCACGTATTTATACCCTTTAGGAATCTGAACATGTCATTCAACCATCTTTATCCCCCCCCAGTGCAAGAGCACAAAGTATACTGATGTGAAAAAAAATATATACAAAGACCAGTAATGAATAAAGTGTGAAGATACCCCTGCTATTTTGTAAACTTGATTCCAAATAAAGACAATAGAAATGAAAGGGTATTGTTTCTGCTGTCCTCTGCCTCTCTTACATTTCAAATGCATCTAGAGAAGGGGTTTTCAACCCACTCCTCAGGTAGTTCTAGCCAGGTTTTCAGGATACCTACAATGAATGTATGAATGAGACAATTTTGCATGTAGTGCCTCCATTGCATACAAATCAATCCATGCATATTCATTATGGATATGTGGAAAAACAGACTGGCTTGGTGTGTCCTGAGGACTGGGTCGAGAACACCTGATCTAGAGGAATTGGGATATTCATTGAAAAAAAAAAGGGGGGGGAAGGACCCTTTTCCAAGCCTCAGAAAGTTGGGAATCCTGTTCACTGTTTGCACAGTTGTTAACAGGTCATAGAAAATGTGATTCCTGAAAAATATCAGAGAACCGTAATGTGCCCCTTAGGCTGTATATAGATCTTTTCAATTTCAACATTTTTCTTTAAGTTATGTCCAATAAAAAAGGAATCTTATTTTCTTTTCCATGTTTTATTTCTATTGATTAACATTTTTCTTTACAACCTCATAATTTAAAAGGCCTCAGTCAAGCTACATTACCCTTTGAAAAAATTATTTTTTTGGGGGGGGGGGAGGTAACTTTAAAGGGTTAATTTCCAAATTATATCACTTCCTCACATTCATGGGTAAAAGGCAGAGAGATCTAAGACCTTTAAACAGGGAATCTTTTGGATCCATTTATGGGAATCTTTGTTTAAATACTCAGTTTATGCTACTTTGTTAATTACACAGCTACAACTTATTTAGGGATTATATTACCTCTAAATGTTTTTGAACAGGGCTTAGACAATTCAGATCTTTGCTGGAAGAACTATGGAGAAGTTGGCCCCTTTTTTATTTTGCACCTTTGGTGGGAATCTCCTTGTATTCAAAGTTTTTGGAAGCAAATTCAATTCTTCTTAAAACAAATTACACAAATTTCTGTACCATTTAATTTAAACCTTATGTTACTTGGGTGTTGATATTCAAACTACCATCCCTTCAACATATAAACAGATAACAACAGGACAACTGTTAGCTGTTACATCTGTCATAGCCAGGGCATGGAAAGGTTCTGTCATCTATCACAAAATGGCTTGGTAAGGTTTGGATGATTTACAAGACTGAAAAATTAACATCTGAACTGAAATTATAGAAGGGCTAGAATCCCTTTCTGCTTTAAATAACAAATGTGTAAAGGTGTTAGATTTGATATGTGCCTGCCTTCCGTTTAGATATGATCTCATTTTCTATTTTATTTACTGTTAAGGGCTTTGTAATATTTTTGACTCGGAGTGATGCACTTACTACATGAATAAAAAAGATTTGAAAACACAAAGACGACCAACCACTAATTCTGTTGATCAAGGCAGTCTGACAGCAAAAAATGTATTTGATATACTGCCAAGTCATAATAAAATGACTAAGCAGTTCACAAAACAAAGACAAAAATCACTAAATGGCTAGGAGTCAGAGTAAGCTTAAGTTACAATTTATGAATCAAAACCAATATAATCAGAGAACAAAAAAACTACCATTTAAACTGCTAAGAAAACAAAAGAAAGGGAGGGAAGTGGCCCAAGTAGACAAGACTTAGGGAAAGAAGCAGCAATTAGACTAATCACAAATGCTCGCCGACTCCTGCAATGTAGGCCAAAAGGAAAACTTGAATAAAGTATTCTTTAAAGCATCTTAAATGCCATAAAAGTTGGTCAGCTTTGATAGTAAGAAAGCTTTTGATACGGTTTCTGAGCCTTATCTCTGGGAGGACTTTACGGCACTTCAGTTTTGGGGGAAGAATTTTAGATTGGTTTCAATTATTATACTGTGCACTGATGGCTCAAGTCAGTTAATGGCATTGGTCTAGATTGTTTCCAATTAAATGGGCTGGTGACCAGATAAAATCTCTTGGTCTACATGCTCTGTAATGCTCATCACAATTGTATACTCAATGTCACACACCCCTCCCCAGTTGAAAACTAGCAAAAATTTATGCTGGCAGTTGCAGATTTTATCAATCTCCCTATACAGGTGGGGGGGGGGGGGGGGGGGGGGGGGGTGGGGAGGATACAGGTAATAATGATCCTGTTACTCAAATGGATTTATCTGCCATTCATTCTAAAGCCTAATGATCTTGCAAGGGGGAATAAAGTGAAAAGGCTTTTCTTTTTGTTGGGGGAGGGGGGACCTAGACTGGGGCTTAGACAGATGCAAATTTTAAAGGGTGAAGAGGGACTTGGACTCCCCAATCTCCGGGCTTATTGTCTAGCATGTCATTTGCAGTTTACCATGGATTGGCTTTTTGTCGCTTCTGAGTTTTGCAATGTGATTTTAGAAAGTGCTATAGGGGAAAGCTGAAGC
The DNA here is from genome assembly GCF_901765095.1 of Microcaecilia unicolor. Taxonomy (NCBI): domain Eukaryota; kingdom Metazoa; phylum Chordata; class Amphibia; order Gymnophiona; family Siphonopidae; genus Microcaecilia; species Microcaecilia unicolor. The sequence goes on along the minus strand of NC_044042.1, from coordinate 66,293,168 downwards.
GAAGTCAAGATGGTGGCGTGATCAGTGGGAGTGTTACTCAAGAAGGTTTGCTGCAGCTATGTGTTTCCTCTTTGGTTTCTGAGCTATGCCTCACACAAAGCATAAGGGAGTACTGAAGCCTGGGACCTCTGCGAGCTTCATTTTTACTCTGGTGTAGCAAACTATTGAGCGTTATGCGACCGTCACCCCTACCTTGTCCAGAGTTGAGCCCGTTGATTTTCCTGGCAGAGGAGTATTGGAGAATCTGGGCCTTGAGATATCCTTTTCTCCTCTGGTCTGCAATCCTCTCCCATGTCCAGTGGAAGCGAAGAGGGTAGTAGTGGCAGGACTAACTATGGAAGTCATTGTAAAGCTGTCAAAGGGAAACCCCCCTCGGAAGGTCATCACTGCTGAGATCTCACTCATGGGAGGAAGTGAGACAACTTTGCCCAAGTGGAGTTTCACTTGAGGGGGTATGGCGGGTTTTTGATGAAGATGTCAGCATCATTTGTCCAAGACCTCTTTGGAGGTAACACTGCTTGTAAATATGATAGATACTTTATCAAAAAGTGTTGATTAAGTTAAAATGGACTTTGTAACAAGTTAAAGAAGAAGTGAAATCAGTACAGGAACTATCATCTTCCTTGGTCAAAGATAATAATTTGATGATATATAAGAAATTAGAATTTTTTGAAAATTATAATCGTAGATTAAATCTACGCTTGTTTAACTTTCTAAGATTTATAGGATTAACCCCGTTGGATGCCTTTAAAAAATATATGGCTGAGATTTTTAAATATACCCCTGAACATATTCCACTTTTGAATAAAGTCTATTATCTTCCTTCTTCCTTGAAACTTTGGGTGAAAGTCCTATTGAGGAGGAGGGATGTATACCTGTAGATTCTCTGAGAAATAATGTCCCTGTTAATGAAAACAATACAAAAACTGCAGATAACAGTCCTATAGTTGGAAATATTCCTTTGATAAAAGAAGTTAATAAGAAAAAATTGAAGATCAAGTTAATGAGCCAAATTTAGAAAGTAGTTTGGATTTGGATAATCTGTCAGCATTTCTAGAGAACTCTATTTGTGATGTTGTGGAAAGATCAACATTATTGGCTGTGTTTGTATTTGAACAAGATTTGAATGCTTTGTTAAGATTGTATTTTAGGAGATCTCGTGAGCTCTTTTTTTTGGTTAAAAGGTCTGGATTTATCCAGATGTGACAAAAACCACTCAAGAAAGGAGGAAAGCTTTTCTTTCCTATCGACCGACCACAGGTTAAAGAGTTGGGAGCTTAATTTATGTTGAGCTACCCTCGTAAATGTTTGATAAAGTACCTTTGAGTTAAATGTCTTTTTTGTACCAGAGCAGTTTAAGTCTTTTTTTGGACATGAAACGGATCTCCATAGTCCCAGAAACTTTTTATAAGCAGAATTAAGTAATATAGGTGGGATATGGATATCATGCAACAGCTTTTTCTTTTTAATTTTATTCCTTTTATACTCTCCTCATATAATTTTCTCTGCCCCGTTATGGTAGTCTAATTAAGAGCTTACATATTTTTTTCCTTAATGATTAATTTTCCTATAACTTTTCTTATTGTAATTTTTGCTTTGAGTTGCTTAAAACAAGTGTTGTTACTTGTGTATTATGGTTTTTTTTTTTCAAATGTCATAAAAAAAATTATTATAGGGGGGCCATTTGGCATTGTCTTATCTTTCACACACAAAGGTAACCACATTGCCCTGTGCCTTAATGTATTTATTGCATTTATAGCCCACCTATCAACTAAGCAGGTAACAAACACACATAATTAAAAATACATAAACAAAAACAGACAACTTCAAACACTAGATCTCAGTTCTTAATCCCATAGTCACATCAAGCATATACCTGCACAAACAGCCGCATTTTCAGCTTCTTTCTAAATTCAAATATCGATGAAAAAATACAAACATTGCCTGGCAAGTTGTTCCATAGAAGAGGTCCAAATATGGATAGCGCATTGTCACAGGTATCAAAATAGCGTACCCTTGCTAGAGAAGACTGCACCAGTTGCCGAGTTCCACCTTTCTCAAGGAGCAAACCAGATCATAAAGTCTCACGATTTGTTGTTCTGCCCCCATATTCATGAATTACAAAATTAGATTGTGAACCCTCCAATCTTCTGGTACCATGCTTGATTTTAAAGATAAATTACACATTACTAACAATAGCTCTGCAAGTTCATTTTTCAATTCTATCAGTACTCTGGGATGAATACCATTCGGTCCAGGTGATTTGCTACTCTTCAATTTGTCAAATTGCGCCATTACATCTTCCAGGTTTATAGAGATTTCAATCAGTTTCTCTGTCAGCTTTGAATACCATTTCTGGCACCAGTATCTCTCCCAAATCTTCCTCGGTGAAGACCGAAGCAAATAATTAATTTAATCTTTGTCTTCCCTGAGTGCCCTTTTTACCTCTCAGTCATCTAGCAGTCTAACTGATTCTTTTGCCAGCTTCTTGCTTTTAATATACCTAAAAACGTTTTTAGTATGTGTTTTTGCCTCCAACGCAATTTTTTTTTCAAAGTTCCTCTTTGCCTTCCTTATCAGCACTTTGCATTTGACTTCCCATTCTTTATGTATGCTGTTTCTCATTATTTTCATTCGGATCCTTCTTCCATTTTCTGAAGTATTTTCTTTTAGCTCTAATAGCTTCCTTCACCTCACTTTGTAACCATGCCGGCTGTTGCTTGGCCTTCCTTGCTCCTTTTTTTAATACATGGAATGTAACTGGCCTGGGCTTCCAGGATGGTATTTTTGAACAAAATTCACGCCTGATGTACATTTTTAACCTTTGCAGCTGCTCATTTAAGATTTTTTTTTTCACTGGTCTTCTCATTTTATCATAGTCTCCTTTTTTAAAATTAAATGCTAATGTATTGGATTTCCTGTGTGTACTTACTCCAGAGCCGATATCAAGTCTGATCATAATATCAGGGTACTTGATATCACCCATTATTATTGTGTTCCCCAGTTTGTTAGCCTCCCTAATTTCTGACAACATTTCTACATCTGTCCGTTCATCCTGGCCAGGTGGATGGTAGTCCACTCCTATCAATATCCTTCTCCCTTTACACATTACATTTCAATCCATATAAGTACATAAATAATGCCACACCGGGAAAAGACCAAGGGTCCATCGAGCCCAGCATCCTGTCCACGATAGTGGCCAATCCAGGCCAATGGCACCTGGCAAGCTTCCCAAACATACAAACATTCTATACATGTTATTCCTGGAATTGTGGATTTTTCCCAAGTCCATTTAGTAGTGGTTTATGGACTTGTCCTTTAGGAAACCGTCTACCCCCTTTTTAAACTCTGCCAAGCTAACCGCCTTCACTACGTTCTCCAGCAACGAAGGTGAAATTAGATCTTACCTGCTAATTTTCTTTCCTCTAGACCCTCCAGACCGGTCAAGACGCGTGGGTTATGTCCTCCTACCAGCAGAGGGAGACTGAGAAAACACTAAGCTTTTGAAGCCTGTATATATAACCTGTGCAGAACCTCCACTAGCCAGTATACCCCTGACAAAGCAGAGAAACAAAAAACACTAACAACAACTAGCAACCCTGTACGTGGTCACAGTAAACTGCAAAAACAAGAAACATCTTCCGCTTGCTCTTACGGAAACATGTTCCTTTGCCTTTGATAAAACAGTTGGGCTTCTACAGGTGGACTATCAAAGAAGAGCCCCACCTGTCCCGGACTCCTATCACAAAACAGAAATAAACAGTCTGCAATTAGAGAAACAACAATTTACAGCAGCCAAGAATTATCCAACAAACACACCTCCTGGCCTCCAATACAGACAGGGCGGGCTCTTGACCGGTCTGGAGGGTCTAGAGGAAAGAAAATTAGCAGGTAAGATCTAATTTCACCTTCCTCAGCGACCCTCCAGACCGGTCAAGACGCGTGGGACGTACCAGAGCAGTAACTAACTTATGGGAGGGACCTACTAAGGCCAGAGGTCAAAACTGCTGCCCCAAAGCGCACCTCGTCCTTTGCATGCACAGGAATCCTATAATGCTTCACAAAGGAATGCAACGAAAACCAAACCGCAGCCCGACAAATATCTAACAGAGAAATCATACTATTCTCCGCCCACGAGGCTGCCATTCCCCTAGTGGAATGAGCAGACCAGCCCCTAGGCACCACAGGACCCTTCACCAAGTAAGCAGATGCAACCGCCTCCTTCAACCACCGTGCTATGGTCACCTTAGGAGCCGCTGCACCCTTCTTTGGGCCACCATGAAGAACGAACAAACGGTCAGAGGCTCTGAAGTCCTGAGTTCCAGAGAGATAACAACTCAAAACTCTCCTGACATCCAGCTTGGCAATACCACGCTGCTCCGAATCTCCAGCCATATCACCCAACACTGGCAGAGAGATGACCTGATTAACATGGAACTCGGAAACCACCTTGGGCAAAAAAGGAAAGCACCGTCCGCAACGAAACCTTTCCCTCAGAAAGGACAAAAATGGTTCCCTAAAAGACAAAGCCTGAAGCTCTGAAACACTCCGTGCTGAAGTAATCGCCACCAACAAGACCGCCTTTAAAGATAAATCCTTACAAGATGCCGATACCAGAGGCACAAACGGAGGCCTGATCAAAGCATCCAAAACTAGCTTCAAATCCCACGGAGGCACCATCCGTCACTGAGGCGGACGCAGCAACTTAACACCCTTCAAAAAACGCACTACCTCAGGCACAGACGCGAAGGACTTTCACTGAAGCTTCCCACGAAAACATGACAAAGCTGCCACCTGAACCTTCAGTGTAGACAAGGCCAGACCTCTATCAACACCATCGTGCAAAAATTCCAAAACTTCCGCCACCGAAGAGTGAAACGGCCGAACTCGATGGTCTTCACACCAGTGCTCAAAGATTCTCCAAACCCGGACATACGCCAAGGAAGTGGATCGTCTACGGCAACTCAACATCGTAGCAAAGCCACTGGACGAAAGCCCCTTCTTCTTCAACTTGTGCCGCTCAAGAGCCAAGCCATAAGCGAAAACCGAGCCGGATCCGGCATGATTATCGGGCCTTGACACAGAACTGATCCCAACAAAGGCATGGCCGCCGCCCCTGCCAACCGCACCAGGTCTCCATACCATGGTCGACGCTGCCAATCCGAAGCTACCAGAATCACCCGACCGGAGTGATGTTCGATGCGCTATATTACTCGACCGACTAACAGCCACAGAGGAAACACATACAGTCACTCCCGAAGCCAAGGCAACAGAAGAGTGTCGATTTCCTCCGCTCAAGGGTCTCTTCAGCGACTGAAAAAAAAAAAATCTCTGAACTTGCGCATAGCGAGCCGTTGCCCTAAGATCACCGAAAGTCCCCAGACCGACACAACTCACTGGAACACTGACCGAAGAAAAGACCACTCTCTGGGATCTAGAGTGTGCCTGCTGAGATAATCTGCATCTATGTGACCTACCCCGGCCACATGCGCTGCCAAGAGAGCCTGAAGATGAGTTCAACTGCGCCGCCAAGGCTCTTTGTTCCCCCCTTGACGGTTGACATATGCTACTGCCATGGCATTGTCACAGAGCACTCGGACTGCCTTGTGGCGAACCACCGACGTCAAGGCCTGGAGCGCCACCCGAATGGCCCGAGTTTCCAGCCGGTTGATGGACCACTCTGCTTCTGCCCGAGACCACCGGCCTTGAGCTACCTGAGACAATGTGCCCCCCAACCTTGCAGACTGGCATCCGTGACCATTACCAGCCCCTGTGGGGACTCCAACGGCATTCCTTTCCCAAATTGCGCGGACTGAGCCACCAGCGGAGACTGAGACGAGGGGCCACCGACAGCGGACAACACATTTCCAAGTCCTGCGACAGAGGGGACCAACGACTGAGCAGAGCTGACTGTACCTGACGCATGTGCGCCCTGGCCCACGGAACTACCTCTATGGTCGCCGCCATCAGGCCCAGGACCTGACGATAAGTACGGGCCGTCGGCGCCTTCTCTGCAAGGAACCGACGAATCGGACCCTGTAACTTGGAACCAAAAGGCTGCACAAAGGAAAGTGAAGATAAGCTTCCGTCAAATCCAGGGAAGTGAGAAACTCTCCTTTCCTGACCGCACCAGTGACCGACCGCAACGTCTCCATCCGGAAAGAGGGCACCTTGAGTGCCGCATTGACCCTTTTGAGATCTAAAATGGGACGAAAAGTGTCCTCTTTCTTGTGGACCACAAAATAGATCAAATAGCACCCTGAGCGTTGCTGATCTGAAGGAACAGGAACCACGGCTCCCAACGCGAGCAGCCACCGCAGAGTGTCCCTCACTGCTGCCCTCTTGCTCCAAGACCGACAGAGGGATTCCAGAAACACTTCGGGAGAACAGCTTTCGAATTCCAGCGCACATCCGCCTCGAAACACCTTGAGAACCCACTGATCTGACCTGATTTGGGCCCAACTCTGGTAAAACAGACTCAGCCGAGCCCCAACATGCACCAGAGCCTGAGCCCGCACACCTTCATTGGGAATTGTGGCCTGAATACTAACCTCCCGCGGAAAAGCCACGCCCTCCGCGATGACTCTCACGAAAGAACTGTGTGCGCTGGAAAAACCGACCCCTAGAGGTCCTACTACTATTAAACATTTCTATAGCACTACTAGACTTATGCAGCGCTGTACAAATTAACATGAAAAGACAGTCCCTGCTCAACAGAGCTTACAATCTAAATTGGACAAACAGACAGCTAGGGGTAGGTCCCACTCGATCTGCCCGGCCTATACCGCTGAGCCTCCCTAAACCGTCCCCGAGAGGAACTAGTTCTGGCCCCTGCCTTGAACCGAAAATCTGGAAGCCATAGAACCTTGGTATCACTAAGACCTCACACTAACTTGTCCAAATCTTCTCCAAAGAGCATAGCTCCCTTAAGTGGCAGAGACCCACAACCATAGCCATATTTTTTGTCTGAAGTAGGCAACAAATCATAAAAGCCTCAGACAAAAAGGATGAACCCATGTCCAAGTCGGCTACCTCCTGACCCCCAGAAGAACCAACATCTACCGAATCATCCAGGAGCTTCTCGGCCCAACGAAAACATGCCCGAGCTAACAGATCCCCACAAACCGAGGCCTGCAGGGCTAGAGCCGACAAAACAAAACTACGCTTGAGAAAAGATCCCAACTTCCTATCCTGAGGATCACGGAGGGCCGTTCCTCCATCAACCGGGATAGCCGTAGCTATAATTACTGCCGTCACTACTGCATCTACCGTGGGAGCCTTAAAGGAATCCCTATCGTCCTGAGGGAGGGGATAAAGCCTCGCCATTGCCTTTGCCACCTTACACGGCAAATCCCATTCCTGACAAATCATCTCCCGGAGATCCTTGTTCATAGGGAAGGATCACGCCTGACGCTGAATGCCCTTCACCAACGGATCCTGGACAGTTTCCCCCAAAGCCACCTCAGGACCAAACTGAAGGGTGGACGACACCTGATCTATGAGTTCTGACAGCTCATCTCTATGGAAAATCCGCACTACTGAAGGATCCTCTCCAGGAATCCAACAATCCTGCTCCTGAGAGCCGTCAATTCCATCTGACTCCCCCAGATCACTAAGCGCAGCTTCTGCAGCTACAGGAGAAAAACATTGCCTGTCCTCTGACCACTCTAACCGTGGTCTCTCAGCCAAGACGGAAATAGCCCCCTCTTCCAATTGGGGGGGGGGGGAGGGGGGGGGTCCCGATCTCCAGGCCTGATACCGCGTCCAGACAAAATCTGGAGGAAAGCCCACCATTCCTGGACCGTCATTAGGCCCTTTTGTGCCAAAAACGGAGGCCGCAGGCCCAAAACCAGCCGGCTCCACGGGCCGCGTCAGACTCAAGATGGCGGCTGTTCCCGCCGAAACTGTTCCCGCTGACAGCGGCCCTGCCTACGCTCCCGCTGACCCGGAGACTCCCGACACCATCGATCCCTCCGCGGTCAAGTCGGGGGGTGCCGCAGCCACCTTTATAGGTGCACCGCAAAGCTACACTGAGCGCCCGGCGCCTCTACCCCTCGTCACGAGCACGCGCGACATCGGAGGAGCTGGGCCGCCATAAACCACGAGGGAAGGGAAAAGCTGTTCCGCAAACGCGCCAAACCAAAAACTCACTCACACTGCAAAAGCAGTGGAGAAAGCGCTGCTCTCTCGTTCCAGCAAGGAATCAAAACCCCCGTTCGGTCCGCTGAAAATAAAGAAATAAATGCCCTTAAAGGCACAGTACTCCAACTCTGGCAGCTGGAAATTGTAAGGCACTCAAGGCTACAATACTGAGAAAGCAGCCGAGGCACAAAGCTGCCAAGCAAAACGAAATAGAATAACTGACCTTAAAGGCACAGTACTCTAACTCTGGCATCTGGAAATTGTAAGGCACTCAAGGCTACAATACTGAGGAAAGCAGCCGAGGCACAAAGCTGCCAAGCAAACAGAAATAGAGAGCAGCACAGGGGGAGGGGACCCAACATAGGTGTAACACCCCAGGGGGAAAAAAACTGGGCCCCACCAGACCCAGGGCCCCAAAGCACCTTTTTTTTTTTTACACACACACGTACAGGGTACTGCAACAGAATAAAGTTTGGAAGGAAAAAATCCTACGACCCAATGACAAACTACCTCACCAGATTATTGGAGACTGCACAGGCTGTCAACTGCTACCTCTGCTGAGACTGAGAAAATACTGGCTAGTGGAGGTTCTGCACAGGTTATATATACAGGCTTCAAAAGCTTAGTGTTTTCTCAGTCTCCCTCTGCTGGTAGGAGGACATAACCCACGCGTCTTGACCGGTCTGGAGGGTCGCTGAGGAATTCCAGGGTTTAATTATGCATTGGGTGAAGAAACATTTTATCCAATTCCAAGATGTGTTTGTGTCCTGCAGAATTTTCAATCTATTTGATTCAAGGCCCTCCTTAACGTACAATGCTACCCCTCCACCAATTCGATCCACACTATCACTACAATATAATTTGTACCCCGGTATAAAAGTGTCCTACTGGTTATCCTCCTTTCACCAGTACATTTGGTGGCAAAGGCCACCTAGAGTGGCACAAACTGTTCTCAGTCAGAGGAAACATGAAGGAGGGTTGGCAGTGCCAGACCTACTACAGTAGTATTGAACAGGTCTGCTGCAGATGATTTGGGATTGGAAGAAAGGCAGATATGTTAAGGTGTGGGTTCAGTTAGAAGAGGCAGCACTGGGACAATTACAGAAAGGGAGGGTGTTATAGCAGGGTAAAGATACTCATGATTTATGCCCAAAATATATAATTTGGAATTCTGTTCAGGGCAGGAATATTTCGTTTATCGGTAGTTGGAGGCTAAAGGGCTGTGCAACCTTGGTCAGTTAATGACATCTGATAGAAGGGATGTGCTTTTGTGCAGAGCTTAAAAGCCAATTTGGGATACCTGATGCAGCTTTTCTGTATTACTTACAAGTCAGACGTTACAAAAAGGGATCATGCAGCGGAATATGCTGCATTTGAAAAATTTATCCTGCAATTTAAAGGTAGGAAAGGAACTTGAGTCCCCTACTTATGCTTTAGCAGATGACTCGCAAGAAAAGGCTACACACGTTACACAATAGGAAGAGGATCCCAATGGAGTAAGGAACACTGGTTAGGAATATATAAAATAGTGAGTCAAAACAATGCATTTTACCCAAATTCAGGAACGCTGCTACAACATATTACATAAAATGCATACCACTCCCTTTAAGTTGAAACAGTGGTACCAAGTGGAAATGGGACTGTGTTGAAAGGGCTGCGAAGAGGTACTTTCATAAGTGATAGGGATGAGTAAAAAGAAAAAATATTGGGAACTCTGGAACTACTGGAGGACATAACAGGGCACAAGCTGGCAATGGACCCTTCCACAAGTTTGTTGTTTAAAAATGTTACTGATGATATACTAAAGGGGAATGTGTGCCATTTTGCATTATAGACTGATGGCAGCTCTGTGTATGTACGAGAAACACTAGGATTCTAGTACAGCACCCAACAGAGGTAGTGATCAAACCACTGAAAATATGTAGAATGGATAGGGTTCAAGTAATACAGCAACAGAAGATTCTGAGATATCAAGAGAGAGAGCTCCTTCTGGAAGACTGAAAGAAAGTCCAGGAACGAAAAAATATTGTTCCTGACAGCTGATAAACTCCCAGAGGAACATTACAAACTGTTCTTATGACATAAGCTTGTAAGTATTCATGGTAGCAGCCCTGCAACGAAGAGGGGAGAGGTAGTGGGGAAAATTGGATGGAGATAATTTTGCAGACTTGTTGTTCAGGAGACTATCACTGTTTTTCTATTCTTCTTTGGAAAATAGAAAGTACCAATTAAAAAAGAAAAAACCTATCTCATCTCTCACTTGAAGGTCATCTGGGACCACTATGGGAACTTTGGCTATGCTCTCCTGGAGCCAATCAAAAGCTTGTCCCCTGCTTTGACTGAGGAGTTGGAATTTTTGGGTCCTCTGCAACCTAGGATGGCAGTGAGATCTCTGGTTATTATGGGAAGGGAGGGGGGAGAATACCTAATACTTTTGACAATAGTAGATCCACCATTACCCTCGGCCAGGAGAGTGACTTGATCATTTCAGAACATTTCTTGATGAGGTCTAATATCTCTTCCACCTTTTTCACAAAAAGACTGTCGCCCCTGACTGGAATGTCTGCCAGCTTCTCCTGAATTGCTGGTTCTAGGTCTGAGGCATGCAGCCAAGTGAGTCTGCACAACCCAATACCCATAGCGGAGGCTCTGGATGCCATATCAAAAACATCACAGGTTGCCCACGCCATGTACTTACCACACTCACACTCTTTGGTTACTAGCTGATGGAGAGTGTATGCAAACTCCGCCACACTGCGACCAATATTCTGCAAGTGCATGCTCATTAAGTGCTGGCAAGTAGCTATGTCGGAGGCAAGCACAGCATTCTGATAAAACTTCCCAAAAGGTTCCAAGATCTGGGCCTCCATCCCTGGAGGCACCAAGGAATGTCTTCGAACTCTTGACTCTTTTGAGAGCAGATCTGGCCATCATGGAATGAGGAGGAAGCTGGAGCTTCTCGACTCTATCCATAGGGTCAAACTCCTTGTTTACCCACTGTATGGGGGTGGGGTGGGGGAACCCTCTTACTGCTTCACCTGTACAAGTGTAAGGATTCTGTGCACAGGCACTTTCACAGCTTACTTGGGGGGCATCAAACTGAAGGATGCCCAAACCTGTTGGCCCTGGGCTCAGTCTCTAAATCAAATGAGATGGACAGCCATTTCCCTGCTTATGCAAAAAAAAAAAAAAAAAAAAAAAGGAGGTGACTGTCTCCTTTCAAATGGAAGGGAGGGGTCTGAGGGGGCCACTCCTCCAAGAAAACCTTTGGTACCTCCTTAGACACCCAGGAGCTGTCAGCAACCAGACTCAAGAAGAAGTACTCCCCTGGAAATGTCTGACACTGTTCAGGACCAGGCCAGAGGGTGTCAAGGCACCAGGAATCCCTGGTTTCCAAGGAGGCTCCCTGTGACAAACAGTGGGGTTTTAAGCCTGTAAAACTGTATTATTTCTTGAAGTGTATTTCTCTAGTTTAGCCAGCAGGTGGTGTATGTTTATGTTTAAAGCTGGTACCGAGAAATGACTGTTCCTCTTTAGTTAACACAGATAAGAGATAACCTGCAGTGATATGCCAGCTATTTTTAAAACTTGTTCTGGGCTCTGATTGGCCCAGGAGCTCAAGATTCAACTAGGATGTATTGGCTTTTTCTCCAGTCTTAGCCAGGGAGAAAAGAGAGGCACCTGCTACTGGGAAACTGGAACAAGCTGGACTGTTACAGAATCTTACACAGACACCACACACTAGCAGAATCCTTCACCTCAGCTGCACATGTAGAATATGGACAGACCCTCACCTGATACAAAATAGGGGACCACAAGAAACATGCAGACACAAACTAAAATGGAGACCCCCCCTTCCCCTCAAGAAATCCAGACTATAAAGGGCAATATTGGTAAAAGAGAAAAAGAAATGTATTGTCCCCTGAACTTTGCAAAATAAAAATATTAAAAAATTGTACATTTTACACAGCAGGCACATCTCAGTCCTTAAAGTATTACATTAAATGTATCTTCTTCCTTTGTTGTCTGGGAATTTTATTTTTCTAATTAGGCTCCCTTTTTCTCACTCTCTAGTCTCCTTTTCACTTCTCATCTACCTATTGGATTTTCCTATCTTCTTCTCATTCTCTTTCCAACATTCCCATTGTCCACCCCCATCCTCTGTACACACCCTCTAAATCCTCATCTACCCTCCACTGCCTCCTGTCCCCTCACCAGCTTCATCCCTATCTCTTTCCTTCCCTTTCTTCCAGACCATTCTTCTATCTCTTACCCTATACCCCATGTCCTATTGCCTCTTTCACCATATTTTATCCCCATTTCCACCCTCACTCAACCATGTCAGAGACTCATACCCCTCCCCAGTATCCCCATCCCTTTTCATTGCCTCTCATCCTCTCCAGTCTTCCAGGTCATTCATATTATGTCTCAACCTCTCCCCAAACGTCATCCCCTTTTCTTGCCCCTCTTCTCTTTTCTCTCATTTCACACTCACTCGTTCTCCTAACCCAACATATACCTATTCATAACTACCAATTGCCAAGTACTCACTATCCCCTCAAAATTCCCATTCCATCTTTTTTGTCTTTAATTCCCTGCTCTGTTCCTCAACCCTCATTTGATTGCCAAGTCCAAGTCATCTTCTGTCCTGTGCTCTTTCTTCCAACCTCCTAGTTTCATTCATCTTCTCTGTTCTTCCCCCCCATCTTCAGCTCTGTTCCCCTTCTCTCCCTCCCTAAGTGCCATCCATCTGCTACTCTGTACCTCCCCCCCCCCCCCCCAAGTGCCATTCAACTTCTGCTGTTTCTAGATCTCCTCTCCAGTTGACATCTTTCCTATAAAGCATCTCCTCTCTGTGCCTCTGTCCCTCTCTTCCCTGCATTCTGGTATTTCTCATCCTCCCTTTCCTTACTCACAGTCTGGCATCTTTTACTCTTCCTTTCCCCCAGGTCTGGTATTTATCATCCTTTCTTCTTCCTCCTTCTTGCTAGTCCTCCAGTGTTTCTATGGCTACCAGCAGCATCAGCAAGTAAAGCAAACTGCCTCTGGCCGGCCCCGCAAGCATTTCTTCTGCTGTGTCTCGCCTCCTCTGACACAACTTCCTGTGTCAGCGTAGGTGGAACACAGCAGAATACCACACCTTGGTCACACACTGAATACAGAAAAAGGGACCACAAATTATGTTTAAATCATTTTTATTAAGTTTCAAAAGCAACAAGACATAACGTGGAGAAAACAATCTGCAAAAGCATTTTCATAACAGGTACAAACAACCTTCCCAACATTATTCCCTCCTGTCCAAATCCCTTAATCCCTCCCCAAAGTCCTCCCTTCCCCCCTACCCCCCCCCCCCCCCCCATACCCCCCATACTGTCTCTGTTCTTTGCAAGGAGTCCAAGTCACACGGATCCCGTCCACCAACGTATTCAATTCAGTATTCTGCTTCTTGCCGCTGGCTGCAATGTATCCCAAAAGTTTGCCCACGTTTTCTCTAGGCTCCTACCTTCTTTAGAGGCGAAATCTTTAACTCCACATCTTTCTAATTTTAGTAGTTCAATCATCTGCGTCCTCCAAACGCTTATTGGCGGGGTTTTTTTTTCTCACCAGTTCAATAGTATAGTCTTTTTCCCAGTCAACACTGCTCGCCTGAGGAATGAGGTGAGTCCCGGAACTGTGGGTGTCGCCTCTTTGTAGATTCCAAAGAGCAGCAACGGATGTTTCTGTATGGTGCGACTCCAGTATGTCTGAATTTCGACCAGTACCCATGACCAGAAGTCCGCTATGTTAGGGCAATGCCAAAACATATGACCAAGGGTTGCAAGTGATTGTCCACATCTGGGGCACGCCCCAGAGTCACCAAACCCCGCCTTCAGCGCTCTTGATGGAGAAATATACAGCCTCATCGCAAATTTATACTGTAACTCCCAATGACGCGTGTAAATTGCACTGCTCTGGGCTGAACAAAGAAAGTCTCTGAATATCTCTGTTGTTACTTTGGTCTCCAAGTCTCTGGCCCAGGCCTGTGCTCTGCTTATGTAATCAATGTCCTCTGTAGAGTCCTGGAGGAACCTGTGGTGATATCGGAGGGGCACGGAGTTTTGGGCCCCAAGGGTCATAGCCGTATTTAAGGTGTCTTGTACATCTTCACTAAGGTTAATCCAGCCCAGGGCTTTCAGGTAGTGCTGAATCTGCAGATATGCAAAATGATCAGTCTGAGCCAAATGATGTTCTCGCTTAAGCTCCGCAAAGGGCCATATTTTCCCTTCTTCAGTCAGAAGTTGGTACAGATAAAGTATTCCTTTGTCTCTCCAGCGCTTAAAGGACGCCGAGGAGGATCCCTCTGGAAAGTCTGGGTTGTGGTATAAAGGCAGAAAAGGGGTCACCTTCCAATCGAAGTGGTGCCTCCTACAGAGCCACCTCCATGCTGCTCGTGCTGATGTAACTAGTGGGTTGTTCCCTACTCTGGCAGCTATCTCCCTTCCCGGTGCATGTAACAGCCAGCCTAAATGCGCATTGGGACCACAAATTATATAAAGATAAAACTTGAATTGGGAAAGACATCCGTGTTGCACAAACCTAACATACTCCAACAAATAAATTCAGAATAAAACACTTTTTTCTACCTTTGTTGTCTGGGTATTTTATTTTTTCAAGCATGTTGGTCGCAATTTCTTCTTTTGTTTTCCTGTCGTCTTCTGCTTTCTTTCCAGTGGGTGCAGTCCATTTGTCTTTTCTCCACTTTCCTCTTCTCTTCCCTCACTACATCTGTCTGACATACTTCCTCTTTCTCTGTTTTCGCTCCCTCCCTCAGATTTCATCTTCTCACCTGTTCAGTCCTCCATCTATATTTCACTTACCAGTACCTATCAACTTCCCATCTTCTCCTCCCACCCCTACCTCTCCTGTCTCACTTCTTCCCTGGCCTCATATTCCCTTCTCTTTCACCCACTCCCCAAATACACAGTCCTACCATCTATACTTACCATCCTCCTCTCATTCATCTCTCCTTGAGAACGGCTATTGTCTCTCCCCACATTGTCCCACCATGCCAATATCTCCCCCAACCCCTCTCTCTCCTCCACCACTATGGTCCAGCATTTCCCTTTCCCCTCTCTCCCCCTTATTGTGCCAGGAGAAATGGCTACACAAATCCCTAATGCCATGAGCTTTCCAGTTCGTATAGGCAGCAACTGCACACCAGAAGTGAAAGCCTGATAAGTGTGGTTTACTGCATATACAATCTGGGAAGGTTCAAGCCATCAGGGTTTGTGTAGCTGAATCTGTGGGTCCAGCATGTCTCCCCTTCTCTTACTCCCTTTCTCTCCTCCTCCTCCAGTGGTCCACCATCTTCCTCCTCTCTTCCTGCTTTCCATCTTTAAAACACCAGGCTTCCCAAGGCAGATTACAACAGGTAACATGAACCCATCAAGAAACAGGATACCCTCACTGAAATTTGGCCATCTGTATTATTTAGAACAGTGTAGAAAAATGAGCACAAAATACAGCATTTATAATAGTGCTGTTTCTACCAGCTACAATAATTTTTAGCTGTTTTAGTGATATAAATATAATGAAATAACAATTGAATATCTACATATGGGAAGCTTTCAAATAAATTGAAAAACTATACAAAAATAATAAAAATTTTATCCTCCACTTTTTAAGGCACTGTCTATCCAACTAGAACAGATTTAGCCTTTTTACAGGTGGACCAAGCATAGGCAGTCCCTTATTTCTAATGATCTTTTGGCTATTTTTTCAATAGCGTTTACTATTATTTTGGGTCAAAGGTCTAGATAAGCCTCCCTGACTCTCTGCTTTATCTAACCTCCTACCTGTTGCCTTAAACCCCCCTCCCCGGCCAGCACCACTTCCGTTTCCCCCTCTCTACCCCCCTCCAGAGTCAGCACCGCTTAGTTGCTCCCTCTCTCCTCTCCCCTGAGTCCAGCACCGCTTTTGTTGCACCCCACCTCTTCCCTTGAGTGCTGCGCCGCTTTGTTGCCCCCCTCTCTACCCCCTCCTCTGTCCCCCCCCCCGATGTCCAGCAAGCTTTCTGTCTCCCCCACCCCCCCCCGGGACCCATTGCTTCATTTAACAGCCTCTGCAGTGATAGCCCGCTGCAGAGCGCGTCAAATCCTTCCCCTCTACGCGTCTCGCTCTAGCTCAGACACTTCCTGTCTGCACGAGGGTGGGACTCGTGATGACGCAAGCAGAGGGAAGGATCATCCGACGCCAGGCTCAAGCAGTTTGTTGTTGCTGCAGGCAGGAGTTAAACAAAGTAGGCTGACAGGGGGGGGGGCAGTGAAGAGGGAGAACAGAGAGTCCAGGAGAGAAGCTTGCTGTGGAACAGTATGGTGGGAGGGGAAAGAAAGTGCAATTAAAAAAAAGAAAGTGCAATTAAAAAAAAAAAAGTGCCGGACGCTGGTTCAAAAGTATATAGGCGCCATTTTTTAAAAGAATCCGTTTTAGGGAGCGGTCACTCCCCTTGCACCCCCCTACCTACGTCACTGGTGCAGGGTAGCCCCAGGCGGGTGGCTAGGTGTTTCATCGCAGCATAGTGGGATTGTCAGGTTTAGTGTGCAGGTGAGGGTCACCATCCACTGAGTGGTTTGGAGTTTTTGGGGGGTTTTTTACCTGTAACCTCCAGACACAGAGCACTGTGAACAAGTGCAGCAGTAACAGGGTCCTTTTCTGTTGTTGTTGGTTTTTTTTTTGCTAGTGTTAGGAGATTAGCAGCATGCTGATGGAGACTGGTAGCAGCCCTCAGCCACTGGATATGCCTGACCTAACACCAGAGTGACCAGATGACCTCAGTGGGGAGGAGATGCAGGACCAGAAAGTTCTCCTGGGGGGAGAGCAGACCCATTCTGGGCAGAGGCCTGTGAGTTGGCAGAGCCGGGTGCCATAGCTGCTGAAATCAGGTAGATCTACCTCCTAGAGTAACAGCGGCTAGACCAGCTGCAGTGAGACAAATGGGAACAGCAGGGCAAAGAGCAAGAATTCCAGCAGTAGCGAGAGGAACGGAGATGGGAAGAGCGACAGCGAGAACACCAACGTGAGGAGAGGGAGTTCCAGCTGCAGAAATTAAAGATGGAGATAGAAATGGCTCGTATCCAAAGCTCCAGCCCAACCCCTGTGCCAAGGCCTGAGGCAGGATCCACAGTACGGATCAGGCCCAACTTATTTGCGCAGTTTGATACCCGAGGTGACACTGGTGGATATCTAACTGCATTTGAAAAAAAATTTGCTGCCTCAATGAGATTCCTCAGAAAGCCCTGAAGACTCATCTCTTCCAAAAGGCCTACAAGGAAAATGCATAGCCTACAAAACTACTTCAACAATCCACACAGTTAACGCAGTTCACCTCTAACCTACCTAACACTTTCCGTCTATCCTCCCTTACCTAATCTTTAAACAGTAATAACTGTACTTGTTATCATGAAATGGCTATGCCTATCTTCTCTTACCAACATTCAAACTATAAGAATTGTACCTGTTACCACGAAATGATTATGTCATAACCACACTCTGTAAGCCACTTTGAGCCTGCAAATAGGTGGGAAAATGTGGGCTACAAATGCAATAAATAATAAATAAGACTGAAGTGTGCTATCTGGGAGGACAGCTCACTGGTAGAGCACTTGAGGCATTCCAAGGACTGTGCATGGAGATGTGCTCCCAGTTTGAGGAGGTGCACAAAGCTTTGCTGAACTGTTATGCCATTACCCCCCCAAGACCTACAGACTAAAGTTCCAGACTTTGCAAATGGGGCGGATGATACAGCAAGTTTGTGATCCAGTTAAGATACCAGCATCAGTGGTAGCTCAGTGGAGCTTAGGTTAAAACCCTGGAGGGCTGCCAAAACCTGATGGTCCTGGAGCAGTTTCTCCAGCGTTGTCGTCCAGAGATGAGGGAACTTGATGTTCAAGATCACCAGTCCCATACTCCAGAGAAGGCGGCTGAGTTGGCCGACATCTTTATGGCTAACTGTCCCTCGTTGGCAAAGAGAAGCCATCCTTATCCGTAGCAGCTGGGATCTAAGGGCAGCCAGGGCCTTAAGCCAAATATCCCTGCAACCTCAGAGACTGTCAGCAAACCCTCCAGGGTTCCCCAAAAACCTAAAGACTTTAGGCATGAATGTCCTTGTTACCAGTGTGGGCGTACAGGACATTTCAAAGCAGACTGTCCAGATAATCCCAAGCCTGCACTAAACAGCATTTCCGTTCCTGCACCAAACCTGGCAGCTTTTGTGAGTGGCTCCAGTCCTATGAAGGAGGCCCACGCAGTTGCTGCAGCACAAAATGTTACTGGCCATTCATCAAGCAAGGAAGCAGATGGATTTCCACAACACTACAGCACCCCAGTAACTGTGAATCAGATCCGGGTGCCTGGGCTTGTAGACAGTGGTTCTAGTATGACTATTACAACCAGAGGTAGTGCCAGAAAATGTTATTCTTCCAGGGCGCACTGCAGAGGTAGTGTTAGCCAATGGATCCAGAGAGACTGTACCCATTGCTTGAGTATTCCTGGATTGGGGTACCAAGCCTGGATACAGAGAAGTTGGAATAATGAAAAACATGCCGGTACCAATGCTGTGTGGGACCCTTGATAGCAGAGTAAGCATTTCCGCTATGGTGACCTGTAGTCAGGCCCGGGCGGCACAACAAGCAGAAGTAGCAGAGATCACCTCTCCAGTTCCAGATCCTGAGCCAGTCCAAGTGGAACCAGCTGACCAACTAGCAGAAGGAGGTGCTCCAATGCTTCCAGCAGCACCAGTTCCAGAGGTGACCGGGGTCATGAGTATAGAACAGCCTGATTTAACTGACACACTTATTGATCAGACTGATGACCCTGATTTGTCAGAGCCATCAACATAGACCCTTCCAAATATGGACACTGACATAGGACAGAGATATACTTTTCAGGAAGCACAGCGCTCTGACCCTGACCTGGAAGCCCTCAGGCAGAGGGCTGGTCAGCCAACCAACGAGACTTGTAAAGAACGTATCCTATGGAAAAGGGACTTGTTGTACAGAGAGACTGATCCTGTTGATCCTAACAGGACCTGGACAGCAGGCAAGCAGCTTATATTGCCCAGGGCATACAGAGAACTCCTCCTACAGATTGCACATGATATTCTACTAGCAGGACATCAGGTGACATGCACACACGCTAGAATGGCACGGAAGATCACCCTGAGCTCCCCTGAAACCTTTACCCATTATCAGTGAGCCATTTGACAGAATAGATGTGGATATAGTGGGGCCTCTAGCTGTCCCTAGTCAGACTGGGAAAAGATATATATTGACAGTGGTGGACTTTGCTACCAGATATCTTGAAGCGGCAGCCCTATCCTCAATAGAAACAGAGAAAATTGGCACTGCCCTACTAGAAATATTTTCCAGGGTATGATATCCACGAGAAATACTATCAGACCAAGGGACAGAGTTTATGTCTGAGCTGATCTAAAATCTGTGGAGTGAAATCTGTAAGTACCATCCCATATCACCCTGAAGCTAATGGGTTGGTGGAGAGATTTAATTTAATGGGACATTAAAGCATATGTTAAAGACTTTCATGGAAACAGGAGATTGAGACTGGGAGAAGTACTTGCCCTGCAGGATTCTCCCCATTTGAGCTGCTTTATGGCTGGAGGGTGAGAGGGCCCTTTAACCTAATAAGAGAACACTGAAGCGATACCTCTTAGACCCTGTAATTGAATATGTAGTTAATATGCAGCAGAGATTAGAAGGCCTTGTTGGCTTTGTCAAAGATAACTTGCAGGCAGCCCAGACTAAGCAAAAGACCTAGTATGATCCTAAGGCCCGAAATAGAGAGTTGTATGAGGGCCAGCAGGTGCTTGTTTTAGTCCCAGTTCATCAGAATAAGCTTCAGGCTAACTGGACGGGACCTTACAAGATCCTAAGGCACCTGAATGATACAAACTATGTTGTATCTATGGACTCTCAAGACAGAAAGCAGCGTACCTTTCATGTAAATATGTGAAAGGCCTAGAACCCATAACTGACCTCTTAGCAGAGACATTACCAGAGAAATCCGACACTGAAGAGAGACAATTGAAATGTACAGACTATGGAAAACCCTTCAAAAGGGAGAACTACAAGGACAACAGGAAACACATATAAGAGACACATTTTACATGCTCTAAGTATGAAAAAGATTTCAGTATGAAGAAAGAGCTAATGCAGCACCTGAAAAATAATAAAGAAACTGGAATATGTACAAGTATAGAATATGGGAAAAGCAGTACCAATAAAGCAAACATTACAGAATATCAGAAAGACACCGATGAGAGAATATCTTCATATCCTGCTTATGACAGTAGCTTCAACCAGGAAGAAAGCTCCAAGAAATACAAAATTTCAACCAGGGAAGAGACCAGTTTCAAGTATGGTGTGTAAGAAAAGTTTCAGTTGCTGGAAATTATTATCAACACAGCATAGAATCCTTTCAGGGATGAAACCGTTTACATGCACTGAATGAAGAAAAAGCTTTATTCATAAATCACACCTAACAAAACACCAGAGAATCCACACAGGAGTAAAACCATTTACATCTGCTGAGTGTGGTAAAAGCTTCTGTCAGAAAATACCCCTTATTATTCACAAAAAAAAAGCATAAAGGAGTGTGGTAAAAGCTTCTGTTATAAGCACCGGAAGGGCAATGAACATGGCAATGCTGATGGACTCTCCAAAAAGGAAGAGCCAGAACCACGTCATGTGGCACAGAAGCATCCGCCCTCACAAGTGTTGCCCCTACAGAATACTTTTGCTCCATTACAGCACTGTGATGTTCCTGAAAATAGAACTGAGGCGGACGAAGAAACAATGAAGGTGGAACAAAAAGATATGAAGGTACCCAAAGAGAAAAGACACCCCCAAATCACTAATGTTGAAACTCATACCAGGAAACTGTTGCTACTAATAGATTCCACTATCAGAGGCATTAACTTTGAAACACAGTTCAAGGGGCCATGCAAAGTGAAATGCCTTCCAGGCTCTTCAGCTACCAAGCAAATAATCTCTATAATCAGGGAAGAAACTACAAACACTGATGTTGTTATCCACCTGGGAACAAATGACTTGTCCAGTAATACCCCACTTGCCATGCAGAGAGCTTTTCAGGAGCTGGGAGAGGGGTTAAAACCTTTGATAAAAACAATAGCTTTCTCTGAAGTACTACCTACCTTTGGAAAGGGAGAGAAAAGATTGCAAAGTACTGAGAATTTCAATAGCTGGCTCAAAGCCTGGTGTCACCAAGAAGGATTTAGGTACATAGGAGGATGGGGCAATACATGGAAAAACAAAAGACTATACTGTAACGATGGGCTGCATCTCACTGTGGCAGGAAAAAAATCCTTGGGGAGAAATTCAGACAATATATTTCTAGGCATTTAAACTAGAAGGCGGGGGTGGCATATGGAGGTAATTCACTTCAAGTGGTCACCCCCAGCTAAAGCTAAAGACAAGATGCGTCAGTACAAACGAAAGCAATGAAAACAACAATCTTAGCAAATCACTTCTTACCAACACAGCAAGAAGTGAGACTAAACAAGAAACTAAACAGAAGATAAAAAATTCCACTGAAATGTAGATGGAAAGCGATGACTACAAATGCTTGCAGTCTAAGCAATAAAGTTCATGACCTTCAAGCCCTGATGTTGGAGGCAGACTTAGACGTTGTTGCAATCACGGAGACATGGCTCAATGGTTCCCATGAATGGGATGCAAACATACCAGACTATAATCTATTTAGGAAGGATAGAGATGGTCGTAAAGGTGGAGGAGTAGCTCTGTGAGAAATGATATCGTAGCAACTGAAATGACAGGGACCCGGGGAAAGGAAGAAGCGATATGGATCACCTTAAAAAGAGATGATAGAACCTCTGTCCACGTGGGTGTTGTCTACAGACCTCCAACTCAATTGGAGGAACTAGATAAAGATCTGATCGCAGATATTCAAAAGCTAGGAAAGAAGAGAGAGGTGCTGTTGCTGGGAGATTTCAATCTGATGGATGTAGATTGGAAGGTTCCATCTGCGGAATCAGAAAGAGGTAGAGAGATTGTGGATGCTTTTCAAAGCGCTCTGCTCAGACAAATGGTGACAGAACCCACGAGGGAGGGAGCGACACTGAATCTGGTGCTCACAAATGGGGGTAAGTGTGTCAAATGTCCGAGTGGGTGCCCACCTGGGCAGCAGTGACCATCAAACAGTCTGGTCTGATATGACAGCTGAAGTGGAGGGCGGCCACTCAAAACTCAAAGTCCTGGATTTCAAGCATGCTGACTTTAGTAAAATGGGGGAATACCTGAGGAAGGAGCTGATGGGCTGGGAGGACGTACGAGAAGTGGAAGGACAGTGGTCCAGGCTGAAAGAAGCTATAAATATGTCCACAAACCTTTATGTAACGAGAGTAAATAAAAGCAAAAGAAAAAGGAAACCGATATGGTTCTCCAAGCAAGTGGCTGAGAAAATAAAGGCTAAAGAGTTGGCGTTCCTGAAATACAGAAAAACTCAAGAGGAACACGGAGAGGAATACCGGATGAAAATGAAAGAAGCCAAGAGAGAGGTACATCTGGCGAAGGCGAAGGCGAAAGCACAAGTGGAAGAACAAATGGCTAGAAATGTAAGGAGGGGTGACAAAAATTTCTTCAGGTATATTAGTGAAAGGAGGAAGACTAAAATGGAATTGTGAGACTGAAAGATGCTGCGAACCGCTATGTAGATAATGATGAAGAAAAAGCAAATTTGCTAAATAGATACTTTTGTTCTGTTTTCACAGAAGAAAATCCTGGAGAAGGACCGCGATTGACTGGAAAAAGTACATATGAGAATGGAGTGGATATAGCACCGTTCACGAAAGAGAGTGTGTATGAACAACTTGAAAATCTAAAGATGGACAAAGCCATGGGACTGGACAGGATCCACCCACAGGATATTGAGGGAGCTCAGAGAGGTTCTGGCAGGTTCTCTTAAAGATTTGTTTTAATAAATCCTTGGAGACGGGAAAGGTTCCGTGGGATTGGAGAAGAGTGGATATGTTCCCTCTTCACAAAAGTGGTGACAGAGAAGAAGCTGGAAACTACAGGCCGGTAAGCCTCACTTCAGTTATTGGAAAAGTAATGGAAGCGATGCTGAAGGAAAGGATAGTGAATTTCCTGGAAGCCAATAAGTTACAAGATCCAAGACAACATGGTTTTACCAAAGGTAAATCGTGCCAAACAAATCTCATTGGAAAACATGAAAAAGGATCTGCAGAAGCTAGAAGAATGGTCTAAGGTTTGGCAATTAAAATTTAATGTGAAGAAATACAAAGTGATGCACTTAGGGAGTAGAAATCCACGGGAGACGTATGTGTTAGGCGGTGAGAGTCTGATATGTACAGACAGGGAGAGGGATCTTGGGGTGATAGTATCTGAGGATCTGAAGGCAACGAAACAGTGTGACAAGGCGGTGGCCGTAGCTAGTAGGTTGCTAGGCTAGGTGAGGCCCCGCCTGGAGTATTGTGTTCAGTTTTGGAGGCCGTATCTTGCTAAGGATGTAAAAAGAATTGAAGCTGTGCAAAGAAAAGCTACAAGAATGGTATGGGATTTGCGTTACAAGACGTATGAGGACAGACTTGCTGACCTGAATCCACAATTGCAGGAATAACATGTATAGAATGTTTGTACATTTGGGAAGCTTGCCAGGTGCCCTTGGCCTGGATTGGCCGCTGTTGGGGACAGGATGCTGGGCTCGATGGACCCTTGGTCATGTCCCAGTGTGGCATTATGTACCCTGGAGGAAAGGAGAAACAGGAGTGATATGATACAGACGTTCAAATATTTGAAAGGTATTAATCCACAAACGAACCTTTTCCGTAGATGGGAAGGCAGTAGAACTAGAGGACATGAAATGAGATTTAAGGGGGGCAGACTCAAGAAAAATGTCAGGAAGTATTTTTTCACAGAGAGAGTGGTGGATACTTGGAATGCCCTCCTTCAGGAGGTGGTGGAGATGAAAACGGTAAAGGAATTAAAAAATGCGTGGGATAAACATAAAGGAATCCTGTTCAGAAGGACGGGATCCTCATAAGCTTAGCAGAGATTGGGTTGCAGAGCCGATGGTGGGAGGCGGGGCTAATGGTTGGGAGGCGGAGCTAGTGCTAGGCAGACTTCTACAGTCTGTGCCCTGAAAATGACAGATACAAATCAAGGTCAGGTACACACATAAAAAGTAGCACATATGAGTTTATCTTGTTGGGCAGACTGGATGGACTGTGCAGGTCTTTCTCTGCCATCAACTACTATGTTACTATGTTCACCCTGACATTGGCCAGTCAAGACACGACCAGCGGTCTGTAGAGGCCACAGTCTGGGGAGTCTCTCTAAGGTGGGAGGTGTGATAAAACAGGGGTTTTTTAAGCCTGTAAAACTGTATTTCTTGAAGTGTATTTCTCTAGTTTGGCCAGCAGGTGGTGTATATTTATGTTTAAAGCTGTTACCAAGAAATGACTGTTCCCTCTTTAGTTAACACATATAAGAGGTAACCTACAGTGATGTGGCCAGCTATTTTAAAAACGTGCTGTTCTGGGCTCTGTTTGGCCCAGGAGCTCAAAATTCAGCTAGGCTTGTACTGGCTGTTTCTCCAGTCTTAGCCAGGGAGAAAAAAAAAAAAAAAAAAAAGAGAAGGATTTTTTTGCTGAGCCCTGTGAAGTTATATTTGATAACCTGTGAGCAGCTATATGTCCTGATCTCCCCAGGTACTACTTAGATAGTAAACATATGTTTATATATTATAATTGATCCATATTTCAGTTACCTATTTTTGTTTTGCTGATTGCACCTATTTTGTTCTTTGTTCTAATTTTTCACGATGACAAACATTTTTAGTTTATTGCCTCTGCTGGTCTGGACTAAGAATAATGGTGGTTTGTGTGTTGGGTCTGTGAGTGCTTTCTAGGAACTGTGGGACCACTGGGAGTGTGGCCCCAGCAACCTAGAAATTACTGGGGATAATTTGAGAGCAGGAGACTCACCCAGAGTCGATCTGAGTTGTGGCGGGCGGCACCGTCGGTCAGCAAACAAGCAGCATTTTGCACGTGTTCGTGAGGATTAGAGTTCTCCTCTTTCTGTTTTTGTGGATGAGGCTGAATACAATAACAAAATATCATCTGTGTAATAGAAAGCTCTAATATTGTGATCCTGAAAAACAGTGGCAAGTGGACTAAGAAAATTGTTAAAAAGCAGTGGGGAAGTATCAAGCCCTGAGAGACAACACAAATGAGTTGATAAGAGGTTGATCGTGAAACAATATATACAGTGAAAGAACGATCAGTCAAGTATGAAGAAAACCATTCAAGAACTGTGCCCCCTACACCATTATTATAGAGACATGAAAACAGAAGAGAGTGGTCAACAAGATAAAAACTGCAGACAGATTGAGTGGTACTAGAAGTGCTATATTCCCAGATTCCAGAATAGAATGGATCTCACAAGTAAAAGCTACAATTATGGTTTCCGTGCTGTGTTGTGCACAAAATTCCGACTTGACACTGCTGCAAAATCAACCAGCTTTCTACATGAGCAAGAAGTTGAAGATAAACAACTTTCTCCAGTAATTTTGAAAGGAAATTGAGATTTTAAACAGGTCTATCGAAACAGCTTTAAGAAGGGATTAAATAAAATATATGGAAGATGGATTATAATCCCATTCTTATTTTATTCTAATATATGGAGTTCCACCCAACTGCAATAGGGTCAAGGTGGATAACAAAGAAAATAAATAATGTTGTAATTAATATCGTAATTGTAATTTCAATAGCACAGAACAAATGACATTGAATTAAAAGCTTCTCAAATATTTTTTAAACAAAGGTTTTCAAATACTTACTCAGAGTATTTATTTATTTGATTTATTTAGTGCCTTTTTGAAAGAATTCACTCAAGGTGGTGATATATACAAGTATATATGAGGATTCTTAATTTAATTTGTATTTGTTCAGACCGGAATCGGCTAACGCCGTTAACGGTAATATGTAAACCACATTGAGCCTGCAAAAAGGTGGGAAAGCGAATGCTACATACCTGTAGAAAGTATTCTCCGAGGACAGCAGGCTGATTGTTCTCACTGATGGGTGACGTCCACGGCAGCCCCTCCAATCGGAAACTTCACTAGCAAAGGCTTTTGCTAGTCCTCACGCGCCCATGAACATGCGCGGCCGTCTTCCCGCCCGAACCGGCTCGTGTTCGTCAGTCCCGTATGTAGCAAGAGAAAGACAAGGGAAGACACAACTCCAAAGGGGAGGCGGGCGGGTTTGTGAGAACAATCAGCCTGCTGTCCTCGGAGAATGCCTTCTACAGGTATGTAGCATTCGCTTTCTCCGAGGACAAGCAGGCTGCTTGTTCTCACTGATGGGGTATCCCTAGCCCCCAGGCTCACTCAAAATAACAAACATGGTCAATTGGGCCTCGCAACGGCGAGCACATAACTGAGATTGACCTAACAACTTATCCAACTAATAGAGAGTGTAGCCTAGAACAGAATAAAACATGGGCCTAGGGGGGTGGAGTTGGATTCTAAACCCCGAACAGATTCTGAAGCACTGACTGCCCGAACCGACTGTCGCGTCGGGTATCCTGCTGCAGGCAGTAATGAGATGTGAATGTGTGGACAGATGACCATGTCGCAGCTTTGCTGATCTCTTCAATAGTGGCTGACTTCAAGTGGGCCACTGACGCAGCCATGGCTCTAACATTGTGAGCCGTGACATGACCCTCAAGAGCCAGCCCAGCCTGGGCGTAAGTGAAGGAAATGCAATCTGCTAGCCAATTGGATATGGTGCGTTTCCCCACTGCCACTCCCCTCCTGTTGGGATCAAAAAAAACAAACAATTGGGCGGACTGTCTGTTGGGCTGTGTCCGCTCCAGATAGAAGGCCAATGCTCTTTTGCAGTCCAATGTGTGCAGCTGACGTTCAGCAGGGCAGGAATGAGGACAAGGAAAGAATGTTGGCAAGACAATTGACTGGTTCAGATGGAACTCCGACACTACCTTCGGCAGGAACTTAGGGTGAGTGCGGAGGACTACTCTATTATGATGAAACTTGGTGTAAGGGGCCTGGGCTACCAGGGCCTGAAGCTCACTGACTCTACGAGCTGAAGTAACTGCCACCAAGAAAATGACCTTCCAGGTCAAATACTTCAGATGGCAGGAGTTCAGTGGCTCAAAAGGAGGTTTCATCAGCTGGGTGAGAACGACATTGAGATCCCATGACACTGTAGGAGGTTTGACGAGGGGCTTTGACAAAAGCAAACCTCTCATGAAGCGAACAACTAAAGGCTGTCCTGAGATCGGCTTACCTTCCACACGGTAATGGTATTCACTGATTGCGCTAAGGTGAACCCTTAGAGTTGGTCTTGAGACCAGACAAGTGCAGAAGGTATTCAAGCAGGGTCTGTGTAGGACAGGAGCGAGAATCTAAGGCCTTGCTGTCACACCAGACGGCAAACCTCCTCCATAAAAAGAAGTAACTCCTCTTAGTGGAATCTTTCCTGGAAGCAAGCAAGACACGGGAGACACCCTCTGACAGACCCAAAGAGGCAAAGTCTACGCTCTCAACATCCAGGCCGTGAGAGCCAGAGACTGGAGGTTGGGATGCAGAAGCGCCCCTTTGTCCTGTGTGATGAGGGTCGGAAAACACTCCAATCTCCAGGGTTCTTCGGAGGACAACTCCAGAAGAAGAGGGAACCAGATCTGACGCGGCCAAAACGGAGCAATCAGAATCATGGTGCCCCGGACTTGCTTGAGTTTCAACAAAGTCTTCCCCACCAGAGGTATGGGAGGATAAGCATACAGCAGACCTTCCCCCCAGTCCAGGAGGAAGGCATCCGATGCCAGTCGACCGTGGGCCTGAAGTCTGGAACAGAACTGAGGGACCTTGTGATTGGCTCGAGATGTGAAGAGATCTACCAAGGGGGTGCCCCACACTTGGAAGATCTGGCGCACCACACTGGAATTGAGCGACCACTCGTGAGGTTGCATAATCCTGCTCAACCTGTCGGCCAGACTGTTGTTTACGCCTGCCAGGTATGTGGCTTGGAGCAACATGCCGTGACGGCGAGCCCACAGCCACATGCTGACGGCCTCCTGACACAGGGGGCGAGATCCGGTGCCCTCCTGCTTGTTGATGTAGTACATGGCAACCTGGTTGTCTGTCTGAATTTGGATAATTTGATGGGGCAGCCGATCTCTGAAAGCCTTCAGAGCGTTCCAGACCGCTCGTAACTCCAGGAGATTGATCTGCAGATCGCGTTCCTGGAGGGACCAGCTTCCCTGGGTGTGAAGCCCATCGACATGAGCTCCCCACCCCAGGAGAGACGCATCCGTAGTCAGCACTTTTTGTGGCTGAGGAATTTGGAAAGGGCGTCCCAGAGACAAATTGGACCAGATCGTCCACCAATACAGGGATTTGAAAAAATTCATGGACAAGTGGATCACGTCCTCTAGATCCCCAGCAGCCTGAAACCACTGGGAAGCTAGGGTCCATTGAGCAGATCGCATGTGAAGACGGGCCATGGGAGTCACATGAACTGTGAAGGCCATGTGGCCCAGCAATCTCAACATCTGCCGAGCTGTGATCTGCTGGGACGCTCGCACCCGAGAGACGAGGGACAACAAATTGTTGGCTCTCGTCTCTGGGAGATAGGCATGAGCCGTCCGAGAATCCAGCAGAGCTCCTATGAATTCGAGTCTTTGTACTGGGAGAAGGTGGGACTTTGGATAATTTATCACAAACTCCAGCAGCTCCAGGAGGCGAATAGTCATCTGCATGGACTGTAGAGCTCCTGCCTTGGATGTGTTCACCAGCCAATCGTCGAGATAGGGGAACACGTGCACTCCCAGCCTGCGAAGCACCGCTGCTACTACAGCCAGGCACTTTGTGAACACTCTGGGCGCAGAGGCAAGCCCAAAGGGCAGCACACAGTACTGGAAGTGACGTGTGCCCAGCTGAAATCGCAGATACTGCCTGTAAGCTGGCAGTAACGGGATGTGCGTGTAGGCGTCCTTCAAGTCCAGAGAGCATAGCCAATCGTTTTCCTGAATCATGGGAAGAAGGGTGCCCAGGGAAAGCATCCTGAACTTTTCCTTGACCAGATATTTGTTCAGGGCCCTTAGGTCTAGGATGGGACGCATCCCCCCTGTTTTCTTTTCCACAAGGAAGTACCTGGAATAGAATCCCAGCCCTTCTTGCCCGGATGGCAGGGGCTCGACTGCATTGGCGCTGAGAAGGGCGGAGAGTTCCTCTGCAAGTACCTGCTTGTGCTGGAAGCTGTAGGACTGAGCTCCTGGTGGGCAATTTGGAGGCTTCGAGGCCAAATTGAGGGTGTATCCTTGCCGGACTATTTGAAGAACCCAACGGTCGGAGGTTATAAGAGGCCACCTTTGGTGAAAAACTTTCAACCTCCTCCCGACCGGCAGATCGCCCGGCACGGACACGTTGATGTCGGCTATGCTCTGCTGGAGCCAGTCAAAAGCTCGTCCCCTGCTTTTGCTGGGGAGCCGTGGGGCCTTGCTGAGGCGCACGCTGCTGACGAGAGCGAGCGCGCTGAGGCTTAGCCTGGGCCGCAGGCTGTCGAGAAGGAGGATTGTACCTACGCTTACCAGAAGAGTAGGGAACAGCCCTCCTTCCCCCATAAAAACGTCTACCTGAGGAGGTAGATGCTGAAGGCTGCCGGCGGGAGAACTTGTCGAAAGCGGTATCCCGCTGGTGGAGTTGCTCTACCACCTGATCGACTTTCTCTCCAAAAATGTTGTCCGCTCGGCAAGGGGAGTCCGCAATCCGCTGCTGGATCCTATTCTCCAGGTCGGAGGCACACAGCCTTGAGAGTCTGCGCATCACCACACCTTGAGCAGCGGCCCTGGACGCAACATCAAAGGTATCATATACCCCTCTGGCCAGGAATTTTCTCGCATGCCTTCAGCTGCCTGACCACCTCCTGAAACGGCTTGGCTTGCTCAGGAGGGAGCTTGTCCACCAAGCCCGCCAACTGCCGCACATTGTTCCGCATATGGATGCTCGTGTAGAGCTGGTAGGACTGAATCTTGGCCACGAGCATAGAAGAATGGTAGGCCTTCCTCCCAAAGGAGTCTAAGGTTCTAGAGTCCTTGCCCGGGGGCGCCGAAGCATGCTCCCTAGAACTCTTAGCCTTCTTTAGGGCCAGATCCACCACACCAGAGTCGTGAAGCAACTGAGTGCGCATCAGCTCTGGGTCCCCATGGATCCGGTACTGGGACTCGATCTTCTTGGGAATGTGGGGATTAGTTAAAGGCTTGGTCCAGTTCGCCAGCAATGTCTTTTTTAGGACATGATGTATGGGTACTGTGGACGCTTCCTTAGGTGGAGAAGGATAGTCCAAGAGCTCAAACATTTCAGCCCTGGGCTCATCCTCCACGACCAACAGGAAGGGGATGGCCGTAGACATCTCCCGGACAAAGGCCGCAAAAGACAGACTCTCGGGAGGAGAAAGCTGCCTTTCAGGGGAGGATCAGAAAGACGGCCATCAGACTCCTCGTCAGAGAAATATCTGATGTCCTCCTCCTCCTCCCACGAGGCCTCACCATCGGTATCAGACACAAGTTCATGAACCTGTGACTGAAGCTGTGCCCGACTCGACTCCGTGGAAACACGGCCACGGTGGGAGCGTCGAGAGGTAGACTCCCTCGCTAGCACCGGTGAAGCTCCCTCCACCGACGTCGTCGGGGAGTCTTCCTGGGAGGCGGCCGCAGCTGGCACCGCAAGCGGTACCGATGTCGGAGACCTCACCCCGGGCAAAGGGCCAGCCGGAGCCTCACTCGACGGTACCGGTGGCGCAAGCACCCACGGTACCGGAGGGGAAGGGCGCAACAGCTCTCCCAGGATCTCCGGGAGAACGGCCCGGAGACTCTCGTGCAGAGCGGCTGTGGAGAAAGACATGGAAGCCGATACAGGCATCGAGGTCAGAGTCTGTTCCGGGCGTGGAGGCGGTTCCGGGCTGTCCAAGGTGGAGCGCATCGACACCTCCTGAACAGAGGGTGAGCAATCCTCCCGGTGCCGATGCCTACTGGGTGCTGACTCCCTCGGCGACCCAGAGCTCTCGGTACTGATGCGGGAAGGAGACCGGTGTCGATGCTTCTTTGATTTCTTCAAACGAAGCATGTCACCGGAGCTTCCCGGTACCGACGAGGAGGACGCAGAATCCAACTGTCTCTTCCTCGGGGCCGAGGCCGAAGAAGGTCGGTCTCGGGGGGGGGGGGGGGGGGGGGGGGGGGGGGGGGGGGGGGGGGGGGGGGGGGGGGGGGGGGGGGGGGCTGTACCGCAGGAGCCCTCAGGGTAGGAGACCCACCCGAAGGCTCACCACCACCAGCAGGGGAATGGACAGCCCTCACCTGCACTCCAGTCGAAGCACCACCGTTCGATGACATCAGCAACAGCGGAGGTCCCGGTACCACCGACGCCGACGCAGTCTTCCGATATCTCGGTACCGACGATGCAGAGGGATGCCGTTGATGCCGAGGTCGAAGACTTCGATGCTGTCGACGTCGATGCACTCGATGCCTCCGGTGCTGTTGTCGACGAAGAGCCCGAGAACAACACGTTCCACTGGGCCAATCTCGCTACCTGAGTCCTCTTCTGTAAAAGAGCACAAAGACTGCAGGCCTGTGGGCGGTGCCCAGCCCCCAGACACTGAAGACACGACGCGTGCCTATCAGTGAGCGAGATTACCCGGGCGCACTGGGTGCACTTCTTGAAGCCGCTGGGAGTCTTCGATGACATGGGCGGAAAAATCACACCGGCGAAATCAAAATTCACGATGGTGACGAAGGGCACCAAAAATAAGGGAGAGAGAAAAACCCGTATCGAGGCCACAAAAAAGGCCTACCCCAAAAGCGAAAGGAAACTTACGCCGGGGAAACAAAGTGGACACACGGGAAGGGACAAAGAACAAGGTCTCTTTTTTTTTTTTTTTTTAGCGAAAATCGCAAAGACGCGCAAGGGTCAACTTGAGGGGCACGAAACGGTGGCAAAACACGACCGTCCCGAGCGCGGACAAAAGAAGACTGACGAACACGAGCCGGTTTGGGCAGGAAGACGGCCGCGCATGGGCGCGCGAGAGCTAGCAAAGGCCTTTGCTAGTGAAGTTTCCGATTGGAGGGGCTGCCGTGGACGTCACCCATCAGTGAGAACAAGCAGCCTGCTTGTCCTCGGAGAAAATGTGGTATACAAATGTAACAAATAAATAAATAAAATAAAATAAAATAAAAATTTGTAAAGAAAGCTCATTCCAGATTTTACTGGCTTGAAAAGTAAAAGGAC
This sequence comes from Microcaecilia unicolor, assembly GCF_901765095.1. Lineage (NCBI taxonomy): Eukaryota > Metazoa > Chordata > Amphibia > Gymnophiona > Siphonopidae > Microcaecilia > Microcaecilia unicolor. The sequence continues at coordinate 66,260,672 of NC_044042.1, read as the reverse complement.
TATCATACATTCATTTATACAAATGTTTTTGATAAGAGGGCCTAAAGTTCAAGAAGGCAAAAACAAAATCATGTTTAACACTGGACACTGTAAAGTTATGGTTATTCGAAACTCTTCATGTCCCCAATTTTTATTGCACTTCCTCTAAGCAAGCCCCTGTTACGCTCATCCTACACAGAGTGCACCTTCAGGGTTTATGTATCAGGTGAGGGGAATCAGACATCATTCCATGTTGGATGTGTGCATGAAAAATTTATCTTATAGATAACATACATTCCAGACACACAATGAGTGATTTCTAAACATTTTATTTCAAATTCCCACCAAACTCCAATCTTCCCATCCCTCGCCACAGCACCCCATCCCACCCCTTTCAAAAAAGAAAAAAAAAATCTGAACTGCAATAAAAATAAACTTACAAAACACAGATTTAACCCCACAGAAACATTTCTAAAATCAGGTGTGGGACACAATCTGCAACATTTGTTATCACCTCCTGGAGAGATCCAGACATGCCTATTGATACAGTATATACAAACAGCCCCCAATATTCCCTATCCCAAACACTACAATACCCATAGTGCAGTCCAGAGATTTGCAGCAACACACACCAAGATTGGCCTTCAAATTTGTTCACCTTTTAGTACCATATATTATGAAAATAAATTATATAGCAAGTATTTTAATAAATTAAGCACAAAAACAAAAGACACAAAAGAGAAAAAAGCAGCGCATCTCAGACCATCACCTGAAGACAAACCACAAAAACCTCAGCTATAGTCAGGCACAGCTCCCAGGAAGAAAAGTCCATGCTGAGTTTGCAAGGGAACGCCACAAATTTCATTATATCTCAGCATTAGAGAAGCTGTACTGGTGTATCAGCATGGCCATAGCTGGGACTCACAGCATCTGTGGCTTTGATGGAACAGTTTTCTGCTCACACGAAGATTAAAAAGAATGTATGCATTTAGGACAAAGTCCGGTAAGTCAGCTTAAAAGCAGAACCCAGAAGCTCGACTCTCTCAGCCTGCTGTGCACAATATGTACCTGATGAAATTCTCTTTGAAAGTAGAGCTGCCCACCAAAAGTCCTAGCACAAGCGTGAACTTTGCCCTAGGACCTGTATTTACTACCTTCCTATTTCTGTATTGAAATGCTTTAGGATGGTATTTCTATCGCTTTCTTTCATGCCCAAAGTATCATAATATAATACTAGACACCACACTTCAGCTGCACCCAGGCTGCAGTTCCGCATATTATACAGCAGTTAGGTGATTACTCAGGATCTCTGGACCCCTCCCATAGCAGGCAAGAAAGAGTCACCCCTCCAGGATCCTACTGCAACACGAAGGAGTTAATGAAACAAGATCACATTCTTCCTCTTTCCATTGGCTTTTCCAAATTAAATAGAAATATCTTCAGTAGTAAGTGCAGATACCAGTAAAAATCCATCTTGCCACCAGTAAATACCTGGCAGAATTGTTTAAGTAGAGGGAGGTGGAAGGAAAATAGGGATAGGTAGCCAGAACATTTTTGTTTCAAAACAAATGTTAATTGTGCACAGTCTTTTTAAAGAGCATGCACTATTTGCATACGAGTTCATAATTTTTCCTGATGGTGCACACATGCAAACTACTGTGCATGCGCAAGCATACACAAACAGTGCATGCTCTTTAAGAACAGTGTGCACTATTATTAGTGAATGTCATTCACTGCACACGACAGCCGATCCCTAGTGGAAAATAATTAGATCCTTCCAAGACCATTTATCATTCAGTCAAGTGCTGGTCAGTGGGTTATCAAAGCCCACAAAGCAGTTTCTTCTCAGTGTTATGTCCCTGGCATGGAGACTCTCCTGCTCATAGGAACATATATGGCTCTTTCCTGCATCCAGTGCTGATCAACGGCATTTAGCCTTTCACATTCTAACAATGCAGAGTTCCAGCTGAACAGACGCTCACAATATGTCGGCAATCATCAGCGTAACAGCCCAAACCCGAAGAAACATTCCAGTTCTCTAAAGTTAGAAAAGAAGCCAAAGAGGCGTTAATATCTGTTTCTTAATTGGAATCTTCCTTCTTTTGTAAAGGAGATTCAAGGATTCTTTGCCACTGTAACCTCTCAACCTTTAAAGTATGCGTAAAAGCACAAATCCCACAGGAGTGGTCCCGGTGTGGAAGGGAAGCATTTCTGGGAGTAGGTTCTTCACCTTTGGTGATTACAGGTACTTGTCCAAGTAATCTCTCACCCATTCAACTGAAGGAGCTAAAGTTAAAGCAATGCTCACTGGTACAGTTTTTTTCTACACCTCTGATACTGATTCACTTTTCCTACACACAGCTTATTACAAGAACGAGGTGAGTAAGGGAGGTCAACTGAAATTTACTTTTCCTACTCCTACGTAAATCTAAACAAGAGGCAAAATAGCATCTTGCATTCTATCTTCTCACAAACCAAACTATATGAGCGTGTCTAAGGGAGAACCTAAACCTCTCAAAGGCCCACATGAAGCCCAAGACAACAGGCTGCACATCAAATTCAGAGAGGTGGCAAGGAAATTACAACAAAAGCAGACAGCAGAAAGACTGCAAAGCCAAGTGTACTGTCACAATACCGCCTGAATAGTAAGTTTCCTGTTGTGCTGCTTATCCTCTCACCACCACAGCACCACTTACTCATCCATCTATTCAGTACAAGAGAGATAACAGTATGCAGAAGAGAAGGGTTTCTATTTCACATTTTTACCCCACCCTATCAATTCCTGAGGCTCACAGCTAAAGCTTCCTCACCACCGACAGTACATAAGCAGGCTCTGCTGACATACTATCCAGACCCTAAGCTCTAGCAGACACTTGCCAGAAAAGTGCTGGGTCATTCTCCAGCCTTCCGCTCCCACCCCTGTGCACATTTACCACCACCATTTCCTGTTCTCACAGATGTGACCTGCCCAAGTGGTTTCTATTTCCCGTTCTGCTGGAGACAACAACCGGAGAAAAAAGAAAAATCCCCATTAAAAAAAAAAAATAGCACATTAAACCAACACATTCTCCACAGCTGCAGGACCTATGACAGTTTCTTTGCAGTCCAGTAACTCCCTAGAAGTTGAAATGTGTTTGTTTGCAGTCCAACCACATCTGGGGACAGAAGTCATAGTCGTACATGCAGCCACTTCCTCTTTCTTCTCTTTGTAGGGATTTCATTTGGTTCATTGCAAGTATCAATGACAAAGTTCCTTTAGAAAAGAGAAAAAGATATATTAACTAAGTGTCTTGTTTGTTTGCAATGTATCTCATATGACTGTTTTTGATAATCTGTTACCTTTGTACATGTTAATAAAGACATCCAAAAATGTTTAAAAAAAAAAAAGAGAAAAAATAAATTCAATCAATGCTGAAGGTAGTACCTGTAATATAGTGGCCAAGATCAAGCTCCTGCAACATCACTACAGGAATCCAGAGGGAAGATGACAAGATAGAAGTGCATTAGCAAGACAGAGCTGTGTGTGTGTATGCAGGGGGTGGGGGCAGAGAGGATCCTCAGTACTGAAGCATCATGCAGAAGGTAGGTGCACAAGCAGATGAGGGTTGGGGGGGTCCCTCAGTACTGGAGCAGCAGAGGATACTGCAGGGAAGAACTGTGTACAAGTACAGTCCTGCCCTTATGAAGTTGGACCTTCAACAGGTTGTATTAGATTCACACTTTTAAAGAAGCCCTACTCAAAGTGCACAGTCTGGGGCAACTTCAGTTCTCACCAGAAGTGGCAGTAGAAGATGGGTTCTAAGCCCTGCTACGTAGAGGACTCTATCTCAGGCTCTTGTTTGGAGAGCTGGTGAGTCTCCTTCAGCGACAGGTATACTTCCTCCTGAGGATCGTAGTAATAGAACTTTCGCAAGTAAGAGATCAAGGGTCTAGGAAAGAGAAAAGTTAATTATACCAGACCTTAGAGTTGAAAAGCTGCCATTAGAGACAGAAACTGAGCATGAGGAAAGCAAACTGATGCGTTCTGTGATAGACTAAGATCTGTCTGCTCATCCTTCCTCTCTTTCACTGTCAAAGCCCTTTGTTTCCCGGGACAGCTCAAGGTAGATTCTGTAGCAAGAGTTGGCAAAAACTGCAGCAACTATGATATATTTGCAAACTGAAGATTTTTTTTCTTTTCTTTTTTAACAGTGCTCAAACAGCATTTTTTTTTTGTTGTTTTAATAAGGGCAGGAGAGGACGCCAGAGCAAAAGAAACTTCAGGCTCTTTTTAAAGTCATAGAACCACAAACCCCGGTCAGGCAGAGGAGGGGGAGGAAGGGAGGGACCTGGCACCACCAAGTGTGCACCCAAGTCCCAGGACCATGACACCTCAGACCCTAGAAGCTCGACTAGACCTTGGAGACCAGGCCAGGAGCCAATCAATCCAGAACTACATGGTTATGACCATCCACCTGCTAGGTAGAGAGAATACTGAAGTTAAGGTGGCTGCACATGACCACATATAGTAGACCTCTGACATTTTTCCTATCTCCATCTGCTGGTACAGGGACATAACCCACATCTCTGAATTGATCTGTAGGACGTTATGGAATTGTATATTAGGGTTACTTTATTCACTTTACAACAAAAGTCATTACTGAGATTTCTGTGTTCACTTATTTGGTTCTTTATTCAGCAAAGACGGATCTTGGTGGTCAGAGCTGGGAAGAGGAGGGATAGCATATACAAGAGAGGAGGAGGAGACAGAGAAGAAGGAGAAAGGATGACAAAGAAAGGGAAGGATAAGGGTGTAAGAGGAGAAAGTTGAGATCTGGAAATATGGAAGGCAACATTGGATCAAGAGAGGCAAGCCACTCCTTTCAACACTGATCCCTCTTCATTCATGTCATTTAATCCTCTCAATCGCATCCCACAGCCCTTTTGATTCCCTCACTCGCTCTTTCCCTACACAATTCCATCTGCTCTCCTCACTTCACTCACAGCTTACTTACTCACCCAACCCAATCCCCTCACTAAAATGCCTCACTCTCTTAATCCCCTCTCTCTTCACTCACTCCTGCCCCCCTCCTTTACACTCACTTATTTTACCCTCTCTACCCCATTTCTTCATTTACCCTCCCCCCTTTGTAACGCAACATTAGGGAAACTGTAGTACAGTACCTTAAAATGCATCTTCCCCATTACCATGCAGAATATCACAATGCTGGTGCTGCACAGTTCAAACAATGACACTCAAGGTGCAACAGAAGGGGAGGGCATGGCCTGAAGCAATGCACTCCTGCTGTTCTAGAATCATGCCAAATGGGGGAGCAGGATAATGCCCCCTCATTGTAGCCACTTCCACTGCTCCAGCCACCGTCTCCTACAGATTCTAAATAGAATAGGAAACTCCATGGCAACAGCTAGATTTTGTAGCTTGCCATGTGAACACAACTGTAGGAATCAGGAGGCCTGGTCACTACCATTCCATCTGTACCACAGTACTACAGACATTTGTGCAAGAAAACTCATTCACTGATGCTACATCTCACTGACTGTGCCAGGACAGTGAACTTGCTTAGCAGTAACAGGAGGTCTCTATAGACAACACAATAAACCGACCACACAAGTGAGCAAAGCCAACTGATAAAGCTAAAATGGAGCAGCTCTTTCAGTTCAGAGAACACTAGAAGTTTTCCAAGCAAGCTGCCCTTGGACAAACCTCCTCAACTTCAAATCTACTGGGTGAAAAGGATGGGACTGTATGGCTGCTGTTAAACTGTGGTTATCTCATGGATTTTTTTTTTTTGTAATTTCCCAGAAACCAAGAGAGCCCTGTAGCTAATGTCCCAGGTTTACACATTTCATGGAGCAGCAGACTTACTTGGGTAGTGGGAGCTCTGGAATGTGATCTATCCGGACGAGTTGCCGGATGCGAAAGCGGCACAGGTGCTGCAGAGACTTCACATTACTGAACCGAGAGACAGGAAATAGAAGCTGGACTGGAGTTGGAGGGAGACCTTTGAAACAGAAAGGAAAAGGAGAAATGGAATGGAGATCAGCATAAGACATGCAAGAGCAAAAACAAACAGCAACAATAAGAAGGAACTATCCAAGCAGGAATCTAGGAAGGAGAAAATCTACTCATGTCCTCTCTATGGAAAATGTAGCTGCACACCTGTAACAGATGCTCTCTGTGGACAGTAGGATCCAACAGTCATACAAGTGGGTGATGATACCAAGACAGAGCCGAGTTGGGTCTGTACCCCCAGAGTTCACAAAAACCTGGTAAAGTTCTCTGAGCCTGTGTGGGTGTTCCTGCGCTTCCTAACAGTACAGTATCCTCAATCAGTTTTATGGCAAGTTTCAAAACTGGGAGAGAAGGGAGTGACAGTGTAACTGTAGAATCCTGCTGTCCACAGAGAACACCAATTAAAGGTATGCAACTATATTTATTTCCACGAACAAGAAACCACATAAATAGAGAATCCCAAGCTGAAAGCTGCAAATAACTACTCCATAATCCAGCAACCTGTGTGGTGAATCTGGTGGAAGAAGGCTGAAATGTTATATAGGCTGCAAAGGACTGCCTAGAAACTTAAAGTGTGAACTGATGAACATGTTGCTGCTTTGCAAAATGTCATTCACGGATAACATCTATCTGAACTGCCATAGTTCTGAGGTGGTGAGCCATTACACTTTTGGAGAGTTTCAATCCACTCTGTTTGTAACAGAATGAGATACAATTTACAATCCAATTAGTATTCTATTCTGATCATACTATAAGAAAAGCTGGGAAAGTCTATTTGCTATTATGGTTCTTTGAAGGTAGCTCTGCAGTTCATACTTACAATCTAAATATGGAATATTTCTTCCTGCATATTTGTACAAATCATAAGAAAAAAAACCCAGAAAAACATAACAGATTGATATGGAAATCCGAGACTTATCTTAGGAAGGAATTTGGGATGAGTCCTCAGAACTAATTTGTGTTTATATGTATGGTTGGTAATACACCAGTGCTTGAATTTCGCCAGTTCTGTATGTTGAGGTAATAGCTACTAGGAATTGGGTTTTCCAGGAAACCCTTTAATGAAGTGAATTTTAAAAGGGTTGAATGGATATTTCATGAGCTAGATAAACACCAAGTTCAAATCCCAGGCTGTAGCGTGCTAACACACAGTCTAGAATTTATTAGACCTTTCAAGAATTTGGCTACTAGCGAATGCTTGGAGATAGCAACGTAACAATACAGTCAATGACCAGCCTATAGAACTAGATGTGTTTGTATCAAAATAGCACTGATAGAAAAAGGTACTGCAGAAGAAAGGGTACATCAAAACCGATCTCTGAACCCTGCTGCTACACCTAAAACCAAATCTGTTTCATCTGAAGTTACTTCACTTCTTGGTCATGTTCTCTCTCACTGCCAAGACCAGGTATTGCACTCTACTGGACAGCTGTAAGTGTGCAATCATTTGCCTTTCAATAACCATGCCAAGGAAACTAGAGTTCTCAGTCTGAGGTACATTAGCTCACCATTCTGCTACATGAGGAAGGTTGGTGTGTGTTTGGAAGTACTATGTAGGGTTTACTTGCTAATTTTTAAAAATAAGAAAACCAAATTTGTCTTGGCCAGTATGATACCAATCTTACCAGATGGGCTGAGACTTGTTGAAATATTTTGAATCACTTGATATTAACAGAATTGGAGGAAACACAGAATAGCTCTTCTCCCATGAAATTGTCAATGCACCCAGCACTAGATAGAAAGAACATGCTAGATAAAAACCATGGAGAAATTAGGTCTTACCTGATAATTTCTTTCCATTAGTCATTCCCACTATTCAAGAACCTGTGGGATAGTTGTGTCCACCAACCAGCAGGTGGAGACAGAATTGAAAACTGAGCAGAGACATCTCTCTTTGCATCCAGTCCAGCTCCTCAGTATTTACTTAGACAAGCAGTAAGGAGAAACTCACAACCTTAAACAACTCGCTAACCTAACACTAACCAGGCAAGCAAACATGTGTTGAACTCTCATCTCTGGACAACTTGTACAGAACAAGAGATAAGCAGGAAGCACCACTCAAAGTGACAGTCATTTTCTGATCCATTACAGGGGGGTGGGGGGGGGGGGGGGGCTCTGGAATAGCAGGAAGCACTAATGGAAAGAAAATTATCAAGACAGACTTAATTTCTCCTTCCATTATGTAGCTTCCCACTATACTAGAACCTGTGGGATGTTCAAAAGCAATCCCTAGAGCGGGTGAGATCCTGGCACTGCTGCCTTGAGGACCGAAGTCCCAAACCTGACTTCTAAGCACACTGCAACATCCACCCTGTACTGCTTGGCAAAGGTATGCAGTGACCACATTGCTGCCTTGCAAATATCCCACCAGAGACAGTAAGGTAGTCACTGCCCAGGATGTTGCTATATGCCTCGTAGAATAAGCCCACAAGGATTGAGGAGCCTGCTTCCCTGCAAGCAAATAAGCTGACACTATAGTTTCCTTCAACCATCTAGCATTGTGGGCAAATTATGAAACTCATTCGTGACTTCCAGGTATCTAATGAGGACTATACGCACATCGAGAAACTCCAAGGAAGAATACTGAGCCTCTTTGTCCTCTCTGTGAAAGACCAGAAACGTCACAGATTAGTCTAGATGAAATACTGATACCACTTTCATAAGAATGGAAAGAACCATGCGCAGGGAGAACTTTGCCTCTGAAAAGCAAAGAAAGAGATCCTGACAAGAGAGCCTGAAGCTCCAAAACCCTATATGCCGACAGTTCATTTATTCATTCATGCATTCAAGTATTTATATACTGCTTAGACCTAAGTGGTTTACAGTTTCATTTTACAGGTTCTCAATCTCCACCTGCTGGTTGATGGACAACTATCCCACAGGTTCTAGCATAGTGAGAAGTTACGTAATGGAAAAGGCCTATTCAGTCTGCCTATCCATACCAACTACTAATCTCTACTACGCCTTCCTCTCCCTTTGTGATTGTATGTGTTTGTCTAATGCCCTCTCCACCACATTCACTAGGAGGCCATTCCAAACATCCACCAATCCTTCCCATATAGAAGGATCTGCTTAGATTCCCTTGAGACTCAGTAGAACCTCAGGCCAGGACGTATCTTCTGGTTTAGATTCATTTTTTTATTTGCTGTAGTGAAGGACTGGATGGTAGTCCTAGAAACATACTGTGGCTAGCTGATTGCAAAAAACTTTCATTAACATCATGTTCCCATGACTCAGTCCTTGATCTGGACCCAAAGTATGTCCTTTATTTTAGAGAAATCAGAAGGAAAGAATGAACTAGAGATTTTGAAAAGGTCACCTGGAAGCTCCCCTGAGGAGGCAGATTTATGCTTCATTGGTGAAGGATGCCTAGACCAGTTTGAATCATACTGTACCCTTCTTTCAAGAATTTCCTTCTTAGCTCTGTGATAACTGAATGGAACTGTGAGGGAGATTTGAGTCCTTTCTTCTTAAGGTTACTAGCCCAATTTATATTTTCTCTTATTTATTAGGATTAACTGCATTTTTAAAAGAATTCACTCAAGGCGATGTACAGCAAGAATAAGTCAAAACACAGGCAATATACAATTACAGCAGTAAAACTATTCAAAAAGCAATAAGGCATAGTATGCTACATTACAATATCGCCACAATGCATAATAAAACAAAGTTACTCACCTGTAGCAAGTGTTCTCTGAGGAAAGCAAATCGGGTATTCTCACAGTTGGGTGATGTCATCTGACAGAGCCTGGTACGGACACTGACTAGCAATTAGACTGTAGAAGTTTCTAGCAGAATCGCAGCACACATGCGCTGGTGCCTCCTTGCCCAACACTCGAATGTGAGTCCCTCAATCATGCAACTTAGCTAAAGAACTCAACTTCAAAGGGATGTGGGAAGGTATGTGAGAATACCTGCTCTGCTGTCCTCAGAGAACATTTGCTACAGGTAAATTCACTTTCTCCAAGGACAAGCAGGCCAATTGTATTCTCACAGTAGGGAATCCCTAGCTACCAGGCTCAATTAAAACAACAATGCTAAGACAACAGGGACTCAAAATGATGAGGTCTTGAAGTCAATCAACCTGAAAAACTATATACGTTCTAGTTGTGAAGGTGCAGCCTGGAACAGAACAAAACTGGGCTGGGGGCGGTGGGGGGGAGACAGATGGATTCTACAGACCGAACAAATTCTGCACGTCAAGTATCCTGCTCAATGCAGTAATGAGATGTGAATGTGTAAACAGAAGACCACGTCGCAGCTTTGCAAATCTCCTCTAGGAAGGCTGACCTTAAGAGGGCTACCGATGTTACCATGGCTCTGACATTATGAGCCTTGACATGACCCTCTAGAGTCAATCCAGCCTGGGCATAAGTAAAGCAAATGCAATCTGCTAGCCAATCAGAAATTGTGTGTTTGATGACTATCCCCACCTGGTTTGGGTCAAAAGAAACAAAAAGCTGGGTGGCATGTCTATGGGCTTTAGTCCTCTGTATATAGCGGGCTAAGGCTCACTTGCAATCTAAAATATGCAGTTCACTTTCACCAGGCATGTGGTTTCAGGAAAAATGTTGGCAGAAAACTGACAGAATGCTGGGCTCGATGGACCTTTGGTATTTTCCTAGTATGGCATTACTTATGTACTTTAAGATGGAACTCCAACACTACCTTTTCTATTGTGATCAAACTTAGTGTAAGTTGGATCTGCTACTAGGGCCTGAAGCTCACCGACTCTGTGAGCTAGGGTGACCACCACCAAAAACACAACTTTCCAGGTCAAATACTTCAGATGACAGGAATAAAGTGGTTCAAAAGAAGCTTTCATCAGCTGGGTGAAGACAACGTTAAGATCCCAGGACATGGTGGGAGATTTGATGGAGGGCTTTGTCAACAGCAAACCTCTCATGAAGAGAACAACTAAAGGCTGGACAGAGGTGGGCTTACTTCCTACATGTTGATAAGCACTAACTGCGCTGAGATGAATCCTTACCGAGTTGACTTTTAAACCCGGTGCAGGAGGTTATTCAAGCAGTTTTTGTATAGGGAAAATGAAGTGATCTAAGGTTTTGCCCTCACACCAGATGGCAAACCTTCTCCACTTAAAAAATTAACACCTCTTAGTGGAGTCTTATCTAGAAGCCAGCAAGACACAAAAGACACCCTCAGACAAATCGAAATACCAAAATTCTACACTCTCAACATCCAAGCTGTGAGGGCCAGGGATTAGAAGTTGGGATGCAGAAGGGATCTTCAGCCAATAAATTTCCTGGTCTTGTCTGAGTTTCAGCAAATTTTTCTCTATGAGAGGTATTGGAGGATACACATAAGACCCTTCCCCCAGTGTAGGGGAAAGGCATCTGACGCTAGTCTGCCATGTGATCTGAGCCTGCAACAGAACTGGGGGACTTTGTTGTTGAGATGAATGGCAAAAAGATCCAATGAGGCCCCACTATCGGAATTTCTTGCGAGCTATGACCATGTTGAGAGACCAGACCACTTGTGCGATTGCAAAGCTCTGCTCAGTCTATCCGCCAGGCTGTTCTCCTTACCTGCCAGGTACATGGCTCGAAGGACCATTACATGAAGGAGAGCCCACTGCCACATCTCTACTGCCTCCTGACACAAGGGGTAGGATCCCATACCCTCCTGCTTGTTCAAGTAGAACACTACATCCTGGTTGTCCATTTGAATTAGAATAATTTGGTTTTGTAGCCGATCTCCGAAAGCCTTTAGAGCATTCCAAATGGCCCTGAGCTTGAGGAAGTTGACATGGCAAGTCTGATCCTGAGCAGATCAAGATCCCTGGGTATGAAACCCATCTACATGAGCTCCCCATCCCAAGTTGGATGCATCCATTGTTAGCACCTTCTGAGGTGGTGGAATTTGGAATGGTAATCCCTCAGTCAAATTTGTCCCAATTGTCCACCACAGAAGAGCATGAGTCAATTCTGAAGGAATCTGCATGACATCCGTTAGGTTTCCAGCCTCCTGTGATCACTGGGGAGCTAGAATCCACTGGGCCTCTTTCAAATGGAGATGTGCCATGGGAGTGACATGCATTGTCAAGGCCATATGGCTCATTAATCTCTAGGTGAGATTACAGTAATGCGTTACAGTACAGCATAATGTGGAACATCAGTAGTGCGTATAATTAGCCATAGAATTTCCTGAAAAGGTAGGTCTTTAGTTCTTTTCTGAACTAGAGATAGTTTGTAATGCTTCTTGTGACCTTAGGTAGCAAATTCCACCATTTGGAGCGCCGATAGTAAATCCAGCCATGTAGATGGATTTGTAAATTGTGTTTCTGCAGTTGGGTAAGTGAAGTAGTAAATAATTTCTGATAATATTTATTTAAAATAATAATAAATATATATGACATCAGCGACCTCCTTAACCTTGTCCCCAAAAAAGACTGCCTCCTTGGCAAGGTACTTTCACCAACCTCTCCTGAACCACTGGTTCCAGGTTAGAGATACGCAGCCAAGCGAGTCTGCGCATCCCTACACCCATCGCATAGAGTCTGAACACAAAAATCAAATGAATTGTGAGCGCCCCTGGCCAGATACTTCCTGCACTCCATCTGCTTTTTGGCCAACTAGTGAAGCTCTCCGACCTGCTCCCAAATGAGATAATCCACAAGATTTGGCATATTGCATCCGAAAGATTTCAAGTAAAGGCTCATACAGAGCTGGTAGGACTGGACTGGATACGGGCAATAAGCATTGAGGCCTGAAAAGTCTTCCTCCCGAACAAGTCATGTCACAGCCTCTCTACCTGGGGGAGCTGAAGGCATAAGTCTAGGAACTGCTAGCTGGTTTGAAGACAGATTCGACAACCAAAGTGTGACGAAGCAGTTGGGCCCTCGGGAGCCTTCTGAATATGATACTGCGACCTGCACTGAGAGGGGAAATTCCCAGTTCTTCATCAGTGCATCAGGATAGGGTGCAATGGTACTGTGACCACTTCCTTAGGGAGCAACTCATAATCCAGAACAGATAACATCTCTGCACTTGGCTCCTATTCTGTCTCCAACTTAAATTGGATGGTCGAAGTCATCTCCTTGAAAAAAAAAACGGTTAAACAGACCCTCAGGTGGAGATTTACATCTCTTGAGGTGGGGAAGAATCAGAAGAGACCCCATAAGACTCCTCCTCTGAGAAGTAGAGGTGGTTCTTCTGTGTCCCATGAGCGGCCTCAGACAGACACCTCTTCATACTCAGTGGTAGTTTAAGTCAACAGCCATCGAAGTTGATGCTTGAGGTGCCAATATCAATGGATTGGCCTTCACAGAGCCAAAAATGGCTCTCCTGTTGGACGTGATGCACCCTCTGTGCCCTCAGATGCATATTCTGGAGGTGTTCTTGGACACTGAGAAAAGAATAGCGGCAAAATTAAATTCCTCAATTATGAACCTCAAAAAGGGGCAGCATTCATATTGAGGTTGGCGCTCAGCAATTTGCAAAAAATAAATTTTTAAAAGCTGAAAAACAAACTATTATAAAAGGAATAAAGAAAAATAAAATAAAAATAAATCAAAAACACCGCATGGGTAGGCACTGCAAAGAAGAAATATGCACAGTGAGGAAAACACGACTGAAAAATGAAGACTGAGGAACCTATGCTGGCATGTCAAATGAGAAGGCACCAGCGCATGCACAGTGCAATGCAGCTAGAAACTTCTACAATCTTCTTGCCAGTCAGTGTCAGAACTGGGCTCCATCAGATGACATCACCCGACTGTGAGAATACATCTGGCCTGCTTGTCCTTGGAGAAAATATTTTAAATAAACAACATAGAGTGTAAGCAAAAAAAGGAACATAAGGATAGATAAGATAGAATAACTGAAAATAAGGTGGACTAGCTTAAAGAAAGTTGCATGTGAAGTCAGAAAGATACTTGAATGTTATCTCAGCTAGGATAGGAATGAATAAACATATCCTGCTACAGTATGTGCAGCCAGTGTCGCTCCTTGTGTGTACGGTTTGACTAGCAAGTTAATTACTTCTTCCATTAAGTGCATGAATGAAGAACCAAGCATTCACCTGCTTCCTGAAGTAGAGGTAGTCTTGTGTTAATCCAGGGGTGGGCAACCACAGTCCTCGAGGGCCACAAGGTTTCCACCAAGAATATGGATGAGATCTATTTGACTATACTGGGAGCAGTAGATGCACATCAATCTCATGCATATTGTAAATCGCTTAGCTCTTTATTGATATTAGGTGGTATATCAAATTTTGAATAAATATTTGGAGCAAATCTGAACATTATGTGATGGTCTCATATAGCAGACACTCGGGTTATGTGTGTCCATGATTTAAATTTCCCTATTACACTTAGCCACAATGTTTTCAGGACAGCCACAATGAATATGCATGATAGATTTACATACAATGGAGGCAGTACATGTAAATTTATCTCATGCGTATTCATTGTGGCTATCCTGAAAACATTATGGCTAAGTGTAATAGGGAAATTGTTGACTGGCTAGGTGTATCCTGAGGCCTGGGTTGACAACACCTGCTTTATCACATTCTGGACAATGGAACATAAATTGTGATTTAAGCATCATGTTAAACAGGATTTCTACCAAATGAAACTCAAGTTTTTGCTGAAAACAAAGACTGAACTATTTCTATGTAGCGGAGCCAACTTGATCCACTGTGTTCACTATACTATTGAGAAGCACAGGAATACAAAGGCTCAATGGTTTTTCAGAGTTTTCTGAGCTCTGGGAAGGAAGACCTAACTGGGTTCCATTCTGGTGTTATCACTCACTTGTGTGATGGTAGTGATTCTCCCTGTTCATGGAGAACAAACACACTGTGTGATTAAAACTAGTTCAGTTAGGGGTCACCAGGGGGCACACAGACTTCTTTAGAAATCAGAGCACTGAAAAGCTTACACACATAGGACCTGTCAACAACTACACACTTTCCGAGAACAGGTGGAACTGATCCTCACCCCTACTCTGTCCAGGGTCCTCCTGCAGCATGGCACATTGGTTCCACAAATTCAGTAACAAAGTAAAATGAAACTAGCAGTAAGAAATTTGGTGCTGCTTAAAAAGGTCTGGTTGCCAGTTTTACCCTGCCTTACTGTAAAGCAAGGGGGAATGATCAGTGCTGCTGTAGGTCACTAGCACACACATACACTGCAGAAAGGGTGGAATCTATACACTGGACTACATACAACAATGCACACTACCAACATCTTTCTGTTGTCTCTCTTATACTATTCAAATTCCCCGACTGAGAAATCACTTCAAAAGTCACTAGAGGGACTAGATACACAGTTTGGGAATACGGGATACAAATGTTCTGAGCTAGCTGTTGGCTTCCAAGAGTAAGCATGGGGCATTAATGTCCTAGCAAGAAGCAGAGCAACATTCTACTAAGCTTAGGTTCAGCCTTTCCAGCCAGTCAGGGATGGGAATACTGCAAGTGAAAGAGGCCTGTCAGACTCAGAATACATATATACCAAGTTTTGGAGAGTGGTATCTGGCCAAGAACGATCATCAATGAATTGTCTGAGCAGCTAAGTAACAGGAACATTACCAGTTAACTGTAAATGAAGACCCATGGTACCATAGCTCCAGCAGAAGCCAGTTCTGATTAAGCTTGATAACCAGAAAGGAAGAAGAATACAGCCAGACCAAGAAAGGACTAAAACAGACAACAGAGCACTCTGGCATCTCTTCAAACAGCATACCCGGCACCCTGGAGCGCAGAAAGTATAGAAATTTGCCATTTTTTGAATGCATAATGGCTCGTTTTATGAACTCCACCACAGACTGACATCGGTCCTCAAACTTTGGGTGACACCATAGGCTGAAGGTTCCTGTCAAGAGAGTGGAAGAATTACTCCATCAAAATGTAAAACTGAAAACAAAAGCTAGAACCTAGGAAAAATGCATGAATAGGAACCATAATACATTCTTCTATCACTGCTCTCCCCATCTGAACCCTGAGCCTGCTATTCCACCAGTTCTAAGACCCCTCACAGCTTTGCCAATGCACCTCACTCCTGCCATGCAGCAACCCCTACTATTCCAGTATTGAAATCCATATACACACACAGCTCTGCCAGTTCACACTCCTGCCCTGCAGTACTTACTGCTATTCCAACACTAAGACTCTTACCGTCTCCCACACACACCTCTGCAACAAACCCTACTATTCTAATATCGAGATTCATACACACGCATACACTCATACACTCTGGCTCTGCAGCACCCTCTACTATTCCTTTACTGAGACCCCCTCCCCCACAAATACACACAAAAACTCTGGTTGTACCTATGCATCTTTGCTCCTGCTCTGAAACACGCTCTGTTAGTCCAATAATGAACTCACTCCCCACAGCTCTGTAGCACCCTGTTATTCCTGAACTGAAACTTTGAAGCACTATTACTGAAAATACCATCAACTCTAAAAGCCAACTCTACAGAACCACTGCAAGGTGGTGAATCTCTGCAGAGTCACAGCATGTGGTTTCTGGTATGTGTGAAACTACAGAAGAGCTAGAGTGACACAAGCCAGTGAAAAAGCCAGACTGAAATCTGGACAATGTCTGTATCAACAATTGCAGAACCTCTCACAGCCTCAACAGCCAACATAACACCTTATCCTCTACTACACAAAAAGCATTACAACTGCTGCTTAAAACAGAAGATGAAGGCCACTGTTCAGGATATTTCCTTCATTAATTCCCATGGCAGAATGCTCCCATAATACACACACTATTTAATGTCCCACATACTCAGCACCTGTTCAGTCTCATTTAATGCCCTTAAGTAGTGTTATGCATAAAGAATCTCCTGTTGTTAACACCAGAACTCTCACCTCTGTAGTGCTCCATTCTTGTGTGATGGGTTATACCCTGTGAACGGAAGCTGAGGCTCAAAATGTAACGAGGGTCTGAGCTATCACGCACTAAGAATGACCCATCAGGCTTCCCTTTCAGTTTCATTTCTGCATCTTCCCAGTTCATGGGTCCCCAGTACCAGCCACACTGTAAAGTAAGGGCATAGCTGTTATCAATGCATAGGGAAAGAAAGGAGGGGGAGGGAGGTCACAGGCACACGATAAGAAAGCCTAGAATTCAGCAGCAAACAATCCTCCACCATAAATATACAGATCCTACCTTCTCTAGTTCTCTTAAGCTGGCTGCAAAGCTGCTGGAATCCGGCCGGTATAGGGGACACTGCAGCTGCTGCACAGGTTGACCTGGAGCAACCACCTCTGTCTGCCTAATAGGGAGGACTCTGGGAAATGCATCTGTATGAAATCAAAGCCAGAACACCTAGCATAAGTATGGAATAAAAATGTGTACACTACAGTTGGCACTTCACAGGACCCTAAGCAGCAACACATTTCACTACAAAACACACAAATATATGGTAGAGCATTTAGTGCTGAGAGCTAGATAAATCTCTGGGCACTAAAGCTGAGCTGACCTGCATTGTGAGGCGGAGGAGGTGGAGGAAGAGGGAAAGACTGAAGAGAACAGCCCATCGGACCCACAAGCACAGATGGAGACTGTGTCCCACTAATATCATCTGCAAGAGGGAAAAAGGGAAGATGAGAGACAGTGACTGGGAGGGTGGAGAACTTATACAGGTCCAGCATCCAAGGAAATACTATAAAGTAAGAGACCAAAGTATTACAGACCCTACAGCAGACTCAAAGAGTGGTCTTTTACCCAAGGAGAAAAAAAAAGGAAGCAGGGCAGAATGACAATAATCACATGCCTATACCACAGAATAAAAGGAAAGACGAGAGAGGATTCAGCAGATGAACAATGAAATGGTTACAAGCTATGTGGTTCACTTTGCTCCATGGGTGGGTCTCATTTTGATAGTGATTATTTGATTCTGGGTCAATTGTTTTTCCTCTATGTCCTGCATTACTGTCCCTGATTAATTATTGTTGTTCTATGCAGCCCATCCTTTTTGTCTCTGATCCTTCATAGTTTAGGTAACTTGTCCTTTTTCTTATTGTGTTATTGTTGTTTTGTAGAACTTTGTGCAAATAAATGTTAACTGCCTTGAAATCTGAAATGTGCAAGTTATAAATACATAATTTGACATTCTCAGACTGATTGATGGCTCCTTCCCATGCTCATAACCACAGCAAATGTGATTCTACACATTATTAGCTGACAGGGAAGAAGAGAGTCACACAGATGTTCTGAAACCTGTAGAGTGCTAAGTTCTGCTCATATAAAGAGTTTGCTTGTAGCAGAGAACAGAAACCATGGGGCTACCCTTCTTTACAAGAGGTTGAACATCACCAGCTCACTTCTCAAGCAGTAAGAGCACCTTCAGAACTATGTGAACTAGTCAAGTGCAGTACCTAGGAGACTCAGGCTCCTGCGGGGTGGAGGTGGTGGAGTAGGAGGGTGTCGAGGGGCCAGTCCTTGCTGAGAGATGTCCACATCCACCAATGACACTGTTTCGCCTGCAGATCAAGAGAGTGGAGATTACTGCAGTCAGAAAGGGAACAAAGTCAGGCAAGATTTCCATATAGAAACTTTCACCTTTCATTTTGCAAATGGAGTACTTCCCCCTATACACCTATATTCTTTGAAAAATTTTCTTTTCCTTGTAACAGAGAAGCAACTTCTGGGCTCAATCAGGCTGAATTACTTTCGGCCCTAATATATTTCTTCCTCTTCTCTGCGAGGCACAGTTGTCACACAATCCAGCAGGAAAAGAAATGACTGTCCATGGCACTCACAATAGCCTACTGAGCTAACAATTTAGCTTTTTTGCACATGGGGATTTATTGGCTATTGACTGTGTCTTATTCATATGGTCTACTTCTAGCACACTTTCCAAAAACTTAGTGGCATAAATTTGACAGTAGATCCACAGAGCACGTGTTTCTCCTCTCACACTGACTCAGAGTTTACATAGCGAATTCTGCAACTGTTCTCACTCTGTGATCAAAAAACGCAATGCACATCATCAAGTTTGTGCAATGACTGAACTATCAATGCAAGTTTCAGGCTTCACCTGACTCAGTTAAGATAAAGGAAACCAAAGGTTCTGCACCTACCCGCCCCTCTCACTTCTAGAAACCCCTAAATCCAAAATGTATCCACTCCTATTTTCTAAGCAATTCATAAAGATACTTCTGTAGAGGAAAACATCCATTCCCAGAAGCTTAGTACCAGCAGAAAATCCAGATCTAAGATATTATATGCCAGAGTTTGGACTGAAAAGTCATTCAAAATACTTTCTAATTATTCCAGTTTCCCACAGAAGAACTCGCTTGCATGTTCCTCTGCAGTTCCAGAAGTCAGCAGTTACACTTTTTTTTTTTCAAATCAGCAAAGGAAGCAGAAGCAGGATAGAATGTTACCATTACTCACCTGTGAAAAGTGGGCTGAAGGAGACCGGAGAAAAGGCACTTTGAGTTCTCGTCAAACGGAGTTTTCTATTCAGTAAAGAAAATAAAGCTATAATAAATGACATGGCAATCGATCTCCCTGCTTTCAACTCTCTGAAGCATTTTTTAAGGACCTTACGATTAGAACTTTTTATTTACAATTTTAGTTCACATGACAGTGACATCTATACAAAAACAAACCTCCCCATTAGTACATAACAGAATGTGGCATACATAGCCTACCTATGTAGAATTATATCTTTCCCCCACAAACAGCCCACTATGCCCTAATAGACATCTGCGACTCACTCCTTTATTAGATTACATTGACTCCCCATTAAAGCAGGATCTCGTTCAAGCTATGTACCTTTATATTCCAGGTATTGCATGAACTGGCTCCAGATTATATGAACCATTTAATAGAAATACCTTCACATAATTCCTTCCTTGGAACCAGGGACCATCTCATACTTCATCCACCAAATTTTAAGAACATGGTACATAAATCAGTACTTTCTGCTGAGTTCACCTATATTGGAACCAAATGTTGGAACTCTCTCCCAAAATCTATTAAATTTCATCCTAACTACTTACAATCCCGAAAATTGCTAAAAACTAATTTCTTCACCAGTTCATTCCAGAATTCATTACATTAGTTAACATAACAATAACCAGTTGATAATCTTGTCTCTTTTCTGTACTGCAGATCTATCAATATGTCCACTACTCGTAGTTTATTTGCTAATCTGTTACTCTCAACCACTTCATCATACTACTTCGTTGAAATTCAAACTGTCAGTTATTAGTAATGAGACAAGCCTAAAGAAAGCATATGTCAAAAAAATAAGAAGAAAAAAATTAAGAGCAAAATCATCCAGGGCTGTGGAGTCTGGTACACCAAACCTTTGACTCAGACTCGTATTTTTCTACTGCTCAACTCTGACTTCTACTTTACATTTTTTGTTCTAGATCTAGTTCTTTACATCCAGGACAAAGAAATGTATATGTAAGTATAGAATGATAAGTCTGCCATACATTATAATGTGTTTTTTTGTGTGTGTGTGTTCTTTTTAAGCTGGCGTTGATACATTTTTACCAACTCTGATTCCACAGCCCTGAAATCAACCCTACTATTCAGAATGTAGAGAAAGGCACAATTATAGTGAGAGACAAGTGAAGGCAGGAAGAAAAGTTTAGTGTGGTGGATGCTCAAATGCAGGAGACAATTGCACAATCAATCTAGGCCAGGATTACAACTTTATATATATATATATATATATATATATATATATATACATACAGTGAGGGAAATAAGTATTTGATCCCTTGCTGATTTTGTAAGTTTGCCCACTGACAAAGACATGAGCAGCCCATAATTGAAGGGTAGGTTATTGGTAACAGTGAGAGATAGCACATCACAAATTAAATCCGGAAAATCACATTGTGGAAAGTATATGAATTTATTTGCATTCTGCAGAGGGAAATAAGTATTTGATCCCCCACCAACCAGTAAGAGATCTGGCCCCTACAGACCAGGTAGATGCTCCAAATCAACTCGTTACCTGCATGACAGACAGCTGTCGGCAATGGTCACCTGTATGAAAGACACCTGTCCACAGACTCAGTGAATCAGTCAGACTCTAACCTCTACAAAATGGCCAAGAGCAAGGAGCTGTCTAAGGATGTCAGGGACAAGATCATACACCTGCACAAGGCTGGAATGGGCTACAAAACCATCAGTAAGACGCTGGGCGAGAAGGAGACAACTGTTGGTGCCATAGTAAGAAAATGGAAGAAGTACAAAATGACTGTCAATCGACAAAGATCTGGGGCTCCACGCAAAATCTCACCTCGTGGGGTATCCTTGATCATGAGGAAGGTTAGAAATCAGCCTACAACTACAAGGGGGGAACTTGTCAATGATCTCAAGGCAGCTGGGACCACTGTCACCACGAAAACCATTGGTAACACATTACGACATAACGGATTGCAATCCTGCAGTGCCCGCAAGGTCCCCCTGCTCCAGAAGGCACATGTGACGGCCCGTCTGAAGTTTGCCAGTGAACACCTGGATGATGCCGAGAGTGATTGGGAGAAGGTGCTGTGGTCAGATGAGACAAAAATTGAGCTCTTTGGCATGAACTCAACTCGCCGTGTTTGGAGGAAGAGAAATGCTGCCTATGACCCAAAGAACACCGTCCCCACTGTCAAGCATGGAGGTGGAAATGTTATGTTTTGGGGGTGTTTCTCTGCTAAGGGCACAGGACTACTTCACCGCATCAATGGGAGAATGGATGGGGCCATGTACCGTACAATTCTGAGTGACAACCTCCTTCCCTCCGCCAGGGCCTTAAAAATGGGTCGTGGCTGGGTCTTCCAGCACGACAATGACACAAAACATACAGCCAAGGCAACAAAGGAGTGGCTCAGGAAGAAGCACATTAGGGTCATGGAGTGGCCTAGCCAGTCACCAGACCTTAATCCCATTGAAAACTTATGGAGGGAGCTGAAGATGCGAGTTGCCAAGCGACAGCCCAGAACTCTTAATGATTTAGAGATGATCTGCAAAGAGGAGTGGACCAAAATTCCTCCTGACATGTGTGCAAACCTCATCATCAACTACAGAAGACGTCTGACCGCTGTGCTTGCCAACAAGGGTTTTGCCACCAAGTATTAGGTCTTGTTTGCCAGAGGGATTAAATACTTATTTCCCTCTGCAGAATGCAAATAAATTCATATACTTTCCACAATGTGATTTTCCGGATTTAATTTGTGATGTGCTATCTCTCACTGTTACCAATAACCTACCCTTCAATTATGGGCTGCTCATGTCTTTGTCAGTGGGCAAACTTACAAAATCAGCAAGGGATCAAATACTTATTTCCCCCACTGTATATACACATAAAGAGAGAGAGAGAGACATGAAAAGGGGAAGTGAAGAGGGGAAGCAGATGGGAACAGATTTCTTAAAATACTTTGTTCAGTAATCACTCTAAAAGTAGAGGGTGATGGGTAACAGAACAGATTAGGGTGGAAGCATTTTTGAAAACTCTGGTGCCAGTTTATTGTCCAACTCCCCGCCCCCCCCCCCCCCCCCCAAAAAAAAAAAAAAAAAAGAAACTTAAAAAAAAAAACCTTCTGTGCCTGTTTTTTGGGGTCTGGTTTTATAGCAGGATGCCTATTTGAGAAGTTCAAAAGACATCTTTTTGTTATATAGCAGTGTAGGTATCTATATAAAGTAGGCTCCCAGTAGTGCACAGATGCTGATGCACCCATGTTATACTTTGGTGGTGATTAGTTTATTTATGACATTTATATCCCACATTATCGTGAAAACAAGCTCGAGTTCAATGTGACTTACAGTTTAGAGTAAAAATACAGAGTTTTGTTGCTATTTTAATACTCCTTCATATTAGTATCTGTGCTTTCCCTACTTCTGACAAAGGGTACATACATAAGCACATAAGTATTGCCATACTGGGAAAGACCAAAGGTCCATCAAGCCCAGCATCCTGTTTCCAACAGTGGCCAATTCAGGTCACAAATACCTGGCAAGATTCCCCAAAAAAGTACAAAACATTTTATACTGCTTATCCCAGAAATAGTGGATTTCCCCCAAATCCATTTAATAATGGTCTATGGACTTTTCCATTAGGAAGCCGTCCAAACCTTTTTAAAACTCCGCTAAGCTAACCGCCTTTACCACATTCTCTAGCAACGAATTCCAGAGTTTAATTACACGTTGAGTGAAGAAACTCTTTCTCAGATTCGTTTTAAATTTACTATAATACATTTAACATAATAAAAGTGCAATGTAGTGTGACAGGGCAGTAAGCAGAACCTGATAGATGCTGGGATGCACAGGGAGAAGACATAACTAGTGTATGAAAGGAAGTGACAATGCATCTGTGTGTGGTGTTAGTGAGACCTCACCTAGAATACTGTCTAGTACTGGTTGTACCTAGTTTAAGGCAAGTTACATGCAAGCATTTTAAGTATTTCCCTGCCACACTGGGCTTGTAATGTAGGTTTCTTCAAGAAGCAACAGAGTAATGACTTACCCAAGGTCACAAAGAGAATCAGCAGTAGGAGCAGGATTTAAACTTCAACCTCCCTGGCTCTTGGCCCATTGCTTCAATCACTGGTCCACTTCCTTTTCCTATAAGTCAGTCCTCTGGCCAGCTTGGTCAGAAGCTAGTGCTTCTCTCAATCCTAGCCCCCAGATGTTGGCATTTGATCATCTTTTCCTTGCTTTCTCTCCTTAGAAATATTTTGCTCAAGTCCCAAACTCTTATTTTTTTTTAAATATTTTTATTGGTGTATGAAGTCAGTCTTAATACATCTTATAGCATAAACATAGTATAACAGTTGCTGTATAAAATTGTTCATAATACAACACAGCTTAGCGTTTGATCTGATTGAACTCCATAACGGTTTATTCATACCCCCCCCCCCCCGTGAGTAGAGAGTTTCCCCAACTATACACATTCTTTACTACTCGGATTTGGAGTGCTGTTGCGAAAGCAGTGTCTGAGCTCTGCACCAAAGATCTCGGTATTGACGGAGTCTCAGTGCAACAGCAAATTTATGTGTCATGTTAACCCAGCTGCCCATTTCTATCATACAAGTTTTCCATGATTCCACGTCCGGGGGTGTCTCACTGACCCACTCCCGCAATATGCACTTCTTCTTAATTATCAATGCCAGCAGTACAAAGCGGATCTGGGCCGCGCCCAGTCCCTGTCCTTTAAGTGCCTCCCCACATCCCATCAGAGTAACGGAGTATTGCCACTCCACTGTGCGTTGCAAAATTTCTTCCAACAGCCGCAACGCATTCACCCAGAGAGTATGCAATGATGGACATTCCATAAAAGAATGTAAGAATGAGCCCACACTCCTTTTACATTTATTACATGTGTCATCCTCCCACATTCCCAAAGCTTTCCCTCTTGCTTTTGTAATATGCACCCTGTAGAGAATCCTATACTGGATGTCTTGCAATGCTGCATTCGGGGTTATCTTACTCAGGTTTCTGAATGTTACCCCTAGGCGTTCCACCGTAACTTCTTCTACCACATCCCTACTCCACTTCTCTGCTAATTGTGTCATATGTGGTGCTTTTTTGGAATCTCTAATCGTTTGATGCCACCTGGTCAGTCTATTGCTTATTGGATTAGTCTGCATAAACAGGAGGTCCAATTTGGTGAAATGAGCTATAGCCCGGGTCCTGCGCTCTTCACTCAGAACATAGTCTCGGGCCTGTAAGTAAGCAAAGAATTGAGAGCCAGCTATCTGCAGTTCCTGCTTTACCATATCAAAGGTTGGAAAGGCGTCATCCCCGTTTCCTAAATTGACCTATGAACCGACATCCCTTTTCCCGCCAGCTCCCAAATACCGACACGCCCTGCCCTGCCGGGAAGGCCAAGTTCCCTACTAATGGCATGAATGGGCTGACCCCCTTATCCGCTTCTCCGTGTCCTCTCCACCACCTCCAAGCCCGCTGTAGCGCAGCCACATATGGGTTCCCCACTATCTTTCTAGCTCCCTGTACTGCCCAGGATCCTAACACCGTAAAAGGATCATTTGGACTGCACCAGCTCTCCCAAAAACCCTGAAGGGCATAATGTCCTTCCCCTGAGATCAGCTCATGTATCCACCGCATCAGTGCCGCCACGTTATATCTCCTCAGGTCTGGGAGTCTAAGGCCTCCTTGTGCCTTCCCATGGATCAATTTAGTAAATGCAATCCTGAGGCGCTTTGAATGCCAGATAAAAGTGCCTATAATGCTTCTATACCTTTTCTCCTCCTCCTTTCTCACCCACAGTGGGAGCATTTGTAGCGGATATATGAGCTTGGGTAGTAGTACCATTTTCACTAATGCAATCCTGCCCATAAAGTTTAATGGTAGGTCTTTCCATTGGTTACATAATTTTTTTACCTCCTCTATACGGTCAATTATGTTTCTTTTATATACCCAGGCCTGATCTGCACTAAGGTGTACCCCAAGGTATTTAATGCCTCCCGGTGCCCAGCGTAGAGGGAAAGTCGACAATTCTCTACATTGGCATGATGCAGTGACAGGTAGCGCCTCTGATTTCTCAAAATTTATGCTGAGACCCGAGAATTCCCCAAATTCTCGAATAGTGTGCATCACCCGGGGCAAAGTTTCAGTCACATCATCTATCAGCAACAACATGTTGTCTGCGAACAGATTGATTTTATGTTCCTCTCCTCCCACTCTTAACCCTTTCAAATTTGGCTCCTGTCTTATTTTAGCTGCTAGTGGTTCCAGGGTGAAAATAAACAATAAGGGCGACAGCGGGCACCCCTGCCTGGACCCCCTTCCCAGGGTGAATGTATCCGTCAGGGAGTCGTTCACAAGTATTTGAGCCGTCGGGGAACTCTACAATGCCTGAATCCAATTCAAAAATTCCCCCTGGATGCCGAAACGCCTCAATATCCAAAACATATACTTCCAGATCACTTTATCAAAGGCTTTCTCGGCATCCAGGCTAGCTAGAATGGCATCCCCAGTTCTCCCTTTCCCCTCCAAAAGCACTCTGCATACTTTTAAGATGTTGGCCGACGGGTACCTGCCCTTAACAAATCCTACCTGGTCTGCATGCACCAGGCAAGGCACCACCCTTCCCAAACGATCCGCCAGCACTGCTGCCAATATCTTTACATCTTGGTTCAGCAAAGAGATTGGCCTGTATGAGCCCACTAACTCCCCGTCTTTCCCAGGCTTTGGAAGCACCACTATATGTGCGTGATTTAACACCGGTCCCATAGTGCCCGCTTCTCTGGTGTCCTCACACATAGCGACAAAGGGAGCTATAATCATATCTTGTAAGATTTTATAGTATTCCACTCCCAGCCCATCGGGGCCCGGTGCTTTTGCTAAGGTTAAACGCTTGATGACATTCTGAACCTCCTCCCCCTGTATCGGCGCATTTAACATCTGCCGCTGTTCTACCGAGATAGTGGCCAAACCCACCCCTTCAATAAATTCCCTGCATTTATCCTCTAAAAAGGAGCCCTCCTTATATAGGGACGAGAAAAAGCGTAGAAACTCCTCTTTTATGTCAGTTAACTGCACACATACCTTCCCTTGCTTGTTTCTAATTTTTCTGATAAATTTCCTCGATGTCCTCTGATTCACAAGAGATGCTAACATTTTGCCCATTTTGTTGCCCCATTGGTGTAGTTTATATTTATACAATTTAACATTGTAAATTGCTTCCTCGTCCAGCACATTCTGTATTTCTTTCCTACACTCCATGTATGTCTTTCTATTGCCTTCAGAGGGGAAACCCAGAAGTGCTCTACGCGCCTCCCGCAATTTCATAGTAAGATCTTTTATTTTTTCCCCCCGCTTTTTATTTTTGGAAGCAACGTAAGCGATAATTTTCCCTCTTAGCACTGCCTTTGCAGCCTCCCAAAAGATTCTGGGGCTCACCTCCCGTGCATCATTCTCCGCTATGTAATCCAACCAGCACTTCCTTAGATAGGAGCAGAAATCCCTGCTCCTATATAACGCCGGATTCATCCGCCATCGGGCCGGTCCTTCCCTTCTACCCCAGGACAACTCTGCCCACACAAGTGCATGGTCTGACACAGCTGGCTCTACAATTCCCGATCGATTTGTTATAACACTGAGTGAATATGATAGAAGCAGACAGTCAAGGCGTGAGTGGACCCCATGAGGGTGAGAAAAAAAAGTGTAATCAGTGTCTGTTATATGTTGCTGCCTCCATATGTCCACCAAATCTAAATCTCTCATCAGCAAGTTCACACCCTTGTCCTCATGGTCTTTCCCTGCTCTCCATGGTGGCTTGCAATCTATTGAGGGGTCGCTAGTGATGTTAAAGTCCCCCCCCCCCAACTATAAGTTGATAGTCATCTAATGCTACCAGCTTGGCTTTCAATAAAGTGAAGAATTTGTGGCTATAAACATTGGGTGCATAGACATTGCATAATCCCACCCTTTTCCCTTGCAAATCACCTGTCACTATCAAATAACGCCCATCTGGGTCCTGGTACATATTATGTAAGTCAAAGGCCACATTTTTCCGGAACAGTATGGCAACCCCCCGCTGCCTTCCATTATATGATGCAAAGAATATATCTCCCACCCAATCCTTCTTTAACTTAAGGTGTTCTAGCTTACTTAGGTGGGTTTCCTGAATCATGGCCACATCAGCTTTCTGACGCTTAAGAGCCTGCAAAATTTTAGTTCTCTTTACCGGAGAGTGCACTCCGTCCACATTCAGCGACACAATCTTAAAGCAAGCCATTCATAACAAAATGTCTCCTGTCAACCTGCGCAATAGTTCCCCGTACTATCTGAAGGCTTCCCAGCTGAGCCCCCAGAGCTAAAACACACTGCCCCAAGTTCTGTTGTTTTTCAAACTCTCCTCTCCTCTTGCCCTCTGGTCTCTCACTTCGTCTGTACACACTCCACGTAGGTATTTGTAGGGAACCTCTCACTCCCTCCCTCCCACCCCTCGTCCTCTCTATACTCCCCCCACCCCACCCCATTCCTCCTTTCCCTTGTACTGCCCCTTTTATTCCATCCCTCTGAGCACACATACCCCTTGTGCACACCAGTGCTCAACACTCACACTCCCCTTTTACACCACCAACTCTCCCGAACTCCGCCCTCTCTTACCCTACCCTCCCCCCTCCTGGTGTTACCCCCAAATTTCACTCTTCTCAACTCAACATATATCTGAACATTATAATCTAGTAATTGAGCACTTGTGCTCCTAAAAATAAGAATTTTTCAACCAGGAGCTCAAGTGAGACTCCAACATTTTAACCTGCTGTAACTGTAACTGGATAGTTCATAGCCCAGTCTTCTCTCAGTTCTCCGCATGCATGTTGACATTATGAACCGGTAAACTGCATGTCTGCTGATATCCTTAAATACGATGATACTTGCAATCGTCATTCTTAGATTCATCTCTGATCTTGCCTTGTCTGCTACCAAAAAATTCCTTAGAAGTAACTCTGTCCCATCTAGCTCCGCCATTTTTCAGATTCATTCATCACCTGACTTTTCTGCTGCTGCATTCTCTCAAGGTAGTGTTGACACAAACTTTTCTAGATCTGCTGCTTCATTGAAAAATAAAGTTTTATTCTCATGCAGTACTCGCACCTTCGCGGGGTATAGTAAGGCAAAACGGTACTCCTTTGTCATAGAGCCTTTTACAATGACGGCCCATGGCTTTCCGTTGGTCTGAAACTATGGCCGAATAGTCCTGAAAGAGCATTATTTTCTCTCCCTCATAGGCAAGGCCTGGATTACTTCTATACGCCTGCAGCAGTGATTCCTTATCCATGTAATTTAACAGTTTTGCCAGTACTTGCCTTGGCCTGCTTTCATTCGCTCGTACCGCTCCTACTCTGTGTACTCTCTCCACCTGCAAAAGATACTTGCTGCTGTCTAGGCCCAGTTCTTTAGGCAGCCATTGTTCCACAAATTTTCGAAGCTCCGTCGCTTTTACTGCTTCTGGGATGCCCACTATCCGAAGGTTATTCCGCCTGCTGCGGTTTTCAAGATCATCCGCCTTCTGTGTCAGCTGTTCACACTTCCTCTCCAGCGCTGCCATGCGCTCATTCGTCCCTACAGCTGCATCTTCACAACTCGACACTCTTTCCTCCACGAGTTGCAAGCGGGCGCTTTGGCGTTCCAGCGTCTCACGTATCTGGTCTACTGAGGTCTGCAATTTCGATAGTTTTTCTTCCAGCATCGCGGAGATCTGCTGCGCCAGGTCCCGAACCACCTCTGCTGGCATCGTCTCAGGAGCCACCGCCATCTTAGCCTGCGTCGCGCTGGTGTTCTGTTTGCCCTGCTGAGTCTTAGCGGGCATACCCTCCTTCACGTGCGGCAAAAATCTCCGCTGAAGTTCTCTTTTGTAGCCCTTGCCTTCCGCCGTCAGATGGTGCAGAGCAGGGGATCACCTTGGGGGGAGATCGCAGGTAATTTTGCAGATTTTTGCGCGCTCGAGTCGGAGCCGGTGTCAGAGGCTTCCGCTCAGCTCCACGTCATCACGTGACCCCCTAAACTCTTATAATGTGCTAATTCCTCATTACTTTTACTTCTCCATCAGCACCTGAAGTTTGCATGAAATTACAGTATATTTAATTTTTTTTTCTAGACCAAGTTAGACAAGGCAAATACCTTGAAGCTATGTTTATACTCTGTATAGGTTTGAAATACTCAACTTAATACTACTTCTAAGAGAATATATTATAGTCCACTCTTCTGAGAAAAGTCTGTCCGCCACCAGCCTTGATGTTTCCATCTATTTCTGTATTCAAGATTGCAGGCTTTTTTATTTGTTTTCTAGTCTTTGTTTCTCATGCTGAACTTCCCAGCAGGATACAATTACGCTTTGCAGAAGATTCAGGGAGTGTCATGTCTCCCTAGCGGAGATTTCAGGGAAAGGAAATATATGCTCAACTGGGCAGACCGGATAGGGTAATTTGGTCTTAGAAAAGGTACAGAGAAGAGCAACAAAAATGATAAAGGGAATGGGACAACTTCCCTATGAGGAAAGGCTAAAGTGGCTAGGGCTCTTCGGCTTGGAGAAAAGATGGCTAAGGGGACATATGATAGAGGTCTATAAAATAATGAGTGGAGTGAAACAGGTATATGTGAATCGCTTGTTTACTCTTTCCAAAAATACTAGGACTAGGGGGCACGCAATGAAGCTACAAAGTAGTACATTTAAAAGAAATCAGAGAAAATATTTCTTCACTCAACAAGTAATTACCTCTGGAATTTGTTGCCAGAGAATGTAGTAAAAATGGTTAGCTTAGCAGGGTTTTAAAAAAGGTTTGAATAGCTTCCTAAAAGTCCATAAGCCATTATTAAGATGGACTTGGGGAAAATCCACTGCTTATTTCTAGGATAAGCAGCATAGAATGTATTGTACTGTTTTGTGATGTTGCCAAGTACTTGTAACCAGACTGTTCTGACCTGGTTTCACAGCCTGCCTCACTGACACAGACTACTCAATAACAACTGTGGATTCTTTTGGATTCGTATTGGGTAAATGAGACTTTTATTAGAGGTTCATTACTGTCTAAAATACACAATGATTAAGCTACACAATTGAAAAGAAACAATATATATCTATAGTTAAAAAGAAACAATCATTACATCACTGGTCCCTACATCCAAACAATGCTAGGAGTCTCTTGACCAGGAAAAGAAGCAATAATGCATCATAGTAACATAGTAGATGATGGCAGAGAAAGACCTGCATGGTCCATCCAGTCTGCCCAACAAGATAAACTCATATGTGCTACTTCATATGTATACCTGACCTTGAAATGTATCTGCCATTTTCAGGGCACAGACCGTAGAAGTCTGCCCAGCACTAGCCCCACCTCCCAACCACCGGTGTTGCCACCCAATCTCCGCTAAGCTTCTCAGGATACATTCCTTCTGAACAGAATTCCTTTATGTTTATCCCATGCATTTTTGAATTCCGGTACCATTTTCATATCCACCACTCTCTCCGTGAAAAAATACTTCCTGACATTTTTTTTTAGTCTGCCCCCCTTCAACCTCATTTTATGTCTTCTAGTTCTACCACCTTCCCATCTCCAGAAAAGGTTCGTTTGCGGATTAATACCTTTCAAATATTTGAACGTCTGTATCATATCACCCCGTTTCTCCTTTCCTCCAGGGTACACATGTTCAGGTCAGCAAGTCTCTCCTCATACGTCTTGTAACACAAATCCCATATCATTTTTGTAACTTTTCTTTGCACCGCTTCAATTCTTTTTACATCCTTAGCAAGATACAGCCTCCAAAACTGAACACAATGCTCCAGGTGGGGCCTCACCAACGACTTGTACAGGGGCATCATCACCTCTTTCTTCTGCTGGTCACACCTCTCTCTATACAGCCTAGCAACCTTCTGGCTATGGCCACCGCATTGTCACACGCCTTCAGATCCTTAGATACTATCACCCCAAGATCCCTCTCCCTGTCTGTACATATCAGACTCTCTCCGCCTAACACACGTCTCCCGTGTATCATAATATACATACGTCACTGGTCCTTAATCTCTACATCCAGGCTCTTATCATCAGCTTGGGGGGGGGGCCCTGTTCACAGTGAAAGCCAGGAGTCTTGACCAGGCAATACTGTGCAGTACATAGGTTACTCACAAACGAGCTCCCCCCAAGTTTCTAACAGAGCCATTGCTGATCTGGAAGGGGATTCCCCCCTCTCTCCCCCCCCCCCCCCCCAAACTTCACTGGGGACAATGTTGGAAGGATGGGGAGGCAGAAGCAAGGGAGATGTCTGCTGCTGGCTCCTAGATTTTGTGAAAATTTGTCGAGGCCTGTATTAGAATCTGCTATGCCGGAACACTATATCTGCAGTAAACCACATTTCAAGGAAAGTGAACTTTTCTAACATTCCTTTGCCAAACTGACAATATATTTTCTGTGCGTCTGGTGGGGGGGGGGGGGGGGGTTACTGCAGAAACTGTGCTCTTAGCAGGGCAGTAATTTTCTAAAAGTCTAGCACAGTTTGGTTCTAAGCGTGTGTACACTACTAGATCCAGTGTCTCTTACCATTACTTTAGTGACAGTCGCTATTTATCAATACAGTACTATGTCCAATACCATCTTTCCTCAAGTACTTACCTCAAAAGTAGTGGCTTAAGAGAACCCTCTCGCAGAATTCCAGCATCCTCATCCCTTATTTCTTGCCGAACCTGCAACTGGTACCCTCTAATCCACACCTGCTAGATTTAAGTCCTCCCTCTTCCCATTCTGATGGCAGCCAACCTATTACACTTCTGTTATATCTCACATTTTTCCTCAACATAATGCACAACAGCTCAGCTGCTTTCTACTCATACTGCGTCCCTTTTACCGGTTGCTGATATCCCTATGCAAACGTATTACAACAAGTTCAGTAGTATTAAAATGAGCACTCCAAGTGATGCACAAATATTTCCATGAACTGAGCGCCTCCCTTTAACATACAAAATTTTCCAGCAGGTGTGGAGCTGTTGGTGTATGGGGACGACCTGGTGGAGTGATCTGCTTGCACTATAGTTCGCTGGATGTAGAGTACTTGTGTTAAATTGCTTAGCCCTTGTAAAGACAAAGGCTAGTAAATTTAAACAAAGCAAAAAAAAAAAAAAGCCACTCCTCCCCCCCTCAAAACATTTTTCAACTGAGTAAATGATTCAGGACAAAGCATATTCATTGTAAACTTCCCTCCCTCGACCCCCCTCCAAATTCTTAAGTTACCACAACTGTTTTGTGGTAGCCTTCTAAATAAAATAAACAAGCTTAAACGCACAAACACATTTTATGTTTTAGTTGGTCACGTGCACCGGAGTGGAAAGCTGAACTTTGAAGGTGGAAGTGCTTAGAGAAACTGTTCTGCACATGAGCTATGCACTTTTCCTACCGAGCCACTTACAGATTTTCCATACATCTCATTTGATTGCAATTTCCTCTGTGTATCAGTTACTGTTTCAAAATCACTAAGTTCACTGGTGGATATAAGCGTGCACAGTGCGTAACAGTGACTTTTGTGCATCGGGGTCCTATCCCAATTACCACTGATATAGGATTCACCGATTGTACTCACAGCTGTTCTCTTTCACCACAGTGGCTTTTAAGTCAATGATTTTAAGACATACTACAAGCATTTGCACACATGATTTTCCAGGTTATTTTTCTACCTCACTCATATTTCCTTTCTGCTCTTTACGAAGAAGTTCACTATACCCCTACCAATACCCAACCAGCCTCTTTGCTCTCCCCCATACAAAGTCTTCCAAAAATCCATCCACCTTTTTAAAAATAATCTCCAATTCATTGCCACACACTCCTTGAAACCAAAGAACAAATCAAATCCTTTAGAGCTTCAGTCTCTAGCTCTCCCAATCAAGCTATTTCAACAGCATTTACCCTTCATCACGTCACTGAAGCTCAAGTTTAAAACACCCTGCCATTCCCTACAACCCCAGTGCAATTACCTCTTATTCATAGGATCCAACTGGTCCACATTAGCCATAATGTACAATTACAGACTGTACAAATGAATCGCATCCATTTATAAAACTGCTCCAGACACAGCTACTCCAGGAATGCAAGAGGCAACTTCAAAACAACTTTGCTTCTTTACAGTATGCAAAGCAAACAGATGGCACAGCTGTCTTTCAGAAGATCAGGAAGCAGTCACTGAACTGAGCTTTATATCTTTAGTTATTCCAGATGCACCTGCACAGTCATCTAAGAATCCATCCATCTCATGCTGCCAGGCAGCAAGGAACTGGCTTTTCTAATTGAAGAACACTGGCAGCGCCCTTTCTTCTAAATCTAGTTCTTAACCCTACACAAGGTCTAGTTCCTCTTTTCTATTACTCATATAGGGTCAAACAATTTGCTAAAACCAATTTCAACACAACATATTTCTAGAAGCAAAAGAACACATGAAGCTGCCTGCCAACCTCACGAGCTGCTCTTCCCCTCCCCCCTCCTTATGCTGCTACTTTGGACCCCCACATAAAAATGGACCTAGATAATCTTGTAAATTTGAATTGTTCAACAGGCATGTAAAATACATATGTACATATTCCATCTGTCAGTGTGCCTTCTCCCTTCCATCGATGGGTCCCCGGATTCTAGAAATGTTCTAACTTCCAGTATTTCTGTATTTTCTTGCATTACTGCTGGGCAGTGTATACACATGTTTACAAGGAAACTGTTACAAGGGGAAAATGTAATGGTTATGTGTTCTACAGCATTAACTGCCTGTTTACCAAATCATGGCAAATGTAATTTTAATAACGTAACCTTCACTGAGGGCAACATAAGAAGGCTCTTAGGCACAAAAGACCCATAGGCCGTACGAATTTGACAGAAACATGTGTGCCTATATGCCTTTATAAAACTGCCTTCCCAAAAACTTACACTTGTTCCAAAGCAAGACTGACTGCAGAAATCAGCACATTCTCCAACCTAAGAACCATTTTGGGCTTGTAGATAGCATATAATAAATTAAATATTTGCATAAAAGGAGGTACTGTTTTCCCAGTACCTACTTCTATGCAGTTACACCCCTGGGAGATTTCTTGAAGCATTTACTCAAGTGTATAGAACTCCGTTCCGCATCCTTTAAGTCACTTGAATTACCCCCCAAATTAATGGTTCCCAAACCTGGTCCTGGAGCAGCACCCCAGCCAGTCAGGTTTTCAGGATATCCACAATGAATATTCATGAGATAAATCTGAATGCAGTGGAAGCAGTGCATTCAAATATTTCTCATGATTATTCATTGTGGATATCCTGAAAAGCTGGGGTGCCTCCAGGACCAGGTTTGGGAACCACTGCCCTAAATGTTAATATGTAGATTCAAGAGCAATAAATACCACAGTTGCTTACAACCCTAGTGTTAAGAATGCTAAACAAGTTATGCATAATTGCTTGCAAATCAAATCTAGCAAGGGGCTGATTAACTTATAACTTTCCTTTTTTGAGGCTCACCAAAGCCAAAAAAGCAAACAGGATGCTAGAAATTATTAGGAAAGAAATGCAAAATAAGACAAAAAATATTATAACGCCTCTGTATTGCTCCACAGTGTGACCTCACCCCAAGTATTGTGTTCAATTCTGGTCGCCGTATCTCAAAAAAGATATAGTGGAATTAGAAAAGGTTCAAAGAACAACCACCAAAATGATAAAGGGGAAAGAACTCCGCCCATATGAGGAAAGGTTAGGCCTCTTCAGCTTGGAAAAGAGATGGCTGAGGTACATGCTGGAGGCAGCCAGTGAGTAAGGCTGCCGCTGACTACTGGCATCACAAAGACTTCAGGACTTGGGGTTAAAAAGGGAGAAAGCAGGCAGGGCCAGGAGTTTGGGGGGGAGGGGGAAGACACCAGATCATGCAGGGAAGGGGAGGTGTAGCCACGCGGGGGGGGGGGGCCCTTGGAGAGTGAGGGATTGTGCGGTGAGGGAGACCGTGCGCAGGGCTGAGAAACTAACTGTGTGAGGGGGAGGGAATCCGGACTATTGGGTGGTCGGCTCGAAAATTAAAAGAATCCAGACTCCTGGCATCCTAATTTCTGTGCTTCTACTGTACTTGAAGTTTTAAAAGGGTCTAATTCTTTATACAGGCCTTCAACAAGCATCAATGAAAGGTGACTTTCTGGGGACTGTTTCCAAAAGTTCTTTGTTCCATGATGTCATAGTATTTTTGCTACTGCTATTGGGTGCTGTTCTCCTCCTGTTTTCACTCACTTTGTTCCTTGGTCTCCCTATCTTACTTTGTATTTTTTTGTTGGAGCGTGTGCAAGCCTTGTCATTTCATCTACTAAATAAAAGGCAGCCTATAAAATGACTATACAAACACCCTCTAACTTGACAGTTTTGTGTTCATCTCCATATAATGTACTGAATTTTGAAAATCAATTACTTTAATTTTAAATGTATATTATGTTTTAGAGAACACCACTACATATTAAGAACACAAATTTGATCTCATAGGATTGATTTAAACTATTCAGCTAGGCTATTCTCCTGCAATAGGGTCAATTTGTCCCTCTTCTGCTATGCAGTTCAATTAGTTCTAGAGAAAACTAGAGTACTAACAGGTTCTACCTTACAAATAACCAACAAATATTAAAATGGGGCTTCTGTGTTTTTGTAAACTCATATACCGAAATCTGTTTGGTATGTGCTTAAAGGTATCACAACCTACTAAGACTATGTCCCATCTATTCAGAAAACTGTAAGCCACGCATGGAATTCATAGGCTTGAAGTCCTTCCTTTTCAGTTCTGCACCTCCTCACAAACAGATTTCAAGTTACAAGAAGTTCAGCTCCCAGTATGAGCAAACTGTCATTGGAAAAGGCTGTCAATTCCTGAAAAGATCTAAAGGGGGGGGGGGGGGTGTAATGCAACAGGAAGTAAACAAAAACAATGAATGGGTCTTATGGTTCTTTTTTCATATTACATGTTTCTCTGAGCTCTCAAATCAAAACTATAGTAAAACAACTTATTCTGTATGTATTTCAAGTTATAGGATAACGTCCAAAAAATACGCAAGATTTGCCATTTACTCGAAGTATATTAATAACAAATTAATCAGAATATGTTCCAAGATAGACAGAAATGAACTTTACATAAGTTATTATAAAGGGTACCCTGTATGGAAGAACCATACTTCCTACATTCATACATGAACATGCACCCTATCTAGTGCTATATACATGATAAGAATTCAAATAGCAAAAGGAAGTATTAACAAAACACATTGCTCAAAATATCACAGACGTACGAATGGTTCCAGCGAGAGGATGCAAGGGTCCCTTTGCCTTCTGTGCAAGGATTATTTGCAGAAGACTCACCTTCCCGCTTCCTGATCGCGTGACCCGGATACATCAATCAAACTGCCGGCCGAGGCAGTCAAGCCTCCAGCCGGTCTCTGGTCCGAAACGTCGCCAGACCCGTTACAGCTCTTTGTGCGGAAGAGGCGGCTGAGGCGGATCTTCAAAGAACCCTTCCTACAACAGCTCCCTGCACCACCACGACTTGATCTGCCGCTGCACAACCCTCGTTCCACGTCCCTATCAGTTACGGCCTGGCTTTGGGCACTGGGCGGCAGCGGTTCGGGGAGCTGTGGTCGGGCTCCCCCCGGTGGCTCCGGGCTGTTCAGATCCTCCTCGGAGCAGCTGGTGGTCTCCAGGCTCTCTGCCTCGGACTCGGGTCCCTCCAGCACCAGCAGCGCGTCACTCGTCTCCTCGGCCGGACACGGACAATCAACGGAAACGGACAGCGGGTCTTTTGCGCTCTGCAGCTCCAGGGCCCCCAACTGCAGCTCTAGGCTGGGCCCGGGATCTAGCGCACAGCGGTGCCGGGCACAGAGCCCAGCCTCGACCTCTTCTCCCCCTTCCCCTCGTAACACCTTGCGGAAAACCATCAGCTGCGGCCGAGAGCCGCGGGCCCGGCCCGGGAAGGGGAAGCGCTGAGCAGCGGGACCTCCACCATCCCCTAACAGGTGGCTCAGGGTCCGGTACGAGACAGCCTCAGAGTCCCGGAGCTCTGCAGGTTGCATCGGCCTGCCCACCCTCGGATCTGTCCGCTCCTAGTGCGCAGCAGCACGGCGACGGTTCCCGCTGCTGCTTCTAAGCAGACCCAGCCAAAGCTTCATGTAAGGGAGGGAGGAAGGGGGAGAAACCACCATACACACAAAACACACCGGAACGAAGCAGCGCACACCGCCTGCCGCACTCTGATCTCACTTCCGGTCCTGCAGGCCACCAACCAAAGCAAGGCTTCCTTTCCTCCAGCAACCCCTGCGTTCATCTCACTTCCGGGCCGGCAAGCAAGCCAGGCACCGACTATCTTACACTTGGAGGTTAAGGAGGTACAGGCGCGCTGTCCCTACCAAACCGCTCTCACTCTGACCTTTTTTTTCTCTTTCACAGCCAACCGCAAGAGTGGGCAAACTGGGCATATATTTTTCGCTTTGGCCCTGGGCAGGGAAGCTTATTTTTTTTTAAGTAAGTGGAATTTGTAGTCCCCATTATTTCAATTTTATGCAATACTATGCATTTAGAGATGCGTGTCTTGCTAAGTCTCATTCCCTAGAAGATGGGGTCCTTACCCTGCTTAATTACTACTAATAACAGTGCGTTTTTTCTAGTAAAAAAGGTGCCGGTACTGAAATGCTAGGTCACCCTTCAGAAGTGGGGTGACCACTGAGGGACCCACCCCATAATTGTCAGACCCCCTGCAACCAGTCACAGAATCTATGACAAGGCAGAATTGGTGTGTAGAGCCTGAGCTCTTTCATTAAATCTTGGGGTCCATGGGTCAATTTTAGCAGACAGTGGAAAAGGTGCCGGTACTCAGTACCCCCTCAAAAAAAAGCCCTGACTAATAATGATCACTTCTAGAGTACTACTATTTTATTATTATATCATTGCAAAAATGATATAGTGGAATTAGAGAAGGTTCAGGAAACCAGACAAAAATTATAAGATTAAATAGGTTTAGGGCTCAACCTTTGTGGCTTTAAAAAAATAATCAATTAATTGATACTTGATAGTGACGTTGGAGGCAGATAAATGGCAAAAGGTGAAAGACGGATACAGCGGGATCCGATTACAATTTGTGCTGCTGAATTTTGAGCAGACTGTAATGTTTATGTTTAATATCAGGACTTATAACACCTTATCTGACACACAGGAGAATGATATCTTTGGTAACAGACCAATAAGGAACAGGTTGCCATTACCTAAGTGAAGAAGGAGGAGATAAGGGTTTTGGTAATATGTTCAGAAAGGAAGAGAAGATTTTGTTGTTGTGTACATTTCTTTGAGTCTCAAGTATTTGGCTTAAATTGGACCGACCAGTTATTAGACAATTGAAAATCTGGGTAATACAGAAAATTCTATTCCCTGCATTTATAACCCGCTATTATCCCACAGGAATCAAAGCAAATAACAAAAAATATCATTGATAAATACAATATCAAACGTTATAAAATGTCTCAAATAATTCGGTTTACAAAGCCTTCCTATATAATCCATAATTTCACAAAGTTGTAAAGATAGTAAATTCCATAATTTGGCTGATAAATAACTGAATGAACTATCAAAATAACGCTTGAAACAAATCTTGCCAACTGCAGGAAAAGCCACATTTAGGGCCCTGTTTACTAAGGTGTGCTAGCATTTTTAGCATGTGCTAAAAATTAGTGCACACTTACTGTAGGTGCCCTTAGGAATATTATAGGTATCTACACAGCTGCTAAAAATGCTAGCGAGCCTCTAGCGTGACTTAGTAAACAGGTCCCTTGGTGCATAATATTTACGTGTAGACCGTGTTAAATGAGGAAATGAGACTAGTGAAATAACTGGGCAGCTACCATAAAAAATCTGATGAACCATACTATTATGACTCGGGGTAGTGAGCCCTTGGTTCATAGGCAGAACCAATGAAAGACTAAGTCCCCACAGTCAAGAAGCCTAGCCGGTTACAGACAACTGGGTGGGGTAAAACAAGGCGGTCCTAATACAGATTACAAAGCTGGACGGGAGGGCAGGAGAAAAAGAAGGTATGCATTTCGGGCCACAAGGCCGAACTAGAACCAGTACACTTGAGAACCCACTCACTCGGGCCACAAGGCCAAGCTGGAACTCGTGCAGACCAAAAGTAGGAAAGGTAAGGCGGGAAGAGATGCACTTAAGCAACGGAATGGCTGCACATACGTACAAGGGAAGAGAATAAAGCAAGGCAAGGCTGGAACAAAACAACCAAGCAACTGACTGCTGCACAAGAACCCAAGTACAAAAACAAGGCAAAGCAAAGCTGGAACTCACTCACAATCAGTGGCAAGCTACACTGGAACCCAAGCACTCAACATAAGGCAAAGCTGGAAACCACTCACACAAGTAGCGGGAAGCTGCGCTGGAACCCAAGCACACAAACAACGGAAAGCAAAACTGGAACCCACTCACACAAGCAGCGAGAAGCTGCACTGGAATCCAAGCACACAACAGAAAGAGAAGATGGAAATCCTTGCAGGCAGGCGGCAAATGACACAAAGTGGAGTGACTGCAGGGACGTCGTCTCAGGACCTGGAAAGCAGGCAGGGCAGATTCAACGCGGGAGCACCAGGACTAGATTTTTTTTATAAATAACTGGTAAAAAAGGCCCGTTTCTGGCACAAATGAAACGGGCGCTAGCAAGGTTTTCGTCAAAGCGGCGCTGGTGACCCCTCCACCCCCCCCCCAGGGTGCCAGCGCTCCTCCCCTCACCCCCCCCCCGAAGTCATCGTAGGCAGTGCTCCCACCTCCATACCCCTCCGAGGTCGCTGCTGCTCCCCCTCGTCCTGTATGCCCTTCCCCCCCTTTATGGTCTCAGGACCCCCCATCTATCCCCACCTCACTGGTGTGAGGACCCCCCTCTCAGTTCTCAGGACCCCCTCCCCCCATCTGTCATCCCTGGAGCCCCTGCCCCCTCATTCCTGGACCCCCTTTCCCCCCCTCTTTCTCTGGTGCCATGCACCCACTGTCAGTGTCTGTGGCCCCGCAGTGCAAGCAGGACGTGTGCTGCAGCCCATGCTCCGGTTCAGTGTTGCACTGAAGCTGCTGCTGTGTACGTGCAGAGGCTGAGCTGTAATATTTCCTAGTTGACTCGTAAGTGGGTAGATTTAGAACCTGTGAGCTGCTGCCGACTGCAAAGACTGGGAGAAAGAAAAGTTTCAGTCTTTTGTGCTCCTATGTGATGGGGGACGTGTGCTGCAGGCTCTCCCCTTCATTAGTGCTGGCTGTTGTAAAAAAACAGTGAAGAGGAGTAGGGACAGACGCAGTTTCAGAGTTCTTTAAGCTTTGTTTTTGCTTTTGTTTCAGTTGTTCCCGCCCTCATTTCCTGTTTGCAAGGCAGCCTGAAGCTGTGTCCCTGCATGTTCCCCTTCACTGTTTTTAACAACAGCCAGCATTAATGAAGGGGAGGAGCTGCAGCACACGTCCCCCTTCAGATAAACCGGATATCTCTGGCGCCTCAAGTTTCTGGCTTGAGGCTTCTTTGGAACGTTGGAGGTGCCTTTTATATATATAAATTGTGTATCTAAAATAAAGCCCAGTATTCTTGACAATTTCTCAAAGATGAAATTCTCCCGTTTCAATGGTCAGTTTTTGTGGAATTTTAGTCAATGAGTTGTCAGAATATAATAACTTTGTTTTAGTTGTATTTAGCTTTAATACATTTGATAAAGCCCATTTCTGAGTTCCATAAATACAATCTGATATGACAAACTCAAAGTCCAAAACTTCATTAGATAGAAGTACCAGAATGTGGATGATGCATAAATAAGAGGCATATAAAATGTTATTAATATCGTTCAGCAATCTACCAACAGTATTATATAAGTGCTTATACTGTTATAAACATTTTTTACAGAAATACTGTATATACTGTAAAACAACAACTGAATACATTAGTGTACTGTATTAATTCAAGCACAGAAGTGTAGCTATTGGAACAACACATTTTAAAGAACACAGAACCAAAAAGTTATTTAAAAAATGTTATAATTAAGGTTTGTCTTTCGGGCTTCCGGTGGAGCTGCCAGTTAAGATGGTCACATGTTGATGGAGCTCCCCTGGCCCTCCCTACAAATTAGGGTTACCAACTGATCCAGATTCGCCTGACAGGGTTGATACAGTCCTGGACTTACCCCATTGCATGCAGGGGCTTGTAGGCTTGCTTCTCTTAGGGAATCCAATAGGGAAATCAGAAACACAAGTCCCTGCATGCACTAGGGTAAGCCCAGGACTGGATTAACCCTGTCAAGTGAATCTGGCTGTAGTTGGCAACCCAACTACAAATCCCCCCAGGAAAAGTGATGAATTCCTACTATCGGTGTTAAACCACTACTAGAAAACCTGTAGCAAAGTTTGTGGCAGCTTTTGAGAGTGGAAGTGATCGTGCGTGAGCCGCTTAGGAGGGAGAGAGCGCGTGCCAACTGGAGAGATGTTCTGGGTGCTGGAGTACCTGTAAGCAGAGTAACGGGAGTGCTCTGGTGCTTTGACCATGGTGCAGAGCAGGTTGGAGACAGGGAGGACGAGTCCAGAGGAGGTGTTGGTGTTGGAAGAGTGGCTTTGGTGAGCAGCGGCATGGGGTTTGGCAGATTTTCTTCAGTACACCCTGCAGTGTGGGTTGTGGCTGCCATGCAGTGAGTGCATTGTGCACCGCAGCATAAGACATTTGCGCCACAGAGGCCTCCTTTCCTGACATAACGCCATGGACTCCCACAGGAGGAGGGGGAACTGCTTGATAGAGATTTATGGGCTAAAGTTAAATTGCTGGCTCTTAACCCCCAGAAGTAAAATTTGGGCGACATAGGGCACAAGGAGGTGTTTGCTTTCTTTTCTGTCCCTGCAGTGAAAGCAAAAATAATCACATTGTATATTGTTCTGGCCTGCATGTACATGCACAGCTTCTATGTTCTCCAGAGACAGGGAAGATGCAGGCACACTTTCTGGTGACATCTCCTGATGAATCCAGAGTGTCGGTGCTAGGAAGCCTTTTGGCTTAATGGGAATACGTGGGACTTCCTGCGCATGGTACAGCTCCCCCTGGTTAGTTTAGTTTTTTACTGCTCCAGAATCAGTTGCAGCATTCCTCTCTCCTCCCTCAATCACCCTGACTACAACAACAGCAAAAAAAAATAAAAAGGAAACCAAAAACAAACATCAGTGCACAGATCACAGTAGGGACAGGCAGACCATCTTTCCAGCCTGGTTCCCTCGCACCCGATGGGACTGCATAGCTGCCGCTGCACACAAGTAGACGTCAGCTCCCTCCCGCCTGAGCCCAGTACCAGCACTGGTGGGGGGGATTTCCAACAGTGGCCAATCCAGGTCACAAATACCTGGCAAGATCCCAAAAATGTACAAAACATTTTATACTGCTTATTCCAGAAATATTGGATTTTCCCCAAGTCCATTTAATAACAGTCTATGGACTTTTCCTTTAGGAAGCTGTCCAAACCTTTTTAAAACTCCGCTAA
The DNA here is from genome assembly GCF_901765095.1 of Microcaecilia unicolor. Taxonomy (NCBI): domain Eukaryota; kingdom Metazoa; phylum Chordata; class Amphibia; order Gymnophiona; family Siphonopidae; genus Microcaecilia; species Microcaecilia unicolor. The sequence goes on along the minus strand of NC_044042.1, from coordinate 66,217,718 downwards.
GCTAACCACCTTTACCACATTCTCTGGCAACGAATTCCAGAGTTTAATTACATGTTGAGTGAAGAAACATTTTCTCAGATTCATTTTAAATTTGCTACATTGTAGCTTCATCGCATGCCCCCTAGTCCTAGTATTTTTGGAAAGCGTGAACAGATGCTTCACATCTACCCGTCCAACTCCACTCATTATTTTATAGACCTCTATCATATCTCCCCTCAGTCGCCTTTTCTCCAAGCTGAAAAGCCCTAGCCACTTTAGCCTTTCCTCATAGGGAAGTCGTCCCATCCCCTTTATCATTTTCGTCACCCTTCTCTGCACCTTCTCTAATTCCACTATATATTTTTTGAGATGCGGTGACCAGAATTGAACACAATATTCGAGGTGCGGTCGCACCATGGAGCGATACAAAGGCATTATAACATCCTCAACAAGCCCCCATCCTCTCGAATGCTACCTTCACTCCAGTTGCAGCTGGTGCTGCACAGAGGGGCATGGCCGACAGTCCTTGGATTGTCGCTTCACCCCTACTCCTCCTGCATTTACACTTGGGGCTCCAAGGCACTCCAAGTGACTACTCAGGTTGACCCAAATCTACCTTCCCATATGGCAACAGCTCCTCCCAGCCATCTGGGACCCAGTCAGCACAGAGCAACAGCCACAGCAGACAAAACAGGGCCCATTGGAAAAGATAAGGGCTCCAAACAACATAAGGCCCATAAACCAGGACAGACCTCCCCTAAACAAGCTCCAATGGCCAGCAAGCACCTGCAGCCCCCCCCCCCAAAAAAAAAAAAAAAATCAACCCTTCAGATTCCACACCTTTCCTCACCTGCAGCCTTACTCTCTCCCTCTGTACAGGATCTAGTCGCCTCTTTCTTCCAACTCCTGCACAAATTTATGCAGGACAGTGCAGGGCTATTTTTAAACCCTGCAGCTCAGGCAAAGCTCTGACTGCACTCCAAGCCCTACAGATTGCCTTTCTACCTCAATCATCCTGTAGTCCTTCAGGACCATTCTTATATGGCTACACCTTAAATTAATTGTGCTCACTGCCCCTCTGTCCATCATCCGGACTCTCCTCCTTCTTCAAGATCCAGCTCTGTGCCCTCCTACCATCATTCTCTATCCACTGGGAACTCCCTTCATCTATTCTTCACCGAGCCTCGTTCCCCTATTCTGAGCACCAGAAAGCTGTCTCGGACCATGACAAAGGACCACCATCACAATCGCAGGCAACTTCTCACCCCACCCCACAGGACACCCCTACAGCCATCCAGGAACAGAATAAGAAAGATTATTCCTATACCCGGTTCCTATCTCCAAGCTTCTGGAGCTGAATGCCATGGCAGAATCAATAAGCTGGAAGGACTTCCTCACTATCCTCAAGTCCTGTACTGCACCACCCAAGCAGACTATCACCTTGCCAGTGCATCAAGTCCTCCAGGACCTCCAGCTGGCCAACTGTCAATCACTCATCTCAATGCTTCCTATCTCCAGATGACTCAAGATCAAATATAAAATTCAGAAGGCACCAGACCAGATATGCCACAACTCCCCAAGCCACTGCTTGCCTCTGGATTGGTAGCATGGAATCTTGCTACTAATTGGGTTTCTGCCAGGTACTTGTGACCTGGATTGGCCACTGTTAGAAGCAGGATACTGGGCTAGATGGACCATTGGTCTGACCCAGTATGGCTATTCTTATGTTCTTATAGTGTCTAAATCAGCCATCAAAGAGTCTCAAGTCCACAAAGTCACAGTTCCACGTCTCTCCAGGTAAAGAAACCAGGCTCCTGCACTCCATTGGATACAAAATTTACCAAAGCACTATTCTTGCTTTGAAAATAGATGCGCACAAACTCCAAATTTTGCACTATCTGCATTCCCTCCTCCAACAATTGGAGGAAGCTACCGCCTCCACTACACCTGACTGTAGTGATACAATTACCCAACTGCTTCTAGCACTTCAAGAGGCCACTTACCTTATTAAAAACACTTACAATACATAACATCTCCAGAGCAGCAGCAGTCACCGTAGCAGCTCGCTGCTTGGTATTGCTCAAAGCTTCAGATCTTCAGAAGGAACTCCATGATTTCCTCACCGATGCACCCTGCTTGGATGATAGCCTCTTCAGCGATAAAATCAAAGACACCATCTCAGAAATCAAAGATAACTGTTCCATGATGTGTGACCTCTACAACCAGACTCAACCATTTCCATTACCACAAGTACAACCAGTCTTCCTATCGGTGTCTTCAACACTTCTTCAGTCAGTTTTATCCTAAGCACCATACACTATATCATCCTTGCATTCATCTCAACAGCAGTACAACCAAAGACAATGGACCAGGGATCATAAGACAACAGCGACCACTCAAGACCCATCCTTAAAAAGCAACCCTAGCTTTTGACACTCTGCCAGTTGTAGGGAGGCTCATACACTTCTTGCCGGCCTGGAGGGCAATCACGACAGACAAATGGGCCCTCAGCATCATCTCCATGGGCTATGGCCTAAATTTCCTAGCCTGCCTGACCGCTACCTGCCCTCTGCCTCCCCTGTGTTTCACCATCACGTGCCCATTCTGGCTGTGAAGCTGAATGAGGCAGTGGAGGCAGTCCCTATACAGCACTGTGGCACGGGATTCTACTCCAAATTTTTTCTCATCCTTAAGAAAACAGGTGGACTCCGAACCATTCTTGACCTTCACCAGCTCAAAGTGTACCTTAAAAGAGAACATTCCTGAACGACTAACCTTGAAAACATTCTGTCCCTCTCAAAAGCAGTGACTGGCTTGCCTCTTTTGACCTAAAGGACACTTACACTCACATCCCCATCCACCTGCACTATTGGAAATTCCTCAGATTCACCTTTCTGGCCCACCACTACCAGTACAAAGTTCTGCCCTTTGGCCTCTCCTCTGCTCCCAGGGTGTTTACAAAGTACCTTGCAGTGGCTCCTGTCAGCTCCCTCACAGGAGGCCTTGCAACACAACCTACACACAGTGTTACACACCCTGCAAGCGTTGGGTTTCCTTATCAACTTCAAAAATGTAACCTACCCATGCAATCCCTGACTTTCATAGGAGCCAAACTGCACACCACCTCAGCAACTGCCTACCTCCAGGAAGACAGATGGGAAGCCATTGCAACCTGGTACCACCATCTGTGCACAACACCCAAGACATCAGCACACATCATCCTCAAGTTGCTGGGCCACATGGCAGCTGTGATCCTCTGGTCCCCATGCCAGATGTCACAGTTTGTCACTGTCTATTTAAACTATTGTCGTTCCGTCCATCCCCAACTTACCATCACAACTTCCACACTGGGCTGGAGGGCCCATCTAGAGCACACAAGGCTTTTGGACCCAACAGAAGCATGTTCCCCACATCAATCAAGTCGAACTCTGTGCAGTATCCTATGCCCTGCATACCTTCTCCTCATGGATCTGACACAAACATGTCCTTATCTGAACTAACAACCAGGTAGCGATATTCTACCTAAACAAGCAGGGTGGCTTGAGGTCCCTGTGCCACTGCCAGGAAGCCACCCACACCTGGCATTTCACCATCAATCTCTAACCCACCCTTCAAGCCATGTACCTTTCGAGATATCACAACCAGCTTGCAGACTCCCTCAGCAGGAAGCTGAACCCTCACAAGTGGTCTTTCGATCCAAACACTGTGTCTCAAGTCTTTACAAAATGGGGCCATCCTTGCAAAATGTGCAAGCTACTACTCCCTCCATCCAGGTGGTACCAGCTTCATGCAGGACACCGTCACCATCTCATGGAGCAAAGGACTCCTATACGCCTTCCCCCTGTTTCCACTGATTTCTTGAGTCCTGCAGAAGATACATTTGGACTCTGCAGTTGTTATCTTAATAGCACCTTGGTGGCCCCATAAACTCGGGTACTCCCACCATCTGTCCATACTACAAATCAGCCCAGTCCCTCATCACACAACAGAATGGCCAGCTCCTGCACCTTAATCTCTGCAGTCTCTCCCTCACAACATGGAAGTTGAATGGTGTCTTATTGACCACATCCCAGTCTCTAGGGATGTGAAGTCAGTCCTCTTAGCAGCCAGGAGACCCAGCACTAGAAAATCCTACCAATCCAAATGGTTGTTGGTTGTGCACCCAATGGGCAAAACACAACAAACCCCTTCACCTGCCCCATCCCTATGTTGTTACCTTGATCTCCTTCACCTCACTGGCTGCACCCGCAAGACCACTTCAGTTAAACTACATTTTTCTTCCATTGCCGCATACCACAAAGAGGAGGATCGCAGGCCAATCTCAATGCATCCTCTGGTGACCCGCTTCATGAAATGACTCAACAATATACGACCCCCTTTACATGCACCGCCACCATCCTGGGACCTCAGTCTTGTTCTAGACACATTGTTAAAGGAACCCATCGAGCCCTTGGCCTTTGCTGCCCTGAAGTACCTCACCTGGAAGACTGTATTTCTCACAGCAGTCACCTCAGCATGTCTTGTCAATGAACTGGAAGATCTTGTCAATTACTCTGCCTACCTTCAATTCTTCTGTAACCAAGTTGTTCTCTGGACACATCCAAAGTTTCTTCTCAAAGTCATCTTCAACTTCCACCTCAACTAATCCATTGTACATTTGTCTTTCTTCCCCAGACGCCATAACTCGCCAGCAGAAAAGGCCCTGCACTCACCGGACTGCCAACAGGCCCTCCTGTTTTACCTCCAGAGTACTGAATTCATCTATGAATCCCATCAGCTTTTTGTTACCTTTAACCCGGCTAACCCCGGGCTTCCAGTCTCCAAACAGACATTGTCTACCTGTTTCTCTGACTGCATTAAATAGCCAAGCAGACCAGCTGCCACCCAAATGTACAGGTACTCATAGCATCAGAGCCATTGCCTTCTCCATTGCCCATTTTAAAGACACTCCACTTCTAGACATCTGTAAAGCTGCCATGTAGTCCTCTTTGCACACCTTTGTTAAGCAATACTGCATCAACTCTTAACATCTCAGCAGACATGGCATTTGGCCAATCCATTCTAAGAAACCTTTTTGCCTGCTTCTTGAGGACTTTCCAACCAACCAGGCCATCACCTTCATCTAGTGAATCATTTCCCCTGCTTGTCTCCAAAGAAAGCAAAGTTGCTTACCTGTAGCAGGGGTTCTCAAAAGAAAGGGGAATACAGCCACACTTTCCCGCTCACTGTCCCCCATTCTTTCACATCTTACATGGCGCTATATGTATACCCGAGTTTGATTTGTCCCTGCCTTTCTTAGGGCACAGACCGTAAAAGTCTGCCCAGCACTGTTCCTGTACTAAACGTTCTGAAGCTAATGTTGCAGCCCCTCCATATCCAGTAACGATCAGGGCACACACCATAGAAGCCCGCCCTGCACCGGTTTTATTTTCCAAATACCAGCGTCACCACCCAATCTCCGCTAAAATTCCATAGATCCATTCCTTCTAAACAGGATTCCTTTGTGTTTATCCCACACATGTTTGAATTCACAAAGGAATCCTGTTTAGAAGGAATGGATCTATGGAATCTTAGCGGAGATCAGGTGGCAACACCGGTATTTGGAAAATAAAACCAGTGCAGGAGATGTCACCAGAAAGTATGGCTGCATTCCCTTGCTGACTGCAGAGAACCCCTGTTACAGGTAAGCAACTTTGCTTTCTCTTTGTCCTCAGTTTTGACATCTAACTGCTCCAGAGGGAAACTCGGTCACCAAGGTGATCTTAAGCCCACTATAGGATATTCTCAAAGTGGGGTTTCAGAAGGCTGTCCGCTGCTGAGACTTAATTAGAAAACATATATTTGCTGAGCTCCAAAGCAGTAAGGTCAGATTTGAAATACATCAATGCTGTCAAAGCACTATATTGGCAGAAAGCACTCTGCAGACATGACAAAACAGGTGAAATCTAAAGCCGCAGTGCCATCCTCCTCCACTATTAAAGATCATTATGTTGTCCACCTGGCAAAGGTTTCTTGTGTTGGAGATCTCACAGAAAGTGGACCCTTCTCAAGGCCCTAGCTGAATTGAGTGCCTCGCCCTCTATAAAAACAGGTGAGAATATGTGGGACATGGTTCTTACAGAGAGTAGAGCAGCAAAGTCCAAAATAGCGGACTCAGTAGTGATTCACCTGGAGGAAAAGTTTGAGGCAATTATAACCCAGGTTGATACCATAGAAGGGAAACTGTTGGAACTAGAGGAGTTCACTTCTAACAGTATCAAACTCCTTTGCAGAATCTCGAATATTGATATCAACAATTGACTGCAAATAATCACACTTTATATTGAAAGACCCAAAGTCTTTTTATCTTATTTTTCTTTTATTCTTTTAAAGAAATTTAGGAGGAAAAGGTCTCATAATGCCCAGGTACCAGGACAAACAGTCATCAATGTATCTCAAGGCACACTCCAGGCTAGGCTCATCACAGACCAAAAAAACTCCTGTTCCTTTATTAATTATCACATCTGTGTAATTCCGTTTGCATATACATATTCTTGTGTGGGTTTTTTTTTTATTTGCACCTAACCATTTAACGTGATTCAAAAGAATCTTCTCAACAAAACTATATATGATAGAATGACTTAGTTTTTTGCTTCAGACGCAGGTCTGGCTGTCAAACGCCCAATCATGAGACTCCCAACTCCAATGGGGACCTGTTTTGCCCACCGGCTTTGTCAAGGGAGGAGTCCAGACACTTTGACGGTCTCATTCCGTGCTTTCACAGCAGGAACTAAAGGAGGAACATGCAGAAGAACTGCACTTCAGAAGCAGAATGCAAGCACAGATAGAAGCTCTGTAGGATAAATGATGATAAGGAAACTAGAAACAGAAGAACAAACTAGGATTATAAGTGTAGTGGAAAGCAGGGAAGGAGCAGACTCGATTTCGTATGTGTAAAGTTGCTTATGATATGCTTTTTCAAATCAATAGCCAATGCTCCCTTTGAAATAGGGTACACTGGGAACTGCAACCAAAGCCTGATCCTAATCTTCTTCCAAGGGTGATTGTGTAAAGTTGCACTGATATCAAGAGACAATTTTTTTTTTGTTACATTTGTACCCTGTGCTTTCCCACTCATGGCAGGCTCAATGCAGCAGGCAATGGCGGGTTAAGTGACTTGCCCAGAGTCACAAGGAGCTGCCTGTGCTGGGAATTGAACTCAGTTCCCTAGGACCAAGGTCCACCACCCTAACCACTAGGCCACTCGTCCACCTCCAAGATCATGTCTTGCAAGTATGAGGGCATGGATTAAAAAAAAAAATCCTGGCCTAAGTGTCAAAACCTTAAGGAGATGAAAGGAACTCTTACCATACAGGAAAGAACTGTAAGATATAGAAGTATAAAAGTGGGAATGTAGTTCCCAGCTAAGTTGGTGCTAACTGTGGAAGGCTGATTGTCTACACCAAAAGAAGTTAAATCTTTTATCAAGGAGCTGTCTCGAAAAATGGTCTCACACAAGACTCATAAAGCTAAAGGTAAACTATTTGCCACGCACCCATGCAATCTCTACTCTGCTATAGGCCAAATGTAAGCAGTGGAAGAAGTCATCCTGCCCTCAGTCAAAGCTCAAATTTCTAGATGCTTCTCTCATCTGGGCAGGTTTTGTCAAAGCCCTCGGTGGAGAACGACCCCACTCAATCCTCTCAGATTGAGAAGGTGATCAGAAATATCCCTCAGCTTGGCTTGACAACATTGCGAAAGAGTAGATAACCAAGACTAACCTGGTTGACCTAAAGATTTCAGTACATGATTATGCTTGCTACATGGTTGAGAGAGAGTACATAGTTATGTTAGCTCTTAGTTCTGCACATATAAGGTTAATACTGGTTATTTTGAAGAAATGTGCACCCTTATTTTGAGGTTAGAAGTTTCAATACATGTGATATTCTTACTGTGTATTTATGAGCTTAACATTTGTTAGCAGGTAACTGGCCTGTAGAGAGCCCTTTTTAGGGGTTGGGGGTGGAGATGAGGGGTAGAGTGGAAGTGACTAATGCAAAATTGTTTATGAAGGAAGGCATTACATAGGGGGAAGGATATTTTGTTTATCCTTTTTAATTCTTCGGTTACTTTGGGTAATAGACCACACCATGCTCTATGAGGCTCTTAGAGCTGGGAAACTTATTGTGATTGAGAATGCATAGATTTTGGAAGACAACATACACTCTACTGGAGAGCAAAGTGTTTTTCCAGCAAGTTTGAGGGGAGTGGGGAGACAAATTGGCCAATAGGCTTGGAAATATTACTGCTGACTATATCTTGGGTAAAATGTATAGGGTGGTATCATATAACACTTGACAGACCACTATTCACAAGATTTTAGGGAGGGCTTGCTCTTTTATACCAAACCCACCTTTGGGGATGGTTCTGCATTTAAAAAGCTGCAGATTTTTAAAGGATGGCACATGGAATGTGGGGGAGATGAAATCATCCTATTAAGAAAAAGCTAGTATTAAATCATCTTTCAGATGCTCCTGTAGACATAGAGACGTATTTTCAAAGCACTTAGACTTACAAAGTTACATGGTAACCTATGGAACTTTGTAAATCTAAGTGCTTTGAAAATGAGCCCCATAGTGCTACTTAAGGAATGTGAGAAATTAAAGAGCAACCAGATGATTCAATTTAATTTAATGCAAGGATTTCCTGCACCCAACTCATCATCAGTTCTCAAGAGGTTCAATAGCCAATGAACTATAAACTTTAGCATTCATTTGTTAATTTCCCCATGGATAATATATTCTTCACATAAACATTCTCCAAAGTTTCAAATATAAAATCTTATAGAATGCACTTATCTTGGACAGAGCATATGACAGATGGGGGATAAATCATCCGACATGATCATGTTTCGCACCCCAGGGCTGTTTCAAGGAAACTCCCCTCAATCAATAGCACCAGCTTAGCTCCTGCATATCAGGTTTTAAAAAATTATAGTTCATTGGCTATTGAACCTCTTGAGAACCAACGACGAGGTGAGTGTAGGAAATCATTGCATTAAATTGAATCACCTGTAAGGTGCACCACTGAGGTTTTTGGACCTCGGTTACATTTTTGAGTGGGAATAGACGGACAGTATTATTGATTTATCTTTCCCACTTCAGTTGAGCAGTACATCTCTGAGTATTGTTGCATGCATATTCTTATAAACATATGTCCTGGTAGGACCTAAGTGCTACTTCTTTGAAAAGGCCTTTAAGAATCTTATAACAGCAGAGCAGGAGATACTGATTGAAGGGGGGAGACATGAACTGTGGGTTAGGCCTGTTGGACCAGGATGAGGAGAGAACAAGAGGAAGAGGTAAAAAGTCTGCAGTCAGTATTAGATATATGGAGCTTTGGAAACATTTGGAGGGTGTATAACCCTGGATGTAAGGATTATACTTTTTTTTCAGGATGGCATCATATTTCAGATTAGGTTATCTGGTTAGAGAGGTGTAGTAGCTGTGTTAGTCCACTTTTAAATGTAATCATCAATAGAAATAAAACAAAATAAAACATGGAAAATAAAATAAGATGATACCTTTTTTTAATGGACATAACAATACATTTCTTGATTAGCTTTCGAAGGTTGACCTTCTTCGTCAGATCGAAAATAAGCAAATGTTGGTAGATGACAGTATATATAAGTGAAACATCAAAGCATTCCAGTGACAGTCTAACAGGATGGGAGTGGATAGGTGAGAGACAGGAAGAGGGAGAGGTGAGATATGCATGGAGACAGGAGGGTGACAAAGCAGTACGATTTTCAAAGCAGTACAATTTTATGGTTTATAATGGGCTAGAAAACCCAGATTTTTGTTAAGTCCTGTCTGGTGGGTGTCAAAATATTTAATCATTCTGACTTCAAAGGTCTTACATTCCTGTATTGTTTTAAAGTTCCCTTTTCTTACCATGAAGTCACTGGTACAGTGTTCTGGTTTTGTAAAGTGCTGCCCCACAGGCGTGACATCTTTATTAGTACTGGCATTTTTCATATGGTGTCTATGTAAATTAAATCTCTTCTTTAGCATCTGACTGGTTTCTCCAATGTAGCAGCCTTCGTTGCATTTTTTACACTGAATGATATATACCATTCCTTAATGTTGAATATTTTTCCTTTGTGAATGACCGTGGGGTCCTGCATAATGTTTTGGCATAGTTTGCAGCTGGATATATTGCAAGGATGTGTGCCATTCTTTTCTTTTTGACTCTGTGTTGGGAGCCTACTTCTAATTAGCTTGTGTTTTAAGTTGGGTGGCTGTCGGAAGGCCAGCACTGGTGGGGATAGGAAAGGGAAAAGGGAAATGGGACTTGTTATACCGCCTTTCTGTGATATTTTGCAACTACATTCAAAGCGGTTTACATATATACAGGTACTTATTTTGTGCCTGGGGCAATGGAGGGTTAAGTGACTTGCCCACAGTCACGAGGAGCTGCAGTGGGAATCGAACCCAGTTCCCCAGGATCAAAGTGGGAATATCTCTTTCAGTAATTCATCCTCCTGGAGTAGAGGCTGCAGATCTTTTATGATTTTTCTTAATTTTTCCAGCTCTGGGTTGTATGTCACTATAAGAGGGATTCTGTCTGTGGGGTTTTTTTCTTTGTACTATAGCAGATTTTCCCTGGGTTTTTTGAGGGAGGAGGCAATATTCTTGGAAATTATTTTGGGGTTGTAGCCTTTCTGTTTGAAGGATGCAATCAGGGTTTCAAGCTGTCTGTCTCTGTCCCCTGGGTCAGAGCAGATACGGTGGTATCTTGTGGCTTGGCTGTAAATAATGGATCTTTTTGTATGTGAAGGGTAGAAGCTGGAGTTGTGGAGGTAGCTGCATTTGTCTGTGGGTTTCTTGTATATGGATGTTTGTATATATTGTAAACCTCCAGGGGTGCTCGTGTGTGCTGAGCGACTTCTTGTGGTTCCTGTCCTGTTCCATGTGCTCCCTGCCTGGCCTCACTAGCACTTTGCTTCAAGGAACAACCTGGAAACAAGATTCCTCTGTGACTCCTGTGAATCTGGTCTCTATGTTTGGGGCTCCTCTTTCCCTCAGGGTGACCTCTTCATTAACATCCGTTCAAGGACCTGCCTCCCCGCTGTATCCCCTAGTAGCAGACTACCTTACCGGTTCTTCTGATGGGGCCCCAGGGTCACCCTTCTTTGGAATATAGCCAGGATTCTTCTGCATCTACTTAGGTGATTTGCATATTTCTTCACTTTCCCCTGCTGTCTTCAGGCTTCAGTCAGTCCGGGTCCCTCCAGCTCCTCCTCCAGCAGGCTTCAGGCTCTCCAGGTTCCCATCCCTTCCCCCCCGGCAATCTCCTCCAGCAGGTTTCAGGCTCTCCAGGTTCCCATCTCTTCCCCCCCCTCTTCTGGGAGGAAGCTATTTATGAGGTGGCCAATAAACCTCCCCACCTCTTTAGACCTCGCCCTGCTGGTTCCTGAAAGATCTGGGTCTAGAATTCTCTCTCAATACCCAGCGATCTCCCTGGAGCTCCCTCTACTGGCACCTGCAGGTCAATACCCAGCTATCTCCTTGGAGCTCCCTCTAGGGACCAGAATGGGCATTTTCCCTGTTTTCAGTTGGAGAGCGCCCTCTGGCGGCCTCCTCAGGGTAGGGCAGTCACTGTGTTTATCACAATATCCATTGCTGATTGAGACTGTGGTGTCCAAAAAATTGACTTTTTCTGGGGAGTAGTCAATTTTGAATCTGATTGTAGGATGGTATGTATTGAAGGAATTCTAAAATTGTTTCAGAGTTTCTTCCCCCTCAGTCCAAATCATAAAAATGTCATCAATGTACCAGTAGTATTTTATGGGTTTGGTCTGGTATGTATTCAGAAATGTCTCTTCCAGCTCAGCCATAAAGAGGTTGGCATATTGGGGTGCTGTCCTGGTGCCCATCGCAGTGCCCATTATTTGTAGATAGATATCATTGTTAAAGTGGAAATAGTTGTGAGTTAAAATCAATTGGATTAGTTTTGTAATGGTTATCTGGTTAGAAGCGCTAATCAGTTGATTAGATTGGGAGCATATGACTATACACCCCATTCATGTCTCGGACCATGCCTTGGTTTCAGGAATGCAGCAAAGAGACTATAGTTCGAGCGTGGAGGGACACCTGGGACCCTGCTTTCAATCCTGGAAAAATGTTTGTGAAGAACTTTGCAGATATAATATCAGGGTAACACTTATAGGACAGAAGGATAAATATGAACAAAAATGGCATCTAGTGTTTTGGTAGGTGGGTTAATTTCTTCCATCACTACTTGTTGGGAGTATGACTAGTTGCAGTCGTGACCTAAATCAGTAATATGTAATTTTTGTATATGTGTTTTACTTGGGAAATGTAGTTTAACTGGTCTTATCTTTCTTTGTTGGCACTTTATGATCTCTGATATTACAACATGGCTTACGTGGGTCCTTGGTTCTAGACCTGATAGTATGTTCACAAGATTACCACATGAGGAGGTGCAGTATAATAGTCCATATTGAGGGTTGGGGGTGGGAGGAAGAGGTACGGGGTGGTAGTTTTGTTCTGTTTTCTTTTTGTATTTTGGTGCTTTATTTCACTGTACTTTATTTCTTTTTCTTGTAATTGAAGGTCTGTTAACTGCTATTGGTTTTACTGTTTAATATAAAAATGCATTCTGGATACTACAGATAGTTACTGTATTGCAGGTTATGTGTTATTGTCCATGGTATTCCAGATTGTTCAATAAAGGTTGAATAATTTAAAAAAGTTCATTTTTCCTCTTTTAATTCCCTTTCTTGCGGCGAGGTCATGCCTGCATCTCAATAACATAATATCAGTAGCAGTTGCTTTCTCTTGTTGTTCCAGGTAAGCCAGCTCTGCCTTGGTAGCCTTGACCCCTTCATTATGACTAATTTTCAGAATTTTATCTAGTCCAATTGCAGACTCAGCACAATTGTCTTCATTATCACATAATTTTCGTTCTCACTCCCATTTACTATAGGAATCAGATCAATGTAAGTTTTTCTTGCTCCTCTTTCTACATCCATTCCTTTATTTATTTATTAGGATTAATTTACTGCCTTTTTGAAGGAATTCATTCAAGGTGGGGTACAGTAAGAATAAATCAAACATAAGCAATAAACAATTACAGCAGTAAAAATATTCAAATAACAATACAAAGTATGGCATAGTATACTAGGTTACTATGGAACTTTGTAAGTCTAAGTGCTTTGAAAATACGACTCTGTGTCAACACGATATATAATAAAACGTTTTAATAGACAGTGTAGGGTATAAACAAAGATGGAACATATAGATAGGTAAGAGTAAGAAGAGTTAGAAGATAAGGGGACTAATTTAAAGGAAGTTAAAGATCTGATGGTGCTGTTAGGTAGGCCTTTGATAGAAGCTCTGTGGGGGCAATTATTTATTTATTTATTTGTTACATTTGTATCCCACATTTTCCCACCTTTTTGCAGGCTCAATGTGGCTTACATATTACTGTTAACGGCTTTAGCCGATTCTGGTCTGAACAAATACAAGGTATGAATGAATAACATAGGTGCTTTTACATACCCATTACATACGTACATATTTACAATAACAGCATTTATGTTATCTTCAATAGCATTCTCAAGGCCTAGTATTTCTTGTAATATATATATATATATATATATATATATATATATATATATATATATATATATATATATGTTAGAAAACACTATTTTAAACTGTGTACATCGTGTATCTACAGAATGAGAACATGATGGTATGTACCCTCAAATTTGGGGCCATTCTTTATCTGGAGGTAGTTGATCAGGAAGGTCTGACCATTTTTGAGTATATGAGGGGAAATACAAAGGTAGATAATTGTACAAAATTGAGTAGAGAATGGATATAATTTTTGTGTAGTTTCTAATGCATGTGAAGAATGTGAAAATCATTTCTTATACTCATTAAAACACAAATGATTCTGGGGCGTGGAGGGAGAAGTTTGTATAACCTAGAGTTTGGCTGTGCTGTTGGAGGGGGGGTTGCGGGGTGGGAGAAGGGATTTAACATAAAACTTATTTAAAGTGAGGTTAAATTGAGCTTTGTTTTTGTAAGACTACACTGTGTGTTATAAGAGTACTGTATTTCTTGGATCTATGTGGCCATAAGAGATATGTTCATGTTGCTTATTTGTTTGCTGGTTCCTAGTATTGTAATATTCATGCTGTGCATGTAACAAAAATGCTCTTATTTGAAAATATTGATAGAACGATATGGGTAAATTTAATTTATTTTTGGTCTTTCAACTGAAAGAGATCTCCTGAAAATAAATTAGAAAAAAAAAAGTTGGACCAGCAGCTTTCAAAACTGCAGCACAAATGGTTGAACCTGTTTGTGCTATAAAGGGTTGAGAAATTATTGGTAAAAGGGGGATTTCTGAAGGGATAATAAAAGACATTTACATATAACTCTCCAATTATGCAAAATCACTGAGATAAAAGGGTAGTCATTAAAACTGAACAGGGAATGAGTCAATGGTAGGAAAGGTAATGAGCAAATTGGCACAGGGTGAACCAGTAATTGTTCTAAACGCACCCAATGTTCATCAGGGTTGGGGAAAAAACAAGCAGCCAATATTCAGCCGGTGGCAGTCAGAATTTTTAAATTAGCCCCAGATATTCAGGGCCGGGCCATATGTGACTCTCTCTGGGAATAGGTGACTAAAGTAGCAGAAACAAAATGTTGACAATGGCCAGGACATGTTTGAATTTCTGTAAATTTTTAATTTTTGTCATAAAAGGATGGGGTTTGGACTATTGTATTGCAAGCTGTTTCCTCTAACAGAATTCATTAAAACCTCTTATTAAATTTCTGGTGACCTCAGTCACCTTTCTCCAGAGATAGGGGTGGACTGACAGTGGTCGGGGCCCCTGGGCAGTAAAGGTTATTGCCCCCCCCCCCCCGGCCACTTCCTGCCGCCCCTCCCATGCACCACTGCCCCCTCCCACATATTACAGCCCCCACACCACCACATGTTCCACCCCCTCCCACCAGGGGCATAGCCAGAAAACAGATTTTGGGTGGGCCTAGGCAAGAACTGGGTGGGCTCCAAGTGTTCCCCCCCCCCCCCCCACCAAAAAATATCTCAGCTGATGAGAAAATGCTTCTTTCCACCTTGGCAGTCTGCAGCAGGCATGCGCTGAAATCTGAGCATGTACAGGTGCCGGTATCGTGGAGAGTAGTGTTTTTGTTACCATCAGGGGGAAGTCTTCAGCTGGTGGAGCTTGGGATCCCCACCAGCTACCACCAAATGTATGCTACTGTTGGGTGGGCCTGAACCCTAAGTGGGTGGGCCCTGGCCCACCCAGGCCCACCTGTGGCTACGCCACTGCCTCCCACACACTACAGACTCCTGCAAGTGGGTCCTACCTTAAAGGGCCGTGGTGGTCTAGTGGCTTCTTTAGGGGCAGGAAAGAATCCCAGTCTGGAAGTGGTGCAAAGAAAAGCTACAAAAATGGTATACCTTGGAGAAAAGGAAAAACAGGGGTAACATGATACAGACGTTCAAATATTTGAAAGGTGTTATTCTGCAAACAAACCTTTTTCGGAGACGGGAAGGCGGTAGAACTAGAGGACATGAATTGAGGTTGAAGGGGGGGGCAGACTCAGGACTAATGTCAGGAAGTATTTTTTCACGGAGAGGGTGGTGGATATGTGGAATGCCCTCCCGCGGGAGGTGGTGGAGATGAAAACGGTAATGGAATTCAAACGTGCTTGGGATAAACACAAAGGAATCCTGTTTAGAAGGAATGGATTCACGGAATCCTAGCGAAGATCGGGTGGCGATGCCGGTAATTGGGAAGCGAAACCGGTGCTGGGCAGATTTCTATGGTCTATGCCCTGATCGTGTCTGAATAGATAGGGATGGGCTGGAGTGTAAATTTTAAGGGGTTTTGTTAGCTTCAGAACTTAGTACACGAACAGTGCTGGGCAGACTACTACGGTCTGTGCCCTGAGAATGGTAAGGACAAATCAAACTCAGCTATAAAGTATCACATACCATGTAAAATGAGTTTATCTTGTTGGGCAGACTGGATGGACCGTACAGGTCTTTATCTGCCATCATTTCATTTACGATGTCTTTCCTGTCCACTGTTGCTATTGTGCCTGGGGCCGGTGCTGTTAGGGCCGGTCAAACCCGGTAAGCGGGCTAAGCGCCGCAGGGGGGCGCCTGCCTTCAAGGGCACCGCTGCAGTGCTGTGCCACCATACTGCGCTGCCCTTGGTGCTTTAAATCTGATGTCATTTCCTCGAGGGCGGGACTGCAGAACGAACTCACGAAGGGAGGGAAGGCTAGAGACAGGGCAAGGCTTTCAAATGACGCGGCTGCTGGAACGGAGGTAAATTAAAGATTTAAAGCACCAAGGGCGGCGGGGGATGGGTGCGAAGGAGAATCGCTGGACTGGGGCAGGGTGGGAGAAGAGAGAAAGGAGATGCTGGGAGGGGCGGGGGCGTGCGGGCGCCAACTCATTGTCTGCAGGGGGCGCCAGAGACCCTAGGACCGGCCCTGGGTGCTGGCACTAGCGTGTTTTCAAAATGGCTGCCAAGATTTCCCATTGTAGACTCGCGGGTCTCAGCAGCCATTTTTAAAACATGGCAGCACCAGTCACAGGCAGAATAGCTGCAGCGCACAGGAAAGAGTGGGATTCTTTCCTGCCCCACAGATAGAGTTACCACATTTTGTCCTCTGCAAAAGAGGACACATGTCCCGTCCCTTGCCCACCCCGCCCCTTTCGCATCCTCACCCCACCCCTGTCACATATTCCCCTCCCCCTGGGTCACATATTCCCCTCCCCTGCCCCCCCCCCCTCACCTCCCCTCCTCTTACTTACTATCTACTGCCCTGGTGGTCTAGTGACCTCTTCGGGGCAGGAAAGAGCCCCCTCTTTCCTGCCCGGAGCTCTGTCCTTGCCCTGTATCCTGTTGCTGTGATGGTCTCGGGATTCAAAATGGCCACCGAGAGTTGAAGTCTCGCGAGGTCGCTTCAACTCTCGGTGGCCATTTTGAATCCCGAGACCATCACAGCAACAGAATGCAGGGCAAGGCAGAGCTCCGGGCAGGAAAGAGGGGGCTCTTTCCTTCCCCCGAAGAGGTCACTAGACCACCAGGGCAGTAGATAGTAAGTAAGGGAAGGGGAGGGGAGGCTAGGATACGCCCGCCCGTTTGTCCAGAAATCTGGACAAACGGGCGGACTGGCAAAATCCGTCCGGACATGTCCTCAAAAAGAGGACATGTCCGGGTAAATCCGGACATATGGTAACCCTACCTACAGAGGCCCTTAGTGTAATGAATTGAGAAACCTGAAATAGACCCAAAATTTTTTCTGTTTTCATAACTTCAGGGATTGAGGATAAATGATTATTAAAATATTAAAGAGTATTATCTGCATATAAGGTTCCTTTTACTAAGGCATGCTAACGGGTCCTTTTACTAAGCTGCAGTAAAAGAGAGCCTGCACTAGCATCAGCATGTGTTTTTTGAACCATGCTGAGGCTCCCTTTTACCACAGTGGGTAAAAGGTTGTTGTTTTTTTTTAAAGACATGGCCATGCGGTATGGCCATTTCAGGGGAAAGCATTTACCACCACCCACTGAGGTGCGATAAGGGCTCCCACGCTAATCTGGCAGTAACTGCTGCCCAATTACCACTGGGTAAGCACTAGCGCTACAAAAATAGAAAATATTTTTGTAGCGACGAAAATTGAGTAAAGGGTTTTTTTTGCAGATGAAGAAAGTTGACCCAGGTTTTTCCTCCTTATCACACAAATAACAATTTTGGGTGGAGATTCAGCACAGAGGCTTTTTCCCTTTCTCATTAGTTTTATCTTGCACTTCATAGGAATCTAGTATCATACTAACAGGCTTATTTTCTAAAGAGAAGGGCGCCCATCTTCCGACACAAATCGGGAGATGGGTGTCCTCTCAGGGTCGCCCAAATCGGCATCATCAAAAAACAATTTTGGGCGTCCTCAACTGCTTTCTGTCGCGGGGACGACCAAAGTTCATGGGGGCATGTCGGCATTGTAGCGAAGGCGGGACTGGGACGTGATTAAGAGATGGGCATCCTCGGCCGATAATGGAAAAAAGAAGGGAGTCCCTGACGAGCACTTGGTCGACTTTACTTGGTCCATTTTTTCTTGCGACCAAGCCGTGAAAAGGTGCCCGAACTGACCAGATGACCACTGGAGGGTATCGGGGATGACCTCCCCTTACTCCCCCAGTTGTCACCAACCCCCCCACCTTAACAAAAAACTTTAAAAATTTTTTGCCAGCCTCGAATGTCATACCCAGCTCCATGACAGCAGTATGCAGATCCCTGGAGCAGTTTTAGTGGGTGCAGTGCACTTCAGGCAGGCAGACCCAGGCCCATCCCCCCTACCTGTTACACTTGTGGTGGTAAATGTGAGCCCTTCAAAACCCACCACAAACCCACTGTACCCACATCTAGGTGCCCCCCCCTTCACCCCTTAGGACTATGGTAGTGTTGTACAGTTGTGGGGAGTAGGTTTTTGGGGGGCTCAGCACACAAGGTAAGGGAGCTATTTGCACATGGGAGCAATTTGTGAAGTCCCTAGGGTGACCGGTTGTTGTCCTGGCATGTCAGGAGAACCAGTGCACTACGAATTCTGGCTCCTCCCCTGACCAAAGGGCTTGGATTTGGTCATTTTTGAGATGGGCGTCCTCAGTTTCCATTATGGCTTAAAACCGTGGACGTCCATCTCTACGGTCGACCATCTCAACATTTAGGTCGACCATCTCTATGGTCAACCTAAACGTTTTGATTTGGGCGTCCCCGACCGTATTATCAAAACAAAAGATGGACACCCATCTTGTTTTGATAATACGGGTTTCCCCGCCCCTTCGCGGGGCCATCCTGCGAGGACGCCCTCATGAAAACTTGAGCACCCCGTTTGATTATGCCCCTCCAAGTACTTTGTAGTTTATATCAAGAGAGATTTTTCTATTATGGTGTTGAGATACTGTCTTGTTCTCATATTTATTTATCAAAGTGTGGCTACCATGACACTCTTTCCAAAAGCTTGGAGCTTGGTGTCAGATTGAATTTATTAAGAAAACACAGTTTATTGATATTGATGCTATTGTTTTCTAATAACAGTGTACTATATGAAAGCTAGAGGGAAAGAGTGGGAAGGAAGAGAGTTCAAGAAGGTCTTTGGGGAAGGAGTGGGGAGGAAAGGAACCTAATGAGACTAGTGTCCATAAGAACTAGGGAGTATAGTCTCAAGGGGATTGGGGGTTGCCTCAGGTTGTTCTGCATGGCATTGTTCCCTAAGTGGCTGTTTGTTTTGCAGACCATTCCAATTCAGATATTACACAAAGACTTGTTAGCGGCGAACAGAGAATTGGCACACTTTTGTTGGACAGAAAAGAAGCCCAAGTTACAAATGGAATATTTGATTCTTGGGTGGCATTTTGGGGAATTGGGATTGCCAGATTTTAAACTTTATTATTAAGCCTGCTTGATGTTCCACTTGAGGGACTGGATATTGGAGGGTGACGATTATATTCCTAGTAATGTTGACAAAGCTCTTTCTTTCCCCTGGCATTTCAATTTTCTGCCTCATGCTCGCATGGATGGTCTTCCAACTCATATAGAATGGAGAATTCTTGTATGACCGCTTCGAGAACTATGGAACATTTTAACTACCTTAGTGCATCAAGACCCTTGTTATTCTGCATTGCCCTCAGCAATGATTAATGCAGATTTTAGGCCAGGTCTAGAAGGTGCAAGTTTTTTTCAGTGGAGCGCACGGGGAGCTACTTGGTTAGAACATGTTTTTACAATCTAACGACTGTGCCATGGAGGAGCCATGCCCGCGACACAGCCAGGCCAGCCGAGCAGCCTTTCCCATGCTGAGCTTGCTTACTTCTTACATACCAACAAAGCGGCACAGGCACAGCAGCTGAGACTTTAGCGTGAGAAGTGGAAGCGGCGAGCACATGGCGTGGGATAGCAATGTAGCACTGGCCAACTCAGGATCAGAAGTCAGAAGAGGTGCCAGTGCTGCCTGAGACTGCCAAAAATCAGGTGGGAGGTGGCTGAGCGGGCTGCCACCGCGATGGCATGCAGAAAGGCTGTGGCTGTGAGCACTTTTCAGCACTTAAAATGGGTGGTGGGCCTGAGCCAAGATTGGGTGGGCCTGGTTAACAAGCTAATAAGCCCTGATAATTGCCAATTAACAAGCAATTATTGACACTAGTTGGCATTAATTAGAATTTATGCACACAACTGTCTAAATGTGTTCTGTAACTTGATGCACATAAATTCTAAGTTGCATAGTTGAAAAGGGGGCATGGCCATGGGTGTGGAATGGGCAGATCATGGGCGTTTCTAAAATCTATGCATGTTGTTATAGAATACACCTGGTCCGCACCTAATTTAGGTGTTGTCATCTACACCAAGTTTTACTAAATTTAGTCATGCAGATGGGTTCTCGGTGTATTCTATAAACCGTGTGGAAATTTAGGCATTAGGCGTACTTTATAGAATATGCCTAGGCATATTTTTTTTTCAGAGCCAATTTTTTAGGTGTGATATATAGAATCTAGTCCTATATGCCCAAGCTCTGTCGAAATCTTATAGAAACATTTTGGGTAAGTGGGAGTGTGAGCTGGGTGTCCAATTAGGATCCCTTCTGATTCTTAAAATTATAAGGCAAATCCCGCAGGTGCTACATAGCTCTGAATTCCAAGAATGTTGTTTTCATGTCTTGCATAGAGCCTATTTTTCTCAGAATCAAGTGCATAAAGTGGGATGTGTAGCTACTTCTACCTGTCTAAAATGTAATTTTACATACTGCAACTGTAGCCATGCCCTATGGCATTGTGTCCAGTCCAGCTACAAAAATTTTGGAAAGACATTATGCAGTGCTTATTGGGCATAATTGATCAGCCTGCTAGCACCCAAGTTGCTTATTATTCAGTGGGGTCTAAATTATTTATTTTTAAAGCTAGAGTTGTAGCCTTGAAATGTGGACTCAGGATTTTCCACCATCCTTGTAGGAATGGTGGAACAGGTTACACGCCCTGGGCCTAGTGCAATTACAAGGAGCGCGAGGGTCTCTAAAATTACAGAAACAATTTCTGCAGATTTGGGATCTTTATACCTAATCTTTATCTCCCCAGGCTCGAAGTCTCGTAGTGAATATCAGTGGCGTAGCCAAGGATGGGCCCGAGTGGGCCCAGGCCCACCCACTTTGGGTTCAGGCCCACCCAGTAGCAGCACACCTATGATGTGGCTGGCAGGGATTCCCAAGTCTCAACAGCTGAAAACTCCCAACAACTATCCCTGGTGCATACCTTGTAAATAGCAGATCTTTGCCTACAGCAAGGAGCAGCTGATACATACTGCTCAAACTGGCCCCACAGCCTTCCCTCTGACGTGTTCCCACCTATGCAGAAACAGGAAGTTGCATCAGTGGGAAGGCTGTGTGGCCAACATGAGCAGTGCGTATTAGTTGCTGCTCGCTGCCAGTGGAAAAATATTATTTAAAAGGTATGCAGGAGAGGGGGGATGTTTGAGAGACCATATGGCAAGCAGGTGAAAATCACCTGTGGGATGGGGCAGGGTTCTTCTGCCCACTCATCTTGGGCCCAGGCCCACCCAAAATTGTGTGTCTGGCTACGCCCCTGGTGAATATGTTGTGAGGGCAGTCTGGTGGGGGGAGGGGGAATGTGAAATTATGTTTTCTTTTGTATGAGGATTGAGCTTGCAGTGTCATGTAGGGCTATAAGAGTCCAAACCCTTCATGTTAATAATTGGGTTGGGTTGTACTGGGGTGGATTAGGGTATCTGTGGTGGGGATGGATTTGGTGGGAAAGGAGTTATTTTATTTGTAAACCCCATGTTACATGTTGATGAATAGTATGATCTGTTTTGAAAAATAAAATGCTTCAAGTTAAGTGGGGTTGCTTGGAAGTATAAGACAGATATAGATATTGGAAGGACGAATAACTGCTTTTTTCTTAATGCAAACATATTGGTTCAAGACCACTGTATTTTGATTTGTATATTTTTCTTTCATGTTAATAAAAACGTTTTCAAACTAAATTTTATAAATATATCAAACTGTGTTCTTGGTGAGAACTTCTGTACAGAGAGGTAGATGTGGGAATTATGCACATAAAGACAGTACCAGAATGCATGGGAGGAGATCAGATTACTATAGAGAAAGAAAATAAAAGAGCAAAAAAGGTGCTGCCCAGAGAAGGATCCAGAGGAAATACTGAAAGTGTGATGGAGGAAATAAGAAGACAACCAAGATAGGACAGAATCTCAAAGTCGGTGAGGACAGGATGTCAATGAGCAGATGGTGATCAGTTTACAGTTTATTATTACTTTCTATATCGTCAACTATGTCAACTGCAGCAGATAGGTCAAAGAGTATAGAAATCTAGTAAAGGCCCCTGGTTTTTTGTCAGGAAGAAGTCACTGGAAATTTTGACAAGGGCACACTCTATGGAATGTGAAGGACAAAACTCAGATTGGTGCAGATCAGAAACAACTTGAGATGCAACAAAGTCAATTCAGCGGAAATAAATAGTATATTCAGGTAGTTTAGTAGCAAAGGGAAGTAGTGGCATGGGATGGTAATTACAGGATAGGTCAAGGAATACATTGTAATAATAAGGATCTAGTGAAGGGTTCTTCAAGAGTGGTTTGCTCATAATGGGCCGGATTCAGTATATGGCACCAAAAGTTAGGTGCTGGGAAAAATCTTCGCTCAGCACCATTCTATAAAGGGCACTTCAGGTTGAGCACTCTTTAAAGAATAGCACCTTGTAGAGATTACAGTGTCAAAGTTCTTACACCAAGTGAAACCTGGTGTAAATCCTGGCGCACAAGTTGGGCACAGATCCCTGGAATTCTGTAACACTGTGCACATTTTTTATGAATGCCCCTCCCATGGCCGTGCTCCCTTTTGGTTTGCACACAAGAGGATATGGGCATAGATCTTTATAGAATCGTGCACAGTCAGATTTGCATGCAATTCCAAATTAGTGCCAGTTAACATCAATAATTGTTTAACAGCCAATTATTGATTGCTAATGGCTCATTATCTAATTTATTTGCATGCAGATCTTAAGATCATGTGTAAATTTGGGTGCCCTTTATAGAATCCAGGGGAATGTGTTTCAAGGCAGCAGAATGGTTGCAGAAGAAAGCGGCCGACAAACACAGAACAAAGCAACAGACTGAGGGTATGACCAATAGGGGGATGGCAACAGATGAGATAGAACCGAGGAGCCAAATGGAATGGGGTCAGAAGGACAAGTATTATCTGTTTAAAAGAGGATGGGTGCATGACAGGAGCTACTACTAATAATCATTTCTATAGCGCTACTAGATGTATGCAGCACAGTACACATTATATGCAGGTACTTTCTCTGTCCCTAGAGTGCTCACAATCTAAGTTGTTTTTTTGTACCTGGAGCAATGGAGGGTTAAGTGACTTGCCCAAGGACATTAGGAGCTGCAATGGGAATCAAACCCAGGTTGCCAGGATCAAAACCTGCTGCACTAACCATTAGGCTACTAAAAAAAAAAAAAAAAGACAAAACAAGGAATAAAGGGAGGTGGGAAGATGGTGGTGGCCTGGTGAAGAACTAAAGAATAGTTCTATAAATCTTGTCTTGGATAAAGTCAACTGTAGTCTGGGCAGAGAGCAAGAAGACAGTAGTGAGCAGTAAAGGAGAGAGGTAAAAATATTTATTGGTATTTATATCCCACATTATCCAAAATACGATGATCAGAATGATTAGGACAGTGAGAGTTGGAAGCAAGCGAATTACTTTAATGGACTTAGTGGCTGCCTTTGGCAAGAGCAATGCCAGTCTTGGAAGGAGGTGAGCATGAATTTCACATACAGTATAAGAAGTTTGCATAGGAATGGGATTTCAACCAGAGTTACAAATATAATCAATGAACCAAACTAACGTAAATATAGAATGCCATAGAATACTGACCTATACATTGCTTGATTCCTCTTAGTCATAAAGAATTGAAGCACAGAACATCAGGGTGTAACAGGAACATACACTATCTGCCTCTTACCACAATTACAGGTCTCAGGTTTGGTAGTCTATTCCTGTTTTGCCATGTTAATTCTTGAACTGCTGGCATAGCAATGGTGATGATTTAATACCTTCCAGATGAATGCACTGACTGCTCTAGATCACTGTTTTTACTGTTGTAATATATGAAGATGCTAAGGCCTGGATTCTCCAGAACTACTCTCTATGTGCACAGTAGGATCAAGACAATTGTAATTTTAAATATGGAATAAGGATTCATTTTTATTTATTTATTTATTTATTTGTTGCATTTGTACCCCACATTTTCCCACCTCTTTGCAGGCTCAGTGTGGCTTACATAGTACCCTGAGGTGTTAGCCACCTCCGGTGATGAAACAAATACAGAGTGGTGTTGTTACAGAACATTAGAGAATCAAGAGAAGAAGAGGGATATATTGTTCATTGCAGGTTATGGCTTCGTTGTGTTGCTGAGTTCAGTTACTTAAGTTGGATCAGTAGGGTATGCCTTTTCGAACAGATCAGTCTTTCATCTGCTGGGAAATCCTCTTCTGCCATTTATTCCTTCCCATGTTACACTACAAGGTTTGATTGTGAAGGATCATTTGCAGTTAGCTGCCAATGATTCTAGTTTATTTGGGAAGATCCTTTCCCCTCTCTGATCACAACTGCGAGTAGAATGAGACAGAATAAATAATGGAGACATTATATGAGTGGGACATCCTGCTGATGCACTGATTGTAGATATGTATTATGGTAGTGGTTCGCAACCCAGTCTTAGGACACACCCAGCCAGTCAGATTTCAGTGTACCATAAATGTGCATGAGATAGATTTATATGCACTACCTCCACTATATATAAATGCAGGGCTTTTTTTGTGGGGGTACTTGGGGGTACTGAGTACCGGCACCTTTCTATTGTCTGCTAAAATTGACCCAAGGACCTCAAGTTTTAATGAAAGAGCTCAGGTTCTACACATCAAGTCTGCCTTGTCATATGTTCTGTGACTGGTTGCAGGGGGCCTGGCTATTGTGGAGTGGATCCCTTAGTGATCACCCCATCCTTGAAGGGTGGCCTAGCATTTGAGTACTGGCACCTTTTTTGCTAGAAAAGATGCACTGTATAAATGTATTCATATTCATTGTGAGTATCTTGAAAACCTGATTGGCTGGGTGTGTCTGGAGGACTGGGTTGAGAACTCCTGTGTTATGGTAACTGTTTACTCCAGGATAGAATTACAGAGAGATGGGTCTAGAAAGGACAACACCCAAACCAGCCCCCTGTTAGATGGCAAAAGGTTAACATTGAGTGATCACTTCACAATAATCCAATGGGCTATCAGTTCAATTATTCTAAAACATTACTTAATTAGGGACAATCCTGGGCATCTTAAGTCATTAGACTTTGGAACTCATCTCACAGGAAAAAAAAAATTCCAGGACAATTTACATGAAAGAATCACCTGATATGCTTTAACATTACAAGGTTCCTGTGTACCCCTGGGCTTTTCTCCTCAGTTCAGTCCTGGACTGTAGCATTAGAAGTGTTCCACTTGAATACTGCCCTTATGCTTCTGAGGCCCATCTCCTCCTATCAAATCCCTAAGCAGTAAAGATTGGCATTTAATATATTTTTATATGTCTCTAGAGCTGAAATGCAGATCATGAAGCAGATATGAATGAATGCGTCTGGGTCTGTCCCTTTATTTAGCCTCCCTCCCCTCCTTTCTGCTTCTCTCTGAAGGTCCTGTATCAGCTATAATGAACATGTTGCAGGTATGAATGAAGTCAGGTGACAGAGGAGCACTCTGCTGTTCTGCTAAAGGCAGTCTTGAACATGTTCATGTCAAAAATCATCTAACAATGAGTCCATCATGCGAGACAGGGAGGGGTGTGGGAGGTTCAGGGTGCTGGGCTGAAAGTGTTAATGACATTTGCCATTGTTGTGTGAGCATCCAGTGCTGACCCTACATGTGTGCATCATGATGGTGAGAAAGCAGGTGAATGGGGGAGGCTCAGAGAAGGTTTGCAGCCTCTTGTTGCCATGGAGCCCCATCCAGGATTTGCTTACATCACTGGCAGTCCTATCTCATAATGGAACTGATGGAGAGCGAGAGAAGCAGCATTTACTATCATGTCTCTTCTCTCCCTTTGCCTCTGCTATCTTTCAATCTGTACATCCCTGTGTGTATTTCTCCATTTAGAGAATTAATGAGTGTGTGTGTGCACTGAGATTAAAAACCCTGGCATTAAAGCCATGCATAGAACGAATAGGGAAAAGAGGGCAGTGCCAACAGATGCCGTCTGCAACAGCAGCAAGACAGGAAAAACAGCAAAGAGAAAAGAGAGAGAGCAAGACAGAGAGAAGTCTGCAAATCACAGAGCACTGCAGAGGATGTATTTCAGGGGCTGAAACAAAGTCCCGGAGGCTGCTTCTTTTATGGACATCTCTCATGATTTGTTTTGCTCAGAATTCCCTTAAGGTTCATGGATCTGCAGAACTTCCCATCACACAAAACTTGGAGTTTTGAGCAAATAGCTTTCCACAAAGTAGAAGTGGGCAGGTTACAGTTGGAATGATCTGTAATTGGTGGGGGCTTCAGATCCAGGACCATCTCAAGATATGGAGGTTTTGCTTTGGAATTTACTGTGGTGCTTCCAGATGGAACTTCTGTATGGATCTGGGATCTTACAGCGCCAGAGACCACTTCCCAGGACCAGAATATTGAAGACTAAAGACACCCCACCCCTCTCTTCTTCCACTTCTTTTCCATCACCTGAGCTGGATTGGATGGACCCAGAAGGCTCGGAAGCTGCTATGGCTTTTCTGAATTCAGGGGATGTACCAAATCTTGTCCAGGCCAACTGCTCTCAGAGATTTGAGCTGTGGGACCTTGAAGACGGGCCTGTGGAATCCTTTCACTATTTTGTTCGTGGAGCAATGGACACCTTGGTGCAGGCCGCCAACTTTCTGAACATGATCTTCCAAACCAGTGACATCAGGGAGTCCAGTTTGAGAGAGGATGTGGAGTGGTACCACGCCTTAGTAAGGAGCAGCATCGAAGGAGACTCCAAAATCTATAGGGCATTGTTGACCTTTGATGCTCATCCTATGTCCTCTAAACCTCAGCTGATTCTTCAGGCTATCAAGGAATCAAATGAGATCCTCTTACAGGAAGTCTCCATGGCTTCAGACAGACTGAGAAACCTAAGCTGGGACAATGAGTGGTTCACCAGCCTGAAATTTCAGACTGCTCCATCTTTGCACAAGACCATTCTTAGCAATGACCTGAAGAGCCTAGACACCCCCAAATGGAACAAGGGAGACAGTTACGTCATAGACAGCAGCCATATTAAATGGTCGACCCCCTTCCTGGAGTGTAGAGATAATAAATTTGTGCCCAGCTGGATGGTGACCCTCTCAGCTGCATTTTATGGACTGAAGCCGGATTTGAGCCCCGAATTCAAGTAAGCAAGCTATTTAGAAGTAACATATCTGAGCCAAAGTATTTATGTGTACCATATTTATATAATTCTCTTTTTACAGTGTCTATATATATATATATATATATATATATATATATATATATATATATATATATATATATCAGTGCCATGTATAAACTCAGTTTCCATTCAGACAGCTCCTCCATTCCATGCTCGCTGTCTACACAGCATAAGGTACATTTTCAAAGAGAGAGTCAGATGCATGAATGGTTTGTTATCATTTTCTCTATATAGGAAAAAAGCTTAGTACTTCAGCCCCTTTGTCATCTGTTATGTGGGTAAAAATAGAGTTAACCTGCAAAAGTCATCCTTATGCGAGTAAGTAGATTTTCAGCTGTGTAAAAGTACACTCAGACTTTCATGATGTTCACAAACCTGGCTTCAAAAAAGAAGTATAGTTGGTGAGGGGGGGGGGAGGGGGCATTCTGGAGCTGCGTATTTTCAAAAAGTATGTGTGTTTGCCAGGTAAAATGCCAAAACTTGCATCTTTGTTTTACTTCACATAAATGTAGGCTCTTACACTAATCCACATAACCTGATTTTAAAACTTGTTGTATGTGGGAACCTTGTGTTTGAAAATTGCCTTATTCTGTGCAGAATTAAAGGTACCAAGGCCATTTTAGAATTTGGTCTCTTATTAAAAATGTACTTGTGTAAGTATCTGTAGCACTGATAGAGAATCCAATGTGCCAAATGTCTTTTTGCAGAATCTCATATGGAATCGGTACCTGATATTAGTTTAAGTGCACAGCAACTTTACCCTCCTTATAGAACCCAGTGAGTACCTGCATACCAGGAAACTTAAGGAAACCAATAGGAAGTTGTAAACAAAGACTAATGATGTTATTTATTTATTTATTTACAAACATTTCTAAGAGAAACCAGTTCTAATAAAAATTCTTGGTGGCATGTGACAGAATAAATACATAACAATACAGCTATAAAAGTGAATGGCTTAATACCGCACTTACCTTTTCATATATTCTCACAAACAAACATTAAAAAAAAACTCTTCTTGCAAAACCAGCCATGATCCCTATTTTCACCTTGTCTCTGGTCTGAAGCTTTGGCTGTAAGGGCATCAATGTCAGTGGAGGGACCACAGGAACCCAAATCTTTTGGTATTATGGCATCAGTGTCTGTGGAGAAACACTGAGGGACTGTTCTTTCCCTGAAGCTTTGGGTGGAAGGCAGTCTGACTATATTAAGATGCTGTGCTATTTCTAAAACCTTGGAATAAATGTGTCAGGAAGAGCTGTGTGCTCTTGCTGAAGCTGGGTGTAAGGGTATTGGTGAAGGACCTGTGCTAGGCTATGCTTTCTCTGAAGATTTTGGTTTAAGGAGTCAGGATTTGTGAAGGAGCTGTGAGGGGCTGTACTCTCTCTAGAGGTCTGAGTGTAAAGGCGTCCATGCTCGGCTATGTTCTCTTTGATGCTCTGGGTGTAAGCGTGTCAGTGTTTGTAGAGGACTAGTGATGGGCTGTGCTCTCTCAGAAGGTCTGGGTCTAAGACCACCTGTATTTGTGGAGGACTAGTGCTGGGCTATATTCTTTCTCAAACTCTGGGTGTAAGGGTGGCAGTGTCTGTGGAGGACCTGTCATAGGCTATGCTTTCTTAAAAGCTGTGGGTATAAGGGGTTAGAGTCTGCAGAGGAGCTGTGCTCTTTTTGGAGGTCTGTGTGTAAGGGCATTTGTGTCTCTGGAGGATCCATAATGGGCTGAGCTTCTCTGAAGCTCTTTCTGTAAGAGTGTAAGTGTCTTTGGAGAACCTGTGATGGGCCCTGTATTCTCTCTGAAGCTCTGTTTGTAAGAGTAAAAGTGTTTATGGAGGACCTGTGGTAGGTTGTGCTCTCTCTGAAGTTTTGCTAGTTTCTGTGGAGGACCTGTGATGAGTCCTATGCTCTCGATGAAGTTCTGTCTGTCAGTTTCTGTGGAGGACCTTTGAAGGGTCCTGTGCTGTCTCTGAAGCCTCTCTCTGTAAGAGTGTCAACGTCTATAGAGGACCAGTGATCTCTCTGAATTTAAGAAAGCGTGGGACAGGCACATGGGATCCCTTAGGAAAAGGAGTTGTTAGTGGTTACTGAGGAAGAGCAGACTGAATGGGCCACTTGGCCCTGATCTGCCGTCGTGTTTCTATGAAGCTCTGTTGTAGTAGTGTCAGTGTTTATGAAGGACCTGTGATGGGCTGTGTTCTTTTTGGAGGTCTGTGTGTAAGGGCATGTGGAGGATCCAGGATGGGCTATGCTTTCTCTGAAGTTCTGTTTGTACGAGAGTCAGAGTCTGTGGAGGACCTGTGATGGGTTCTGTGCTCTCTCTGAAGCGGGATGAAATGCTTGTTCTTTTGGCCGCTGTCGGAGATAGGGTGCTGGGCTCGATGGACCCTTGGTCTGTCCCAGCATAGCGATGCTTATGTCTTATGTCAGGTATAAGGGGTCAGAGTTTGTGGAGGACCTATGTGCACACAGCTCTTGGTGTAAAGGTGTCTATATTTGTGGAGGATTGGTGCTGATGAGGTTGTGTTCTCTCTGAAGCTCTGGGAGTAAGGGCATCAATTGATGTGGAGGAACCATGATGAACTGTACTCTCTCTGAAGATCTGAGTACAAGGATGTCAGCGTCTGTGGAGTGCTTGTGATCTCTCTGAAGCTCTGGCTAACCCAATCCTTTTTGTTGCCTTTTTTAATATGCTTTATTTGCTGTCCCTTTCCCTCCTTTTCTTCCTTAGTTCTTTTTCTCCTCCTTTCTGCCCTCTGCCTAGGTGTCAATACGTATATCACTGGAGAATAACAACTGTTACAGATGCCTCAATGTCAGAGGCGGCTGCCATGAGAACAACAACAAACTGAGCAGATGATAAGCTTTAAATCTGCTCAGCAGACAGCATTAGAACATGGGAGTGTACTTTCTGGAGCCAACTGTTGCACCCCCTCTATCTCCCAGACCAGTCACCACCTTACACCACCATTAATGGTAATGGGGCCCAGCTAAGGCACATTTCATTCAGTATACCTGTGACTGAAATTGCCCCCTCCTCAACAATGGCCTAGCATAACTGTATGCTTTTTCCAGCCAGATAATAGGCCATAGTTCTCTCTGGTATTGTATATTTATTTCTTTGGCTTTAGCTTGTACTTTTTCAGTAATAGCTCAAAGCAAGTTACATTCAGGTACAGAAGGTATTTCCCAGTTACCAGAGGGTTTACAGTCTAATATTGTATGTGGGGCAATGGAGGGTTAAGTGACTTGTCCAAGATCAAAAGGAGCAGGATTTGAAGCCTGGCTTCCTTGGTTGTCAGCCTACTGCTGTAACTGCTAGGTTACTTTCCAACAGGTGTCATAGTGCTTCCTTCCTGAGGCTGAGTGCAAGTGCCTATATAACTGACCCAGCACTTAGCACGCACTCACTGCTTCCCTGTCCCAGGCATTTGCCCATATATCAGTGAAATTCTCTGTTCTTGGCCTAATGGTTAGGGTGGTGGTCTTTGGTCCTGAGGAACTGAGTTCAATTCCCACTTCAGGCACAGGCAGCTCCTTGTGACTCTGGGCAAGTCACTTAACCCTCCATTGCCCCATGTAAGCTGCATTGAGCCTGCCATGAGTGGGACAGCGTGTGGTACAAATGTAACAAAAAAATAAATTCTAACTCATATTTATGTCTGTGGCTCAGTGTAGGAAATTTTGCAACTGACATACACCCTTGTTGGTTTTGAAATCAAGCCTGTCTTCATCTGACACTTTTCACACTAAATAGAAGAGATGAGATAGTGTCAATTTAGGGAAAAGGAAGGGATTTTATATACTGCCTTCCCATGGTACAATCAAAGCGGTTTACATATTATTATATACAGGTACTTTTTCTGTCCCTAGTGGACCCACAATCTTTTTTGTACCTGGGGCAATAGAGGGTTAAGTGAGTGACTTGCCCAGGTCACAAGGAGCTGCAGTGGGAATTAAACCTGGTTCCCTGGCCACTGAACTATTAGGCTACTCCTCCCATTAAAGATGAATCTGCAGCAGATAATAAATATTGCGTTGTGTGGATAGAAGGGAAGTGTGATGTCACAGGGCAGCACCAAAACCAACCAAACAAAACCCCTCACTTTTGTTAGCCCAGTCATATTCCAGATTCCGATTTATACCTCCTGATCTGATGTATCTGCTATCAATTCTTACCTGCTTTGTGTGTGCTGGGATATGGGCAGTTCTTTGGTAGTGGAGAGGGCTGTTTAGAGCATTGTTTCTCAAGCCTGTCCTCTTTAGTTTGGCTTTCTATCTGAAATGAATATGCATGAGTTATATTTGCATACAACAGAGGCAATGTATGCAGATCTATCTGATGTATATTCAGTGTGGATATCCTGAAAATCAGACTGGCAAGGGCAAGAGTTCTCAACACCATCCATGGGCCATATCTTATTAGTCGGGTTTTCAGGCTATCCATAATGGATAGCAATGGGAGAGATTTCTGTCAATGTTGGTAGTGCATGCAACTCTTTCTTTCTTCTTCTTTTATTTTTAATCAAATGATAATACAAGGAAGAGGCATTACAATATACCAAGAACAAATAAAGAACAATAATTAAATATGCTGCATTATAATACCACTAGCCCCCCATAAATGGAAGGTGAGCAAATGAATCACAAGCAACAACACAAGGAAATATAAATCAGGAAGCAATGCACTCTTTCCAAATGATTAGCTCACTATACAAATAGAACAGTTCATAATCCCCTTTACTTCTTGCAGGCAAGAAAGTTTCTAACTGTAATGGGATCACAAAAACATACTGATTCCCTTCAGAAGAAATTTAATATAAAAAGAAGACCCTAATGCTGACACTAGTGACACTGAGGCTAGCAAAGGCCTTCCTTCTCAACTATGTTGCAAGAGCAATATCAGGAAAAATCTGTGATTTCATACCACAAAATACAATTCTTATTACAGAAATAAGCTTTTAAAACATTACAGATGTCACCAAAAGGTTGGCCTGTCAGTAATCAAATCTTGAGAATCCTCTAAAAGATGTTGTTAAATCAAAGCTAGACACATAACAGTTAGGGGTCGATAATCAAAGTGATTTAAACAGCCAGAAATGGCTCCTGGCCATTTAAATCACTTGTCCCATGGCTAACCGGGCTTATTCATCGGCATTGACCTGGATAGTGCCGCTGAACATGCCTGGTTAGCACCTGAACAGAAATTGGCTACTTTGTGGGAGTACCAGGAGTCAAGTCAGTACTTAGCCGGTTAAGTGCTAATATTCAGCCCTTAACCGGCATAAGTCAAGTTAACTGCATAAATAAAACCGCATAAAACACAGTGCTATCTTTAAGCATTTCATCGTAATCAGTTAATTGCTGAACATCACATTTAACCAGCTATGTTTTAGCCACCTGTATATGCCCGGATATTCAATGCCAGTGCCCAGACATGGCCCAGCATTGAATATCTGGGAATAAAACTGGTGGTGATCAGCAAAACACTGATGAATGCTGCCAGCTAAATATTGTCCCCTTAGAAACTGTAATTTGGTCAGCATGAGGGGCCTTCAATACATCTTTTAAATACATGGTCAATAGAATTTCCAGGGACCACAAGTGTGTAGAAGGAAAATGTAGAAACCTCAAGTTCCTAGCTCAGGAAATATTCTCTCAAGCTTCTAATTTAAAATGTATATTGAGACTATCCTTAATCACAATGACTTTAGCAGATTGAAGTCCAGTAACCTGAGGTTCCATCCCAGTGATGCATTTATAAACAGCAATCAATTTGAGATCCAATTCTCCTACTTTATCTACTGTTTCTTTAGAAAATGTACAAAGTTCCTCAAGAGAGACTCCTGAGAAAATTGAAAAGTCATGGGATAGGAGGCAATGTCCTTGTGTGGATTAGGAATTGGTTACTGGACAGAAAACAGAGGGTAGGGTTAAATGGCCATTTATTTTCAATGGAGGAGGGTGAATAGTGGAGTGCTGCAGGGATCTGTACTGGGACTGTTGCTATTTAACATATTTATAAATGATCTGGAAATCGGAGCGATGAGTGAGGTGATTAAATTTGCAGATGACACAAGACTGTTCAATGTTGTCAAATCACATGTGGATTGTGAAAAATTGCAGAAAGACCTTAGAAACCAGAAGACTGAGCATCCAAATGGCAGATGAAATTTAATGCGGACTATTGCAAAGTGAAGCACATGGGAAGAATAATCTGAATTATAGTTACCTGATGTTAGGGTTCACCTTAGGAGTCAGCACTCAAGAAAAGATCTGTTGAAGACAATATGTTGAAATCTTCTGCCCAGTGTACAGCAGCGGACAAAAAAGCAAACAGGATGCTAGGAAATATTAGGAAAGAGATGCAAAATATGATCAAGAATATTATAATGCCTCTGTATCACTCCACGGTAAAACCTCAGTATTGGGTTCAATTCTGGTTGCCATATCTCAAAAACGATATAGCAGAATTAGAAAAGGTTAAAAAAAAGCGACCAAAATGATAAAGGAGATGGAACTCCTCCCATAAAAGGAAAGGCTAAAGAGGTTAGGGCTTTTCAGCTTGGAAAGGAGATGACTGAGGAGGGATATGATTGAAGTCTACAAAATCCTGAGTGGTGTAGAATGGGTAAAAGTTAATTGATTTTTCACTCTTGCAAAAAGTATAAAGACCAAAGACCAGGGGGCACTCAATGAAATTACATGGAAATAATTTTAAAACAAATAGTAGGAAATATTTTTTCACTCAAATACTTAAGCTCTAGAACTTGCTGCCAGAGGATGTGATAATAGCAGTCAGCATATCTAGGTTTAAAAAAGGTTTGGACAAGTTCCTGGAGGAAAAGTCCATAGTCTGTTATTGAGATGGACATGGGAGAAGCCACTGTTTGCCCCAGGATTCATAGCATGGAATGTTGCTACTAATTGGGTTTCTAACAAAAAAAAAAAAAGCAAAGGGAACAACTATCACTCCTCATAATAAATTGGAACAGCAAAGGGAGTGAGCAAACTTTAACAAATTCTACAAAAATTATAACATATAAAGTGGTGAGAAACAAAACATTTTTTTAAATTACCAAAGAGCCCAAAGTGGCTTGACTAGAAAAGGTCAAGTAAGAGGCATCATAAAGCAAATCAAATAGGCTATGCGATCTCCTATAGCGCTAAGCTATTCCAGATCTGCAGCATATCATATGTGTTAATAATTTGCCTCCTATACTGAACCAACATTTAAAAAAATTAATTATTGAATTTTTATTATTTATTTCAATTTTAATCACTTTTGTATGTGATTATACAATAAAATAAAAAATCAGCGACCCAATAATTAGCTAATACTGCAATGGCACTGTGCTGAAGAACAAGCAGAAACCCTAAGAGGAGAAACTACTTGGGGTTCTGCCAGGTACTTGTTACCTGGATTGGCCACTGTTGGAAACAGGATTCTGGGCTAGATGGATCATTGGTCTGACCCAATATGGCTATTTATATGTTCTTATGTAGCTGAGCAGGAAAATTGGAGGGTGGCCAATGTAACGCCGATTTGTAAAAAAGGTTCCAGGGGAGATCCTGGAAATTATAGACCGGTGAGTCTTACGTCGGTGCCGGTCAAAATGGTAGAGACTATTATAAAGAACAAAATTACAGAGCATATTAATGAGACAAAGCCAACATGGATTTAGTGAAGGGAAATCTTGCCTCACCAATCTACTACATTTCTTTGAAGGGGTGAACAAACATGTGGATAAAGGTGAGCCGGTTTATATTGTGTATCTGGATTTTCAGGCTTTTGACAAAGTACCTCATGAAAGACTCCAGAGGAAATTGGAGAGTCATGGGATAGGAGGTAGTGTCCTATTGTGGATTAAAAACTGGTTAAAAGATAGAAAACAGAGAGTAGGGTTAAATGGTCAGTATTCTCAATGGAGAAGGGTAGTTAGTGGCGTTCCCCAGGGGTCTGTGCTGGTACTGCTGCTTTTTAACATATTTATAAATGACCTAGAGATGGGGATAACTAGTGAGGTAATTAAATTTGCTGACGACACAAAGTTATTCAAAGTAGTTAAATCGTGGGAGGATTGTGAAAAATTACAAGAGGACCTTACAAGACTTGGAGACTGGGTGTCTAACTGGCTGTCAGACCTGTGAGTTCTTGTACCAAGTAGAGCGCTGCCGAGCCTGGTACTCAGACCAGGTTCTGCTTGGCGGCCAGACAACCCCGGGTTTCACCTGTGCTGACCACCATTCCCCAGAGGTTGAGCTCCTAGGTGCGGGCAGCCTGCAGGACTTACGAGATGGAGCAGGAAGCGGGGTGATGATCGTGATGGCCAGACAGGCAGCAGGAAAGAGAGTGATCCAGATACAGGCAGAGTCAGTAGGCAGGCAGCAGATATGAGAGTAATCCAGGTACAGGCAAGGTCAGTAGGCAGGCAGCAGACACAAGAGTAATCCAGGTACAGGCAGAGTCAGTAGGCTGGCAGCAGACACGAGAGTAATCCAGGTACAGGCAGAGTCAGCAACAAAGAACAAAGTAGAGGAGAAGCACACTACTGAGCAAGTAACACCTACCAAAGTAGAAGCCGAAGCAAGGAGTCTAGGGAGAGCTCAGCTGATAAAGTGCTGGCATCTGACATCAGCAGGGAGAAGGGGCACAGCCATAGGACAAGAGCAGGGGAAGGAGGAACCCGAAGACCAATAGGAGAGAAGCAAAGGAAGCCAGGCAGAGGAAGAGCAGACCCAGGTGGGTGGAAGCAAAGCAATCAAGGAGCCTGCAGCCAGAGAAGAACTACACACACGTGGCTCAGGGCTGTGCCAGTCAAGTGTGCGTGTTGACAGGACCCTGCGCAGCCCAAGGACGCCGCTTGCGTTGAAGTAGGGGACATGACAATGGCAGATGATGTTTAATGTGAGCAAGTGCAAAGTGATGTATGTGGGAAAGAGAAACCCGAATTACAGCTACGTCATGCAAGGTTCCACGTTAGGAGTCACCGACCAAGAAAGGGATCTAGGTGTCGTCGTTGATGATACGTTGAAACCTTCTGCTTAGTGTGCTGTGACGGCTAAGAAAGCAAATAGAATGTTAGGTATTATTAGGAAAGGAATGGAAAACAAAAATGAGGATGTTATAATGCCTTTGTATCGCTTCATGGTACGACAGCACCTTGAATTTTGTGTTCAATTCTGGTTGCCACATCTCAAAAAAGCTATAGTGGAACTAGACAGGTGCAGAGAAGGGCGATGAAAATGATAAAGGGGATGGGGCGACTTCCCTATGAGGAAAGGCTAAAGCGGCTGGGGCTCTTCAGCTTGGAGAAAAGACGGCTGAGGGGAGATATGATAGAGGTCTATAAAATAATGAGTGGAGTGGAATGGGTAGAAGTGAAGCCTCTGTTTACGCGTTCCAAAAATACTAGGACTAGGGGGCATGCGATGAAGCTACAAAGTAGTAAATTTAAAACGAATCGGAGAAAAGTTTTCTTCACTCAACGTGTAATTGAACTCTGGAATTCATTGCCAGAAAATGTGGTAAAGGCGGTTAGCTTAGCAGAGTTTTTAAAAGGTTTGGATGGCTTCCTAAAGGAAAAGTCCATAAACCATTATTAAATTGGACTTGGGGAAAATATTTCTGGGATAAGCAGCATAAAATGTTTTGTACTTTTTGGGGGGGATCTTGCCAGGTATTTGTGATCTGGATTGGCCACTGTTGGAAACAGGATGCTGGGCTTGATGGACCTTTGGTCTGTCCCAGTATGGCAATACTTATGTACTTATGAGCAACTGTTCCCTGGAGCATCAACTAGTACAGGAAAACACCTTCCTGATATCTAATAAAGAAATTTCCTTAGAAGTAACCTCCTCCTGTAACAGTGTCATCTGGAAAATGAAATGGAGTAAGGAATGGAATCCTTATGTCTGATGATGTTGCTGCCCCAGGACTTAGTCCAACAGCATTCTCATTAGCAAAAGATAATCTGGCAGAAACAGTAGATGAGGCACACAAAATTTGAATAGGGGTTGGGATCATTCAACTGAACTTAGGAAGGCTCATTCCATGGGAGAGCTGGAAGGTATTCCCATACCTCCTGGATCTAAAATGATATGTTTGTCCACAGGGTCAGATATTATTGGTGAGGAAACCACAGAATTCTTGCTTTTAATTTTCCTCTTACCCACCATGCTATAGGAGAAACATACAGTTAAAAATATTTAAAAAAAACCCGATACACAGCAATGCTCCTCACAATCACTTCAATGACAATTCATGAATGTGCCTCGGTACTCTAAGGGGCACAACCTACCCTTAGGTCCCATCCCTTTGGATGCACACCTATGGCCACATTCCACAAGGACTACTGTCTTATATGGGCTGCAATGCCTGTACAAGATGTCACAGAAGTGCCAAAGGACTCCAAAGCTCCTCCAGCAACTCAGGCTTCTAGCATTGCTCATATTCAGCAGCAAGTGAATCCTATGAGCTTATATGGGCTACAGTCCTCTAGCAATTCAGGCTTCTAGCATCACTCACGTTCCACAATACTCTTTCATACATATTTATTGTGGACATTCTGAGAATCAGACTGGCTATGTGCCCTGAGGACTAAGGTGAGAACTGTTAGACAAGGGGGTACAAAAACAACAAAACAAGCGGAAGAAACCCAAAAGGGACCAGACTGAAACAACAGATGGTAAGAGCACTAAAAAGGTTTATTGGGACCTACACGGTCCGTGTTTCGGCCAAAAAGACCTTCTTCAAATTGATGTATACAGATGTTCCTCCAAAATACTCATGAAGTGAGAAGATATAAACGCTGGTGCTATCCGAACGGAGCATAGACATTAGAGTCTTTTTTACAGGCTCCAATGTCTATGCGTATATATTTTGGAGCGTATATATTTTGGAAGAACATCTGTATACGTCAATTTGAAGATCCCTGAAGAAGGCCTTTTTGGCCGAAACACGGACCGTGTAGGGTCCCAATAAACTTTTTTGGTGCTCTTACCATCTGTTGTTTCAGACTGGTCCCTTTTGGGTTTCTTCAGCTTGTTTTGTTGTTTTTGTGCATTTGGCATTTTTTGCAGGAGATTTGGACTCTCTTCTTGTTGTTCTTAGACAAGGGGGTACTTCAGGACTGGCTTGAGAAACACTAGTTTAGAGGACAGCTATGTAGGGTGAGCATGATCATCTCAGGGCGCATGTGATTGTGTATGCATTTATCTAACACTTTGTTGTTCTAGGGGTGTGATGAGACTGGATGTGAACTTACAGGCCCTGGATATTAATCAGTGTGACAGCAGCAGAGGGTGGTTCACAGGCACCCATCAGTGTGATCTCAACAGTACAGAGGTAACAGGCATCTTTTGTTTTTGTTTGTGTGTGTGTGTGTATAGAAGACAGTCCCTAAAGAATATACATCAGGGATTAAGTGAAGCTGTCATTGTGCTTATCTTTGTATGGAAAACCTGATGTAACATGATCCACAGAGCCGTGCTGATGCAGTAAGCGAGGTAAGCGCCGCAGGGGGCAGGGGGGCGCTTGCCTTCGAGGGGCGCCACTGCCCTGCTGCCGTCCATCTGCTCACTTGCAAAATCTTTCACCTGAACTTGTGATTCTCCTATCTCCGCTGCCCTCCCCTTTTCATGCAAAGGCGCAGTATTAATTGAGGCAGGCACGCTCTTCAAGTTACTGAAAATACAACCAGATTGCTATTTATGCTGCAGTTTGGGGCTAGCTCCTCAGTCAGGGTGAGTTTCAGAGCTTGAAACAGCATTCAAATTAAAGAGAACCTGAAATTTTAAAAGTGCTAAAAATAAGTTTTAAAAGTATTTGCCTTAAATCTAATTGCAGAATTCAGGTGCTGGGAGTCTGTACTTGGTTGTCATATGCTCAGATTTGTTTAAATCATATGCAAATTAGTCCGGTGTTTTTTCACTAAACATTCCCATGAGTGTCTGTATGTTAATCTGCATTCAAATAGAGCTCTCTGATTGGATGATCAGCTTCTGTTAAGAAATCTGCCCGGGAAGTGAACAGAGTGAGAGGGAGCTGTCCTTTGCCAAGAGAGACATCCAGCTGTGACTTCCTGTGTTTGTTGACTGAAGTTATAAAAGAGTGCCTGATTGTGGTAAATGAGAAAATATAAGTGAAAAGAGATTGGTGGCGATTGAAGTTTCTCTAGTGAGAAAAGGATCTGAATATTTCAGGATTACTTGAAGTTTATGAAGAATAGAAAAGGGTGAATTTCAGTTTAAGAGTGTTTAAATCCTATAAGCTATATAAAGGCTAGGTAGATTTAAGTGACTGTAAGCAAGGAAACCTTAATATTTGATCTGAATTAAATATTTGATCTGAGATAGTTGATCAGAGATAAATGTTTGATCTGAATTATATCCTTTGGTGCAAAGGAGATTAGAATGCAATAGAGTATTTCTTTCTGTTTACCAGTACAGTCAAATAATTCCATTCCACTTAAATAATTTTTTGTTATATATATGAGGGAGTAGTATCTGGATTTATTGTAAATCAAACTGATTCCATTCACAGGAATTCATATTCACCTTCATGCATTCATCCGATATTATCTTTTAAGGATGAAGTTTTATTTTATGTTCACTCTGTCTCTTGTGAGCTGAGCACAGTTAGTTTCCTCGGCTGGCACGACTACATATTAGAGGTATTTTGATACTGTGTGAAGTTTTACCACAGACGGGTGACATATATAAAACATTCTCCTTGGATAGGATGTGATATGTGAAAATACATTTTGCTTTAATGAAATTGCTAAGCTTTAGAGTCAGAGACTTATCAATGAGGGATACATACAGTGCTATTTTTTCCTGAGGTCCGGCTTACTTGCCTGCTCCCTTCTGTTCCTGCTCTGCTGGGGGGGGGGGGCGCCAACCGATAGTCTGCAGGGGGGCACCAGAGACCCTAGGCATGGACCTGATGATCCAGCACTCCTAAGTGCTCTTTAAATCTCCCAGAGAGAGCTTGAACTTTGCTGTCTTAACAGGAAAGAGTAGATAAGATACTGATCCTTTTTAGCTCCTTGAAAAAGTGAAAAAACAAGGAAATAGAAAATTATGGCAGATAAAGACCATAAGGCCTATCCAGTCTGCCCATCCATACTATCTACTAATCTTTACTATTCCTTCCACTCCCTTAGAAACCTTCTGTGTTTGTCCCATGCTTCTACTGGTAGTCTATTCCATGCATCTGCCACCCTTTCCATTAAGAAGTATTTCCTTAGATTACTCATTAGTCCATCCTCTTTCACCTTCATCCTATGCCTCCTCATTCCAGAGCTCCCTTTCAACTGAAAGAGGCCTGCCTCCCATGCATTTATGCCACAGAGGTATTTCAATGTCTATCATATTTCTATCATATCATATCTTTGCTGAGATCAGATGCCCTCATCTCTGGTTGCAGGGATGCCTGAAAGGGTTAAATAGCACTTTATATGATTGCATCTGGAAGCATGACAAGGTAAAGTCTGGATTTGCTGTCAGAAAAATATGAAAAAAGAAACGCAGAATCAATAAAACAGTCCACAAAGTAAAAAATTCTTAGTGCTATGACAAAATTGTTCTTTCGTTGTAAGGTTTATTGTCAGTTGTTGTTCTCCAGCCTTTCTTCTCCAACCAGAAATCAATCCATGATCCTCCTTGATTTGGCTCCTTTGTTCTCAAGGATCACTTCTCCCCTCTGACCTCAATCTCCAAGACAGAATCATCTCTCCTTACAAAAGAGAGGGATCAGTCTCCAACTTCCTTAGGCTCAGCTGTTTTATTTAGTTCCTCCTGTACAGTTGCTGTGAGTCCTTACCTTGCTCCCCACCAATCAATAGTATTTTGTCCTCTAGAGTCCTGAGACAGACAGGCATTCCACCCCCTGCCTCCTTCCAGGGCCTAACAGGGTCCCTTTCTCCCCTTTAGGGTTTTCTTATAAAACAATGTTCACAGTTCACTTTCTATATGCAAATATCTCTCCAGTTCACAGTTCACTGGTTGGGTGTTCTTGGCTTGCTCCCAGTGTTCAGAGAATTGTACTAATGGGAATCCTTAAGGGATAGCTCCCCCCCCCCCCCCCCCCCCCCCCCCCCACCCACCACCTCCTGCAGATCCTTCCATAACGGACTACAACCACCAGTAGTAGGGCAAGTCCAGTTGCCCTAAGTGTACAAGTGTTCTATGAGACCAACCTCAAACTCAGGTTTCCAGTTGACAAGCCTGATTCCTGTTTGATCTCCTCTGGGGTCCTTCCTTCCCCCAAACCTCCCTCTGACAGGATATATACACCACACACCTCCCCCTTTTGCTTTGGAACTATTAGTCCCACTATTGAGGTTGGATTCTCTTTCCTAACACCACCTCCTTCCCTAGATAGGAAGTCAGCTTTCCCAGCTCTATGTGTTACACTAAAGTCATATGCTTGGAGAGTTAAGTACCAGCGAATAAGTCATGGGTTATTGTTTTTCATCTGACTTAACCACTTTAGGGGTGCATGATCTGTTACTAGTGTGAAATGTCTTCCTGTAGGTAATAGCATTTGACTGCCAGTTTTTTTTTCAGTGTGTAAAGGGGGTCCACTTCCTCCACTGGGGTGGGCCAGTCGGCTCGGAGCCTGAGACAGAATTCTGTGGATACAGGAACTCAGGGCCAAAATCCTTTTATTATCCCAGCAATTTCCCAGCCAAAATCATAACATCTTCTTCAAAACAAAAGGTTTCAGCCTGCCTAACAAAGTCTTCCAAAGGAATAAAGATACAGTCCTTATATGATCATCTTCAAAAGGAAAGAAAAGAAAAAGGTACAATCCAGGTTCCAAAATCCCTTTAGCACCCGCTCAGTTCCCCCTCCTTCCGAAGGGTTTAGTCAGAGTCCAGCATACTTTTACTATAGTCCAATAAAGCAGAAACTCTTCATTTACAGTCTTTGCACAGCCCCCAATATCACCTATCACCTGCCTTTTACACAGTCCTGAGGAAACCCTGTGAGGCGCAGGGTTGGCAGTTTCTCCCATCTCTCAGTACCACCTCCGGTGTGGGCCTCCTCCACTGCCTTCATGGGCTGGGCAGGGCAACCTTTGAATCCTCCCACTTCATGGTAGCTGATTCCTCTCCCTTGGGCAGCTCTAGTGGCAGGCTCCTTCCTTCCTCCAC
Organism: Microcaecilia unicolor; assembly: GCF_901765095.1. Taxonomy (NCBI): domain Eukaryota; kingdom Metazoa; phylum Chordata; class Amphibia; order Gymnophiona; family Siphonopidae; genus Microcaecilia; species Microcaecilia unicolor. Next base: position 66,174,984 of record NC_044042.1, on the reverse strand, counting down.
ATACTCCATGGAATCTCCCTCTCTCCTCGTATCCCCTCTCTCCTGGGGACTGAGAGCCTCCAGGAACTCAGCTTCCCCCTTCCCACAACTGGGGGGAATTATATACTGATGGCGAAGCCAGGAAAACTGAGCTTCAACTTTGCCTCTCCCCCTAGTGGGGAAGAGAGTAACAGGCTCACTCTGCCTCAAGCCCTGGCTCCCCCACTGGGGCTGGAGTCCTTCACTCTTTTCAGGACTACTCTCCTCTCTCCTTTTTGCAAGGACTTCTGGGATCCGTAGTTCTGGGCACAACTGCTTCACGGGGTGATCTCTGGGGCTTGCCTTGTCACATACCCCCTCCCTCAAGAAATTGCGACTCTCGGATGCCCACAGAGGCTTTTCTGAAGAGTCTGCAATTCGCCATAGGGCATCCGCATTCCCATGGAGTCTCCCTGCCCGGTGCTGTACGGTAAAAGAAAAGGCCTGTAGGGCTAGATACCATCTAGTAAGGCGGCTGTTGTGCCTTCACATCTGCTGCAGCCATTTCAGAGGGGCATGATCTGTAACAAGGGTAAAAGGACGGCCCTGCAAATAGTACTTCAAGGCTTCCATTGCCCACTTAACAGCTAAGCACTCCTTCTCTATTCCTGCATAGTGTTGTTCTGCAGGTGTTCACTTTTTACTTAGAAACAAGACCGGGTGTTCGTCCTGCCCAAACTCCTGGGATAAGACTGCCCCCAGCCCCATTTTGGAGGCATCTGTCTGTAAGAGAAAGGGTTTCCCAAAATCCACCCCTTTCAAAACGGGTTCCTTACATAAGGAATTTTGAAGGGTGTTAAAATCCTGTTTCCCTTTCTCTCCCCATACCAGGGTATTGGGGTGGGCCTTCTTTAGCATGTCCGTCAGGGAGCTCGAAATTTCTATAACATAGTAACATAGTAGATGACGGCAGAAAAGACCTGCACGGTCCATCCAGTCCTGCCCAACAAGATAACTCATATGTGCTACTTTTGTGTATACCCTACTTTGATTTGTACCTGTGCTCTTCAGGGCACAGACCGTATAAGTCTGCCCAGCACTAGCCCCGCCTCCCAACCACTGGCTCTGGCACAGACCGTATAAGTCTGCTCAGCTCTATCCTCGCCTCCCAACCACCGGCTCTGGCACAGACCGTACAAGTCCGCCCAGCACTATCCCTGCCTCCCAACCACCAGTCCCGCTTCCCACCACCGGCTCTGGCACAGACCGTATAAGTCTTCCCAGCACTATCCCTGCCTCCCTACCACCAGCCCCGCCTCCTGATCTTGACTAAGCTCCTGAGGATCCATTCCTATAATATCCTATATTCTATAATATTCTATGAGCCCTAGAAAGCTACGCAATTGCTTTTTGTTGGCGGGTAGGGGGAAATCCCTGATACCCTGCACCTTATCTGTCAGAGGTTAGATGACCCCACCCCCCACTCGGTACCCCAAGTATTTCACTTCCCTACTAGCAAACTCACACTTCTTTGGATTTAAGGTCAGGCCTGCTTTCCTCAAGGATTCTAACACTGGCCCCACCCAGAGCAAATGGGATTCCCAATCAGTGCTAAAAATCACTATCAGGCTTATTTTCGAAAGAGAAGGGCGCCCATCTTCCGACACAAATCGGAAGATGGGTGTCCTTCTCTCAGGGTCGCCCAAATCAGCATAATCAAAAGCTGATTTTGGGCGCCCTCAACTGCTTTCCGTCGCGGGGACGACCAAAGTTCCCGGGGGCGTGTTGGAGGAGTAGCGAAGGCGGGACTGGGGTGTGCTTAACAGATGGGCGTCCTCAGCCGATAATGGAAAAAAGAAGAGCGTCCCTGATGAGCACTTTACCTGGTCCATTTTTTGTCATGACCAAGCCTCAAAAAGGTGCCCGAACTGACCAGATGACCACTGGAGGGAATCGGGGATGACCACCCCTTACTCCCCCAGTGGTCACCAACTCCCTCCCACCCTAAAAAAAAAACTTAAACATTTTTTGCCAGCCTCAAATGTCATACCCAGCTCCCTAACAGCAGTATGCAGGTCCGTGGAGCAGTTTCAGTGGGTGCAGTGCAGTTCAGCCAGGCGGACCCAGGCCCATCCCCCCCTACCTGTTACACTTGTGGTGGTAAATGGGAGCCCTTCAAAACCCACCCGAAACCCACTGTACCCACATGTAGGTGCCCCCCTTCACCCCTTAGGGCTATGGTAGTGTTGTACAGTTATGGGGAGTGGGTTTTGGGGGGGCTCAGCACCCAAGGTAAGGGAGCTATGCACCTGGGAACAATTTCTGAAGTCCACTGCAGTGCCCCCTAGGGTGCCCAGTTGGTGTCCTGGCATGTGAGGGGGACCAGTGCACTACGAATGCTGACTCCTCCCACGACCAAATGGCTTGGATTTGGTCGTTTCTGAGATGGGCGTCCTCGGTTTCCATTATTGCCGAAAACTGGGGACGACCATCTCTAAGGACGACCATCTCTAAGGTCAACCTAAATATTGGGATTTGGGTGTCCCCGACCATATTATTGAAATGAAAGATGGACGCCCATCTTGTTTCGATAATATAGGTTTCCCCGCCCCTTCGCCAGGACATCCTTAGAGATGGGTGCCCTTAGAGATGGTTGTTCCCGTTTGATTATGCCCCTCCACGTCATCCATGTAGGCAGTGGCGTAATCCTGATGCCACCGCAGAATATGGTCCGCCAATTGTTGGCAGCATGCAGCCGCCCCATTCAAGCCAAAAGGCATCCTAAAGGTCGTTTTCAGTTTGGCTTCTTTGGCCAAAGGAATTGCCAATATCCTTTAGTAAGATCAAGGGTGGTCAGATATTGGGCTCGCCCCAACTTATCTAGCAATTCGTCAATGCGGGGCATGGGGTAGGCATAGAATCTAGATATAGCATTAACCTTCCTAAAGTCAATGTGGGATCCGTCCGATTTAGGCACAAGAACTACTGGACTGGACCAGGGACTGTTAGATTCTTCTATTACTCCTAGGTCCAGCATCTCCTGTACCTGTCTAATAATTTTCTGCCGCCTAGCATCAGGACCCGTAGAGTCTCTGCTGAACAATCCTCCCTGGCTCTGTATGACTGGAATGGGTAAGTACATGAGTTTCCCCCCGGAAGGGGATTAAGGATGTCCTGAACTCCTCCACAGGGTCTCTATAGCTTGCCTCTGTTGGGGACTTAGGGAAGAGCCAATGACTGGGGCACATCTGTCCCGGAGATCATAATATACCTTTTAGCATTCCTGGACTTAACTTATCAGTCACAATATACCTTTTGACATTCCTGATCTTGTTCTAGGTTCTTTCTGGCTACTTTCTATCCTCACTAATTTCCTTCTCATGTCTTGGACATACTCAGGTATTGGGGTAACCTTCTTTTCTTACCCCACTCAGGCTTCTTTTATCACCTCTAGCAAAATTTCTGGGTTGCCGCCCAAACATGAGTTCAAAGGGGGAGAATCCCAAGGACGCTTGGGCTACCTTTCGGAAAGCAAACAGGATATAGGGGATTTCCATATCCCAATCTTTGATTGCCTCTCCTAAACATTTCTTTCACCATACAAATCAAGCTTTGATTAAATCATTCTACAAGCCTGTCTGTCTGTGGGTGATAGGCTGCAGTTTTCATATGCTTTATTCCAAAAAATTTAAACACCCCCTCTAAGGTTTAGGACAATAAGTTGGTCCCTCTAGCAGTCAACATTTAATGAGGAAACCCCATGGCATAAAATCTCCAGCAATTCTTGAGCTATACCTTGGGCTGAGATTTTTCTCATTGGAACCACCCAAGGGTATCTGGTGGCATAATCCACCATGACCAGGAGGTATTGGTTTCCACTGGAGCTCAGGTCTAAGAGTCCAACAGTATCTATAGCTACCTATCTAGTGGTTGCTCCATAATGGGCAGAGGAATGACAGGGGACTTTTTTTCAGGCACCTTATGCGGCACCCTTTTGACAGGCAGTATTCCCTCACATCCTGATATATACTCTGCCGAAAGAACTGAGCAACCAGTCTATCTATGGTCCCTGCTTTGGCTAAGTGTCCTTCTAATGGATGGGAATGTGCCAGTGACAACAGGGGTTTTCTAAAAATTGAAAGGACTATAACTGTCATGATTGTGACTGTTTTCCTTGGCTGTGCTCACCTCGCCCTCTGGTGGCCAGAACCGGTGGCTGCCATAGACTGTCTTGCTGTCCTCCCTACACTTTCCAGACTTTCTTTCGCGTCCGGTCCAGATATTCTAGCCATCCAGACTGGTTTTGAAGTTTGGCAGCTAGCCTCACCCTTAGCTGCCTTGAGATTCCTGCAGTTGAGCCCTCAGCTTGCTGATGGGCTTTATTAACCACCCTGGAAACTTTCTGCTTGGCCTTTGCAACGCCAAAGGTTGAGGTTTGTGTGCATTTTGCACTTCTGCCTGTCTTGCTTTGCCTTGTTTCTTGTCAATATTCCTAGTCTTAGTCCTGTGTTCCTAGCTTGTTTGGAGTCTCCTGAATCCTGTCCTGTTTTCTCCTTCCCTGTCTGCTTTTGGCTTCCTTCCCCTTCTGTTTGTGAACCTTGTATCTTGCCTGTTTGAGACCCTGTTTTTTGAATCCTGTTCTAGCCAAGCTTGTGTCTGTATTCTTGTCTGTTTGAGACCCTGTACCTTGAATCTTGTTCTAGCCAAGGTTGTGTCTGTATTCTGTCTGTTTGAGACCCTGTATCGTCTAGCTTGTTTCTCCCCACTCAGTCCAGTAAGTCCTGCCGGCTGCCTGCACCTAGGGGATCAACCCCTAGGGAACGGCGCTCAAGCACAGGTGAAGTCCTGTTCCAGTCACGCTAGTTCCTGAATCCTGCTTGTGTTTCCTGATTCCTGGCTGGCCTGCCTACAGCTTCTACTCCAGTCCTGTTGGTTCAGTCCTGGTTGGAGGGTTTTGCCTGCTGCTGCCGCTCCTCGTCAGCAGCCCAAGGGCTCACGATTCCAGACTATCCTTGAGAACCTGACAATAACCTGTTATTGTTCCCCCTTGGGAATGTGTTCATCTACCCTGTATAGGATGTTTTTAACTTTTTTATAAGTTGGATATGTGCTCTCCTCAGTCTGCAAACTCTCTGTTTTTTTACCCAGTAAGCTTGAAGTGAGGGATCCCTTCTCTGCTCCAGCCCCTTCCACATCCAATCTCTTAAGAGCTTTCGGTTTCTTACTCTGTCCCGAGTTCCTTATCACTTCTTGATCTGGAAATGGAAATATGCTGCCTAACTGGAACTTTTCTGCTTCATCCATGGAATAGTCTTTTGCCTGGGTGGACACGCAACCCTCCTTAGCGACTAGCACTTCCTTCATCCCCATCCAGTCCCAACTTAATATTAAAGGAAAGGGTAGCCTCTCTACTACTGCCACCTTTAAGGGTTGAGTTTTCTCCTCCCAGGTTATCCCAGTTTCAAAATAGAGCTCCCATTTTATATCCTTATGGTCGCACCAGACTTCCACCATCCCACTAAATGTTTCCTTCTTCCAGTACCTATCTTTTTAGCGAGGAGCTCAGACATCAGTGACTTATTACTACCAGTATCCAGGAGGGCTACTAAGTCCATCCTAGCCACCCACACCCCTCTTTTTAAGTCCTGATACAATCTCCCCTCTGTTTGGGGAGGGCCAGTGCTCATGCCAGTGGATAAACACTCCATTAATGGACTGTCCCTCTTAAAATGTCCTTCCTCTCCATAAGTAAAACACCTTAAAGGGGGGGTCGGATTTCCTGATGAGGCACCATTCATGGGTTCCCACTGACTGTTTCCTATATCTCTGAGAGCTACCCCTCGTTTCCCTTCTGGGGGTTTTTCCTTTTCTTCCCTGGATGATTTCAATGAGTCTCTGGGCCTCACAGGGGGAAAAGCTTTTTGTAGGGGAATATTCCCCCTGTTTCCCATTCCCAGTTCCTTCAGCTTCTAGGTAATGCTTAGCCAAGGTTGTGACCTCCTCTTTTATCTTTGGTCCTTGCCAAGCTACCCAAACTTTATCTGGGGAGGGCAGAATGGTTAAGAATTGTTCCAAAACAATCAATTTTACTATGTCCTCTGAAGTTTGCTGCTCGGGTAGCCCAGTCTACAAGGTTTTGGATTACCACCCTTGGCCCTTTCCCCTTCTGAAATTCCCTTTTTCTAAACTTTCTTCAATATTGTTCAGGGAAGAGGCCCAATTGATCCTGTATTGTTTATAGTCCAAGGCTTTGGTGACGATCAATGCCCTATATATGCCTTCCTTGACCGACTAAACCACCTGCAGCAGGGTCCAGTCCAGTTGCCCTAAGTGTATAAGTGGACTATGAAATCAACCTCAAACCCAGGTTTCCAGTCTATAAACCTGAGTTCTGTCGGATTGCCCCTGGATTCTTCCCCCCCCCCCCTCTCGTCTTCCCTCCCTCCACACCCTATGTGGCCCCCCCTTTTGTTGGAACATACACTTTGTCATATTTAGATTCAGGACAACTTTCTTCAACTCTTGCCAAAGAAAAAAACTAGAGAAGGAATTACAAGCAATCCAATGTGGTCCCTAATGGGAACACTGTACTGACTGTTTGCAGGGTTTTTAGCACCAAGGCCACATTGTTAAGTGAGCTGGTGGTCTGTTCTGCAGGATGACTGCCCCCAAACTAAGGAAACACTAAACCACTCCACTGTCCAGGGATAGTTGAGGTAAACTATTGAGGCAACCATGGCACCAGTGGCTCACCCCATTCCATTGCTTGCCTATGTCACTGTCATAATTTGGCACCCCTAGGTTGGGCAGCCTCAACAGGACAGAGCAAAGACTGAACAGGCCCAGAGATGAATTATTCTTTATCTCCTGTGGAGCACCGGTTCTCTGTTCTGTGAATAAATGGAGGCCTGTGGATTCTGGAGCTGTCGGTGCAACAGCTCCTTTTACAATCAATACATTTAATAGAACTCCATCATCACTTCAAAGTAATGGGAGTTTTGCACTACTTTTTTTTTAATTGCCTAAATGGTAAATATAACATAGGTAAAAAACAATTTAGAGGCTTATACGAGTCAGAATACTGACAGCAGTAGAACTGCTAAAAAATAATTGGAAATGAAACAGAAATCACAGTTTCAAAAATCCCAGCGGAGATGGAAAATATCTAGATGCAAAAAAGGTAATACTAATCAGAAGATGAAAACATCATGAATAACCTTGGAAAATTCCAAATATCATGGTCTCCATGACAAACCAACAACTCTGACTACAAGAACACAAATATGTCGCTGAGCTGCTGACATCATAACATTGGCGATGCCAGGAGTAGTTCATCCTGAAGAATGAGTTTCACTATCCCAGTCAGTGAGATTTTTTTCAGGCGATGTGTGAAACACTGACCCCATGAGAATATCTCTGTCAGAGAGATAGGGGAGGCAGCCTGATTGCACAAGGCCAGCTAAGTGGGGAACCCTTCCTGCCTCCTAGTCTAGTTGCAGTATTGGGCGAATGAGCTGGATGTATAGCAACAGTTGCCCAGGTGAGGATAGAGTGCCATAGCCACGGTATAGTCCTGGAAACAAGCAGTTTAGTTTATTCTAATGTTTGCTATACCACTGCTCATAAGAGTAATGTAACAGAGTGATTACAGCAGCCAGCCTCCCAATGGGGGCCACAAGGAGTGGAACTCCTGAGATATGAGGGAGGGGCTACTCACCTGCACTTATACAGCAGGTAACGCTACCTTTTCCTTTGCTGAAGGTTAAGCTCCAGAGGCCTTAGCATGGTGTCCTGTGTCCTGTCCATCTTCCTCAGCATTCAGACTTTTGTGAATTTTCCGTCTTAATGTGTAAGGCTTGCCTTCTTTGTCATTACATTGCCAGAATTTGCTCACACAATGATGTCATCAGAGTGTGACACCTTTGTTGCTTTTCCGGAATTGCAATTTGGGAGTGTCATTTTATTGGTATTTTGTTGATTATAATTGATATTGTAGTCATAAGAGGAAGAGAAAGGGTTAACAATTAATTTGGAAAGAAATTTGTGAACCTTCTCTTTTAAATGAAGAGACTCCCAAATCTTCCCTCATTACAGAAGTGTGCTCCTTGGAGATACCCCCACCCATGGAGGAAGGACAGGGAGGATCTGTGTGTGTAGCAGTTTAATAGCTGGGAGGGAGTATGTGGGATAAGGTCTGAGTGTCTGACTTCTAATTATCCCTCCCTCAGAGTCAACCCCTCAGTAGGAAATTGTAATTACTGTGCAGCTGGAAGCCTCTCTGTGTTTTCACTAAATTATACATAAAAAGGAGTTGCATTTTGTTTGTTTCAAGCTACAAATTATCGTAACACGACTGTTTTCTTTTTTTTCTTTCCACGTAGATTAAATACCAGATATCCGGATGTGACTCTTAGTGAGTGGGATAGGGAAGGTGTTAGGAGCTGGAGGGTGGGACCCTATGTAATTGGGGAATCAAAATATAAGAAGAAAAGGATCAGATCCTCAGCTTTCTCTGTGATAAAGGCATGTAAATGCTGTGTTGGACTATTGATTACAGTAAATAAAGTTGATAGATAGATAGATAGATACTCCTGCTTCTACCACCCTCTAATGTTCTAGTACTGAGATCCATACACAAGGTCTGCTAGTGCACCTCACTCCTGCCCGCCCACTTGTATATTATTTTAGTATTGATGGGCCGAACTCCAGCACAGTGCGGAACAGCACCCAATAAAAAACTTCCCAATGTGCAACACTAATAGTTTGCAAATTATATGCACGCTGTTAGCGTTGAGCATTGGGAAGTTAAGGGGGAGGAACGTGCCTGGGCATATGAGCTGAACGGTAAGCAAAGCTCTTGTGCTTATGCCCAGTCAAACTGGGAAGCAGAGAGTCCAATGCATAACCAGGGGGGAAGGCGGTTACCGGCATCTTCTGGGACAATTCTATCCAGATAAGACAAGAGAACACTCAAAAATTGTAAATGAACTTTCCCCAAGTTTCTTTTTAGTGACCATGACTGATGATCTGACAGCAAAGCAAAGTGCCTGCGGTGAGGGGGTCAGGGAGAACGCAGTGAGTGAATCTGCAGGCGTTTCTACCTGCTGGCTGCTAACAAAAGATCTTTTAAGCTAGGTCTTGTGGAAAGCTCATTTCTCCCAAAGCTGATCTGGAGCAAGCCTTCAGCCTCCTATTCCCTGAAAACCCTATTCTGCTGGAAACCTAACGCTAGCTCTGGGTTGGTCTTAACTTTCCATCAGTAAGGGCCAGGGTTTGGTTTGTTCGCTGTTTCCAAGCATTTGCAGGAATATCTATGGATCTCAGTTTGCATAGGATTGATTATAATTGCACTAATTTTTGGTGCGCATGCTCCCTCCAGCACTAGAACCCTCTGAGCATTCTGCACTAATTTAACGCTGGTGCTAATCACCTCTTGTGCCACCGGTGTTGAGCGTTCGGCCCATGAGAGCCTACACCAGCTTTGCTAGTGTACCTCACTCCTGCTTTGTAGTATTTATTGCTAGTCCAATACATAGAAACTCCCCCTACACACACAGTTTTGCAGTGTACCACATTCCTACCCTGAATCACCCTTTGCCATACCAGTAATGAGATCCCATACCACACACACATTATATTGCCAGTGCATCTTACTCCTGCCCTGTTATTCTCATGCTGAAATCTCATTCATATTCATAGATCTACTAATGCACCTCACTCCTACCCCAGAACACCTCCTGTGCTGGGAGCAGGGAGCATGATTGGGGGTTGCAGGTTTTAAATGGGACAGGTGACAGCTGAAGTCTTTCTGGCACTGCCCTTAATTAAGAAAGCAAGATGAAAGGAATAAGGATTTGCGTGGTCAGATCAAGGGTCCACTGAGCCCAGCGGTCAGTCTGGGTCACCAGAAAGTACCCAGCACATCCCAAACAGCAGATCCTTCCCTTGTTGCTCATTTCTGGGGATAAGTGGTCTTTTCCCCAAATCTGCCTGGCTAATATTTGATTATGGACTATTCCTCCTGAAATTTGACCAAATCGCTTTCAGACCTACGTATGCTAGATGCCTTCCCCATATCCTCTGGCAACAAATTGCACAGCTTGATTATATGTTGAGTGAAAAATACTTTCTCTGATTTGTGTTAAATGATCTGCTGCTGCTTAGTTTCATGGAGTGTCCACTTCTGTTAGAGTAATTAATCATTTCCTATTAACCCATTCCACCACCCCACTCATGATTTTTATAAATCTCTGTCATCTCCCCTCTCAGTTGTGATTATGCTGCAGATCTGCTAATGGTGAATTAATGTGCTTGGCTGTATTAGACATCCATTTATTGCTTAGGACAGGATTTGTACATCAGGATTTAAATTTAATTCCTAAATGTTTATAACCACTAGCTTTCAGGTTGATATGGGGTGAAACCTGAGGATGTAGCTCTGGTAGATTGCCCAAAGCTCCTTAGGCATTTCATATATAAACCTTACAGCAGGTGTTAGAATAATCAGTCAGTGGAGAGGTGACCTGACAGCTATACAAGGCCCTAGATTTGGGTCTTCTACCAGAAGACTGCCAAAGTTTGACTGCAATAGTGTAGTAATCTGCTAGGGCCTAAAGGACTTATAGCTGCGTGCTGTCCTTCTGATAGGGGAAGGTAGTGAAGGGCTTGATCATCATCTTCAGGTAACTTCCAGCCAGCAGGGGCTGTTGTTTTGGAGAGCAGAGAGAAGATGCAGATATAACTGCAATGTTGTCTTCCTCTGCAGTGTGTCCCTCAAGAAAATGGTGGCTTTGTGCTTGGAAGGTACCTGTGTCTCTGTAAGCCTGGATTCTACAGTACAGCTGAGACTGGTAAGTATTGACTCTACATGCGCAGGTTCATCATCAGCTGTCACATTACAGTCTGCTTTATAATCATGCAACAATGTAAAACACACCTTGGTATGTTCTTTTCAGGCACTGGGAACGTGTCCCAGTATGGTGCAGAGAATGCCAGTGGTCTGCTGCAGTGCCGCCCTTGTCAGGAGGGATGCGTGACTTGTGTGGATGACACACCGTGCTTGGTGCAGGAAGACTGGTCTCTGCGGGTTGCCGTCCTGTCCTTCCAAACCTTCTGTATGCTGGCCGTCTTTCTCAGCATGCTGGTCTCCTACTACTTCCGGAGTAGCAAGGCAAGGACACAACCTGACCCATATTACTGTGAGGCCTTCTTATACTGGTCATTCAGTCTTCAGTAGGCATGGCAGGATTAACTCTTCGGTGGGCTCTAGGTAAACAAACTCATTTCTCCCCATTAAAAAAAAACTCAATAGATAGAAAGAAAGAGTGAGAAACTCCCATTGGGGTTTCAATATTTCTAACTGGACAGGAAACCAGCAGCAGGTAAGGCATACTGTTTATATACCCCTCTTGCCTAGTGGGGTATATGAACACTGCACAACAAATGGGAAGAACAGACATACCTCTGTGGACAATGGTTGCTCTAGTTTGCCCTTCTTCCTCCCCAGGGCTGGCCCTATCAATGAGCAACTGTATTTTTCACACATGGCCTCACTTTACAGCCCCTTCTGATTTATGCAAATGAGATCCTCAGAATGAGTGTCTGTACATGGGCCCTACATATCTCCACATTACCTACAGCTTCAGACTCACCCACCCCCTTCACCCATTCTTTTTTTTTTCTTCAGGTAACTTACCAGGGCAAAAATCTGTCTTGGGTATCATTGAATTAGCATATTTGAGAGGGTCCCTCCTAAACAGTAAGGCCCCAGGCATATGCCTATTTTGCCCATGTCTTAATCTTGCCTAGCAGCAGAACATTCCACAGGGCATCATGCAGTTAGCCCCCTGCAGGTCCCCCCTGTCACGAAATGCCTAGCATCCACCTGGGGTTAACCCTGCGGCCACCTAAAGGGTCTGTCCCAGCACTGTTAAGGCCTGCCTGCATCTGTGCATGTGCTCTATACTGGCATATCCTCCACCCTACTGCAATGAGATTCTCTTGCCTCTAGGTGAGTCTCCCACACGCAAGTTAATTCCCCAGTGATTTCTAAGGACACTGGGGCCACAATCCCAGGGGTCCCATAGTTCCTAGAAAACACCCACAGACTGAGAATACAAACCACCAGGATTAGTCAGTCCAGGACAACAGAGCTAATAAACTAATAGGTTTATTATCAGAAAAGTGGAGCTGTGAATGGTGAAAAAAGGTGTAAACAGCAAACAATAACAGGTAAATCAACAGGTATCAACATTAAAATTTCTTACTACCTAAGCAGTACCTGGGGAGTTTAGGAAAATAACTACTTACAGGTTTTGAACAGGGTCTCAGTGCAGAGAGCTTTACTCTCCACACTTCCTCTCAGAGACTGGATGAATCCAGCACATTTGGATGGATTTTGTACTCCAGAGCCAACCAGAGTCCAGAGCATTAGCACTGAGGGGTATTTGGCCAATAGCAGTGCAGATTACTTTCCCTCAGGGCTTAAGCTGAAAGGAAAACAGTAACCTCTGGAACAACTTTAAAGCAGAGGGCAGACACCAACTGCTAGCCAAACAAGAGAAGTGCACTGGGGGAAAATATGTAATACAGCCACATAATAAATCACAGATATAAGTCCCCTGTTTCACAACACATACCCCTTTATTCTAAAGCAAGTGGTGTGCTGATAAAAGTAAACTCATCCTGTCTACTGTTGCCTGTCACTGGTGTACCTCAGGGATCTGTCCTGGGACCTCTTTTCTCCATGTTTACTTCTTCCCTTGGTACTCTAATCTCATCCCATGGTTTTCAGTATCACCTTTACACTGATGACTCCCAGATCTACCTCTCCACACCAGAAATCTCAGCAGGAATCCAGGCCAAAGTATCAGCCTGCCTGTCTGACATTGCTGCCTGGATGTCTCACAGTCATCTGAAACTAAACATGACCAAGACTGAACTTCTTATCTTTCCCTCTAAACCAACCTCTCCTCTTCTCCCATTCTCTCTTTCTGTGGATAACACTCTCATCCTCCCTGTCTATCAGCTCGTAAACTTGGGGTCATCTTTGACTCCTCTCTCTCCTTCTCTGCACATATTCAACAGACTGCTAAAACCTGTCATTTCTTTCTCTATAATATCACCAAAATTCGCCCTTTCTTTTCTGAGCACACTACCAGAACCTTTATCCACACTCTTATCACCTCTCACTTAGACTATTGCAACTTGCTTCTCACAGGTCTCCCACTTAGCCATCTCTCTCCTCTTCAATCCGTTCAAAATTCTGCTGCACAACTTATATTCCGCCAGAGTCACTATGCTCGTATTAGCCCTCTCCTCAAGTCACTTAACTGGCTCCCTATCTGTTTCCGCATACAGTTCAAACTCCTGTTATTAACTTATAAGTGCATTCACTCTGCAGCTTCTCAGTACCTCTCCTTTCTTATCTCTCCCTACACTCCTCCCCGGGAACTCTATTCACTAGGTAAATCTCTCTTATCTGCACCCTTCTCCTCCACCGCTAACTCCAGACTCCATTCCTTTTATTTCGCGGCACCATATGCCTAGAATAGACTCCCTGAGCCAGTACGTCAAGCTCTGGCTGTCTTAAAATCTAGACTAAATGCCCACTTTTTTATGCTGGTTTTAACTCCTAACCCTTACTCACTTGTTAAGTACCTGTATTTTATCATTCCCCTTCTTTGTTATTCCCTTATTTCTTATTTGTCCTGTTTGTCTGTCCTAATTAGATTGTAAGCTCTGTCGAGCAGGGACTGTCTCTTCATGTTCAACAGCGCTACGTACGTTTTGCAGCACTATAGAAATTATAAGTATTAGTAGTACTTAGTAGTATAAAGCACTCAACCATCCCGAATTGATATAATAGGGAGGGAGCACTCTTTCCACATCTGTGTAGTGGTAGTGCAACAAGGCCAAGTTGTATTTTATTCCTGACACTAGTGCCCTTTCTCTTTATAATTTTGTTTCCTCTTTTCTGATATTTGATGACGTTTGCTGTCACCTGCTTGTGTCTCTGTGAATGAGACAAGCACACTCCAAAGCAAAGATGGCTGAAGTAATATCAAAAAGCTTTAGAAAAGGACAGATGGGGTCAAAAGAAGGAAGTACAGTGATTTACGGGAAGTGTGAACTCTGCAACCCAAACGCTGACAAACTGATATACTCTGGCCAGATGGGCAGACAAGAGGCACTTCCTCAATTAATGTACATATTTGAAGTCAGTTTTAGAGGTACCACAAAATTACACCACATCCTGTCTCTGTAGGATGCTTGGGCTGGCCGGGCAGAGGGATCTGTGAAACCATAGAAGGTAAAATTCTACAAATGGCCCCTTAACTGGAAGGTTCCATAGTCCTAATTTTCATTAAAGTGCACTTTGCCCAAATCTACAATCTGCAATTTCCAAAATTCTACAAACAAGAACTGTTTAAAATGTATTCTATTCAGAGTACAATTTTCAAAGCTCCCACACTGGTGCAAAGTCCATAGGTAGGAAAAAAGAGTTGATGATGTCCCTGTATAAGACTCTGGTGAGACCTCATTTAAAATTTTGTGTACAATTCTGCAGACCACACCTTCAAAACGATATAAACAGGATGGAGTTGGTCTAGAGTGCAGATACTAAAATGGTCCATGATTTTTGTCATAAAGCATATGGGGACAGACTTAAAGATCTCAATATGTATACTTTGAAAGAAAGGCGGGAGAGGGAAGATATGATAAACATGTAAATATTTCTGCAGCATAAATGCACAGGAGGCGAGTCTCTTTCAATTGTAAGGAAGTTCTGGACCGAGGGGGCATAAAATGGAGGTGAAAGGGGATAGACTCAGAAATAACCTAAGGAAATAAGTATTTCCTTACATGAATTCAAAGGACCTCCCGGTGGAAGCGGTGGAGACAAAAACAGTATCTGAATTCAAGAGAGCTTGAGACAAGTACATAGGATCTCTAAAAGAGTGATAGGGAGAGCGGATGGCATGGATGGGCAGACTGGATAGGCCATATGGTCTTTATCTGCCTACATGTTTCTAGGTACTTTCACACTGAAAATAGCACCAATATATACATATTTGTTTTGTGATGGTGGAAAAGTACCTAACTAGACTTGAAAATGAGGTCTGTGTATTTAATTATTAATGTAGTACGTTTACATAGTATACCACTTGGAATCATGCCACTAGGAATACCTCATTTGAATGCATATACCTTTAGCTACAGTGAGGGACAGCAGTTATCAAATGGGCAGATTATTCAAATAAAATGCTTTTTATCCATGTAAATGGCTTTGAAAATTGTTCAGCACACATCCACATGCCCACATAAACCATTCATACCTACTCATAACCGCTACACATAGAACACCCACATCACCCCCATATTCACACATCACATACCCTTCCTCTCATAGAATCCTGTGCCTATTGTTAAAATATTTTCCTTTTTTTATTTATTGCAGACAGAGAATAGAATTTGGAGTGGTTAACCCAGAAAGCAGTCATACAAGCAGCTCCAGGAAATGCCTGTTGAGGCAGAAATCACATTAACACATTCCCGGTCATAGGAGGGGTGTGTGCAACCAAAAAGCAGGAATCTGCACACAGCAGCAGGTTCTATTTATTGCTCCTTTAGTGAGAAGAATATCAGATTGTATTTTACAAAAAAAAAAAATCACACAAGATATCTGCCTGCCTGTCTGACATTGCTGCCTGGATGTCTGACCTGAGCTCCTTATCTTCCTACCTAAACCAACCTCTCCCCTTCCCCACTCTCTATTTCTGTTGACAACACACTCATTCTTCCTGTCTCATCTGCTCGTAACCTTGGGGTCATCTTCGACTCCTCCCTCTCCTTCTCTGCACATATTCAACAGATTGCTAAAACCTGTCGTTTCTTCCTCTATAATATTGCCAAAATTTGCCCTTTCCTTTCTGAGCACGCTACCAGAACCCTCATCCACACTCTTATCACCTCTCGCTTAGACTACTGCAACTTGCCTCTCACAGGTCTTCCACTCAGCCATCTCTCTCCTCTTAAATCTGTTAAAATTCTGCTGCACGATTAATATTTCACCAAAGTCACTATGCCCATATCAGCCCTCTTCTGAAGTCACTTCACTGGCTCCCTATCCATTTCCGTATACAATTCAAGCTCCTCTTATTGACCTATAAGTGCATTCACTCTGCAGCCCCTCACTACCTCTCCATCCTCATCTCTCCCTACACTCCTTCCCAGGAACTCCGTTCACTAGGCAAATCTCTCCTAATTGCACCCTTCTCCTCCATCGCTAACTCCAGACTCCGTTCCTTTTATCTCGCCGCACCTTATGCCTGGAATAGACTTCCTGAGCCATTACGTCAAACTCCATCCCTGGCCGCCTTCAAATCCGGGCTAAAGGCCTACTTGTTTGATGCTGCTTTTGATTCCTAACTTGTCACTTGCTCGTAACCTTTTCTTGTATTCCTGTCTTCAATAATCCCTTTTCCCTATGTGTCCTATCTGTCTGTCCTACCCTTATCCCTTATTTGTCCTGTCTGTCTGTCCTGATTTAGATTGTAAGCTCTTTTAGGCAGGGACTGTCTTTTCTTCATGTTCAATTGTGAAGTGCTGTGTACGACTT
This sequence comes from Microcaecilia unicolor, assembly GCF_901765095.1. Taxonomy (NCBI): domain Eukaryota; kingdom Metazoa; phylum Chordata; class Amphibia; order Gymnophiona; family Siphonopidae; genus Microcaecilia; species Microcaecilia unicolor. The sequence continues at coordinate 66,158,405 of NC_044042.1, read as the reverse complement.
GTAGCGCTGTAGAAATGATTTGTAGTAGTAGTAGTGTCAAGGAAAGGTTTCTGATTACAGGCTATGCAAAAGTACAGTGAAAAACCTGTGAAGCAGTTCAAGCTTGGGTTTCCTCATCTGAAAGCCAGTAGTTCACAAACTGTAGGTCAGGTCCCAAAATGAGGTCACAGAAGCAGGCCTGCTCCCTTGTTCTCCTGAGCCTCCACTGTGACCTATATCTAACAGTGGTAGTCAGCATAGGGTCTATGAATCAGTGAACATTCACAGGTTTGGCATCCTCCTCTTCTCTGAGCTTCTTTTAGACAGAAAACCCATTTGGATTTAACTCATATCTTTTTCAGTAGTAGTTTAGGGTGAGTTATATTCAGGTACACTAGATATTTCCCTGTCCCCAGAGGGTTTATAATCTAATTTTGTACACAAGGCAATGTAGGATTAGTGACTTGTCCAAGATCACACAGAGCAGCAGTGGGATCTGAATCCAGGCTTCCCTGGTTGTCAGTCTGGTGCTTTAATCACTAGGCTACTCCATCACTATAGTGTGTGAGCACACACTAAAACACATAGCCCTGTGCTGATAATTCAGGCAGCCATTAGTTCCCTTTACACCTCCCACCATAATAACTACATGCATACAGTTCACTATTGGGATACAAAGTCTTAGCTTTATTGGTTGTACCTTCATGACATAATTAGTTGAGCCAGTCAAATCCTTTAATCCCTTCACATGCCCTCAGCTTGCCACTCCTCACTAGGCCAGCTGGTGCAATAGTTGGTGCTGCAGTGCAATGCTATCCTGCACCCTTCTCCATGCGATGCTTGTCCATTGTCTTCTTTAGTATAGCCCAATCCAATTTCCCCTCTCCCTCCTTGGAAGTGGGCCTAAAGCTCAGTTATCTACCAAAACGTAGGGGGAGTGGTTCACACTTGCGCTTTTCCCCCCATAATTAAATTGCGACCTTGTTTGAATATTACTAACTTGCCCTTGATTGCTTCCTGCAATATCTTGTGGAATATATAATTGCAAATGTCTGACAGGTGTACAACATCCTCATGGTATAATCCTTTAGAGTTCATCGCCATCAACTGGTGATGGCTATTGTCCCACACCCTTCTGGTGTGTGAATCACCAATTTGCTTGATGATGGACTTGTTCAGGCTTGCTTCTTGGGCCCTGAGCCAGTCATGGGATTATATCCAGCCATTCAGATTTAATGGTTGGGTAAGCAGTGCCTAGGATCGTCAAGTCTCTCTAATGTCTCTTATTAACACTATCATGTCTTACTGAGATCATTGCCTGCTATATGAACAATCACCAGCTCTGATAATGCCCATCTTTCTATTACCCTTGCCATTGTGGGCAGCAGTTAGTGCCACCATCTGCCACACTTCCTGTTCCAGGCACCTCAAATATCTTTCATGGCTGGCTCTAGGTGAGGTCCATACACTTAGCTCTTCATTTCCCTCAGGTCATGTGAGTGGCCCGACCATCCACACCTCTCTCATCACCACTGCACCTGCATTGCATATATTGTTAGCCTGGCAGTATTAAAGGCATACCCTGCTTCTTGTGGTCGTAGGATGCTTATGCTGAGGATTTCCCCTTCCTGATCCTTAAATAGGATTCTGAGCTATCCACTGCGAGCAGCATCAATTGCTGCACCTAACTAGAATCAATATGCTTGAGATCTCTGGGATTTATCTCCAAGGTGTACTGTGCCTTCTTTAAAATTACTGTAAACTGAAACCTAATGAAGGGGCATCCTATATTCATGTATCAGCATATAAAGTCGACTCCAGGGCATCCCTATCAAGTTGGTCTGGGGGTTAGAGCAAGTTACAAACGGGAATGATCTCACTGCCATCTGAACCACTTTTTCCCCATGTCATCTTGGATGGGTGCACCTTTACTTGATAAATGAACCCTTTTCTAAAAATGGAAAGACTATAGAATTAGAGGACATGAAATGAAGCTGCAAGAGGGGAAACTGAAAAGAAACATTAGGAAATACTTTCTCAAAGAAAGGGTCATGGATGCCTGAATTCCTCTTCTGTGGGAGATGGGAGGCACAAACCTGGTGACAGAATTCAAAAAGGCATGAGACAAATACAGGTGATCCGTCTACAGCAAGAGGGTGGAATAAAAATATAGAGTGTTTTCAGTCAAAACATAAATGAGAGAACATGGGGGGGGGGGGGGGGGGTAACCTGCATGGAGGGTGGAATAATAGCAGAAGGGGTAATCTGCATGGAGTGGCAGGTGCAACCCTGGTCACCTTTCTGGGCAAACTGGATGGATCATGCTGGTCTTTATCTGCTGTCATTCACAATTACTATCTCCACCTAATACCATGTTCTCCACTAGCAAGCCAACAAACCAGTTTTATGTTTAAATCATTTTTATTGATGAGAAATTCTCAAGAAAATATAGCTATAGAACTGAAGCAACTCAACATGAAATCATCAACCATTTTACATTGTCCCCCATGCCCCCCTTCCCAAACTAATCCCTCCCCCCCTTTTTATGGAACTCATCAACTTTCAACACAGTCCTCACTATAACACACACATCTCTAGTGTTCATAAGTTCAACAGATGGCTTCGTGCTCCAGGCGTGAGTGTCATCCAGAATGGGCCCCAGCACTGTTGAAATTTCTTCCCTTCTCTCGACTCCAAGTCGACCAGCCCAGCAAGCTCTAAGCGCATCAACAGCAACATTCGTGTCCGCCATTGTTGTAGTGTAGGTGCCTTGTGCGAGATCCACTCTGCTAATATGACCTGTTTGGAAGTGATAGTCGCTTTGGCCACAAATTCTGTAAATCCTTTGGGGCTAGGCTTTACTAGTCTGGGGAGTCCAAACAATAGCCTGGCATCATAGGTCCATTTTGTATTCCAAAGCTTAGATACAGAAAACAGAATGGATTTCCAAAATTTCCCCATGCTCACGCAGGTCCAAAACGTGTGTCCTAAAGTTTCTCTGGTCTCTCCATATTTTGGGCACTCGCCCCAGGAGGACATTCCCATGTGGAAAGCTCTTCTAGGAGCCACATGGATTCGCATTCGCATCGCAAACTTATACTGCACTTCCCAATGACTCGCTGCTGCACTGACACGTCTAATAGACAAAACATGTGTTTTTAATTGTGCGGCTGAAATTTTAATATGAAGTTCACTGCTCCATTGTGTTGCTAATCTGATGTAGTCCGGCTCCTCTGTCGTGTTTCTTATGTGTCTATGATGGAACGTGAGTGGAACTTCCTGCTGGGCCGTCAGGGAAAATGCTGATGACAGTTCCTCTTGTACGTCCTCTGCCAAAGGTTCCCATCCTAGGGAATCTATGTAGTGTTTAAGCTGCATATAATGAAATTTGTCTGTGTCCGGAAGCCCAAATTCTGTTTGTAGGTCCACAAAGGGTTTAGTCTTACCTTCCGGGTCTAATGCGTGCTGTAGGTATATCAGTCCCTTGCGTCTCCACTTTTGAAATGTTGGGTACAACATCCCAGGTGCAAACTGTACATTCCTACAGATGGCCTGTAAAGGTGTTACTTTTGCTGAAAATTTATGTAGGCGGCATACCCAAGACCAAGTCGCCTTTGCTGCTGGCATTATCATTGAGTATCTCAGAATGTCCGGGATTGGTCCCCCACCCACATGTAAATAATTTGTGAAGTGCAATTCTGGCATCATTTGGAGTTCCAGTTTGGTGTTGGAGAAGTCTTCTGTCCCACGGAACCAATCATTGACATGACACATTCCACATGCCACTGTCAAGTATCTCACACTTAATAGGTCCAACCCACCATATTCCACTGGGGTTGTCAGAGTTGACATTGGTAGTCGCGCCTTTTTACCCTGCCAAAGGAATGATTGTAAAAGTCTATTTAACTTCTTCTCATCCTTTCTTGTCAAGTATAATGGTATTGTTTGGAACACATATAACCATTTCGGTACAATGCACATATTATATAAGGCTATCCGTCCCAAGAGCGTAACTGGTAGTGCTTTCCACATATTCAATCTCTCTGCAGTCTCTTTCAGCAGTCGTTTAAGATTTTCATTATACATGGCGGTCAGGTCTGCTGGGAGCCAGATTCCTAGATATTTAATTGGTCCTTTAGTCCAGGTTAGTTGTTGGGGGTCCCTGTGCTGTATCACTTCTGACTCTGGCACCGGAAGAATATAGGACTTGGTGTAATTTAACTTAAACCCTGAAAATCCTCCAAACCTTTCCACCCTTTCTAATACTCCTGCTAGGGAGTTGTTGGGATCTGTTATGGTCAAGAGTAGGTCATCCGCATAAGCGAACACCTTCAAATGATGATCTTTCACCCCCACCCCCTTCACCTCCTGCGCCCGCCTTAAATTTTCTAACAATGGTTCCACTGCCAGCACAAATAGTAGGGGTGATAACGGCCAGCCCTGCCTAGTACCCCTTTGAATTGAAAATTCTCTTTCCCGCCTTCCATTAACAAATACACTAGCTTTGGGGTCTTTATATAGTACTTTCACTGCCTTTAGGAACCACCCTGATATTCCTACCGCCGCCATTACCTGAAATAGGTAATCCCAATTTACTAAATCGAATGCCTTTTCGGCATCAAGGCTTAACACCCACATGGGTATGTTTTTTAACGTGCATGTCGCCATTGCAAGCATTAGCTTAACTATACCAGTTTTATTCATAAATTCTGACTTCAACACACTGATCTGCATAGTCCCAAATGCTTTGAATAAGTCCAGCCTGAATAATTCTACTTCAAATGCAAGCAACCCATCTGTGACATGGCATGCCAGAAGGCAATCAGCATGCATACCTCCCATACCTCTTGGGCTCTTCTCTGCTTGTCCATCCTCTATCTAAATGTCTTAAGACAAAACTGCCTGAGTCCCCCAATCCTAATATTTGCAAAAAGTGAAACCAGCAGTGTGTGATAAGTTGTCCCTCTTTCTAACTGCTTGCACGGGCTGCATTCTCAGCCCCCATTCCTTAAAAATAAACTCATATGCTACATTGAAGTTGTGCTTGTAAGTTCTCTAAGTCCCCAGGGATGCTGATTTGCTCAGCAGTTCTCATGATGTGCCTTCCCAAGTCACCAATGGTCCTCTGATACTGGCATTCATTCTTACTCTGCAGGGGGGTCAGTGATACCATTACTCTTTCCAAGCATGTGGCATGCCCATACTGTCATGTTCAAATTCTCTGAGCAAATGGGCTCTTAGGCTGCATGTTGGAGTCTGCCCACTACTCTTTCAACCACCCCTCTGGTGTCACACAAGAACACTAGCTTTCTGGATCTGCTTGCCATAAGGATATGCCACTGTGCCTTCTTAAGAAGGATTCCAAATGTGGAAGTCTTCCCAGATGGCTTGCTTATAGGAAATAATGGCAACAATGAGTGCCTACTGTTACTGCTACCACCCTGCAGAGGAAACACTGGGAATAATCCTAAATACGAAACTGAAATGGCTTATCATTGACTGCATCTGTTTTGTGTTACCTTCTTGGTTGACTCATTTGTTCCAGACCAGATTTTGTATTTCGTCTAACTTGATACCTGGCACTCGCAACTCTCTCTCCAAGGAGTTGAGCTCTATACCCTGGACTGTGAGGACTGTGATCAGGCCCTTGGCCTTGCCCTGTGCCAATGGGATGCCAAACTCACCCATCATTTTGTTGAGCCCTCCTTAGGCTCTGGAATGCTTTTTTTTTTCCTGTAGAACCAACCAAGTTGTGAGGGTCATAAACTATATTGCTATTCCCCAAAGCTCGCACTATCATCCAGTGTATGTAGATGCTGAAAGTCTGAAAGTATTCAAAAGACATTGAGCAGCTCATTGGCCTGCCATTATCTAAATAATATTGACTTTGAACTTGAATCTGACAAGTGAGAGCTATCTAGGCACACATGCAGCATGTACAAGGCCAACTCTTTGTCTGCCCTTGCCATGAGCACCCCTTTTCCTACTATCCTACATCATATTGACTGCACTATTGACCAAACCCAATTCTGGTGGCAGGTATTAGTATACCAAATCTCCTGCCAGGTATGACAAGCTATGAATCAAATGCATCTTTCCTGCTTCCTTCTTAGGAATCATCACAAAGGTGATACCACACAGGTTTGGATAAGGGTGAGCTGGTCTAGTTTGGCCCTCATCTTATATTGTACCACCTCCACACATGACAGAGTGGATGGTGTATGTTTGTGTATTCCCAGCTCTACTGTATATAAGGCTTGTCCCCCCCCCCCCCCCCCACCACTCCTTGTATATCTGGTTGCAGCGTGACTTCCTCCACAAATGGAGCTCATGTATTTGAACTTATATGCTTCATGAAAGGAGGCCAGACCTGCTGTTGAATCTCTATCATACATGCCTTGGGTCACACCAGGCTGTTCTTACACTGATGACCCTGCTGCCAAGCCTGCTGTTCAAAAGTACCAAGGAAGTGGACTATCACAGCCCTTGCCCTTCCTCTCCTCTATAGGTCTGCTACCCTCCTTTTTTTTTTTTTAAAGTAAGTCTTTTTCTCCTCCCCCTTACAAAGTTTCTCTTCATAATTCAATCTTCCTCTTGCCACTGTGGTCTTGACATCCCCTGGTACTCATGAAAGGATCTTTTGAATGAAAAGTGTTTATGAATACTTTCACACCCATGAATCATTTTTCCACCCTTTTCCCCTTACGTTTCATCATCCCTCCTAGGAACAAACATATATCAACATATCTTCTTCCCGAGCTCAAATACAACATGTTGCCACAGCATAGACCTGTCACATCGTGACATGGAACTGAGCTTGGTAATGTCAGACATCCTTTCGTCTGCGCTCAATGAGCTCAAAAAGCAACTGCCATCAGAGTTATAACTCATCACTGCTAGTACTTTCCTTTTCCCATATCTTGTGAGCTCAGGTCTATAGGATTGCTTCTTCTTCGACCTGCTGTTTGCCCTCACCTGCCTCTTCTTTTCCCCCTTTTGTCTACAGGCCTTCTATACTCCCCTGATCCCAGCCCTTGTATCAAGCTCAACCTCCTCCTGCTCTACAATGATTGCTGCTTGGATAGATATCTGTTGCATATGATTGTCTGGTGCTGTGATCCCTTGATGCTTCATTTTCCAGCATCCATCCATACCTGAGATGACATTCTGCTCACAATCCTTGCCCCCTTTTCCTTTTCTGCCTATTTGGGCTGACCTACAAGTTAGTTCTCTGTTTTGCTGCACTCCCTTGTATGTAGGCAAGAATCTAAACTTCATAGAGCCATAGGCCCACTATATCCACCAATCTCCACTCACTGATATCCTGTTCTGCTTCCAAACTCTGTTATGAAGGCATTCAATTCCAATCTTAACTTTTATATTAAGAAAGCAGCAGCACATTGTCCTCCTGTACTTTTAGAAGGTACTCCAGATTTGAGAGGCCAGCTATGTGCTGCCACTTTTTCTTTTTTTTACATTTATATAAATTCTTTTTATTCAAAGATACAATCCACTATGTATACAACAGATTGTACATAGTATCATCCTAAACAAACTTTAATTCTTTCCACCCTTTCTCCCCCCTCCCCCATTAATCACAAATCTAGATGACTACTGGATCTGAACTCTAATGACCTATGACATCCACTATCATGTGCTAAGTGAGCTGAATGGCATCTATACTTAAGGCAGCGCAGGCATGGACTGCCCTAAAACCAGAACTTTCCTATATTAAGGGGTTTCTTTACACTAGGCTTTCTCCCATTTTGCGGCTATGGGGGAAATGAATAGTAATTAAGAACCTAAATCAGTTACAATTGTACCCTTTCTATTGTCATTCTTCTCTGACTCCCTACTGCTAAATGTAAAATTCTCTGCTTCCTTTTTCTGTCTGCAGAGGATCAGGGCCTCGGGTGTGCTGCTTCTGGAGACAATCCTCTTTGGCTCCTTGCTTCTCTATTTCCCAGTAAGTGATTTGTTTCTTGTATTTTGGGTGTTACCTGGAGGGAGAGTAAAGGTTGTGGAAAAGGCTTTTTTTTGTTTGTTTGTTTGAATCAGCAGTCACTTATATAGAGGGGATGGAGCACTGTGTACTACTGCTAACACAAAGTGAAGGATGGGGTTTGCTTTCCTACAGGATAGAGAGATTAATCATCTGTCCAGCTGTGCTGCTCTCCTATGTACAGAAGGATTAACATGTAGGGACAAAGGGATGAAAGGAATGGAACACTGTTCCAGAGATAGAGTGTGAGTCTCCAGTGGAGACTCCACAAAAGAATCCCTGTAATCCATCCTTTTATCATTAATACTCAGCCTTCAATTTCACAATCACCATTGGCAGTACTTGATTTTTTTTTTAATTCCGTTGATTACTATTATACATTTGCACCTGATACCAGGGTAGGGCATCTGATCTTGCCCTTGTGGAAACAAGGAGCTAATGTGGGTGTTCACAGATAATGAAATTTGGGAAGATAGCAGTAGAATTGACCTTGACATATACTGTATAGTGTAGTATTTCATGAATGGTGAAGTCCAGGAGAGGCTGGTTAACACAGGAGGGCAAAGCTTTAAAAGAGAAGATAATTAGACTGTGGCCAACAGCTGATCCTCTTATTGGACGGTCTCAAACAGCCTGATCCCCCATAGAAAGCTTGGAGGTTTTGCAATATATGTCATGGTCCAATAAAGAGTTAAAGTACAAGTACACACACACACACACACACACACACACACACACACACAAAGGGATAGCCTCAAGGTGTGTGTGTGTACAACACATTGGGAGTGGATCTGAAAACAAATGTAAAAGGATTTCTCTTTTAATGACTCATGCAGGTGTTCATCCTGTACTTCAAACCCAGTGTTTTCCGCTGCATCGTGCTGCGATGGGTGCGCATGCTGGGATTCGCCATTGTTTATGGAACCATCACTCTGAAGCTGTACAGGTAGAAACCACAGGGGAGGATGCTCAGCATAATTCACTAACCTGTATATACATAACTAAAGCTGTACAGGTGAGGGTAGACTAAGGGCAATAACACCCAAAGGCGGTGGGAAGGTACAGAACATGCTTTTGACAGGGCTTATGCCTTCCAACATACATCACACAACTGCATTCTGTTCCTTGAGCTAGCTGCTTTGGAATCACAACTTTAAACAAAAATGTTCACTTAATGCACAAAACTGAGCAGATCAGTAGGAGTATAAACACAGTGAACACAACCTATGCTTACTGCCAAAACTGAACACTTCATCACCACAGCTGTCAGAATGATATGGTGCAGTTGCCGCTTTGTGGTGCCCTCTCTGTCTTTCTTGCAGGGTGCTGAAAGTGTTCCTTTCACGCACGGCTCAAAGAGTTCCTTACATGACCAGTGGGAGAGTGATTAGGATGTTGGGAGTTATTCTGCTGCTGGTCTTCTGGTTCTTAGCAGCCTGGACCATTGGAATGTTGGAGAACATTGATCGGAACATCCCACTTGTGGTTCGCACCCAGACAGCTTCTGGGCTGGTGTTCTACATCTGTGACTACGATCGCTGGGACTACATGATGGTTGTGGGTGAGTATCAAGGCCAAACACTCCTTGCTAGAAAAGATCTATTAAAGGTGGGCTTATTTAGGAAGATAGCTACAAAACATTGGCAGTCAAATGCAATACTAAATGTCTATTTTCTAATGTATTTCCACCATTCATGATATATTGTAAGCCACATTGAGCCTGCAAAAAGGTGGGAAAATGTGGTATACAAATGCAATAAATAATAATATTTATTTTCAAATACCCCTCCAGCACTCCCTCATCACTTATTTCATCCTTGTCTCCCTCCCTCTTAGCTACTCCTCCCCCGGGGTCTCCTGTTATCCACAAGGGCAACTAATCTCCTCTGCTGCCTCATCCTCAGATTGGCTGCTGCATATATGAGCTCCTGCCTTATTTTCACTGAGTGCAACATGTACTGAGTGGAATCTGCTAATGCAATGCACAACACAAAAGTCAAGCTTTTGACGCTGCAGGTTTCATCAGTGGCTGGCATCTTCTCCATGCTCCTGAACTACTGCCTCCGGCTCCAGTTTAGCTGAATTCCTACTAGCACTTGAAGGGCCAATCTCTCAATAAGAAACTGAGACTCTATAATCATTAATCAATACCACAGACAGGCTTCATTACAAATGTGTCTACACTAGTGCCAGCAAACTTACTCACGATAATTCTATTTTGATAATGCGCTTTTGTCTGTCCAGGACAGGTGATCTGTTGTAGTACCAGCAGTGGCCACAAAATATCAGTATAGTGTAGTACAACAGACTACTGCCAACCTGAGGCAACTACTGCAGTGCACCTCCACAGACAGACCCTGCAGCCCCAAGAGATGAGTTCATGATAGTCATATATAATACAAATTATTAATTTAATTTTGATCATATCCGATTTGTATGCAGGAGAAAAGCCAGGTACAATGTAACTGCCTGTGACCTCATCTCTGCACACCTCCAGGAAGACAGATTGTGTGTTCAGATGCTAGTAAGGGGTGTTGCTAAGCAATGTTGTAGATGCAGGTTTCTGTGTAACTGGAACTTAGACAATATAGAGATGGTTTACTAAAATGAAAACAAAATGTTATTTCATAAAGGTGATGGGTTATAAGTACATAAGTATTACCATACTAGGACAGACTGAAGGTCCATCAAACCCAGCATCCAATCCAGGTCACAAGCACCTGACAAGATCCCAAAAGTACAATACATTTTGTGCTACTTATTCTAGAAATAAGCAATGGATTTTTCTCAAGTCCATTTTAATAACAGTCTAAGAACTTTCCATTTAGGAAGCCATCAAAACCTTTTTTAAACCCCGCTAAGCTAACTGCTTTCACTACATTCTCTGGCAACAAATTCCAGAGTTTAATTACACGTTGAGTGAAGAAACATTTTCTCAGATTCATTTTAAATTTACTACTTTGTAGATTCATTGCATGCCCCCTAGTTCTAATATTTTTTGAAAGAGTAAACAATCAATTCACATCTACCCGTTCCACTCCACTCATTATTTTATAGACCTCTATCAAATCTCCCCACAGCCGTCTTTTCTTCAAGCTGAAGAGCCCTAGCCACTTTAGCCTTTCCTCATAGGGAAGTGGTCCCACCCCCTTTATCATTTTCATCACCCTTCTCTGCACCTTTTCTAATTCCACTATATCTTTTTTGAGATGCGGTGACCAGAACTGAATACAATATTCGAGGTGCTGTCGCACCATGGGGCAATACAAAGGCATTATAAATGTCCTCATTTTTGTTTTCCATTCCTTTCCTAATACCACCGAACAGAGGGTTTCAACGTATCAGCAACAATGACGCCAAGATCCCTTTCCTGGTAGGTGGGACCTTGCATAATGTAGCTATAATTTGGGCTCCTCTTTTCCACATGCATCACTTTGCACTTGCTCACATTAAACGTCATCTGACATTTAGATGCCCAGTCTCCCAAGGTCCTCTTTTAATTTTTCACAATCCTCTTGCAATTTAACAACTTTGAATAAATTTGTGTCATCAGCAAATGTAACCACTAGTTACTCCCATCTCTAGATCATTTATACATATGTTAAAAAGCAGCTGTCCCAGCACAGACCCCTGGGGAACCCCACTTCTCTATCCTTTTCCATTGAGAATACTGACCATTTAACCCTACTCTCTGTTTTCTATCTTTTAACCAGTTTTTAATCCACAATAGGACACTACCTCCTATCCAATGACTCTCCAATTTCCTCTAAAGTCTTTCATAGTAACATAGTAAATGACAGCAGATAGACTTGTATGGTCCATCCAGTCTGCTCAACAAGATAAACTTGTATGTGCTACTTTATATGTATACCTGACCTTGATTTGTCCTTGCCATTTTCAGGGCACAGACCGTGGAAGTCTGCCCAGCACGAGCTTTGCTTCCTAATTACCGGTGTTGCCACTCAATCTCTGCTAAGCTTCTGTGGATCCATTCCTTCTGAACAGGATTCCTTTGTGTTTAGCCCACACATTTTTGAATTCTGTTACCGTTGTCATCTCCACCACCTCCCACGGGAGGGCATTCCAAGTATCCACCATCACTCTGTCCGTGAAAAAAATATTTCCTGACATTTTTCCTGAGTCTGCCCCCCCCCCCTTCAACCTCAATTCATGTCCTCTAGTTCTACCGCCTTCCCATCTCTGGAAAAGGTTTGTTTGCAGATTAATACCTTTCAAATATATGAACGTCTGTATCATATCACCCATTCCTCCTTTCCTCCAGGGTTTACATGTTCAGGTCAGCAAGTCTCTCCTCATACATCTTGTAACGCAAATCCCATATCATTATTGTAGCTTTTCTTTGCACCGCTTCAAGTCTTTTTACATCCTTAGCAAGATACAGCCTCCAAAACTAAACACAATACTCCAGGTGGGGCCTCACCAATGACCTGTGCAGGGGCATCAACACCTCCTTTCTTCTGCTGGTTACACCTCTCTCTATACAGCCTAGCATCCTTCTGGCTATGGCCACCGCCTTGTCACACTGTTTCGTTGCCTTCAGATCCTCAGATACTATCACCCCACAATCCCTCTCCCTGTCTGTGCATATCAGACTCTCATCGCCTAACACATATGTCTCCCGTAGATTTCTACTCCCTAAGTGCATCACTTGCACTGAATTTTAATTGTCAACTTCTGCAGATCCTTTTTCATGTTTTCCACTCCCTACAGGGCGTCCACTCTGTTACAAATATTGGTATCATTCGTAAAAAGGCAAACTTTACCTTCTAACACTAACCCTTTGGCAATGTCACTCACAAATATACTGAACAGAATTGGCCCCAGCATTGATCCTTGAGGCACTCCACTACTCGTCTTTCCCTCCTTCGAGTGAATTTCATTAACCACAACCACAAGTTTATTCAAGAGTCTCCTGTGAGGAACAGTGTCAAAGGCTTTGCTGAAATCTAAGTAGATTACATCTATCGCACGTCCTTGATTAAATTCTCTGGTCACCCAGTTAAAGAATTCAATGAGATGCGTTTGGCACAATTTACCTTTGGTAAAACCATGGTGTCTCGAATCTTGCAACTTATTGAATTCCATGAAATTCAATATCCTTTCCTTCAGCATCGCTTCCATTACTTTTCCAATAACCAAAGTGAGGCTTACCGGCCTGTAGTTTCCAGCTTCTTCTCTGTCACCACTTTTGTGAAGAGGGAACATATCCACTCTTCTCCAATCCCAAAGAACCGCCCCTTGTCTCCAAGGATTTATTAAACAAATCTTTAAGAGGACCCGCCAGAAACTCTCTGAGCTCCCTCAATATCCTGGGATGGATCCTGTCCGGTCCCATGGCTTTTTCCACCTTTAGATTTTCAAGTTGTTCATAAACATTCTTTTCCATGAACGGTGCTATATCCACTCCATTTTCATATGTACTTTTGCCAATCAATTGTGGTCCTTCTCCAGGATTTTCTTCTGTGAAAACAAAACAGAAGTATTTGTTTAGCACATTTGCTTTTTCTTCATCATTTTCCACATAGTGGTTCGCAGCATCTTTCAGTCTCACAATTCCATTTTTAGTCATTCTTCTTTCACTAATATACCTAAAGAAATTTTTGTAGCACCTCCTTACATTTCTAGCCATTTGTTCTTTTGCTTGCACTTTCACCAGATGTCTCTCTTTCTTGGCTTCTTTCAGTTTAATCTGGTATTGTTCTCTGTGTTCATGAGGTACTTTGTCAAATGCCTTTTGAAAATCCAGATACACAGTATCGACCAGCTCACCTTTATGCACATTTGTTCACCCTTCAAAGAAATGTAATTGATTGGTGAGGCAAGATTTCCCTTCACTAAATCCATTTTGGCTTTGTCTCATTAATCCATACTTTTGAATATGGTCTGTAATTTTGTTTTTTTTTATAATAGTCTCTACCATTTTGCTCGGCACTGACATCAGGTGCACCAGTCTATAATTTCCTGGATCTCGTCTGGAACCTTTTTTGAAAATCGGCATTACATTGGCCACCCTCCAATCTTCTGCTATGAATACCATTTCTGGCACTGGTATCTCTCTGAAATCTTCCTTGCTGAAGACCAAAGCAAAGAATTCATTTAATCTCTAGACTATGGCTCTGTCTTCTAGCAGTCCAACCAATTATTTTTCAGGCTTCTTGCTTTTAATATACCTGAAAATAATTTTTTACTATGTGCTTTTGATTCCAACGCAATCTTTTTTTAAAAGTCCCTCTTTGCCTTCCTTATCAACGCTTTGCATTTGACTTGACATTCCTTATGCTGTTTCTTATTATTTTCAGTCAGTTCCTTCTTCTATTTTCTGAAGGATTTTCTTTTAGCTCTAATAGCTTCCTTCACTTCACTTTTTAACCATGCTGGCTGTCGTTTGGTCTTCCTTCTTTCTTTTTTTTAATACACAGAATACATTTAGCCTGGGCTTCCAGGATGGCACTTTTGAACAGCATCCATGCCCAATGTAAATTTTTGACCTTTGCAGCTGCTCCTCTAAGTTCTTTTTTTCACCGTTCTTCTAATTTTATCATAGTCTCCTTTTTGAAAATTAAATACTAACGTATTGGATTTCCTGTGAGTACTTACTCCAAAACCAATATCAAATCTGATCATATTATGATCACTGTTATCAAGCGGCCCCAGGACCATTACCTCCTGCACTAATTGAGAAGCAAAGTATCCATCATGCCCAGGAGCACATGGCTCAGTGTGGAGTATCCTTGAAGGATACTACTGAAACAGGATCTTTAGGGAGTCCCAAAAGAGAGGTTTCAATACTGGTGAAAGAAAGCCAGGAGTGTCTAATAGGAGAGCAAAAGGATGCACATTATTCCCTTCAACTTCTACACTTGTAGATCCAAGGAAAAAACACAATTTGAAGTGCCTGCATACAAATGCTAGCAGCCTAAAAAAATAACATGGGAGAGTTAGCGTATATAACTCTAAATGATGAGGTATATATAAATAGGCATTTCAGAGACTTGATGCAAAGAGAAGAATCAATGGGACACTGTGTTAACAGGGTACAAATTGTATCACAACAATAGAGAGAATCAAATTTGGGGGGGTGGGGGGGTGCTACATGTTAAAGAGGGAACTGAGTCAAATAAACTAAACATTCCACATGAAAGATACCAGCATGGAATCATTACGGATAGAAATTCCAGGTGTGATGAGGAGTATTCTTGTAGTGCTGTACTACCATTCACCGGGACAGAACGGACATATGAAGAAATGTTTACAGAGATTAGGAAAGCTGGCAAATTTGGCAACACTATAATAATGGATGATTTCAATTACCCCAATATTGAGTGGATAAATGTTACATCAGGGAGCACAAGGGAGATAAAATTTCTAGATGTAATAAATGACTGCTTATTGGAGCAACTCATCCAGGAACTGACAAGAGGGGGAGCCATTTTGGATTTGGTCCTTGGTGGTGTGCAGGGCATAGTGTAAAAGGTGGCGGTGTTGGGTCTTCTGGGAAACAGTGATCATAACATGATCAAGTTTGAGCTACTATCTGGGATGAACCAGAAAAAGAAATCTACTGCAGCTAAAGGGTAACTATAATAAAATGAGGAAAATGGTTCAAAAGAAACCAAAAGGATTGTCTGCTAAGGATAGGACACTAAATCAGGCGTGGGCGTTATTCAAAAATACCATCTTGGAAGCCCAGTCCAGATTTATTCCATGTACTTGCCAAGGTGGAAAGAAGAGAAAACAGCATGGTTAAAAGGTGAAGTAAGAGAGGGTATTACAGGGGGTGTGGAGTGGAGTTTGTTTGTCTTTTATTGTAAAAATTCTATAAAAAATTTGAAGTTCCGAAAGATATCAATATTACTTCTCTCTCGCCCTGGTGCGGAGGTAACACGTATCATCTGCTAAAGTGCCGTGATCTTAGTATTGTTTGGAGAAACCTGATTTGTAACTTAATACCTCTGTCATTATATAATGTTTTAATCGGTATGAATATTACTGATTGTACTGTTGGAAGAATGTGTCATTTATTAATAAAGACTTCATATAAATTTAAAAAAAAAAGAGGCTATTACAGCCAAAAGATTGTCCTTCAAAGAATGGAAAAAGTATTCAAATTAAGAACATAAGAAGCAACAGAAGCACGTCAGATGCAAAGCATTAATAAAGAAGGCTATAAGAGAATATAAAGAGAAACTTGCCACACAGGCTAAAACTCACAGTAACAACTTTTTCAGGAACATCAGAAGCCTGCGAGGGAATCCATGGGACCGTTAGATCAAGAAGGAGCAAAGAGGCGCTCAGGGAGGACAAGGCCATAGCTGAGAAACTGAATGAATTCTTTGCTTCTGTCTTTACAGAAGAAAATGCAAGAGATCTGCCTGTACCAGAAATGGTTTTTCATAGTAACGATGAGGAGGAACTGAAAGAAATCTTGGTGAACCTGGAAGATGTACTGAGCCAAACTGACAAATTGAAGAGTAGTAAATCATCTGGATCAGATTGCATACATCCAAGGGTACTCAAAGAACTCAAGCATGAAATTGCTGATCTGTTAGTAATATGTAATGTGTCGTTAAAATCATCCATAGTACCTGAAGGTTGGAGGGTGGCCAATGTGATGCCAATTTTTAAGAAAGGTTCTAGGGGTGATCCGGAAATTACAGACTGGTAAGCCTGACGTCGGTGCCGAGCAAAATAGTGGAAACTATTATAAAGAATAAAATTACGGAACACAGAGACAAACATGGTTTAATGGGACAGAGTCAGCATGGGTTCAGCTGAGGAAAATCTTGCCTCACCAATTTGCTTCATTTTTTTGAAGGCGTGAATAAACATGTGGATAAAGATGAGCCGGATGATGTAGCATATCTAGATTTTCAGAAAGCTTTTGATAAAATTCCTGAGAGACTCCTGAAAAAAATGTAAAGAGTCATGGGATAAGAGGCAAGGTTCTGGTGTTGATTAGGAATTGGTTATTGGACAGAAAACAGAGGGTAGGTTTAAATGGTCATTTCTCTCAATGGAGGAGTGTGAACAATGGAGTGCAACAGGGATCTGTATTGGGACTGGTGCTATTTAACATATTTATAAATTATATGGAAATCAGAATGACGAGTGAGGTGATTAAATTTGCAGATGATACAAAACTATTCAAGGTTTTTAAAATACATGTGGACTGCAAAATATTGCATGAAGACCATAGGAAATTGGAAGACTGGGCATCCAAATGGCAGATGAAATTTAATGTGGAAAAATGCAAGGCGATGCACATTGGAAAGAGTAATCCAAATCAGTTACCCAATGCTAGGGTCCACCTTGGGGTTCAGCACTCAAGAAAAAGATCTCGGTGTTGTTGTAGATAATACGCTGAAATCTTCTGCTCAGTGTGCGGTAGTGGTGGCCAAAAAAGCAAACAAGATGGTAGAAATTGTTAGAAAGGGATGGTGAATAAGACCGAAAATACTATAATGCCTTTGTACTGCTCCATGGTGTGACCTCACCTTGTGTACTGCATTCTGTTCTGGTCACCGTATCTGAAAAAAGATATAGCGGAGTTAGAAAAGGTTCAAAGAAGACTGACCAAAATGATAAAGGGGATGAAACCCCTTTCATATGAGGAAAGGCTAAAGAGGTTAGGATTCTTCAGCTTGAAAAAGAGACAGATGAGGGGAGATATGATCGAGGTCTACAAAATCCTGAGTGGTGTAGAATGAGTAGAAGAAGTAAATATATTTTTTACTCGTTCCAAAAGTACAAAGACTAGGGGACTCTCAAAGAAGTTACATGGAATTACTTTTAAAACAGTATGAGGGAATATTTTTTCACTCAACAAATAGTTAAGCTCTGGAACTCTTTGTGGAGAATGTGGTAACAGCGGTTAGTGTATCTGGGTTTAAAAAGGTTTGGACAAATTCTTTGAGGAAAGTCAATAGTCTGCTATTGAGACAGACATGGGGATGCAACTGCTTGCCCCAGGATTGGTAGCAAGGAATGTTGCTCCTAATTGGGATTCTGCCAGGTACTTGTGACCTTGCTTGGCCACTGTTTGGAAAACACGATACTGTGCTAAATGGACCATTGGTCTGACCCAGTATGGCTACTCTTATGTTCTTATGTATATGTTCTTATCATAGCCAATACCAAGAGTACTTGATTTGTATTGGAAGCTGGTCAAAGTTTTATAGAATTAATTTTATAGGTTGCTCACATAAGCCATTACATGTGATTTGAGATTCAGTCCAGTATCATCTTGAAACATCATGAGCAGAAGTAAAATCTGCCATCTCCAGTCTTGAAGACAGACATATGTGATTGCACACTGTTTGCCAAGCATGTGAGCTTTCTGTATAACAGGAGCAATTCAGATCTCCTCCAGCTGACTTATCACCATATCACGGAAATCTCCAGCAGATTCTGCTCAGAGTCTAGCTACTATCATCTCACCCTAAACAATCCTACTCAGGCAGTCAAAATCCCCTTGCTAGCTCCAGGGCTGAAAAAGGCCACACTGTCCTCTCTGTGGTGCACCTAAACTCAATTTGCAATGGACAGGAGATGCAAGCCTTGTTCCTAGCTCCTTACAAACCCCACATGCCATAGGCCCACCGTTAAAACTGTTATGAAAATTGTTTTGACACTCCCAGCATCTCCACACATGGGCTAATGCTCTTAAGAAAACATTTCACTGTATGCACCAATGCAAACATTCTGATTGTTGTCTGTCCCCTTTGCTCCTGACAGCCGAGTTGCTCTTCTTGTTCTGGGGAAGCTTTCTATGCTATGCAACTAAGACAGTGCCCTCTGCATTCCACGAACCTCGCTATATGGGTGTTGCTCTTCACAATGAGATGGTGATCTCCGCCACTTTCCATGTAGGCAGGTGAGCACACAATTAGTCCTCAGTGCCAACTTAAAACCTATAAGTGAAGCCCTTACTTTGGGCTTCACTAACATCTAGATGACAGGGATCAGGAATTTATGCTTCAGTTTATTACAGAGAAAACACAACCCTTGACCAATCTTCACCATAATAGTGAGATAAGAAGGTGCTGTGGCCTTCTGACTTATCACAGAAACCCTTGCCACCTTTTCCAGACTGCTTTGAGTATCAATCACTCTACATAGCCATGGAAAGTCACTAGCTCTGGGCAATGTGTCTTCTTTCCAGCTAGCATTCCAGATGGATTGGAAAGGTCACTACTCTTATAAATCTGTTGCCTGAGAACAACTCACAGTTGTTTGCGTGAAAGAACATGATTGCTCCTCTCTTCTGTGTTTCCTTTCTAGGTTTATCATGGTACCTTCTTTGCACCCTGATTGGACGCTACTGGCGTTTTTCATCCATACTCATGTTACTGTCACCATAACACTGGCACTACTCTTTGTTCCAAAGGTAAACGTCACAACCTACCAATGCCCTTGTGCTCAAGTTCCAGCTTCTGGACCCTTCTCTCCTTCTTTGGGAGTTTTGCACTGCTCTATCCTTCTCATTAACTCATTTTAAAGTCTTGTGTACCTCTGAAAGTCTTCCTAGAAGTATACAAGGGGCCATTTTGTAACTGTATTCATTCCCACAGGAGTAAAACTTTCCTAGTCCTCCCTCACCCACTGTAGTAGTGTCAAAGTTTGGGATTATTCTCTACATTGAGGGATGACAATAACTGGAGGAATTTTTTGTTGTGTAGTTCCTGCATCTAGGAACATCCTTTCGGGAGGAAACTGCAGCTGAAGTATATGAGGACGAGCTGGATCTGCGGCGCTCAGGCTCCTACTTGAACAGCAGCATCACATCAGCTTGGAGTGAGCACAGTCTTGATCCAGAAGATATTCGGGTAGGTGGCATAGGCTGTATAATGAATGAATACCCTCTTAGCATGCAGAGGAAAAGCCAAGCAGATGATGAAATGTACAGGAATCCATAAAGCCAGAGCCATTGCCGATCCAATCCTCTATCTCCCTCAGTACTAAGAAAGTACAGTCCTGATCACACATAAAACAGCCCAAAGGTTAAAGGGGTCTATGCAGGGGAAGACTGACAGATATCTGGGCCCCCAGGCAATAAGGGTAGTTCCCCCACTCCCCCGACAGCTTATTAGCAATATACAAAATCATTAAATCATGCTAAAGGTGGAACCAGGATAGACATTTTAAATGATCTGCATGTTGTTTTGCCATCTAAATACTGCTGACGCTCAACATTGGTCTGACACATGCTCAGCATCCATAAGAATCCAACCTTTCCCCAACAGATGCAGCTCAGAACTAAGGAATTTCTCCATAGAAGTAGCTCTACAAAAAATATATATATAGTCTGATGCTCATGGCATTTGAAGAGTAGCAGCATAAATCTCTCCACTTCCAGACACATTCTGAAATACAAAACCTGCAAAAATCCTAACATAAATGTAGCAAACATGGCATATGAACGTAGCACTATGATTCAAACAGCAAGAACCCTATGAATAGGTAGCACTACAACTATTACACTGGATCCTACTTACGGAATCCACTCCTGCAAGATAGTCGTGAGGAACAGTCTTATGCTTTGTTTAAAGTTAGGTTGAAATCTTAGTTTGTTGCAAAGTTTATTTCAGGCTATGCGACACTAAGTCTCCTGCCCAGGTGACCTACTAAAAGAATATTGACCTTTTCTTATTTTTATTGAATAGCTGGGATGAGTGTGTTTTCTATTACTTTCCCTTGTATTCTTTTCTAATTTTCTTTTGTGTTTTATGAATATATAAACCACTCTAACTTGTCTGACAACTAGGGTGGTATATCAAATGTTTTTAAACTATTAAAACAACAATACATCAACTACAGGCAAAACAGAGTAAATGGAACTGCTAACTTGTTCTATACCGAAACTACATACAAACAGAACATTACACCTCAGTCATATCTAAAACACAGACAGACCCTCATCAAATACAGAACAATGGATAAATTACAAATAGAAAGATGAAGACAAAAATTGAACTGGGAACCGTAAGAAGTCAAATTCGGCGTGTATTACAACACTGAAGAAATAAAAACAGAAATGCATCCAGATTTCCTAAAGCTAACATATTCCTGTTAATAAATTCAAAATACAACATTTATTTTCTGTCCCTCCTTCTCTGTTCCCTCTTTCCCCAGTACCCCCAGGTCCAACATGTTTCCATCTCTCTTCCTGCCCTAACCTCACATATTGATCATCTTTCACTACTTCCCCTCCGCCCCCAAGTCTAGCACTACTAATTTCTCAACTCCTCACCCCCCCACACCCAGTATCTCCTCCTGTGTCTGAATGCCCCCCCCCCCCTTTAAAACCTGCATTTCTATAGCAGAACGGCAGCAATTCCCTTGAGTTGCCTGCCACCAACCTCATGGGATGCTCTTTGCTGCATCCTGCTCTTGTGGAAGTAGGAAGTTGCGTCAGAAGGGGGCAGGATGAGTAGAGAACAGCCCGCAAGCTCAGTGGCAGGCAGCTCAAGAGGGGGGATCATACAGAGGAGATGCTGGGATGCAAGTGGAGGGGGGGGGGGGGGAGAGGAGTTGCGAGAGATGAGCAGTGCTGGACCCAGGGGCCGAGGGAAAAGCAGAGTGAGAAATGGACACATGGGGCAGGAAGCGCTGGGCACTGCCAGGTTGCCTGAATAGTCAGTCAGTCTGCCCCTGGGTCTATGGCAAGTCTGCTCCAGAATTGGTATTATGTCTTATGAGAAAGTGCCAGAGAATCATTCTTGGAAACAGATTGCTCAAGTTCCTTTACATTCACTAATTAGCCATAGACACTCAAGAGGCTATCAAATTTATATGGAAACAAGACATCCCAAAGTTTGATTCTTACATACAAATTTAAAAATATATTATTTCTTTTTCTATCTTTGAATATAGGATGAATTAAAGAAACTTTATGCACAACTTGAAGTCCACAAGACTAAGCGGATGACTGCCAATAATCCACACCTTCAAAAAAAGAGGAGCTCCCGGCGAGGCTTGGGCCGTTCCATCATGAGACGAATCACAGAAATTCCAGAATCTGTCTCACGGCAGTGCAGCCGCGAGGAGAAAGATGGGTCTATAGGAGGTGGTGGGGGAAGCTATCCTGGCTCCTACAAAAAGAAAGTGTTTGACTCCAGCAGTTCCAGCATGAAGATGAGAGAGGAGCCTCCAAAGAACAAACTGTTTTCACTAAAGAAATCCCACAGTACTTATGACCATGTAAGAGACCAGGAGAATACCCCACCCTCACCACCACCCTGCCTGGCGAGTTCATCTAAAGATGCTTCCCTTAGGGACTCCTTAATGAGGAAAAAACTAGCAAAGAAAGCCTCACAGAAATCCATCAGTGATTCAATAGAAGACGCCCCCCTTGTATACAAGTCAGCCAGTGCTCATAACCTCTTAACGGAGAAGCCTCTTCACCCAAAGCCATATAATCTCCAGAAATCACTCAGTGTTATTACCAGTGCCAGGGAAAAGGCCTTGCTACTAACGAACAAGGTTTGCACTGTGGAAGACTGCTCAAAGCAAGCAGAGGGGGAGGAGCTGAGAAAAACAGAGGAAGCAACCACTATACGTGACATGACATTAGCAGTAGGTGAGGAGACACACAAAGATGATGGTCAAGCATACAAGACAGCAAAGCAGCAGAAGACCAACAATGTTCTTGAAGAAGCTGCAAGCTCTCTTCTGAAAGACCTCTATGACAAGGCTGAAGTTTGTCCTTGGGAAGTACAGGACCTTCCATCTATATCCTTGGAGCACAAGGTCCATAAGCATGTCACTTATGCACCAATCATATGCAGCGGTGTTGACAGATCCCATCAGTCAGGAAAGCCACAAAATGCTGACACGCTGCCAGACACAGGCCCAGCACCTTCACATCCAGAGGATACAGCCCCACCTTTCAAGCACTTGATTCAAGGCCTGTGCTTAGAAGAAACTAAAGATCTTCCAACTAAGACTAAAAGTATAGAAGCACATGATAGATCCAAACCAGAATTGAAAAAAGAGGACTACAGCGATCTAATGCAGTGTTTTTCTTCATGTCCTGCAAAAGTCACCCCAGCTACAGCTCATTCTTTTCCTGCAGAGTTATGTCCTTGGGAAAATGAGGTCCCTGGCACTCACAGCTCCAATACATCTAGCTCTTTAGAATTAACATGTTCCAATATGCCAAATACTACTTCAGCAAAACAAAGTTGTAGAGAACCTTCTCATAAAAACACCCTCAAAAGTTTTGTGTTAGCCATGCGAGCACTTAAAGGATCTCCTACAGGGAAAGGCAGCTCCTACCTCAAAGGAAGGAAAGAAAAAGAAGAAAGTGAAGGGAATCATCAGAGAGACACGAACACTAGGAATGGCGAAGCCAAGAGGTTTGACCCAGAAGTGACTCCCACTGCTAAAGCAGAGCAAATGTCCAAACAAGAAACTAACAAAACAAGCAGTGAACTACCAGGGCCCTGCCCTCCAGGGACCAGAGACATAAACAAGCAGAATACTAACTCTAGTAAGATGTATGGGGTCTACCCTTGGGAGGAAAATGTAAAAATAGATGTCAAATCCAGTTTGCCTTCCCATGGCAAAGTGGGCAGGAAAACAGAAAGAGGTGGCTCAGCAGAAGCTGGAATATATGCCACAACTAGAAAGATGGTGAAGCTCAGCAGCAATGACCCCAAAGAATCCACAGGACTGAGGAACCAATCTAGTGTTATCTTCAAAACATCAGACAGCATTGACATCAAAAAGGATGAGATTTGTCCCTGGGAAAGCATGGAAGCTCAGAAATCATTAGGTCAACTGAGCAAATGTGCAAGTACAGCAGCTACAGAAAATTACAAAACGTCCAACACATTAGACAGGATGGATAAGAAAAGGGATGAAATTTGCCCCTGGAAAACTGCTGAGGTTGAAGTTTGTTTTAAAGCAGATATATGTCCATGGGAAACTAGCAAAGCTCCAAAGGGTGAAGAAAGCACAGTACTAAGGCAGCTGGAGAATTTTAAGAGTCAACAAGAAACCATCCACCCTTGGAAAATTATGGGCTCACAGCAATTTCTGGAGACAATCAGCAAATCTGAAAGCAAAACCTTTGACCAAGGCCAAAGTATTCCAAAGAAATCAGAAAGCAATGGCAGTAAAAGAGGTGGGATTTGTTCTTGGGAAAGCCTGGATTATGAGGATCTGCCGAGAACACTGAGTAAATCTACAAGTGACACCTGGGAGTGGTGCAAAGCTATTTCAAAAGAATCAAGCAACAGAGAAGAGGTTTGCCCCTGGAAATCCATAGATGGGGCCATCAGCATCAAAAATGAAATGCATCCTTGGGAGATGGAAGACAGACTTCCTATCAAAATGGAAGCACATATCAAGGGTACAATCAGCAAACTGCCGTCAAGTAACTCACAGAAGTCAACAAGCAAACAGGAGACAGTTAATTCTTGGAAAAGTGAAGACTTAAAACATCTCACAAAAACAATAAGTAAAAGTGAGGGGAAAATGGAAGACCTTTATTTTAGTGCAAGTCACACCAAATGTCTCGTAAGAAAACGAACCAATTCCTTAAATAGGAATGTATGTCCCTGGGAAACTAAAACAACTGCAACCACAATAAAAAACCCAAGAGAGTGTTCTGAGGAAGACCCAGTACTCTCACCTTCCACACAAAATACGGCCAAGAATCAGATCCTAGATGCTAACAATCAGGTTACAAAGGAAATATTCTGCCATCACAAAGTGCAGGATGATGTAACAGGGGCCAAACAGGACTGCAAAGAACTCACCAGACATTCAGAGGTCTGTCCCTGTGAGCCAGATGTAACTTCTGCTAGCAGCACTGTGACCCAGAGTAAAGCAGCTGTAGCTACAGCAGACAATGCCAACATCCCCAAGCCAACAAAAAGGCCAGAAGTCTGCCCCTGGGATTTTGAGTAAAACTGAGAACTAGATCAAACATCTCAGAGTCGCAACTTCATTCCCTGTGAATTAAGAAAATGGTCCACAACTAACTCCATTTAAGACCGCCAGATCTTAATTTGAAGCTGAGCTACAGCAAGAACGAATGGAAGATATATTCAAGGAAGATGAGCATCTGCACAACCTGTCAGAAGAGTTGAGCCTCAAGTTTTTTTCTGGGTAAAAGTATATTTCCCACCAGCCAAGGAAGCCCAGGCCAGCTACAAAACCTTACACAAGACAATTCCCCTGTTTTCTGTATCAGCCAGTGTAACAGGTTAGACTATTTTGTTAACTCGAGAGCATTAGAACATTTTACACAAGAAAAAGCAGCTGAAGCAGGCTACTCCATGACAAGCTGATGAACAGGAACATATACACAATCAGCTGTTTTTCAAACCTAGCCAGCAATTAGAAAATGAAAGGAACTTATTCACTCAGTCGATAAGCAAAGGTAAGATTGCTCTTTAGCCCAAGCAACAACCCAAAAACATTCACAAAGAATCCATAACAGCAGGCAAACTGGTATTACACACTTATGCTTGTATACCAAGAGATCAGTAATGAAAGTCCACCGTAGCAGAAGAGCACTGTAGTCCCATGGGAAACACCGAAAGGAACAAAAACATGTGAACTGGACTATGGCTTACCCAGGACAAACAACGGAGTTCTTGTCGTTTGTCCTGGGGAAGCCATAGTCCAATTCCCACCTTTTTTTGTTCCATACCAAGAGATCAGTGCAGAAAACTAAGCACAGATGCACTGAATATTGGGGCATTACTCTCACCAAATCAACCAACCAATCTGAATGTACAGGACGGAGGACTCCAAGCTTTCCAACATCAGGCATCTCAAATTGATTCTTAGATCCTTCTACTAAAGCAGGTTAATAAGAATTCACACATTCTATTACACTTAGGGGCTCATTTTCAAAGCACTTAGACTTATAAAGTTATTTAGCAACCTATGAAACTTTGTAAGTCCAAGTGCTAGAGAAAGGGGAGAGAGGGAGGGGTCTGGTAAAGGAGGGTTATCTTTGTTAGAAATATTGTCTGTTTGTATTGCATTTGTCTTTGGATATATGAATAAAGAAGATTTAAACATAAGTCCAAGTGCTTTGAAAATATGCCTCTTAGTACGATAGGTTAAGTGCACTAAACAAAGCAGAGAGCTAGAGAATATGCCCCACCTTCCGACATGTAGGGTAAATCAGATTATTAAGTAACAAGCACATTCCTCCATAAGCACGGACAGTAGTCATTCTTTTAATTAAATTTAAATTTTAATAATTATATTCAGAGCTTACTCAAAACAGAGCTGGTGCTTATGGGCTGATTAAATGCTTCATCCCTCTTACTTCCTGCAGATCATTCAAATTATTGATCTTAATTGCAAAGACTAGCAGAAGCAAACTCTCTCATATGCAGACCATACAATGACCTCATATTAGCAGGAGAAGGTCTGTGATGACATGGCAACACTCGCTGCTGTTCCTAGTGTCTCAGCAATATTCTAAGTGGTACAACCTTCTTTCTACAGGCACTGGTAGGAAGCCTTCCTACCTTAAACAGGGAAATGGCTTTTTAAAGCCCATAACCTGTTGGTCATGGGGTAAGAATCCTCTAAACCAATAATTCAGCTATTTATTTCCTTTTTCTTTTCTACATCAGTGACCTATTTAAGTCTTCAGGAAGAAAAACAAACCTGCCAGTTGTGAGCCTGCCCACTTAAGAATAAGTCAGCTCCCTCTCAGAATTATGCTAGGGACATACCTTGCACTGCAGGCAACATTTGGGATAGGTAAGGAGCTGTCAGCACTGCCACATCAGGAACAATGAAAGTTTTGAGTGAGAGTGCAATATATGAGCTGTAAAGACGTCTTATTGTTTTTATGTTAGCCTGCCTCAGTTCAACTGAACAGAAAGGCTTATGAGATTTTACTGACAGTCCATGTCTGCTCATTGCAGTTTGTCTCTCTCCCCCTAACTCCCATAATTCTGGAACAACTAGACCTAGCTAGATCAAAAATTGAGGCAGTTAAGACCTTATCAAATGGGAAGGAGGGAGACAGACTCACTTCTGCAAACTGAAGAATGATACAGGTAGGGGTGGGGACATGGGCAGGGACAAAGTTGACACCTTTCAACAAGAAATAACAGAAATCAAAACAAGGTTATTTAGAATATTCCTTTTTTTTTTTTTTTTTTTTTTTACTTGCATTAGCACAGGCCTATGAAAGTTTGGTAAAACTAGTTCTGGTGAGAATCTGTATATCACTTATTACTCCACCACTCCCTAAGTGGACAGCCTGTCAGTTGACACAATCTAAAGCAGGGGTGTCAAATCTCGGCCCTCGCCCAGATGGGTTTTCAGGATTTCCACAATGAACATGCAGAAGATTTATCTACTTACTCGTAAAAAAGGCCAGTTTCAAAACGCAATGAAACGGGCGCTATCAAGGTAAACTCCCACCCATCCTCCCTCCCTGCCGAGTTCCATACTCCCCGCCCTCCAGACCCCCCTCCGTCCCTTGGTGTATCCCTCCCAAGTTGCAGACCCCCCTCCCACCATCCCTCCCTCCCAGTTCAAGGCCCCCTTCACGCCCTCCCACCAAGTTGCAGACTCCCCCTCCCTCCGATTGTAACCCCCCCCCCCCGTGGCGCAACCCTCTGGACACCACCCTGCTCGGTCCCTTGCCCCCCCCTTCAGTCCCTCCAGAGTTACAGACCCCCCCTCCCTCCCAGTTCAAGGCCCACTTTCACGCCCCTCCCACCGAGTTGCAGAGTCCTCCCCCCTCAGATTTAAACACACCCCCTCCGCATTATTGACCCCTGGACCCCCCTGCCGCGACCCTCTGGACATCACCCTCTCCTCCGAAATACGTCCCCTGAAGCCGTTGCGTACCTCTGCTGACGGATCCGAAGTGCTGTTCTGGGCTGCGTGGCGTTCCTTGTTGAATGAGCATCTGTTGAAGTTTCTATGCGTGCGTCTGATGTCAGACGCACGCACAGAGACTTCAACAGATGCTCATTCATCAAGCCACGCCCCGCAGCCCAGGACAAAACTTCGGATCTGTCAGCAGAGGGGAGGTATTTCGGAGGAAAGGGTGGTGTCCAGAGTGCCGCGGTAGGGGGATGCAGGTGTCATTAACACAGAGGGGGGGGGGGGTGTTTAAATCTGAGGGAGGGGGGAGTCTGCAACTGGGTGGGAGGGGTGTGATGGGCCTTGATCTGGGAGGGACGTGTGTGTGTGTGCGTGTGGTGGCGAGTGTGTGGATGTGCTTCAGGTGGTGGGAGGGGGGTGTTTGATGGTTTTTTTTTTGGGGGGGGGGGGGGGTTTGTTGATGCGTCGAGCAGGGTCATTTACGCGGAGTCTTGCCCCATCCTTGACCATCTTTAAATCTAGATTGAAAGCCCACCTCTTTAACATTGCTTTTGACTTGTAACCACTCCCCCACATTAATTGATTTGTTTGCTTTATTTTTGTCTATTAGATTGTAAGCTCTTTCAGCAGGGACTGTCTTTCTTCTATGTTTGTGCAGCGCTGCGTACGCTTTGTAGCGCTATAGAAATGCTAAATAGTAGTAGTAGAGTGTTTAAATCTGAGGGAGGGGGGAGTCTGCAACTTGGTGGGAGGTGCTTGATGGGCCTTGAACTGGAAGGGAGGGAGGGAGTGACATGTGGGGGTGGGGGTGTGGATGTGCTTCGGGTGGTGGGAGGGGGGTGTGTGGGTGATGTGATTCGTTGAGTGTCATTGCTTTGCTCTCGACGTCATCATGTTTGACGCGTGGGCAGGGCAGACTCTCATGGATGAAAACTTCTCAGCCACTTCACTTTAGAACGCTGGGAAAAATGTATCTCAGCCACTTCACTTTAGAATGTTGGGAAAGTGAGGCTTCATTAGAACGTTGGAGTTGCGTTTTATATAGAGAGATAATGGAGACAGTGCATGCAAACAGATCTCGTGTATATTCATTGGGGAAATCCTGAAAACCTGACTGGGATACGGCTCTAAGACCGAGGTTGGACACCCCTGGTCTAAAGCCTCCTCCTTAATTTCTCAATGGGAGACAACCATGAGTGTCATTCCTTAACATGCTGTGTTAGGCAATGTAAGATATGTATATAGAATAAAGATTCTATACAGATGTGTTGCTTTTGGTTATGGTTCCACTGCTGATGCTTTACCTAATTCCAGGATCAGGTATAGCCAGAGCACTGCTTGCTGGTGATGGCAAAGGCTCAGTGGGAGAGGTTGTGTGTCTTAGGTCTGCTGATCATAAAAATTATGATCTCTGAAAAGGCAACCATGATTCAGTGGTCCAAACCATTTAACTAAAATGGAACATGGATACATTATGCATCATCTCACCATGTCATCCTCAAGCTCTCCAAGCATCATGCCTTTCAGATAGCTCTTTAGTAACGTTATTGTGGACCTTTGTACAGCCTTCAAAAAAGTAGTAAATAAAAAGTAAAATAAAAAAATAACATTTTTGTTGCTAGCCCAGTGGGGCTCAGGTGGTAAGGACCATGCATGTGATAAAGAAACTCAAGCACTGGACTTTCCCAGGTTGGCTGGTGCCACCCATGGTGGAGAGGGAGTCATGGTTATCGCTTAAGGATGACAACTGGTGATTGCATTTAGGGTCTCTATACAGAACCATCCCTACAATTACCAGATTAAAACAATATAGGAAGGAATATAAAATGGGGGGAAAAAATCTCAGGGTACTAGCTCTCAGCCCAGATTCTCTCTCAGTTGGAAGTGCAAAGGAGCAAGATGAGCATTTCTAGGTCAAAACCTTTCTGCAGAAGAAAATGAACAAAACCCCATGACAGATGATCTAGAGCAGGCTCAGGCAGTCTTGGCTGTTTTTAAAGTCACAGATCAATCAGCAGCAAAATGTGAACATGTTTTACAAAGACAGCCTTTCAATGCTTACTGACCAGAGGAATCTGAACCGGGAACAATACAGTGGGTCAGATCCGACACAAGGAAAAACCAAGAGGCCATTCTGGGTCAGATGTGAGGCCGCACTTTGGAAAATTAAGACACTCAGAATGTGGCTGGTCCGAGCTAAGAGTCATCTTTCCCTAAGATAGCACTGGTTAGGATGAGGAGCTGAAGATTCTCTCATATGTAACCCCATGCTTCAATCCTCTGAACTTAGAAGGAGGAATGAAGCACCAAGATCTTGTCCAGTCTTTGTAAATGGAATTGCTACTTCCTCTTCAGGTTATTTGTACCACTGGGTGTTTTTGGGCTGAGAAACAGTAGAATTCATCTCAAACTCTTGCTCCGGCTGCAGCTTGGGACCAGGGATCACCAGTGTCTGAAAGACAGAGACATAAGGTTATACCTCACCTACACTTTGCAGCTACTTAAGGTAAAATTATGTATCATACCTGATAATTTTCTTTCCATTAATCATAGCTGATCAATCCATAGACTGGTGGGTTGTGTCCATCTACCAGCAGGTGGAGATAGAGAGCAAACTTTTGCCTCCCTATATGTGGTCATGTGCTGCCGGAAACTCCTCAGTATGTCGATATCAAAGCTCCATCCGCAGGACTCAGCACTTAGAGAATTACACCCACGAAGGGACACTCTGCCCAGCTCACCACCGCCGAAACGGGGGAGGGGAATTAACCCAGCTCATCCCCACACAAGTGGGGGAGGGGAATCCGTCCAGCTCATCCCCGCGGAGCGGGGGAGGGACACCACACCCGCCGATGCGGGGGGATCTGGCTTATCCTGCAACCGCAACCGCGGGAGGAGCTGACTGACCCTAACACCGCCGAAGCGGGAGGGGTACAAAGCTGCCCTACAGCCGCACGAAGCGGGAGGGAGTGCCGGCAGAATTTTAAGTCTCAATCCAGCCCCGTAAAACGGAGGGGAGAGGAATGCAGCAGCTCACTGTAACACAAACTCGTCTCAACTCATGAAGAATCCAAGTGAAAAAACTTGAACACGAAGTCTTTCTGAAGTAACTGAAGACTAAACTTGAACCTGAAATGCAACCAGAATAAAAACAGTACAGATATCTGGGAGGGGCTATGGATTGATCAGCTATGATTAATGGAAAGAAAATTATCAGGTATGATACATAATTTTACCTTCCATATCATCATGCTGATCAATCCATAGACTGGTGGGATGTACCGAAGCAGTACTCACCCAGGGCGGGACATTGAAATCCCTGAACCCAACACTGAATCTCCAAACCGGGCCTCCGCCCGTGCCGCCACAGTCAAGCGGTAATGCTTGGAGAATGTATGGGCCGATGCCCAAGTTGCCGCCTTGCATATCTCTTCCAAGGAGACGGACCGGGCCTCTGCCATCGAGGCCGCCTGAGTTCTAGTGGAGTGAGCCTTCAGCTGTATAGGCGGCACCTTCCCCGTGGCCACATAAGCCGCTGCAATGGCTTCCTTGACCCATCTTGCCACTGTAGGCTTAGCAGCCTGCAGACCCTTACGAGGACCTGCAAACAGGACAAACAGATGATCCGATTTCCGGAAATCATTGGTCACTTCCAAGTATCTGATGATGACTCGTCTCACATCCAGATATTTAAGAGCAGAGTACTCCTCTGGGTAGTCCTCCCTACGAAAGGAAGGGAGACAGAGCTGCTGATTCACATGGAAGCGAGAAACAATCTTGGGCAGGAAGGAAGGCACTGTGCGAATAGTCACTCCTGCCTCAGTGAACTGCAGAAAGGGCTCTCGACATGAGAGTGCCTGGAGCTCGGAAACTCTTCTGGCTGAAGTGATAGCCACCAAAAAGACTGCTTTCAACGTCAGGTCTTTCAGAGATGCCCTCAACAAGGGTTCAAAAGGCGGCTCCTGTAATGCTCTTAGCACCAGGTTGAAATTCCACGCAGGCACCACTGAGTGCAGAGGAGGGCGCAAGTGATTAACTCCCTTGAGAAAACGCACCACATCTGGCTGCGAAGCCAGGGAAGCACCCTTCAGGCGACCCCTGAAGCAAGCCAGGGCCGCTACCTGGACTTTAAGGGAACTGAGCGACAGGCCTTTCTCCAGACCTTCTTGCAGGAATGCCAACACTGAAGAAATTGGAGCAATGAATGGAGAAAATGAGCCTGCTTCACCACGCTGCAAAGGTACGCCAAACCCTGGCGTAAGCAGTAAAAGTAGAGCGCTTCCTCGCTCTCAGCATAGTGGCGATGACCCTGTCTGAGAAGTCCTTCTTCCTCAGACGCTGCCGCTCAATAGCCAGGCCGTAAGACCAAAGGGGGAGGGATCCTCCATCACCACGGGACCCTTATGCAACAGGCCCTGCTCCACTGGCAGCCGCAGAGGATGGCCCACTGAGAGCCTGATCAAGTCCGCATACCAGGGACGTCTGGGCCAGTCTGGACCCACCAGGATTATCCGGCCTGGATGCTTTGCCACCTGGTCTAGCACCCTGCCCAACATGGGCCAGGGCGGGAACACATAGAGAAGCTCTAGTGCCGGCCACTGTTGGAGAAGAGCACCTACTCCCAGGGAGCGAGGGTCCCGTCCTCTGCTGAAAAAGCGCGGCACTTGGCAATTGGCCGATGACGCCATCAGGTCTAGGCTCGGCTGGCCCCAGTGCTTCGTGATGCCCAAGAACGCCTGAGCAAATAGCTGCCACTCTCCGGGCTCCAAGGTATGGCGACTGAGAAAGTCCGCCTTGACATTCATGACTCCGGCAAAGAGAGCCGCTGACAGCTGTGCCAGGTTCACTTCCGCCCACTGGCATAGATTCATGGCCTCCTTGGCTAGAGGGGCGCTCTTGGTACCTCCCTGGCGGATGACATAGGCCACAGCCGTGGCATTGTCCGACAGGACCCGTACTGGCTTCAACGCCAGTACCGGGATGAACTCCAACAACACCAACCGAATGGCTCTGAGTTCCAGGAGGTTGATAGACCACTTTGCCTCTGCAGGAGACCAAAGCCCCTGCGTTGTCCTTCCCAAGCAGTGGGCTCCCCAGCCCATCAAAGAGGCGTCTGTCGTGACGACAATCCACTCCGGGGTCACCAGAGGCATTCCCGCAGACAACTTGTCTGTCTGCGTCCACCAGCTCAGCGCCTTGCGCACTGCTGGGACCAAGGGAAGGCGCACAGCATAATCCTCCGACATCGGAGTCCAGCGCAGCAGCAGAGATTGTTGTAGTGGTCTCATATGAGCCCTGGCCCAGGGCACTACATCCATCGTGGCCGTCATAGAGCCCAACAGCTGCACATAGTCCCAAGCCCGAATAGGAGAGGCTACTAGGAACTAGTCCACCTGAGCCTGAAGCTTGACAATCCGATTGTCTGGCAGGAACACTCTGCCCACTTGGGTGTCGAATCGAACTCCCAGATACTCCAGGGACTGAGTCGGGCGCAGCTGGCTTTTCTCCCAGTTGATGATCCACCTCAGGGAGCTCAAAAGAGCAACCACCCGGTTCATAGCTTTGCCGCACTCTGCATAAGAGGGGGCTTGGATCAACCAGTCGTCCAGATAAGGATGGACTTGTACTCCTTCCTTCCTCAGGAAGGCCGCGATGACCACCATTACTTTGGAGAAGGTCCGCGGAGCAGTAGCCAACCCGAACGGGAGGGCTCTGAACTGGAAGTGTCGGCCCAGTACTGCAAAACGCAGAAAGCGTTGAGGAGGAGGCCAGATGGGAATATGCAAGTACGCTTCCTTGATGTCCAAGGATGCCAGGAACTCTCCTGCCTTCACTGCCGCTATAACAGAGCGGAGGGTCTCCATGCGAAAGTGCCGAACTTTCAAGGTCCAATGGACCCCTTGAGGTCGAGGATAGGCCTACAGAACCTCCTTTCTTTGGAATCACAAAGAAAATGGAGTAACGTCCCTTGCCAAGCTGATTTTCTGGCACCGGAACGACCGCCCCCAGGCGGATCAGATTGTCCAAGGTCTGCTGCACTGCCACAGCTTTGACCGGAGACTTGCAGGGAGAGAGTACAAACCCGTCTTTTAAGGGTCGGCAGAACTCTAGCTTGTAGCCGTCTCTGATGACTTCCAGCACCCAAGCGTCTGAAGTTATTGTGGTCCACTCACCCATAAACGAGGACAGCCGTCCTCCAATCTGCACTGGGGCGTGGACCAAAGCCCCGTCATTGGGTACGAGACCCTGGGGGAGGACCGGAGGGAGCACCTCCGGGACGGCGGTCTCTGCGAAAGGAATGCTGCTTGGGGGAGAAGGTCCTCTTGAAGGAAGAGGGGGCAGAGGAGCCCAACCTGCCCGGGCGGTACCGACGGGCTTCCTGAAACCGTCCTCTGGAGGTACCAGGGCGAGTACTAGCCCGAGCCCTGACCTCTGGTAACTTCTTGCCCTTAGACGTGCCGAGATCGGTCACGATCTTGTCCAGCTCGACCCCAAAGAGCAGCTTGCCTTTAAAAGGCAATCTAGCCAGGCGGGATTTAGAGGCGTGGTCAGCAGACCAATGCTTCAGCCAAAGCCACCGCCGCGCAGAGATTGTCTGAGCCATGCCTTTAGCTGAGGCTCTCAAGACATCATACAGCAAGTCTGCCAAATAGGCTAAGCCCGATTCCAGGGCCGGCCAATCAGCCCTCAAGGAAGGATCCGAGGGGGAAGCCCGCTGCACCATAGTCAGGCACTCCCTGGCCACATAGGAGCCGCAAACTGAGGCCTGCAAACTTAAAGCAGCCGCCTCAAAGGACGACCTTAAGGCCGCCTCCAATCTTCTGTCTTGGGCGTCCTTTAGGGCCGTGCCACCTTCCACTGGCAACGCCGTTTTCTTAGTCACCGCAGTGATTAAAGAATCCACGGTAGGCCACAGAAAGGCCTCACGTTCACTTTCAGGCAAAGGATAGAGGCGGGACATAGCCCTAGCCACTTTAAGGCTCGCTTCCGGGACATCCCATTGAGCCAAAATTAAGGTGTGCATGGCAACATGCACGTGGAAGGTTCTAGGCGGGCGTTTCGTCCCCAGCATAATGGCAGAGCCAACAGGGACTGAGGGAGAGACGTCCTCCGGAGAGGAAATCTTCAAAATGCCCATGGCCTGCACTAACAGGTTGGGCAAATCCTCTGAGCTAAAGAGCCGCGCTGCAGAGGGGTCATCCGCTCCATCTGAGCGGGGATCCGTCTCCTCCAAGGAATCCGCAAAGGACCGTTGGGAGAACTCAGATACGCTGCCCTCATCTACATCGGAGGAGACAAAGTCCTCCAAGGCCTGGGAATCAACCCGAGGGCGTTTACCTCCGTGGGCCTCAACCTCTTTACCAGACGAGGGAGCAGGGGCAGCGTTTTGCATAAGGAAGGCCTGATGCAGCAGCAAAACAAACTCGGGGGAGAAACCCCCCAGACTGTGCACTTCCGCAGCCTGGGCAACAGCCCTAGACGCACCCTCAACCGGCGCTCGCAAGAGCGGGGGAGAGACATGCTGCGCATCCAAAATGGCGTCCGGCGCGACACTCCGCGAAGGAGCCGCGCGGGAAGAGCGGTGCTTAACTTTAGCCGCTTTGGTGCCGTCGCCCAAATTAAGGGCGTTCATGGCATTAATGTCTCCAACCTCAAGGGCGGCCCAAGAAGAAGCCGTCCGAGCCGCGTGGCCGGCCAAGATGGCGGAGGCGAGGAGCGGGGGATGGGCGTTTATGGCGGGAAAAACCGCCACGCCGGATGAAGGACCGGGACATTCATCGGTCACGAAACTGTCACCCAACAAGGGCGAATCAGGCTTTAAGACCCCCGCATCCCCTCTAGAAGCGCTCCAGCGATCCGGGGAGCGACTCTTTACGCCCTCGCCCTCCGACGCCATATGCCACGTGGAGATAAATCGGGGAATCCCCTGCCCGCTATAAAAAGGTAAAAATTACCTGCTTTCCGCTCCGAGCTGTAACGACCTGGTGTCCCAGTGAGTAGCTGCAATGAACGTTTAAATAAACGTCGAAATAAACGCCTTTAAAGACGTTCAAAAAAATTTTTTTTTTTTTAACGGAGCCAGCGGGAGGGGGGAGAAAAGGAGGGACCTGGCACCACCAGGTTTGCACTTGCTCAAAAGAGCCCTCAACCCCAGGCACTCAACAAAACCTAAAAATTAGGCTTGGAGGCCTAGCCAGAGCTGCTGCTGTGTGTGACCACCACCTGCTGAGATAGAGAACATACTGAGGAGTTTCCGGCAGCACATGACCACATATAGGGAGGCAAAAGTTTGCTCTCTATCTCCACCTGCTGGTAGATGGACACAACCCACCAGTCTATGGATTGATCAGCATGATGATATGGAAAGAGCTGCTACAATAAATTAAAGTTTTTTTGAGCAGGAGCCATCCAGTATAACTGGAGGGCATAGATGATGGCTGTTAGGGGAGGACAGAGAAATGTATTACGCTCTTTGGAGGAAGGTACTATATTGTAATGACTTTTTTGTGATGGGTGATACTGTTGTACTGTGCCTTGTAAAAGTCTTCACATCCTTCTACATTTTTCACATTCAAAATTAATTAAAGTAAGAGTTTGTTTCACTGATCTAAACATTTTTTGCAATTTCAGTATGAAAGAACAACTGTAGAACTATTCAAACATCATTAAAAAACATAAACCAAAAATTGACTGCATAAGCTTCAAATCCAATGAAACCAAATTAGCTCAGTTTGCAAAAACCTATAAGTAGGGCAGTTCATCAATTACAATTTTAACTGCATCATCAACCATGCTTAAAAATTTTAATCGTGTGGTTAATCGTACAATCCAAATGTAAAACAGTTGAAATAAAGTTAGCATGTACACATAGTTGTTTACATTTAAAAAAATGAAAGAGTAGCCTAGAGACCTGGGTTCAATTACCACTGCAGTTCCTTATGACCCTGTACAAGTCACTTAATCCTCCATTACCCCAGGTACAAACTTAGATTGATCCCAATAGAGACAGAAAAGTACCTGCATATAATATATGTAAACTGCTTTGGTTGTACCCACAGAAAGGCAGTATATCAAATCCATGACCCTTTACAGCCCCCCCCCCCCACACCCAAAATCCCATTTTGCCTTGAGCAGCCCTCTGTTATCCACACCCACAGGTGTACTGTTCAATCTCTCCCTCTCCCCAGCTGAAATCGTACTGGAAGAGGAAAGGAGAATGAATGGCTGCATATTGTACTGCTTCCTCCTCCTGTGTCTACCTGGAGATGACTGCTCATGTGAACCGCAGGGGACTCTGTTCATATAAACAAACAGTCATCTCCAGGCAGGAGGAGGAAGCAGCAGCACAATATGCAGCCATTAACTCTCTCCTCCTCTTCCAGTACGATTTCAGTGAAGGTGACAGAATGAACAGCGTAGCTGCTTGTGTCCGATTTAAAAACTTACCAGCAGCTCTGAGGATGTCCCAGCTGCAATATGAGCTCTCAGGAGAGAGTATCAACTCGCAAGGGGGAAAGAGGGTCAGTGGCACCAGCAGCTCACACAGGGGAGGGGTGTCAGTGGCACCAGCAGCACAAGTGGCTCTGAGGGAGGATCAGCGGCTCCTTCCATCAACCTCAGTGTGATTTCACTTCCATGGGAGTGCACCGAAAGTGAAAACAAGAGGAAGCATGGCCGTGACTCAGGAAGAAGTTAAGGTGAGCGTTATCTCCCGGCGTTCGTTAATTACATTAGTTAAACAACATGTTAATTGTGCAGCCCTAATAATAAGTTATAGAACCCAACTCTGTCCAATCACAGTAGTTCAGTTGATTCAACATCTGGTTAATTACATAAGATAAATTTGGCTCCTATGTATTTCTAATGGGGAAACTAAGGAGGACAAATATTTTAGTGCAGCCCATTGATGAATGTGCAGCTTACCAAAGCAGCCCATCAGTTATAAGTTTGACATACTTATCCTAGAATAAAGATCAGGCTGTTTCTGTTATATGAAGTTAATTTGAGGCAAAGGTCTAAACATGTTGAACTGAGTTACTAAGAGGTTATTCAAAGGGTACAGATTGGAGAAGGATATAAGAAAATTTCAGTGTATTTCCTGGGGCACTGAAAACAGTTTGGCACCACCGAGACACTACCTTCATTAAGCCATCCCTCCAAAGTCAGTAGTTATGAGTTACATAAACTGCTGAAGAAGACACTTTAAAAGAAATGCAGAGATCACTGGCTAAGACTGGGAAAAATGTTCAAGATTGCTCTGTAGACATTACCTGTGTGGGAGAGTGGCAAGAAGCAAGCTACTGCTGAAGAAAAGCCACATGATGGGCTACATAGCATTTGCAAAGAAACACAAAGGGCACACTGCATGCATGTGGAAGAAGAGTTTGTGGTCTGATGAGACCAAAGTGGAGCATTTCTGTCACAATACTAAGTGATACGTCAAACACAGCACACCATCCCTAGAGTGAAACATGATGATGGCAGAAGCGGAGCCAGGATGAGGCAAGTTCACAGCGTGGGGGGAGCGAAAGCGGACTTCCGCCGGCACACGTTTTCACTGCAACAGGACGAAAAAAAAAATAGGCGCCAGCAGAACTACGCTTGGGAGAGCGGCCGCTCCCCTGGCGCCCCACCTAGCTATGCCACTGGATGATGGCAGCATTATATTATGGGGATTCATTGCAGAAGTGGGGATAGGGAAGCTTGTGAATATTGAGCAATAGATAGTGTAAAGTAGAGGAAAATCTGGAAGGAAAACCTGTTCCTGTCTGCCATAGACTCAGGAAGACAAAATCAACCATGAACTGGAAAAGTAGAATTGGAAAAGGTACAGCGAAGGGCGACGAAAATGATAGTGGGGATGGGACGACTTTCCTATGAAGAGAGGCTGAGAAGGCTAGGGCTTTTCAGCTTGGAGAAGAGACGGCTGAGGGGAGATATGATAGAAGTGTATAAAATAATGAGTGGAATGGATCGGGTGGATGTGAAGCGACTGTTCACGCTATCCAAAAATACTAGGACTAGAGGGCATGAGTTGAAGCTACAGTGTGGTAAATTTAAAACGAATCGGAGAAAATTTTTTTCTTCACCCAACGTGTAATTAGACTCTGGAATTCGTTGCCGGAGAACGTGGTACGGGCGGTTAGCTTGACGGAGTTTAAAAAGGGGTTAGATAGATTCCTAAAGGACAAGTCCATAGACCGCTATTAAATGGACTTGGAAAAATTCCGCATTTTTAGGTATAACTTGTCTGGAATGTTTTTACGTTTGGGGAGCGTGCCAGGTGCCCTTGACCTGGATTGGCCACTGTCGGTGACAGGATGCTGGGCTAGATGGACCTTTGGTCTTTCCCAGTATGGCACTACTTATGTACTTATGAACTGACTCAGCAAGGAGAAGTGAATGTCTGAGTGATCCAGTCAAAGCCCAGACCAGAATCAAAAAGAAAATATGTGGCAAGACAAGAAGACTGCAGTCCACAGATGTACTTTAACTAAACTGAAAGAGCTCGAGCTATTCTGCCAAGAATAACTGGAATAGCTGCACTATCCTACTTTGCAAAGTTGGTAATCACTTATCATAAATGCGTCCAGCTTTTCCTACATCTGCACACAGCTAAGGAATGCGCTACCGAATGCTATAAAGATAACACACGACCTGTTAACTTTCCGGAAACTTCTGAAGACTAACCTATTCAAAGAGACTTACAATATGAATACTTCACGAAAGACTTAACATCTAATATGTATTAGAACAAACCAACATTGACTTCTCCAATCTGGATACTTTAATTTACTTTAATAATATTGAATGTTTTAACATGTCCTATTCTATTCTTATGCACCTGTTACGAATCATTTATGTATTTCTCCCAATTCATTTGATGTTTATTATCACATCTAATTTATGCGATATTTTCATGTACCTTGATTGTAGCACCTCTTTGTATTTATCATTCTGTTAAAGGTGATCACCATTGCGGCAAGCCACATTGAGCCTGCAAATAGGTGGGAAAATGTGGGATACAAATGCAGCAAATAAATAAATGATTCATGACTGTTACTGCTGCAAAAGGTGCTTCCACCAAGATAAGGGCAAACGCAGCTGCTGGACAAAATGGTAGGAACTATTATAAAGAACAAAATTACTGACCATATACATCGCTATGGATTAATGGGACAAGCCAACGTGGATTTACTCAAAGGAAATCTTACCTCACCAATCTACTACATTTCTTCGAAGGGATGAATAAACATGTGGATAAAGGTGAGCCGGCTGATGTGTACCTGGATTTTCAGAAGGCATTTGACAAACTACCTCATAAGTGACTTCTGAGGAAATTAGAAAGTCATGAGGTAGAAGGCAGTGTCCTATTATGGATTAAGGACTGGTTAAGAGATAGAAAACAGAGAGTTAAATGGTAAAATATTCTCAATGGAGACCTGTAAATAGTGGGGTTCCCCAGAGGTCTGTGCTGGGACTGCTGCTTTTGACCTTACAAGACTCGGCATCCAAATGGCAAATGACATTTAAAGTGAGCAAGTGCAAAGTGATGCATGTGGGAAAGAGAAACCCGAACTATAGCTACATGATACAAAGCTCCATGTTAGGAGTCCCTGCCCAGGAAAGGATCTAGATATCATCACTGAAACCCTCTACTTAGTGTGCAGCGGCAGCTAAGAAAGTACATAGAATGTTAGGAATTAGGAAAGGAATGGAAAACAAAAATTAAAATGTTGTAATGCCTTTGTATCGCTCCATGGTGCGACCTCACCTTGAATATTGTGTGCAATTCTGGTCATTACATCTCCAAAAAGAATTAAAATTTGTCTCTTTCCCAGAGTAAGGAGCTTGGTGCTAACCCTTTAGTGTCCAATGTTCCCGTAATAAGCCATATGGGAACAGATTGATGGGAACATTGGAGACTAAAGGACTAAATTAGTATTTGATGGTGCAGTTGAGTATGATCAGGAGAGGTGTTTTTTTTTGGTCACAGTTGCTTGGAATCACATCTGACGTGCTTGTTTTGTAGCTGCTGTTACTTGTTCTATATCTGATGTTTCCAATAACGTGGAAACACCTACCACCTGATTATTCTGAACTTGTTGATTTTTATCAAATTTAGTGGGGAGATAGTAGACCTGTGAGAAAGGGGAGGGGGAGATAATATCCTGCCCTTCTCACAGGTCTACTATCTCCCCCCTCCCCCTTCTCACAGGTCTACTTATCTTCCCCAAACCCCAAAATTTCCTTAATATAATTTTTTAACATTTCCCGAGGAGAGACAGTCATTTGTTGAAGAAAATTTATAAAACGTAAATTACTTGAGTGATTTTCAAGTATTTCTGTCTTCCTCCTTAGATTCGTTAAGTCTCTAACAATATTACTTTGCAACAATTGCATTTGCTGAAGACCCTTTCCTTGCTTTTCAACATATTGATTCACAGATTTTAATCCATCCTCTATTTCTTTATCTTCCCCTCTAATACTGCCATATCTTTACTGGGGGCACAGTACTTTCCCTAAGTCAGCAATTAAA
Organism: Microcaecilia unicolor; assembly: GCF_901765095.1. NCBI lineage: Eukaryota > Metazoa > Chordata > Amphibia > Gymnophiona > Siphonopidae > Microcaecilia > Microcaecilia unicolor. The sequence goes on along the minus strand of NC_044042.1, from coordinate 66,117,045 downwards.
GACCACAAATTGTCCAAAGTCACTTCAGGAGGTTTAGTAAATAAAGCTGTAAATTGAGTGGTCAGTACTTCAACATGTTGAACTGGATTTTCTCCTTCTACATTCGCAGCTCCAATCTCTCCCGTCGTTGTAAATGCTGCCTCTGCAGTTAATGGAGGAGTGTGTAATTCTAAACTCCTCGAAACTCCCTCTTGATTGCAATCTGCCTCCCATCACTCAGCTCCTGAGGTTCGTTCCACACCCAGGACTTAGGATGCCGCCATCAGGGAGCTGCGTCCACGCGGCTGAGGGGGACGGGCTCTTACATCGGGGCTAAGAGAAACTTCCAGCCCATAGTTCTGCCCAGGACATCCATCTACCCCAGGCTGAGCAAGCAGGCCGCTCACTGACGACTCAGGATCCAGAGTTCACTGCAAAAATGCTTCAATAGGGCCGGATCGAACCGGAAGGTTCTGCCGCTGGGAGGTTGCGGTTGCAGCCTGGCCTCTTCTTTTTGAACAACGCGAATGTTTGTTGGATCACATGTACCTTTATTTGTTCAATAAAATTGTTTATACTTTAGAATTAGAAAATAAATTAGAAAAGGTACAAAGAAGACTGATGAAAATGATAAAAGGGGATGGGACAACTTCTCTATGAGGAAAGGTTAAAAAGGCTAGGGCTCTTCAGCTTTGAGACGAGACAGCTAAGAGGAGATATTATAGAGGTCTATAAAATACTGAGTGAACAGATAGATGTGAATCGCTTGTTCATTATTTCCAAAAATACTAGGACTAGGGACATGCAATTAAGTTACTAAGCAGTAAATTTAAAACAAAATCGGAGAAAATATTTCTTTACTCAACGTGTAATTAAATTGTGGTATGTGGTAAAAGCAGTTAGCTTAGCAAGGTTTCAAAATGGTTTGGATAATTTCCTAAAAGTCCATAAGCCATTATTAAGATGGACTTGGGAAAATCCACAGCTTATTTCTAGGATGAGTAGCAAAAAAAACTGTTTTACGTGGGATCCTGCCAGATACTTGTAACCTGGAATGGCCACTGCTGGAAACAGGATGCTGGGCTTGATAGATCTTTGGTCTGTCCCAGTATGACAATGATTATGTTCTGAGGTGTGAAAACTTATACAAGACTTTTTGGTTGTGTAATTATATTTTGAAAATGTCTATAATTGGAGTTCTGGTGATTTCATTGACATGATGGCAGCCTCACCGCATTGCTCTGACTCATTGGCAATATTAATCCTGCTAATCTGGTGACATCAGACAAATTAAAACCCCAACTATATAAGTAACATGGTAGATTATGGCAGATAAAGACCTGTAAGGTCCATCCAGTCTGCCCAGATAAACTCACAGAATAAGGTATTATGTGATACTATATATGTATACTTGGTCTTGATTTGTCTTTGCCATTTTCAGGGCACAGACTGTAGAAGTCTGCCTGGCACTGGCCTTGTTCTCCCAACTACTTAATTTGTCATTGAAGCCCCACTCCAGCCCATCCAAATATGTCTAGCCACGATCAGGGCACAGACTGCAGAAGTCTGCCCAGCACTGGCTTTGCTTCCCAATTACTGATGTTCAGCACAGCAACACCGAGCGGGTCAGAGTACACACTACACAAACTAAAACAAAACAAAAAAACAAAACTACCAAGATCCTTCAACATTGGGACTGGTCTTTAATTCATCGACCCAACAACAGCCATGTTTTGACGCATAGCATCTGCGTCAGTGGCTAAGGAAATAAATGCAAATCACGATGAACTCAACCTAAGGTTTGTTTACAGAAAATTTTTGACGAGAAAAAAATAAATTATGGAATGTTGCCAAAAGTGAACTTTTGATAATCACTCATGATCAGGACTTTGAAGTCTCTTTGGAGTATTCCCTGTTTGGTGCTTTGAATAAGATCTCACGTTAGGTATGCAATCTAGGGGGTGCTCTTAACTCTCAGCTTAGTTCTAGACCACAAATGCAGGCTGTGATAAAGAGTTCATATTTTTTTAAAAAATGTGCTTGTTAATTAACTTGAAACTGTTCCTTTCTGTATCCGATTTTAGATCTGCCTGCAATCCATGGTCCTGCGTGGACTTCACTATTGTAACATTGTTTATCTGGGATTGCCAGTTTCTTGTACAGGTCGTGCAAAAATTCAGCTGTTTGTCTTGTGTTGGTGCTCTCTAAATTCTAGTCTCTCTCCTCATATCTTTTTAGGTTACATTGGCTTCCTATTGTCTTTCATATTTGTTTTTAGTTGTTACTGGTTCATTTTGGATTGCATCATGTTTCTTCCTTTTACCGGCATAGTGTTTTGTAGCCATATAACCAAGCTAGGTCTTTGCGATCTGAAAGTACCCTTTGACTTATTGTTCCTGATTTGCAACAGATAAGATTTGAGAAGACCAGAAGTGCCTCTTTAGCTGGACCAAGAGAATGGAACCAGTTGCTGTTGGTGATTAAACAGCAACAAGATACAGCTTCTTTTAAAAAGATGTTGAAAAGTTATTTGTTCCAACTTGTTTACAAATTGAACTGGGACTGAAGCGACAGGTGCTGGTCTTGTAGTGATGACCCATGTTTTTTTTTGTTACATTTGTACCCCGCACTATCCCACTCATGGCAGGCTCAATGCGGCGGGCAATGGAGGGTTAAGTGACTTGCCCAGAGTCACAAGGAGCTGCCTGTGCCGGGAATCGAACTCAGTTCCTCAGGACCAAAGTCCACCACCCTAACCACTAGGCCACTCCTCCACATATTTGAGATTGTGTTGTATATTTGTACTGGACTGTCTGCTGTTTTAATTATATAAGTATTTTTTGTACTCTGCCTTGGGTAAAGGAAGAATATAAGTAATAAACTAAACAGATCAACCCTTGGCCTGTATTAAAATTACTGTGGCCTACTCTACACCTTTTAAATTATGGAGGGGCATGTGGGAGGGGTGCCCTCTAGCACCACTGCACTTTGCCTTGGACATGGAATCATTGGCACAGAGAGTGAGGAACAAAGAACTAATAAACTGTGAGTGAGGGTTAACAAACGGGCATAACATATCCCTTTTCATAGATATTTTATTCCTAGTCATAAAACTATGAGGAGATTATACAGACCCTTACATAAGCTGCAGGCCTATGGGAAACTTATCTGGCTTCAAAGCCAACATACTAAAACCAAAGATTCTGAATGTTAATTTACAGTAAGGGCAAGTGCAGGTCCTATAGAATTGATTTTATTTCAGATTAGTTCACTGTCTCGGGTATCTAGGGGTACAGCTAAGGAGGGATTACTCAAAACTGTTTGTACTTAACTATTAAAATCAGATGTCTAGAGGCTAAAATTAGTATATCCTGGTTGCAGTGGGTGGAAACAGTTAAAATTATAGTCCTTCCTAAATTTTTGCACCTCTTTTTTTTACCATCCCGATTCTGATCCCAGAGAAGACCTTTAGATCGGTGTATTAATGCTTATTTAGCTTCACATTAAACCATAAATCTCCTTGTGAAACAAAGAAGATTTTGTTTTGATCCAAAGAGGAAGGGAGATATTACCAGGTGATGCAAGTAAAAGCTCTGCTACATTGTTAAAACATGCAAAGTAAATAGTGAGTAGAACCAGAGCAAGAAGACTGTCAGCAGGCCTCCATAAGCCACTTTCCCAATGGATGTGGGCAAATAACCCATTTGTGTCATTAACTATAGAGGTTTGAACCAAACTAAAGACCAAGCTACCGGAGAGGAAGACATACTTATAGTGTACCCTATTGCAACGTTTCCCAAGTCAGTCCTGGAGTACCACCTTGCCAGTCAGGTTTTCAGGATATCCACAATGAACATGCATGAAAGATTTGCATAGAATGGAGACCGTGTATACAAATCAAGTTCACTGTGGATATCCTGAAAACCTGACTGGCAAGGGGGTACTCCAGGACTGACTTGGGAAGCACTGCCCTATTGCAATTTAACAGGGAATTCCAACTTGGATGGCATACTAAAGTATTTGAGTGATGGGACAAGGTGGGACAATTTTCTGAGGAGGATCAGATGCTAAAATTCTGCAAACTGCAGACTAAATTATCAGTTGGCATCTGATGGTAGACTTTAGAGCTCAAAATACATCTTTTGAGGTTTCTACTCCAGGCTTTCATTTGAAGCGGTGTCTCTCCAAGATCTATAAGCTATTGAGCAAACGTGAGATAGAGAAATCAAGATATATCAGACCCTGAGAACAGTACTGAGCAAGGGGAGCCATGGGAAGCTATCTTAACACATACTGACAAAATAGTGATTGTAAACCTTCTGGAAGAAACTGGTTAAAAGTTCTCCAATGGGAATGTGAGCTCAGAGGGACCTTTCATTCATATCTGGCAGACATGACCAATTATCCTAAGCTTTTGGGGGCAGATTTTAACATTTTATGTAGGCTGGTGAAAGCAGCAATCCCCATGGCAATGGAGGTGATGTGCTAATGTGACAGGGGCTGAAGGTGCTGTGGATAAGTTTGTTTTGGGGTTGGTTGCCATCAGGTTGGTGGTTGTGGCCAGATGACAACAAACCCAAGTCCTGACACTGGGGGAAAATGCAAACCAGTCTAGGGGCCGTCTGCTGTTAAACCTTTGCGCTCCATCCTTGCTATCCAGTATCTCTCTGGAGAGACGCTAGGACCAAAGTTATGCTCAGACAACAAAGGTGGAAAAAAGTTTTTTTTTTTCCTGAATTTATTAATTGTAATACGTCAGCTTTGGAAAATGTGCATTTCTGATATTTTGCATTTCAGTTTCTATTTCTAGTATTATGACAGGTTTTCTATATAAAAGTTGGGAATGTGCTTGCTTTTTGAAAGGTTTGTTTACTGGAGATCTGAAGGGGTTCCCCCACCGGTTCCCACTACTTTGGAAGAAGTGGTGTTATAGGGAGCCCATCTTAATTTTTTCTGCTCAGGGGCCATTCAGTCCTAGCTACACACTACTGTGTACAATAACCGCTCCACTTCTTGATTAAATAATCCTAATGTCTGGAATGGGCAAAAGAAGGGATGGAAGTGGAATGTAGTTGGGAATGGGAGACTGGAAGAACAGGGAAAAAGACAGTTCCGGAGAGGGGAGTTGTAGTTCAAACCTGTTGCTAGAAATACTGTTCGATTCTCTTGAAAAAGGTATTTTGGAAACTAATGTTGGGTGATTCCTGTAAGTTGTATGGTTTATTCATCTCATTTAAAAAAGTTAATTAAAATAAAATTTTAAAAATTGTCTAGAAGGCGAAAGTGTATAGTACGTTGCTAGATCAGTGAAACAAATTCCAAATTTAATTAATTTTGGACTGCATTTTTTTGGTCATCAAAATGTGAAAAATGTGCAAGGGTACGAAGACTTTTACAAGACACTGTACTTTAACATCTGGCTCTTTAAGGGTGAAGAAAGAATACTTTATTACCTTGACAATTGGATCTTTGGATGGGGCCCAGACTGGCACAATCTTGCCATGCATTCTCCAGGATCCGTATGGATTCACCAAGTGCCTCTCGAACACAACATATTCTAAGACATCCTTGGGCATATCCTCCTGGCCATACATCAAGCGCCCAAACCGGTCATAAATTGCTAGTGTCTACAGGAGGAGATGCAAAGAGCTATATGAGACCTGAAAGAAGGAATCAGAGTCCTAGACACAACACATGGAGAATATCTACCTGTCGCGTGTGCATGCGCACTGTCACTTGGCCATATAGATTCCCTTTGTTCACCATTTCTGGACAGCGCACCTGCACAACTCGAGGGGATTCCAGGGATTCCACGAAGCTCCAGCGCAAACTTTTGTACCTGTTTCCACGAACCATTTCCTAGAAGACAGAGGAAAAGATCTACCATCATATTTTAGGATTAAGTGTTCTTTCATTTAAGGTTCCCATGCACTCCCTTGGCACATAGAATTTTCATGCACACAAACTATGATGATTGATAGCAAACTGCAGATATTTCTTGCTGGAATCTGTTGTTTCAATATATGGCCCTGCTCCAACCCCCACCCCAGCGAGCAGGTTTGTTTGGGAATATTAAAATAACCCCCCTCAAGTAGTCACCAAAGCAGCTCTCATTGCCTTGCCTGTTCACTATCCTCGCTGACTTCTTGATATGTAAGTTTCAGCTTCTTTATGCAGCAAGATGCAGTATGCTAAACACAGCTCCCATCATATAACCCAGTCCCACCATCTGCAGCTCAGAAGCTGCTCTGTCCCCTAACATTCTGGAACTGGGGCAAAATATTTACCGGGTAGCAGCGCTCTGTCACCAAGGTATGCAATTTGTGTCTGTCAAAACTGAGAATAAAAGAGAACATGGGAACATTAAATCAACGAGAAGCAGAGCTTTATTCTATATAATGCCAACTAATTGCATATTGTAGCAAACATGTGACAGGAGATTTTTACATAGCAGTCTGACATACATTGCACTTGTGTTAACAGAACACTGAACATCTCCTCAAGAATCAACTCAAATTTATTTGAGTTTTATTATACTGTGCTAACACAACCAAAGTCAAGGTGGTTTACATAAAATACACCAACAGAATCAAGACAACAAAATCAAGATTCTACAAGAAACACAAGGTTAGGGGTGGCATAGGCAACAACGATAAAACCTACAGACAATGACTACTGGTATAGAAAACAAAACAAAGACATCAGGGATCTAAGTAAAAGATACAGTGGGAAGGGATTCCCATCTAATGCATTGGCTCTCAACCTTTTTCTAGTTGGGACATACCCAACGGACAATGCTAGTGACACGATGCACATAACCCTCACAACCTTTGGTTTAACACGGTATGGCAATTTATATTTTTAATTTGTAGGTGGTCTATTAAAAATGTCATTAATATACAAAAACATTATTTTGTCTAACAACTCCAAAGTCATTTACAATTCAACAAAGGAAAAGCACATCAATATCTTCACAGTGTAAAGGCTATACTGCTAGCAGAGAGTAAGATAAAAAAAAAAAAAACTCACTAAGCCCTTTATGTTTCTTATTTTTAGAAAAATTTATTCCCCCCCCCCCACACCCATTCCCAACCCCAAAAGAACAAGAAGCAAGCGTACACAAACATGGATAGCCTCAGGTACCATATTTCAAAGAGAGTTACTCACTACAGTATCCTACACTGGGAGATTCAGATCCTTCAGCTTGTCCTGATGATCACTTATGGTATTGGTTTGACTTGCCATCACTAAATGATATTAAATGACTGCTAATCAGATATCCAACTGTGTTTTAGATCCTTGTCCAGTTTAGCTAATGGAAATTTATTTCCCCACCATTTTTTATTTTGTCGTCATCTCAGAATGGATAAATAGTAATCTGGAAGTTTTCCCCCAATGGAGGCAAAATTGTTTTTGACAACTATACTGAAAAATAAAAAGGGAGATGTTTCTGATGTTACCAATTATTGTCCAGTTGCCTCAATTCTCCTTCTGATAATTATGGAAGGATGGGTTATCAGTCAATTGGACTCTTACTTAGATAATTTCAGCTACTTCATATCTCCCAGTCTGGGTTTCAAAAAGAGTTCAGTACAAAAACAGTGGTGGGCTCACTGACTGCTCTTGGCAATCAGATGTGAGTCAAGGATGTTGTTCTTTAATAATACAATTTGATCTTACTAGTACCTTTGACTTGGCCAACCATCAATTATTGCTATATATCCTGCATGAATTTGGAATTCAACACAGGGTTCTCAGTTTCAGGGTTAATTTTTTTTTTTAACACACAAAGATCTTATATGACCAAAATGATAGGAGAACTACCTAAGACCTGGGGGGGGGGGGGGGGGGGGGGGGGAAGTCTTGCTCTCTCTCCACCACCCTATTCAACATTTCGATCCAGTTTTTAGGGGTAATTCTAGAGAAGAACAATATTCAATCGTATGTTTATGCTAATGACATACTGTTTTCCTTCCATTCCCTAAGAATGAATGTGATACTTAATTAAAATTAAATTGTTGAATTCATAGAGAATTAGTTTTATTCAATTTCTGAGAAGTAACCCAAGACAAAATTTCTTTGGATAGGGAAACCGGATTTGCGAGATATGTACCCGACATTACAGCTATCAGATTTGAATTATAAAAATGGAAGTAGATAAGATTATATTTATATTCCTGAAAAAAATGAGAGCAATTAGAAAGTTTTTGGAACTATAAGTATTTAGACTTCTGTTCAATCCTTTATCCTTTCACAGTTGGACTATTGTAATGTCATTTTCTTAGGTTGTACCAAGTCGCAGAAATCTCGACTTCAGGTGGTTCAAAATTCAGCAGCAAGATTGATTCGTTCTGCGTCTAAATATGATTCAACAACTCCCCTAATGATAAGATTATATTGGCTCCTGGTTGAAACTAGATTACATTTTTTTTAAGTTTAAACAATTTTTATTGAACAGAGTAACAATATAAAACCAGTATTTGTTCAGTATTTAACACAGGCAGCTCCTTGTGACTCTGGGCAAGTCACTTAACCCTCCATTGCCCCATGTAAGCCACATTGAGCCTGCCATGAGTGGGAAAGTGCGGGGTACAAATGTAACAACAACAAAAAAATCCAACTTTCCTTCCGCTGCTCCCTCTTCCCTAACTAGATTACATGTTAAAGTTTGTGTTTTTGCTTATGTGTTATATGGAGAATTACCTACATACATGGCAGATCATTTCCAACTCTTGTCAGGTTTATCCTCAAGGAATACGTGAGAGCAACTACTGCTGGGATTTCCACCACCAAAATCCATTAAATCTCATAAACTGTTAGGCAATTCATTACCTTACCAGGCAGCATGAAAATCTGGAATGCTCATTCTTTATCTATTAGGGGAACTACACATTATTTTTGCTTTAGAAAACTTGTATGCATTAGACCTGTAATGATCTTAGGGTATCTGATGTTGTTTTAGTTAGCATCATTTAACTGTCATTGTGCTGATTTTATAATAATTTTTATTTTGATGTAATTTCTAGTTACTATCTCGTTGCTCTTATTGTTAGCCGCTTTGAACCTGAACAGTAATTGCAGGTTATAATATCTTTTTAATGTAATGTAACAGTTCTCCAGAAATACTCTCCATATTTTCTCCCATTTCCCTTGTCCAGTAGGGGTACTGCATAGTTACTATTATTCTTATTTAAAAAGTGAGGATTGTACCTCCTGATGAATCACTGAGCGAAATACAATTCTGTGTTGAAGGCAATCACTAAGTGGAGGTGACGCTAAAGTATCACCAGATTTAAAATTTAATAAGCTACATCATTTGATGTAGGGCTGTCCATTCAACGTAATTAATCGCGTTAAGAATTTTTACTTGCACCAATAATTTTAACTTGATTAATCGCATCATGCTGCTCTCTCCTATAAGGAGGAAGAAAAATGGCAGAAAGTTGAATGTGAAAGATGTTATAGGGGAAGAAGAGAGGAGGAGAGAAAAGAAATAGAGAAGAGAGAGGAGGCCCTGAAAATAGAGTTCAGTGAACAGAGGAACAGAACCAGAGACAGGGAATAAGATGATTAGAAAAATTAAATCGGACAACAAAGGTAAGAAAAATTATTTTATTTTCAGTTTAGTAACTGAAGTACAATATGTCAGTTTTGAGAATTGACATTGGCAGTCTATATTTTGTACTATACAGGTGAAAATGTGAGGGAGCCACTTTATGCGATCAACCATGTGATTAAAAAGTTTAATGGTGACTAGTTGTGCGATTGGAGCTTTTCAGCGATGAACAGTCCTAGTTTGACAACATCTTGCAGCTAACCTCATTGGATTTCAATATAAGTTTAGATGAGCCCTTTGGAAAAGGCTCAGTTATTTGAGCAATTGTAACTGTATAAGTGGGCTTAGTTGTCATCTGCCTGGTTCATCAAATTTGGAATTGTTTTTGATATTGACAGATGAAGTGACATTGATCATTTGAGTGGCTTTTCATCAACCTTTAGGATTTTCCAGACTCAGCTTATATATTTACCAATATTTGGGACAGGATTTTTCTATCTGCTGTGGTTATTATTCTGTGCAACACCTAAAGAAAAGCTTTTCAATAAAGTATTCTTATGAATAATTTTGTAATATAAAGTCTAGTTCATATTTATTGCTGGTTACTACCATTTATGCACCAGTTACACACGTTTACAATACCAGCACATGTGTGAATATATGACAATATTCCACCTAAGTATTCTTTTTAAACTATGTGCATATCTTACATACTAGTTTGCAGGTGGGCATACACAGGGGAAGTGTCTGGGCAAAGTGTACAGATACATGCATAAAACTTACAGAACATTTATGTTATGTGGGTATCACTAGAACTTAGGTGCACACATTTATGCCAGCTTTATGGCAAGCATTAAGAGCCCATGCCTAAATTCTAGGCATGTATTTCTGCTGTTACACTAGTATTCTATAAATGAAAATAGGCACCTACATTCCTTTATACAGAATAGGCTCCTACCAGATGCACAGTTATAGAATTATCTCCTAAATGTCAATTATCAAATAAGCAGTTTTAACTTAACAGTTGCTATACAGATTTGATCCTTATGTAGAGTTATTTTCTGTCAAAATTAATATCACACTATTTTCAAAAGGCAGCAGCTTTATCACTTGATTATCCGTAGCTTGGAAACCAAGCAAAGGCATGAACAAAAAGAAAAGAGTGAGAAAACAAAGACCACCCATATGTTTCAGTTGCTTCACTTGTGAATCTTATTTGCTGGTCAAGAATTGGTCTTATATCACATTAGATGACACATAAATAAACTCAGTTTACAAGACTCAGTGAAAACTCATACAGTGTTATTAATGAGACACCCCATCATCCCCACCATTATTCTCCTCAGCCTCCGCCACTATACGGACATTAAAGCAAATTTCAGCGCACTGGCGTTGTAGGGACTGGCTGCACTTACTTTGTCAGGTAATTATGAGCTTCAATAAATATTTCTTGGGCTTTTTCTGGGAAAGTTTTCACACTGAAGTCACCATCATAATCTTTAACCTTCCGGATTCTGTAAAATAAACAAATGAGAGAATGCTATCAGGTCGCGGGGTAATGGTGACGGCAAATCCAGTAACAGAATTCAGGAACACCGAGGATAAGCACAGTGGTCCCTAGTTGAAAAAAGATTAAGAGAAATCCAGAGATCAATTGGAGCCCATTAGAGAATCATACAAGAGAAACCAAAAATTAACACTTCAGGTATGTATAGTCATTTAACACCCATGGTAAAGAGCACTCATGGAAGAGAGCCTCCGATTTCTGAATGACCAGCTGTTAACCACAGCCACTCGTCCTAGTACACTAGCCACCTATATATTCAGAGGATAAACTATTCAGAGGTCCACTGGCATGACAAGGTTTTGAAAATCTAAGCTGTTAGAATTAAAAGGCATGGATCATGCAACGCCATGAAGGATAAAGGACGCTGGTAGAAGGCTCACCTGCTGCCCTCTTTCAAAACCTTGCATTAGCATGATTTTTAACCCTCTCACCACCTGCTGTCCCTGGCTACACCTTTGGTGAGGCTGTTCCCACCTGGCATAGAATTTCTCTGGGCTGATGGTATTAAATCATAACTGCACAGGCAGGCATCAGGTCTGGCCATCTGAGGACAAAATGGCGGCCCCTTCCAGTCCAGCAGACCTCTCCATGAGTTCTACATAGGTGCTGGAGGTGGCAGCCCTTATAGAGGCTATATTAGAACCATGATTTCAGCTGCTGGAGAAGAAATTAAGTAAGGTTCAGGGGATGCTGACGGAGCTGACCTGGGAGTTTCCGCACCAACAGCAGCTTACTGGTGAAACAGGGTGCTCGAAGCCTCACACACAGCTTCAAAAGGCCTTGGCGACTTACCAGGACAGATTAAAAGATCTGGAAAATCGCTCAAGATGGAGCAATCTCCAACTAGTTGGGCTCCCAGAGTCAGTTTTAGAGTCCACACTCCTGGGCTTTCTGGAGGCCTGGTTTCCGAGGGAGCTCAGCCTCTCTGATCATCTGGGGCCCCTATGTATTGCTCACCGGCTGGGCTCACAGAAGCTTTCTAATGAGAGACCTCAAGTGGTATTTTGAAGGTATCAGCTATGCGCATAATGCTGCTATTCTGCATGCCCTATGGGGGAGAGGGGGCCAAATCACTACTGACATATAAAAATTTTAAAAATCTGAAGGAGTTGCGGCCAAACAGTGCTCCTTTGAACCTATTTGTTCTAAACTATTTGAGTTGCACATTCAATTTGCCCTGCTATATCCGGTCCATCTTCAGGTTTCTCACCAGGGACAAACCCACCTTTTTTAAACTCCGGAGACGGCTAGGACATTCCTGGATGGGCTGGAGGCAACATTGGGGTCCTCAAGTGCAGCAGGAGTTAAAAGGAGGATGGCATTCCTGCCTGCGATATGAAGAACAGGTGGTCTGTACATGGATTCTGCTTCTATACTCCTGTTCTCGCAGCTGATAGCAGGAAAACTGCTGATTGCCTTGTGTGGGGCTCCACTGTTCTGTTGCCACGCAGTTTCTAGAAGCATCTTAATTTACTCCTGTTTTACCCTTAGCAGCATAACTAAAACCATGACATTGTAGAGTCCAGCAAGCACATATTACTTTCTGGCTTCCAATTAAAACACTTTCCTACCCTTGCTTTCAAGTTTAATAGCACAAATTATCCACACATAAAATGTTACCATCATTTGCTTTGAGCACTGGTAAGCTATTCTTCTATGCTGTTGTTGTGGTATGGGGTTTGCTTTGTGGGCTTTAGTGCCCAGGCTTTCAGAATTGGTCCCATAGTGTTTGAACTATAAACTTGTGCTGAACAACTACTATGCCTGCCACGACCACTTGTGGTTGTGATTTGGGACTGTTACTAGAGCACCTACTCTTCTGAGCTTTTCGTTTGTACCTTGAGACAAAGTTTTTGGAGAGACCGTGTGTTTGTTTGCTGAATGGAGCCCAGCAGCTGGCTGAACAAAAGTTACTTGTTTCAGAGGGGTACGGGAAGAGAAGGCACAGAGACTTTCATAGCTTCTCCTCAAGACACTTTATATATAATACTATATAATAAAGTTCCACAGTCTTATGTTCATCTGCCTGGATCTGGAAATCTATTTTTTTCCAGACTTTATCATTTTTGCCCTGCACAGATGGAGACACGGAGAACCTGGAATAGACAGTCTCAGATTTTTTTCTTTTTGGTCTGGTCTTTATTTTTTTGCTGTTTGAGTGAGAGAGCAATCTGACCTGGTGATCCAGACCATGCCATGACCCTTTGTTAACCTACAACTACTGTGACCAGGTGTCCATAGAATGTATGATAAGCCAAAGATGTGAAACCCGGCTTTCCCTTAAAGAAAGCTGCTATTAAAAGAAAGTATTAGATACTTACGCTAACTGTGATGCCACATTCTGCTTGAAGTGCTCAGTCCTTTGTTTCAGACCATCCTTGGACAGAGAAGTCAAGCGTGCATCACCTTCAGGAGGGATATAGGCATCAAAAATTCCAGCTGCATGAAAAAAGGAGAAAGCTGGGAGCAATCAGTATTTACTGCTCAGGTTACTGCTCCAGTACAACTTTATACTATAGTATAACATGCGTCTACTGTTTTCAGTGACTGGCTTCTAGTGAATATGACACCCAAAAGTATCATGCCACAATGGTTTGATTGTAATTTTTGAGATGCATTCACCACAGACTATTGCAAACGCATCCAGGGATAAAGACTTCCCTCAGTTATGAGAATGTAAGCCATTGCTTGCAGGGGCCAAGCACAAGATAATTGTGTCCCTACCTGTACAGGACACATTGACGGGTCGTTCTAAGATTTCCTGTGGCACGACCACTCCTGCGGCTCGAGCTTTTGCTTCCATTTCTGAAATGCTTTGGAATTTCACTTTAACTGATGGAGGAATAAAATATCGTTTCTTCGTTCTTACTGGGACCATAAGAAGAGATTGCACAAATCTAGCTGGATTTAGCAGGGCTTTTGCTTCCTATAAGGATCAAGTAAAAAGCAAAAAAAAAAAACTCCAAATCAAAAAAAAAGCATAAATCCCCCAAGGGCCAAACAATGCTGGGTCAGATTAATGGTCCTTTAAACACAGCATCCAGTCTCTAACAGTGATCAATCCATATCCAGAAGTTTCTAGCAAATCACAAATTGTCATCTATTACTTGTTACTCACTATTAGTGATAAGCATGGACGTTCCCAAAAAGTGTATAGACTTTTCTTCTAGAACTAATCATAACCCTTTTTAACTAAGTTATGCAAGCTGCCTTGACCACATCCTCTGGCAAAAAAAATCCCACAGCATGACTGCATGTCAAAATAAAAACTATTTCTCCATTTTGTTTTGTGTGTGCTACCTATTAATTTAATGGGATGTCCACTAGTTCTAGTACTAGTTGAAAGATCAACTATTTCTTACTTAACCATCCCACCCAATCATGATTTCATAAACTTCTATTACATCCCTCCTTGGTCATCTTTTCTACAAGCTGAGGAACCTTTTCTCCATAAGAAAGGAGATCCATCTCATCACTTTTGTGACTCTTCTCTGAACTTTTTCTAGTTCTGCTATATCCTTCTAAGATGGAACAACAAGAACTGCACACAGTACTCAAAGTAGTCTTACCAGATGCTGCACAGAAAAAGCCAGAGTGTTAATAACACTATCCATTCAACAACAAACTACTACTACTACTACTACTACTTAACATTTCTAGAGCGCTACTAGGGTTACGCAGCGCTGTACAATTTAACAAAGAGAGACAGTCCCTGCTCAAAGAGCTTACAATCTAATAGACAAGTGAACGGTCGGTCCGATAGGGGCAGTCAAATTGGGGCAGTCTGGATTCACTGAACGGTAAGGGTTAGGTGCCGAACGCAGCATTGAAGAGGTGGGCTTTAAGCAAAGACTTGAAGATGGGCAGGGAGGGGGCTTGGCGTAAGGGTTCAGGAAGGTTGTTCCAAGCATAGGGTGAGGCGAGGCAGAATGAGCGGTCAAACTAACTGGGCAACGTCATATTTATTTAGACTAATTCCATCCCCAGGATAAATAACTGCAGAGCTGTCAACTTATCCAATTCCAGGTAGAGACTTTGTGATCAGTCCTGGTATTGAACCTACATCCCAGAGCACCCTAGTATTTGTAGTCCAAGATTCTACCTATGTAAATCAATATTACAATTCCCATAATGCGGCAAATAAAGCTGACATAAATCCAATAAGTGACTATATTCTGTCCTGGGACTAGATAACTTGGCAGCTCTGGAACTGCCCCACGCTCTGTTCGGAAACCATAGTCTACACTGCAGTTTCGCAGCAATAAAAAAAAAACCCAACAACATTTAAAGTCCAGTGGTGACCAGTCAGCTACCCCCCACCCCCCGTGTATTTAATAATACTATTTATAATACGTGAGCAGTACCGACAACCCAGAAGCCGCCCCAGCCTCACCAGCAAACACAACGCCGCCATCTTGACTTGTGCAGTGCACGCCGGGACACAATTGTGAATGGGCAAGAAAGAATCCTATTAAACCTCCCTGGGCGAGAGCATGTAGGAACTTCAGTAGGAGGGCGGAACAAGGCAAGAGATGCTGCTGTGTGCCGTGCTCCGGTTCCCGGAGGCGAGCGGGGATAGGGTCGTGTCCGAGCAGCTTGGTCTGATTAGGAGAGAGCCTGCGGTTAAGCATAACCAGAGATATCCAACTTCATTGATCATAACAAAACGGCAGAGTCAAGAAAGTTAGATTGAGAACAGGTGCGGCATGACGTAAAACAATGAAGCCAATTAGGGTAATCCCCCTTTCCCTCGCCCGTAGCAGTCATCCCCGTTCACCCACAACAAAGCAAGCAAATCTATGAGCCGCGCTATCCACGTTGTCGTTCTTATGTTGGTAGCATTTTTATTTGATTTCTTTTATATTTGCAAACACGCAAGCTTGTGCAGCTTACAGATATACACAGAGGACGTATTGGTTTAATAGGTTAGAGTGGCAATTAGTTCTAAATAGTGGAGGAGTGGCCTAGTGGTTAGGGTGGTGGACTTTAGTGCTGAGGAACTGAGTTCAATTCCCACTTCAGGCACAGGCAAGTCACTTAACCCTCCATTGCCACATTGAGCCTGCCATGAGTGGGAAAGCACAGGGTACAAATGTAACAAAAATAAATAAAAAAATTTCATTTGGAGGGACTGGTTATAGGGACTCCCTGTTTTCGTGCACAGATGTTTTTCACCTAGTCAAACATCATGTTATGACTTGAGACAACAACCAGTCACGTATGTCGATCTCTATTTTTAAATTATCAGTGTGTTCTAACCAAATATTCTCAAGTAATTTGGAGGAAAAGCCTCAAACACAGATAAGTACTCCTTTGTTGATTCCAAATTAAGGGAGCACCATCCAATCATCGCTGGCTCAAACACCTCCTTTATTTATGGCTAAAGACCCTTATCACATTCAAATTCTTGTAATGTTGTTATAAGGATCACTTATCTTTTTTGCCGTTTTATACTTATTCAGTCTTCTTAACCCCGTCCACGGCCCAACTTCGGCCCGAGTTTCGCCTCCTGCATCAGGGTCCATGGTGTTTTCAGACTGTTATTCTCACATTTAGCATTTCTTTCTCTTTCTGTTATGAGAATCAGATGCTTAACATCTCTTGTAAAATATCACCAATTAGACATACTAGCTGACAGACTCTTAGACAATAACAACCATATAATAGAGAATCATAACTGGGCAGAGGTGCCATGGTCAGACTCACCTTCGCACTTCAATGGAAAAAGAGAATGGCAAAAACAGAGAACTGAGGACACTACACACTGCCCTAACCAGAAGAAAAGTGGATGACCACAGTTTCTGGTCAACATCGATTAATGACCAAACAAGCATAATACCCAGTAACATTCACTTCATAAGAAACTGGGACGAACTAAGGGCATACACACTAAATGAAACAGCTCCAATCAAAATTAAAACTAAGAGGAAACAACAACCGCTTCCCTGGTTCAACAAAGACTATTAGAGATGAAGAAAATGGTCCAAAAACAAAACAGACATGAACAAAACCACATAGAGGAAAGCCCTAAGGAAGTACAAACACACCATTAAAAGAGACAAAGCTGAATACTATAGCACTTACATCCACCCAGAAGAGATAAACACACAAAAAAATATATATATGTGAACTAATGAAAAATGTACTGAACACACAAGCTCTGCTAATGTCAAATGAAAACCCACCAACAGCAGACAAGCTTGCACAATATTTAAAAGAAAAAATAATAAAAATAAGATCAAACAACACTCAGATTTTCTACATGAATGTGAAATCAACGAAGACCACAACAAGGCAGACAGAACAGTGCTGTAGCTACGTGGGGCCTGGGGGTGCCTGGGTCCCGTAGATTCAGCCCTGGCCCCCTGCCGATGACCCTCTTGAACCCCCTCCCGCCACCAACCCTCCCCCGCCGTCGCATCAGGAACCTTGTTTGCTGGCGGGGGTCCCCAAACCCCGCCAGCCGAAGAGTCTTCTTCAGCGCCGGAGTGGACTCCGGCACCTTCGTTCAACGAAGTTCGTTGTATGATGATCAGCTGTTTCTGACGCCTTACGTCTGCACCGTGCATGTAGCCCCATGCAGGATGTAAGGCGTCAGAAACAGCTGATCGTCACACAACGAACTTCGTTGACTCTTCGGCTGGTGGTGTTTAAGGACCCCTGCCAGCAAACAAGGTACCTGATGCGGTGGCGGGGCGGGCGGCGACGGCGGGGGAGGGTTGGTGGCGGGAGGGGGGGTTCAAGAGGGTCATCGGCAGGGGGGTCCAAAGTGGTGGGCGGGCGGGGGGGGGGGGTCAGCGGCGGGGGGGGCGGCTAAACAGTGCCCCCCCACCTCTGGCCCCCCTCCTGTCGAGGTCTGGCTACGCCCCTGAGACAGAATCTGGTCCTCCTTTAAGATACCAATAAGCAGCTTAGTTAAAGCACTACTGACAAAATATGCACACACCAATTGCCTACTAGACAGTTGCCCAAACTACATGATGGAAAACCTACCAGATTGATTCATCAAATGCTTAACTGAACACATAGGGCTAGATTCCCTTCTGACAAGGGCAATATCATACTCACTCCAATCCCTAAAGACACCACCAGAAAGATCAATTAACTCACTACCACTGCTGACAAAAACAATGGAGGGACTAGTAGCACACCAATTAATGGAATACCTAATGCACTACTCAGTCCTTCACAGCTCTCAGTCAGGCTTCACACCATGCCATAGCATCGAAACAGTCATAACCACCCTGATCACAAAATTCAGAAGAATAATAAACCAAGGCCAGTCAATACTACTACTACTACTACAATTCAATATGTCAAGTGCCTTTGACCTACCAGATCACACAATACTAATGAGCCTGCTCGACAAGATAGGTTCAGCACCTCTGCTTTCCAGCTAGCCAGACCGCTGTCCACAGGTCCAGCACCTTTCTCCCTTCTGTCCACCTCCAGCACCTTTGCTTTCCAGCTAGCTAGCTAGCCAGCCCCCTTATATGGATCCTGCACCCCTTTCATCCAGTCCCCTTCCCATGGGTCCACCACCTCTCTCTCTTCCCTTCAGCCAGCCAGCCCCCCCCCCCCCCAACAGGTCCAGCACCTCTTTTCCAGATAGCTAGCCAGCCCCTCTCTTTCCTCCAGCACCCCCACCCCAGGGGTCCAGCACTTTTCTCCCTTCCCTTCAGTGACCCCCCCCCCCCCCAACCAGTGCAGCACTTTTCTCCCATCCCCGCCTCCAGCCCCTGGTTCGGCACCTCTGTACCTTTTTCCTCCCTGCTTCTGCTGCAAAGTTTGCAACTTACAGCATTGGCGCTACCCAGCAGTGATTCACACAAACACAGGCTTGCAGCAGCTCCGGAGTTCCCTCTGCCGCATCCCCTCCTAAATAGGAAGTTGCATCAGAGAGGGTGTGATGCGGCAGAGAGAAAGCCGGAGCCAGCCTTCCTCCACGACCCTCCAGACCGGTCAAGACGCATGGGTTATGTCCTCCTACCAGCAGAGGGAGACTGAGAAACACTGAGCTTTTGAATACTGTATATATAACCTGTGCAGTACATCCACTAGCCAGTATTTTCTCAGTCTCAGCAGAGGTAGATGGACAGCCTGTGCAGTCTTCAATAGTCTGGTGAGGTAGTTTGATTATTCAGTTGAGGAGTTTCCTCTCTTATTGCCTAAGTTATTAGTTTGGACTACTCCCTGTACGTGGTAAAAAAAAAAAAAAAAAAAAAAAAAGTGCTTCGGGGCCCTGGGTCCGGTGGGGCCCAGTTTTTCCCCCTGGGGTGTTACACCTGTGTTCAGGTCCCTCCCCCTGTGCTGCTCTCCTTGGAGATGCTGGCAGCATTGTGCCTCGGCTGCTTTCTATGATTGTAGCCTTGAGAGCCCCCCACTTTTCAGCTGCCAGACAGAAAGAAAGAAAGAAAAAGAAATTGGGTGATATCTCTTTAAGAGCCGTCTGAGGCTTTATGTAGATAGGAACGGACGGCAGGTTTGTTTCCTATCGCTAGCGAAAGAGAGCAGAGCGATTCTTTGTTGGGGGGAAGCTGTGAGAGACAGCGTGTGCGCCGCTCAGCACAGCGGGTGGTGTGCTTCGAGGGCATGGCAGGCAAACTTCTCCGCTGTCGCGCGTGCTCGCGCCGAGGCATAGAAGCGCCGGGAGGCCAGTGCCGTTTGTGCGGCGAACCAAAGCAGGCCTCGCCGATGGCGGCACCCCCGGTGTTGGTGGCGGAGGCCCCAGCTAGTTCGGGGGCATCGGGGACAGCAGGAGCACCGGCAGGGACGGTTTCAACAAATTTAGTTTTGGCGGGAACGGCCGCCATTTTGGATTCCGCGCGTCCCGCGGAATCAGCTGTTTTTGGCCCTGCTGCTCCCGGGTCGGCGCCGAAGGGGGTGCCTGAGGGTACAGGAGGCGTTGGTTTTCCTCCGGATTTTGTTTGGACCCTTTTTCAAGCCTGGAAGGCTGGTCCCCCATCTTTAGGGGAGGGGGCTAGTGCGGCGCTGGCGAAGAGGCCTCGGTTTGAGTGGGATGACGAGGAGGGGTTCTCCCCTGTAGGATCCGAAGGTGTTTTCAGTGATATTGGGGACCCTGAGGGGCTTGAGGGGCCTCAGGATCCGGAATTGGTGGTCCCGGGGGAGGATCCCTCTGTAGTGCGGATTTTTCACAGGGAGGAGCTTGCGGAGCTCATTGAGCAGATTTCTTCCACCCTCAAGTTTGATCAGCCAGAGGCGGTTTTGGGGGAGGCTAAACAGGTGGATCCCTTGGTTAAGGGGATTCAGCGGCAGGCTAGGTCCTTTCCCATGAATAAGGACATCCGGGATATGGTGTTTCAAGAGTGGCATTCGCCGGATTCTCCCTGTAAAGTGTCTAAAACTATGTCGAGACTGTACCCGCTCCCACAGGAAGATAGAGATGCCTTTAAGGCTCCCACAGTGGATGCAGTGGTGACAGCAGTTACAAAAGCCACGGCTATTCCGGTGGACGGGGGGACTGCTCTCCGGGATCCCCAGGATAGGAGGCTTGAGTCCTTCCTCAAGCGGAGTTTTGATCTGTCGGCCCTGGCCCTGCAAGCCTCGATTTGTGGGGGGCTAGTTGCGCGGGCGTGTTTCCGATGGGCCGAGAAACTGCTGGATGATTCGGTGGAGGTTGGGACCTCCGGGGTACAGGAATTAGCCAAATTGGAAATGGGATCGTCCTTTTTGTCTGATGCGCTTTATGATTTGCTCCGTGCTTCGGCCAAGAATATGGCTATGCTGGTGGGGGCACGTAGGGCACTGTGGTTGCGAGGTTGGGTCGCTGACGCGGCCTCCAAAGCTAAGCTTTGTTCGCTTCCTTTTAAGGGGTCCATGCTTTTTGGGGAGGATTTGGATAAGTTGGTGCGTGGACTCAGCGATGCCAAGGCCCCTCGGCTTCCGGATTTTCGTCCAAAAGGGGCGTCCAGGGGTACTTCCTCCCGAGGCAGGTTTAAGGAGGCTCGCCGGTATAGGCCCGGGAGGACTAGTGGGCCCTTTAGAGGTCGGTTCTTCCAGCGAACTCAGTCCTTTCGGGGGAATCGGCGCGGAGGGCGCGATTTTTCCGCGGGAGGACAGGTTTCGGGGCGTAATTCGCAATGAAGGTGTGCGGGCCCAGGCTCTGGTTCGGGTAGGGGCTCGGCTGAGTCTGTTTTACCAGGACTGGGCCCAAATCACATCGGATCAGTGGGTCCTCGAAGTGGTGCGAGACGGGTACGCTCTGGAGTTCGACGGCTCGCCTCCCGAAAGGTTTCTGGAGTCCCCTTGTCATTCAAGGCTCAAGCGGGCAGCAGTGCGAGACACTCTGGCTCGTCTGATCAGTCTGGGGGCGGTGGTACCTGTTCCCGCCGCTCAACGCCGCTTGGGCTGCTATTCAATTTATTTTGTAGTCCCAAAGAAGGAGGACGCCTTTCGGCCTATCTTAGATCTGAAGGCAGTCAATGCGGCTCTCAGAGTCCCCTCTTTTCGCATGGAGACATTGAGGTCGGTCATTGTCGCGGTGCAGGAGGGGGAGTTTCTCACGTCCTTGGATCTGACGGAGGCTTATCTACACATCCCCATTCGGGCCGCTCATCAGCGATTTCTGCGCTTTGCGGTGTTGGGAAAGCATTTTCAGTTTTGTGCTCTGCCTTTCGGGTTAGCAACGGCTCCTCGAACCTTTTCCAAGATCATGGTGGTAGTGGCGGCAGCCTTGCGGAAGCAGGGGATTCTGGTGCACCCGTACCTGGACGATTGGTTGATTCGGGCCAAGTCCCAGTCGGAGAGCGAGGTGTCTACGGCTCGAGTGGTGCAGTTTCTTCAGTCTCTGGGCTGGGTAGTGAACTTTGGCAAGAGTCACCTGGTGCCGTCGCAATCGCTGGAGTACCTGGGGGTTCTATTCGATACCAGGAACGGTCGGGTCTTCCTGCCAGGCCCCCGGATTCGCAAGTTGCAGGGTCAGATTCGTCTATTTCTGTCGGAGGCGGCTCCGACGGCCCGGGAGTATCTGCAAGTCCTGGGGTTGATGGCGGCCACCATAGAGGTAGTTCCGTGGGCTCGGGCGCATATGCGGCAGTTGCAGTCAGCTCTTCTTCGTCGATGGGCGCCCCTGTCGCAGGAGTTGGATGTCCGCCTTCAGCTGCCGGTAGCCCCACGCCTCAGTCTCAAGTGGTGGCTAGATCCAGGCAATCTGGAAAAGGGAATGCCGTTGGAGGCTCCGCAGTGGTTGGTTCTTGTCACAGACGCCAGTCTTCAGGGCTGGGGAGCTCATTGTCTCGGTCAGGTAGCTCAAGGACGCTGGTCTCAGGTAGAAGCTCAGTGGTCCATCAATCGTCTGGAAACCCGGGCCATTCGACTAGCGCTTCAGGCGTTTCAGAGTGTGCTGATGCAGAAAGCAGTCAGGGTGTTTTGCGACAACGCCACCGCCGTGGCTTATGTCAACCGTCAGGGGGGCACAAAGAGTCAGGCGGTCGCGGAGGAGGCGGCGCTGTTGTGTCAATGGGCGGAGGTCCATCTGCTGGCGCTCTCCGCGGCGCATGTGGCTGGAGTAGACAACGTGGAGGCAGATTACCTAAGCAGGCATGCTCTAGACCCCGGAGAGTGGTCGCTTCATCGGTCGGTGTTCAGTCGCATTGTAGCGGTCTGGGGACTTCCCGTGATGGATCTGATGGCAACGGCCCGCAATACTCAGGTTCAGAGGTTTTTCAGTCGTCGGAGGGATCCTCGAGCGGAAGGCATAGATGCGCTTCTAATGCCGTGGCCGCAGCAGTTACTGTATGTGTTTCCCCCGTGGCCGTTGGTCGGTCGGGTGATTCAGCGCATCGCTCGGCACCCCGGACATGTGATCTTGTTAGCCCCGAATTGGCCACGTCGGCCGTGGTACGGAGATCTGGTGCGGTTGGCGATAGCGGATCCTCTGCCGTTGTCAGATTCAGGGGTGTTGTGTCAGGGACCGATAGTTATGCCAGATCCGGATCGGTTCTCGCTTACGGCCTGGCTCTTGAGAGGCACAGGTTAAGGAAGAAAGGTTTTTCGTACAGAGTGATTGATACAATGTTGAGTTCGCGTAGGCAGTCCACTTCACTGGCGTATATCCGGGTCTGGAGAGTCTTTGAGCATTGGTGTACAGGTAGGCAGGTTCTTCCCTTTCGGGCGTCGGTGACAGATGTCTTGGAGTTTTTACAGGATGGTATGGACAGGGGTTTGGCCTTGTCTTCTTTGAAGGTGCAGGTAGCGGCTTTGTCGTGTTTCCGTGGGAAGCTCCAGGGAAAGTCGTTAGCTTCTAGTCCTGATGTGGTTCGATTTTTGAAGGGTGTTAAGTTACTGCGCCCGCCCCGGCGGCGGATGGTGCCTCCGTGGGATTTGAATCTCGTTTTGGAGGCTTTGGTGAGGCCACCGTTTGAGCCCTTGGTTTCTGTTTCAGATAAGGATCTGTCCCTAAAGACGGTGTTCTTGGTGGCTATTACTTCAGCTCGTCGAGTGTCAGAACTTCAGGCTTTGTCGTGTAGAGAGCCCTTTTTGGTTTTTTCGAAGGAGAAGGTTTCGTTGCGCCCGGTGCCGTCCTTTGTGCCCAAGGTGGTTTCAGAGTTTCATGTGAATCAAGTGATTTCTTTGCCAGTGTTGGGTGACTTGGCGGGGGATGCGGAGCAGCGTCGACTGGCCAAGTTGGATGTGCGTAGAGTCTTGCGCTGTTACGTCTCCAGAACTCAACACTATAGGCTTTCTGATCGTTTGTTCGTTCTCCATGGTGGTGCAAGAAAGGGCGCGGCAGCTTCCAAAGCTACGATAGCTAGATGGTTGAAGGAGTCCATTGCTTCGGCGTATTTGCTGAAGGGCCGCGTGGTCCCTAAGGAATTTTCGGCTCATTCTACCAGGGGAATGGCAACCTCCTGGGCGGAGAGTAGTATGATTCCTCCGTTAGATATTTGTCGAGCGGCGGTTTGGTCGTCATTGCATTCCTTTGTTAAACATTACAGGATTGATGTGCATGCCAAGGATGAGGCAGGTTTTGGAGCTGCAGTGTTGACCTCTGGCCTACGCGGATCCCGCCCTTAGGATCTTACTGCTTGGGTACGTCCCATGCGTCTTGACCGGTCTGGAGGGTCGTGGAGGAAGGTGAAATTAGATCTTACCTGCTAATTTTCTTTCCTCTAGACCCTCCAGACCGGTCAAGGCCCGCCCTGTCTGTACTGTAGGCCAGGAGGTCGGTTTGTCTGTTGTTCTATCTTGGCAGCTGTTGAGTGTGGTTTCTATGGTTTCAGACTTTGTTTGTATAAGTCTGGTCAGGTGTGACCGTGTTTGTTAGTCCACCTGTGGAAGCACACACAATTCAAAGGGCACAATGAAAGATATGAAGAAAGTGTCCAGTTGACAGTGACCGCGTACGGGGTTGTTAGTTCTAGTTGGTGTTTTGGTTTTCTCTGCTTTGTCAGGGTTATACTGGCTAGTGGATGTACTGCACAGGTTATATATACAGTATTCAAAAGCTCAGTGTTTCTCAGTCTCCCTCTGCTGGTAGGAGGACATAACCCATGCGTCTTGACCGGTCTGGAGGGTCTAGAGGAAAGAAAATTAGCAGGTAAGATCTAATTTCACCTTTGTGTTTGTGAATCGATGCCGGATTGTGCCAATGCTGTGAGTTGGAAGCAATGCGGCAGAAGCAGGGAGGAAAAAAAGATAAGTGCCGGATCCATGGGACGGGATGGGAGTGGAGGGAAGGGATCATTGGTGGTCGGGGTGCACCATTCCTGGGTGGGCCTTGGGCTTGAGTGGGCACAGTGGCGTTCCTAGGGGGGCTGACACCCGGGGCGGATCGCCGATGCGCCCCGCCCCCCCCCCCGGAACAGCGCAACGCCCCCCCCCCGGCGAAAGAACACCCCCCCCCCCGGGTGCACGACGCTGGGGGAGGGGGTGCCGCGCACCTGCCTGCTCTTCGTTTTCATGCTCCCTCTGCCCCGGAACAGGAAGTAACCTGTTCCGGGGCAAAGGGAGCATGAAAACGAAGAGCCAACAGACGTGCGGAACCCCCCCAGCGGTGTGCACCTGGGGCACACCGCCCCCCCCTTGGTACGCCACTGAGTGGGCCACCCATGGCCATGCCCCTGACGTGGTAGAAATGCCATAAACAAATAAATATATTGGACATTTTTAAATAAAAATGTTGTAAAAACAACAAAAGTCTGCACCCAGTTGCATACACACACACACGTGCATGTGCTATTCTGTGCCTAACGTTTTTATGATACCAACTAGTAAAAAAAGGCCCGTTTCTGACACAAATGAAACGGGCGCTAGCAAGGTTTTCCTCGGATTGTGTATGTTTGAGAGAGTGTGTGTGAGAGTGACTGTGTGAGAGAGAGAGAGAGAGTGAATGTGCGAGTGTGTGTGTGTGACAGAGAGAGAGTGAGACTGGGTGCGAGTGTGTCTGTGAGTGTCTGAGAGTGTGTGTGAGCATGAGAGTGTGTGCCAGGGCCCCCCCCTCCAAGTTCCAGGGTCCCCCTCCTTCCCGCCCTCTGAGTTCCAGGGTTGTCCCCCCCTCCCTGCCTCTGAGTTCCATGGTTGTCCCCTCCCTGCCTCTGAGTTCCATGGTCGTCCCCTCCCTGCCTCCCTCTGAGTTTCAGGGTCCCCTCCCTCCCCTGCATTATGCTTTCTCCCCTGCATTCATCCATATGCAGGCAACGTCCTCTGTGCCCTGCCCCCTCCATCCATCCATGTGCAGCATCTCTCCCCTGCCTCCTCCACCTCCCTCCGAGTTCCAGGACCCCCTCCCTCCCTCCCTCCCTCCGAGTTCCAATGTCCCCCTCCCTCCCTCCCAGTTCCAGGGTCCCATGGAACTGGGAGGGAGGGGGAACGGAGAACGTTGGAGGAGTGACGTCAGCAGGTGGTTACAATCCCAGTGACACACATTGGAACGTTGGAGGAGAACGTTGGAGGAGTGATGTCAGCAGGTGGTTATGATCCCAGTGAGACACATTGGAATGTTGGAGGAGCAAATTATTATCTACTATAATAAAACTCACCCTCAACGTTCTGAAGACAACGTTCTGAAGTCACTCAGCCACTCACTGAAGGGTTCATGGATTCATGGTGGTGAAGCCACAACACTGACCATGTCTCTCTGCCCCACCCTCGCATGACGGACCAATCAGAAAAAACACCCTCAACATTCTGAAACACAAAGGACCATCACAACACCGTTCCCAGGCAACACTAGGCAACGTAAGACGGACCAATCAGAGGAAACTACGTGACAATAAGGGAGGAGCATTCCCCAGCAGAATGGCTCATTATCTGTGCAGCACGGAGAGCACAGAACCACCGCTGGAACGAGAGAAGAATATTCCTGCTGTGGGTATGTGCAAAAATAGACCATGGGGGGGGGGGGGGGGGGGGAGAAATGTTTAAATGCCTAATGCCAGTACTGAAGAGTGCCAGAGGGCCTATAGCAAAGACTATATTTGGGATCGCTTGACATGGAGTCGGAGGAGCCGGAAAACAACGTGCCCGTCACCATCTGGGACGTGGGCGAACAGGACAAGCTGCGGCCCAGCTGGAAGGATTACCCGTGACCCAGCCAGCAGCAAACAGCGACCAAGGAAGGGGGAGGAGTACTCCTTCCCTGCCTAGGAATCGCTGGAGACTGGCTGCCAAACTAACGAAACAACCGCACACCGACGCACCACCTCCATCATTCGAAAGGCATCCACTCTTTCTTCAACAGAAATGCAAACTAATAATACAAAACAAACAAAGAATACATGGTTTCTCAGGCAGCTGCAGGTAACTCCCCACCCCCTTCCTCTTCCCCTTTTGCCGAAGCGGCCAAGGACGTGCCCAACCATCCCCAGCCTCAGGCAAGCTGTCTCCCACCTCGGGGATTCCCCGAGCACACAGAAAAAGACGGCGCTGATTCCTGCAGCGCATAAATGTTCCAGCATTCCCCTGCAGCCGGCCTGAAATGGTCCAAACATACCAGATCACCCCCAGACGGCCCGAGACCGTGCTCTTCTCCCTGCCGCCAACTTAAAACAACCATCCCCGTCCTCAGGCAAGCCGTCACCCACCTCCAGGATGCCCAGAACCCCAGCCCAATGGAAAAAGATGGCGCTGCTTCCAACAGCACATTTCTCTTCCAGCATTCCCCTACAGCAGCCCTGAAATGGCCAAAAAATACCAACAGACAAAGAACGTGCTCCTCTACCTTCCGCCCATCTAAAACAACACTGCTGCCTCAGCACAACACACAAAAAAAAAAACCACCACTCAGCAAAGGCTGACCCCCCTACAACCACATTTACATTTCACCAACAGAAACCCCCCTCCACAAACCTCCATGACAGACAAAACCACACACACACAATACAACAGAAACACACCCTCAAAGCCACACACCAATCCAACCCACTTTGCCAGCACAGCACAGCACAGCACAGCACATCCCACAACCCCCAAGCAAAAAAAACAAAACAAAAAAAGACACACATCAACAACCTGCACACACACTGCACCCTCACCACTCACACACACACAATAACTCTGTGACACATACACACACACACACACACAAAACCACATGCTAGCGCCCGTTTCATTGGTTTCGGAAACAGGCCTTTTTTACTAGTATTAGATATTTATGAGCAGAATAGCATTCAACACATGGGCAGATGTATGCACATGCAACTCTGATTGCTAATACTATTTTCCTATGCTCAGACCTATGTTTACATCAATTCTTAACAGTCCAGCACTTTGCTCGTTGTTCTAGAGTACATCATCCTCACCTTTTTTTTTTTAACTCATGATCTTTATAGAAGCTAGAAAAATAATTATGGGTCCTAAATGCAGTAAAAAAAACAACAACAAATACTAGCTGCAGAACAAACTAACCTTCTAACCTGGTTTTAAAGCCCCGACATTGTACTCAATCTTTTCATCTGTGACTATTCAGACATAAAGGTGCCAAAAATGTGGGCCCCTTGAATTCTATATGGCAAGACTTAAATTGCATGTGCTAATCCAGCTGTATTCTGGATATGTGTGTGCAACTTAATTAGTTAAGAAGCCAATCAGTGCCAATAATTGCCACTTAACAATCAATTACTGACACTAATTGGCATTAAAATTTATATGCACAACTGTATTAAGCATATTCTAGAACACGATGCGCGTAAATTCTAAATTGCATAGTTGAAAAGGAGACGTGGCCATGGATGTGGAATGGGTGGGTTGTGAGCATTTCTAAAATCTATGCTAGTGGTTATAGAATAATACACATGGCCCGTGCATAATTTTACTTGCTGTAACTGCCCGCAACTGAATTTAGTCATGCAGACAGGCGCTTGGTGTATTTTATAAACCAAGTGGAAATTTATGCTTACTAAGTACACCTACATTTAGGCGTACTGTATAAAATATACCTAGGCATTTATTTTTTTGGCACAGATTTCTCATAGAATTTATTTAAAAACCAGGCGAATCCTTTCAATGAGATCCCCTTTTAAGCGAGCAGAAAGGCAACCTGGTCAAAGAGAGGCATAGGAAGAAAAGGGCTCAGAGGATACCTTAACTGAGTCTGGAAACATCCCTCTGAGAGCTTGAAGCTTCTTTCAGTGCTACTTCCCCCTGCCCCTGTCAGCCTTTCTAGTACACTCAGAGGCGTAGCAAGGTGGGGCATTAGGGGAGCTCCCCCAAATGGACTTGCGCCAGCGCCTATTTTTCAGCAGTCTGTCACGCCTATGTAGTGCATGCATACATCTACGCTATCTGCTCTCCGCTCCCCTTGGCATCACAACCTGGCTATGCTTCTGAGTACACACCTACTCCCCTGCCCCCATCATGTCAGCCTTCCCAGCACATTGGAAATCAAAACACCTTTTTGTGTTCCTAATGGGACACATGTACAGACAGGTATCACTTCATTCTCGACTGTAACAGCTGCAAATAAAAGCACCCAGGGGCCCTGCACATTTCTGTCTTGTGACAACAGAATTTGAAAAGCAAGATTTCACTAGAGACTAAAATATCTCCTCTGTGCAGCTACTGTTAACACAAGTTGTTTTCCAAGTGTGGAAATAACATGAATCAAGAATGATGATATGGTAAAGTTAATTGTAGGTCAGATCTTGTGCTATTTACTTTTCCCCAATTACATGTCTTTTATTCTCTCCAAATTCACTTAACCAATTCATTGCATGAAGTGGCATGGCTATCATATTAGTCCACGTGAATAAACAGAGATAAAGATCTATATATATAAAAGGCACCTCCAACGTTCCACAGTGACAGTTGCTGGGAGAGCGCTCCGAACTTTACTCACACAAACTCGCAACCGCCTCACTGACAGACGGAAGGAGGGAGGGAGAGGACAGGTCTGGAACTCGGAAGGGAGCCACGGAGGGGGGGGTCTGGAACTCGGGAGGGAGGGAGGACGGTGGGGGGGAGGGGGAATTACCCTGCTAGCGCCCATTTCATTTTTCCCCGAAACGGGCATTTCTTACTATCTATATATATAAAAGGCACCTCCAGCGTTCCATTGAAGCCTCAAGCCGGAAACTTGAGGTGCCCGAGATATTCGGTTTGGCCTGCAGGCTGCAGTCACTGTAGCTCCGCCCTCGCGTCTAAATGCGATGACGTAGAGGGCGGGGGCAGGCCTCCAGTCAGTGTACCTCCGCCCTCGCCTCAACACGCGATGACGCAGAGAGCGCGCCGGGGAACACACAATGCACGACTTCCACAGTGACAGCTGCTGGGAGAGTGCTCCGAACTTTACTCACACAAACTCGCAACCGCCTCACTGACGGACGGAGGGAGGGAGAGGACAGGTCTGGAACTTGGAAGGGAGCCACGGAGGGGGGGGGGGAGTCTGGAACTCGGGAGGGAGGGAGGACGGTGGGGGGGAGGGGGAATTACCCTGCTAGCGCCCGTTTCATTTTTCCCCGAAACGGGCATTTCTTACTAGTGAATATATAAAAAGAACCTCTCCCTCCCAAACAGAGGGATAGAGTGTTCACTCCTGAAAACTTGTCAAGAATGTATTGTTAGTCCAATGTATGTGTTATTTATTTCTTAATTTATTTATACATACATACATTCATACATACACATACCATACAAATGTAATTAGCTCCGGGTATTCAACGCCCATGCCCAGGCATAGCCCAATATTGAATATCTGAGGCTAATTCATGGCGGTCAGCATTTAAAAAAATAAAATGCTCACTGACGCAGGCTGAATATTGATATATTGATGGGAAATATGTCTATATATTAACAATAGTGAAATAGTCAGACATAAACATAATTATAATCAGGGCCTGATGCACAAAGCCTATCAGGCCAGCAACATGCTTTTTAAACAGTTTCCAACTGGTTTAGCGTAGTGGCGTAGCCAAGGGTGGGCCTGGGTGGGCCTAGGCTCACCCACTTTGGGTTCAGGCCCACCCACCAGCAGCACACCTATGATGTGGCTGGCTGGGATCCCCAAGCCCCACCAGCCAAAAACTCCAACAGCTGTCCCTACTGCATACCTTGTAAATAGCAGATCTTCACCTGCAGCGAGCAGAGACTGATACATACTGCTCGCACTGGCCCCACAGCCTTCCCTCTGATGTATTCCCGCCTATATGGAAACAGGAAGTTGCATCAGAGGGAAGGCTGTGGGGCCAACATGAGCAGTGTGTATTAGTTGCTATCGCTGCCGGTGAAAATCTGCTACTTAAAAGGTATGCGGGGGAGGGGGATATTTGGGAGACCATAAGGCATCCAGACAAGAGAGGGAGAGACCAAATCACTTGTGCGACAGGACGGAGTTCTTCTGCCCTACCCATGTTGGGCCCAGCCCAGGCCCACCCAAAATTGGGGTGTCTGGCTACGCTCCTGGTTTAGCGACCACATTATTCAGCGGGAGATGTACCTTTACCGTGGAAAATTTAATGGGAGGTCTGGAACTGTCATGACAGTTCTTAATTGTTGCAAGTACTTCACAGCTGCTCCAGGGTCCTCTGCCACTTCTGCAGGAGGAGAAGGACCTGGGGAGAGACAAGACGCGCTAGAGCAGAGAGATTGCTGACTGGGGCAGTGAAGTGTGAGATTGGAGTCGGATGCCACTTTTTCCTCACGCCCTCTCTCCCGGCAGTGCGGAAGCAGGGAAGATTTCTGAGCCCCAACGTGACAGTCTGACCATCAGCTGCTGCTCCAGCCCTGGAAGCAAACCCCACAGCAGGTTGGAGAAAAAAAAAAGCTACGCTGGCTTTCATACACTCAGGTTCTATGCATATATGAAAGCCATATACAAAGCTGCTCTGAGCATGAACAGAACAGTCACGTTTAGCTACAGATGATGATTCCAAAGTGGAAATTACATATATAAGAATATGCTAGCCTTTGTTTTGATGGTTCTATTTTTGTACAATGTTTATTAATCTACAGTACTTGTAATTTAGAGAAGGTAGAGAAGGTGTTTTTTGGTTTATATGCACAATACAAATGACATAACTGGACAGACAAACACTTGTACAATCAATAACATATAAATAATGTTTATAATGCCAATACGATTCAATTAAACATCTTAATAGGCAGCTGAAGGAGCAAGTGCAATTGAGACTTGCTAGACGTTGTTGTGCTCAGTGCATCTATGTTTTTGCACCATAAAAAAAAAAAAAACAAGAAAAAAAAGTCCAACTGAAAAATGCACAATATCAAGCCATTGGGATGTAGGAGGAGCCAACATTCTTAGTAGACTGGCCATACAGATATCCCAGCAGAGCTGTGAGACACCCTAGGGGGCATTGCAGTGGCATTTACATAAAAGGCCCCAGTTAGGTATCTCACCATTACCCCCTATGTTGTACGATGAGCCTCAAAACCCACCAAAAAGTGAATGATACATACCAGTAGCAGGTGTTCTCTGAGGACAGCAGGCTGATTGTTCTCACGACTGGGTGACGTCCGCGGCAGCCCCCACCAACCGGAAGAAGCTTCGCGGGCGGTCCGCACGCAGGGCACGCCCA
Source organism: Microcaecilia unicolor (assembly GCF_901765095.1). Lineage (NCBI taxonomy): Eukaryota > Metazoa > Chordata > Amphibia > Gymnophiona > Siphonopidae > Microcaecilia > Microcaecilia unicolor. The sequence goes on along the minus strand of NC_044042.1, from coordinate 66,084,953 downwards.
CCGCGCATGCGCGGCCGTCTTCCCGCCCGTGCGCGACCGTTCCCGCCAGTTGAATGACAAGCAAAAAGATGAAAACGCAACTCCAAAGGGGAGGAGGGAGGGTAGGTGAGAACAATCAGCCTGCTGTCCTCGGAGAACATCTGCTACAGGTATGTATCATTCACTTTCTCCGAGGAAAAGCAGGCTGCTTGTTCTCACGACTGGGGTATCCCTAGCTCTCAGGCTCACTCAAAACAAGAACCCAGGTCAATTGAACCTCGCAACGGCGAGGGTATAACAGAAATTGACCTACGAAGAACAACTAACTGAGAGTGCAGCCTGACCAGAATAAATGCGGATCCTGGAGGGTGGAGTTGGATTTACACCCCAAACAGATTCTGCAGCACCGACTGCCCGAACCGACTGTCGCGTCGGGTATCCTGCTGGAGTCAGTAATGTGATGTGAATGTGTGGACGGAAGACCACGTCGCAGCCTTGCAAATCTCTTCAATAGTGGCTGACTTCAAGTGGGCCACTGACGCTGCCATGGCTCTAACACTATGAGCCGTGACATGACCCTCAAGAGCCAGCCCAGCCTGGGCGTAAGTGAAGGAAATGCAATCTGCTAGCCAATTGGAGATGGTGCGTTTCCCGACAGCGACCCCTAGCCTGTTAGGGTCGAAAGAAACAAACAATTGGGCGGACTGTCTGTGGGGCTGTGTCAATGCTCTCTTGCAGTCCAATGTGTGCAACTGACGTTCAGCAGGGCGGGTATGCGGCCTGGGAAAGAATGTTGGCAAGACAATTGACTGGTTAAGATGGAACTCTGACACCACCTTCGGCAGGAACTTTGGGTGGGTGCGGAGCACTACTCTGTTGTGATGAAATTTGGTATATGGAGCATGAGCTACCAGGGCTTGAAGCTCACTGACCCTACGAGCTGAAGTAACTGCCACCAAGAAAATGACCTTCCAGGTCAAGTACTTCAGATGGCAGGTATTCAGTGGCTCAAAAGGAGGTTTCATCAGCTGGGTGAGGACGACATTGAGATCCCATGACACTGTAGGAGGCTTGATAGGGGGCTTTGACAAAAGCAAGCCTCTCATGAATCGAACGACTAAAGGCTCTCCAGAGATGGCTTTACCTTCCACACGATAATGGTAAGCACTAATCGCACTAAGGTGATTCCTTACTGAGTTGGTCTTGAGGCCAGACTCTGATAAGAGCAGAAGGTATTCAAGCAGGTTCTGTGCAGGGCAAGAACGAGGTTCTAGGTCCTTGCTCTCACACCAAACGACAAACCTCCTCCACTTGAAAAAGTAACTCTTTTTAGTGGAATCCTTCCTAGAGGCAAGCAAGACACGGGAGACACCCTCAGACAGACCCAACGCAGTGAAGTCTACGCCCTCAACATCCAGGCCGTGAGAGCCAGGGACTGAAGGTTGGGGTGCAGCAACGCTCCGTCGTTCTGCGAAATGAGAGTCGGAAAACACTCCAATCTCCACGGTTCTTCTGAGAACAACTCCAGAAGAAGAGGGAACCAGTTCTGACGGGGCCAAAAGGGCGCTATCAGAATCATGGTGCCGTGGTCTTGCTTGAGCTTCAGTAAGGTCTTCCCCACCAAAGGTATGGGAGGATAAGCATACAGGAGGCCGGTCCCCCAATGGAGGAGAAAGGCATCCGACGCTAGCCTGCCGTGTGCCTGTAGTTAGGAACAGAACAGAGGCAGATTGTGGTTGGTCTGAGAGGCGAAAAGGTCCACCGAGGGAGTGCCCCACTCTCGGAAGATCTTGTGTACCACTCTGGAATGAAGCGACCACTCGTGCGGTTGCATGACTCTGCTCAGTCTGTCGGCCAGACTGTTGTTTACGCCTGCCAGGTATGTGGCTTGGAGAAGCATGCCGAACCGGCAGGCCCAACTCCACATCCCGACGGCTTCCTGACACAGGGGGCGAGATCCGGTGCCCCCCTGCTTGTTGGTGTAATACATTGCAACCTGATTGTCTGTCCGAATTTGGATAATTTGGCAGGACAGCCGATCTCTGAAAGCCTTCAGTGCGTTCCAGATCGCTCGGAGCTCCAAGAGGTTGATCTGCAGATCCTTTTCCTGGAGGGACCACAGACCCTGGGTGTGGAGCCCATCGACATGAGCTCCCCACCTCAGGCGAGATGCATCCGTCGTCAGCACTTTCGTGGGCTGTGGAATTTGGAATGGACGTCCCAGGGTCAAATTGGTCCGAATGGTCCACCAGAGCAGTGAAGTGCGGCAACTGGTGGAGAGGCGGATGACATCCTCTAGATTCCCGGTGGCTTGGAACCACTGGGAAGCTAGGGTCCATTGAGCAGATCTCATGTGAAGACGAGCCATGGGAGTCACATGGACTGTGGAGGCCATATGACCCAGAAGTCTCAACATCTGCCGAGCTGTGACCTGCTGAGACGCTCTGGTCTGCGAAGCCAGGGACAGGAGGCTGTTGGCCCTCGCTTCGGGAAGGAAGGCCTGAGCCGTCTGGGTATTCAGCAGAGCTCCTATGAATTCCAGAGACTGGGTTGGCTGGAGATGGGACTTTGGGTAATTTATCACAAACCCCAGCAGCTCCAGGAGTTGAATAGTGCACTGCATGGACCGGAGGGCTCCTGCCTCCAAGGTGTTCTTGACCAGCCAATCGTCAAGATATGGGAACACGTGCACTCCCAGCTTGCGCAGATACGCCGCCACCACCACGAGGCACTTTGTAAACACTCGTGGGGCAGAGGCGAGCCCAAAGGGCAGCACACAATACTGAAAGTGCCGTGTACCCAGGCGGAATCTGAGATACTGTCTGTGAGCTGGCAGTATCGGGATGGGAGTGTATGCGTCCTTTAAATCCAGGGAACATAGCCAATCGTTTTTCTGAATCATTGGCAGAAGGGTGCCCAAGGAAAGCATCCTGAACTTTTCTTTGACCAGGAATTTGTTCAGGCCTCTCAGGTCTAGGATGGGACGCATCCCCCCTGTTTTCTTTTCCACAAGGAAGTACCTGGAATAGAATCCCTGCCCTTCCTGCCCTGGTGGTACGGGCTCGACCGCATTGGCGCTGAGAAGGGCGGAGAGTTCCTCTGCAAGTACCTGCTTGTGATGGGAGCTGAAGGATTGAGCTCCCGGAGGACAATTTGGAGGCAGGTTATCCAAATTCAGGGCGTATCCGCACCGCACTATTTGGAGAACCCACTGGTCGGAGGTTATGAGAGGCCACCTTTGGTGAAAAAATTTTAACCTCCCCCCGACCGGCAGGTCGTCCGGCACGGACACTTTGAGGGCGGCTATGTTCCCGTGGATCCAGTCAAAAGCCCGTCCCCGGCTTTTGCTGTGGAGGCGCAGGGGGCTGCTTAGGCGCACGCTGTTGACGAGAACGAACGCGCTGGGGCTGTCCCTGTGCCTGTCGAGGCCTTCGGGCCGGCTGGTTGTACCTACACTTTGCAAAAGAATAGGGTACAGCCTGACGTGCCCGGGAAAAACGTCCACCTGCTGAGGTGGGTGCTGAAGGCGCCCGGTGGGAGAGCTTGTCGAGGGCGGTTTCCCGCTGATGCAATTGGTCCACCAGCTGCTCGACCTTCTCACCAAAAATATTATCCCCCCGGCAAGGGACGTCGGCCAGTCTCTGCTGGGTGCGGTTGTCCAGGTCAGAGGCACGCAGCCATGAGAGCCTGCGCATCACTATACCTTGGGCCGCAGCACGAGATGCCACGTCACAGGTGTCATAGATACCCCTGGACAGGAACTTTCTGCACGCCTTCAGCTGCCTGACCACCTCCTGATAAGGCCTGGACTGCTCCGGCGGGAGCTTATCGACCAGGTCCGCCAGTTGCTTCACATTGTTCCGCATGTGGATGCTCGTATAGAGCTGGTACGATTGGATGCGGGTCACGAGCATGGAGGATTGGTAGGCCTTCCTCCCAAACGAGTCCAGAGTGCGAGACTCCCGCCCTGGGGGCGCCGAGGCGGTATCCGTCGAACTCCGTGCCCTCTTGAGAGCAGAATCCACGACCGCCGAGTCATGGGGCAATTGGGGCCGCATTAACTCTGGGTCCGAGTGGATTCTGTACTGGGACTCTGCTTTCTTGGGGATGATGGGATTAGATAAAGGTCTCATCCAGTTCCGAAGCAGTGTCTCTTTGAGGACATTGTGCAACGGCACCGTGGAGGACTCTCTAGGTGGTGATGGATAGTCGAGAACCTCTAGCATCTCAGCCCTCGGCTCATCCACAGAGACCACGGGGAAGGGAATGCAAATGGACATGTCCCTTACAAAGGAGGCAAAGGAGAGGCTCTCAGGAGGCGAGAGCTTCCTCTCTGGTGAAGGCGTGGGGTCAGAGGGAAGGCCCGCAGACTCCTCTGAGGAGAAATATCTAGGGTCCTCTTCTTCCCCCCACGAGGCCTCTTCCTCGGTATTGGACATAAGCTCATGCAGCTGAGTCCTTAACCGGGCCCGGCTTGACGTCGAGGCACCGAGGCCTCGGTGTCGTCGAGCGGTGGACTCCCGCGCCAGCGGGGACGAAGCTCCCTCCATCGACGTCGACGGGGACTCCACCTGCGTGGCGGTCGAGACCGGCGCCGCAAGCGGCGGCGGTGTCAACGGCCTCGGCACCGGGCTAGAGCTCGCCGGCGCCACAGTCAACGGCGCCGAGGGCGCAAGCACCCCCGGTGCCGGCACAGCCTGGCGCATCAGCCCTTCCAGGATCCCCGGAAGGATGGCTCGGAGGCACTCGTCCAGGCCCGCTGCTGGGAAAGACGGGGGGGCCGGTAGAGGTGTCGGTGCCGGAAGCTGCTCGGGTCCAGGAGACGGCACCGAAGTGCTAGGACCCTGACGCGCCGGTACCTCCACTACCGAAGGGGATCTCTCCTCTCGACGCGGACGCTTCGGCGTTGACTCCTCGCCGGCACCGAGAGCCGGACGCATCGAAGGCAACCGATGATGGTGCTTCTTGGATCTCTTGCGGTGCCCGTCATCGGTGCCAGTGGGAATGGAGGAGGAGGAGGTCGATCCCCCTCGGTCCCGAGGAGCCGGGTCAGACAGGGTTCGGTCCCGAGGGCCATGGGCCGAGGGAGTGACCGGGGCCGATTGCCCAAGCGGCCTCTCACCCCTACCCTCACCGAAGGACCGGCGGGCCGACGGGACCTGCTCTCCTGGGGTCGATGCCATCGGTGCCGATTTCGTGGGCATCGATACCGGTACCGAAGAGCCGGCCGTCGATACCGATGCCGTCGAGGTCGACGTCGAGGGGCTGGCACAAGTTCCAAAAAGATGGTCCCGTAGAACTTGCCTCGCAACCTGAGTCCGTTTCTGGAGACCGAGACACAAAGAACACGACTTGATATTGTGCTCCGGCCCGAGGCACTGGAGGCACCAAGCGTGGGTGTCGGTCTGCGAGATAGGCCGGCCGCACCGACCACACTTCTTAAATCCACTCGGGACCTTCGAGGACATTGACGGAAAAATCGCGTCGGCGAAATTAAAGTCGTCGATGGTGGCGGTAAATCACACCTCGAAAAATAAAACGGCCGCGCGGCCACCAGGCCGCAACGCGACGCCCCTGCTAGAAAACGAGGGAAAACAAGCGCGTTCACTTTTTTTTTTTTTTTTTTTTGGAAAAGGAAAAAAGGTCCGGAACGCGCGGGGACCAGAAACAAAAGAAAAAACGAAGAAAATACGCGAAAACGCGGCGGTTTTCCGGGGCTGACAAGAGAGAGCGGCGACGCATGACTCTCTCCAGGTGCAGAAAAAACAAGACTGGCGGGAACGGTCGCGCACGGGCGGGAAGACGGCCGCGCATGCGCGGTGGGCGTGCCCTGCGTGCGGACCGCCCGCGAAGCTTCTTCCGGTTGGTGGGGGCTGCCGCGGACGTCACCCAGTCGTGAGAACAAGCAGCCTGCTTGTCCTCGGAGAAACCTACTGTATCAAACTGTTTACTACTGCATTAGTCCTTATGCCTGCAAGTGTCACCTATATGTAGGTACAGTAGGTTTTTGGTGGTTTTGGAGGTCTCACACTTTGCACCACAAGTATAACAGTTAGAGCCTGAGTCTTCTTCTCTATAGTGCACTGCACCAACTACTAGGCTACTCCAGGTGCTATGAAAAGAATTCAGATATTTAAACCCAGGGAAATGTTCTCTTCCCTCACAGCTTCTCAGAAAAAAAAAATTCCTGGGAACTTTCCTCGGCAATGATTAAGGCATGACGGTCTGGCTGGCATTGAGGCCTTCCCTCAGCTGGGTCCTGCCCTCAATGAGGTAACGTCCTACTTCTGCAAAGGCGGGACCTGGCCTTAATTGCTGCTGCTGGCCACTAACACAGGTTACCCAGGAGGATGGGGGTGGGATGAGGGATATGGAGATGTGCTGGAAGGAGATGTGCTGGATTCTGAGGGGGAGGGCTAGGTCAGGAGGGAGATGTGTTGGACCCTCGGGGTCTGGAGGGAGAATAAAGATGTGCTAGATTCTGGGGAGGGGTAGGGAAGAGAAGGGGGGCTAGAGGGAGATGTGCTGGACCCTGGTGAAGGGGGGCTAGTGGGAGATGTGCTGGACCCTGAAGGAGGGGAAGGGGAGCTGGAGGAAGATGGGATGGACACTAGAGAGGGGAATGGGGTCTGGAAGGAGATGTATTGAACCCTAGGGAGGGGAAGGGGGACTGGAGGGAGATGTGCTGGACCCTGAGGGTGGAGGGAGTTATGCCAGACTATGAGTAGGGGCAGGGGAGAGACAGGGCACAGACAAGAGATGCTGGACATGGAGTAAAAATAGAGACAGGGAAACAGGGCAACAGTGGCGTTCACAGGGTATTTGACACCCGGGGCCGGTAATTTTTTTTAACATCCCCCTCCAAAATCCAGTACTAGGCATACCAAGAATATAAAACACTCAGGACCTATAGAGCAATTCTACCATACTATAAGTTGTCACACAATGGTGTACCTAGGAAAAGGAAGCATCTTAAATACTGCAGTGAGCAGTAGAACATCAATTCACCTATTGTAAAATGAAACCAGACAGAATAGTACAGATCGTCAATCCTGCGCAGTCAATGCCAACTGAAAGACATGTATTTTTCACAGACACAGATACACCCTAATCCACTATAGAATAAGTAACCACAAACTTTCTATTTAGACAACAATTAAACTGACCCCCCCCCCCAAGATGCCAGATTCTGCATACAATGCAACACCACAGAAACAGAAAATGTCCCTTAGTAGCAGATGTAAATTAAAAAAAAACTAACAAATACAAATCACCACTTTACAAACTAACAAATAGAAATTAAAAAATATAGAAAATAAGATAATACCATTTTATTGGACTAATACATCTGCCCTCTCTCTCCCTCCCTTCCATCCACCATCTGCCCTCTCTCTCCCTTGCCCTTCCATCTAGTGTCTGCCCTCTATCCCTGTCCCTTCCAGCCACCATCTGCCCATCTGCCATCTCTTTTTCCCCTTCCAACCACTGCCTGCTCTCTCTCTCCCTTCCATCAACTACCTGCCCTTTCTCTCCCTCCCTCCCTTCCATCCATCCAGGGTCTGCCCTCCCTCTCTCTCCCTTTCATGCAGGATTTGTCCCCCCTCTCTTCCCTCTTTTCAGCCCGCAGTTCCAGTCCCATTATCCCACCTGCCCCTAGTTGCAGCTCCAGCCCACTTCTTCCACCTGCCCCCCTTTTGAGCCCCCAGTTCCAGACCCATAATCCTGTTTCAGCTCTTAGTTTCAGCCCCAGCCCTTTTCTCCCACCAGTCCTGAACTTCAGCCCCAGCCACTTTCTCCCTGTCCCCTTTTCAGCCCCCAGTCCCCCCAGTTTCAGCCCCTGCCCCTTTTTATCTCCCAGTACTAGTCCCCTTATCCCACCTATCCTCCTTTTCAGCCCTGTTCCAGTCCCCTTCATCCACCTGCCTTGCATTACAGCCCCCCTTTTCAGCCCACCCCCAGATCCATTCTCTCATCTGCCCCCCTTTTGAGCCCCAGCCCCAGGTATGGCCCCATTCTCTCTTCTGTCCCCTTCTCAGACCCCAGTTGCAGCTCCAACCCCCTTCTCCCATCTGAGCTCCCCCCCTTTTCAGCACCCCGATCCAGTCTCCACCTGCCTACCCTCAGCTCCCTCAACAGCCCCCTTCTCTCTGCCACCCGGCCCCATGCATTTTTTAAATAATTTAATCTGCAGTGCAGCAGATCGCCTCAGGCCTACATAGTAAAATAGTAAATGACGGCAGATAAAGACCTTTATGGTCCATCCAGTCTGCCCAACAAGATAAACAAATTTTACATGGTATGTGATACTTTATGTGCATACCCGAGTTTGATTTCTCCTTGCCTTTCTCAGTACCCTGTGCCCTGGTGGTCTAGTGGAAACTTTGGGGCAGGAAAGACCCCAGTCTTTCCTGCCTGCTGCCGGCACTGATTTCCTTGTTACTACATTGCTCTTTAAAAATGGATGTACGCTTGTGAGTACGGGATCCAAGATGGCCGCACTCCACTAAGACGCTGCGGGTCGGGATCTTACCTTTGAGAAATAATGCCTAAACATCGAGGGAGAGTAGTGGCTAGAGCTTCCCCGCTACCCCCTCCATTGCCTGGTCCTATTGACCGATTCTTTAGACCGCCGGGTCTTGCCTCTGTAAGCGGGATGTCGCCAGCTGGGAACGCCATTGAACTGGAGACTTCGGCTTCCCTTGGCCTCGATGTCACACTAAGCCCTGCTACGCGTTCACCACCTCCCCAGCTGATTGGCACAAGTTCTTTCCTCCTCGAATCGACAGGGTCTACCCCGGAAGGTACAGAGGGCCCTGTAGAGCGTCGATCGGAAGCACAGTTAACAACGGAGAAGGGAACGGAGGGCATTTTGCCCAATGTGATGCCGCGGAGTGAGGGGAGAGGAGCTGAGGAACAGAGTTGGATTCTTGAGCTGACTTCCACAAGGTTTGAAATTCCTAAAGCGTTAGTAGAAAAACCAAAGGAAGTGACATTAGATACTCTATGGGATTTGGTGTCTAACTTGGGACAAATTTTTCTTAAGCAAAATAATGAGACGTTACCAAGATTAAAATCTTTGGAGACTGATTTAAAAAAAAAAAAAAAAGAAGAGGAGTTTAAAGATCTGGAAGGCAAATTTGGAAAATTAGAGGAAAAAGTTGATAAAAAAATTTCGAATTTTGAAGTAATTAAATCTACAATGATAAAAGATTTGACCAGTCTTAGGATGAAGACTGAAGTGTTTGATAACTATATTAAAAGTCATAATTTAAGATTTGTCAACTTTCCCAGAGTACAAAATGTAACCCCTCAGGAAATGTTAAAACGCTATATGCGTGAGATCTTGGACATTCCTGAACAGAATCTTCCACCCTTTACCTTGGTCTATTATATTTCTGGGAAAGACCTGAATCAGATACCTGAAAAACCGATAGACATTTCTCTTTTGCTTGAAACTACTGACTCTGAACTTGCCTCAGCCGCCACTTTGGTGGTGACTGTGGCATTATTGCCGGATAAGAATTGGATATTCCGCATGTTTTTCTGTAATAAAGAAAAGCCTTTTTTAGGGTTTAAAATTCTCCTGTTTCCAGATGTCTCTAAGGAGACTAGACGGTGGAGGAAACAATTCTTACTCCTAAAGCCTGAAGTTTTGCACTTGGGGGGCACCTTTTTTTTTTTATGGTATAACATTTTTATTGATGACACATTAACCAATACTTATATCAATAAACATTGTCTAGAGTAACCCAAAGTAAAATGCGTGATCATACATACAAATTTAGAAAAGATATATATTGTCATCAAGCTTTTTTTTTTTTTTTTTTTTATATCATTTTTATTGATGACCAAAATACACAAGTAACAATAAGGTGAGAAAAACATTACATTACAAGTACGTTCCAATAGTCTGATAAACATCCAACATATTCCAACTGGTCATCTATGATTTTATTTTTTCCCCATCTTATACCCTTCTAACCCCCCACCATCCCACCTCCCACCCACCCTCCTCCCCGCGAGCTTACCCGTTCAAGATTCTACTGCGAGCCGTGGGGGTCAGGGTATCCCAAAACAATAACCAACATTGTAATAGTCTATCTCCCTTTGGAGATGCTAAGTCATTTACTTCCCTTCGTTCCAGGGCACCTAGGGAAATCATAAGTGATCGCCATCGTGGCACAGAAGGTGGTTCCGATGAGATCCAATTCAATAAAATCGTTTTCTTTCCCATAGCAGTCGCCCTACGGAGGAATGGCAACATGCCCCTTCTTCGATTCCCCCTCACCTTGTATTTATCAAACAAAAGAGTAGGCAGGGGGCACCATTGCAACCCCCAAATAGTCGAGACGAATGTACAGAGCTGCGTCCAGAAGGCACGGACCGGAGGGCACAACCAGAACATATGTCCCAAGTGCGCCCCAGATCCCGCACATTTAGGACAGTCATCCAAAGGTCTCAGGGCAGCCCTAAACGCTCTATGCGGTGAGATATATATTCTCATAGTGAATTTATATTGGGATTCCTGTAGTATCACATCTTTAAAGGTCCTATATCCTATTGTCAGATTAGCTTGTACCATCGCGCCAGTAATAGGACAGCCCAACTCTTCAGTCCAAACCCCAGCGATTTGGTCATATGATATCTCCGGGCAAAGCTCTTTAAGTTTAAAATGGTAAAATTTAAGAGGAACCGAAAGCTGCGCCTCCAGGTCCAGCAAATCTGTGATTTGCCTCCGTCTCTGCAAGGTCAACGAAGCTCGGGGGAGTGAGGCAATGTAATGACTCAGTTGTAAGTAGGAGAGGGTAGCCCGTGCTGGGAATCCAACATTCTCACACAAATCTTTAAAGGACCTACATTTGCCCTCTTTTGTTAATACCTGGAACAGGAATATTGTCCCCCCCTCTCTCCATGCCTGGAAGGTCCCAGTATCCGTGCCCACCGAAAAGTCTGCATTACCTCCAATCGGTAGGAAAGGGGAAGAGTGGCACTCAAACCCTCCCATTTTGCACAGCCATCGCCATGTACGTCTCAGTGGCGCAAAAAAAGGGGCGTATCCCTTGGTACTAGGTGCTTTGCCAGTGGGTGCATGTAGCCAATAACTAAAGTGATACTTGCTCACCATTTTAGTTTCAGAAATAGGAAATGAAAAAAAGGATGTGCCCCTGAACCAATCTGTAAGGTGTCTCATGCAGCCCGCCATTGACATACGTTGAATGCTGTGTACCCCCAACCCTCCCTTATGTATTGGGAGGTATGTCGGCTGTAATGCAACCCTGGGTCTTTTCCCTTTCCATAGATATCTAGCTAGTAGCCTATGTAGTTTCCGCTCATCTTTATGTAAGAAGAATAGAGACAGCACTTGGACCACATATAACCATTTAGGAACCAAGACCATATTATACAGAGCTACGCGTCCCCACAAGGACAGGGGAAGGCGCTGCCACATTTCTAAGGTATGTTGTGTCTCTTTCCACAAGGGGGCTAAGTTGATTTTGTAAAGTTGTGTTAGCGATGTTGGTAGTCTAATCCCCAAGTAAACCAAGTAATCAGTGGTCCACTTCAGCGGAAACCGTCCCTCCCAGCGTTCCCGCACGGAAAGGGGTATTGGCAGCGCCTCAGACTTCTGTGAATTAAGTTGGAACCCTGAATAGTATCCAAACTCTGCTATATGATCTAAGGCTATTGGCAACGATGTCTGGGGGTGCGTCAACACTAGGAGAATGTCGTCCGCGTAGGCCAGTACTTTGATATGAAGCTGCGGTAGCTGAACTCCCCTCACCTCTGGGTCTTTTATGATGTTGCACAACAGTGGCTCCAAGTAAATCAAAAACAGGAGTGGGGACAGGGGACAACCCTGTCTTGTACCCCGTCTTACCAAAAAACGTGGAGTACACATTCCATTCACTAGAACTCGGGCCCCAGGATCAGTATATAATGTATCTATTGCATGTAAATACCACCCAGACAACCCTATGTATTTAAGTGTTTGGAAGAGGCAGTCCCAGTTCACTTGGTCAAATGCTTTAGTAGCATCCAGGCCCGCTAGCAATAGTGGGTGACCCGTGGCCTCAGCTTGCGCCACAGCCATCAGGGCCCTACGTACATTTAGACCTGGATGTCTCCCCCGCACAAACCCCACCTGGTGGTCTCCCACCAACGTCGGGAGATGTATGGCCAGTCTATCAGCAAGGATTTTAGCTAGAATTTTTACATCGACGTTGAGAAGGGAAATTGGTCGATAAGACCCCGGTAAGTCAATTGGCTTACCCGGTTTAGGGATAAGAACAATTAAAGCTTCATTCGATTCCCTGGGCAGCCTCCCCACTACCACAGCTGCGTCTAGGTGAAGCGTCAGGGGAACACTCAGCTGGGTCGACAGTAATTTATAATATTCTGTAGAAAATCCATCCAGGCCCGGGGATTTTCCCAAAGATAAACCCCTGATCGTCTGTTGTATCTCTCGGGCCTGGAGGGGAGCATTCAGCTGATCTCTAATTGCAGGGGGCAGCACTGGAAGGCCTGCATCTCTCAAGTAATCTTCTAATTTTGGTCCCCCCTGCTGCGCCTCCGGTTGATACATTCGAGAAAAATAATCTCGGAATATGGTTAATATATCTTTAGGGCAAGACTTACGGGAGCCATCAGGCGCCAGTACCGTAGGAATGAATGTCCTCTCTGACCACGCCTTTGCAACTCTAGCTAGCAATTTCCCAGGTCTATTACCCAATTTGAAATATTGATATTTACGACTAAAGGCTTGCTTCTTAGCACGTTCGTGGAGCAGTGAGTCTAGGGCCACTTGTGCCGCAATCACATTCTCATAGTTGGTCTGGGTTCGACAACGTATGTGTGCCCTTTTGGCTTGTTGATATTTTCGCTCTAGTAAAATTATGCCTTGGGAGATCTTTTTATGTCTTGCACTTAAGTAGCTAATAATTTCCCCTCTCATCACCGCTTTAGAAGTTTCCCAGAATAATGTCGGATTATCTTTATGGGCCACATTATCAGATTCAAACAGGTTTCATTTTTGTACTAGAAAATTGCCAAAGTCTTTGTCCCCAGCTAAGTAGGATGGGAACCTCCAGGACTTAAATCTGTCTACATTGTGTCCCAGTGCTATGTCGGCCCAAACTGGAGTGTGATCTGAGATCGCCATAGTTGCCATATCTGTATTAATTACCCGGGAAAAAAGCGATGTAGAAACCAAAAGGTAGTCTATGCGAGACCAGGTTTTATGGGCCTTCGAGAGGTGAGTATAATCCCGCCTCTGTGGAAATAGTAACCTCCATGGGTCCACTAGATCCATTAGCTTACAAAGATAAGGCAATCCTTTGCTGCGGGGTAGTGCACTCCATGCTCCAACCGTCGAGCGGTCGAGGTCCGGATCAAGCACCTGATTGAAGTCACCCGCTACAATCCAAGGTGCTGTGTCATATTTGAGGCCTAGGTTTATCAGAGTCTGGAAGAAATCTGCATCATAACCATTTGGACCATATACAGCACATAGGTAGTATTCCTGTCCCATAATGTTGAGATGGAGCAGAACATATCTTCCCTTTGGATCCTTTCCTATTAATTTAGAAGTGCACGGGAGCCCTCTCCTAATCAATATGGCCACACCTCCCTGTCTAGCCCCGGAGGAGGAGTAATAACACTCCCCCACCCATTGTTGGCGCAGCTTTCTGTGTTCCTCATCTGAGAATTTAGTCTCTTGTAGGCAGACTATGGACGCCTTCAGGCGTTTCAAATGTGCTAAAATTTTTGATCTCTTAGTCGGAGAAGTAATCCCGGCCACGTTCCAGGTCACTAATCTTAAAGGTTCAGTCAGTGGGATCCCCTAGATTTGTCAAATTAACAGGTAACAGAGTTAACATAGCGCCCCGGTTGCCCAGCCCCAACCAAGGGCTCATTGTATCAAATAACACGTAGTTATACCAAGCTTTACCCATTCCCACAGCCCGTCTTTTCCCCCCATCATCCTTTTTTCTCGCTTCTACTTCTATACCCCCCCTCCCCACCCTCCTTTATCCCTCCCCCCAGCCCTCCCCCCATCTTCCCCCCACTAATCATCTAACCTATCTTACCAACCTCACTCCGTTCTAGCGAGTGTAGGAGGCAGAGGTCTAGATGCTATAGGAACCCTACCCTTCTTTCAAATCAAGAAATGTTTCATAGTTAATGTCTCACATATCCCAAAGAGCTGCAAGCATCACGGTACAAAGTGTTTGGATATCTTCTCCGTCCAGCCCATTCTCGAACTGTTCTGCCCTGTGTCTCCGGTCTGCTATCTTGCTCACCAATCGACTCGGTCTCATTCTTATTCCACAATCAATTATCGTCATTAGCAATCCAACAGGATCTTTCTGGAACTCAATCAAATTAGAAGTCCAACCGGCAACCGCCAACCAAAAACACTGTCAACATACCAGCATGGCTAAACCATCTCCTGATTAGATTAGCGATCTCCCCAGGGTCAGGTCTGATGATGATTCAACCAGTCCACTACAGCTTCTGGATTAGTATAAGCCTTCCAGGTTCCGTTCTCCAAAATCCTCAGCGTTGCTGGATACTGCAGAGTAAACTTGAACTTTTTCTCCACCAGGCAAGTGCAAACCGTGGAAAAAGCTCGTCGTTGTGCTGCCAAAGCAGCAGAGTAATCCTGAAAGATGCGAATTAAAGTCCCATCATATTTTGTAGTTTCCCTGCTGCTTTTATATTGTCGCAATATTGCCGCTTTTTGAGCATAACAGTGAAATTTTGCTATCACCACTCTAGGCCTCGAGTCTCTTGTTGGCCTGGGTCCTATGCGATGTGCACGTTCAATTCGGATTGCTCTGCCTTCACCCGCCTCTGGGAAGTGCGCTTGCAGCCATGTCTCCAATGTTCGTTTTAAGTCTTTATCTGCCAAGGATTCTGCAAACCCCACAAATCTGAGATTGTCACGGCGCGAACGATTTTCCAAATCTTCTACGCGCTGCGTGTTCTCTTGGACTAGGCGTTGTAATCTTTCTATCTCCCCCGAGTTATTTTGCTGACCATCTTCTACCTCCGCAACCCGAGCCTCCAGCTCCCCCGCACGGCGTGAGAGCTCCGTCGTAAGTGCCGACAGGCCCGCTATCTGGGCAGACAGTTGGTCAAATTGGGGGGCCAGCGCGCCCACCACCGCTTCTGTAAGTTCTGGCAGTGTGAAGTCAGAGGCCGGGCGGGAGGGTGAGTTCGCCGGCGAGGCGGCCGCCATCTTGGATTCGCCAAGTCTTGGTTTCTCTTCTTTTTTCTTCGTGTTTTTCCCGGTTTGCGCCATCGCCAATCGTGTTAGATATTTGTCCATACACTGGGGGAGCTAACGCGTCCTAGATTATCCGTTTTGGGGTCGGAGACACCTTAAAAAGATCGATTTTCGGGCAGGGTTCCCAGCAGCAGAAAGTTCCACGTCTTTCCCAGCTCACAGCATCACGTGACCCCCTTGGGGGGGCACCTTTTTTTTAAGATACCCTTGCAAGTGCATAATAAGGCTTGGGGGAAAAATATGTATTTATGGAACCTGCTCATGTATCTGCATTTATAGCCTCAGCAAAATTGGATAAGCGATAAAGAAATTAGGCAACCCCACTTAATGTAGTGCGATATCCAGTTATATTCTCTTTTTCTGCCGTTTGTTTCCAGTATTTTTCCTACATTTTGGATTCCTGATTTATGGACTTGAGTGTCAATTTCTTACGAAGAGTGAATTATTTTACTTTTCTTGATTAAGTTTTTCTGAGAAAGATTTATGTATATGTTATGATACTTCCTAAACAAGATGTTTCTTGTAATAATTTGAATAATTGAATAAATAACAAAAATGGATGTACATAAGTACATAAGCACTGTCACGCTGGGAAAAGACCAAAGGTCCATCAAGCCCAGCACTCTGTCTCCGACAGCGGCCAATCCAGGCCCCAAGAACCTGGCAAAAACCCAGAATTTAATAACGATCAATGGACTTTTCCTTCAGGAATCTGTCCAGACCCCTTTAAACTCAGCAAGGCCAGCTGCCGTCACTACCTTCTCCGGCAATGAGTTCCAGAGTCTAACCACACGCTGAGTAAAGAAAACCTTTCTCCAATTTGTTTTAAACCTACCACATTCTAATTTCAACTTGTGTCCCCTAGTTCTATTATTGTTAGAAAGCGTAAACAAACGCTTCACATCTGTCCGCTCTACCCCACTCATTATTTTGTAGACCTCTATCATATCACCCCTCAGCCGCGTTTTCTCCAGGCTAAAGAGTCCTAGCCGTCTTAACCTCTCCTCATAAGGCAGTCGTCCCATCCCTTTTATCATTTTCGTCGCCCTTCTCTGCACCTTCTCCAATTCCTTTATATCTTTTTTGAGATGAGGCGACCAGAACTGAACACAATACTCCAGGTGCGGTCGCACCATGGAGCGATATAACGGCATTATAACATCCTCATGCTTGTTTTCCATCCAATAATACTCAACATTCTGTTTGCCTTCTTAGCCGCCGCAGCACATTGAGCGGAAGATTTCAACGTTCTATCCACGATGACTCCCAGATCCCTTTCTCGGTCCGTAACTCCTAAAGCGGAACCTTGCATGACATAGCCGTAATTCGGGTTCCTAATTCCCACGTGCATCACTTTGCACTTGTGAACGTTGAACTTCATCTGCCATTTGGACGCCCAATCCCCCAGTCTCACGAGGTCCTCTTGTAATCTTTCACACTCCTCCCGCGACGAGACGACCCTGGATAACTTTGTGTCATCTGCAAATTTAATTACCTCACTAGTTACTCCCATCTCAAGGTCATTTATAAATATGTTAAAAAGCAGCGGTCCCAGCACAGACCCCTGAGGGACCCCACTAACTACCCTACTCCATCGAAAATGCCAAAACTTTCAGCTGAAGTCTTGCAAGGCTGCTGGTGGAAGTCTCGGCAGTCGTTTAAAAGAAGATGAGGCAGCAAGAGGGTCAGCGCCGGCAGCGAGCAGGAAAGATTGGGGATCTTTCGTGCCTTGAAGACTCCACTAGACCACCAGGGTGGCTTCAGGTATGTACCATGATGGCACCCTGCGGCTCGGGGGAGCGGGGAGGAGGTCTGGAATATGTGGGTGGGGGAGGGGAGGATACTTAAAAAAAAATCAAGGTAATATCTGTGTCATTTGGAGGGTCTGGTTAACGGGACACCCTAGTACTATTATATTTGTGCAGAGATTTTTTTTCTCCTGGTAAAGGGACACTAAACAGACCTCATGTTATGAGAATTAGGTGCTCAACATTCTGAGTTTCTATTTATCTAGTGTGGAGGAGTGGCCTAGTGGTTAGGGTGGTGGACTTTGGTCCTGGGAAACTGAGGAACTTGAGTTCAATTCCCAGCACAGGCAGCTCCTTGTGACTCTGGGCAAGTCACTTAACCCTCCATTGCCTGCCACATTGAGCCTGCCATGAGTGGGAAAGCACAGGATACAAATGTAACTAAAATAAATAAATTTATGGCATTTTATCCCACATTAAACATGAATTTGATTGAAATCTGGGAACATTTAAAACCTTCTTTTGTTTTTTTTTTCCTGTGCCTACATCAAAACAAAAAAAGATAAGTACATAAGTATTGGCACACTGGGACAGACCAAAGGTCCAAGCTCAGCATCCTGTTTCCAACAGTGGCCAATCCAGGTCACAAATACCTGGCAAGATCCCGAAAAAGTTCAATACATTTTATGCTGCTAATCCCAGAAATAAGCAGTGGATTTTTCCCAAGTCAATTTAATAATGGTCTATGGACTTTTCCTTTAGGAAGCTGTGCAGACCTTTTTTTAAACCCCACTAAGCTAACCACCTTTACCACATTCTCTGGCAACGAATTACAGAGTTTAGTTACATGTTGAGTGCAGAACTTTTTCTCTGATTCGTATTAAATTTACTACTTTGCCCCTCCGAAGGGACACCACCTTGTAGTGGTGGAGGGGCTTCTGTGTTTCAATGACTCAGAGGGCTATGCTGAAGGGTTACCCATATCAGACAGGCGTCTGAGGAGAAACCAGACAAAGAGTGTCCCAAACTGGTAGAGTGGTAAGATGGCAACCTAAAGTTCGTATGCTCAATGGCCCAGCTGCCCTCTGAAGTTTCGTCTTCTTTACGTAAATTTCCTCTCTGCAATTGCAGTTACCTTAACTGAGAGGAAGTGGACAACTGGTGGTCAGCCGCCGATGGCCAGCGCTTTGTCCCCTGAGCAGCAAGTGCGGGACCGCTGCACGACAAACTGCCCACAGATGAAAGGGTTGGCAAGTCCTTTGATTAGCGCCGGCGAAGGAGCATTGATACTCTTGGATCTGGAAAATACAAATCCATCACTCCCGAATTATTCAACCACCATGTCCAAAGGAGTGGAGGAGTGAGTTAGAGGCATATGCTGAAATGGAGGACATTTACAGCAGAACCCGAATCGGCGGAACCACTCCTAAACACCTAAGATAAATCAACTTGGAGTTTTTGGCTCCCGTGGAGGATACATTCAATACCATCTGGAAGGCGCTTCGGGACCTAACGGTGGCAGTAAATAATTTTGTTTCAGATATAATTTTATTAGAGAGTTACATGGACAATTTAACTGAACCCTTTGAGAGTGAAAAATTGATATAACAAATGATTCTACAGAGCAAGGAGTGGTTATGATTTTGAAAATGATAATAGACCAGAAACTTTGAATAATCAAAATCTCACACTTGAAAACCACGTGAAAAATACTACTACTACTACTACTTAACATTTATAGAGCGCTACTAGGGTTACGCAGCACTGTATAGTTTAAACAAAAAGGACAGTCACTGCTCAAAGGAGCTTACAATCTAAAGGACGAAATGTCAAGTTGGGGCAGTCTAGAATTCTTGAATAGGGGTATAGTGGTTAGGAGCCAAAGGCGACATTGAAGAGGTGGGCTTTGAGCAAGGATTTGAAGATGAGCAGGGAGGGGGCTTGGCGTATGGGCTCAGGGAGTTTATTCCAAGCATGGGGTGAGGCGAGGCAGAAAGGGCGAAGCCTGGAGTTGGCGGTGGTGGAGAAGGGTACTGAAAGGAGGGATTTGTCTTGAGAGTGGAGATTACGGGTAGGAACGTAAGGGGAGATGAGGGTAGAGAGGTAGGGAGAGGCTGCAGATCGAGTACATTTATAGGTTAGTAGGAGAAGCTTGAACTGTATGCGGTACCTGATTGGAAGCCAGTGAAGTGATTTGAGGAGAGGGGTGGTGTGAGTATATCGGTCCAGGCGGAAGATAAGACGTGCAGCAGAGTTCTGAATGGACTGAAGGGGGGATAGATGGCAGAGTGGGAGGCCAGTGAGGAGTAGGTTGCAGTAGTCAAGGCAAGAGGTAATGAGAGAGTGGATGAGAGTTCAGGTGGTGTGCTCAGAGAGGAAAGGGTGAATTTTGCTGATGTTGTAGAGGAAGAAGGGACAGGTCTTGGCTATCTGCTGGATATGCTTAGAGAAGGAGAGGGAGGAGTTGAAGATGACTCCGAGGTTGCTTAGCGAGGAATAGGGAGGACTGGAAGGAGGATAGCATGAATTTGTAGTGAATGAAATCAGTATGGGTGCAAGATTTCCTCCAGAGGCGTTCAGCCGATCGGGCGCAGGAGCGAAGGTACAGCTAAGAAAATGTTCCACTCCATGTGGAAGCTCAAAAGAGTAAAACCTTTTTTCCCAAGGGCCATCTTTTGAAACCTGGTACAGTCAATGGTACTAAGTCACCTGGACTACTGCAATGCACTTTACACTGGCTGTAAGGAACAGATTATCAAGACACTTCAAACTGCTAAACATACCGCCGCCAGACTTATATTTGGAAAAACAAAATATGAAAGTGCAAAACCCCTGAGAGAAATTACACTGGCTCCCAATTAAAGAACGTATCGCGTTCAAGATCTGCATGATTGTTCACAAAATTATTTACGGAGAGGCCCCGTCATACATGCTTGACCTTGTGGAACTCCCACCTAGAAATGCCAAAAGATCTGCCCGTACTTTTCTTAACCTACACTTCCCCAGCTGCAAAGAACTAAAATACAAACTAACACATGCGTCCAGCTTTTCCTACATGTGCACGCAATTGTGGAACGCTATACCAATTCACTTGAAAACAATCAACAAAATCACTAACTTTCGCAAATCGCTGAAAACCTAACTCTTCACCAAAGCCTATCACGAGAATCCTTAACTAATTACAACATATCACCACTTATCCCTTACTATGACTGTCTTTTATAATCACTTGATCAGATTAACTCACTATCCTTGTTATCCTTGATATCTATGTAACATCAATTGTATCTTTGTACCCTGATATGGTAATGCCATTACAGGTCTCTGTAAGCCACATTGAGCCTGCAAATAGGTGGGAAAATGTGGGATACAAGTGCAATAAATAAATAATAAAATTAATATTATTATAGATGATTAATATCGAGATTATTGTTTTTTATTCCCAGAGTTCCGGGTATGACTCCTAAAATTTTTCCTCAGAAATATTTCCTCAATTATTACTTTAAAAGGAGTGAAGCCTGTGAAAACTGGGGTTACTTTAATCAGTGGGATTTGAATTAGAGACTTAAGTATATGTATTGTTAAATAACATCTGGTTTTTAAAAGAGAAAGAATGTAATCAGATGTATTATTTCTAACTAATATTGGACAATAAGTATGTTTTAAATGAAATGATTTGACTATACACCCTATTGGCCTTGAAGAAGCCAAACAGATGATCAATGTGGAATAATGAATTAGATGAGTAATATCTGGGGATAATCAGGTTAATAGCACATGTTTACTGTTTAATTGATCTCCTTGTCTTGTTTCACTCTCCCTAGTTAGTGGTCTAAGGAAGAGAATAGAATTACCTGACTGAAATAATTCCTATATATTACTTTCTCTGTATTTCCAGCAAGTTGTTTTATCGCTTGTAAAAATTGAAATGGTTATAAATAAATAAAAAAAATAAAAAAATGTACTACTTTGTAGCTTCATTGCATGCCCCCTAATCCTAGTATTTTTGGAAAGAGTAAATAAACGATTAATGTCTACCTGTTCTACTCCACTCATTATTTTATAGACCTCTATCGTATCTCCCCTCAGCCGTCTTTTCTCCAAGCTGAAGAGCCCTAGATGCTTCAGCTTTTCCTCATAGGGAAGTCTTCCCAACCCCTTTATCATTTTCGTTGCCCTTCTCTGTACCTTTTCTACTTCCACTATATCTTTTTTGAGCTGCGGCAACCAGAATTGAACACAATATTCGAGATGTGGTCACACCATGGACCAATACAAAGGCATTATAATGTCCTTACTTTTGTTTTCCATTCCTTTCCTAATAATACCTAACATTTACAGTTGCTTTCTTAGCTGCCACAGCTCACTGAGCACAGGGTTTCAAAGTATCATCAACAACAATCCCGAGATCCCTTTCTTGGCCGATGACTCTTAACATGGAACCTTGCATTACGTTGCTATAGTTTGGGTTCCTCTTTTCCCACATACATCACTTTGCACTTGCTCACATTAAACGTCATCTGCCATTTAGACGTCCAGTCTCGTAGTGGCATATGGGAACTTGCTCCTTTTGCTTTGTGGAATGCAGTGTTATATTGTAAAAAAATGCACTTGCCTTTTTTTGTAATTATCACTATTTTACAGAGCAGGTATTGATTGATGAGGGAAGGGTTTCCTTCATGCAGAACTGTCCAGTGTCAGTCTAAATGTGCAAACGTTGTCCAGTTCAGCACACTATTAGCAGCCAAGTTCATATGAAGTTAATTATGTTCAGTGGAAAATAAACCTGTTGGCTCAGGCTGCTTGCTATGTGAATATTCAATCACTGTTTCATTATTGCTACCAAGTATTACATATTAAGGGGATTTGTTTTAATTAATATATCCAGTCCTTACATACACATGGTTTTGCTTTTTAAACCCAAAGGTTTCCTATAATAGCATTGTGCATATTTGAATTAGTTTTTCTGTACAAGTTTTGCTTGATTTGTTTTTATCTACTATAATAAAACTCACCCTCAACGTTCTGAAGACAACGTTCTGAAGTCACTCAGTCACTCACTGAAGGGTTCATGGATTCATGGTGGTGAAGCCACAACACTGACCATGTCTCTCTGCCCCGCCCTCGCATGACGGACCAATCAGAAAAAACACCCTCAACATTCTGAAACACAAAGGACCATCACAACACCGTTCCCAGGCAACACTAGGCAACGTAAGACAGACCAATCAGAGGAAACTACGTGACAATAAGGGAGGAGCATTCCCCAGCAGAATGGCTCATTATCTGTGCAGCACGGAGAGCACAGAACCACCGCTGGAACGAGAGAAGAATATTCCTGCTGTGGGTATGTGCAAAAATAGACCGGGGGAGGGGGGGGGAGAAATTTTTAAATGCCTAATGCCAGTACTGAAGAGTGCCAGAGGGCCTATAGCACAGACTATATTTGGGATCGCTTGACATGGAGTCAGAGGAGCCGGAAAACAACGTGCCCGTCACCATCTGGGACGTGGGCGAACAGGACAAGCTGCGGCCCAGCTGGAAGGATTACCCGCGACCCAGCCAGCAGCAAACAGCGACCAAGGAAGGGGGAGGAGTACTCCTTCCCTGCCTAGGAATCGCTGGAGACTGGCTGCCAAACTAACGAAACAACCGCACACCGACGCACCACCTCCATCATTCGAAAGGCATCCACTCTTTCTTCAACAGAAATGCAAACTAATAATACAAAACAAACAAAGAATACATGGTTTCTCAGGCAGCTGCAGGTAACTCCCCACCCCCTTCCTCTTCCCCTTTTGCCGAAGCGGCCAAGGACGTGCCCAACCATCCCCAGCCTCAGGCAAGCTGTCTCCCACCTCGGGGATTCCCCGAGCACCCGGAAAAAGACGGCGCTGATTCCTGCAGTGCATAAATGTTCCAGCATTCCCCTGCAGCCAGCCTGAAATGGACCAAACATACCGGATCACCCCCCGACGGCCCGAGACCGTGCTCTTCTCCATTCCGCCATCTTAAAACAAACATCCCCGTCCTCAGGCAAGCCGTCACCCACCTCCAGGATGCCCAGAACCCCAGCCCAATGGAAAAAGATGGCGCTGCTTCCAACAGCACATTTCTCTTCCAGCATTCCCCTACAGCAGCCCTGAAACGGCCAAAAAATACCAACAGACAAAGAACGTGCTCCTCTACCTTCCGCCCATCTAAAACAACACTGCTGCCTCAGCACAACACAAAAAAAAAACCATGGGAAAAAAAACAACACTCAACAAAGGCTGACCCCCCTACAACCACATTTACATTTCACCAACAGAAAGACCCCCCTCCACAAACCTCCTTGACAGACAAAACCACACACACACAATACAACAGAAACACACCCTCAAAGCCACACACCAATCCAACCCACTTTGCCAGCACAGCACAGCACATCCCCCAACCCCCAAGCAAAAAACAAAACAAAACAAAAAAAGACACACATCAACAACCTGCACACACACCGCACCCTCACAAACACACAAAATAACTCTGTGACACAAACACACACACACACAAAAAACCACATGCTAGCGCCCATTTCATTGGTTTCGGAAACGGGCCTTTTTTACTAGTTTGAAATAAAAAAAATGTTTAAAACACACTTTGTCAACAAGGGGCAGGGCAATGTGGGACGGGGCCACCGAACTGGTCTGCACAGGGCCCCCGCAACACAATTGCTAAGACTGTCCCTGCCTACATGGGGGCAGGGAAAATGAAGAAATACAGCATATTGCAGAGCTGCCAAGTTACCCATTCCAGGAGGGAGACATTTTGGCCAGTTCTGGGTTTAAACATACATCCCAAAGCAGTGTAGTATTTGTAGTCCACGATTCTATCCATTGAGGTCAGAGCTGCAGGTCCCATAATGCACCAAGATGAGTTTGGCAGAAATCCAGGACTGGTCAAAAAGTCTCTCTCCTGGAATGGGCAACTTGGCAGCAGGGTTGCCAGATGGGTGGTTTTCCTGCCCAATTGGACGGTTTTCCGCAACCCGCCGCGGGAAACTTTTGCCCGCGGCGGGTTGCGTTTTTTTGGGCTGGTTTTGTTTTTTTTGTGTGGGTTTTGGGGGCGGTTTTTTGGCCGGCGGGGTGGGGCTAATGGTGACAGAGGCGGGGTTTGTGACGTTTTGGGCGGGGGGTTGCCGACATATTGGGCGGGGCAATGACGGTGGGGGCGGGGCTGATGATGGCGGGAGTGATGACGGAAGGGGTGGGGCTGATGACGGCGGGGGCGATGACGGAAGGGGTGGGGTTGATGACGGCGGGGGTGATGACAGAAGGGGCGGGGGTGATGACGTCGGGGATTGGGTGTGTGCGGTTTTTGGGCTGTTTTGGGTGGGAATTTTTTTTTTTTATATGGTTATCAATAGAAATCAAACAAAATAAAACATGGAAAAGAAAATAAGATACCTTTTTATTGGACATAACTTAATACATTTCTTGATTAGCTTTCGAAGGTTGCCCTTCTTCCTCAGATCGGAAATAAGCAAATGTGCTAGCTGACAGTGTATATAAGTGAAAACATTCAAGCATTACTATGACAGTCTGACAGGGTGGGAAGGAAGTATGCATGGGGACATCAAAGCATATCATTGATATTCTAACAGGATGGGTGTGGATAGGTGAGGGGAGGGTGATCAAGAGAGACATACAGCTTTATGGTTTATAATGGGCTAGGAACCCCAGATCCTTGTTAAGTCCTTTCTGTTGGGTGTTAAAATATTCAATCATTCTGACTTCAAAGGTCTTACGTTCTTGTATGGTTTTAAAGTGTTTTAATTTCCCCCTCTTGGACCTCTTTCTGACTCCAGATAACACGGGGGACTAAAGATACCTATTTTACATAACAGGTTCTGCATGGTTTCTCCAACCTCCATTGTCACCCAATCACAAGGAGGTCTGCTCTGGGTTTGCATTAGGGGCTGTAATCGAATTCTAATTCCCATAACTACTGCTTTCTGTCTTCCTGGATCTAGGTATACTCTGTGCCATTTATGTTCCCAGATAATGCTCATTAAAATTCTGTCTAAGTTTCTCCAGAAACTGAGTGTATGTGATCTGCCTTGTAAACTAAATGTAAGGTAAAGAGAAGATAGAATAAAGACAGAGATAGGTTTAAATAGATAGATACATTTTATTTCTTACCCAAAGACAAGTCTTCAAGTTGGTACAAATACAGACATCAGACTTTAATCAGGTACATTCAGCAGACAGATTCTTGGTACAATCGGACAGAGCTTCGCCGTCTGAGATAAGCGTTGGGGCAGACACCAAAGCTATGGCAGATTGTCCCCTCTTTTATACACAACCTCTCCATAGAAGTCAATGGTGGGAAACCTAGCTCTCAATTTCTGAGATGATACGTTCCCACGCGGGCTTATCAGTATGTTTTGGGAACAAGTTCTTTTTTTCACATCTCATTTCTGAGACACCTGTTCCCTGTTGCAATAGTTTTCACATACTTTTCACACCATCTTAAGAACTCTGTATAACCCTGTATAACCTCTGTTGCCTTTTATACAAAACTCATAGACTCCATTTTGTTCATCTGATTTAAAGTGACAGCTGTACCAGTTTGTGTCAGAACTCATGGTTCAGACCTGCTTTTTACAGATATTTGGCCTAGTCAGTACTTTAGTTATCTTAGGCTTCATAGCCTTGGCCCTCACTATTCCAGTGGTAGACCCAAAGCTAGGCCATATATTAACAAAAGTTACCTTTCAGGATTCTCACTGTGAAGTCATTGGTAGAGTGTCCTGGTCCTGTAAAATGTTGACCAACAGGCGTGGGAACCCTGCTGGCACCAGTATTGTTCATATGATGTCTATGTAAATTGAATCTTGTCTTAAGCATCTGGCCTGTTTCTCCAATATAGCATCCTTCGTTACATTTTTTACACTGAATGATATATACCACATTGGAAGATGAGCAAGTGAAAGATCCCTTTATGTTGAATATCTTTCCTTTGTGGATGACTTTGGGGTCCTGTGAAATATTTTGGCATAGTTTGCAACTGGATAAATTACAGGGAAGTGTGCCCTTCTGTTCCTTTTCAGTCTGTGATGGAAGTTTACTTCTGATTAGCTTGTGTTTTAAATTGGGTGGCTGTCGGAAGGCCAGTACTGGTGGGGATGGGAATATCTCTTTCAGTAATTCATCCTCCTGGAGTATAGGTTGTAGATCTCTTATGATTTTCCTCAGTTTTTCCAGCTCTGGATTGTATGTCACTACAAGCGGGATTCTGTCTGTGGATTTTTTCTTTTTGTACTGTAGCAGCTACCTCCACAACTCCAGCTTCCATCCTTCACATACAAAAAGATCCATCATTTACAGCCAAGCCACAAGATACCACCGTATCTGCTCTGACCCAGGGGACAGAGACAGACACCTTAAAAGCCTGACTGAATCTTTCAAACAGAAGGGCTACAACCCCAAAATAATCTCCAAGAATATTGCCTCCTCCCTCAAAACACCCAGGGAGAATCTGCTACAGTACAAAAAGAAAAAAATCCACAGACAGAATCCCGCTTGTAGTGACATACAATCCAGAGCTGGAAAAACTGAGGAAAATCATAAGAGATCTACAACCTATACTCCAGGAGGATGAATTACTGAAAGAGATATTCCCATCCCCACCAGTACTGGCCTTCCGACAGCCACCCAATTTAAAACACAAGCTAATCAGAAGTAAACTTCCATCACAGACTGAAAAGGAACAGAAGGGCACACTTCCCTGTAATTTATCCAGTTGCAAACTATGCCAAAATATTTCACAGGACCCCAAAGTCATCCACAAAGGAAAGATATTCAACATAAAGGGATCTTTCACTTGCTCATCTTCCAATGTGGTATATATCATTCAGTGTAAAAAATGTAACGAAGGATGCTATATTGGAGAAACAGGCCAGATGCTTAAGACAAGATTCAATTTACATAGACATCATATGAACAATACTGGTGCCAGCAGGGTTCCCACGCCTGTTGGTCAACATTTTACAGGACCAGGACACTGTACCAATGACTTCACAGTGAGAATCCTGAAAGGTAACTTTAAAACCATTCAAGAACGTAAGACCTTTGAAGTCAGAATGATTGAATATTTTAACACCCAACAGAAAGGACTTAACAAGGATCTGGGGTTCCTAGCCCATTATAAACCATAAAGCTGTATGTCTCTCTTGATCACCCTCCCCTCACCTATCCACACCCATCCTGTTAGAATATCAATGATATGCTTTGATGTCCCCATGCATACTTCCTACCCACCCCCCTCCTCCCACCCTGTCAGACTGTCATAGTAATGCTTGAATGTTTTCACTTATATACACTGTCAGCTAGCACATTTGCTTATTTCCGATCTGAGGAAGAAGGGCAACCTTCGAAAGCTAATCAAGAAATGTATTAAGTTATGTCCAATAAAAAAGGTATCATCTTATTTTCTTTTCCATGTTTTATTTTGTTTGATTTCTATTGATAACCTTAAGAGTGGACTAACACGGCTACCACACTCCTCTACTTTTTTTATATGGCAACCCTGTATGGCAGCTCTGATATGGATAGAAGGAGCTGGAGAGGAGAGGGGAGGGGGGTATCCTGCTCATGGATGGGAGGAAAAGGAAAGGGGGCCATGCTCATGGGTGGGGATCAATGTGACTGTGCGATGAAGGGGTGTAGTGGGGGCGGGATAGGGGCATGGCAGGTTAGGGTGGAGCTGGCTGGAGCCGGCCTGCATTTTATTATTATTAATACTTTTTTTTTGTTGTCGCGGCAAATATGGTAACCTTACCAGGCTTCAATCTAATGCTTTAAAAATCCTTTTTATTAAAAAATAGAAACTCTTGAATGTTGAGTACCTGATTCTCATAACACGATGTCTGTTTTGGTGGCCTTTCATCAGGTGAAAAAAAAAAATCTCTGCACTATACAACGCCTGCTAGAATAGCAGGGAGTCTACAATCAGCCCCTCCAAATGACGCAATGATTTACGATTTAGAACTAATCACTACTCTAACCGATGAAACCGTTACTTCTGTGTACAGCCGCATGCTGCACAAGCAGGCATGTTTGAAAATATCCATGAGATCAAGTAAAAATGCTACCAAGAATAAAGAACGATGTAGATAGAATGTATTTGGATACAGGCAGCAGATGATGTTTTGTATATTCCTGAGAATCTAGCATGTGATGTTTTTGTTCTTTCCTGAGAAAGTAGCAGAATAGCAGGTGATGTTTGTACATTCCTGAGCAGGTTCACGAGCTGTTCATGTAGAGTTGTTCTTGTAAGCAATGCATGATCATGGTTGTGTAAGCAAAATGTAACCAATAGTAATGATAATACATGTAATATCCATGAATATTCATAGAGTATATAAGAAGGGGATTGACTCCCAAATAAAGAGTTTTTTGCCCAGACACACGAGAGGAGAGTTATTTTGCAACATCTGGTGATCCCCGACGTGATCGGTGAAAACGTGACGTACTTACTACGACTGGAACAGTCAGCGCGCCATTCCTTCTACGGAACACTGTAAGTATGGGGGGAAATTTAACATCATCACATAAACAACATGCACAGGAGCTATATACTATAACGCAAAGATATGGTTCCTCCCGAAATCCAATAACTCTTAAAGATATAGAGCGTTTAATTGAGGAAATAGTTTGTCAATGTCCCTGGTATCCAGAGAAGGGATCATTCGATCCTCAAACATGGGAAAAGATAGGGCAGCAGTTTCGTTTAGAGCCTAGAGTTTCGACTCCTATATTATTGACTTGGAGAGAGATATATTCTACTATAGTAATTCTCTCTTCTGGATTGACAGGCATTACTAACGAAAATATATCCAACAAATTGCCAGGCAAGACCTGGTCTCTTTTACCTCCCGCGACTCTTGGACCTACACCTTCTCCTCCTTCTTGTCGGCTGGCCACCGATATGGGAAGGGAAGAGCAAAACAAAACTCCTGACTTTACTACTACTACCCCTAATAAACCAATTGAAAATATCCAAAACAACAACGCTAATGATAGCGTTATTATTACCAAAACACCAAAGAGCGTAGAACGACCTAGTTTAATTCAATTAGGTATACAGCAAGCACGAAAAAATGGTGAATTCATTTGGAACGATGATCTATGGGATAATTCGGAACCTAATCCTAATTTATACCCAGTTACTAGAACTACAACAATAGAGGCAGGGAACGAAACACATCATGCAGAATGGACTGCTCTACCTTATCAAGTTTTGAGAGAAGTACGTAGAGCTATCGTAGAATCAGGTTTAAAAAGTTCATTTGTTCAAGGCATGATAGAAGGGATTAGTAACGGTTACTTAATGACTCCAAAAGATTGGAAAGACCTTTTCCGTATGCTGTTAACTCCTGCGCAATATGTAGTGTGGGATAATGAATATAAGCAAGCAGCACAACTTATCACTGGGACTAATTTGGTGCCTGATCAAATTTATGGATCGGGACCATTTTCAACCCTTGATATGCAAATTCAACAAAACGATACCTGTTTTCAAGCCATAGGCACTTGTATCTTGCGAGCATTTAAAAGAACACCAGAAGGGAATAAACCAACAAAATCTTTTGCATCAATTAAACAGGGTGCAACCGAATCTTACCTTCAATTTGTTAATCGATTGCAGGAAGCTGTAACTAGGCAAATTGATAATCTTGATGCGCAAACAGAGTTATTGATTAAATTAGCCCAAGAAAATGCAAATTCAGATTGCAAAAAGGCATTGCAGACTGTAGCTCATCGCCCAGGAATTACTTTAGCAGATTTATTGAGCGCATGTGCAGATGTGGGGACTCATGGTTATTCTATGAATTTGTTAGCAGGAGCTATACAAAAAGGTAATAAGCCACAGGGGACGTGTTTTAATTGTAAGAAACCAGGACATTTTCGAGCTCAGTGTAGAGCCCCAGGAGGGGGTGCCAACTTTGCAAAAGGACCTTCTCGACCTTCTCGAAAATGTCCTCGATGTCAAAAAGGATATCATTGGGCCAATCAATGTCGCTCTAATCCAATTAATTCCACACCGCCACCCCCAAAAAACTTTGCTCCGGGTTAACTCCTAACCTCGGTCCAAAGGGAGTGCAAGGGTCTTTTGCTCATAGTACTACTGCTACACAAGGTAGTGCAGGAATTGACCTTATTGCAGCGGAATGTAAAACTGCCATCTTACCTCATGAAGTTTTGGTATATAATACTACCTTTAAAGGACCCATTCCAGCGGCTACTGTAGGTTTAGTATTACCTCGCTCCTCTGCATCGAAGGCAGGTATTCATGTTATCCCTGGAGTTATTGATGCTGATTACACAGGCATTGTTAAAATTCAAGTATGGTCCTCATCACCTTTAACAATTTCTCCCGGGGACTCGTGGGCACAATTAATTATTTTACCATATTTTACAGCACCTATTCCTTCTACTGTCTCTCGTACAGGGGGCTTTGGATCTACGCGACAGGTAAGTGCAGTTTTAAAACCGGTTTCTAATGCACGACCCACTGCTCAATTTTTATTGCAACAAAAGCCCTTTGTTGGTATATTAGATACCGGGGCGGATGTTTCTGTCATAGCTTATAAACAATGGCCTGTGGAATGGCCCATTGAAGATACTTCACATGTGACAGGAATAGGGGGAACTCAGTCAGCCTCCCAAAGTTCTCAATGGTTATCTATTACATATCCTAACGATACCAAGGTTCTAGGACATATTAAGCCCTGTATTTTACAAGTACCCTTTAATTTATGGGGTCGTGACCTTTTGGAACAATTAGATGCATCATTGATCCTACCTGATTAACAGTTCATAAATATGTCTTTTTCTCTTCCTTTGGAATGGAAAACTGACAAACCTGTTTGGGTAGAGCAGTGGCCGATTACCAGAGAAAAACTGTTGATTTTACATCAATTGGTGGAAGAACAATTACAATTAAATCACATTGAGCCTACCAATTCTCCATATAATACTCCGGTATTTGTGATCAAGAAAAAATCCGGAAAATGGAGATTTTTACATGACCTACGAGCTATTAATGCGATTTTAGAACCAATGGGCCCGTTACAATGTGGTATTCCAAATCCTAATTTGATTCCTTATGATTATCAATTAGCTATTATAGATCTGAAGGATTGTTTTTTTTCAATTCCTCTCCAGGAAAAAGATTATAAATACTTTGCTTTTACTGTACCTGTTTACAATAATGCACACCCTACTACTAGGTATTGTTGGAAAGTTTTGCCCCAGGGAATGTTAAATTCACCCACTATTTGTCAATACTATGTTCATCAAGCCTTGCAACCATTTCGTGCCTATTTCCCTCAACTTTTGGTATATCATTATATGGATGATATACTAATTGCAGGGATAACTCTTCCCCCTTCTTGGAAATCTACTTTAATTTCTATCTTGGCCTCCTCAGGATTAACAATTGCCTCAGAGAAGGTTCAAGAAAAGGAACCCTATTTATATCTAGGTTTCCGTATGACTAAAGCTGCAGCCCAACCTGTCGCTCCTCATCTCAATTTACAGTCTCCCACGACATTACATCAATTACAAGAGATTTTAGGAAATCTCAATTGGTTACGTCCCTACTTGAAACTTCCTACAGAATTTTTACAACCCCTGTTTCTCGCATTAAAAGGTCATAAAACACCTGCTGAATTAATTACACTCACTGCATCGCAACAAACAATTCTGTCACAATTGGATCAAATCTTACAAACAAAATGGACAGATAGACGAGATGCATTTGCCCTTTTTTGTTTTTGCGTTCTCAAAGACCCCACCCACCGACAACCGTTTGGTGTCTTATATCAAGATACAACTCCTCCGAAATTGATAGAATGGGTCTATTTACAGAATACTCTCCATTCTACTATTACACAATGGCCCCAGCAACTAGCCTTGCTGATTACTAAAGCTCGAGAGCGAGCAACATTCATGACTGGTTTCGACATTCTTAAACTCATCATTCCTCATTCTTTGTGGCAGTGGGAAAAAATGATTCAGTTCTCCGACGACTTGCAATTTATTTTAGCCACTTATGTTGGTATTATAGATTGCCACTATCCTAAAGACCCTCGCATACAGGGCACATCCATTTTGCCAATCACTCTTCATGATCCCATTTCTTTACGTCCACTCCCTACTGCTCTCACCGTCTTTACAGATGGTAGTCCCACTCGTGGGGTGGTTACTTGGTACAATCTGAACAAATGGCACGTCAAATTTACCTCTCCACAAACCTCTGCTCAACGTTCAGAGCTTGCTGCCATCATCCTGGCTCTTTCTTTATTTTCAGATCAACCACTGAATCTTATTGTTGACAGTCAATATTGTGCTAATCTTGTCCGTCGCATGCCCGACAGTTATGTATCATTCAAAATGGATGCCTCCTTTTATGCTTTACTGTTAACCCTCCAAGGTTACTTGGAGAATCGCCTTTCTTCTCTCTTTATAGGTCATATCCGCAGTCATCAACCTTTTCCTGGTGGTCTGTCTGAAGGGAATGCTCGAGCGGATCGCCATCTTCATTTTTTCTCCACAGCACACTGCAGTCATGAACTTCATCATCAAAATGCACCTAGCCTAGCTCGCCAGTTTCAAATTTCTTTAGAAGAAGCTAGAGCTATTATCAAAAATTGTCCACAATGTTCCTTTTCAGCTCCTACTACCTTTTTTCCTGGAGTTAATCCTCGTGGTCTGGAAGTTAATAGCCTCTGGCAAATGGACGTTACTCACTTTCCCCCTTTTGGTCAATGGTCTAGGCTTCATGTGGTTGTTGATACTCATTCTGGATTTTTGTGGGTCACTGCACAAAAAGGGGAAACTACATCTCATGTCCGCTCTCATCTTCTCCAAGCTTTTGCGGTCATGGGTGTTCCTAAAACTCTCAAGACAGACAATGCCCCTGCTTATACTTCCACCTCCTTACAGGAGTTCCTGACCCTCTGGCATATTGAGCACCTTTTTGGTATCCCCTATAACTCCACTGGTCAAGCTATTGTTGAACGTGCTAATCGCACACTGAAAACTGCTTTAAGTAATCTGACTACAAAAAAAGACGGTATTCTCCGTCATAGAGTAAGCATTGATGAATGCTTAGCACAAATCCTTTACACACTGAATCATCTCAATCTCATCAATAATCCTGCTACAAAAACTTTTTCTTCCAGATTTGAACAACATTTTCGTACTCCTGCCCCACCTTTATCTCGTCCTTTGGTCATATACCGACAACTACCTTCTGATCAGTGGAGTTCCCCTGTGCCTCTCCTTACCTGGGGTCGTGGTTACGCTGCTGTTCAAACAGATTCTGGCCCGGTGTGGATTCCAGCAAAGTGGGTGAAACCTCATGTCGTGGCATCAAGGTCTTCACAACCCAATTCCCAATTTCACACTCACCCTTCAAGGACCGCAGATGCAAACACGCAAACGGTCAGTGACTCGTCAACCTAATGCTCCTGTTACTTGGGGACAAATTAAAGCCTTGAGTCAACAAGCTACAGAGACTTTAGAAAAAGCTCATATTGAAAAGACTGATGATAACTTCGTAGTGGCTATTATTGCAGCGCTTAATGCTAATTCCATTACATTGCTTCTACTGTGTTGTTGTTTGTACATACCTTGTGGACAGTCACAATTACTTCCCACAAAAAATATTTGGGAAGCGTTTGCAATTTCACTGAACCAAACTGATTTCTGTCTTTCTCATCAAAAGGCAGTTGGAGAAGTTTTGGCAACTTGCCTGATTCCAGTATGTCATGATCCTAAAGATATGCAAAATGATACTTGGTTTTATTCACAGCTTCCTGTTAATTCATCCTATCGAAATGCTTCTTATGAATACCATAATTGGGGAACACAAACCCTGTTGCCGCCTACTTTGGCAATGCATGTGAGAACCAATCAAATAGCTAGTATCAATATGACATGTGCTCGTATGGTTAATTGTACCCGATCAAATTGTGTTAATTTTGGACCAACTTTGTTAAATTGTAGCTCCTACGAAAATGTTTCATATATTTATAAATTTACTCATTTACCCCCTGGCTGGTTTTGGTCATGTGGAATGTATACCTTTAATTATATTCCAGCTAATATATCTGATGGTACTACATGCTGTCTAAGTCGACTCACTATGGTACTTCCCAGTAAACATATTTTATTTTCTAACTCCTCACATATGCGATCCAAGCGTATGACCCTTGCTGCCAATTGCAATGATAATGTTAAATTTCTGAGTCAAACTGAATATCTGGCACTTGCATTTTCATTAATAGGTGTCCCTGCATTGGCAGCGGCAAATGCAAAAAATATTCGTGAATTAGCCTGTTGGGCAATTAAATCAATCAATGCAACCTCCACTGCTATTAGTTTACTTAATGCTGAGCAACAGCAATTACGTCATGGAGTTTTACAAAATCGAGCAGCCATTGATTATCTTTTATTACTTAACCATCATGGTTGCGAAGAGTTTCAGGACATGTGCTGTTTTAATTTATCTGACAATTCAAAGGCCATTGACAAACAATTAGCTTTCCTACGGAATTTAACTACTCATATTACTATTCATAATAACCTACTCTCTGATGTATGGGATCAATTGTGGCAATGGATCCCTTGGACCTGGCTCCGCCCTATTATCCAGTATTTAGTCATTGGTATTTTTGTTTTCACTATTTTTTGCTGTTGTATACAATGCATTCCTAACCTTTTTTCTTTATGTTTTCCTCGTCCATTCGCTCCAACACGTCACTCTGCTCAATATGTTTATAAGCTATTACAAACATCTCCACCTCCATCTCCAGCTGGCACACCACGGAGATTTCATTAAAAAAAAAAAAAGGTGGAGATGTAGATAGAATGTATTTGGATACAGGCAGCAGATGATGTTTTGTATATTCCTGAGAATCTAGCATGTGATGTTTTTGTTCTTTCCTGAGAAAGTAGCAGAATAGCAGGTGATGTTTGTACATTCCTGAGCAGGTTCACGAGCTGTTCATGTAGAGTTGTTCTTGTAAGCAATGCATGATCATGGTTGTGTAAGCAAAATGTAACCAATAGTAATGATAATACATGTAATATCCATGAATATTCATAGAGTATATAAGAAGGGGATTGACTCCCAAATAAAGAGTTTTTTGCCCAGACACACGAGAGGAGAGTTATTTTGCAACAGAACGACAACGTGGATGGATGCAGTACAGTAGATAGATTAGTTTGCTTTGTTTTGGGTGTACTAAGCTGGCGGCTGCCTGGCGGGGTTGGGGGAGGGGGCGGCCTCAGCTTTAACGTCATGCCGTCGCATACGCAACCGTCAGTGAGCAGGCGGGGAAGATCAAGGAACACGCAGGTAGACCTGCGACTTTACGTCGGGTCAGTGACGTTGCGGGACCGCGCGCGCACTGGTCGTCAGTGATACAGGCGCGGATGTGGGTGGTGTTGGGCGGGCGGCAGCTGCTCCTCCTGTCATTGCTCCCCTGCCGCCCCAGCCGTGTTCTCCGCTTCCGAATCTTCGCCCCAGCCCGCCTCCCGATCCCCGTCATGGCAGAGAAGAGGCCCTTCGAGCGGTTGCCCAAAGACGTCTCTCCACTCAATTATGGGCTCTGCCTGAAGCCCGATCTCATCGACTTCACCTTCGAGGGCAAACTGGAGGCCGCCGTGCAGGTAGTTGCTGCCGCCTGACCGGTGGCCCTCCACCTGCCTTACTGACTAGGTCCTTCTTCCCCTCCCCATGTCTGCCTGACCTCGCACCCCACTTAGCCTGATCCTCTCTCTTAAACATTTATTTCCTCACTCTTGTTCCATGTGTTCCCCTTTACCAGTACTTATATTTGTAGACGCAAGGGAACTGAAACGGGGATGGGAACAGGCCGGGTGTGAACCTTCTCTCCTAAACATACAGTCTCTGATTCTTCACCTTTCTCCTTCTCACAGTGACCCTCCAATAATCCCACCTCCTTTTTCCTTTAGTGCTCCTTATTTATTATTAAACATTACCCTCCCATTTGGCCTAGAACCTCCGTTTCTCTCTCTCTTCTCCACCCCCAATAAAATAAATATATTGGCGGGGTGGATAGAATAGAGCAGCATCGTGAGCTCTCCTCACTTCCTCTCCCTTCCACTCGCACAACCCCTCAAATAATTTCATTCCCTCTTTTTCCCCTCTGATTTTTTTTCCTGGCTTATCTGATCTCCACTTTGATTCTGCCACTTATCAAGACCAACACCCTACCTGACAGCATCCAGTCCAAATCACAAGTATCTGGCAAGATCCCAAAGAATTAAGTACTTGTTCATACCCAGAAATAGCAATGGCTTTCCCCAAGTCTGCCTGCCTTGGTGTAATGGTTTATGGAGTTCAAGGAGTGGAGAGTTATAGTTTAATGGTTAGTGCAGCAGCCTGAGAACCAGAGGAACTGGGTTTGATTCCCTCTGCAGCTCCTTGTGACTGGCGTAACCCTCCATTGTCCCAGATACAGAGATGTAAATTGAGTCCCACTAGGGACAGAGAAAAGTATCTGCATTTATAATAAATGTAATCTGCTTTAGTTGTACCACAATACCACAGGAAAGCGTGTTATCAAATCAATGACCCTTTTCCTTCAGAAATTTGGGTACAATCTTTTTACATCAGGTTATATTAACTGCTTTGGCTACTTTTTCTGCCAGCAAATCTCACAGTTCAACTGTGTGCTGAGTGAAAAAATATTTGTCTACAGTTTGTTTTAAAAGTGCTGCCTATTATCTTCATGGAGAGTCTTGTTCTCTAGTTCAAACACTGGAAAAGTTAATAACCATTACCCATTTCACCCCACTTGTGATTGTATAGATCTCTGTCATTTATCTTCCTAAGGTTTGAGCCCTAACCTGTTTAGCCTATGCTTGTAGGGTGCTTGTGTGCTTGCTGTTTATCTGCTTTATCATTTTGGTCACCTTTTTCAGAGCCTGTTCTAATTCTCTCATGTTTTTTTTTTTTCCAAGCCGGGGTGACCAGAAATGCTCACCGTGAATTTATCCAGTGGCATATCATTTGTTTAATTTTTAATTTATTTCCTAATACTTTCGATCTTCTCACTCTCTCTCCTCTGTCCTATATAACCCACATCCCCTCCAGTCCCCTCATTCATGCTGTCATTTGCTCTTCTTCCTCCTTACACTCATTCTTCCTCTGATCCTTGCACACAGTGTTCTGTAACTCATTTTGCCCCTTCCCCCTATCCCAATCTGGTTACCAGTGGTCGAAGTGCTGGGGTCTAGACCAATTTCCCAAGTCAGTCCTGGAGTGCTCCCTTGCGAGTCAGGTTTTCAGGATATCCACAATGACTATGCATGACATCAATGTGCATACCCTGCCTCCATTGTATTCAAATATCTTTCATGCACACTCATTGTGGGTATCCTGAAAACCTGACTGACTTGGGAAACTCTGGTATAGAAAGTCAGCACTATAAGCAACAGTGAGTCCAGGAAGCTGGCACACCCAGTGGCTGCAACAGCAGTGGGGATGGTAGGCGTTTACCACATTTCTCTGCTGTTAGTTCACCTTTTTTCTTGTAGGAGAGAAGGGGACTGTACTATGAATTAGCTTTGTCTGCTCCAGGCTCATTCCTCCTCTTGTGTGTGTGTGTGGTGGTGGTGGTGTGTGTCTGGGGGGGGGGGGGGGGGGGCTAGAGCAGGATACCTTCTGCTGTTCTGCCTCTTGAGTTTGAAAAGTGGTGGTGAAACTTTGTTCTTTGCTTTTTCCCTAGAAATTTTAAGCCCTGCCTTTTGCTGATTCCCCATCCTACTGGTATCAGCCATTGTACCCCTTGCCTCATTGTCCTTGTGTCTGTGTTATGCTGTGGGAGACTGCATTCCTTTTTGCCCTGTAATTTTATAATTTCTTCCCTCACCCTTTGAGGAGCATACACAACACATGGGTTTAATCTTCCAGTGTGATCTGGTGCTCAGTTTAGATGGCATGTGAAAGGCTGTGCTATGCAGGTTATGGCACACAGTTTCTGAAAACTTTGGGTAGAGATTGGTTTAGATTAAGGACAAGAGAATTGAATGGGTAGAGTCCCAGGTACCTAATTTGGAGTCCTTGGTAACTTGTTTGCAAGTCACTGGGATGGTCTGTATTAAAGATGGGTTGGTACTTCACTTCTCAAAGTTTGAAACTGAATATTGAGAAGGCAGTTTATTTATTTATTTGTTGCATTTGTATCCCACATTTTCCCACCTATTTGCAGGCTCAATGTGGCTTACATAGTAGCGTGATGGCGAACGCCAGTTCCGGTATGAGAAATAGAGTGGTAATTGTGTTAAATCATGGTGAATTAGGTGGTTAAGGAGGAAGAATTAAGTGTCCTGTTCTGGTACAAGTTTCGTTGTGTTGCAGGGTCCGGGTGTTTAGGTTGGATCGTTATGGTGTGCCTTCTTGAGTTGACAGGTGATAAAAGAAGGCTTAATACTAGGTTCCGTTAAATGTGGAGGAGTGGCCTAGTGGTTAGGGTGGTAGACTTTGGTCCTGAGGAACTGAGTTCGATTCCCGGCACAGGCAGCAGCTCCTTGTGACTCTGGGCAAGTCACTTAACCCTCCATTGCCTGCCGCATTGAGCCTGCCATGAGTGGGAAAGCGCGGGGTACAAATGTAACAAAAAATAAAAAAATATTTGGGGGGGTCTTTTACTAAACTGCAGTAGCATTTTCAGCTGACATGACACCCATAGGAATATAATGGGCATCTCGACGTTTACCATGAGCTAAAAATGATACTGCGGCATAGTAAAAAAACCCCTTTGATAGGTAGTTTAGGTGTTCTCATTGATTCTAGTTTGAAAATGAATTTTCAGATTACACAGTAGTCAGAATGGTTTTCAGTAAACTTCAGAGCTATGTTTCCTTGGATGATTCATAAAACTGTGTGTAAGCTATTATACTAACTTGTCTAAATTATTAGAATATTCTATAGGGATGCCTGAGAAATCCTTGCTGAGAATTAAGGTTGCTCCAAAATGTTGCCACAAAGCTCATCTTATCTAAATCCAAATTTGACAGGGTTACCCCTTCAACCCCTCCCCCCACCCCATTGGAGCAACTATAGAGGCTGCTAGTAGCTGCAAGAATAGAGTTTAAAGTCCTATGTTTGTATTTTAAAATTTTATATAGGTCAAGCCCTTGCTACTTGGCACCCTACTTGAAGTTAGAAAAGTTTGGCTATCTTTTCGTTTTAATAAAAGAGAGCTTCCATCTGTCTCAGAATCTAGATTGATGTGGACAAGAATACAAGGGGTCACACCTTTACTTTGGAATTCTATGCCTTTAGCTCTTAGGCAGGAACAAGACTATCTGAAATTCTTAAACTTTTGAACACATGGTTATTTTCTGTATATTTGATTATTTGTATTGACTTTTATTGTAATTGTATTTCTGCTTGTTTTGTTTCTATTATTGTATTTTTTCTTTTTGTAAATCACCCTGATCTAAGGTTTATGGTCATATAAAATATTTGTTACTGTCGGGAATATTTGAAAAATAATATGAAAGCAAAGTATGTGAGGTTTTGAATTTTTCTTATACTGTGATTATAGATGTTTGCAAGTTAAATTTTGCTTCTGTTAGCACATTGCTGAGGAGTGATTCTGAAAAAGATTGAGTGGAGACTTTATAGGTCCGCCTTGGTCAGATCATTTGGCTTTTATTGAGTCCCCTTAGTGATATTCCCATAAGAGCTACTCTATTAGTTTGCATAGTTAGATACAATAATGGTGTTGAAATGTGATTTTTGGACCAAAAGTATGAATTTCTGTGGCCAAAATCTGTTCCCCAATGTAACTAGGGCAGCTAAAAGCTTGTGTGTTGCTTTGAGTGCACTATTTTTCCTGAGATTTTATTGTGAATGTTATAATTTTTAATGAGGGTATTTCTTTTTGGACTTAATTCATTTGGGGCTCTGTTTACTAAGCTATGCTAGAGGCGCATTAGCGTTTTTAGTGTGCACTAACTGTAGGTGCCACAATATTCCTATGGGTGCCTACATAGTGCGTGCTAATTTTGTACACGCGCTAAAAACGCTAGCGCACATTGAGGCATATTTTCAAAGGACTTAGCCTCCCAAAGTTACATAGAAACCTATGGAACTTAGCCTCCCAAAGTGCTTTGAAAATATGCCTCTTTATTATATAGGCCTCATGGTCATTTATTTTTTTATAGTATACTGTGGATATTCAATAATGTTTTCAGTTGGCTTTGAGTGTATTGGGTGGGGATATTTTGGGGTCAAAATGTCTTTCTCTGTAAGATTTTGATATTTAAATTTTTGTTTTTAAACGTTTTGTTATACCAGCTTGTTATACCAAGTTGTCTGTTTGAATTTATTTGATGTAAATGTTTTATGAAATGGAGTAGCAAAAAAAAAAAAAATTATGGTTTAAGGTCCATCCGTACAAAGCAGATTTGGGTTTCATGATACCTTAAGAACCAGTTAAAATAATTCTTTGTCTCCGTCTCAGTGAAGATTGTGATGATGAATGAATGGAAAATAGTGGTCTGACCTGGAAATATTACAGCACTCCCTTTCCCTGGGGCATGGAGGCTGAGCCCATGTAGCTGTCTTTAAGCCCAAACCTCACACAGTACAGGTGCCCAGAAATAATCTCAAGTCTCGGTGAATCACAGACCTTGTAGGCAGTGAGTGATGCATCTCTCATACATAACATCTACAATGAGCAATGCTTCTCATGGCTTGCAGGTATCAATGGGAAAATGTTCTATGCTGCAAAACTAAAATAGTTACTTAGTTTCCATGTGCATTGATAGCAGTGAATAAGTAAAAGATTAAACTCAAAGAAGCGAAGAGGTAAATACGGCTAGTGAAAGCGCAAGTGGAAGAAAAAATGGCTAAAGATGTAAAGTGAGGTGACAGACTTTTTCAGATATATTGGTGAAAGGAGAAAAGAATGGAATTACAAGACTGAAAGATAATGAGAATTGCTATGTGGAGAGAGATAAAGATAAAGCAAACATGCTAAACAATTAGTTCTCTTCGGAGTTCATGGAGGAAAATCTTGGAGAAGGACCACGGTTGGCTGCCGAGGGAACATCTGGGAATTGAGTGGATACTTCGCCGTTTACGGGAGAAAGAGTTTATACACAGCTTGAGAACCTGAAGGTGGACAAAGTTATGGGTCCGGATGGGATACATCGCAGGATACTGAGGGAGCTCAGAGAGGTCCTGGTGGGACCGCTTAAAGATTTATTGAATAGATCTTTAGAGATGGGAGAGGTTCCGTGAGATTGGAGACAAGCCAATGTGGGCCCTCTTCACAAAAGTGGAGACAGGGAAGAAGTGAGAAACTACAGACCGGTAAGTCTCATGTTGGTGGTAGATCAGCTACATTCCCTTGAAAACGCCGAGCAGGTGAAACGTGGCTCCACATTGGGAATTTAACTTCACAACACTTGAACACACGGGTGAAGGTCCGCGATCCACCACAAGAAAATATAATAATTCAGCAACCAACAGAATGCCTACAGATAAGTGCTCCTACTCTATATCTTAACAAAATAAGAAGACTATATATATATATTTTTGACATCTAAGGAGGCAGGCAGGTTTGGTGCGATGATGGTGGGTTGCTAGGGGCCAAAAGGCACTTGAGCAAGTTCTGAGCACTGCATAAACAAAAAATAAAAGATACATATATTCTGGTGGATTTTTGTTAATTAAAATTTAATGCCAAGAAGTGTAGAATGATGCACTTGGGTTGGAGGAACCCAAAACAGAGATACTGAATAGGAGGGGAGAGATTAGTAAGCTTGACTCAGGAGAGAGACCTTGGGGTGTTGGTGTCAGAGGATTTGATTGTGAAGAAACAGTGTGACAAGGCGATGGCTGTGGCCAGAAGGATGCTAGGCTTTATAGAGAGGGGTATAACCAGCAGAAGAAAGGAGGTGTTGATGCCCCTATACAAGTCGTTGGTGAGGCCCCACTTGGAGTGTTGTGTTCAGTTTTGGAGGCTGTATCTTGCTAAGGATGTCAAAAGACTGGAAGTGGTGCAAAGAAAAACTACAAAAATGGTATGGGATTTGCGTTGCAAACTGTATGAGGAGAGACTTGCTGACCTGAACACATATACCTTGAAGGAAAGGAGAAACAGGGGTGACATGATACAGACGTTCAAATATTTGAAAGGTATTAATCCGCAAACGAACATTTTCTGGAGACGGGAAGGCGGTAGAACTAGAGGACATGAATTGAGGTTGAAGGGGGTGGGGGCAGATTCAGGAGTAATGTCAGGAAGTATTTTTTTCAGAGAGGGTGGTAGATATGTGGAATACCCTCCCGTGGGAGGTGGTGGAGATGAAAACAGTAATGGAACTCAAACATGCATGGGGTAAATACAAAGGAATCTTGTTTAGAAGGAATGGATCCATGGAACCTTAGCGGAGATTGGGTGTCAACGCTGGTAATTGGGAAGCAAAACTGGTGCTGGGCAGACTTCTACAGTCTATGCCCTGATTGTGACTGAATAGATATGGATAGATTTTAAGGGGCTTTGACGTTAGCTTCAGAACCTTTAGTACAAGAACAGTGCTGGGCAGACTTCTACGGTCTCTGCACTGAGAATGGCAAGGAGAAATCAAACTCGGGTATACATATAAAGTATCACATACCATGTAGAATGAGTCCATCTTGTTGGGCAGACTGGATGGACCATGCAGGTCTTTATCTGCCATCATTTACTATGTTACTATATTACTATGCTGCATTCCACTTTGATACGTTTCTATTTGACAAAACAGGAATTTAAAAAATGTTGGCTAAATTGGGATGTGATGTAAATAGTGTCTGGGGCTATTTAGTGCTGTTAAAAAGGATTTACGAACATGTGTAGTGAACTGATCAAAGAATTGAAGGGGTGCCTTTCATGGAGCACTTCTGCACTGCTCATTTGCCTGTCAAGGGCTGCCACAGTAGCAACAGCTGACTTCTGGGTCTGAATGCACCTCTCAAAGCAAGGGTGGAAAATGCATACAAAATGTAATTGCTGGTGCCATCTGCTTCAGCTGACTGCATCCAGTGAGCGCAGACCCTGTAGCTTTTTTCACTGTATGATGGTCCGTCAGGGTTAGAAAATGGTTTAAGTTGCAGCTTGAGAAATTAGGGAAAGGATGTGACAAACAGAGAGAGAAAGAAGGCAAAAATATGAAATAAGTAGAAAGAAGCACAAAAATACAGTATACACAGAATAAAGTGTGAAAATGAACTGTTAAGCAAAACAGTATTTTCCCTTGCTCTTAAAATTGTGATTGCTGTTCAGGTTTTTTGAATTTTTCCACCAGTGCATCCTTGGTATGCACCACAGGGAGCCAGCTTCTCTTAATTCGTAATACATTTTCAATATTAAACGCTTCTTTCTCATCACTGCAGTTCCCAGGTTCGGTGCTAGATGTGGATACCTGCTCCAGGATGTGATACATCAGTGATCTAATTTTTGTTGACACCTGAATGCAATAGGTTTGGATTTTAATAAAGATTTGAATACTGTCTTCCATATGCCTATACATCAGCTGAGGATTCCACATTTGTGCTCAAGATAGCTGACTGGGTAAAAACCTGGTTGAGTGGTAGGCAGTAGTGTTTGTGCTATGCTGAGGATTCTGTTTCCAGACTGCATCTGTTCAGTGCTTCGTAAATGAAATTATAAAGGGGTTTATTAGAAGAGACTTATCTTTTGCTAGATGATACTAAGTTCTGCAGCAGAACAGAGTAGCTAAAATGAGAAATGATCTAAGCAAGCTTGAGCAGTGTTCAGTG
Source organism: Microcaecilia unicolor (assembly GCF_901765095.1). Taxonomy (NCBI): domain Eukaryota; kingdom Metazoa; phylum Chordata; class Amphibia; order Gymnophiona; family Siphonopidae; genus Microcaecilia; species Microcaecilia unicolor. The sequence continues at coordinate 66,041,075 of NC_044042.1, read as the reverse complement.
TAGTTAAAATTCAGTGCAAAAAAAAAGTGTAAAGTCATGATACATGGTGCAAAACTCCAAAGGAACCATGTGAGTTGGAGAGAGAAAATGATCAGAAAGCAGTGGAAATCTTATCTGATGATCTGAAGGTAACACAACTGTATGACAGTGCAGTGGCCAGACTAAAGGGTTTACTCCTGGAGAAATTCTGCACAAATGAAATTCTGCAAAATTCTGCACTGTAGTGTTTTTGCACAGAATTTCCCCATCTTAAGGCCTGAAATTCCTCCTATTTCTCTGTTCAAGCTACAGCCTCCCCCACACTCCCCAATGGCACATTCACCTTTTTCTGCCCTCCTTCATTGTACTCCTGGAGCTGGCTCCCCCACAGAGATTGTGCATCAGGAGGAGGAAGTGAACCTCAGCACATCAGGTCTCCTTCTCTGCTGGCTTAGACTCAACTCCTTATGTCAGTGGTTCCCAAACCTGGTCCAGCCAGTCAGGTTTTCAGGATATCCACAATGAATATTATCGAGAGAGATTTTTATGCACTGCCTTAACTGTGGGGCTGTCTCTTGGTAATTTAGATATATATATATATTTTTTCTGTTGTAAATTATGGTGTGAAACCTAGTGACTGAACTAGCGATTGAATTGTGTAACTTTCATAGTGGTTGTTGTGAGTACTGCCAAACATTAGTGGGGAACCAACGACAGCCTTAAACAGTAAAATCTAATTTGGCCTTATTTTATTGTTCTTGTCAAAACTAACAATGTTTGGGTACAACTCCATTCAAATTGATCCGCGCCTTAGGGTTAGAGACACCCACCCACCTACCCATCAGAAGGGTTGTAAAGATTTCCATGATCCATACTCCACATGCTTTCCCCACTTGTTGGTTTTTGCATTGTATGTTTGTGATGGGTTTCAGATAAGTTGTTGATTTGATGATTGTGACTTTAGTAAAGATTTTTAATAATTTTTTAATAAAGGGGAAAGAATGTGAAGCATGGACTCGTGAATTGTTTGTGATAGCTCTGTGTATATCTATGTTCTGTGTTTGACTTAGAGGGGAAAGAGGAGGGGCGGTTTTCTTCATGGAGGTAGATGTAGTTGTGACGGTGTAGTTCTTGGGATCTGGGTAGGAGGGAGTTAGGGTAGAGAAGTGGGAACAGTTACAGTTCAAACTCCTCTTATTGACTTATAAGTGCATTCACTCTGCAGCTCCTCAGAACCTCTCCACTCTCATCTCTCCCTGCACGCCTCCACGGGAACTCCATTCACTGGGTAAATCTCTCTTATCTGCACCCTTCTCCTCCACCGCTAACTCCAGACTCCATTCCTTTTATCTTGCTGCACCATATGCCTGGAATAGACTTCTTGAGCCGGTACGTCAAGCTCCATCTCTGGCCGTCTTCAAATCTAAGTTAAAAGCCCACCCTTTTGATGCTGCTTTTAACTCCTAACCCTTACTCACTTGTTCAGAACCCTTATTTTATCATCCTCACTTTTAATATTCCCTTATCTCTTATTTGTCCTGTTTGTCTGTCCTAATTAGATTGTAAGCTCTGTCAAGCAGGGACTGACTTTTCATGTTCAAGTGTACAGTGCTGTGTACGTCTAGTAGCGCTATAGAAATAAGTAGTAGTAGTAGAACAACTGAAGAGTGGGGGTTAGTTTTGGGAGGGTTAATAAGAGACATAGTTGAGGGGGGGGAGGTAGGTGGAAGGTAGTCTAGGACCATTCACTGTATTTATCAGTCTGTCTATATAATTGCTTTTTATATTAGTATTTTGTGATTGTTGGGCAGCCTAACTGGGGTGTATGGTGTTCCTGTGATTACTTCTTACTTCAGAGGGGTAAACTGCTAAAGCCTTTTAGTAGAAAATGTAAGGCTGCACAGTCTGGCACACTGGCCTGATATTTAGTGGTGAGTTAGGCCAGATTCTGTTCTTCCTCAGTGTCCTTACCAGAGCAGTCCAGTACCTGTGGGTTATTCCAGTCAACCAGCAGATGGAGACAGAGAAAATCAGTGCTGTACACCCTATTCTATATAGGCTGTGTACCACTCCAGCACTCAGTATTTGTCTGCTGCAAATGTTGACGGTCAGAGAGTTTTACAGGAACAGAAATCCGACCAGTTCCTTCGAGTAATTTTCTCTTGTCCTTGCCCGTCCCCATAAAAAAAGAAATTATCTACTTCTGAAGGTTAATTTTTATTGAGTTTTAATGAAAATACAAAACACAAACATCCACCAAGGAAGAGGACAATAACCAGTCAGTCAAGAGTATTGGGCAGTTATTTTTTTAGTCCATTCAGAAACAGAAGTCCATCCACAGTATGCGGTCCTAGCTATGATTGTCTATCCTTGAGAACATAGCCAGCTGATGAAAATGACAGTTGGATGATGTGCTGGCAGCAGGCACTCCATGGACTCATCTGGCAACTTCAGAAAGATTTTTCCACTTAGTTGATTTTTGACTTCCAGCAAGATAAGATGTCATCAGTGGTTTTGTCAGTAGTAGTCAATGCTCCGTATTGTGTTTGTTTATTTGGAGAGAGCACACAGAGTTGGCCATACATGAGATGGGGCAGTGAGACCACGTGCTGTAGTGCACAAAGAGTTGCTTTTGTGTTTTATATAAAGACAACAAAGACCAGCTTGCCTACGAAGGTGAGTGTTATCGTTCCAAAATTATTCTCAAGCTCTCCTGGACCATCAACTCTGATTTTTGTTCCCCTTTGCAATAATTTGCATGACCGCAAGATTTGCTTCTTATTTCTCTACCTGGCGACTTTGAAGATCTTCATTGAAGGATGTTGGCGAGTGTTTGAGACCGTATCGGAGGCCTAAGAGTTTATAAATACATTGCCGTCTCCTTCTCCTGCTACTTGAGCCCTCTTTTGGAGTCTGCTGTTGAGAACTGACTTGGGTCTTTGCTGGGTACTGTATTTTGACTCTCAGGTTTAAGAATGGGTATTGATTCCTTGGCATTCTTCTCTCTCTTTTTTTTTTCCTAGTGTGCATATAACTATCTGAATGGGGCAGGGAGGGGTCCTTCTGGCTCTCTGGTGACCTCTAACACTCCTTGCTTGATGTGTGTGGGGTTTTTGATTTGTTAGTAGGTTGGTGGGATGGCTGGAGGGGAGGGTGTGAGTTCTACTGGATCAATGCTTGCTTGTTTGGCTATGTGGTTGAAGAGTAGGATTCTATTCTTCTTGCTGTTATTTTTTTGAATATTTGACCTGCGTTATGATGTGAATGGTGACCCCATGGGTGGTGGCTGGGACCCTGTGGGATGGATCTGGATGGCAAAGCACTTCACTAGGCTGTTTTTTTTTTTTTTGATGGGATAACCTGATGGTACGTTGAAAGTAGTGTCAAGGAATGTGTCTGGCATTACTTCACCTGTTAAGAGGAAAAAGATTCTCGCCTTACTAAAACACCATCATGCAGATATTGTTTGTTTGCAAGAAACAAAGTTGACGAACATATGAAACCGTGCCAAAGTTGGGTTGGAAATATATTTTTGTCTTCTGCTCTACAGAAAAAAGCAGGGGGTGACTGTGTTTGCAAGAATTTACCATGTGATTTTAAATTTGTGTGTAAAGAGTATGTTCTCCTATCTGTTAACTATGGTGGGAACACCTATCTATTAGCAGTGTATGGCCTCAATGTTTATGATCATGGTTTTTTTTTTTTTTTCAGGAACTGGCCACTTTGGGGCCAAGAGACCTATCCAAGCCAATGATCCTTGCTGGTGACTTAAACCAGGTTATAGATTTTGGGTTTGATTGTTTGAATGCAAAGACAGTACGAACAGAATAGAGTGCTGCTAAGTGGGACTCTTATTTATGCTTTACTTTGGGTTTGGTATATGCCTGGAGATTGCCGTACCAGACTGAGAGAGACTATACCCGTTTCTCCTGAGTTCATCATACCTGGTCCCAAATTGATTGATTATTGTTACTCGGCCCTTGTTCTCTAGGGTGCAGAAGGCTCAGATTGGTCCAATGGAGATCTCAGATCACTCTCTTATTTGGGTGCAGCTAGATATAGGGGAAGCGGATCGAGCTGCTAATGGATGGAGATTTCTTGCTTATTTATTCCATGAGAGTGATTTTCAGATGTATTTGTCACAAAAATGACAGGATTTTCTCCGTTTGAATTAACAGCATTTGGCTACTCCACAGTTACTTTGGGGCACCACAAAAACTGTTCTTCATTGGGATATAATAGCCTATATAGTGACCCCTACCAAACACATACCCCAGGGTATTGTCCATCTTGAAAAGAAATTGGCATTGTTAAAGAGGACATTAATTCATAATCCTACAAGAGACTCCGAGGAAGCCTTTTTGGCTACTTGTTCAGCACACCATGCGCTTATTCATGAGATGACGTGGAAGATGCTATTCTATAGGAAATATCAGTATTACCACTATGGGAATTGGCCGGGTTGGTTGTGAACTCAGGTAGTTAAGCGTTGTCAAGGTTCTTGTTTGTCAGTAGTTTGCGTACTCCCGCAGGACGGATAGTGTCCCAGCCGCAGGAGATTGCGGCACAATGTTATGATTATTTTGGTGTGTTTTATTTTCACTTGCTGGAGCTGCTGGTCCTCAATTGTTGGACTGTTTGGAGGATTCAGGATTACCAACTTTATCCCCGTTGGATAGAGATTGTTTGTCTGTGCCCATATTGATAAAAGAAATACATCTTGGTATTAAGCAACTGAAGAGTCAAACGGTTCCATGGCCAAACGGTTTTTCCTGGAATTTTTCAAGTTATGAACTGGCTGGACCCTTGCTTGATTATTATCAGGCGTGTATAGACCAGGGTTCTTTCCCAGAACGAAGCACTCATCTCTCTCATTCCCAAGCCCAGTACATTTTTACTAAGATGTGATTCTTACTGGCCAATCTCATTGTTGAATGTAGATTTAAAGATCTTGGCTTGAGTGATGGCTAACAGTCTGGCACGCTTATTACCGTTGTTGATTGGAAACCATCATATGGGTTTCATTCAAGGTAGGCATTCAGTGGTGAACGTTCGCAAAGTGTTATTAGCAATGTCACAAGCTCAATAAGATCAGGTGCCGGGGGTAGTAGTTGGATTGGATGCTGAGAAGGTATTTGATTGGTGTTATTTATTTCACATTCTTTGTTATATGGGTGTTAAGGCTGGTTCTATCAGGCCTTGGCTACTTTGTACACCAAGCCATGAGCTGCGATTTTGGTTAATGGTATTTGTATGGAGGCTTTCCTACTAGAGCGTGGTACTCAACAAGGATGTCCGTTATCTATTATTATTATTAACATTTGTATAGCGCTATCAGACGCACGCAGCACTGAACACCTGACATAGAGAGACAGTCCCTGCTCATTAGAGCTTACAATCTAAAAATAATACAGACCAGACAAGAGCAAGAGGTACTGGGTGAGAAGGAACAAGGGGAGGCAATTGAGTAGTAGCTAGGAGCCAAAAGCAGTTGTGAAAAGGTGGGTTTTCAGCATAGATTTGAAAACAGGTAGAGATGGAGCTAGACGTACAGGCTCAGGAGGTTTATTCCAGGCATAAGGAGCCGTGAGGGAAAAGGAGCGAAGCCTGGAGTTAGCAGTGGAGGAGAAGGGGGACGACAAGATTTGTCCAGTGAGCGGAGATCACGGGGAGGAATGTAGGGAGAGATGAGAGTGGAGAGGTAATGGGGAGCTGCAGAATGGATGCACTTAAAGGTCAGTAAGAGAAGTTTGAATTGTATGCGGAAGCGGATGGGGAGCCAGTGAAGTGACTTGAGGAGTGGGCTAGTGTGGGTATAATGATTTTGGCAAAAAATAAGTCGTGCTGCAGAATTTTGGACAGACTGGAGAGGAGAGAGATGGTTGAGAGGAAGACCAGTGAGAAGTAAATTGCAATAATCCAAACGAGAGGTGACAAGGGTTTGGATAAGAGTTCTGGTAGCGTATTCAGAAAGGAAGGGGCAGATCTTGCTAATGTTGTAGATAAAGAAATGACAGGTTTTGGCGATTTTTATTGAATATGCGCAGAGAAGAAGAGAGAGGAATCAAAGATGACTCCAAGGTTACGAGCCGAGGAGACAGGGAGGATATGAGAGCCATTAACAGAGAGAGAGAATGGGGGAAGAGGGGAGGTGGATTTAGGGGGAAAAATGAGAAGTTCAGTTTTTGTCATGTTAAGCTTCAGATGGTGTTGAGACATCCAAGCAGCAATGTCAGACAAGCAGGATGAAATTTTGTCCTGGATTACGGTTGAGATTTCTGGGGTGGAGCTGTAGATCTGAGAGTCATCTGCATAAAGATGGTATTGAAAGCCATGAAATCAGGGTACCAAGGGAAGAGGTATAGATGGAGAAAAGGAGGGGTCCAAGGACAGAACCCTGGGGGACACCAACTGAAAGCGGGATAGAAGTTGAAGAGGAACCGCCAGAGTGAACACTGAAAGTGCAAAGTGAGAGGTAAGAGGAGAACCAGGAAAGAACAGGGCCCTGGAATCCAATCGAGGATAACGTATCAAGGAGTATGGTGTGGTCAACAGTGTCGAAAGCAGCAGCTAGGTCAAGAAGGATAAGGATAGAATAGAGACCTCTGGATTTAGCCAGCAGCAGGTCATTAGAGACTTTGGTAAGTGCAGTTTCAGTAGAGTGAAGAGGGCGGAAACCAGATTGGAGTGGGTGAAGAATAGGTTGAGAAGAAAGGAAGTCAAGACAGTGGCGGTGAACAGCGTGTTCAAGTAATTTGGAGAGGAAAGGAAGAAGGGAGATGGGGCGATAGTTGGAGGGACAGGTAGGGTCATGTGAGGGTTTTTTAAAGAGTAGAGTGACAACAGCATGTTTGAAGGCCATAGGAACAGTTGCAATGGAGAGTGAGAGATTAAGGATGTGACAGATGACAGGGATGATAGTAGGAGAGATAGTGCTAAGTAGATGAGTGGGGATAGGATCAGATGAACAGGTAGTACATTCAGAGAAGGAGGAAAAAGAAGGAGAGGAAGGAGAGTAGGGGGTGTGGATTAAGGGAGAGAGAGGTGGGGGGGGGGGGGGGTTGGATGAAAATTCAAGGTTAACCTTACGGATTTTATCGTGGAAGTGCTCATCTAGGGTCTGAGGAAAAGAGAAGGGGGAATTGGGGACGGAGGCACTTTGAGTTCAGTGTGGCGAAGAGAAGTCGAGGGTTAGAGCCAAGGGAATTTGTCAATTGGGTGAAGTAATCTTGTTTGGCCTGCGAAAGGGCAGACTGTAAGGAGTTTAAGCATGAATTTAAAATGAATGAAGTCGGCAAGGGTGCGGGATTTAAGCCAAGAACGTTCAGCACAGCGGGCACAGGAACAAAAGTAGCAGATTTTAGGGGTTAGCCAAGGCTGGGGTTTGGTACACCTAGTAGGACGGGGCATGGGAGGGGCAAGAGTGTCTAGAGCAGAGGAGAGAATAGTATCATAGGAAGAAACGGCTTCATTGACAGATTTAGATAGAGTGGTGGAAGAGAAAAGGTTAGAGACACGAGGACAGAGTAAGGGGGTCAATAGCTTGAAGATTCCTAGATGTATGGGTTGAGATTGTGTGGGACTGCACCTCCTTTGTTATTTGCACTCTATCTGGAACGTTTCCTGCGAACAATAATGAGACCCTGATATTGCGGGTCTTAGGCATGGCTCTACTTCTTTAAAGATCCTTGCTTACGCAGATGATATGCTATTCCATAGCGACCCACAGATCAATCCAGAGATGAGTGGGTTATGTCCCCTCTACCAGCAGGTGGAGATAGAGAGAACTTCAGAGATTTAGTATATGTGGACATGTGCAGCCATCTTAATCTCTGTATTCTCTCTATCTCAGCAGGTGGATGGACATATCCTGTGCAGCATGGAGGATTGATTTGCTCCTGGCCTGTTCCCTCAGGTCTAGTTGAGCTGGGGGTCTTGGTCTTCTCTGACTTTCTGTTGGGGTTACACCTTGTGGGGCCAGGTCTCTCCCCCCCCCTTCTCCTTCTTTGCCATGCTCTCTGTTACCAGTCTGGCTGTGTTTTTTCTACAGGCCCTACCTGGGTTCTCTCCTGCCTACAAAAAAAAAAAAAATGACAACAAACCACAGGGAGCCAACTTTACAGGGGCTTGTCGGAATATTCTATGATTCTATTTCTTCCCTACCACGGTAAGTGCCCTTACCTCCTTTTTGGACTAGCCAGTACAGCAATTATAGTTTGCTCCCGGTGGTTTGATTTTCTTTTACTGTTGTGGCTGTTTCCTTGCTCCCGATGCCTTTCCTGCGACTTCGCCCCTGACTCTTGTCTTGCTCCGACAGAGGAGTCATGGCAGATCTTAGGCGGGCTCCCGCCCCTTCGGCGCCATTTTGCTAGGAACGACATTCTTGGGACATCAATGTTAGTGCGGGTAGTCACTCTTTTAGTTGTATCTGGCTGCTTCTGCTCCAGTCTGGTGGCGCTTGGGTTTCTTAGCGACGTTGCGCTGCTGTGCTGTTCTCAGTGTTTTGAGCAGCGGAGTTCTCCTTGGTAGTGAACAGTTGCTTTTCTCTGTTTCTGCTTGTGTCTTTGAGCTGGGCGGCAAGTTCCTTCTTCAGTGTTTCTGGACCTTGTCGGGACTTGTTGGCTGGCGGGGCTGAGGCTTTTTGCTGGGGCGTTTGAGGTGCTGCTCATGGCAGTCAGGCGGGGAACCGAGTGTTTTTTTTTTTTTTTTGGCATGCTGTTCACTCGGCAGCCGCCATTTTTTTTTGCTTTGGCTCTGTGTTGTAAAAGAGACTCTGTTCCGGGCCTAGGCCCCCCTGGTTGGCAGGCATTGGTAGCGGGGACCATGGGGTACTGTATGCAGCAGTCTAGCGTTTCTGGGGGTGGTTATTTTCACTTCTCTGGGGCTTGAAGGCTTTGTCTCATGGTCCATCGCTTGTGTTTGTACTACCCCTTCCTCGGCTGGATCTGCGGGCACCTTTGCTTTGCATCCTGGTTAGTTGCTTCTCTAACTAGCAGCCCTGCTTTCTAGGGGCCCTTTTCGAGGGCATGTCAGCCCGGGTCCCAGGGTTTTTCCCTGATCTGGGTTTTTTTTTCCCTTGGCCTCTTGGGCTTTGGGTCGGTGGTCTTCTCTAGGCTGTAGTTGGCAGCGCTGGCCATTTTCCTTTCCTGTTTTTGCCCTCAGTGCTTCTTTAGCACTGGTTTCCTGGGACATACAGCCCCTTGGGTTACTTCTTGGCAGTTCGGGTGGAATTGGGTTTCTTCCTTGGTGCTGTCGGCTTTGCCTCTGGGTCACACATGAAGCCCAAGCTCTTGGGTGGCACAGCGGATTGCCTGCAGTTCTGGGGCCGATAATGCTATGTGGGATCACTGGTTTCTCAGTGAGCTGTTATGGCTGTTTCTGCCTATTTTCGGCTGTATAGCCTCTGTATCCTACTTATCTTGTCTTTGCAAGATATTGGGTTTGGACAGCATCTTCCTGTGTTTCAATAGGGTTTTTCTTCTAGTGGCTTTTTCACCAGCTCCCTATTTCCTGCTTCAGGTCTTGCTGTCTCCTCTCTCTCTGTCCAGCTTGGAGCTGTTTTCTGGTGCCTCCGGTGGTGCCAGTAGTGAAGGCCAACCCTTGGGGTCTCTGATCTAGCAACATATTTCCACCTTGGGTTTATGACATCCTTAGGGATGCATGGTAGCTTTCCTGTAACTGCAGTTCGCAGCAAATTGGCCCCCTAGAGGCCGGCACTGAGACCTTGATTCATACAGGTGTTGGTCTGGCGGGGCACTGTTTGTTTTGATGCAGGGCATCCTGGTAGCGACACTTACCAGCTGTCTGGTAGATTGTGTTTTTGTAGCATCCGGGTATGTGGCAGGAGACGTCTGTCTCCAATAATGGTACACAACGCAGGGGCAGCATTTTCCTGGGTGGCATGGGAGCCCCCCTTTGTTCCCCTTGTCACCGCTGTGTGTGCTCTGCTTGGATCCGATTTTTTGGGACACGGAGGTTTCCTTCATCTTGGGCATCACCCCGGGTGCCGTCTTGGAGCATTGCTTCTTGCTGCTTCCTTGGCTGTTAGGCCTTGCTCTGCCTTTCGGCGTAGAGTCTTCTCAGTCTTTGATTGGCGGGTCTTGTTCCATGGGCATCGAGTTGTACTCCGGCTGGTGTCAGGCCGTGGTTAATCTCTGGACATGGAACCGTGCTGAGTCCTGGGACGTTGGCCCTGGTTACTTCTCTGCCCGGCAGGCCTTGTTCCTTCTCTGGTCATTGAACCTTACTCCGGCTGATGCTGTCGAGCCTTGCCTTGACTCTGAACATTGGGCCGCACTCCGTCCCTGGATGTTGAGCCTTGTTCTGTCGCTTTGATTGGCGGGTCTTGTTCCATGGGCATCGAGTTGTACTCCGGCTGGTGTCAGGCCGTGGTTAATCTCTGGACATGGAACCGTGCTGAGTCCTGGGACGTTGGTCCTGGTTACTTCTCTGCCCGGCAGGCCTTGTTCCTTCTCTGGTCATTGAACCTTACTCCGGCTGATTTTGTCGAGCCTTGCCTTGACTCTGAACATTGGGCCGCACTCCGTCCCTGGATGTTGAGCCTTGTTCTGTCGCTGACCGGCAGGCCTGGTTCCATCTCTGGACGTAGAGCCTTGCTTCTGCTCTGCAAGTCACTCAGTTTATCAGTCCATCTCTGAAGCACTGCATTTCTCTGTTTCTGAGTGGCGGGTCTGGTGCCATCTTTGCTGGTAGTGCCTCCTGCTGTGGTGGATCTGGGCCCCGTCTCTGTGTGTCGCGATAAGTGCCACGGTATGGAATCAGTCCTTGCCCATCTGTGGTTGATCAGTGGGTCTTCGTAGCTTGATATCAAGCGTTGTTCGGTGGCCGTTCCTTGGGCACTGTATGCCAAGGCTTCGCCATCTAGGGTTACCAGGCTGGCTTCAGTCCACAGCAATATATCTCCTGCTGTCCTTGGCCACCACTCTTCACTCAGTCCGGCCACTTGATCTCGCTCCTTTCTTGGCTGTCGACTGGCCATGGCCTGGAGGTATTCTGGGGATCCGTCTTCGGGGGCTGCCTTCTTATGGTACTGGAGAAAGGCCTTGCCTGTATTTAGGTTTCAGCTTGCTCAGCTGTTCCAGGTCTACGTGGTCTCTCTTGGCAGGTTGGAATTGTTGCGATCCCTGGTTGTCCAGCTTGGCACTGTCTCTAATTCTCTGGTCTCCCCAGTTTTTGCTGGTAGGGCCTTATTTGGTCCCTGCCGGTTTGGCCAGGCTTGGTTTCTGTCTCTCCAGCCTGACTCTTTCTCTCCAACATGCGGGCTCCCTTGTTGGCTGTTGGGCATGGCTCCTCAGTCGAGCCTAGCTTTGCCTCCAGCATGCCGTCTGGTAAGTAGGAAGGACCACCCACCAGAGACAATCTGTGGCTGTGGTCTGGCATTGGCTGCGGGGCCTTGAATCTTTGCGAGATGTCAGGCGATTTCCCTCTCACTTGGAGATTGGCTGACTGGTGACCTCTTTCTGTCGCTGGCGAGTGAGCCCTTCTTCTGCTCTATCTAAAGTATGATGTCCTTTCTGCTGATCCAGCTCTGCAGGTTTGCCCTAGTCTGGGCATTGTAGCTGGGAGCACGATAGTAGTCACCTCTTTCGTGCAGGCTGGAACAGTCTTGGGCTCTCGAGTTTTCCGGGACTCTGCTCTTTCGTTGGTTATCAAGCTTCCTCTTCTCTGTGTTGCTACCTCTGTGTGGCCGACAGAGGCCGGACTATCTTCTGCAATGGTCACATCTCAGTGTTCCTGACTCGAGAGTTCGGAGTTTGCTTGTCTCTGGGTGTCGTACTTTCTCGGTTTTCGGGCTTGAACTTTTGAGCCTTTCCTGTTGTGAACCTTCTCTCTTTCTGGGGTTGAATCTGGCTCCCTTCTCCTGGCTTTAAGTGAGCATCCCCGTTCTTTTGCATTAGAGGGAGTCTTTTTGGAAATGCTGAGACTGCTTGGGGTCTCGTGCCTGCTCTGGCCCTGTCTTGGGCTCCGGCATTGGCAATCAGGCATTGGCTTCTTTCGAGGATCCTACCCTACTTGAGAACTGCTTTGGTACAACCCACTTGTCTCTGGATTGATCTGTGGGACTCTATGGAAGGTAAAATTAGTCCTTACCTGATCATTTTCTTTCCATTAGTCCCAACAGATCAATCCAGAGGCCCGCCCTTTGCTGCTCTTACGTGAGTACTTTTCCCGGTGTATGAGGGGCTGTTCGCTTCCTGTTTCTGGTCCTTTAGGTTCCATCATTTGTTCTTTGAAACCATCGAACAAACAAATAATAGAACGGTGGAGGACCAGCGTGCTGCAATTCGCCACTCCGGCAGTTTCCCTCCCGCTGTGGCGGTGGAGGATGACGCTACACGGATTTTATAGCGGCATGAGAGGGCTTACCTATAATAAAAGGTGGAGGATCAGCATGCTACAATTTGCCACTCCGTCGTTGTTTTTTCCCCTCCCGCTTTGGCGGTGGAGGATGAGCCTACATGAGTCTTACACAGGCAGGAGAGGAATTACATGTTGGATTTCCTTTTTTCTTCCACTGCTTTGGTATCAACAATACTGAGATTAAGGTGGCTGCACATGTCCACATATACTAAATCTCTGACGTTCTCTCTATCTCCACCTGCTGGTAGAGGGACATAACCCACTCGTCTCTGGATTGATTTGTTGGGACTAATGGAAAGAAAATTATCAGGTAAGGACTAATTTTACCTTCATGCTGTCGGCCCCACAGACCTAGCTTCCCTGGGTGTTGAGCACTGTAGACTAGTTTGTTTTTCTCTGTTCTTTCTCTTAATTTTCATAAGTCCTTAGCTCTTCCACTTCAGAAAGATGTTCAGCTTGCCTGGGAGGGAATTTTCCCCCTTGGGCAGCAGATTCATTACAATATTTAGGATTTAAATGTGCACCCTCTTCTTACACTACTACACAAAAACTTCACTCCTGGCAACATTTTCCAATTTCGTTAACAGGATGTATAGCTCTTAATAATATGATGTTATTACCAAAGTGGCTGTATATGCTACAAATGTTGCCTAGTCACCTCACGTTCTGTCATAGTCAGCTTTTCAATAGAGAATTGGCTCAATTTTTATGGAGCAGTAAGTGGGCACAGTTGCCACTCTCAATGCTGTTTCTTCCTAAGCACAAAGGGAAACCAGATCTATTGGACTCTTGTTTATTTGCTACAGCATGAGGGATGTGACAGATTGGTTTAGGGGTCGTCCCATTTCTCAGTGATAGGGGTCGAGATCGCCTTGGGAGAACCTTGGCATTTTAGTAGTTGGTTGCATGCTTCCCCCCCCCCCCCCCCGCCAACGACAGCATAATTATCTGCGCTCCCTTTTTTTACAACCATTTGCGAGTGACTTGGCACAGGGTGAATGCACTGTTAGCTTTAGACTCGCAAGTTACACCTTTTTTGCTGATTTATGGAAACGTGGCATTTCCTCCAGGCCTATTAGATGCAGCTTTCTTGCGTTGGGCGTGACATGGGGTGAAGTATTTATTTCAGGTGGTGACAAGACAGTGGAGGGATTAAGTTGTTTGCAGACTTAAAGATGACATATGGTTTGGAGGAGGCAACCTTATTTTCATATTGGCAATTGTGGTATGATATTTTGATCTTACTGTCTGGTGGTATTTCTGCATCCTCTCAAAATTTTGGTTAGATGCTCAATAATTGATCCCATTCAAATGTTATCAAGATCTACAAGACAAATTACCTGAGTTGGATTATGCAAAATATATGCAGAGCTGGGCAGCAGACAATTTAAGTGATGCCTCTTAAGTTGCGGGCACTTGACAAAGAATGTGCTTCATGGAGAGCTGCAGTACCGGTTTCTGTTGCGACTCTGTGTATCCCTTCATCGTGCTTCCCTAGCTATACTACGAGCAGATGTTAAATGCCCTAAATGTGTACAAGCCTCTTCTACCTTAGGTCTTATGCTCTGGGCTTGTGTGGCTGTACAGGCATTCTGGCGTGAGGTAGCACATCATGCTTCTACCTTGTGGCATTGGGCATGGTGACCTGTACTCATGTTTGGTCAAATTGCTTGTTCCCAGCCTGCCCCTAGGGGATTTTTGGGTTTTGTACAACATGCGATATAGTTGGGTAAGAAATGTATATTGTAATATTGGTTACTAAGGGACTCTCCTATGCTTGCACAATGGAGATCGCTGATGATCTTGCAAGCATCCTTGGAGAGGCCAGAGTTTTCCAATTTTGACTCGGTGACAGGGAGGATGCTTAGTCATATGCGGGAACCCTTTTGGTCCTCACTCAAACCTTTAGCCCATAGTCGACTTCTTAATGCTTAGTTGGTTTGCTTGTATCCATAGAGGGGGAGGGGGTGGGTGGGTAGGGTGTTGTGGATGATTTTTTTTTTTTGATCTAGGTTAATTTTTTAAGATTCTGGACACCTATGTCTTGTTACATTGTTTGTATTGCTTTTGAACTAATAAAAATGATTTACACAAACACTGACCCCTGACGTAGCAGAGCCTGTGTGCTCACTCAGCAACACACCTTCGCTCCTATTAAAGCAATGCCCTGAGTTGCGCAATCAAGGAGAGAGAACGCTATTGGATAGAACCCCAGAATGAGGCTTGAAAGTTGGACTTGGGACAAGTCGGAGACGGGACCAGTCGAGAACACCACGAGAACCCTGAGGGAGTTGCATTTATCCCTGCAGGATTCTTGCAGGCCTGGGGGGATTCCTGCAGTCCCCGTTCCCATGCAGCTCTCTACGGTCAGTGTGCACATTTTAGGGTCTGTGTTCTATGTAAAGGAGGAGCCCTGAGGTCAGAACCAGGAAAGTCTTCATAGATTTCACAGCTCTCTGATACTGTGAATGGGGAGCCTTCAGGGATGAAATTGCCTTCCTGCGGTTCATTCAGTGAAACCACAGGAACAGCAGCCATTTTGCCTTCATCTTGCTCTGAGGCAGTGTAATTAGAGATGATTCCTGTACTTTCTGTGCCTTCAGACATGGGGAAACTTTTATCTTCTATCAGGGATTCTGCTTCTGCTATGTGGGTTTTGGAGGAACCCTTCTCTCCAGACTTTGTGTCTTTGCTAAACAAAATGTTCCTTCTCCAGCGTCAGGGACATCAGGCTGTTCAATTTTTGACCCTAAGGTTAGGGAGTCCTTGGAAGAGTGGGGGCTTGAAGATGTCACTTTTGGACATTCAAGACAACTGGGACTTTAATTCAGCTGCTTCAGCTATAGGCTCAGCACTCAGTCTCTGTAGTTCTAGATAAGCTTCTGTCAGAGAACCCTTAGAAGGAAGAGAAACCCTAATTGGGAAAGGGTTGACCCTATAGTAGTGAGACTCTTTATAGAAAGGACGTGCTGACTGCTATTATTACAAAGTCCTTGGAAGCTGTGCAGATTTCAGGACCCTTCAGATCTTGCTTAAAACAGTGGGAGATCCTATCTTGGATAGCAGGAGAAAGCTGCCTGTAGTATTCCCAGTCCATCAAACCATGATTCTGCAGAACAGGATGCCCCAAAGTCTGGTGTTAAGGTAGGCAGAGTGATAGCTAAGCTTTATCCTTTGAAGGAAGATACTACTACTACTACTACTTAACATTTCTAGAGCGCTACTAGGGTTACGCAGCGCTGTACAATTTAACAAAGAGAGATCTGAAGTTTCTCACTTGAAAGCTAGTTTGGCTCACATTGTGTACACATTGTATGATCTAATCAGGGTGTCTGCTCGATGAATGGTATTTGCAGTCTCTTCCAGATGTTCAAAGGAATCAGTCAGTGCATTATGCCTCTAAAACCCATCTGAGCAGGTTTCCCTTTAGGGGTAAGATGTTTTTTGGAGAAGATCTTGAAAAATTAGTTAGATATTGATGGCTAAGCCCCACAGGCTTCTGGAGGACAGACCTCTAGCCTAGCAGAGCCAACTATAGGCCTGGGCATTACAGTACACTCCAATTATACACATGTCAAATAAGCACACACTCCACTTGTCTGCATCGTAAAAATGCTCCAGTCTCAAATTTTTTTTCCATCCATTCTAATGATAACTTTACCACACTAGCAATAAGTGCACGCTTCATTTAATTGCAATGCGTTGATTGACCTATTTGGCAACATGATTCGTTTTAGTTGTACATCATCAAGCTGGAATCTAGTGAGGTTGGTGGGGCGGTCCTGCCTCTTTCCTCAGCTCACAGTGTAGGGTTGTGTTGTAATGTGCAGCTGTGTGGCAGGGAATGAATGAGGGAGGGTGCTGGTTCCTTGCCCTTTCCATCCTCGCCTGAGTGATTTGAGGAGCAGCACTGGTGGTAGCACACAGGAGAGCCATTGGAAAACCTAGTGGAAGTGTCCCACAAAGTGAAAAGAGACCAGATGGGGCTCAAAAGTTGAACTGTGCACCTAAATGACACAGTGCACCTTATTTGGGACAGTTCAATTTGCATAGGAAATGGCAGTGTCATTGTGCACGTGTAAGTTTCTTTCAGTTGCTGATAGTATATATGTTATCAAAAGACTGGACAATAAGGAAAGTTGGGCTTCTGTTGCAAAAGAGTATGGGGTTCATCCAAGCCAGATTTCATGCATCTTTAAATAGAAGGCCAAGTTTCTTGAGGATTAGCAGAATAACACCAACACTGAAAGAAAATGCAAGAGAGCTGGAAAAGCAGCAGATGTGGAAGAAGCTCTTCCTCAAATGGCTGACCGTTTGGGGTTGGTTTTAATGCAGCTGTTGGCTGATTGGCGCAATGGAAAGTAAGAGGAAATCCGCCAAAAAAAGCGGAGAACTCAAACGCCCCACGGTAAAAACAATAGTGTAAAAAAGTGGGAGAGCGACCAAGGATACCAGAAACTGGAGGATGTTCGTTAGTAAACAACTTTATTAATAATTTGAAGACTTCAAATTATTAATAAAGTTGTTTACTAACTAACATCCTCCAGTTTCTGGTATCCTTGGTCGCTCTCCCACTTTTTTACGCAATGGAAAGTGAGACAACATGAAATTCAAGAATAGCATGGCAAAAAACAAGATGCAGTTTAGTTAGCTGCAGAGACATGGGATAGCAAACATTCTATCTAGCATCATGAAAAATTACAAACCATGTGACACTTTTAATGCAGATTAAACAGGTCTGTATTAGAGAGCAATTCCTGGCAGGACATTGGTATTCAAGCAGGTTGAGGTGGCTGGAACAAAAGTGCCAAAAGAGAGGCCGACACTGCTACTGTCATACAACATGGACAGAAGTGAAGTTTAAAGCCACTGTTCCTTGTCATCAAGCAGATGAAGCCATTACATATGGGTTGTGTCCATCAACCAGCAGGGGGAGATAGAGAGCACTCAACTTTTCACAGTGCCTCATGGCCAGCTAGCTCCACTGCCTCTTCAGTATTCTCTATCTCCCCAAGCAGGGTGGCTGCAGCTTCTTCGAGCTCCATCAGAAATCTGCCTGGGGGTGGCTCCTGGCTTGCCAGTTGTTAGCCGGGGTGTTAGAGCTATAGCAGCTTCACTTTGAAGGCACATAGGTCAGCCCTTTCCCTGCCTTACCCATGCCCCCATGGATGTGGACATATTAGCTTGCTTTTCCCTGTCCTTTCCCACTCAGTGGATGCAGGCACATTGGTTTGCCTTTCCCTGCCTTTCCCACTTATCTGAGCCTCCGGAGTGTTTTTATTTACCTCTTTTGCCTCTGCTTTCCTCACAGCGTTTAAAAAAAAAAAAAAAATGGAAAAGAGGTTTTTTTCTTGAGATTCTTCTGCAGGACCGGAGCTGTGATACTTGGTCTAGTGAGGTAAGAGTGTTTTCTGACTCCTCCGGGGTGGGCCCGCGATCGGGACGTTTTTGGCGCGAACCGCCATTTTTGAATTTTACCGCCGTTTTCAGCGATGGCTGCGGAGACTGTAACGCGCTGTTCTAAATGTGGCAAGTGCAAATCAGCAGCGGGGCTCTGTAATTCGTGCTGTACAGACGGTAGAGCTGACCCGAGCATGGCGAGCGGTGATCTGTTGCGCTCTGAGCGGACGCCATTTTGGATTTTCCACATGGCGCGGCCTCCGTTACGAATCCGGTGGGGGGGGGGGTCCTCTGAGTGAGGCTAATAATAGAGCTGATAGCCCTGGGCAGGATCCGGGCGGTCAGGGAGCGGTTTTCTCCCCTGATTTTGTTTTAATGCTGCACAGGGCGTATATCCTTAAAAGAGCTCTTCCACAGGGATCTTCGGACCCTCTTCCTGCCCCCCCGGTGGATCCTGGCCTTTTGGAGTTGGCTTTGCCTGTTTCTTATCCTCCTGATAAACGCAGAAGGGCTAATTCCCCTTCTGAGTGTGGCGCCCCCCCCTTTCCCCCCCCCGTGGTCGGACTATGAGGATTCTGAGGGGTCTGGCAGAACTTCTTGGGCTGAGGAGCCAGAGTCGGGTGCAGAATTGCCACAGGAGCTTGATGATCGGTCTGCGGTGAGGATTTTCCACTGCGAGGAGCTGCCAGCGCTTATTTCAGATGCCTTACAAGCCCTCTCGATTGAAGATCCTGGGAGTGGCACAGCCTCCTCTGTTAATCCAAGGATGGCTAGTACCAGAAAGCCTGCTCGAGCCTTTCCTTTGCATGACTCCATCCAAGAGCTTATTTCGGCTCAATGGGCTGACCCCAAGGGACCTTTGAAGGTTGCCAGGGCTAAGGGGCAATTATATCCTCTGAGTGAGGAAAATTTGGCTCGCTTTGCAATGCCTAAAGTGGATGCCCTGGTCACGGCTGTGACAAAGAGAACTACCCTCCTTGTTGAAGGAGGTGTTGCCTTGAAGGATATTCAAGACCGCAAGCTTGATTCAACTCTGAAGCGGTCCTTTGATTTGACAGGTCTCACTGTTCGGGCGTCTGCATGCAGTTGTTATGCTGCTAGAGCCTGCCTGGCTTGGTTACAGCAGGCAGTGGAACAGCCCGGTGATGGAGCGGAGACCTTATCTGAAGTGGCTCCGCGGATGGAGTCAGCCTTGTCCTTTTTGGCTGACGCCCTTTATGATATGGTCAGAGCTTCGGCTAAACAAATGGCAGTAGCAGTGGCGGCTCGCCGCTCTCTTTGGCTAAGACATTGGGCGGCGGACATGGCCTCTATGCAAAGGTTGGTGAAGTTGCCCTTTCAAGGCCTTCTCCTGTTTGGTGAGGAGCTGGAAAACATTGTTAAAGGCCTGGGGGATTCCAAACCTCAGCGCTTGCCCGAAGATAGGCCGAAGCTTTCCTCTAAGGGACAGGCGGTCCGCTCCTCTTACAGACCTCGCTTCCGTGAAGCTAGAAGGTACCGCCCGGAGCGTGCTGCTGGGTTCACTTCGCGTGCCAGCTTTCAGCAGAGAAACTCCTTTCGCTCGGACAAACGTTCCGCAGCTGCCGGTTCAAGGCCTGGAGTTCAGGAGCGACCCTCTCAATGATGGTGCGCCAGCCCCCTCCTCGTTTCCTGTCATCGGAGGAAGACTTTCCCTCTTTTTCGAGGAGTGGGCCAAAATCTCCGCAGATCAGTGGGTCTTGGACCTGATCAGAGACAGATACCGAATAGAATTTGATGCCCCGGTGAGAGACGTGTTTGTGGAGTCCCGATGCGGTTCTGCCTCCAAACGGGTGGCGGTAGAGGAGACTTTGCACAGTCTGTGCCAGATAGGGGCTGTGACCCCGGTGCCTCCCGCCGAACAAGGTCTAGGCCGCTACTCCATTTACTTTGTGGTGCCACGAAAAGGCGGGTCTTTTCGCCTGATCCTGGACTTAAAAGAGCTAAACAAGTCCTTAAGAGTGCGGCATTTTCACATGTAAACCCTGCGCTCCGTCATTGCGGCGGTACAGCCAGGAGAGTTTCTCACGTCTCTGGACCTGAAAGAAGCTTACTTGCACATACCAATTTGGCCCCCCCGCACTAGAAGTTTCTGCGGTTTGCGGTTTTGGGAAAATATTTCCAGTTTCGGGCCTTGCCTTTTGGCCTCGCCACAGCTCCCCGAACCTTCTCCAAGGTAATGGTGGTAGTAGCTGCCTTTCTCAGGCAAGAGGGTATCCGGGTTCACTCGTACCTAGAGGACTGGCTCATCAGAGCAGACTCAGAAAAAGAGAGTCATCTAGCTACAGCCAGAGTGGTTTCAGTCCTTCAATCTCTGGGCTGGGTCGTCAATATGGCCAAAAGTTACCTGACCCCCTCGCAATCTCTAGAATATTTGGGGGCCAGGTACGACAGAGCCTCGGGCTATGTGTTTCTTCCCGAGCAAAGGCGGTGTAAGCTTCAGAATCAGGTCCGTCTGCTCCTGAGGATGCCCCGCCCGCGAGCTTGGGACATTGTCCAGCTGTTGGGATCGATGACGGCCACCTTGGAAGTGGTGCCATGGGCGAGAGCGCAACTGAGACCTCTACAGTATTCTCTACTTCAACGATGGTCTCCAGTATCTCAGGATTATCAGTGCAGACTTTCTTGGCTCCCTGCGGCCCGCTTCAGTATGGAGTGGTGGCTCTCCGACAGCATGTTGCGGCGGGGAATGCTGCTGACGCTCCCCGATTGGTGCCTAGTGGTGACAGATGCCAGCCTGAAGGGCTGGGGCGCACATTGCCAGGGGAAGCATGCCCAGGGTCTGTGGACGCCCGACGAGTCGGAGTGGTCTATCAACCGCCTGGAGTTTAAAGCGGTGCTTCTGGCTCTTCTGGCCTTTCAAGTGACCCTGGAAGCATTGGCTGTCTGGGTGATGTCAGACAACACGACAGCAGTGGCCTACATAAATCGACAATGTGGCACTCAGTGCAGAGCTCTAGCCGCGCAGGCTGAACAAATTTGCCACTGGGCCAAGCTGCATCTACAGTCCCTGTCAGCAGCTTACATTGCAGGTCAGAGCAACGTGCAAGCCGACTATTAAGCAGGCATCAGATCGATCCAGCGGAGTGGGAACTAGCAGATGATGTATTCCTGCAGATATGTGCCAAATGGGGCAAGCCAGTGATGGATCTTATGGCGACCAGTTCCAATGCCAAAGTCCCGTGCTTCTTCAGCAGATGGAGGGATCCTCGCTCGGCCGGGTTGGATGCCTTGGCTCAACCCTGGCCCCTGGGCTTGCTGTATGTCTTCCCTCTGTGGCCCTTGATAGGGCGAGTGCTCCTGCGCAGTCGGCTGCATCCAGGAGAAGTGATGCTCATTGTCCCGGATTGGCCCAGGAGGCCTTGGTATGTGGACCTCCGACAGATGCTATTGGAGGCTCCCTTTCCGTTACCTCTGGTTCCGCACCTGTTGTCACAGGGTCCGGTGGCCATGGAGGACGCCTGCCGCTTTGGTCTTATGGCATGGCGATTGAGAGGGCGCAATTGAGAGAGAAAGGCTACTCAAATAAGGTAATTTCCACTCTCCTGCAGGCCCGTAAGCGCTCCACTTCCGTGGCTTATGTCAGGATTTGGCGCCAGTTTGAAGTCTGGTGTGTTTCAAGAGCGCTTTCTCCGTTGCGGGCTCCTGTCTTGCCGATTCTGGACTTTTTGCAGGATGGTGTACACAAAGGCTTGGCCTATAATTCCCTGTGGGTGCAAGTGGCAGCATTGGCCTCCCTGCGTGGCAAGGTTGAAGGCATGTCCTTAGCTGCGCATCCAGATGTGGAACGGTTTCTTGGGTGCTTCGGCTCCGTCCTCCCGTGCGGGCACCTTGTCCAGCTTGGAACCTGGGGTTAGTATTGAAGGCCCTTCAGGGGGCTTCCTTTGAACCGCTTCGGCGTGCTTCAGAGAAAGATTTGACACTGAAGGCCGTCTTTTTAGTGGCCATTACCTCGGCGAGACGGGTGTCAGAGCTCCAGGCGCTGTCCTGTAGAGACCCTTTTCTGCAATTCTCAGAGTCAGGGGTCATGGTTCGGACCGTGCTGTCCTTCATGCCTAAGGTGGTTTCAGCGTTTCTCCTAAACCAGCCTGTTCCCTCCTTTGTTGAGGAGGAGTTTCCAGATTCATTTGGGCAGTTGCACCTTTTGGACGTGCGCAGGACTCTGTTGCAGTATCTGCGAATTACAAATTCTTTCAGGACCTCTGATCATCTTTTTGTGCTGTTTGCAGGTTCTTGCAGAGGGTCTTCAGCGTCTAAAGCCACTATTTCCCGTTGGCTCAAGGATGCTATCTTTTCAGCATATCTGCTGTCTGGCCGGGCTCCGCCTGAAGCCTTTAAGGCACATTCCACAAGAGCGATTTCCTCTTCCTGGGCGGAAACTGGAGCACTCTCTCGTCAAGAGATATGCAGTGCAGCAACATGGGCTTCTAAGCTCTCTTTCGCCCGACATTACAGGCTGGATGTGGCTGCCAGGAGGGATGCGCGTTTTGGAGCACAGGTGCTAGCGCGTGGTGTGGCTTGTTCCCACCCTATTTAGGGATTGCTTTGTTACATGCCATACGTAATGGCTTCATCTGCTTGATGACAAGGAAGGGAAAATTAGGTTCTTACCATGATAATTTTCTTTCCTTTAGTCATAGCAGATGAAGCCATGAGCCCTCCCTGTATGATTGTCTGTATTGCAGTTATTCTGATTTTAGGTGCTGTTCTTGTTTCCTGAAGTTATATTCCTTCCTTGGGGAGCCAGAAAACAGTCTTCAGGATTCTTGTTACAGTTATAGGAGGATGAGTTCATTCCCTCCAGTTCATGTTTTGGGAGGATGAGTTTATTCCCTCCAGGAGGATGCAAGTATTCCCTCCGTTTATACAAAGTGGAGGACGAGTTTATTCCCTCCAGGAGGATGAGTTCATTCCCTCCTTTGTTGAGTTTATGTCCTTGTTAAGAGGCCATCGTTCGCTGTGAGGAAAGTTCATGTTATTCCCATTGCAGTTTGCCATACTGCTTTGGAAGCTTCAAATACTGAAGAGGCAGTGGAGCTAGCTGGCCATGAGGCACTATGAAAAGTTGAGTGCTCTCTATCTCCCCCTGCTGGTTGATGGACACAACCCATACAGAATGGCTTCATCTGCTATGACTAAAGGAAAGAAAATTATCATGGTAAGAACCTAATTTTCCCACAATTGGGAAAATTAAACAACCATGTTGCTTCAAGAATGTAAAACAGCTCCCAGTGGCATATGAGGCAAACAAAAATGCTTGGCTGAAACAAAGCTATAGCTTAAAAAAAAAAGGATAACACAATGAGAGGGCAGAAGCATGAAATTCTGATGCTGTTCTACAACTGTGCAGCACAGAACAATGATGTTACACTATCAAATGTTTAAGCCTGTGTTCTACCACCCAACATAACTTCTCATATTCACCTGATGGATCAGGATATCATAACCTACTTCAAGAAGCACTAAATAGTGCTGGTAATGCACCATCTGATGGGCACAATGGATAATAATACAAATAATCGCAAGCAAGCTGAAGGCTTGCATGCTTAGCCTACTGGACTCTCTGCAAATGCAGGAGGAGGCAGTTGTACTCTGAGTAACATGACGCAAAGCTAGCTGCTACAGATGGGCTAGTTTTGTGAAAGAATGTTAATGATGATGGAAATCCTGCATCCTCAGTGGTGAACACATGAGCAGATGAAGTGACAGCTGTGGAGGTTGATCACTGTGTGTCAGTTGATGATTACCTTCAGACATCTGCTGATATAAATGATGCTGAGATTTACATAATAAGGTAATTCTTAGGACTGATCCAAAATTTCTACCTAAAGTTATGTCAGATTTTCATATTAATGAGCCAGTGGTTGCTACTATTTTGTCCTCCACCAAATGGGAATGATTATCAGCAGAGAACACTAGAGATATACTTACAAAGAACTTCAGTTCCTAACAGGCCCTCACAACTCTTTCCTTTGTCCCAAGGAAGAAAAACTTGCCAGTAAATAACTTTCTTATTGGATTGTGAATTGTATTGAGTTCTTTGGTCAAAAATCAAATGTCAAATGAGAAGGTAAGAAGCTCATAGATTTAGGGCTATAGCAATTAAAAAAGCACAGCTCTATAGATCCTCAACAGTAGATATGGATTGAGACCAAGTAACTGCTCTGCATATCTTTATAAAGCATTACTGTCCAGATCAGGGGTTCTCAATCCAGTCCTTGGGACACGCTCAGCCAGTCAGGTTTTCAGGATACCTGGAATGAATATGCATGAGTGAGATTTCTGTACAACAGAGGCAACACATGCAAATATTTATCATGCATATTCATTGTGGATATCTTGAAAACATGACTGGCTTGGGTATGTACTGGGTATGTACTGAGGACTGGGTTGAGAATCCCTGGTCTAGATCAACCTGTAGATTCTGAAAATAGGTTTGGACAGGCAGTACTTACAGTTTTTAAAGTTCTTCAAGAATCTTTAATGCTTCAACTGCAGATGGAAGAAAACAAACTTGGGTTGCAGAGCACAAATACAGAATTTTGTGTTCATTTCTGTAACCCTTAGTTGGTCACTATATGTGTGACTGTTCGGATCCTAGCTCTCCATGGAGAAAGCAAAGTTGCATAACCTATAGTGGGTGTTCTTCATGGATAGCAGGATCCTACAGTCATACGAGCTCATCCATCCTGAGTTGAAGTTGGTTTGGACCACTAGACTGATCCCTAATGGTAATGGTGAGTGACTCGAGATTAGTCATGTGTGTTCTCAGAGCACAAGCAGGCCTATGGCTCTCACATAGAGGTAATGCGGAGCCCGTGTTGCCAGTCCGGAGCTTGTAACAAAAATAGGTCTTTGAGTGTGCGATGCGCTTCACTGCGCATGTAGGAGTGCCTTCCTGACTGCTGCGAGAGCGCCGGGACCAGCAATTCTCTTTTTTTTTTTTCCATGGTGAGGAGAAGATGTGTTAGTTTCTACTCCTCGCAGTTGATTCAGACATTTTGGTCTTTTTGTGCCTTTCTTTTTCTTTTATTTATTTATTAGGATTTATTTACCGCCTTTTTTTTTTTTTTTTTTTTTGAAGGAATTCACTTAAAGCGGTGTACAGTAAGAATTTTATTTATTTATTTTACATTTGTACCCCACATTTTCCCACCTATTTGTAGGCTCAGTGTGGCTTACATAGTACTGTGAGGTGTTAGTCGCCTTCAATGAAAAACAAATATAAAGGGATGTTATTATCAAAGATGTTCATGTGTTACAGATACGTTAGGAGAATCGTAGAGAAGAAGAGTTATATAGTGTTCATTATGGGCTTAGGTTTTGTTGTGTTGCTGGATTCAGGCATTTAAGTTGGGTCAGTAGGGTATGCCTTTTTGAACAAGATGATCTTCAGTGATTTCCGGAAGCTAAGGTGGTCATGGATTGTTTTCACAGCTTTTGGGAGGCCATTCCATAGTTGTGCACTTATGTAGGAGAAGCTGGATGCGTAAGTTGTTTTGTATTTCAAGCCTTTGCAATTTGGGTAGTGTAAGTTTAGGTATGATCTAGCAGAACCGACTCTGTTTCTTGTTGGTAGATCTATGAGGTCTATCATGTATCCTGGGACTACACCATATATGATTTTGTGGACCAGAGTGCAAATTTTGAAGATGATCCGCTCCTTGATTGGGAGCCAATGCAGTTTTTCTCGAAGGGGTTTGGCACTGTCAAAGCGTGTCTTGCCGAATATCAATCTGGCTACTGTATTTTGGGCGGTCTGGATTTTTTTTTGCATCCTGCATAGATTCCATTGCAGTAATCTGCATGACTTAGGACCATTAACTGTATTAGGAATCGAAAGGTTTCCCTTGGGAAGAAGGGTTTTAGTCGTTTGAGCTTTGTAGCTGTGTCGCCCATCCAGGACCCAGCCAAGCTCGACCCTGCTTAGCTGCCTCTTCCTCCACACAACTGTTGCCTTCACTCCACAGCAATCTGGCTCCTCTGAGCCTTGGCTCCAGGCCCTGCGAACTCCCAGGACTTCCTCCTCCCTCCGTTCCTTTCACAGAGGCACATTCAAAGCCCAATGTTTATAAGTAAGAGCTTTTATTTTCTTTCTTCAAATCAAACAAAACATCCTTCACTCCAGGTTGTTTAGGCCAGCAGCCCAGAGCACAATTTAGGTTCAACACAGTCAAATTCAGGTTCAAAACAGTCCATATAACTTCAAATTCAAAAAACAGTCCATATAACTTCACTTCACTTTAGCTCAGATTACGTCACTTAGGGAACAGTACATTATCAGAGGGAAAAACCCAATAGCTTAGTAGGTTGCAGCCCAGACCTTTTTAGTATGCAACAGTCTACACAGTCTTTCTTGCACCTTCTTACAGCCCGGTTACATAGCTTTATTCCCACCTGGTTCAGGCTGGGGTTTCAATTGTGCCCAGCTCTCTTTCTCTCCCACAGACTGCACCTGTTTCCTCTTTAGTAGAGAGTTCCCCCAGTGCCTCAGCCTCTCTCCTCCGGTCTTCCACCAGTCTCTCCAAGGTACAGCTAGCCACCCTCTTACAGCAGCTTTTTGGGTTTGAGCCAGGGCTCCAATCTCCATCTGTTCCTCCTCTAGCCCTTCAGTAATCTCCATTTTATCCTCCTCTCCAACTTCCCCCGCCCCCAATCTCTCCAGCTGGCCCTCATCACCTTCCTCAGAGACCATTTCCCAATCTTCTATCTCCTCCCCTAACTCTTGCACAGCCGGGTGGGGAAGAGAAGGATTCTGGGTCTGGTAGTTCCTCCCCTTCTTCCTTAACCCAGCCAACCTCTCTGCCTCCGGTAGCCCAGCTTTCTGAATGTGGGTGTTGTGCACATGAAATCTGCCCCGTTGGGATTCCCCGGCTCCCTGTACCCCCTTTCTTCGCGCCTTCCCGGATCCCCTTTCACCTGCACTCTCACAGCTTCCACATTGCATGGAATATTTTCTTTATTACAGAGTTTACTTGACTCTCGAGAGTTAGGTTGCAAATAGATCAGACATGAGCAATAGGCAATTACAGCAATAAAAATATTCAAATAGTACAAAGTATGGCATAGTATACTACTTACAGTGTCAACACAATACGTAATAGAACATTTTAATTGATAGTGAGGGGTATAAGCAAAGATGGAACATTATAGATAGGTAAGAGAGTAAAAAGAGTTAAGTAAGGTAACTAAATAAAGTTGCACATGAGGTCAGAGAGACGGTTAAATATTATCTCAGCTAGGGTAGGAGTGGAAAAATATGTCCTGCTGCAGTATGTGCAGCCCGTGTCACTCCTTGCGTGTGAGAGAGACTAACAAGTTAGTTACTTTTATTAAAGGCCTAGTTTTTAATACCTCTGTCGGGGTTTCTTTATTTTAGTCTGTCCCGGTATTTTTTTTGTCTTTTTTCTAAGTTTTCTTTGTTTTCCCTCACTTGCTAGGCTGCGTTGAGGCCTGAGCTCCAGTCAGGTTTTTCCCTCTTCTTTTCTGGTGTTCTCCCCTTTTTTAGCACCATTGAGTTGTTTGATTTGGCTGCAGCTGTTTTTCCTTTTCATGTCATTGAAGGGTCCCTGTGGCTTCAAGTGCTACAGTCGGTGCAACAGGACCATCTCTGGCAAGGACACACATTCTTGGTGGTTACAGTATTTGAGGCTTGATCATACCCCTGAAAACTATAGTCTTCATATGAAGAAGAGAACACAGTTGTCCAGAGAGGCTCAGAGTTTGGAGCCAGGTCTGAAACCTCGATGTCTGTGTCAGCATTAGTATTTTTGGTGTCGGCATTGGGTGCGTCAGTCCATATGGCTGCAAGACCCTTGCACACTGGGAGTGACCGTGCATTCAAATGGGTCTCCACCTGCCTTTGGCGCCGGCTGCTATGTAGGTCACCAGGGACCGATCGGCGTCGGACCCAACCTCAAGGCAACGAGAGGATTCGGCATCGTCCTCTTTGGCACTGGGGAGCATCAATGTTTTGCATCGGAAGAAGCATCAGCATCGATCTCCCTCGACACATGGTGCCAGGAGCACCAGGCCACAGAGGGTTTCACCGGTCCCCAAGAAGCGTCTGTACCGGGAGGACTGTACCCCCTCCATATAGGAGGTGCCAATGCGTGGGTCTCTACACAGCCAGGACCAGTCATCTGCTTCGACCCTTCAGATTGAGCAGCCTACTTCTACACCGGCACCCTAACCTTTCTCAATGTCAGTCCTCGATGAGCGCCTCCGGGCCTTGCTGCCTGAGCTTTTGGTGGGGGTTCTTGCAGAATACATCAACATCTGGGCTGCTTGTGCTAGCCATGCCTCTTGCTACAGTTCCACATGGCCATTAGTTTGCGGTGAGGTCTTTAAAACTGACACTGCTTGCGGTCTCAGCATAGACTGCCACTCGTGTTGGCACACCTTCGAAGTCTGTGGAGGAACCTTCACCAGAGTCGAGGCCAGAGCTGACAACTCAACGCCCCTCTCAGAGTCATGGTACCTCTTTGTTGAGGCAGACTCTGTCTTAGCCCTTCCATGAGGAGATCTTGACTGACGCCAATGAGGGACTCAGAAAAGTATCCACGGTACTTCTCAGGGAGGAGTCCTATGACATCCCATCTGATCTCTCCCCTCCACAGGAAAAGAGGAAGTCTCCACCTGAGAGCCTTTCCTTCCCCTCTTCTGTGAAGGAGATGGTGGTTGCCATCCCAATTCCTTTGGAAGTGGAGGATGAGCCCAGGTTTAAGATGTTTGTTACTTCCATATCATGTGTTGCCTTTTGGGCTTGTGTTCTTCCAGGGTTTTCACCAACTGTCTTGCAGTAGTTGCATCATCGCTACACAGACTGGGAATCCGTATGCACCCCTATCTCAGTGACTGGCTGGTGAAGAGCATGTCTCAGGATGGTGCTCAGGAGTCTATGTGGAGGACTATTCGGGTGTTAGAGCTACTAGGGTTCGTTTTAAACTACCCCAAGTCCCTGTCCAGCGATTGGAATTCATTGGCGCCCTGCTAGACACTCAGCAGTCTGTCTTTTCTCCCTGTGACATGGGCATACGCTCTTGTCGCCCTCGCTAATTGAGTCAGAGTAGCTTGGCAGGTCACAGCCTGGTAGATATTGAGATTGTTGGGCCACTTGACCTCTACTGTTCATGTGTCACCCATGTTACATTTTCACATGAGAACTGCCCAGTGGACCCTAGCTTCCCAGTGGTATCAGACCACAGGGACCCTAGAGGATGTCATCTCAGTTCTGCCAGAGCTGGTTCAGTCCCTATTCTGGTGGATAATTTGATCCAGTGTGACTCTGGGTAGGACTCCAATTCCAGAGTCCACAGCCCATAGAGGTGCTGATGATGAATGCATCCCACCTAGGGTGGGGAGCTCATTTATACAGACTTCACACTCAAGGTGCTTGGTCAGCCTAGGAAACCTCCAAATCGACTTTTTGGAGCTCTGGGGGCGATCTGGAATGCTCTAAAGGCTTTCCCAGAATGGCTGAACAACCAAATTGTACTCATTCAAACAATCGGGTTGCAATGTACTACACGAAGAAGCAGGGGTGTACCGAATCACACCCTCTGTGTCAGGAAGCCGTTCAGATGTGGCGTTGGGTGCACGAGCACAGAATGCTCCTCAAGGCCTCTTACCTGTTGGGCAAGATCAACAGCCTGGCCAACAGACTGAGCAGGGTCATGCATCCGTACGCAGGGTCATGCATCCGTACGCATGGTCACTCAGCATGGGTGTTACCCATGAGATCTTCCGAGCATGGAACACTCCATCGGAGGATATCTTTGCCATTCAGTCCAATCACAAAGTCCCTCAGTTCTGTTCCAGGCTCCAGTCCCACAACAGAATATCATCGGATGCCTTCCTCTTTCATTAGGGAACAGGACTTCTGTATGTGTATCCTCCCATTCGAGACCCATTTCTGCAATTTTCAGAGTCCGGGGTCACGGTTCGTACCGTGCCTTCCTTCATGCCTAAGGTGGTTTCAGCGTTTCACCTAAACCAGCCTATTTTTCTACCCTCTTTTGTTAAGGAGGAGTTTCCAGAATCCTTTGGGCAGTTGCACCTGTTGGATGTGCGCAGGACTCTGTTGCAGTATCTGTGAGTTACTAATTCTTTCAGGATCTCTGATCATTTGTTTGTTTTACTATCAGGTTCTCGCAGAGGGTCTCCAGCGTCTAAAGCCACTATTGCTCGCTTGCTCAAAGAAGCTATCTTTTCAGCTTATCTGCTTGCCGGCCGGCCTCCGCCTGTAGCCTTTAAGGCACATTCTACAAGAGTGATTTCTTCCTCTTGGGCTGAAACTGGAGCACTCTCTCTTCATGAGATTTGCAGTGCAGCAACATGGGCTTCGAAGCTCTCATTTGCCCGACATTACAGGCTGGATGTGGCTGCTAGGAGAGATGCGCGTTTTGGAGCACAAGTGCTAGCGCGTGGTGTGACTTGTTCCCACCCTATATAGGGATTGCTTTGATACATCCCATACGTAATGGCTTCATCTGCTTGATGACAAGGAAGGGAAAATTAGGTTCTTACCTTGGTAATTTTCTTTCCTTTAGTCATAGCAGATGAAGCTATGAGCCCTCCCTGTATGATTGTCTGTATGATGTGAATCTGTTTTAGGTTCTGTTCTTGTTTCCTGAAGTTCTAATCCTTCCTTGGGAGAAAGTTGGAAAACAGTCTTCAGGATTCTTGTTCACTTATAGGAAGATGAGTTCCTTGCCTCCAGTTCATGTGTAGGATGTGTGTATTCCCTCCATAAATACAAAGTGGAGGACGAGTATATTCCCTCCAGGAGGTTGTGTTCATTCCCTCCTTTTGAGTTCATGCCCTTGTTATGGGGCCATCGTTCGCTGTGAGGAAAGTTCATGTTATTCCCATTGTGGTTTGTTATACTGCTTTGGAAGCTTCAAATACTGAAGAGGCAGTGGAGCTAGCTGACCATGTGGCACTGTGAAATTTGAGTGCTCTCTATCTCCCCCTGCTGGTTGATGGACACAACCCATACGTAATGGCTTCATCTGCTATGACTAAAGGAAAGAAAATTACCAAGGTAAGAACCTAATTTTCCCATATGCTGTGCAACTGTTGTGTATAAATTACAAATAGAAAACAATAACAGCGAGCAGCTATAATAACCCTCCCACCACCACCACCCTCTACCCTTCCACCCCCAACAATAGCTTCTATTACCCCAAGGAATTCTAATTCACCCTGTTAAATTGTCCAGGGGTACAAAATACAACCTGTTCTGTGTGCCCTAGAGGGGAGAAATACGCCCTATGAAGCACTGTTATGATTTTTTAATCTGTGGATGAATCTCAGGATTCAGTCTAGCTCTCCTGTCTTCCAGAGTCCCTCCTGCAACAGAAGATGTCTTCTTAGAAGATGTGCTGGTAAAAGCTTACGTCCTCTCGTGGCCTGATAAGTCATCTCTACCAAAGCATAAGCCAACAATCACCCTGTAATGGTGTACATCGAAGAGGTTGGGAGAAGGAATTGGGTGTGAGCTTGGAAGAGTCTGAGTGGGAGAGAATAGAAAGAAAAGCGGTGGGGGGTGTCAACCCATGGACCCCTGCAGGAAAACGCAGTGAAGGTGCTCTATAGGTGGTACCTCACACCTGCCCAGATACAGAGGATATTTCCGGCTTCTTCGGGTGGGTGTTGGAGGAGGTGTGGTCAAAAGGGTACAATGGGACACGTGTGGTGGAGCTGCACCAAAATCCGGGCATATTGGAGGGCGATTCACTTCAGGCTGCAGAAATGGCTGGAATGTGCAGTGCCACTGGCCCCAGAGGTGTTTCTGTTTTCTGCCTGGATTGCTGGTCTAGCGCTGGCCCAACAGATATTGGTGAATCAAGTGGTTGGCACAGCAAGGGTGGTCATAGCTTCACACTGGCGGAGGGAGGGAATGCCCCCGGTAACGAAGTGGCTCCATAAATTGAGATATGTGAGAGAGATGGAGAGATTAATTGCTGAGCGCAAACACCAGATGGGGAAATGGCAATCAGTATGGAAACACATCCCCTCGGATGCTCTGTTAAGCTTGGCTTGTATGCTCAGAGAGCGATATGAATGAATATAGCTAGATGTGTCCTTTGGGAGGGGAAAGGGAGGGAGGGAGAAGGGAATGGGTGGGGAGTTCCTAGATCTAGTAAAATCCTAAAAATTTTTGAAGTGAGATGTTATTAAAGGCAAGTTGATATTGTTCCATGCCATTTTGCAGGGAGTACTAATAGATTCTTTGTATAAACTATGGAGTAATGCATCCCTGTTGCTTGTAATGTGTAATTTTTGTTATGGTTCATTGATAATAAAGGCTTCTTGCAAAAAAAAAAAAAAAAAAAAAAAGATGATGTTCTGGTAGAAGGATATACAGGATCCCCCATGCAAAGTTTGCTAGTTGTGGCCAGCATGTTTGCTTGTTTTCCCAAAGATCAAAATTATTGTTGTCTGCATCACTCAAAAATAAATAACAGTCCAGTTCATTAACAGGCTTCAAAGTAGAAAACGACATGGGGACAAAGTTTGTTCCTGTCCCCCATGGGCTCTGTACCCATCCCCGCCCCCCGTTTCATTCTCTATTTGAGAGTTTATTTTACCATAGACGTGGTATCCTGTTGGCACTGTGATTAGGACAGGGGTTTCTACATCCCATTCTTTTTGAAGATAGCTTTTATACATCCAGTAGGTCCTGGATTGATCTGATAAGGACGCTAAGGATACCTTAATTCTTTCTTGAAACAGATCAGTCCAGATTCTCACTGCATGTTTTACTCAGATTGCTGTTTTCTAAATCGCTTTTAACACTGTAGTTCATTCTTCTGCTTAAGGCTCCTTTATGTTATGCTCTTTGACTGTTAGCATTATTCTGAGTGTGTGTTCACAGTTGCTGTTTCAAAATACTGAAGTGCTGGAGCTGCACAGGGCTGTTTTACTCTCTCCATCTGTTGGTCGATGGGAACAACCCACAGATCCTGGGATTGGTCTGGTGGGACTTTACTTCATTGGCAGGTTATTTAGGATAATCGAGAAGCAAGCAACTGTGACTGAGGGACAAAGTGCTTCTGGCTGAACCTGCATTCTGAGATTATGAAGCTTTAGAGTACTGTATATGTCTAGTAGCACTATAGAAGTTAACAGTAATAAAGGTTGCTACCTTTTCTAATTTTTGTGATTACATATGAAGAGGAAATAAAAGATCAGGAAATGCACCTTTTGCCTGTAGCAGAGCCTTGAGCTCATCTGCCAACACTAAGCTTTGTTGCTTCCGACTGTGAAGTGGATCTGTGAATGAGAACCAGTAAACCAAAATGATTTATGCACTTAATAAGCCTTGAGATGATTTAGCATTTTTGTTGAACTTCTCTGCTCAATGTTTTTTTTTTTTTTTTGTTACATTTGTACCCCGTGCTTTCCCACTCATGGCAGGCTCAATGCAGCTTACATGGGGCAATGGAGGGTTAAGAGTCACAAGGAGCTCCTTGTGCCCAGAGTCACAAGGAGCTGCCTGTGCTGGGAATTGAACTCAGTTCCCCAGGACCAAAGTCCACCACCCTAACCACTAGGCCACTCCTCCACTCATTTATATTGTGGATGTGAAATGGTTTCTGAGGCTAAAAATATGTATTGCATCTGATAGCTTAATATCCTTGCCTCATACAGAGAATAAGGCCTAGTAGGCCACGGATTTCAGTATTACAGTGTCTCTGAGGTGATAAAATGCAAGGAAATCTGAAGGATCCTGCCAAGATGGCTGTAAGAAGGGGTCATCAGTGCACTGCTTTATCACACATCATAAAAAATTACTTCAAGTAGCCATAAAGTGCAAGTCAGAGGAAGGAATGTAGTTAAACTGCACCTTTGTTGGTGTTGGTAAGTATGTGCTGATGTGAGGATAAGGAAGATCGAAGTCTCTTGTGGAATTTAAATCATTCAGCTTTATCCCTGAGATTAGTTGGCTTTACGTGAACAAGGTCAGAAGCCCTGCAGCAGTGTCTGAGACTAAAGAAATTCCTCACCAGAAATAGGTCTACATCTTTTGTGTTACTTCTTGTCCTTGAGTTCAGACTTGCCTTTAACACCTAAGCTTGTGTTACCATTCCTCCAGGGTTAATTTTGGGGTCCCCACGTATATAAGGCATAAAACTCTTGAGAAGGGCAACATTGGACCTTTCAGATCACCAAATGGGGGTGAGTCTTTTTGAACCTGTAAGAGGAAAGTCAGAGATCAGCCAAGTTCTCTAGCATTTCACCGGGAGTTTGGGTGAGCATGCGCAAGTTTAATGATCTTGATCTACCTTCATGTTCTGTAATAGCAGTATAAACCTGTTTAGGATGACACAGTATTGTGAACAACTTGCTCTTCATTCCTTCAAAATTAGAACCAAAGGGGAGATGGGATAAGAACAAAATTAGGGATGGAAAAAGAAGCACAACCTGGTGATATTGCAGATCATGTATTATTTGGTTGGTACTAATAAGCTACAAGCCCCCAGAAACCAAGTGGGTTAGTTCTGAAAGGGTAGTTGTTGCCAGGTGCCCTGGAGGCTGGTTCTTCAACCAGTTTTACAGCTGTCTAAATGATACCAGCTTAAAGTAGTTCTTCATATTGACACTTAGCAGCCCTCTCCGAACAATCCATTGCCTAAGTAACCACATAACATTCTGGTACTTGAACATGATTCTTGTGTAAGTATGATGGAACATGTAAGCTGCAAAAGTACATCTCACTGTTTGTATGCTGTTTGCCATTGACAACTAAGAATGCCACTGACCAATGCAGAGAAGATCCAACACTGGAGAGCAAGACAGAAGGAGCTGGATTCAAATTTTCAGAAGAAAGAGAATGAAAGAATAAGTCGTATAAAGCGTAGACAGGGTGTGGGGAAAACTTGCCTGACCAAATTACTTCAGTTCTTTGAAGGAGTAAACAAACATGTGGACAAAGGGGAGCCGGTTGATGTTGTATATCTGGATTTTCAAAAGGCGTTTGACAAGGTACCTCATGAAAGGCTACAGAGGAAATTGGAGGGTCATGGGATAGGAGGAAATGTCCTATTGTGGATTAAAAACTGACTGAAGGATAGGAAACAGAGAGTGGGATTAAATGGGCAGTATTCACAATGGAGAAGGGTAGCTAGTAGGGTTCCTCAGGGGTCTGTGCTAGGACCGCTGCTTTTTAATATATTTATAAATGATTTAGAGATGGGAGTAACTAGCGAGGTAATTACATTTGCTGATGACACAAAGTTATTCAAAGTCGTTAACTCGCGACAAGATTGTGAAAAATTGCAGAAGGACCTTATGAGACTGGGAGACTGGGCGGCTAAATGGCAGATGACGTTTAATGTGAGCAAGTGCAAGGTGATGCATGTGGGAAAAAAGAACCTGAATTATAACTACGTCATGCAAGTTTCTGCATTAGGAGTTACGGACCAAGAAAGGGATCTGGGTGTCGTCGTCGATAATACACTGAAATCTTTCTGCTCAGTGTGCTGCTGCGGCTAGGAAAGCGAATAGAATGTTGGGTATTATTAGGAAAGGTAAGGAAAACAGGTGTGAGGATGTTATAATACCGTTGTATTGCTCCATGGTGCGACTGCACCTTGAGTATTGTGTTCAATTCTGGTCGCCATATCTCAAGAAAGATATAGTGGAATTGGAAAAGGTGCAGCGAAGGGCGACTAAAATGATAGCGGGGATGGGACGACTTCCCTATGAAGAAAGACTAAGGAGGCTAGGGCTTTTCAGTTTGGAGAAGAGACGGCTGAGGGGAGACATGATAGAGGCATATAAAATAATGAGTGGAGTGGAACAGGTGGATGTGAAGTGTCCACGCTTTCCAAAAATACTAGGACTAGGGGGCATGCGATGAAACTACAGTGTAGTAAATTTAAAACAAATCGGAGAAAATATTTCTTCACCCAATGCATAATTGAACTCTGGAATTCGTTGCCAGAGAACGTGGTGAAGGCGGTTAGCTTGGCAGAGTTTAAAAAGGGGTTAGACGGTTTCCTAGAGGACAAGTCCATAAACCACTACTAAATGGACTTGGGAAAAATCCACAATTCCAGGAATAACATGTATAGAATGTACGTTTGGGAAGCTTGCCAGGTGCCCTTGGCCTGGATTGGCCGCTGTTGTAGACAGGATGCTGGGCTCGATGGACCTTTGGTCTTTTCCCAGTGTGGCATTACTTATGTACTTATGTACTTATTACAGAGCTTGATGATTTGTTGAGGGAAAAGGAGAGGGCTGAGATTAAGTATTGGATTTTGTATACTCATTGATTTGTGGCACAACAACAAATTTGATATAGCCCATATGCAGATGTCCCTATTTCTTCCAGTCCCATGGGACCAAAGGAAAGTACCTGCCCAGCTCAGTACCAGCGATGACCTTCGGAAGGTGTCATGGAGGTGGGACAAGCAGGGCCTTGCGCGTGTGGTGTCAAGGTGCATGGAAGGGGCAGGGCAAGCATGGCCTTAATGCATGCGGTGCCAAGGCTCCTCCGTGCTGAAGTTCATCACTGGTACTGAGCTGGGCAGATACCTTTCTTCTATCCCATGGGACCGGAAGAGAGGGGAGATCTGTTTGAAGTGAGTGAGAAAGAGACAAGAGGTGATGTTAGGATCAAGGAAGGATAGAGAGAGGAACTGGGGCATATGGGAGTGTGGGGCAAACAAGTGGGAGGGGAACTGGGGTACATGGGATTGTGTGGCCGACAAGAGAGGGGAACCGGGGCACGGGGAAGTGTGCGGCCGGCGAGAGAGAGGGGAGCCGGGGCACTTGGGGAGTGTGGGGCTGGTGAGAGAGAGGGGAGTGTGTCGCTGACAAGAGAGAGGGGAGCCGGGGCACTTGGGGAGTGTGGGGCTGGCGATAGAGAGGGGAGTGTGTTGGCTGACGAGAGAGGGGAGCCGAGGCACGTGGGAGTGTGTTGTCCGACGAGAGAGGGGAGCCGAGGCACGTGGGAGTGTGTTGTCCGACGAGATAGGGGAGCCGAGGCACGTGGGAGTGTGTTGTCCGACGAGAGAGGGGAGCCGGGGCACGTGGGAGTGTGTTGTCCGACGAGAGAGGGGAGCCGGGGCACGTGGGAGTGTGTTGTCCGACGAGAGAGGGGAGCCGGGGCACTTGGGAGTGTGTTGTTCGACGAGAGAGGGGAACCGGGGCACTTGGGAGTGTGTTGTCCGATGAGAGAGAGGGGAACCGGGGTACGTAGGAGTGTGGGGTCGCAAAGGGAGAGGGTCGGAAGGAGAGAGCTTCATGAAACCATATGTTGGCAAAATGATTTTATGTATATGTGTGACTTTTTATTTTTTAATTTATTTTGTTACATTTGTACCCCGCGCTTTCCCACTCATGGCAGGCTCAATGCGGCAATGTGGATGGAGATAATTTTATCTGGGGAGTGAAGGAATTTTATGTGGGGGGAGGAAACTTTGTGTTCGGCCCCCTAGGGATAGTATCTCATGATCTAGGAGGATCAAAAGTAACTTGCATAGGGAGCAGTATCCTAAAGTGGCGTACAGTAGATTCTACTAGTGGGATATGCCCTCAGCCCTGGGGACAAGAATAAGTGGACACATACTGGGTAAGCCATTTGGTCTTTCTGTGTCCTTTTCTATTATGTTTACAATATTAATACATGAAGGGAGAATGTGTGTGTTGGTAAAATAGTAGGCAATAGAGCAGACACCTCAGCAGGAGCTGTTTAAAGTCTCCTCTTTGAACAGTCTTGTAACCCGTGTGATACTCGTAAGATGTTTATAATTCTTCTAGTAGTTTGTTTTTATTATTTGTTAGAATCCTTTCTGTTTTAGTTATAGGGGAAGAATATTTGGTGCCTGTATCCACAGTATGAGCCTCACTATCTATGGAGAAAGTAAGGAGCCTGGCCCAGTACTTATCCTCAAAGAGCATAAGGGAAATGTGGGCTTTTGCTTTACCTTGCTTGTCCTGGTTTTATTCAGAGCTGTTTTATATCTGATTCTTAATGATGAATCTTTAATGTAGCTTTTCTCTTCCTATTTTTCTCTGGTTTTGAGAGGAGGATTCTACTTTATCAAAAGTCTTTTTTGTTCCTGTTCTTTAAAAGTCTACTGTGTTTTACCTTGCAGGCTTTTCTAGCCCTGGGCTCTGGAGCCTGAGATTTTGGTCTGATGACAGGATGTTAATCTTTGTGGGCTGGTAGAGAATGTATAATGAACATTATTTTGTGACTATTGAGCTTAGTGAAATTTTTTTTTTTGTTCTAGGTGAAACATTCAACTAATCAGATTGTGATGAACTGTGCTGACATTGATATCATCACTGCATCCTATGCCCCAGAGGGAGGCGACGGTAAGAGCTCAGGTCCTTTATGTTCCTGATCCTGCCACCTCACTAGAGAGACTTCCCAGAGCACTTCCATTTTAGAGATCTATGAATGGGTTGCTGGGTTTTGAGGAATTGGAGGATAGGAATCCTCTCTGATGTCAATCAGTATTTTTCATGTGGAAATGTATCAGAGGAACACAAAAGGACCCTTTTATTAAACCGTGTTAAGCAGGTAGTACAGGTTTTACCACACTTGATATTAGCACAGACCCATCATAATATCTAAATGCTAAT
Organism: Microcaecilia unicolor; assembly: GCF_901765095.1. Taxonomy (NCBI): domain Eukaryota; kingdom Metazoa; phylum Chordata; class Amphibia; order Gymnophiona; family Siphonopidae; genus Microcaecilia; species Microcaecilia unicolor. The sequence continues at coordinate 66,002,693 of NC_044042.1, read as the reverse complement.
ATCAAGTGCACTGTTAAATAAGCCAACGCAGTTTAAAAAAACACAACAGCAACAAACAAACCTATGCTACCTGATTAACATAGCAGTAGGCATGATAGAGGCACAGCAGAGGTCATTACTGTGCCTTAGCTGTTGATGACTGCTGATAGCACAGCTGCACTTAACCACCACCTCAGGAGGAGGCAGTAAATGCAGCTATGCTACCAACAGACTTACTGGGTGCTGCTGTAGTCCTCCTTCCTCCACCCACGATCTTTCCCAGGACAAACCTAGGGGTTGGCAGTGGTGATCCTCCTCCACTCCCGACCTAGACTGCACTGGGATCCAAAATGACAATGGTTACACCATGGGGGTATATTTAGGGGAAAAGGGCGAGAATTGTAACAGCAGCTGCGATAAGGGACCACTGGTAGTGTGGCTGCAGTTAATACCTCCTCTTGAGGTGGTAACAAGTGCAGTTCTGCTATTGGCAAGTGAGCAGTAAGGACCCACATGCTAGCTGTCGCAGGAGGCCAATCCTTTACAGAAGGATACCCCTTAGCGGTAGTACTGCGAGATTACTGCTAGATGTCATGGGTGCCATTGTGGTTCTTGGCATATTCTTGGGTAGGAGCAGAGAGGCATCACTCCTGCCTGGGAGCACTGCTAACCTGGGGGGGGGGGGGGGGTTGGAGGTGGAGAAGGAGGGGTTGCTGTTTTGGGGGTAGGGTTTGTCAGCGAGCTTTGGATTGGAGGCAGGGTTTTTCACAATGGGGAGGGTGTGTTGTGAGATCTAACTGAGAGGGAGGGGTTGCACGTGCCAGGGGTGTTGGGGATTGGGAATCGGAAGTGCCAGGGGGGTTTGGATGGCCAGTGGATGTCTTGGGGTGGTAGTTCTAGATATTGAAGGTGCTCTCACTGTGCTTTTGTAAAAATTGCAGGGCATGCCTCCTGCATGTAACTCGTGTTAATGTTTGCTGTTGTTTTGCGTTGTGCCAAAACTTACCACACTTTAATGAAAGAACCCCAGATTATTAATGCCTGATGGAGTAGTGGGAAGTTGCTTTGTTAGTGGATGAAAAGTTGTCTGGGACTCGACTCCTCAGTTGCTTATTAAGTTCAAGTAAAACACTACTTTAGCTTCATATGATAAAATAGATTATTCTGGTTAAGCCCCAGTCATAGCAATTGGAAGGAAGGGAGTGAGGGAATAGTTGGTCTGAGAGCTTGGTTGAAATAGACCTCTAATAACATGCCACATCTTTTCTCAAGTGAGCTGGAACACTTCTGTGTTTCCTGCTTTTTCACATTGGGTTTGATTAATTTGCAGGAACAGTCCCATGTGCTCATGCCATGAGAGATCCTGAATAGTTTGCTTATTAATCAGGAGGTTAGGGGGTGGAGGGAGGCTGCAGGAGTAGACGAGGTAACAGGTTGTTAGCTGTCTTGGGGGAGGGAGCATAGCAGGTGTAGATACAAAGGGGTTGCAGATGACAGGTCTTTTATTTCCTCTTAGCCAAAGTCTGTGTTCCTTTACACTCCTGCATTAAATGTTAGATTGGAATGATAAATGTGCACTACGTATGGTAAGATGCGGGAGATTGTGAGGGAGTGAGTGGTATAGCGGAATACACCCTCACTGGTGTTGAAGTTAAATCACCTTATGGTAGATGACACTAACCTGCTGAGTCAGGCGGTGGGGCTCAGACAGGGAGGTGGCCAAATGCCCTGGGGCAGAATAGGAAGGCCCTGAGTGAAGGAATCTTCTCAGGGTGTTCCCATTGGCTACAGTACCTGGGGGAGATCCTGAAGAAGAGGAGCAGCCCCAGTGATTGCTACCCTTGTCAGAAGCAGCGGTTTCATTGAGGTAGGACAAGTTTCATTAGAACCTTAAAGTTATAGAGTGTTGACTAAATCTGTGAAGCTGTGTTGGAGAGGGAGAGAGAGAGAGACTACAGGAATCTTGGCATGAAGAAGTTGTGACTGTGTATTTAACCCTGAAGCAAGAGGAGAGGGTAGCGTATACTGAAGTGTGTTGCGCCTGTGTCGGGGACAGTTCTGAAAGGAACTATAGTAAAACTCCAAGTGATTGGTTAAAGTGTCCAGTCTGTGGAAAGAACAGACTTGGAAAATCCTTACTTTGAATTTAATAAAGCTGATTTACGTAAAAACCCTTGGGTGTAGCTGTATTCCTGAGAGTTCCAACCCAGCCGTGCTGTCACAGAGAGAAAAACATCTACATGATACAAAGATCAAGCAAAATTGCTTACCTGTAATAGGTGTTCTCTGTGGACATCAGGATAATGCAGACACACTTGATTTGTTCTGCTCTGCGGGCTGCATGTTCAGATGTGCTTTTTAGCTTGTTAGCTAAATGGTTGAACCACCTTGCTGATGTTAGTGAGAGTCTGTTTTGTGAATTACTGGAGGGAGGAAGAATGATGGTGAAAATAGCAGGAGTAAACACCCTTGAGAATCATAGAAAAAAGAACTTTAATCTGTTAATATTGGATGCAACGGTATGCACTAACGCATGAAAATGTATCTTTTTTTTTTTTTTTTTTTGAGGGGATGGAGGGCAGGAAGGTGTCCGTATTATCCTGAAGTCCACAGAGCACACCTGTTACTGGTAAACAACTTTGCTTTCTCTGTGTGTACAAGAAATGCAGACACGCTTGGTGACCCTCCAGCTGAAGGTTGCAAGAAAATCTTGATTTCTTCTATGAATCATGTAATCTGGAATCTTAGATAAAAAAAGGTTTTAGGGAGGTGGAGAGAGAGGTCATGAAAATGCAGCTTGTAAAACCTCTTGTCCAAATTTGCTATTGTTTTGAGATGAAGAGACAATGCAGTAATGCTTAGTAAAAGTATGAAATGTGGACGATGTAGCTACTTTACAAATGTCCACGTAGGGAAAACCTTGAGCGTGAACTGTAGAGGTTGATATTAATCGTAAAAATGTGCACCAGTGTTGTCAGGAGGGTTGAGATGGACTCGCTTCTAACATAAAGATATGTAGTCTACTGTTCATGAAGGAAGTGTAGACTTAGAGACTGCTTGACCCAAGGATTAAGGATGAAAAAAAGTAAAAAGCCGAGATGACTTTCTGCGATTCTTTCTACGTTTCAACTGAAAAAAAGAGTGCTCTTCTTCAAGCGGGTGTGTGAGGAATAACTTCTGCTGGTTGGGAATGAGGCTTTGGAAAAAATACAGGAAGAAAAATGTCTTGATTCAGATGAAGACACCACCTTAAGTAAAAGTTTTGGATGAGTTTGGAGAACTACTTTTGTGGGGGAAAAAAAAAACTGCATATAAAGTGGATAATGTACCAGAAGAGCTTGAATCTCACTGATAGGACGTGCTGAGGTGATGGTAACCAGAAAAAACATTTTCCAGGTGAAGTACTGTAAGGTTGCAGAGGAAAGAAGCTCAAATGGGAGTCAAAGTAACTGAGGTAGGGCAAGGTTAAGGTCCCAAGATGGAGAATGGTGGCTGAAGAGGGGATCAAAGGTGCTTCAGGCCTTTAAGAAAATGCTTTAGCAAAGGATGGGATGTTAAGACAGTTTGAAATATATCTGGGGCCCCTGAGCCTCCATGCTGTCAAAGCTAATATTTTGAGGTTTGGATGCAGAAGATGACCATTTTAGAGGAGAGACTGATGGCATCCCAGATGGATTTGGTTGACAATCAAATTGTTGGGGTTCTGCCGCTGAGGCCCTTTCTGATCTGTTAAGGGATGACAACCTTGTGATTGAGAGGTTGAGTGAACTGATTTAAACCTCATTATGGCTGACATGTGGCTCAGGAGTTTGAGCAGAGATCTTGCTGAACAGGTTCTCCTTGACTTTTGAAATGAGGGACTATATATTTAGATTTTCCTTGGAAATAAATGCTTGATTTTGAATAGTGTTTGGAATGGCTCAGATGAATTAAATGGATTGGGTTGGATTTGTTGGCTTTTTAAATCCCAGAGCTTGTAGCATAGTTTATTGTGAGTTGCAGAGTGTGTAACAAATCTTGCTTTGATTGATTCATCTCTGTGCAGTCGTCTAAATAGGGAAAAACAAAAATGGCTTGCTGCCATGACTGCTAGGCATTTTGTGAACACACCAAGTTCCGGGGAGAGACTGAAGGATAGGACTTTGTATTGGAAATGAGAATTTTGGTAGGTGAAGCGTAGATACTTTCAATGCTGTGGATGGATTGGAATGTGTGCATAAGCATTTCTGAGATCCAGGGTCACTAGCCAGCTGTTATGTTTGAGAAGTGGCAAGATCCTGAATTTTTCTCTTTTGACAAATTTGTTTAAACACTTGAGGTCGAGTATGGGGTGTAATCCTCCTGATTTTGGGGGGGGGGGGATTAGGAAGTAATGGGAGTAAATACTCCAGTTGATCTCGTTTGGGGGTACTGGCTTGGATGGCTTGTGTGGGAGGAGAGATCGTGCCTGCTCTCCTAGGATAGTAGCCCGTTGAGAGTGAGTGTAAGTCAGTACTGGAGGGTGCTGTGAGGGTGAATGACCAAAGTTTGTTTCAATATGTTTTATTCAGTTGAATTGTAGCAAAATCCAATCCCTCATATACCTTAAATGAACACATTCGATTCAACGTAACATGTTGCATATAACAAAATAAGTTTGTTACCTTTTTTTTTTTTAAAAGGAAACCAGAAATTAGCAATTCCCCCACCCTGAGGTTACACCAAATTTTATTTTATTTTAGTTACATTTGTACCCTGCGCTTTCCCACTCATGGTAGGCTCAATGCGGCTTACATATTGTATACAGGTATAGAGATCCAGAGGCTGAATTCTTATTCCTCCAGACATCTTGCTTTTCCCTTCCAGTTATAAATGTAAAGAATTTAAAATGAAACTTCTTGCTTTAAGAGCCAAAGTTTGAATATAAGCTTCCCAAATAGACAAGAACAACTTTCTGCGTTTAAAGGTAAGATTTGCCCCTCTTAATTCCAACAGCACTAGGTTATGAAATTGTATACACCATCGCCAAAAAGATGGAGGTTCAGCCTGAATCCCTTTTTTCTCCACAATGCAGACTTTTCTAACAAATATACATGTACCCTTTCCTCAAAGATTTAGCATTTGTCAAGTATAACCCCACACGCAGAAAGAGGTGTATGCTGGCCAGTAATATTCCCTAGATAGTTCAGGACACTGCTCCAAAACGCTTGTATAGGGGAACAATTCCGAAGAGCATAAAGAAATTTCACATCTGCCTGTTGACATTTAAAACAAACACTAGAATTCAGAGCACCGATATGCCATACTTGCTTTTGAGTGGCATAACTTCAAAGTACAACTCGAAACGGATATTCACGCATGAATGTCAGCAGCATGAATTAGAGCCAGTATACCTGCTGCTATGTGTTCAAAATGAATAGTCAGCTGAAGACCCAGATCCCTCTCCCCATCTACTTAATATATCAGAATAATCTGCCCCTCTCAATTTTTGATGCAGCTGCGCGTGTAATTCAGAAAAGGAGAATCTGTCATTGGTGGAAGATTTCAACCATGCTCATAAGGATTTACCATAACTTTAATTTTAGTCCTTCGTATGGCAGAGAATTTATGTAATGTTGTAATTGGTAATATGCTAAAAAATCTGATCTAGCAAAATTGGTTTTTTTAAATGTCATAATATTCCCTTGCTCTGTTAAAATATGTTCTAAATGAGTGATGCTCCCTTTCTCCCATCTAAGAAACACCTGGATTTCTTATTTTGTAATCTGCATTGAACTTAGATGATTTTTGCGGAACTTTAGAGAATATTGATATTGGTATCCCTAAGCTTCTCCATTTTTCCCTCTGTGTGCCCACATTCTATACCTCTCTGTCAAACCCCTCTCTACAAAAACACCCAGAGCTCTAACACCTTCCCCTAGCATCTCTAACACACATCCCCACAGTATGTACCCCAGCATAGCTATCAGTTAATCTTTGCGCCCCCACCCTCCTGCCCAGGCAAACACCCCACTACGGTTTTCTCAACCTCCTCAGCACTCACAGCATCCTAGCTCTCTGAACCCATCCTCACTGTACACACTTTCTCCCCACAGCTGTTTGTGAATCCCTCAATATACCTCCCCAGCCCACTCTCTCCCTACCCCCTTTAGCAGTGCATACACCCACCTCTCCTCCCACTCTTCATCCGTGGCACCTTTGGCTTCTCTTATCCTCATCCTTGTCCCCTGTACCTTTTGGCACAAATGCCCTTCCTATGGGTATTTTCTTATCAGCTTGCAGCTTTCATTTTCTCTTGCCCTTTGCTGCCTGAGCGCTGTTCTGCCCCCAGTTTGCACTGGCCAGTTTGTCCTGTTCATTTTCTTAGGCCCCCTCCTACCTTGGTGCTCATCACGTGTGGAGGATAAGGAGTATCTTCATAAGAACAAGTTGTTGACAAAAAAGGAAATTGCACAATAACTTGCAATAGCTAAAACGGAAAGAAGGGCACCTGACCGGGTATGATTCAGAGAGATTGAGCAAGATTAGAAAAACAAGTCCCTTCCCATAGACTTGTGTTAGGACCAGATACTATATAAGAGAAGGGCATCAGATAGATCGTTGGAGGTTCTCCCCAACGCATCTAGGACGCAGAGCTCTGGTCAGCTGAATCCAGAATTTGTCTGATGAATGTACCTGATTAAAGTCTGATTTGCAAATAAACTCCTCATTCCAAATAATGATTTGTGGGCTTCACTTAATGATGAAAGGCTGTAAGTATAAATGCTTTTGCTACATCAGGCTATCATTCGCTGCATTGTATAACCTGTAGCCTAAATCCAGTTTGTCATAAGGCTGGTATCTATTCCTTGCCAGTGCTGAGAGGCGGACTAATGCGGGTCTCTTAGACCTAACGTCTCTCTCAGTGGCAATTCCTTTTAGAACCTCATAACTCCTGGATTACCCCAGTACTAGTGTTATTTAGAGATGGAGTCAGATTAAGGTCACTCTAGCCTTCACAGGAGGAAAGTGTGCTGTATGGTGGGCTGCATCCTGCTTATCTGCTGCCTTGGTTCTTGCTGCTGAATTTGAACTATGCGGGACACCGTAGAGCCCATGAACAAGACAAACTGGCCAGTGCACACTTGGGACAGGGGAGAGCTCAGAGAATGAATTCAGGAGCTCTGAGGGAGGGGGGGGGGGGCTTAACCATTCCAGTTCCTGTGTTGTTTTTTGCCCTTTGCAGAATTATATGCTGGAAGTGCTTAATTCTGTGTGTAGGAGGGGAATTCTGTTTTGTGCAGTTGCGTAGAATTTCCCCAGGAGTAGAAATTTAATATGGACAAGTACAAAGTGATGCAGATAGAGAGGAATAACCCAAATTAGCTACATGTTATCTTCCACATTAGGAGTTAACAACAAAGGAAAAAGAGCTAGGTGTCATTGTGGACAACGTGTTAAAATCTGCTTTGTGTGTAGTGGTGGCTAGAAAAACACAATATTGGGTGTATTAGGAAAGGAATAGGAAATAAAACAAAAAGCTATACCTCTGTATTGTTCCATAGTGTGACCACACTTGGGGGAGTTATGTAAAGGGCACCAATATTAGGAAAGAAATAGGAAATAAAACAAAAAGATATACGTTGGTGTTGTTCCATAGTGTGACCACACGGGGGAATTCTGTAAAGGGCACCAGTTTGCATGCTGATCGCAAACTCTTGGCCGGATTCCATTATAGAATACTAACACAAGTCAGCATTTACATGCCAGCACTTAAGTGCACCCACTTAACAACCATGTCAGTAGTGGGCATAAATATGCGTGCCTAAATACGGCATTTTAGCACATAGCTATCAGTAATTCTGTGTTGTGTGCGTAATTGTTGGACACACCCCCTTCCCCTGCCCATCTGCCTCCTCTTGCATTTATGCGCTAAGCGAGTTGCACGTTATAGAATACTGACACTTATGTGCATGGCTGTTAGTTACATACATAAGTGCTAGTATTCTATAACCTTAGCATGTATATTGACACCTAACTTTAGGCAACCTGTTATAGAATGAGGGGGTTGAGTATTGTGTGCAGTTCTGGTCACAGCATCTGAAGATGATGTGGCAGAATTAGAAAAGGTTCAGAGCAGGGCAACTCAAATGATACAGGGATGAATTATTCATGAGGAAAAAAGCTGGCGAGGTTGGGGCTCTCTGTTGTGGAGAAGAGACGGGGAGATATGATAAAAGTCTATAAAATCCTGTGTGGCATGGAATGGGTAAAACCAATTTCTCCATTTTATCTCCAGGTTTAAGCAGTAATCTTCCCGAAGTCTACCTTTTATGGACTTTCCTTCCAAAAATTTTCCAAGTTGTCTTATACCCAGCTATGATAACTGCTTTTACCGCATTCTCTGGAAGCAGGTTCCAGAGCTTTATATCCCCCAACCTGCTCATGGAAGTAGAGGATAAACAGTTTCCAGTTACATCACCAGTATAACAGCAGGCTCAGACTAGAGCTAATCAGTAATTTCTTTACCTCCAGAAAATGGTGCAGATTGGATTGGCATACCAAAAACAAGAAACCTGTAAGCAAACCAACAAGGAAAAGAAAAAATGGGGGTGGGGGGAAGGAAACCAATCAAATTCTAACTCTGGAGTTGCAAGCAGTTCAGCATTGCTGTTTGCGGATAGCTTTAATGTCAGACTGCTTTCTACATTTGTTCTGTGCAGTGAGCCTTACTGCGATTTCCCTGCTTAAATAATTTTGAAGTCAGATGTTTCTCTACATTGCTGCTTTACAGATAATTTCTGTGCACGGATGGTGCTAAATTAATTTTTTTGGTTGGACTTGACTGAGATCCTTGCATAGACTGACATCTTTGTATTATCAACTAGACTGAATTACACTGAAACACAGGGCTGAGTTGAGTCTGTTGAATTTAACATAAGACAGTAAGCACATAAGTGTTGCCATACTGGGACTGACCGAAGGTCCATGAAGCCCAGCATCCTGTTTTCAACAGTGACCAATCCAGGTCATAAAGTACCTGGCAAGATCCCAAAACAGTACAATACATTTTATGCTGCTTATCCTAGAAATAAGCAGTGGATTTTCCCCAGGTCCATCTTAATAATGGCTTATGGGCTTATGGACTTTTAGGAAGTTATCCAAACCTTTTTTAAGTCCCGCCAACCTAACTGCTTTTACTGTATTCTCTGGCAATGTATTCCAGTTTAATTACACATTGAGTGAAGAAATATTTTCTCTGATTTGTTTTAAATTTACTACTTTGTAGTTTCATTATGAGCTCCCCTAGTCCTAGTGTTTTTGGAAGGAGTAAACAAGCGATTCATGTCTACCCATTCCACTCCACTCATTATTTTGTAGACCTCTATCATATCTCCCCTCAGCCGTCTTTTCTCCAAGCTGAAGAGCCCTAGCCACTTTAGCCTTTCCTCAAAGGGAAGTCGTCTCATCCCCTTTATCATTTTCGTCGCCCTTCTGTGCACTTTTTCTAATTCCACTGTATTTTTTTTGAGATGTGGTGACCAGAATTGAGCACAATATTCGAGGTGCGGTCGCACCATGGAGCGATGCACAGGCATTATAACACCCTCATTTTTGTTTTTCATGCCTTTCCTAATAATACCTAACATTCCATTTACTTTCTTAGCTACCACTGCACAGTGAGCAGAGGTCAATGACACCTAGATCCCTTCGCTAATCAGTGACTCCTAATGTGGAACCTTGCATCATGTAACTACAGTTTGGGTTCCTTTTTCCCACATGCATCACTTTGCACTTGCTTACATTAAACGACATCTGCCATTTGGATGCCCAGTCTCCCATCTCGTAAGGTCCTCTTGTAATTTTTCACAATCCTCTTGCAATTTAACAACTTTGAATAACTTTGTGTCATCAGCAAATTTACCTCACTAGGTATTCCCATTAGAGACTTGCATGGGAACGGGGTTTGCGGGAATCCTGTGGAACCCATAGGGTTCCTGCAGGGACGAAAGCCGTTCCTGCGGGATTCCTGTGGAAGTGTATGCTGCACTTGTGCCAGCCTCTCACTTACCGAGTACCAAGTTCTTTCATCAATTTTTTTTATTGACAACTCAACATAGCCAATACAGATGTTTCAAGACAGAAAATATTTGACCATTCAATATAATACAGAAACTGAAGCCACTAAAATGGGCTGTCAACAAATATTTCTCATTTATCCCCCTTTACCCTCATCCCACTCCCATGCTGTAGAACTACAATCCAGCAATAAGCATAGTATCAAACCCCTCCCAGGTCCCGTGAGTTCTGGTTCCTTATGACCCCCCGAGCTCAAAGGATCAGGACCATTAAGAGCATCCTACTTCCTTTCCCTCTACCCCCCCCTCCAGGTACCTTCATGGTTAATTGTGGATCTTATATGGAGTCCAAACTCAAGTAATAATCTAATCGGCCCGCTAACTACTTCACATTACATTGATCACCAAACTTCTACCTCTGGGAGACAGAGAGGACAGATAGGATCCCCAAAGCTTCAGAAAGCGAGTTTTACATTTATGGGAACCTCTTGCCTCCCTTGCCTCCCATGTTACCAATTGATGCAGCTGATTGCGCCAGTGCGAATATTCAGGGGATGCATCTGAAACCAAAGTCTGCAAAATGCATTTATGTGCCAACAAGTAAGCCTTCCAGAGCATCATCTTTGATTCTACCAAAGCTCCCCTCACTGACCCAAAACAGTCCAACAGCAAAAGGGACTGGGACTGCGTCACCCGACGCCGAATGATCAATGACAGTTATGCAGTGACCCGATCCCAAAAGTGGCGGACCTGCCCACATGTCCAAAAGGCATAATAAAAAATATTGTCTGAAGATAGGGGAGAAGGAGGGAGATGGGAGGGTGGGCTGTGTTCAAGGTTCAGGTTTCTGCATGTCATAATGTTATATAAATAGAGGGTTGGGTGGAAGAGGGGGGGGGACTTTTTAAAAGTTTGCTGATAGTCTGTATGTTTCACTATCTGATTTTTTTTTTTTTTTGTGAAGGAGGTGGTTATTTTGATTTGTAATCACTCAAAGGTTGGAATAAAAACAGGTTTATGGGAGGTGTGGGGGGGGGGGGAGGAGATTAAAAGTTTGACGACGGATGCTTTTACTGGAATTTATTATGTTTATATTACGTATTTCCACACTGTATTACTCGACAATTGATAAACATGCATTGTTGTGTTTTCTCATCAATAAAAACATGAAAACTAAAAAAGTATTGTCTGATTTATTGCATTTGGGACATATTGAAGAGGACAAACCCCCTGCATGAACCACCTGAGCTCTAGTGAAATAGTCCCTCAAAAGAACCTGAAAATAACACTCTCTATAAGAAGCACTTCCGGTGAGCTTTGGAATACTCCGTATAGCGAAGAGCATATCCCACTATTCCAAGTTCAATCCCGTGTCAAGTTCCCAGTGATGTCTGGTAGCCTCCAGCTCCTTTTGAGTACCCAGGTTCCACAAAGCTTTGTGGATTCCTGAGATAGAAGAGGAAGACTCAAATATCGTGTCAAAAAAAGTTATGCACTTAAGTTCCAGTACCTTTACCCAGGGACTCTTCCCGCAGTGTTCAAATGTAATGCTTTAACTGACTGTGCATAGACATCTCCCCATTGTATGTTCCCAGGTCCTTTCAATTACTCTAAAGACTTAAGCCCACCGGCGGCGGAATTTTTTTTTAATGTACCATTCAATTCTTACTGGGACGGGGTGGGGACAGGTTAAATTCTAGTGGGGATGGGTAAGATTTCTGTCCCTGTGCAAATCTCTAATTCCCATCTCTAGATCATTTATAAATAGTTAAAAAGCAGCGGTCCCAGCACAGATCCCTGCGGAACCCCACTGTCTACCTTTCTCCATTGAGAATACTGACCATTTAATCCTACTCTCTCTTTTCTTTTAACCAGTTTTTAATCCACAATAGAACAGTACCATGACTTTCCAGTTTCCTCTGGAGGCTTTCATGAGGTACTTTGTTAAATGCCTTTTGAAAATCCAGATACTCAGTATCAACTGGTTCACCTTTATCCACGTTTGCTCACCCCTTCAAAGAAATGTAATAGATTAGTGAGGCAAGATTTCCCTTCACTAAATCCATGTTGGCTTTGTCTCATTCATGCTTTTGAATATGCTCTGTAATTTTGTTCATTATAATAGTCTCTACCATTTTGCTTGGCACTAACGTCAGGCTTACCGGTCTATAATTTAACAAGTTGATTGTCAATAAGGACTATTTTAGCTTTGTTGCATATTTGTGTTTTTTTGTTTGTTTTTCTTTTGAATTCCTTGAGTTGGAATTTGATTGGTCCTCCCCCTCCATTTTTTTCTTTCTTTGCAGATTGGATTGGTGCAGCTGGTATCTGCTTTTTTTTTTTTTTGGCTTGACTCCCCAAGATGAAGGCCAAAGCCGGTCTCTGCCTGGTTGAGTCCTTAGACTTGGACTGTCTCCTGGGATTGGTCCACGGTCTTCTCCTTGGTTAGTTAAAGGAGTGTGGGTTTTTTAACCCCTCTTACTCAGGTCCCTGGAGCAGCTGCACAGGCCCTAAGGGGGTCCCTGCTGTGTGGGCTCGAATCCCATTCTCCTCTTCCCCCCTCTCCCTGAACTACCTCCTAGAAAAATACAAGTTGGAAAACTCCCCACAAGTATGTTGCATGAAGTTCAAAGAAACAAAACCAAAGTACATTGAGTACAAGTGAAACCATGCTAGGTCTGAGCTCTAGAGAGAGGAGATTTCATTGGGGTCTCCTGGCCTTAGGCTATTTGGGGAATCCCCTCTTGGGCGGGGTGGGGGGTGGCTGTGCAGGTGAGTCTGGCAGCATGCCTAGGTGCCGCTGCAACTCCTGTGGTTGCTGGCTGTGGAGGCATCTGGCTTATCATGCCCCAGTTGCAGGAGTTAGGGCCTTCAGGAATGGAGGAATCCGTGCTAGGAAGCTCCCGGAGCAGACAGGTGCCCTTGTTGCAGTGAATCTTCATTTGGGTTTGGGTCCTGGCAGCTGCAGACCCTCAATTTATTGCAGGAGGCACAGCCGTGTTTGATCTGTCTATGTGGCTTACTGTAGAGGCCATGTGTGTGCAAACGGGGGGTCGGGGGGGGGCATAGGGAATGGGTCTCTGTCCCCTGTGCCTGAACAGCCCTTTAGGGCCCCTGGGTGGGATTTTGGCTCCATCTCAGAAGGGCTGGTGGGTAGGGTTCCTGACCTTTGGAGGGGAGTAGGGGGGAGATCCCAGGGACTGGTCCCAGTTTGCTGTTTGTGGTTGTCCAGTGTTTGCAGTCTCTTTCCTTCCCACTGCACCTGCCTATGCTTTTGTCCTTGCCACCACCTTGAAGCAAGTTGGCGTGGCCAACAGCAGGGGTCAGCACCCAGAGCTTTCCCCGTTGGAATCTGGATTGGGAGGGATGAGACACTGGGGGGGGGGGGGGGGCATCATCCTTGCATGGTTCTGACTCCCTAGATTCCAGTAAACTGTCTTTAGAGGATGACTGAGATTCTCCAGTGGTGGGTTACCGCAAGCTGGCAAAGATTTTTCCCCTCCATTGGATACTTTCAGAGATGGTCTTGAGTAAACGGGAGACCCTTTGTGTTGTGGTCTGGAGGTCCAGGCTCATAGTCTGCATTTTTGACCATTTGCTCAGTCTGCTAGATCTTGGAGCTCCAGGTTCTCCCTCTTTGTCCTGTTAGGATGACACTATGGTGCCCTCCTTTCTCTTTAAGGTAGTCTCGCATTTCCACTTGAACTAGGTAGTTTCACTACATTACTTTCTATGTGGGCCTGGTGGGGGAGGGTAGATCATGTTTTGTGCAAACTAGATGTTCATATTTATGCTGCAATATCTGGTTAGGAAACTGGGCCATCTTTTCATTCTGTTTAGTGAGTTGCACAAATGGGAAGCAGCTTCTAAGGCATCAGTTGCATGCTGGATCTATATAACTCATTGAGGTGATATACATCTTGGTCAGTAAAGTAGTTCCAGTTGTACTACAAGCCCATTTGACTAGAGCTCAGACCATTTACTGGGTGGAGACACAGGTAGTTTCTCCAGAGGACATTTGTTGAGCAGTGACTTGGTCTTCTTGTTTTTGCTTTGTAAAGCATTACAAGTTGAATCTGGGGGCCAGAGGTGACAGCACCTTTGGCAGGGCAGTTGTGTAGGTGGCTTTATCTTCCTCCCCCTGGATGTATAGACTTTGGTTCATTCCACTGGTGTGGACTGGTCTTGTTGGATGATAAGGAAGGTGAAATTTATTATTACCTGTTAATTTCTTTGAGTCCTACTAGACCAGCCTATCATCCTCGGAAGACTAGGGGTTGGGAGTACCCACTCATTACTCAGGGGTGTGGTTGTCCTGTTCAGTTTGTCAGCTCCTTTATTTCTTCAGATTACTCAATGTTTGATTTCATTGTTGGGAGACATTTCTGGGGTCCTATGGGGTGTTTTGCTATTTTTATGGGCTTTGTTCGCGGTATTTTGATTAACTCTAGGCTGCACCTGCTGTTATATTGGTGATGTCATTAGAAATTTTTTTTTTCCTATACTGCCATTTGCTGGTTGGGGGATGTAACCCACTGGAGTGGTTGATCTAGCAGGACTCCAAAGGAAGTTAACAGGTAAGAAAATAAATTTCACCTTGCCTTTCAAAAAGTATGAAGACTAGGGGACATGCCATGAAGTTACTAAATAGTACGTTTAAGACAAATCAAAGAAAATATATTTTTTCACTCAATGCATAGTTAAAGTTCTGGATCCTGTAGGTAGAGGATGTTGTAAAAGCATTAGTGTAGCTGGATTAAAAAAAAAAGGCTTGGTCAGTAACCTGGAGGAAAAGTCCATAAGCTGGTAAGGTATACCTGGGGAAAGCCATTGCCTATCCTTGGAGGTTAATAGCACGGAATCGTGCTAATCTGTGGTATCCAGCCACAGGTTCATGTGACTTGGATTTACCACTGTTAGAAATAAGATGCTGGGCTCCATTGTATTAAGGAGCATTATCCTGAGTGAGCAGTGTCTGCAGCAGTATGAGGAGCGGTCCTTATTTTTAAATTGGCCATCTATCATCTGTTTTCATTCAGGAGTTGTTTGAATGATTTTCCTGATACTCCTGAGGCAGGCGGATGTGTGCTGAAACGTGACTGTTTAGGTTTATTGAATAAACTGGAGTTCTAAAAATGTGGTTTAGCAGGATCCTTGTCATTGTTTCCTTTGTGTGTGGCCTGTGGTGGACTAGATGGACCTTTGGTCTGACCCACTGTGGTGGTGATTGTTTTTATGGCATGAACACTCTCTCTACTGCTGTGTAGAAAAGGAAGTGCTTCAGTAAAGCATGAGGCTGATATGGTGAGGGAATAGAGACTAACTTCTAAAGAATCAGAAGGATTCTACATATGTGGCATAGCAATGTGTCGAGACAGAGAAAAGGGATTTGGCAAATTATGTCCAAGACAGTCTGAAGCAGAGCAAAAGGATTTGGAAACCTTGCTGTTGTACTTTGAGTGGTGCATGAACACTTAAAATGATGCTGATGGACCAGGGGTGGGATTGTAACAGTATATGGTATGGAAAACAGGTGTGAGGATGTTATAATGCCGTTATATTGCTCCATGCTGCGAGGGCACCTTGAGTATTGTGTTCAATTCTGGTCGCCGCATTTCAAGAAAGATATAGTGGAATTGGAAAAGGTGCAGCGAAGGGCAACTAAAATGATAGCGGGGATGGGACGACTTCCCTATGAAGAAAGACTAAAGAGGCTAGGGCTTTCAGCTTGGAGAAGAGACAGCTGAGGGGAGACATGATAGAGGTATATAAAATAATGAGTGGAGTGGAACAGGTGGATGTGAAGCGTCTGTTCACGCTTTCCAAAAATACTAGGACTAGGGGGCATGCGATGAAACTACAGTGTAGTAAATTTAAAACAAATCGGAGAAAATATTTCTTCACCCAACGCATAATTAAACTCTGGAATTCATTGCCGGAGAATGTGGTGAAGGCGGTTAGCTTGGCAGAGTTTAAAAAGGGGTTAGATGGTTTCCTAAAGGACAAGTCCATAAACCACTACTAAATGGACTTGGGAAAAATCCACAATTCCAGGAATAACATGTATAGAATGTTTGTATGTTTGGGAAGCTTGCCAGGTGCCCTTGGCCTGGATTGGCCACTGTCGTGGACAGGATGCTGGGCTCGATGGACCCTTGGTCTTTTCCCAGTGTGGCATTACTTATGTACTTATAATGATCAGAATGCAGATATGGGTGAATGTTCTGTGGCTTAAGATCAAGTGAAACTGGTTGTGGTTAGGAAGTTCCTTTTATTTCTCTTCAAAGCATTAAGAAGGAGACTTGTAAAGGGTAGAGTTGGGGAGCAATAGGAGGAAGCCTGTCAGCTGTTCATGTGTTGTGCTGGATCTATTGGCAAGGCTAGGAGGTTCTAGATTACAACCTGTGGGAAAAAAAACAAAACTGCATAGTCACTTATTAAAACAGGAGATGATTGGGAAGGCTATTTGGAAATGGGGGAGTTACTCTTCCTTAGATGAGTGTTGAAAACCCACGATCAGTTTGTGTCGCCATCTGAGGCACAGACGATTTGATTTGTTCACTTTTTATATACTGCTTAGCACAACACGGCTCATGGTGTTTGAGGAGTGGCCATGGTGGGTTTCCTTGTCTCCAGAGTCGTGGTCAGGGGCCAGGCCTGCTGGAAGAGATGTATTCTGTAAGTAAATAAAATTTCTCCATACTTTTTCTTGTCCTTTTTGTCCTTACCCTTGTAGGGTGTGTCATTATAGGCTCTACCAATGGCAGTATAGAGAGATTAGCAACTGGCCATCTGGTTGTCTGCAGGGTTGAACCTTTGTTCACCAGGGTTTAACAACTAGGCATCTTAAGGGATCTTCTGTAAGGTGATGTAAAAGCCCCATAATGCCAATACCTTTGTAAAGAAGGTTACTGGCATTATGAAATTCAATCAAGAAACCTCCATCTTTTGATAATGCTTCTCAGAAGTGGTTATGGCTGGATAAAACCCACCAACTGCCCTTAGACATGTATAGTGTGGCAGTAGATTTATGTTGCAGATAGTGTGGAGAAAGGGGTACCTGTTTCCATATTTGGTGGGATTGCCTAATGGTGAAACAGTTTGGGTATAGGCGAGGGAAATAGTACATAAAAATTACTCCTAGAGCCAAATATATTCTTTTGTTTGTAGTCGGGGATAATGGCATGTATAACAAAATTTGTTGATGACTGTTAGAATGGAATTGGCAGTGGCTTGGAGGAGCGCAAAGGTGCCTTGTAATTCAATGATTTAACATAGAACAAACATCTTCTCACTTGTATCTCACAGCAGTAAGATAGGGGACCCTGAAAACAGTATAATAAGGTATGGGCATCATATTTTAGTTAGGCTGTCCTGCAGGATACATCTAACAGAAAAATGACAGAATTAAATGCTGGGTTGCAACTTTGGACATGACTGTGGTGGATGTTAGAGAGTGAGGTGCAGATTATCTCCGTTGGTTGGGGTGGATTATTAAAATATGGCCTGAACATTCTTTGGCAGTCTCCCTTCTGCAAAGTAGGGGTTAGGGATGAGGGTTTTGTTGGGTACGAGTTAACTGATCAAAGTATCTACATCTCTTTGGAATATGAATATGATTTGTTCTGATAGCTGATC
This sequence comes from Microcaecilia unicolor, assembly GCF_901765095.1. Lineage (NCBI taxonomy): Eukaryota > Metazoa > Chordata > Amphibia > Gymnophiona > Siphonopidae > Microcaecilia > Microcaecilia unicolor. Next base: position 65,985,039 of record NC_044042.1, on the reverse strand, counting down.
TAATAACTTGAAGTACAAAAAACAAAAAGTTTGCCCCAAGGAGGGTGCATTTAAGCTTTTAGTGTCTGGGAAAGTCAGCAGAAAGTGACATACACCCCTTCCTGCTTACCCTTCAAGGTGATTTGGGGTCTTTACTGCTGTCCAATGCAAGCTTCATGGTTTTCCAATATGCCCCCCGGGGGGGGGGGGGGAACAACACCCTTGCTCACCTAGGTTGTTAAGTTCCTCCAGCCAGGCTGTTAAGTTTTCCTTTGCTCTGTCTCAGCCAGAGTATCAATTTATCCACTATTCATTCCATAGAACATCTAGATGTGCTTAGAACGGTGGCTAATATTGAAGTTCCGACACTCCCCATGCCACCCTCCAATTTAGATCTCTAGAGCCCTATCTGGGAAACCCATGGTGGGTTTCTTGTTCAAATAAACCAGAAGCATGTGTTCTTTTTATACTGTCAAGCAATATTTATAGCATGGATTGATGTGGGAGCTGATACAATGTTAGAGTATAAGACCATGGGAATGTATTGCAAACTGAGCAAGAATGTTGCCTCTTCGGTGAGGCTTATATTATTTTATTTTGTTACATTTGTACCCCGTGTTTTCCCACTCATGGCAGGCTCAATGCGGCTTACATGGGCAATGGAGGGTTAAGTGACTTGCCCGAGTCACAAGGAGCTGCCTGTGCCTGAAGTGGGAATCGAACTCAGTTCCTCAGTTCCCCAGGACCAAAGTCCACCACCCTAACCACTAGGCCACTATATAGATGGCAGCAAGGACCAACCCCCAAACACCAGTATTGGTCAGACAGGAAAGACATCACTTGTCCTTTCTGTCAGTGCTTGGGATAGTGATAGTATGATACTCTTAACCAGATGTCTGTCTGGAGAACTCAAAAAGGTCTTGTGGATTTGGAAGTACATCCACAAAATTGGGACCAGATTTGTTCAGAGCCATTTGACAGAGGCTTGGGATCAGGATATAATAGGTACTGCTGTAGGAAACAAAGTCCAAACTGAACCAGTAGTATTTACACACTCCAAAGCAAACTTCATGGGTTAGATTGAGATCCAATATGATAAGCTGCAAGTAAGCACATGGGTATTGGAATTGAGGTGTGTGTGTGTGTGGGGGGGGGGGGGGGGGGGGGGGGGGGCTTGGATGCAATATGTCCAGAGATGATAGATCCAGTAGCTGTTTGCATGTTCAAATATGGAAGTGCTGTTCAGTGCCTGCTTTCCCCTGTGTTTTGATCTCTAATGAAGCTGAGTCTGGAAAAGGGAGCAGCTGGGTTCCAGCAACAGACTGTCAATGTGAAGTTAGATCTACTGTGATATGGATTTAGCACTGATGGGGGGCTATCAGGGGTGTGCTTCATCAGTTGCAGGGGGTGCCAAAGGAGTCACTGATGCCAATAGCTATGACACTGGAGGGTGAACATTGTCTTTGCCATAGGGGTGCTGCAACTGTGAATCATGGGGGTTTTGGCTAGCAGGGAGCTAGAAGATCTAAGCTGCAGTTGTTAGGAGGAAGGCCATTGGATAGTGTGGTTTGTAAAGCTCTCGGCACAGCTTCTCTCTGTAAATAGCACTTTTTTGCACTGTGTAATTGCTGTGATTGATGGCTGCAGTGGGAGTGGGTGGTCCTGGAGTGTGTTGCAAACAGCAGCAATAAAGGGCTGCAGTGTGGCTGCAGTGGGAGTGGGTGGTCCTGGAGTGTGTTGCAAACAGCAGCAATAAAGGGCTGCAGTGTGTGTTTGGGCCTGGTTCCTGGATGCTTCACTCTGCACTAGGATTCCAGTTCTCTGTAAGTATGTCTGGTGCTGAGTTGCTCTAAGATCACTTGATGTCAGCTGCAGAGAGGGGTGGAGACTCGCACTGATTCATGAGTTGAGTTGTCAGTGCCAGGGAAGCAGCTGTGTCACACCTGTGCCGGAAGGCAGCCCTGAATGAGACTGCACTGTTCTCGGCACAAAGGGGGGGGGGGGGAGGGGGGGGGAGAGCAGTTGCACCAGAAGTGGAGTTGATGGTGCAGAGAGATCTGCACTGTCACTGGAGTTTCCATAGAGCTGACTGAAGTTAGCATGGGCAGACGAACTGGAATGAGGTCCTGAGGCAGTGGAAGAGTCATAGCTGGTGTCCAGGGTTGGAGGTGGGTCCATGGAGAATAAAGGATCAGAGACAAAGCAGATGGGCATGGCTGAGGCTGATTTCCAGAGTGCCAAATGGTAGCTGTAGGGAGTGTACAGGTAGTGCCTCAACACTTCACATCTGCACCAGAACCTGATGCTTCTAAACAAGGCCTGTTGCTAAGCTGCAGTGTGTGGTACTGAGTGGCACTGGCAGGAAGGGTCAGGATCAGCCTGGGAGTGTTGGGTGTGTCCGAGACTAGGCATAACTCTTGTTTTGTTTCCATGACAGGGCTTGAGACCACAGTGTGGTAGGATAGGATGTGGTCTGCCAGGGATTCTGGAGGGGGCAGTCCCCCACTGGCAAGATAGTGCTGTCCGAGGCAGGTCTCTGTCATGAAATAGTCTTGTCTGTTCATTGGAAGGAGAGATTGATCTTTGGTAGATTCCCCCCCCCCCAACCACCATTTTTGGAGGGGGTGAGGAGAAACATGAAAATGCTCAATTGGTGAAACAAAGTAAGCAGAAGACGGAATATTTTTAAGGAGAATAGGAGGATCTGTGTGTTTGGCAGGGCAGATAGAACAGACATGAGTGGAAGTGGGTGGAGACAGTGATGAAGGGGTAGCTGGTACATGCTCAAAAGGACTTTCTTAAGTGTTTCTGAACTCTAGAAAACTATAAAGGTCTTGCAATCCAGAAGTGGCTGGTTCAAATCCCACTGCTACTCCTTGTGATCTTGGGCAAGTCACTTAACCCTCCATTGTCTCAGGTACAAACTTAGATTGTGAGCCCTCCTGGGACAGAGAAATATCCAGTGTACCTGAATGTAACTCACCTTGAGCTACTATTGAAAAAGGTGTGAGCAAAATCTAAATAAATAAGTAATCTGTTAATGGTGCTATCAGATGTAGTCAGTGTGACACTTAACCTGCTTGTCCATGGAGAATAACAGTTAAAACCGTAACCACATTACTAGGCAAACTAAATGGCCATTTTGGCCTTTATCTGCCATTATTTATTTTGCTACCTACCAAAAACATTTTTTGTTTAGATGTATTATACTAATCTTAAAACTGTGTTCTCCATGGACAGGCAGGCGGGGTAATGCTTTCACACTACAACACCTCGCATTTGGGACTTTGGTATTTATTAGCTCTCCAGAGCTCAGGAAAGCCTGCTTGAAATCTTCTGAACATGTGGCAAGGGGGTGGGGGGAGAGCATGTGTTTACACAAGTCTTTCAATCCACTGGCTCCTTTGAATGCATTGCAAAAGGCTCTCCTCAGAAGGATTAAAAAAAAAAAATTCATGGGCGGCATAGTCCCTCTTTAAAGGACCAGTCTATTGTACCAGCAGGAGAGAATGTTGAGTGCAGTTAACATCTGTGGATCTTCTGGGCTTAACCTATCCTTGATCTCATTAGAGGTACAGATTAAGGGGGCTTCCAGTGCATCTGCCTCATAGTCTGAGCTCCCACTGGGAAGCCTCTGTCTTTGTCTGTCAAATCTTCTAGGATCTTCAGCTAAAATGCGTCTATCCATATGGCTGAGCTCAAATACAGAATGCAACCAGTTCCAAGTTGCAAAATATCACAGCTTCCCCAGCAAAGGACCCTAGAACATTGGTTGCAGTGGGAAGAAAAGTACCATGTTAGACTTGAACATTATTATTATTATGATTGTTACATTGTATCCCACATTTTCCCACCTATTTATAGGCTCAATGTGGCTTACATAGTACTGGAGAGGCGTTTGGAGACTCCGGTGTAAACAAATACAAAGTGATGTTTGTGTAAGATAAAGTTCATGTGCACAGCCACATTAGGGAATCGTACAACAGAGGAGTTTGTGTTATGTCCATTATGTATTTTAGTTTTTGTTGTATGGCATTTATGTTGGATTGGTAGGGTTATGCCTTTTTTAAACAGGTTAGTTTTTAGTTTCTCTCCGGAAGTTTAGGTGGTTGTACGTAGTTTTCAAGGCTTTGGTAATGCGTTCCACAGTTTTGTGTGCTTATGTAGGAGAGACTGGATGTGTGATTTGTATTTGAGTCCTTTGCAGCTTGGGTAGTGCAGATTTAGGTATGTTTCATGTTGATTCGGATGTGTTTCTAGTTGGTAGGTTGATCAGGTTTGTCATGTATCCCGGGGTTTCACAGTAGATGATTTTTGTGAACCAGAGTGCAGATTTTGAAAGCAATGGTTCTTTGATTGGGAGCCAGTGTAGTATTTCGCAGAGGGGTTTTGTGCTTTCAATCACATTTTTCTGAAGATAGCCTAGCTGCCGTGTTTTGAGCGGTCTGAAGTTTCTTTAATGTTTGTTCTTTGCATCCCGCATAATTCCATTGCATAAATTCCAACATCATTGCTCATCGGTTAAAAATGGTGTTTTATTTGAGACAACTGGATTTTTGGTGTTTAGGTGACTTTAATTGATGAGTTGCTATTGGGTGAGGCTGGGTTTAGTTTATTTGATATTGTGCTTAATTATTCTCTGCTTTTGTCCTTTTATACTGATAGAAAAGGTGGGATATAAATACTGGAAATAATGATGAAATTCCAACACCTCCCACTGCAGCAATATCCTGGGAGTTATCAGAGAAGCTGTTAGCACTATTAAAAACTTCAAGTGCCATCTCATATGATCCATGTACAATACTTATAATAGGATCCCAAGAGTCAGCCATAGCTGTAGGTGTATTCAGGACAGCATGGCTCAGGGCGGCCTGCACCCTCTGAAGACATGCATGATCACTTAGGTGATGGTGCCATGCTTAGGGATAATTTATTTGTTGAGAAAAAGGATATTTTTACATTAATGACCATTGCTTCACTCTACAAGAGCTATCTTCATAGCTGCCAGATCAGTCTGTATTGAACTGCATAACCTGGGTACCATTTGTAGGAAGTAGTTACCAATCTCTTAATTTTCAACAGTTCAACCCCTGTAAGTGATTCTAACCTTATAGCTGACATCCACTGCAACATCAAGCAACTCAGCCAGCCTTACTCACAAACAATGACCTACTACTAACTGAAAGGCAGTGTTGTTTTTTTTTTTTTTTGACATTCTTCCTTTGAGAGGGCAACTCCATTTTTGTTTTCAGGGAAGCCTGGCAATCGATAGCAACAAACTCCTGGCTATTCAGGATCCTCTCAGGGATCAACTAAATTTTACATTTCACATGCAATTTCCACTTTTCCTCCTGGCGTACCCAAAATCATCTAGGGACATTGTGTAACCATACTGGAACAGAAGCTTCAGGGTCTCTGCAAGTGCACTCAATTGAAGAGGTTTCTACTCCAGGTACATTATGATCCCTCAAGAAATCAGGTTTTACTGGTGCCCATACTGCATCTGAGACGGCTAAACATCTTCTCTAATTTAACAAAAAAAAAAAAAATCAAAATGAACTTACTGCAAAAATATAACCACTCTTGTGCCAAACTTATTGGTATCTTGGACTGAAGGATGCCTACATTTCATATTGTGGTTCATCCCATCTTTGATATACCTCAGATTAATTTAGGGATGGGGCTTGATATTCGCCTTTCCTGTGGTTACAATAAAAGTGGTTTACAATATTATTACAGGTTATTTTTTTTTGGTACCTGGAGTGATAGAGGGTTAAGTGACTTACCCAAATCACAGGGAGCTGTAATGGGAATCAAACCAAGTTCCTGAGGAGAAATTAGAAAGTCGTGGGATAGGCGGAATGTCCTATTGTGGATTAAAAACTGATTAAAAGATAGAAAACAGAGAGTAGGGTTAAATGGTTAGTATTCTCAATGGAGAAGGGTAGATAATGGGGTTCCCCAGGGGTCTGTGCTGTTTGCTGCTTTTTAACACTGATAATGATCGAGAGGAGAGAAGATCAGCTAGTGAGGCAATTACATTTACTGATGAGACAAAGTTTTTCGAAGTTGTTAAATTGCAACAGGATTGTGAAAAATCGCAAGAGGACCTTACGAAACTGGGAGGATGGGCATCCAAATGACAGATGAATGTTTAATGTGAGCAAGTGCAAAGTGATGCATATGGGAAAGAGGAAACCCAAAACTATAGCTATGTGATTCAGGGCTCCACATTAGGAGTCACTGCCCAGGAAAAGGATCTAGGTGTCATCGTTGATATGTTGAAAACCTCTGCACAGTGTGCATCAGTGCCTAAGAGAGCAAATAGAATGTTAGGAATTATTAGGAAAGGAATGGCAAACAAAAAACGGGAATGCCTTGTATTTATTTATTTATTTGGTTGCATTTGTATCCCACATTTTCCCACCTATTTGCAGGCTCAGTGGTGACTTACAATGCTCCTTTATGGCATTCGCCATTCCAGAGTAGAAGATAACAATTGGTGTTGCATAGAGATCATGGATGACTAATGGAGTTAAGCAACAGATATAGGAAGAAAACTTTCAGAATATCAGGTAAAGTGATGATGTGTATCACTCCATAGTGTGACCCTACCCTCGAAAAACTGTGTGCATTCTGGCACTGTATCTCAAAAAAAGATATAGTGAAATTAGAAAAGGTATAGAGAAGGGTGATGAAAATGATAAAGGGGATGGGATGACTTCCCTGTGAGGAAAGGCTAAAGAGGCTAGGGCTCTACCGCTAGAGAAGAGATGACTGAGGGGAGATATAAGAGCTCTATAAAATACTGAGTGGAGTGGAACAGGTGTGACGTGAATTGCTTGTTTACCGCTTTCCAAAAATACTAGGACTAGGGAGCATTCATTACTTTGCACTTGCTTACATTAAATGTCATCTGCCATTTGTTTGCCTAGCCTCCCAGTCTCGTAAGGTCCTCTTGTAATTTTTCACAATTCTCTTGCGATTTAACAAGTTTGAATAACTTTGTGTTGTCAGCAAATTTAATTACCTCACTAGTTACTCCCATCTCTAGATTATTTATAAATATGTTAAAAAGCAGCAGTTCCAGCACAGAGCCCTGGGGAACCCCACCCACTATTTACACTTTTCCATTGAGAATACTGACCATTTAACCCTACTCTGTTTTCTATCTTTTTAAACGATTTTTAATCCACAATAGGCACTACCTCCTATCCCATGACTCTCCAATTTCCCCTGGAGTCTTTCATGAGGTACTTTGAAATCCAGATACACAATATTGACCAGCTCACCTTTATCTATGTTTGTTCACTGCTGCTTGGTGAATGTTCCAACACAATGTTGGATTTATGGAGCATCACCTGTCTAAAAGTCAGGAAGAACTCTTCCTTCTGTAAGTGAGTTCCATACACTTTCTGTCAACCATTATAGCAGTCCTTGACAAAGTTTCTTGGGATTTAGGCGTCTGTGTTTGAGACTCATCCCTCCCCCCTTCCCATTGTCTCCATGGAAATTGAGGAGCGGGACGGGAGTAGAAAAGGTCTCTTGTCTACCATTGCTCCTTTAGAGCCTGATTTTACTAAGGCTGTTTTCCCATTCTGTGCTGAAGGGAAAAGAAAGCTTGCTAAATTGAGCCCTTCAATTCCCACTACAGCTCCTTTTGACCCTGGGCAAGTCACTTGTTTTACTCTTTGCCCCAGGAGCAAAACTTAGTGAGCCCACTACGACAGAAAAAGTACCTGCATATAATGCAACTGCTTTGGTTGTACCACAGAAAGGTGATACATCAAATTTATGATCCTTTACTCCTGCAGACCATTGGCAGAAATACATAGCAAGCAGCTCCTTCTTACCAGTCACCAGTCTCTTTCTTCCCTCACTGGGTGTGGGTGTTGGTGTTTTGTTGTCATGCAGCTTTTTAGCCCTTTTCCAGTAAGCCAGTCAACTACCTCCCTCCAGCCCTTGTTCCTGCAAGCCAGTTAGCTGCCTTCACAGCATTGATCCTCAATTTTTCTGTCAGTGGCTCACGTTGGAGCAGCCACTGACAGCAAGTTGAGAGTCTGTGGCTCTGAGGGGAGGAATATTGTCCCCGCTGTATTTTGTGTCTCTGAGTTTGAGCCACTTAATTCAGGAGCTCTTGTGGTGGTCTTAAGTCTTGAGACCAGTATGAGAGTTCTGTATCATATAGATCAAACTCACACAGAACCATGTAAAGTAGAGGACAATGTTCCTTCTTTGGCAACAGAGTTTTGGGCAGGGACAGTGGCAGCAGTGATGGTGGTAATGACTGCATGTCAAGAAAATCCCAGGCACCAGATGGAATTTCTAGTTGCCATGGTACTTGGCGCCTGTGAGTTGTCAAGGTTTGCATTAGAGTAGCTGCTTTCTTTTCCTGGAGAGCTGGGTAGTTTCTAGAAAGCTCAAATGCAACTGTAGAATTGAAAGAATGCATTCTGAGAGTTCTCAGCTGGCTGAGTGTCTGCCCAGACCTAGGGAGGAGTTACTAGTGATCCCCCTCCCCAAGGCACTTTGCAGAAGCATAATGCTAGTACAAATCTGTCTGTACAGAGAGCGGACCATTTCAGGATATAAAAATGCTGTTAAATTTGCAGTTGGGAGCATTTGAGGTTCAGGGTCATAAGCAATATCATATTCCTCTTAAATAACTGGTAGTGACAGGGAGGAGCAGTAATATGTGGGCTAGTGTTATAGGCAGTGAGAAGGGTAGAGTGGATAGTGTACAGGAATGTATGGCAGGGGATATCAGAAGCTTCAGCATGGGAGAAAAGTGGGCAGCACTGTGTGCTGTTTGTGAGAGGTGTAAGCCTTTTCGATCTCTTGTAGCCTGTACTGCTTCGCATTGAATTGTTGGCTTTTTTTATGACAGCAGCTCTTCTACTTTTTCATGCTAGTTGCCAGTCTTAAGAACAGAGTTGTCTGTTGCAAACTGCATTTATTCATATTTTTTATTGCCAAGTCAAATAGAATGCCAAATGAATTACAAAATAAATGTACAACAATTAAAACCAAAACACATGGCAGACAATATAAATAGTAATTCATATCCATGTAACCAAACAAATAAAAATCTATCAGGCGTGGTTCCTTCAGGATCAAATCCTATTAAATATGGGCCAGTGCAGAAAAGAGTTTTTCTTTGTAAGAACCCACTTCCCCATGCTTGGGAATAAGTACATAAGAGTATCATAGGGATTATCATAGAGACCTAGCTAAAACATAAACATACAGGTTTTCATTAAATATACCGATTCAAGCACTGCAGCCACACTGTTCATGGGGGAAGCTCAAACAAGTTGTGAAGATTCACAGGCTTTTATAGGAAGAGGAAAACATGTTTATCTCACCCCTGACAGTGTTGACCTATGACTTCATCCATGATATAGTAACACAGTAAATGACGATAGATGAAGACCAATATGGTTCATCCTGTTTGCCTAGAAAGGTGGCCAGGGTTGAATCTGCTGCTGTGTGCAGGTTACCCCCCCCCCCTCCTGTTTAGGATTCTACCTGTTGCTCTGTTCAGATTACCCCCATCTATGCTCTTTATGTGAATCTTATGTTTGTTTGTCTTTTTTACTTTGAGTGGAAATATTTTACTTTTATTCCATCCTCATCCTATAGAGATCCTCTTGCATATATCCCATGCCTTTTTAAACTCAGACACCAGAAAAATCGGCTTCATGCAGGTAAGCCACAACCTTGATAAAATCAAACTCTGCAGGCAAACAATAACATATGCCACATTCCATTCTCAAGCCTGATGGTCACCTGAGGCATGCTTATGGAATAGACTGGAATTCACTATGCCGTTAAGAGGTCTTGCTATCTTCTAGGTTTTCCTAGGCCTCTACGCGTGGCTCTAACATTTCAAGTCTTAAAGCAGTCAAGCAACTGTATTTTGATTCCACTGCTGTAGGTAGGTCAGCATACAACAAATTACAGGTTGTGATTTAATGGATGGGTTACTGTGAACAAATCTCCTTTTTCTAAATAAGACCATAAATTCTTTAAGACGCATAATTGAGGGAAGTAGACTATTCAACAGAGATGCATTTCTGCATATTTAGCTGAAATACCCTCAAAATACACTGAAGTAATATCTACCTTATCAATTCAGATATTACCACAGATGTGGATACAGGGTTATAGATTTGATTTACTGCCTTTTTGTGGTACAACTAAAGCAGTTTACATTTGTTATATGCAGGTACTTTGTCCCTAGTGGTCTCACAATCTAAGTTTTTGTACCATGGACTATGCAGGGTTAAGTGTGTTGTCCACAATCACAAGAAGCCACAGTAGAAATTGAACCCAGTTCCCCCCAAGGCTCTTAGCTCATTGTGCTAAATTGAACCCAGTTCCCCCCAAGACTCTTAGCCCATTGTGCTAACCATTAGGCTACTCCTTCACCACACTCCACATACCCACAATTTTTTTTTTTTTTGTTACATTTGTACCCCGCGCTTTCCCACTCATGGCAGGCTCAATGTGGCTTACATGGGGCAATGGAGGGTTAAGTGACTTGCCCAGAGTCACAAGGAGCTGCCTGAAGTGGGAATCAAACTCAGTTCCTCAGTTCCCCAGGACCAAAGTCCACCACCCTAACCACTAGGCCACTCCTCCGTTTCAGTGACATTAAGTTTTGTTATCTTCCAGCTGTGCACAGATCTCACCCATACATAACTGCTCAGATTGACCTTTCTATCTGGACTCAACTTCTACTATACAGGTGATTATCTGTGTAGGCATGAAAAGAAACATTGTAATAGCTTATAATTTTATATAAAGATTGTAGATTACATGTATATATACACACACAAAGTGAACTGTTAGCAGTCAGTCAAAAAGAACATGAACCAACTCATCATATTAATGCCAAGAATGCTCAAGCATTCCAGTATTCCATGATCCAATTATTGTTTCAAAAGCTGCTATGTCTAATAAAACGACCAAAGTATTGACCAGCATCTAAATTGGCATCTAAATTTTAGGTAATCAAACTGGGAGAGCAAAGAAGTCCTGGTGCTATGCCTCTTATTGGATTTCCAAGTACCCAGAATATTTTTAAAACATAAATTATGTTAACAAGAACATAGCACGTCATATAGGCTGACAATATTACATACTTAAATATTTTATTTAAAAATTGTTATTCTGCATTATCACCAATGTTCTAGGCAGATTACATCATTCACCTACACAGTAACCCAATATATTTCATAAAACAAAAAAACTTGTTTTCACATATAAAGCATTTATACTAAACCTTCCTAACTCACCTCCATTTAATCTGAATTAATCCTTAGATCTCTTTCCATTAAAACTGTTTATATTCCTCCTATCTGCACTCCTTCATATGCCTGCATAAATATATTTTTAAAACTTTTAAAAAATCTTCCAATTTTTTTTTTATTTGTAAGAAGTCTTTTATTGAAAATTCTCATTAGACAGCATACAATGTTTATTGCTCTACACTGGCATGTTTACAATGTAGTCCAGACAAGATGAAAACCAGGTAGTGCAATTTACTGCCACAGTACAACAATTAAATATAAACTGTAGAAACTTCAACTTTTTATTGAAAAAAAATTCCCCCCCCCCCCCTATCCCCCATCTTATCAACAGCCCCCCTCTATTGCTAAATCCTGCCCAATCCCTCCCACCCCCACCTATTTCCCCGCCTTACACAACTGTCTCACTACGTGCCACTCACACTTCTCGTATGTGCCTGCTCTAAACATTGCCTGCTGCATTAACAAAAAAACTGCCATATGTCATGCCACTTGTGCGTTTGTTGTTTCCTGACTGCCAAGAGTCTTTCCATCTCACACACATGTTTCAGTTTATTGTGCCATCTCTTAACCGAAGGGACCCCCTGTCGTTTCCAGTGCTAGGCGATTGTCACTCGGGCGACGCATACCGCCTGCCTCAGCAGTTTATGCTGCGCAGCTGGCATGCCCTCTACTTTTGCAGCAAAAAGAAACACCGTCGGAGCCCATGGAATGGGTGTTTGTAACCAGCTCTGCAGCCTGTTTTGAACCGCCTTCCAGAAAGCTCTCACTTTGTAACAACTCCACCAGAGATGCCCCACAGTCCCCCTCACACCACACCCCCTCCAGCAGAGACCTGATATGTTTGGGTATATGCGCTGGAGGTGATCGGGAGTAAGGTACCATCTATATAGCACCTTCATAGCATTTTCCTTTAGCGGGACGTGTATGGAGACCTTTGTTGCTTCACGTTCTATTCTCTCCCACCCCGGCACATCCAGTGTCGCCCCCAATTCCCTCTCCCATCCCCTCCTATGGCATTCGTACACAGGGTTCTTCGCAGCGATATATTTGTAAAGTGTGCCTATTAAGCCCCTAGAAGTGGTTAACTTTTCACATACGGACCAGGTAGCCTTTGGTCCGTTTAATTACCGTACTAACTGCCTCAGTACGGAGGAAATGAGCTAATTGGTAGTATGCAAAATCGTCTCTCAGCACCCCAGCGTATTGTAACTGTAGCTCTCCAAATTCAAGAAGAGTGTCTCCATCAAATAGCTGGTCCCATGTTCGCAGCCCTTCCTCGTACCACCTCATGACGGACCCGTCCGTTGTCCCAGGCAAGAATAGCGGATTGTGAGCTATGGGGGCCAAACGCGTCAAAGTACACCTGCCCCCCGGAAACAATTTATCTCAGTAGTGAAGGGTAACCTCCACCGAGGGACACATGCTCTCGCCTAGTTTGCGAAATGGCTTCGGTAGCCACATAAGCGCTCCCAACGGTGTCGCCCCCGCGGAATGTTGCTCCAAGTGCACCCATTGTCTATCTGGATATCCCTGATACCATTCCAAAGCTACCTTTCCTTGGGCCGCCCGATAGTACCAAAAGACATTCGGGACCGCCAGGCCTCCCCGACATCTCCCTTGATATAGTAGGGTACGGGACAGCCTAGGATGTTTTCCTGCCCAGATGAAACGCACAATTCTGTCTTGCAAAGAAGCAAGGAATCGCCTGGGCATCATTACAGGCAGCACCTGGAATAAGTATAAGATTTGTGGTAAAACATTCATCTTAAGAATTGCTATACGACTGAACCAGGAGACCTCTAAATCACCCCAGCATTCCATATCTGCCGCAAGGGCTCGAACCAGGCCTCTATAGTTAGCTGAGAATAAGTCTGACAAGTTGGAAGTGAGGTTCACCCCCAGATATCTAATATATCTACCTGCCCACCGAAATGCATGAGCGTCTTTAAGTTCTGCAACTGTATCTTCTGGTAGAGAGATATTCAGGGCCTCAGATTTGGTCATGTTGACTTTAAAGCCCGATACTACAGAATACTCTTCGATAAGTTGAGTAAGCCTAGGGAACGCGTCGAGGGGGCGGGTAACATACAGCAGAACATCGTCCGCAAAGAGTGCCATTTTATGCATTCTCCCTGCCACAGTAGGCCCTGCAATCAGCGGATCTTTCCGAACCTTGCAGTCAGCGGATCTTTCCGAACCTTGGAGGCAAATGGCTCCATGATAATAGCAAACAAAAGAGGGGAAAGAGGACAACCCTGCCTTGTGCCCCTATGTAAGGAAAATGAACCTGAGTGGCTGCCGTTAATTTTAATGCAAGCTCTGGGGAAGGAGTAAAATGCCTGTATCCAGCCCCTAAACCGTGTACCAAAACCCAGAGTCTCCAGGGTCCTGTACATAAAGGGCCAGTGGACCCTTTAGAAGGCCTTTTCTGCATCTAAGCTTAAAAGGCACAGCGGTCTCGCTTGGCCAAGTACATGAGATCTAAGGTGCGTCTGATATTATTCATCGCCTTTCGATAGGAAACAAAGCCCACTTGGTCAGGGTGCACTAGGGTTGGTAGGAGCGGCGCCAGCCTATTAGCAAGGACCTTAGCCAGGATTTTAACGTCAGCGTTTAGTACAGATATAGGCCTATAAGAGCTGCTTTCAGTGGGATCTTTGCTGGGCTTTGGGATCACCGCTATCCAGGCTTCTAACATTGTATGCGGCAGAGTTCCTCCCGCCCTTACCTGATTAAACATATCTGCAAGCAAGGGGGCCAATTCAGTGGCAAATGTCCAGTAGAACTCATTGGGGAAGCCATCAAGCCCCGGGGACTTATTTGATGGCATACCTCCAATCGCCTCCTGGACCTCTTTAGGTGTAACAGGTTTCTCCAACAGTTCCTGATGTTGCTTAGCTAAAGGGATAAGATCACTGACTAGCAAGTAGTTGTCAATTTTTTCCCTAGGAGGTTCAACCTCCTGCTCGTATAGCTTCTGGTAATATTCTCTGAAGCCCTGGCGAATAAGTGCCGAGTGACGCAGCAAACCACCCCCCGCATCTTTCACCTGCTTAATCGTTCTGTCCACTTTCTGTCTTCGCAACCTCATTGCCAGGAGTCGCCCAGCCTTATTAGTTAATTCATACGATTGCACACCCTGTCTTGCCCTGATTAAATCAAGTTGTTCCGAATACATCGAGTCCAATGCCATTCTGTCCCTGCACAGGGCATCCCAAATTTGTGGCGAGGGACCGGCCTTGTGCTGTTGCTCCAGTGCCTGTAAACGCCCTGTGCATGCAGTTAGGCGAGATCTATGGGCCCTGGCACGAGTACTAGCCAACTGCAAAAAGTGCCCTCTGGATACCGCCTTTAAAGCGTCCCACACAACATGCAATGCTGGACCGGAACCTAAGTTATGCTCCAGGTATTCTTTAAGCACCTGTTTGTAGCCCTCCACCACCTGCGCTTCCTGCAACAGGCTCGTGTTCAGTGACCAGCGTCTGTCTTTGACTTCAGTCTGAATGTTTGGGAGAGTGACCCATATTGGGGCGTGGTTGGGTATTGTCATACTACCAATTCCAGCGTCCGGACCCAGTTCCACTAATGTTGTGTCTAGGAAGATATAGTCAATACGGGAGTATGTTTCATGTACCGGAGAGTAGTAGGAGTAATCCCGTTCTGTATGATGTGTTAATCTCCAGAGATCTAAAAGTCCCAGGGAATAAGCCAACGAGGCCAATGATTGCGCTTCTTTGTGCCCCTCCTTCCTAGCTGCCCCTGAGCGATCTTGCCCTGGATTCATAACTGCGTTGAAATCGCCCCCTAGTATGAGTGCCCCTGTAGTGAAGGTCCCCAATAAGTTTTGAATCTTGGTGAAAAAGTCCCCTTGACCAGAATTTGGGGCATATATTCATGCTATCATGAGGGCTACCTGGTCTAGCGTAAGATGTATAAATAAATAGCGTCCCCCTGGGTCTCTTTTTATCTGCATCACCTGAGCCCCAAGTGAAGAGTGCAGCAATATCACCACTCCTCCCCTCCTTGAGTCCGCACCGGATGCGCAGTAGACCCCGGAATAGCCAGGGCAGGAGAGAAATTTTGCGAGGCAGGTGCATTTCTTGCAAAAGAACTATATGTGGTTTTAACTGGTGGAGTTCCCCATAGAGCTTCTGTCTTTTTTGAGGCATGTTAAGTCCCTTGACATTATAGGAGACTATCTTCAGCTCAGGGCACATGTCTTAGTGTGGAGAAAAAAGCTAAAGTCTGCATAGGATGAGAATAGTGCACATCCCCCTTGTGGGCAGCACAGTTCTGTGTAGCCAAGGTTGTTACCCATGTCCTCCCTCTCCCCATAACTCTCCCTCATCTCGTTCCCCCAGTCCCTCCCCAACATCCCCCCACTGTTGCACCAATCAGGAGTATACAACCCCTAGATGGGTTCCGAGAAAGTGGCTCACAACACTCCCGGCACCCCAGCCAGACATCCCCTCCCCCCGCCCAGTTGTATTTCAGCATTCAACAATCATTGTGTACAGCCCTATCTGTCCCCCTTCAACATAGTGATAGTTTCTATAAACTGTGTCTATACACTTCCATCCACATCATGTCATTCATGCTTTCCAATCAAACTTGTAACCCCACATCCCTCACCTCACAGCAATATTTAGCTGGCCGTCCCCCAGACTTGCTCGCCTGTTTGAGCAGTTCCTGTCAGACTAACGAGAACTAAGCAAAAAGATATATATCTATGTCCATTTACTCAGTCCCAATGTCTTTTTCTGGGCTTTGGTCTGTCCAATCATCTCTTGGTTTGCCACGTCGCACTGGCCCCGGTGCTCGTTGCCAGCCCTGAAGCTTAGCCATGGTAGATGACGCCAGTTCACCTGGTGGGACAGCTGAATTCAACAGCTCTGCCGCGTGCAGGGCTTCCCAGGCTTCTTGTAGAGATTGCACACGATATTTGCTACCCTTCAGGGTAAAGTTCAAAGAAAACGGGAAGCCCCATCTGTATTGCACTTGATTTTTTTGTTCAAGTATCTAGGGCTGGTTTCATTTGTCGTCGTTGCTGTAGGGTATATTGTGACAAATCTTGATACACCAAAATCTTTGCGCCTCCAAACTTGAGATTCTGCGCCTTCCGTGCCTTTGTCATGATCAATTCCTTGGTTTCGTATTTGTGGAAGCGGACAATAATATCTCGCTGTTGCTGTTCTTTGTGAGCTCCAAGCGCTCTGTCCAGTTCCACGGTCTTCTCTCCAGCTTCTGGGCCAAGTAAGGAGGCACATAGCGTCTGCACAATATGTATAACGTCCTCTGTTTCTCCCCCTTCTGGCACACCACGAAACCTAAGGTTGTTTCGCCCCCCTCGGTTTTCTAAGTCATCTAGCTTGTATTCTAAGTCCAATCGGTATTTGTCCAGTTCAAGCAGCTTTTCGTTGTGTTTAAGCAATGTCTCTGCCTGCTCTTCTAATTTAAGTTCCGCATCTTCCACCCGCCCCCCCCAACTCACGGAGATCCGTGCTCAGGGAGTCCATGCGTTCCAGGATTTCATCCTTCGACTGCTTTATCTCCGCCTGGATATTCGCTAGGAACCTCCGCAGCTCAGTCGGGATACTTTTTTTGGAGGGCGGGTGTCGCTGTTCAGCCTGAGAATGGGCCGAGTCAGAATTGGAATGCGAGGCTCGCTCTGGTGACTCATGGCGTTTGGCGCTTTTTCCCGCCATGTTTTTCTCGGGCCGCTCGTTCTCTTTTTTGCGTGTGGCGGGGGCTTTGCTCATCGCCAATTCTGTTGAAGGGGGGGGGTTTTAACAAGCTGTAATCGCTATTTTCTCCCGCTTGCTGCCGTTGTTTGTTGCTGTTTAAGGCTGATATCTAGCGCGGGGAGACGGAGCTTCCAAGCTAGGCTGCCATCTCTCCCGGTGACGTCACTTCCTCCAAAAATCTTCCAATTTTAAAGGCAACTTATTCCAGGCTTTTGTAGCCCAGCAATATGAAAGATGGAGTTTTGAGACTCCTCCAGTTTATCAATGTGGCATGTTGGTATTTCAAATAAAGATTTATTCATGGACCTCAAAGGATAGTCTAGGTTGGTAAATACAGCCATCCCCAAGGGCTCTTTTCAGAGCTAGTGCCTACTGCCTAGTAGTTCCAGTTCCAGATCCAGCCTCACTTTGTCCCCAGGCCCTGGTCTGCCAGCCAGGCCTGTCCTCAAGGGGTCTTCTCATAGCCACTGCCTAGTAGTTCTAGCCTAAGTGTTCCAGCTCTGCTCTACCCCAGGCACTGGTATGCCAGGGCTGCCCCCAAGGGCTTGAGCCATCTACAAGAGATCTGAAAGGAGTTAGTGTCTAGTTGTTTGAGTTCAGCCACAGCGCCCCCCCCCCCCCCCCCATAGCTATTTTTGGAGCAAGAATTGTTGGGCTACTTTTGAGCATAAATTGGTTGGACTGGGAAATTTTTTACTATCTGGCAACCCGTTATACAAAGCTGCTTAGTTAAAATAGCAGACGTCTGATCTGTCAACACCTTAAAAATCAAATACAAGACTTTAAATTTTATCCTGTAATTAATTGGTAACAATGCATTTTTTTTTAGTATAGGAGAAATATGCTGCAACCAGACAACACAGCAGTAACTTAAAGCTTGAAACTGTTCCCCTTTATTGGTGAGAAATTGTCTTTGGTCATGCCATATTTCATATGTCTGATTAGGATCCAAGCCAGCAAAGAGAGAGGGAGTCCAAAGTACAAATAAGTCACAGCAAAAATAAACACCAAGGGCCTTCAGGATATGGACAGCAGAACAATATTGTAAGATCCAACATGGGCTATGTCTCGGCAGGGGTCAGTATAGCAAAATCCACTTAACCTAGAAATACTATCCAAAAAGAGTTGCAGCAATCCAGCATATAATGTCAGTTTAAAATACACCGAAAGATCCCTCTTGGAACATTTCTCAGTGGTAGCTTCAATCCAGACCACACCAAAACATAGATTAAGATCCAGAAACCCAAGTCTTCCCAAATTTGGTTCAACTTTGCTACAACAGCTTGCTCTATCACAGTCCTTCAAAAGGCTAAATTGGTAATTGACTTTCAGTGGCCACTGTTATCTCCTTTCTAGGCTTGATCTTTTCAACAGTTGGTTTAATAGTACATTTTAAAGTACTCTGAAAAATTCCCTCTGGAAGAGGATTATTAATATCTTGTGATAGTTTTAAATTGCAAGAATCACATTTGCTTTAAGAGCCAAGGATATGGCTGCAACATGGTTGGAGGGCATTAGCTTTTGCAAAGCCTCTTATCTTCATATAGAACAAAGAAAGTCATACAATTTTGATACTTATTTTGAGGATCCTTTCAGAAAGATCTTGGGGTTTTAAAACTGGCTCTAATTCAGCATAAAGCAAAACGACATTTTATCTAAAAAGCTTTGCTACTTCAGCTAGGCACCAACAGCATGGCTTCCTTTGGTTTAGTCGTTGCTGCCTTCTGTACTATGGAGAATGGTACCCGAGGATGATTCTGAGTCCTCAAAATCTGTACATACTAAAGGTTTTTTTTTTTGCACTTTCTGTTGAGGTTTTAAAAACTGCAGCTCTCAAACCAGTGTTAAAACCACCATAACTCACAATTGCTATCCGTTTCAAGTTCTGTACATCATTAGATATACTTTCTTCCCCTTCCCCCTGCTCCACTTACATTCTATATCCCACAATTACATTATCAGTTCAATGCAAATCACAAAAAAAGGTGCTGAATAATATATTCAGGATGTACATAAGCCATAAGTCCATAAACTATTATTGAAAAGGACTTGGGGAAAATCCACTGCTTATTTGTAGGATACACAACCAACTAGTGGTAGAACATGTGGTACTCCGTGCTTCTAATTGCTAGTTTGTGATGGGGAAGTCACTCAGGCAACTTTTTACCACCAAACGGCGGGCCTGTATTCTGTGACTATTTATAATCATCGACTGCCCCCAACCCTCCACAGTGCAATTTTAACGTGCAAATATGTGCAGTGCTCTACTGTCTTTATTTTATATTTACGGTATATTGGTGGAACATTGCCATCTACATTTTTTGACAGTTATTTGTAGGATAAGCAGCATAAAATGTATTTGTACTGATTTAGGAACTTGCTATGTACTTTAACCTGGATTGGCCACTGTTGGAACCAGAATGCTGGGCTTGATGGACCTTCGGTCTGTCCCAGTATGGCAATACTTATGTACTGTGTAATCCCGTCCCTTGCCCCTGGGGAGGGGAAAACACTTCAGTCCTAGAGGGTGGAATAAGAGATACAATCAGACTTAGATATAGGCGCAACCAGTAAAAATCTTTTATTGGTATCTCACTAAGCCAATACAAAATAATTGTTCTCTCTGGAGCAGGTTGTCATCCAGTAGCCAGATGCACAGACTGAATAACAAAACTGCTCAGCAAAAACTTTCTTAGCCATCACATAAATACAGTTGTAAGTTTTGTTTCTCCTAAATCATGTGATTTCTCCTAAACTAACTCGTGATCATATATGGGTCTTCCTGTTTCCTTCTATTACACAATATAGTAATATACAAAAATGGCAATTTTCTGTATCCTACCATCCTCTCCTACTTGTGTTCATATGCACACTTTGTGGCAATTGGCTAATTCCTTATCAGTTACGCGTGCTCACAGTGTGCCAAAACCATGTAGCAAGCTAATATGAAACACCTGGTGTCCTTCTTCTCTGAACACATATTTCCGTTGGAACATCTTGGACTGGACTCGCAGGGTCCTCAGTCTCTCATCACCACCAAGGTTTTATCCAATTGTATCTGCCATATAGGGGCCACATAGCCTCATTTCCTCCCAAGTTTCACCTTGACATGTAACATGTACTTTCCATTTACTGAGAAAGCACTGTAGCTTTAATGCAGCTGCAAGAAGAAACTAAATATATGCTGAGAACAGCAAGCCTAGGAAAACTTGAGGGCTAGCAAGGCCATATTACAAGCCTAGTATAGGAATGAATATACAGTACAAATAGGCAAGTCAGTTTATTTTTTGTTTTTTTAATGTTTAAATCTAACATTGCTCCTATTAAAATAAACTTCCAAACCAAGAATGTTTTTAATATTCTTCTAAAACTTTAGTTCCTTTGAGCCCTATTAAAAAGGGGTAGAGTTCCAAATAGAAGCAGCTTGGTATGATAATGAAGAGGTCAGTCTTCCCTTCCCGCATTCACAAACTTACCATCTTTTCCCTTTCGCCTAGCCAGCTATTAGTTGGTTCTTTAGGTTGCCAATTTATCTCCTTCCTATCCTTCTTCCTTAATGAACTCTGGTGACCCTACGAGCATGATGAGCATATCTTCCTCTTACCATTTGTTGAAGGCTAATCCACTTTTTGATTTCACCTGAAAACTATATTGTTTAATGATTCTGGTATATGGCCCTTAGTACATTGTTTAGGAACTCTAGAAGCCAGTGGCAGAAGTTGAATGATACCCCCCCCCCAAAAAAAAAAAAAAAAGCGAAATATCAAAAAGGGCCCGGGGGAGACGGTGTAATCCTAGAAGATGCTACAAGGAGGCCCACTCCTGTACTGCAAGGGCTATTTGAAACCATTTCCCTGACTGCCTACTTCTCAATCCCAGCTCACCATCCCTGAGTAGCGATTTCTTTTTTTCTTGCAGTGCTACCCATAGACCCAAATATTTGCAGAATTTGCCTTTCCAGGACACAACTGTGTGATGAGAAACTGTAAACACTTGTGCTTCTGATGGAGCCTTTTTATGTTTTGAAGTTTCACAGTGTCCCACTCTGGATGGCAGTTTATGGGAATTTAGTATTTGGGTCTCTTCTAGTATTCAGCCTTTAGAGATTTGAGCATCTTTCTGCAGCCTTATGTGACAGATGGGGGTTGGTATAGGGTGTTTGTAGGATAGAATGGCAGGGGGAAGGGACAGAATTATATAATAGCATGGGACAGGAATAGATTTGGTCTCTTCTTGGCACTAGTCCTTCAGTATATCAGTCAGCAATGCTTAGCTGCTTTCTTTTGCATTATTGGTGTGATGGAGTCCCTACTCTTCCAGAACCGGTTCCTGCTTATTTGCCCCCTAGAGAATGGCAGTGTTAGACTAGCCTGTGCATTTTTCTGGAAGTTGTAAGTCATGCTAACAAAACATCACTGCCGAGTTTCACAGGGTTGTGGGTCCTTGAACTATTACAAGTGGCTTCATTTCCTGCTGTGTTGGTGACTTCTGGCCAAAGCTTTCATCCAGTTTGTCTGACATGCCTATATATTGTAATTGAGCAGTAGGAAATCTGTTGCCATTCTTTTTTTTTTTTTTTTTGGGGGGGGGGGGGTGGAGAATGAGGAAGTATCTGAGTTAATTTGCGCATAGCACGACAGAAATGAACCTCACTCCTAAGCCCCAGTATTATATCCACTACTTAGGGAGTGGGGTCCATATCCCTCCCTGTCCTTCTGCACCCCTTTGGAGGTGCTCCCTCTCCAAGATTCTATGCAGTTCCAGGCAAGCCTATAAGAAATCTTTAATGTGTCTGGGCTGCCTGGTCTAGGATTATTCCCCTGCTAGTGGAATAAAGTTAGTTTAAAAACAAACAATAAAAAAAGCAAACCATTTAGAACGAGGAGGGAACAAAAAAGAAACCCACACCTGAGAGCCAGGTAGGGGGCAGCAGAAACCCTATATGTCTTGTTCCACAGTTGGCATTGGGTGTGCAGAGCAGGCCTGTGTATGCTGTCCATGTATTGTTTGTGGGAGCTAGTGGCTGAGCTTCCTCTGCCCTTAGTACGACATGCTGTTTCTGTCTTTGGAAACGGCCCCAGGGGAGTTGGAATGGATTCTTCCTCCCCCCCCCCCCCCCAATATCTGCAGAGGCTGCTTCTGCCTTAGTATTGGGGCCCATGTTCTCAATTGCCTTTGGTAATAGTAGCCATTTTAGGTCCTGTTGCAGCTTCTCTTCAGCAGGTCCAGTCTCAGTCCCCATCGAGGCTTGGGGGGGGGGGGGTCCCTTCACCTGCCTCTGGGGGGCTCCAAGCTCTGATTGTCTGCAGAATGTGGTTGTGTTTGTTAAGCAGATGAACAACAGATGTTAGTCCCCTGCACCATATGCCTGAAATAGACTTTCTGAGTCAGTATGCCAAACTCCACCTGTCACTGTCTTCAAATATAGGCTAAAAGCCCACCTTTTTGAAGCTGCTTTTAACTCCTAACCCCTATTCATTTGTTCAGCCCATGTCTGTCGTATCATTCCTACCTTGAGTAATTCCCTGGCCTTATCCCTTATTTGTCCTGATTTAGATTGTAAACTGTGTCGAGCAGGGACTCTGTCTTAAATGTTCAAGTGTACAGCGCTGCGTACTATAGGAATTAGTAGTAGTAGTAGCAGTAAGTAGTACATGGGGACAACGTGTTGACAGGAGGTTTTTCAGGCTCTGGGGGGTGTCTGTGTTGAGGCAGAGGACCTCTTGGAATCTCTGACTGTGGCTCAGAAGTTGAGCCCCCCCCCCCCCCCGAAGTAGCGCTCCCCAGTCATACACCTGCTTTGGTGAGAACTTTCCCGCATTATTAACTGTCTCAGGCCTTGGGTCTGTCCTTTTCTTTCTCAGCCAAACCCATGGAGGGAAGACCCCGGTATGGAGGGGCTTTCTGGATCCCCCAAGTTCTTCCCCCTTCACAGGATGCTGTCCTGCATGATGCTGGAAGAGTGAGAGTCCTTAAATGTTGCTGGAAGAGTGAGAGTCCCTAAATGGAGTCCTCTAGGAGTCCAAGGTGCTGGACAGGTAGTATTCTCTTCCTCGAGTAGGGAGGAGAGGTATTAGTGGTTTTCCAAGGTGGACACTTTGGGTTATGGCTATGACCAAGAAGACCAGCTTGATTCTCATAGAGATACATAAGAAGGTGGAACAGCTAAAGCTGGCTTTCTCTTCCTCTACAGTGAGCATGCAGGCTGCTATGTGAGGGGGCGAGGTGGCTAGAACCATGTTGCGATGATTGCAGCACTTGCCAGAGTCCTTAGTGGTGACCTGGCTGGAATAGGAAATGGCCTTCCTGAAGGATTTCCTCTATGATTTGGTGTGAGTAACCACCTATCTTTTGGCCTCCATTGTGGTGGCCTGAAGGTGGCTTTGGTTGTGCCACTGAAAGGCAGATGCAGACTCCAAGAAGTATCTATTTTTTTTGGGGGGGAGGACTTGGAGAAAACTGGTCAAGGGCCTGGGGAAGGCTTGCTCTCTCTGGCTTTCCAGGTTGCATCAGAAAGGTTCTGTGTTCCTCCTTAAGTCATGCCCTGTTCTATGGGGAGGAGGCTAGTTTTGGGCAGATAGGCATCAGCCCAGGCCTGCTCTGGGCCCCAGTAGGCTCTCAAAGCTGAGGTCCTTTCATGGCTCTAGAGTTCAGGAGATTCTGGGATCTCCGGTTCCTGAGGTGCATAGTGAGGGTACATTGGGCCCCTTTCAGGCTCAGATAGATTGGCCCTTTTTAGCTGTGGGTGGACCCATATCACCTCTGACCAGTGGGTCCTTGAGGTGATCATTTGGGGCTACACCCTGGAGTTTGCTTGTCCCGTTCACAATGCCTTTGTGGACTCAGCTGGAAAGTGCTTCACCGGCTTGTTCACTCTCCAGCATCTGCTAGATCTGGGTGCAGTGGAATCGGCCGCTTTCAGAGCAGAGACAAGGTCGCTAGTCCATTTATTTTGTGGTCCCAAAGAAAGGTGGTGCCTTGTGGTCCATCTGTGACCTAAGAGGTCAACACCTGCTTCAAGATTCCATGCTTTCAGATGGAGACATGATCCATGATTGCCTCTTTCTGGGTGAGTTTCTGACCTCCCTAGATATTTTGGAGCCTTACCTACATATTTCCATTAGGGTGGACCACAAGTGTTTCCTGTGTTTTTGTGTCCTGGGCCAGCATTTTCAGTTTTGGGCCCTAATGTTTAGTTTGGCGATAGCCCCTCTCACCTTTTCCTATCTTCTCCAAGGTGATGGTGGTGGCAGTAGCAGTGGCACACTTGCACTGCCAAGGCATTCAAGTCTGTCCCCTACCTGGATGATTGGGGCTGACTCCAAAGTGGATTCCAGAGTGATCAAGCCTCAGGTCATCCAGCTCCTGGAGTGCTTGGGCTGGTTGGTGAATAGGGCAAAGAACCACTTGTTCCCTCTCAAAATCTGGAATACCTGGGAGTCTGGTTCAGTACAGCTTAGGGAGTGATGTTGCTCACAGAGCAGCACATGGACAAGCCACAAGCCTAGAAGCACAATCTGTGTGGCTTAGAAACCCCATGAGTTTGAGACTATCTTCATTCCATGTCAGCGACTCTGGAAGTCATGCCTTGGGCTCAGGCCCTGCATATGTCCTCTCCAGGTAGCCCTCTTGTCCCCGTGTGCAGCCTGGCCTGGTTGAACTGCCCCAGTTATCACCTGTAGGGGGAGTCCACTGGACCCACCTGACTAAAAGAAAGGAATTTAAGCAGGTATGACTAAATTTTCACTATAATATCCCAATAATGAACCTCAATCATAAGTTAGGGTATGTTGGGTCTGATCTGATATTTTCAGATGAACTGCTGTTGCACTTGGAAGTTCTTTCTAATCAGGCTGGTGGCTCCCAGTAGTATTGGGACAGTTTCTTTATTGTTCTGCCACATTTTTTGATCTCTGATTACTTTTTTTTCTCTCTCCATACATTGCACAGTCCAGTTGCTTGGTCCTAGCGCTTCTGTTATGGGACGCTGGCATTGCTAACTTTTAACAGTGCAGGGTAATTGAGCCTCAGCTTGCTAGGGAGGAATTTGGCATTTCTAAAAGGAAAAACAGAATCCTCCAGCTAGCAGCATCTTTTCTTGCCTGTGTTTTGGAGGTGGAATTTTGATAACTGTTTTTACACTTTTAATCACATAAGTAGTGGATTCAGAAATGCTCTGCCCGTTTCTTAAGCACTTGCTAAGAGAGAATTCCTGTGTTTAAACTTGATGCCCTTGCATGCCCATGGCTGCTCTGTGCAGTGCAGCCTGAGATTGGCAATGCTTCTGTTCTGTTATTGTTCTCTGTTGAAGCCCTGCTTTGGTCATTGCAAATATAGATTATTGTAACACTTCTCTCAGGTATTCAGCACATCGAACTTTGACATCTGCAGTTACTACAAAATACTGCAATAAAGCTTATAAAAGGTACAAAAAAATAGGACCACGTAACCCCTTTATTCATAGAAGAACACTGACTTCCAGATTCTCTACAGGTATCTTACCCTATACTCCCTTTAGATGCTTACCCTCATCAGCTCAAAACTTACTCACCATTCCATCCTTCCGACATATTCACCTACAGTCCATTTGGGATTTTATCTTCAGTGTCATAGGCCCCACACTTTGGAACCATCTACTCCAATACATACAAACAGAATTAAGCTATCCAAAGTTCAAAACCAAATTAAACACTTGGCTTGTTTTGTCTGGCTTTTAATTTAGATTTTGATGAAGCGCGAATTGGAGCAATAAGTGGCGATTTGGTTCTAGCTTGGGATCAAGCAACTCAGCTCCCACTCCTAATCTCTGCTATGCCAGGGAGCATGTTGTCTGTCTTTGGTGGTGGTGAATAGTTTCAAAAAGACTGTCAGAAGGACAATTAAAAGTTGTCCAGGAACTTTGTACGTTATGGGAAATGCTGGACAGAGTAGTTACTTTTGGAGAGATAGGCGAGGGAGGAAGAGAGGAGGGAAGGGAAATGGGACTTGATATACCACCTTTCTGAGGTTTTTGCAACTACATTCAAAGCGGTTTACATATATTCAAGTACTTATTTTGTACCAGGGGCAATGGAGGGTTAAGTGACTTGCCCAGAGTCACAAGGAGCTGCAGTGGGAATTGAACTCAGTTCCCCAGGATCAAAGTCCACTGCACTAACCACTAGGCTACTCCTCCAAGAGGTATAGCAGTGGGATTATTATGAGAATTCATTAATGGAGATCCAAGGTGAGAGACATTTGCTGAAAAATGAGTGGCCAGCTCTGAAGTTGCTAGCACAGAGGTTGTTCCAGGGGAAATAGTTATGTTGAAACATAGAGAAAAGCACTCATGAGCAGTTGGAAGACTTGTTAAGATTTGAATAATAGAAGTATTTGTTTTCAAAGTGACGATCGATGCAGCTGATGTAAGGTCAAGAAGGCCTGTAAATTGTTGGAGGAGCATGTCTTATGCCAAATCCTCTTGGCACATCACAGTTGTCGGCGAAGACAGTGGAAGTTTCCTAAGGCACATTGATAAGCGTGAGTTTACATTCGAGTTTGCAATAGATTTCTGGGAGATGACTGTACAAAGGGTAGAGTCCAGGTAGAGAACTGGTCCTGAAGGGATAGCTCTGCGTAAAATGGTGGAAAATAGTTAAAAAGGGGGGTAGGGTAGCAAGGTCAATGTGAGCAGGAGCAGAGGCAGGCATGTGAGACCTTGGCAGAGATATAGGAGGTAGGGAAAGAAAAAGAGAAAAGGATACCACATAGTGGAGAACTATTATTAGTAATATGTAATTTATCTTTAATTCAAGCATGACACAGGAAGATTGGAGGGTAGCCAATGTAATGCCAATTTTTAAAAAAGGTTCCAGAGGTGATCCGGGAAATTATAGACTGATGAGCCTGAAGTCAGTGCCGGGCAAAATGGTAGAGACTATTATAAAGAACAAAATTACAGAGCATATTCAAAAGCATGGATTAATGAGACAAAGCCAACATGGATTTAGTTAAGGGAGGCAAATTTATTACGTTTCTTTGAAGAGGCGAGTAAACGTGGATAAAAGTGAGCTGGTTGATAATGTGTATCTGGATTTTCAAAAGGCATTTGGCAAAGTACCTCATGAAAGACTTCAGAGGAAATTGGAGAGTCATGGGATAGGAAGTAGTGTTCTATTGTGGATTAAAAACTGGTTAAAAGATAGAAAAGAGAGAGTAGGTTTAAATGGTCAGTATTCTCCATGGAGAAGGGTAGATGAAAGGGTTCCACAGGGGTCTGTATTGGGACTGCTTCTTTAACGTATTTATAAATGATCTAGAGATTGGAGTAACTAGTGAGGTAATTAAATTTGTTGATGACACAGTTACTCAAAGTTGTTAAATTGCAAGAGGATTGTGAAAAATTACAAGAGGAGACTGGGTATTCAAATGGCAGGTGACATTTAATGTGAGCAAGTGCAAAGTGATGCATGTGGGAAAGAGGAACCCGAACTATAGTTACATGGTGCAAGGTGCCACATTAGGAGCCACCAACCAGGAAAAGGGATCTAAGTGTCATCGTCGATATGTTGAAACCCTCTGCTCAGTGTGCGGCAGCAGCTAAGAAAGCAAATAGATTGCTAGGTATTAGGAAAGGAATGGAAAACAAAAATGAGGATGTTATAATGCCTTTGTATCACTCCATGGTGCAACCATACCTCAGATACTATGTGCAATTCTGGTTACCACATCTCAAAGATATTGGAATTAGAAAAGGTACAGAGAAAGGCGACATGATAAAGGGGATGGGATGACTTTCCTATGAGGAAAGACTAAAGTGGCTAGGGCCCTTCAGCTTGGAGTAAAGACAGCTGAGGGGGAGGTATGATAGAGGTCTATAAAATAATGACTGGAATAGGTAGATGTGAATCGCTTGTTTACTCTTTCCAAAAATACTAGGATGGTGAAGCTACAAAAGTAGTAAATTTAAAACAAATCTGAGAAAATATTTCTTCACTCAACGTGTAATTAAACTCTGGAATTCGTTGCCAGAGAATGTGGTAAAAGCAGTTAGGGTTTAAAAAAGGTTTGGATAACTTCCTAAAAAAAAAAGTCCAAAAGCCATTATTAAGATGGACTTGGGGAAAATCCACCGCTTATTTCTAGGATAAACAGCATAAAATGTGTTGTACTGTTTTGGGATCTTTTATCCTGGATTGGCTACTGTTGGAATCAGGATGCTGGGTTTAGTGAACATTTGGTCTGTCCCAGTATGGCAACACTTAATGTACTTTGTACTTATAATTATGGAACAGGAAAAGAGGAAACCTTAGAGTTAGCAGATCAGAGAAGTGGTTTAGAACTAAGTCCAAAGTATTGCTTGTGGAAAGAGTAGGAAACTGTACATGTTGTGAAAGGTCCAGGTCCAGAAGAACTGCTTGGAATAATTTATCCTGGGGGCAAATATGATTAAGATGAAAAATAAAGTCCTAGAGGATAAGAAGATTAGAATAACAGATGCTAACATCCGACAAGGACTGCACAGGAGTCAAGAAGAGGTGTATTGTTTTGAGAATATGAACCGGGGGGGGAAGTATCAAGGCAAAGAAAGTGTTCCTTGTCATCATCAGCAGATGAATCCATTATGTCCACCTACCAGCAGGGGGAGATAGAGAACTAGCTCCATCTGCCTCTCAATATTTCTCTATCTCCAAGGAGGGTAGGACAGCTTGTTCAGCTCCTTGAAAATTTCTGCCTGGGGAGGCTCCTGTGCTTGGCCAGTTGAGATGGGGTGTTGTGGCTGGTGGTGCCCACTTTAAAGGCACATAGGTTCACCCTTTCCCTGCCTTACCCATTGTGGATGCAGGCACATAGGTTCGCCCTTTCCCCTGCCTTTCCCACTTCCCCCTTGTGGATGTAGGCATATAGGTTACATAGTAACATAGTAACATAGTAGATGACGGCAGAAAAAGACCTGCACGGTCCATCTAGTCTTCCCACGATAAACTCATATGTGTATACCTTACCTTGATTTGTACCTGTCTTTTTCAGGGCACAGACCGTATAAGTCTGTCCAGCAGTATTTCCCGCCTCCCAACCACCAGTCCCGCCTCCCATCACCGGCTCTGGCACAGTCCCCGTATAAGTCTGCCCTCCCCTATCCTAGCCTCTCAACCACCAACCCCTCTTCCCCCCGCCACTCAATTTCAGCTAAGCTTCTGTGGATCCATTCCTTCTGCACAGGATTCCTTTATGCCTATCCCACGCATGTTTGAATTCCGTTACCGTTTTCATGTCCACCACCTCCCGCGGGAGGGCATTCCAAGCGTTCACCACCCTCTCCGTGAAGAAATACTTTCTGACATCTTTCCTTAGTCTGCTCCCCTTCAATCTCATTTCATGTCCTCTCGTTCTACCGCCTTCCTATCTCCGGAAAAGATTCGTTTGCAGATTAATACCTTTCAAATATTTGAACGTCAGGTTCGCCCTGTCCCTGCCTTTCCCACCCTCTACTGCCTCCGGAGTACCTCTATAGCTGTTTGCCTCCAACTTTCCTCACAGCGTTAAAAAAAACAAACACCAAAACATGCTTTTTATGCGCTGCTATTCTGAGGCTTTTATTGACGTGCAGCGTGGACTCGGTCCTTTGAGGTAAGAGCGGTACTCAGCTCCTCCGGGGAGGGCCCGCGGATGACGTTTCAATCGGGGTGATTTTGGCGCGAAGCCGCCATTTTGTATTTTATTCCGCCGTTTTTTGGCGATGGCTGCTGAGGGAGTTAAGCGCTGTTCCTGTTGTGGCAAGCGCAGATCAGCAGCAGGGCTCCGTAAAACGTGCTGTATAGACGGTAGAGCCAGTACGAGCATGGGGAGCAATGAGTCTTCCCGCTCAATGGAGCTGGCAGTGGGCGCCATCTTGGAAGCGCCGCATGGCTCGTCCCCCGCGGTTGTGGAGGAGTCTGTGAGCAGAGGGGTGCCTCGGGCCGAGGCTACCAGAGGAGCTCCGTTTCCTGTAGCTCCTAATTCGGAGACGGGAGGTCAGGCTGAGTTTTTCTCCCCTGAGTTTGTGCTTATTTTACATAAAGCCTTCATGCTGAAAAGAGCTCTGCCACAGGTGTCTGACACTGCGTTGCTACCTGGTCTCCCTCCGACTGATGATGGTTCGGGGCAGATGTCAGAAGTGGATGCCCCTGAGCGTTGGATGCATGCTAAACATAGACAGGTAAATTCCCCATCGGAGAGTGGCGCACCTCCCTCCCCCCCTCCCCCCACCGTGGTCGGGCTGTGGGGACTCTGAGGGATCTGGCAGGCCTTTGTGGTCTGAGGAGCCAGAGGAAGGTGCCGGTTTGCCACTGGATCTGGATGATCCCACTGCGGTTCGGATTTTCCACCGCGATGAGCTGCCAGCGCTTATCTCTGATGCCTTACAGGTCCTCTCTATTGATGATCCTGTTCAAGGCGAGGCCTCCTCTGGTAATCCGAGGATGGCGAGTACTAAGAAGCCTGCTCGAGCCTTTCCTTTGCATGACTCCATCCAAGAGCTTATTTCTGCTCAATGGGCTGACCCAGAGGGGCCCTTGAAAGTGGCCAGGGCGATGGGGCATCTTTACCCTCTGAGTGAGGAGCACTTGGCCCGTTTTGGGATGCCTAAAGTGGATGCCTTAGTCACGGCTGTGACAAAAAAGACCACCCTCCCAGTAGAGGGAGGGGTCGCCCTGAAGGACATTCAGGACCGGTGCCTGGAATCAGCGCTAAAACGGTCCTTTGAGATTTCAGGCCTGGCCTTAAGGGCGTCTGTTTGCAGTTCTTATGCTGCTCGAGTCTGCCTTTCTTGGTTACAACAGGCAGTGGAACAGCCCGTGGTGGTGCGGAGTCCCTCGCTGAGTTTGCACCGTGCATGGAGTCGGCCTTGTCATTTTTAGCTGATGCCCTCTATGATCTGGTCAGAGCTTCGGCTAAACAGATGTCTGTGGCAGTGTCCGCCCGCCGCCTTCTATGGCTACGGCATTGGGCGGCTGACATGGCCTCTAAGCAAAGGCTGGTGAAGTTGCCCTTTCGGGGACTTCTGTTATTTGGAGAGGAGTTGGAGAGGATTGTTAAAGACCTGGGGAA
This sequence comes from Microcaecilia unicolor, assembly GCF_901765095.1. Lineage (NCBI taxonomy): Eukaryota > Metazoa > Chordata > Amphibia > Gymnophiona > Siphonopidae > Microcaecilia > Microcaecilia unicolor. The sequence continues at coordinate 65,953,934 of NC_044042.1, read as the reverse complement.
TGCTAAACCCCAGCGGTTACCTGATTTTAGGCCGCGGCCTTCTTCCAAGGGTCAGGTGGTTCCCTTCTCCTCTAGACCTTGCTTCCGTGAAGCTAGAAGGTATCACCTGGGGTGCACTGCTGGGTTTACTCAACGTGCCCGTTTTCAGCAGAGGAACTCCTTTTGCTTGGACAAGCGATCTGCAGTGGCCGGTGCTAGGCCTGGAGTTCAAGGGCGACCCTCTCTATGGTGCGCCTGTCCACTCCTCCTTTACAGCTGTAGGAGGACGCCTTTCCCTCTTTTCTAGAGGAGTGGACCGAGATTACCTCAGATCAGTGGGTCCTGAACCTGATCAGAGAAGGTTACCGACTGGAATTCAATGCCCCGGTGAGAGACGTGTTTTTGGAGTCCCGATGCGGTACTGCAGTCAAACGGGCGGCGGTAGAGGAGACCCTACAAGTCTTGTTGCACCTTGGGGCGGTGATCCCTGTGCCTCCCGCCGAACATGGCTGCGGTCGTTACTCCATTTACTTTGTGGTGCCGCGAAAACGCGGGTCTTTTCGGCCCATTCTCGACTTGAAGAAAGTCAACAAGTCTCTGAGAGTGCGGCATTTTCACATGGAAACCCTGCGCTCCATCACTGCGGCAGTACAGCCAGGAGAGTTCCTCACGTCTCTGGACCTAAAAGAAGCTTACTTGCACATACCTATTTGGCCCCCACACCAACGGTTCCTCCGATTTGTAGTGTTGGGAAGACATTTCCAGTTTCGGGCCTTGCCTTTTGGCCTTGCCACAGCTCCCCGAACCTTTTCAAAGGTAATTGTGGTAGTAGCTGCGTTTCTCAGGTGAGAGGGTATCCGGGTTCACCCGTACCTAGACGACTGGCTCATCAGAGCGGACTCGGCAAAAGAGAGTCATCTTGTCACAGCCAGAGTGGTCTCAGTACTGCAATCTCTGGGCTGGGTCGTCAATATAACCAAAAGTCACCTGACCCCCTCTCAATCTGTAGAATATTTGGGGGTCCGGTTCATCACGGCCTCGGGGTTTGTTTATCTACCCGACTAAAGGCGGTGCAAGCTTCAGAATCAGGTCTGTCTGCTCCTGAGGATGCCTCGCCCGTGAGCTTGGGACTTTGTCCAGCTGTTGAGGTCGATGATGGCCACCTTAAAAGTGGTGCCATGGGTGAGAGCGCATATGAGACCTCTGCAGATTGCCCTGCTTCAACGATGGTCTCCGATGTCCCAGGATTATCAATGCAGACTCATGTGGCTCCCTGCGGCCCGACTCAGTATGGAGTGGTGGCTCTCAGACAGCATGCTGCGGCAAGAAATGCCGCTAGTGCTTCCCGATTGGTGCCTGGTGGTAACGGATGCCAGCCTGAAGGGCTGGGGAGCACATTGCCAGGGAAGCTATGCCCATGGTCTATGGACACCCGAGGAAACGGGGTGGTCCATCAATCGCTTAGAACTGAGAGCAATATTTCAGGCACTTCTGGCCTTTCACAAAACCCTGGAGGGACTGGCTGTCAGAGTTCTGTCGGACAACACGACAGCAGTGGCCTACATACATCGACAAGATGGCACTCAGTGCAGACCACTGGCAGCGGAGGCCGCTCTAATTTGCTACTGGGCCAAGCTACATCTGCAGCTTCTGTTAGCAGCTCACGTAGGTCAGAGCAACATGTAAGTCGATTTTCTAAGCAGGCATCAAATCGACCCAGCGGAGTGGGAACTCAGACAAAGTGTTCCTTCAGATCTGTGCCAAATGGGGAAAGCCCGTAATGGATCTTATGGCGTCAAGCACAAATGCCAAAGTCCCGTCCTTTTTCAGCAGATGGAGAGATGCTCGCTCGGCGGGGTTGGATGCCTTGGCTCAACCCTGGCCTCCGGGCCTCCTGTATGTGTTCCCTCCTTGGCCCATAATAGGGCGGCTCCTCCTGCGAATTCGGCTACATCAAGTAGTGGTGATCCTCATGGCCCCGGATTGGCCCAGGCAGCCATGGTATGCGGACCTCCGGCGGATGCTGGTGGAGGCTCCCCTTTCTTTGCCTCTGATTCCGAACCTGTTGATGCAGGGCCTGGTGACCATGGAGGATCCATGCCGCTTTGGTCTTACGGCATGGCTATTGAGAGGGCGCAATTGAGAGACAAGGGCTATTCTAACAAGGTCATTTCCACTCTCTTGCAGGCCCGCAAGCGTTCCACTTCCGTTGCCTATGTTTGGATCTGCCGCCAGTTTGAGGCTTGGTGTGCTTCTGTCTCGCCGATAGTTGACTTTCTGCAGGATGGTTTACAAAAAGGCTTGGCATATAATTCCCTGCGTGTTCAAGTGGCAGCATTGCCATGCTTTCGGGGGAAGGTCACTGGCCTCTCCCTGGCTTCACATCCGCTCATTGCACGGTTTCTGAGAGGGGAGCTTCAGCTCCGGCCTCACGTGCGAGCCCCTTGCCCGGCCTGGAACCTGGGGCTAGTATTAAAGGCTCTTCAGTGTTCGCCCTTCGAGCCGCTGAAGCGAGCTTCGGAGAAGGATGTGACTCTAAAGACGGTCTTTTTGGTGGCAATTGCATCGGCGAGACGGGTATCTGAGCTCCAGGCACTGTCCTGTCGAGACCCTTTTCTGCAATTCTCAGAGTCCGGAGTAAAGGTATGTAGTGTGCCTTCCTTCATGCCTAAGGTGGTTTCAGCGTTTCACCTAAACCAGCCTATCTATTTGCCCTCCTTTACTAGGGAGGAGTTTCCAGAATCCTTTGGGCAGTTGCACCTCCTCGATGTGCGCTGGGCTCTGTTGCAGTATCTGCAGATGTCAAATGCTTTCAGGACCTCTGATCACCTTTTTGTATTGTTGTCAGGTCCTCGCAGAGGGTCTCCAGCATCTAAAGCCACTATAGCCCGTTGGCTTAAGGAAGTCATTTTTTCTGCATATCTATCTGGCCGGCCTCTGCCTGACGTCTTTAAGGCTCATTCCACAAGAGCGATTTCCTCCTCTTGGGCTGAAACTGGAGCACTCTCTCTTCAACAGATATGTAGTGCAGCAACTTGGGCTTCTAAGCTTTCTTTTGCCCAACATTACAGACTGGATGTGGCTGCCAGGAGGGACGCGCTTTTTGGAGCACAAGTGCTGGCACATGGTGTGGCTTGTTCCCGCCCTATCTAGGGATTGCTTTGATACATCCCATTCTTAATGGATTCATCTGCTGCTGATGACAAGGAAGGGAAAATTAGGTTCTTACCTTGGCAATTTTCTTTCCTTCACAGCAGATGAATCCATGATCCCTCCCTGATTGACTCTGTTTTGTGTTCAGTTTTTCTGCAGACATGTTCCCTCATTGGGAGAAGTTGGGAAAACAGTCTTCAGGATTTCTGTTCTTCTTCAGGAGGTTGAGTTCGTCCCTCCTTTGTGTTATTGCTCCTGTTCCTGGGTGTTCGTTCGCTGTGAGGAAAGTTCATGTTATGCTACTTTGCGGTTTAACACTGCTTTGGAAGCTTCAAACTACTGAGAGGCAGATGGAGCTAGCCGTCCTAGAGGCACTATGGTTTTCAGTGTTCTCTTTCTCCCCCTGCTGGTAGGTGGACACAATCCATTTGTAATGGATTCATCTGCTGTGACTAAAGGAAAGAAAATTACCAAGGTAAGAACCTAATTTTCCTATTCCGGGTAAGAGAGATGAGAGAGACTAAGTTTCAGTTGAAGGGAGACAAGGAGTCAGGAGGACTAGCATCACCTCATTTTGCCAAGTGAGAAACCCTGAATAATTTGAGGGGAGACATTGCAAATAAGGGCCTCCTCTCCTTGTTGCCAGGTTTCAGTTAAACTAATGCTGATTGAGCCTGCACTAAGTCATGGACAAGATGAGTTTTGGTGCCCAGAGAATAACAGTTAAGATAGATGAAAGAGCAGTAAAACCAGCAATAGAAGTTTGAATTCAATCTGAAATCGGAGGAAGTTGTATATGAGCCCCAAGGTTTGTTTATTTATGTATTTATGATGACCCCACTAACCAAGTACGAATGGATAATGTTCAAATGAATGAGATATTCACTGGATGATGATACAGATGATGGGGAGAGATTGTTCATATTTGATGGCACAGAACTATATAGAATTTGGTAAATAAAAACATAGAATTTGAAAGATGTTCTATCTTTTATTGGTAACCAGTGTAGATTATATAGAAGAGTTGCTTTGGCGAAGCAAGGCGATCTACATATGAGGTGTGCAGTGGTATTTTGAGCAGTTTGTAATTTTTTGATAAGGCTGCCTTTAATTCCTGCATAAATGGAGTTGCAGTAGTCGAATTTTGTTAGTACTAGGGATTGAACCAAATTACGAAAAACTGATTTAGTGAAAAAAGGTGTTAATCTCTTTGGTTTCCAAAGTGAATTAAAGACACTTTGAGACTACCTCAGAAACTTGAGTTTCAAGGGTAAGGAATTGATCAATCGTGATTCCTAATATTTTCATTGAGTCAAGGGGATAAGTGATGTTCTCTAATGTATAATTTTTAAGATTTATAAGGTGGTGAGGGTTAATTACTATTAGAAACTTAGTTTTTTCAGTATTGAGTTTTAAGTAATGAGGCCTACATGAGATAGAGAGTAAGAGGGAGGGGATTGTTGGTGCCCCCAGAAAACTGGTATTAGTGACATGTTTGAGCCAAAATGGAAGTAATGAAGGAATTATAAATGGTAATCAATAAACAATGATTGATGAGGAAGCAGGCAAACCTCGGATTGAGTGGTCCATGTGAAAAAATTTGCCACTGAGGTCCAGAAGACTGATATATACGGTATGGTGGTGTGATGATTGAGGTTTTAGTGTTGGATGATATATGGCACATTTTTGAATGACCCCCGCTATTGAAATTATTTAAGTTGGAGTGTGTATTGATTTATTTGAAAAGTAGACAGTGCAGATTACAGCAGTGAAAACCACAGTTCGGTAACAGCACAGTGAAATGGGCATTGCATGTAGTGAAGTACAATATTGTCAGTGTGCCATACACCAGAACTTGCTTATCACATCCCTGGTAGTCCTGCTGTAAAATAGTAGTTGTTCTCAGAGTTATGCCACAGAAATCCTGTAGCTTTGCTGTCTGAGGATTTCCTCATGATCTAAAATCAGAGGGCATTTACAAAGGCAGCACTGACCCATTTTATGCTGCTCAATCACACTGGCTTTTTGTGCACATTTCTAAAGACAAACTAGGAATTCCAGTGAGAGAATGCTTGTTGCTGTATGGCTTATTCCCTTGATAGCTGAAAGTGTTATAGCACTTGCCTTGGCAACAGATTTAGAAAAAGAGCTTCTGTTCAAGGTTTTAACTGATGAATTAGAAACACCAATAACAGTTGGGGGGAGGGGAGGAGTTAGGGAAATGAAGCTAGTGTTTATCAGATAAATACTGGAAAAATACTGCTCCCCAGTTATCTTCTCAACCTGCTCCTTTGCTGGACTGTGCTGGAAAAGTACTCCCAATTTCCCAATTCTAGTGCTCACACTGACAGTGCAACTTTTTAGTACCCACAAAGAACCCTTAATTAGTTAGTCAATAAAAATCTAAAATACCTATTTACTAACCCATGTTAAAAAGTAAGTACTGTGGGTTAGTGAATCCTATTAAAAAATTAGTTTTGTGTTGCAGCTGTGAATATTGCTTGTTGTAGTAGGCCCACAGTGGTGCCAGCAGTTTGGGTGGGGGGAAAATGTTCTCACCGTACTGGCCTCTTTAACTTAGGGTAAAGTTACACCATATAGGTAATTTTTTTAAGCACCTAAAAACAGAAGTTTTAGAAGTAGTTTTAGTTTTGCCTTAGAACTGTTCTTATTGGCTGCCCATATTAATACAGGGAGCTTGAAACGGTCCTTAGCTCTGTAGCATCTTCAGTAGAAGCTCTTTTCTGAAATGCTTTTTGTTATTCACAGTACCTACATATAGGAGTAAAAATGTGGTTTGTTGGATTCTGGCTATGTGGTGCTCGTATGAGTGTTTCCATTCGTATAGCAGCTTTCATAGTGAGATGATCTGGGGCTTCAGCTGGCTCTCAGCCATATCTTGTGTCTATATCTTCAGAGTAGCAGTTTTCACCCAGGAGGTGTGTCGCAGGGCTTGGGCTTGTTTGTTTTTTTAAGTGTGCAGCATGTCTTTCTCCCCTCTCATGCTTTGCAGACCAGCACTGCTCTTTCTTCTCTCAGACCCCCCTCACTCCAAGTTCAGCACCGCTTCCTCTTTTACCTCCCTTAAACTCCCCCAATCTGTCAAACGTGCATTGTCTGCTGGCCCCTGCAGTATTAACAAGCTACCTGGGCCGGTGCTGGATCCTTCCCTCTGTTGTGTCCTGCCCATGTGTACACAGGAAGTTGTGTCAGAGGGGCAGGACACAGCAGAGGGAAGGATCTGGCACTGATCCAGGCAGCCTGTTGATGCTGCAGGGGCCAGCGGACAACGCAGGTTTGACAGAGAAGAAAGCGGTGCTAGAATGGGAATGAGGGAAGGGAAAGGGAGCTGATGGGGGGGGGGGGGGGAAGGCTGAGAGAAGGAGAAGGAACAGCTTTGGACTTGGGGGGGGGGTTAAGGGAAGGAAAGGGAGTGGTAATGGATTCGGGG